>NC_064928.1:155870907-157230907 GCF_023897955.1 Schistocerca gregaria
TAGTAATGTGTCTTTTCCTACATTGTTACAATGATAATGTAATATACTTGAGTGTTTGAACAGAAACTATTAAATGGAGTATACCCAAGTGCTATACAGTCCTAATGATCTCAGTGACTGAGACTGTTGCAGTATTAATTCAAATTGTCCACTTTGTTTAATTTTATTAATTGAAACACAAATATTGTGTATTAAAAATACTTCTTTGGGATGACTTTGACATCTTTCACAAATGAATCAGAGGGAGCGGTACATTGTACTAATAAGAGGACTCATATTGCCAAGTTGTTTGTCAATTTAACTCAATTTTGTAATCACTGAAATAACATTGCATACTTTCTTAGCACATTTAGGCCTAGTTTCATTTTGTTTCCTCTTTGCCTTCATGGTGCTTCATTTATTTTGTCAAACAGTGTATTTTTATACTTATGCATTGCTACTTAATGTAAATATTTCAACAATTTTATTTCCTAATACCTTTCTCACAAAGTTACTTTCTTTTTCGCTTACGTCTTAAATTATTTAAAAATTGATATTGCATGGTGCATACTGTATTAATTGAGCTATCTGCTTCTTTTGTCTATAGATATCTTAAAGCTGGAATTATTCACTGAGTCATTCTGTAGGAAGTTGTTATTGTATATTTCAGGGCTCTTGCCGTTAACTGTGCAGCTCCGTTGAATGAAAAGGGGGCTAAAGCTGACGATTGGAAGAAGGGAAAACCGGTGCGCGTCATTCGAAGCTACAAATTCCGGAAGCACTCTAAGTTTGCTCCAGAGGATGGGTTGAGGTAATATTCCACTTATCTTGTTGTACTATTTCATTCATAGTTGTATTAAAATGATACTGTAATTGGCGTATGGTGGTGGTGGTGGTGGTGGTGGTGGTGGTGGTGGTGTCGGCTTGTGCAGAGCAGACCACGTGCTGACTCTCTCCGCAATGTGAAATATTTACCTACAGACTGTTGGTGTAGATAAGTGTGTTAGAGGCAACAGTGTCCGTGACTGACACTTGCGTCAGTCTCATAATGACAGATAGAAAGTGAAGTAATAGCCTTAGGTGAGTGTTCAGCAGCAACCCTGAAGTATGTTGTGACACAATGAATTAACTTTACAAAATTGACATTTGGAAATTAGATCAAATGTGAAAAGAGTCTTTACTACCAAGTATGCATCACTCATTTCAAACAGTAGACACATTCATTAGTAAATCTTTGACATTTGCAAACACACCGGATTGGCGGGCGTGTATAAATGTGTGGTATGGACTTGTCTTCTAAAGAAACAAAAATGAAAGTAATACAGAATCAATTCTTAACCAACTTCCTTAAAATCAGTCAATATTAGTGAGCACAGAGTGAAACTAAGAATACGTTTTCAATTTTTATACAAAAGTAAAATGTTCGTTCTCATTAAAAGTATCTGTCGATAAAATCAGTATAGGATACCAAATTTCTCGGTATTTGGCTCTCCATTACCCTTCGACGTGACAACTACACGGCTCTCAGCTTCTCCAATTGTAGTAGATGTGCAGATTCAATTTCACAGAAATTCAGCTCATAAAGTTACAGCCTCAGTTTAACACTGTGAGTGTATTCCCATCTCCGTAAAATATACTATTCCTGTCGAATTTTGAGTTCAGTGCACAGTTTTAATCTGCTAGGAAGCTTCAACACTGAGGTTTTTACAGCTGCTGGTGCGACAGTACTTTGTGTGTCGATGGCGCGCCAGAATTGCTGTGAGGAACCTTTTGCAAAGGCAGATAAGACGATCAGTGATGATTTGAAGTCCCCCTCCCCCCCCCCCCCCTTATACATATATATATTCCTGACTCCATCAACCTCCTGACCCCACCGACACCTCGCACTCCTACCTTCTACCTACTTCCTAAAATTCACAAACCCAAACATCCCGGCCGCCCCATTGTAGCTGGTTACCAAGCCCCCACAGAACGTATCTCTGCCTACGTAGATCAACCCATTACATGCAGTTTCCCATCCCTCATCAAAGACACCAACCACTTTCTCGAACGCCTGGAATCCTTACCCAGTCTGTTACCCCAGAAACCATCCTCGTAACCATTGATGCCACTTCTCTATACACAAATTTCCCGCATGTCCAGGGCATCGTTGCAATGGAGCACTTCCTTTCACGCCAATCACCTGCCACCCTACCTAAAACCTCTTTCCTCATCACCTTAGCCAGCTTCATCCTGACCCACAAATTCTTCACTTTTGAAGGCCAGACAAACCAACAATTAAAGGAAACAGCCATGGGTACCAGGATGGCCCCCGCGTATGCCAACCTATTTATGGGTCGGTTAGAGGAAGCCTTCTTGGTTACCCAAGCCTGCCAACCCAAAGTTTGGTACAGGTTTATTGATGACATCTTCATGATCTGGACTCAAAGTGAAGAACAACTCCTGAATTTCCTCTCCAACCTCAACTCCTTTGGTTCCATCAGATTCACCTCGTCCTACTCCAAATCCCATGCCACTTTCCTTGACACTGACCTCCATCTGTCCAATGGCCAGCTTCACATATCCGTCCACATCAAACCCACCAACAAGCAACAGTACCTCCATTATGACAGCTGCCACCCATTCCATATCAAACGGTCCCTTCCCTACAGTCTAGGCCTTCGTGACAAACGAAACTGCTCCAGTCCTGAATCCCTGAACCATTACACCAACAACCTGAAAACAGCTTTCGCATCCCGCAACTACTCTCCCGACCTGGTACAGAAGCAAATAACCAGAGCCATTTCCTCACCTCCTCAAACCCAGAACCTCTCACAGAAGAACCTCAAAAGTGCCACACTTGTGACAGGATACTTCCAAGGACTGGATCAGACTCTGGATGTGGCTCTCCAGCAGGGATACGACTTCCTAAAATCCTGCCCCGAAGTGAGATCCATCCTTCATGAAATCCTCCCCACTCCACCAAGAGTGTCTTTCCGCCGTCCACCTAACCTTCGTAACCTCTTGGTTCATCCCTATGTAATCCCCAAACCACCTTCCCCACCCTCTGGCTCCTATTCTTGTAACCACCCCGTGTGTAAAACCTGTCCCATGCACCCTCCCATCACCACCTACTCCAGTCCTGTAACCCGGAAGGTGTACACGATCAAAGGCAGAGCCACGTGTGAAAGCACCCACGTGATTTACCAACTGACCTGCCTACACTATGACGCTTTCTATGTGGGAATGACCAGCAATAAACTGTCCATTCGCATGAATGGACACAGGCAGACAGTGTTAGTTGGTAATGAGGATCACCCTGTGGCTAAACATGCCTTGGTGCACGGCCAGCACATCTTGGCACAGTGTTACACCGTCCGGGTTATCTGGATACTTCCCACCAACACCAACCTATCTGAACTCCGGAGATGGGAACTTGCCCTTCAATATATCCCCTCTTCCCGTTATCCACCAGGCCTCAATCTCTGCCAATTTCAAGTTGCCGCCACTCATACCTCACCTGTCATTCATCATCATCTTTGCCTCTGCACATCCGCCTCGACTGACATCTCTGCCTAAACTCTTTGCTTTTAAATATGTCTGCTTGTGTCTGTATATGTGTGGATGGATATGTGTGTGTGTGTGTGTGCGAGTGCATACTTGTCCTTTTTTCCCCCTAAGGTAAGTCTTTCCGCTCCCAGGATTGGTATGACTTAAAACTCGCATCCTTTTGTCTTTCCCTCTCCTTCCCTCTTTCCTGAAGAAGCAACCGTTAGTTGCGAAAGCTAGAATTTTGTGTGTATGTTTGTGTTTGTTTGTGTGTCTATCGACCTGCCAGTGCTTTTGTTTGGTAAGTCCCATCATCTTTGTTTCAGATATATATACAAAGATAATGTGACTTAACAAACAAAATCATATATATGTATATATGACTAAGTTGTTTCTGACACAGATTCCCATTCTCAAATTTATATTTACCCTTCAAATAATGTGACAATAAATTAATGCTGTATAATAGGCTATCTGTTTTCATGCCTTATATTTTTCAGCTTACACTATAACAAGAAGACAATAAAATATCTTGTAAAACAATCTAGTTTTCGTGCATGTTGTGTGGATTGTATTCATGGTAACTCCACAATGTGTGTGTGTGTGTGTGTGTGTGTGTGTGTGTGTGTGTGTGTGTGTGTGTGTGTGTAATTCATAACAAGTCGTTTTGGCCAAAAGCTTCCTTGTTTGGCAGTCTTTTTCTTGTGCCTGTGTGCAACTCGGCATCTCCATAATATGGTGAGCAGGTTTATAATTTCCATAATATTGTCATTATTCAATCCTGGATTTTCCATTGTTTGATATCCTTGTGGTGCTGAATATTTCAGTAGGTTTACAAATAAGATGGTACTTTTCTGTGAAAACTTGTGTGCATGCTAGTCATATACATAACATTTCTTTTATGCTAATCTAAAACAAAATTTGACAAGTTGAACCCAACCACATATGTATCGTGTACTCAGAAATTCATCTGTGAAGTAGGACAGTTGTCAAGCAGAAAGTACTTCAGTTCATTTCTTTAAACTGTCATTATCAACTAGCACTTTTAATTAATGAGGGGTGTGGTCAAATATTTTTTGGCTGCATACTTTGCTCCTTTCTGTGCTAGTGTAAGGCCAAGTTGTGCTTATTGGTGGCATATTTAGGAATGCTCCTATTATTTACATTAAACAGATATAGGATGGACATCAGGTATTATCCTTACTGCATGCCCAAGTAATACTTTGTGTGTATGTATGGAATTGTTCCAAATAAACTATTCTGTATAACATCAGTGAATGGAAGTATGCAAAAGAAGATAATTCTAACACTTTCATCACCAAACTCGGCTGTTACACATAGAGCAAATGTTTAAGAAGATTTATCCTAGTCAACCATTTTTCAAGATGATATGTCATATCAGGAGCGGAAATGGGAAACATTGTAAGTGCCATTTTTTTCACGAAATGTGTTTCCAGTACTAATTTGTTCTTGGTACTCCGTCGCATGTCCCTAGGATTCCTCCAGGAGTCTAACCCTGGAGAAAGTCTTTCACCATGTGATGGATTAGATTGTATTTGGCACTATAAGGGCTAAACTTCTGATCAATATGCACAGTTCAAAGTTCACTGAGATTTATAAAATGGCTCTAAAACTATTGTAGCAACATACCAGTTCTCTCTTTGAAAGTTCAGTCATTACAGTTTTTGTCATTTTAGACATTAATACAGCTGTACTTTACTAAGTTCACGTCTTTCGTTAATCAGTAGAAAATTAATTTGTAAATCTTTTCATATGGCAGCTGTTACTGTCACTAGAACACGTTTTAAAAATTTGTTGTTTTTTAATGTTTTAGGTACGACGGCATCTACAAAGTCGCGGAATATCGCCCAGAAAAAGGGCAATCTGGTTTCATCGTATGGCGATACTTCCTGCGTCGGGACGACCCAACACCGGCCCCGTGGACGGCAGCTGGAAAGAAATTAATAGCATCTCTTGGCCTTCAACTTGAGGTTGGTGCATCAACATGTCGTATACCATAACGAGCCTGTTACATGAATTTTAATTAATTTTTATGAGATCAAATGTCATGCTCTCCCAGTTGCCTCCATTTGTGTGTGTCTGTTCCAAATTATTTCTCTCTTATTAAACTTTCTTGACTTTACTGGATTACTGCCAAAAATATTGCTGACTTGCACATAATATGGGTAAATCTTGGGTCATTGCTGGCAATAGGCAGTATACAGAAACCCCTCTGTCCATCCAAAGAGAGTAAGAGGAGGAAATGTAAATTACTTTGAATGGTTGCTGATTGAATACTTCCATGTGAATGATGTGTTGTAATTAAAGTTATAAATAATCCTCATGCAGTCTCACAAGTGGCTTTACAATTAAATCATTGGTCTAGTGCATTGTTGAGTGAACAGTTGGGTGTATATGTGATTAGTTCTTTTGACTGATCATACATACTGCCTTTGCACCAAATGAAAGCATCTCTGCTGTCTGCCTGCGGGCTAAACTGGGAGCAGGTGCTACTTGGCCACTGTGTCTTGCAGCCAACAAATATTTCTTAAATGTGATCCTCTTGTTGTTGTGGATTTATCCTGAAGCATGCGTAGGACTTGACAAAAAGATATTGTTGCAGCGATGCAATGGTTGTGAGTATGACAGCACTTGATAAACTGAGAGTTACCCTTTTAGAGAACTGTTTTCTACATTACATTTAGGAAATGGTGTTTCAATTTTTTTTTTTTTTTTTTAAATCTAGATTTCGCACAACAGACTGTCCTCAGGCATGAAAAGCAATATTAATTACAGGATGTATGTTGAAACATGACCATTTGTTTCTACACTACCAGACAAAAAAATTGAAGCATCCAAAAGGAGGGAAAGAAATGAAATTAAGTTTCACATGTCAAGGTGGTAGGTGATGTTATTACAGTGATAAGAATATTGAGTCAAATCACAAAGACCTTGGTAGTATGCCCTGATTTGGTTGGGTAGGTGGCCTGCAACTGCTGTATTTACTCGAATCTAAGCCGCACCTGAAAAATGAGACTCGAAATCAAGGGAAAAAAAAAAATTCCCGAATCTAAGCCGCACCTGAAATTTGAGACTCGAAATTCAAAGGGAGAGAAAAGTTTTACGCCACCCCTCCAAATCGAAACAAAGTTGGTCCATTGTAATATGAGAGACAATTTAGGTCGAATGAATGATGATACAGCTACAGTAGTTTAGTTCGAGTCATAAGCTTAGCAGTTAAGCTTTACCAGGTGGCCATTGCTACTCGTCAGGCACTCCGTCCGTATTTATACGGGTACCCTTCGTGTTTCACGTGCATCATCTGGTTTGAATTGATTGCTTATTTCTATTTGATGTGATAAGTGCCGTTCTCTTTGTTATAGGTGTTTACATTACTCTAAGCTGAAAATGCTTTACTGCACTGTGTCATGCATTGTTTGTCGCATTCTGATAATGAGTGTTTACGGCCTGTCGTCACTCGCCGCATGGCTTGCTTTTGTGCACGCTACCGCCTCTTACAATCACTGCTGCTTTCTTTGATAATGATCAAGCACCAAATAATAGACTGCATATGATAGAAAATGTTCTGAATGAGTGTTTAGTGAAAAATTTTCTCCATTTGAAAATCTTTGCACACGCCTCTTTAGTACATTACATTCTGCACAGAAATTACAGATATCTTAGATTTAAAAATTTAGTCAATTGCCATGCTTCATTTCTGACTGTATCACTATTAGGCATAAGAATAACACGAATATAAATATGACATGATATGTAAATTCTTCCGTGTTTGCTGTTGCCTCACTCTAGTGTCGTAGTTTATTAGGCATACAGAATTTAAATGAAGTAACAGCAAACACAGAAGAATACATGGCAAAATGCGTATATTTGTATTATTCTTATGGTGAAGAGAATACTGCATGTGATTCACAATTCATAAAAGTTCCTATTAGCAACCATCTCTTCTCACAGGAAGGAAAAAATTCAGAACATAGAGTTGGCCATATTGACAAACATCTCAAACAATTGGATTTTTGTAGTACATTGAAATGCTGCTACATTCGAAGATGAACAATATGGAATTTGTATTTACTTCGTTGGATAATGTATGAAAATGCGAAACTTGGGGCAGAGAGAAAAAGCTCTTTTTTTTTACGCAGAGATTATGGCGCCAGTATTTATCTTTGTGCCTACAAAGGATGCCTGTTTAGTGCTAAATTTATTCGACGGCAGAGTTGTGGCGGCACCTACTAACATTTTTCAGAACTTCCGCTTACTTTGCACTTGATTTTTGGATTACAAAAACCGGAAAAAAGTGTGACTTAGATTCGAGTAAATATGGTATTGTAACTAATCCTTGGTATCCTGTATACTGCCTCTAGGAACGAGTTGATGTCGTAACTGGTCCCAGAAATGTTCTACCGGAGACAGATTGTGTGATCTTGCTAGCAACAGGAATACCTCAAGATCATTCAGAAAGTTCTGTTGGATAATGGCACCACAATAGTCACATCAGAGGTAACGTGAGGACATGAGATGTCTGTGAAGAACCATTATGCCCTCAGAGTTCTTTCAGTCACTATCAGCCAGGATGTGAAGTCACACCCAATGACTGCCCATGTCATGACACCAGGATTGTCGGTGCTGTGCCTCACCAAAACATTCGAAGAATGGGTCCTCTCCTCAGGTAGTGATAGTCGTAAAGGGTTGTGCAGAACTGAAAGTCATTGCTGAACACAATGCGACTCAATTGGTTGGCAGTCCATGCTTCCGAGTCGTACCACCACTCCAGATGCAACTGGTTGTGTTAATGTGTGGGACTCAAGCATTTTGGGTTTACATGTCACCGTTTTATGCAGTGCTGATACAGTGGTGAAAGTTAACTTTCATTTCCATTTCCATGGTTACCTTTTTTAAAAACCAGTGTCAGGTGTTTTATTTGAATTTATATTATTACAGGTGCCAGAAAACTACGATGTAGCGCTCGCAAAGAAATCTGGAGATAAGCCGAAGAAAACAGCCAAACGTAAAATAAGCAATGGAAATGAAATAAACTTTTTCACAAAAAAGGTGAAAGCTGAGCCGTATGTGATCGATGCAAAAATCCAAAAAATTATTGCCAAAGACAAGCAAAACACAAAGCTGTGGGAAACCTGCAGTTCTTCACTTCAAGATGGCAAAAAGGTAAAGTCCAGTGTACTAAGCAGGCACAACGTTTGTTTATCCTAAATACTTGACATTAAAACTTCTAATGTTTCGCTAATCTGCTAATATAATTGTGTGTTTAAATTGTGATTATTTTTATCTTGATAATACAGTAATTTCCTGTGGCAGGTGTAATATGTGATGAGGTTGGAAACTGTACCAACCTTTGTTTTCATGTGGTAGGTAGAAATACCCTTCTTTATGACTCCACAGATGAAGCTGTCACAAGTAGTTAGTTAATTAATTAATCAGTCAAAAAACAGAGCTTGTAAATATTGTAGTTACCAGTTATTAGTAAACCCTGTAGCTTCAGTAGTGATGCAAGATTATGATCTCAGTTGATAGAATTCACTGAGGAAAAGTAAGTCTTTTTTTTTTATCCCTTTTTTTCCACTCAGCCATATTTATTGATGTCAGATATACATGCTATTGATTTCAGAACCAAACTTCTATGTCTCCAAGCATCTTATTAGGGCACAGAAATCAATATACATCTTTGTCACCTGATGATAGCACTGCAAAATTCAACTATCAGTTGAAGTTCAGATACAATTTAACTGACTGACACATCCGAAATTTCACAAGTTCAGTTGTGTAGGTCAGTTGAGACATCTTTGTGCTTGTGTTGATACATGAAAAATAGTCCCATCATGCCCTCCCTCCCTCAGGAAATGGCGTAGATGTAGATGGATCCCTGCCCCTTTGTAAGATACCTGAAGCTGGATCTGAAATTTGGCATTGATAAATTTAACTGAGTGGGATAGTAGAAAGGAAAAAGAGAGAAATAAAAATATTTGGAAAGCTAGCAAAATTTTCATTCTCTTTTTCAGTGTACCTGTCGGTGATCAACACTTACCCAGTGAGTGGTCTCCTTTACTCCAAAATTGTTTACATTCTGCAACCACTTCCCTTACTAGGGCGAATCACTCACAAACTGGAATTATTTTTATAAGTTTATTTAAGCTTCAGAAAATTTCATACACATGGAGATTATTTTCCTATATAGTCTGCTGAACAGAATAGACATTTTTCCTAGCAGAATTTTTGGTTGAGTTTGGGCAGTTGTGTGTGATCGAGCATTGTCACGAAGCTCGGTCGCATCCCTGATTGGAAATGCAAGCCTTTGCTGACAATATGCCCATTTTGTTGCAATTTGTCCATTTACCTCGAGATGATGAAATTTGTGCTCTGTGGTGAAAAGATTAGGCACCCGCCTTGTGGGCATTTTTCTGAAATCCAAGGTTGTTTGTAATGATTGTCTGAGTACCACAGTAGCTTATGCCAACCTCAGTAGTGATTTCAGCGACTGTTATTCAGCAATCAACTTCAGTAAGTTGACTGACAGTGCAAATATTCTTCTGAGTCACGCTGGTCCTCGGGCAACATCGGTGAGCAGAATTCTCAACTGTTTGTCATTCTTGTAAAAACTGTTTGTGCCTTGTGTTATGTACACACGATTCTTTCTCAGGGTGATGTCACCAAACTGTGCCACTTGCCTTGTGAGAAACTTTATTAAAATGTGTTGTTGCACAACAGATGACTGGAGCTCTTGGTATGACATTACGATTCTGATTAAGAAACGGTATGACACCTTGGTTGTGAAGAACAACTGCTGGAAATGAAAAGCAGCAGTGTCCAGAGTCTGTGCTGCTCTCCATTTGCAAAAGTGTGTGTAAAACAAAAATTCTGTTTGATACATGCTTCACCCTCTTATATAATTATGTTTTTGTAATCTTTCCTTTTCATTGTCGCAAGATGTAAATTTAGTTTCTCTTGCATATGATACAGACACAGGAATGAATGATATCGTGGCTGGTCAAGCATTTGCCATTTTCATGAAAATATTGAAGCCAAATATTTTGGAAAGACTCAATACATACAGTTCAGTATATCTAGCAGAATACCGTAGCTATAATGTGTTTGGATGGTGATTTTCAAGCAGGATTTTTTCATTAAAACTACGGAACTCTAAACGATGCGAGTGTCAGAGGTGAATGTTTACCATGAAGTTATATGAAGACCAGTTGAAATTTTACCCTAGACCAGTTCACTATCCAAATAAACTAGCAAAGAGACAAAACTTTTCCCGCCAAAATAAGCCAACTAATCCCAATGTGAACATAATTTCAAAAAAGACAGACAGCGGCAGCAGTTGCACATTGACAGTAACGACATAAATTCACTCAATACTGCTATCAAAACTGGTGAGCTTCTGATTTGTAACTGACTGCCTTCTCCGGTGAGTTTTCCACATCACAGCATTCTCTGGATTCTTTAACTCCCACAAAATGTTTCTTGCTTTCTTTGGTTAATGACCTGTCCATTTTCTGCAGCTAATGTGTGTTTTAATAGATTTTGGCAGTATAATCATGGTATGTTTATTCATCTGTAAAGATTCATGTCATCCACGTTTTGTTGAACTGCCAGAAGTATTAAACTGAAAACTGTGAAGTGAACTGACAGTACCAATTGTGAGGCAGCAGTGTAGTACATGAAATTGCTTACCTTGATTAGCAGTTTTTATAATCCCTGTGAGTAAAGAACATGGCAGCTATATTGGTTGAACATGAATGCAGCTGGAGATGTAGAATTTGGTTGTGATATTTGCTGGACATTTACTGAGTAAAGATCGCAGCTATCAGTTCCATTACCTTGGCAAACAAAGGCCATAAGCTGCATATGTTGGAAGCTCTTATATCAACAGTCCTCGCATAATGATCAAATGGTCAACCTTAGATAAGTACTTCTGTCCTCATCTTCATTCACACCCCTAATCACTCTGTTCTTTCCGCACTGGCCACTCCACTCCTGTCATCTATTGGTCTCTTAAGTTAATGTCATTGTGGCCGTCAATGTATTCTGTTGTTTCATCATATGCACGTCTACTCTGCAGTCAAGTGTAATTCTGTATACTTAAATGAAATATAAAACTGCAATTCATGTGTCAGTTGGCACCAGTTACAGATTTTTATTAATTGTAGCATGATCCTGCATCCCAAACCATTCTTACCTCTCCACATACTATTTCTCAGTGGTTGGATGTTGTTTTCTTATATACCGCCTCTGAATTTGTTTACTGTTTCGTTTGTATATTTTTTACTATTTCACAATTTTACATGCAAACATTTTAGGTTATGCTTTACTATGTTTGTTATGAATATCAGTTACCTACAGGTTTCTTGCAACCAGTCACATTTTATTTATTATTTTCACTGTGCATTTAGAAGCTTTAAACCTCAATCATCAGATAGATTTATGTTAGTTAAATAGGTCATGTATGTGCCATATGTTTGCTTTTTGGTAACATTGTGTGCACATTTTGTTTGTCTGTTTTTGTGTAACTTAATGCTCTCTCTCTCTCTCTCTCTCTCTCTCTCTCTCTCTCTCTCTCTCTCTCTCTCTCTCTACTACTACTACTACTACTACTACTACTACTACTACTACTACTTTTTCTTCTTCTTCTACTCTCTAAAAACTAACCCACAGCTCCAAGGAGGTAAGTTCCAGTGCCACCTCATCCTACTATTTATTGACTCAGTAGCATATGCTTCTTTTTCTATTTCTCAATAGTTTTTGATACTTACTTATTTATTTATTGCAGAAATATCTCGATGCTGTTATGGAAAATTTTTCTTGCATATGTTGCCAAGAATTGTTGTATCGACCCATTACCACGCCTTGTAATCACAATTTCTGTTTGGTAAGTGGCAAAATAACTGCAAATTCGTTGTTGAATTGCACAAATCAGGGTATTAAAGCTATCCTGTACAATTCTAGTTTCAAAGTAATTATGCCTTAATTTCTTCTCCTTGCAGGATTGTATGCAGAGAGCTTTCAAAGCAGAAGTCTATACTTGCCCTACATGCAGGGAAGACTTGACCAAAAAATTCCAGTTTGTTGTGAACGAACATTTATTTGGTGTCCTGAAGGCATTCTTTCCTGGCTACGAAGAGGGCCGCAAATAAATTGCTGAAAAATACTCTCTCCACAGTGTGAATTTTAGCCCAGATATATTGTTTGTAAAGATATTTACTCAAATGTAAGAAAGACTTGTATTATACTTGATACTAATATCATGCATCCAATTCGTGCATCTTTTTACCATTTTTATTACAATCTTGTATTGTTTTAAGTGTTCAAGTGTAATTGTCAAGGGGCCGTGAGCAGTGCAAAAAATCAAATTTAAAAAGTCATTGTAGATTATACAGACTTTATGATTTTTTTCTGATCAAATAGGCTTAGAACATTATTTGCCTGTGATCTGTGTTTTTGATAATGAATTTTTACAGATCTGTCAAGCTAGAACATTTACCAAGTGCAAAATATTTCTTTCTTGTGTTTCTATATTGTTGTTACAGAGATTTTTAGCTTCTAGTATTTCTAATGATGCAACCTCAGTTGTAGTAGTTTTTAATGGATTTTTATGCCGTGTAGCCTATGCCATAAATTTTATTGGCAAGTACATAACTGTCTGCTGTGCAGCTTAGCTGTGGCTGACCTGTGTGCATATCAAAATTTCATGCTTTACTCTGCAATGGCTCTGCTACAGCTGCCTGTGCAGAACATTATCTCTTGTTACCAGTACCCCACTTTTTTTTTGTTTTATGGTTGGTTTTGTGACACATGTTAGGGACTGTAGCTGTTAATCTTTGCTTAGCACAGCTGTACTCCTGTGCAAACTTATTTTATTGTTAGTTACATATAGAATAGTGTCTATTCTGTGGTTAATATCCTGTTGGACCATGCTTTGTTCCTTTGTTGGTGGTTCTTTATTAAATTTGTACATTTTAATTGTAATTGTTTGAATAACAGTTATTCTTCAATTCAAATTGTTGTTGTAATGGCTCAAATTCTTCGGAACTGTGAAAGATTTCAGTATATATTCTGTTGTTTAAAACTTTCAGTCTTTTAATTTTGGAGTTGATCAAAATTTTACTTAGGGATAAGAATGAAGATTTCCATTGTTACTGTTTATGCTTATGTTGTTACATATGTCTTCTCCACAATAGTGAATCAGCCTTTTACTTGGGTACTACATGATGGAGTTTTGTTAACTGTGACTCAGACTCGAGCACTCTCATCTGTCTCTGCCACATAATTTTTCTTGCTGTAGTGTAAATAGAAATTTATCTTTTTACAATAGGCACAGTAAAAAGATTCACACAATCATAGCTTTCAGCCATTAAGGCCTTTGTCAACAGTACACACACACACACACACACACACACACACACACACACGTCTGCAGTCTGAGAGCTGAAACTACACAGTGTAGTTTCAGCTCTCTGAGACTGCAGACATGAGTGCAAGTTGCATTTGCATGTATATGTGTGTCTACTGCTGACAAAGGCCTTAATGACCGAAAGCTATGATTGTGTGAATCTTTTTATTGTGCCTATCGCGACTCAGCATCTCCGCTATATGGTGAGTAGCAACTTTCCTTCTCTGGTATTGTTAGATTCCCTCCTGGATTTTCCACTGTTCTATTTAATTTTTCTTTCCGTCACATGTGAAGATGACGTGGCTGTTTTCGAATAACAGACAACACTTGTAATTCATCTCCTATTGTACATTCATTTTTTTCTTTTGCTTCCTCTTGGTTATCTCAGAAACTGAGATTGTGGAAATGCAAAATCTTTTCTCTCAGTGTATTTTTACTAATATGAGCAGTATAGTATTTATTTCATACTGTATAGATTTGCCCATTCGATTGACAACAACAATTCCCCCCCCCCCCCCCCTCCAAAATTGGCTTGTTGACTGGATAAGAGACAATTGAAGTAGCATCAAATGTACTTCATCGCTCCCATTGCATCCAAAGCTCTTCATATATGGTCCTATGAAACAAAAAAATGTTAAATCATTTTCATGCTTTGCTTTATTTATAATATGCAGCCATTTGTGTAGTTCATTAGCTTTAGGATGTGTTGTGTTAAATGACAAAAACAATTGTATTTTATACTTGGTATTTTAGTATCTTAAGAGTTATTTGGTGCACATATTTTACAACAGAGAAATTCAGGGTTTTAGATAAATACCACGTGAAAAGAGTCACAAGGTTTTATTTCTTATTTATTTTTCATTTATTTTTGTTGTACCTGTATTCCACTTCATGGGTTGAAATGTATGAATAGTTTTGCAGCAGTAATCTGCACCTGGTGAACATTCTCGATTATCAGCCATTTGCTGGATTCAGATCTTTTCCATGAATTCCAGTACGCAACTATTTGCATCCATGTTGCTCTTGCATTATTTCTTGGAATCCAGTGAGACATTTCCTTGGTCCATGTACTATATTGTGGTCTTTGCTACATATGCTCCCCATTTCTATTTCATTCTCATTCATAGTTGTTAATATGTCTCCTGGTTTGTATCTTGATCCGTTTGTCATTTAGTAATTCCCAAAACTTGTAATACATGCCACATGTGGAACACACATGTTTAGCATGTTCCTTCTGGTTTAAATTACCACTGGCACTCCAGGCCTTTTGTACTTTATAAGTTTATTTCTGTTGTTACCTGTTAATTTATAATCATCTGTCCATAAAAAATTTCTGCTGTTTTTGTGGTAGTATTATGAATTTGTTTTATTTTAATTGCAGTATGTTGATCATTGTTTCAGTCTACTTTCTATTTGATTTCTTCTGAAAGAATTTGTTGAGGTATCATATCCATAGTTGAAAAAATCATTCAATAGTACTTCTATTACCTTAAGCTTTAAAATGCCCTAATATTATTTTGCTGTGGGACTTGCTGCCATTCATCACATTTTCTGCCTCCTCAATGTAAACATGGTGGTGTGTGCACTTGAATGAATTTTCCTATTTGCGTACATACCTTATGTAAATTGTCGCTTTCATATGTCTCCATATAATTGTTTATTTTTCGAGATAAGGTCTTCATTCAGTGTAACCTGGTATGCCTCCATATTTCTAAATTCTCATAGTCTAAATTTCTAATTCCCTTCCTGATAGCTCACTTAATCTGATTCTACTCTGAAATATTTTGTTTATTTTTAGAACTAGCTGTGTAGAGATTTCCTTAATAGCTATATCATTGCCTTTACTTTTCTTGTTCACAATAAAGCAGTCATTTTAATTTCCACCCAGCTGCATTTCTCTGTAATAAAAATGTTCTTATCTTTATAACTCTTATCTGATCTTCACTTTATCAGTACTTCTGATAACTTCACTATGTCGCATTTGATCTTACTTTATTTCTGTAATTTATCTTTGACTATGAAGTTCTGCAATTGACTGATGCTATAGTCTTTGCAATACTTTTTTAATGATGTGTGCCAAAAATGAAATCATTGAGCTAAATTGAGAATATTAAGATTTAAGATGAAAATTAACCTGCAAAATGAGGAGTGTCTACTTAATAATTGCATAGACAGATACAGTTGGAGAAGAGCTGTCACAAACTGAGAAATGAGGAGAATAAAATCCAGTGCCTTTTCTTGTAGTTTTTTTTTCATGTAGAGAAGGGTGTGGAAACACAACCGGGTCTTCCACCCATTTTCTCATCCTGCAAAATCCAAACAAAGATTGGAAAGCAAGAAATTGCATTTTGTGTTTCTCCAGTGTCTGGGGCAATGCAGTGCCCAAACATTTTCTGCTGGAGTTACTTTTCAAGCACTTGTCCATTACATTTAGTGTTAGTATGTACCTGCTGTCGAACAGAAAATACAGGACTGTATAATTCATGTATTAGTGTACATTCCTTTTAATTTTTGTGATTTATAATCATGTGGCTTTTAAGCAAGAGTGTTTGTACATACATTATTTTTTTAAACGTATACCTCTTCAATTCATGTCACTTTAAAATGACCAAACATTCCTATTTTTAATAAAAAAAAAATATGAAAGTAAATGAATGTTTTGTTACTGTCTGATCCTTTATTGTACATACATACATAAAGATGCCAAAGAAATTCTACGCATGTCGTTAAAAATTGTCATTGTAGTATGCTGTATTTATTTCCACTCACGGCTTTCGTATTGTAAGATGCTAATGCTCTCTTGTATGGTGACACTCAAGTCCGAGGTATCAGATTCACATCTGAGTGCTGGAAGAAACTTTCACCACTTGGGGAGACTTTCCTTTTCACACCTTGTGCCACTGACCTTGGGTAAACACCAAATCCCTTCGCAGTGTCCTACAAAGATATGGAATTTGAAACAGGTGATCGTGATCTGTTCATCAGTTGAGCACAGTATCAGCTTTTCAATCTGTGCTATTCGAAAGAAGTGGACTGTGTTTCACATTTTCCTTCCCAATTCCATTAACACCTCACACAGTTGACATCCACATACACTAAATAATTAAACTTTTCTTAATGTATAGGGATGTGAAATTGAGTTACTCAAACCAGGGCTTTAACCAATTGACGTCGTAATTGCTGTCAGATGAGAGTGTTGATACAGCCACCTCTTGGTACAGCAGAGGTTCATGCCTGACATACACCTGCCAGTGTTCACACACTCCTCTATGTTTAGTACAGTATATAGTGCAGTACTGTGCATTAAATTGTATTTCTTAATATGTAATGTAATTGGATAGATCAAGAATCTACTCACGAAGTGGTGGCAGAACACACATATAAAAATATATTGAAATTTGCAAACTTTTGGAGCCATTGGTTGCTTCTTGTGGCAGAAAAGTCAAATGGGAATGAAGAGGTATGAAGGAAAAGGACTGGTGAGGTACATGAAATAGGGAGAGATTGGAATAGTCACTCAGAACCCTGTGTCGGGGAGACACACTGGACAGAATGGGGAGACATTGTTGGTGACTGCACTAGATGAGAGTTCAAACTGTGAGAGCTTAAAGCTGAATGGTGAAAGGGTTACTTTATGCACACCTTTTGAAAATATTTTAATTTAGTCAGTTACTTCATATTTTAATTTTTTGTTTTAATCGATGAAAATAAACATACCATATAGGTGTGAAATTTTTTAGACAAAGTTTTAGTACTGACATTGCTTTCCACAGTGAATTTCACAACTGATATTTCTCAGGTTTATGAGCCTACTTATAATCAGTCTCTTTAAAAAGCACTTTGTGAGTTAAGTCAGCAGCAGTTAATGAAATTTGCAGTCTTTGAATATGTTTTTATGGTGGTCATAAAAGTATCCGGAGCTTGGTAGTTCACATTATTAAAAATGTGTTACATTGCCAAGTATGTTCTAAAGGATATTTGCAGTTCCTGGACCCTACTTACACATAAGTACCTCTTTAAGAAGAATGTAGCTGATACATGTCAACAACAATTAACAATTTTTCTAAAACTTTTTTAGGGTGGTTATAAACTACATTATGAGAAATGCATTGATATTTCTAGAATTAATGCCTTTGTCAACACACAAATTTGAATAGTGGGGAAATCTCTGTTTCCCTTCATCCTCGCAACAGGTGGTCCCTCTCATCTTGATGTCTAAGTGTCCTGCCCTTTTTGACCTTCCCCAGACTACACCTTTCTTTTCTTTGGGGAAGTAGCAGTTAGTTCAGAATACTCATACAGTGTGTACCTCCAAGAACGTCTGCAGTGCTGAAATTTCATGTCCTGTGGAAGTACACACTGGCAAGCAGTCGTGTCTCATAATTATATAGTTCTTTCTAGTGAATTTTCCTTTTGATACAATTAGTCTTAACTATTGAACTATTGGGAAATAAGAATTTGTATGATTTTAATGGTTAAATTGAAATGTCTCTTTTTTGCAGCTAGTGATGTATACTTGACTGCTACCCACATTGCCTGTAGGCAAGGCTTTTACCATTTTTAGTGTCTGAAAGCTGAAATTGAGACATGGACTGATTTTTATTTTGGCTGCTTAGTTTCTGGCCTGCAACTCAACGAATTCACTGTAGATGGATTTATGTCACTTTTTTGTGATATCACTGTAGATTGTGTCAATCAGTATCGCGACTATGAAATAAACGGCTTAGTATTACATGCTGGGACGCCAAACATCACTCTCTGAAACTTTGTCAAATTAAAACTGTGTGCTGGACTGAGATGTTTGCCTTTCCTGGCCCAGTGCTCTACCAATAGAGCTGTCAACTCACGACCCATCTTTTGAATGGCCAGTGTCAGGTGGTCACAGCCAATGAGCTCCCTGACGCTGTTGGATAAGCAGCAGCCAGCAGCATGTCATATACTCTTAGCTCACTTATTTGTTTCATATTTTAATTCTTTGTTTCGTTTCGTGTTTTTGGGTACTAGCATAGTTTAATTCACAAATTTCAGCGTATTGTACTATTCGAGAGTTGTAGCATCGCGTTATAGTAACCGGTATAGTGTAAATTCGCGTAGTTGTCAGTCATCTGTTTGTTTTGAAAAGTTTGTGAGATAAAAGAGAGGAAAAGATTGTTAGCAATGGATAGGGGCTGTGCCTGTTGTGTACGGATTCAGGGGGAATTGGTCACCGTCCATAAACAGTTGGGAGCTGTGTTGGCTGTTGTCGACAGGCTCCAGTCTGTTGCCCTGGATCGCAGTGACATTGGGACACCCGAGGCAAGCGCTTTGGTACCGCTGGAACCTGTAGCATCACCTGGGATGTCTGATGCCACTGCGCCCTCTGATTCGGATGCCCGTGTTAGTCGACATTTGCCTGACGGTGATTGGCGAACCGTGGTGGGGTCACAAGGACCACTAGGCTGTACCCTTATGCCTCCGTGACAGGTTTGAGGTACTGCCCACAGCTGAAAGTACTTTTGAGCCAGCTAGGGTGGCCTCACCTGGTGAGGTATTCCTGAGAGGTCCGGACAAGTGCAGAGGGTGGGATTGCTTGTCATTGGGAGCTCCAATGTTAGGCAGGTGATGGAGCCCCTTAGGAATATGGCAGCTAAGGACAGGAAGAAAGCCTATGTGCATACGGGGGGGGGAGTCATTCAAGATGTGGAAAGGGTCTTTCCAGATGGTACAGGGTGCGGCCAGCTGCTGGTGGTGGCTTATGTCAGCATTAATGATGTGTCACTATGGATTGGAAGAGATTCTCTCTGGTTTCCGGCGGCTATCTGAGTTGGTGAAGAATGCCAGTCTTGCTAGCGAGATGAAGGCAGAGCTCGCCATCTGCAGCATCGTCGACAGGGCTGATTGCGGACCTTTGGTACAGAGCCGAGTGGAGGGTCTGAATCAGAGGCACAGATGGTTCTGTGACCGGGTAGGCTGCAAATTCCTTGACTTGGGCCATAGGGTGGTGGGGTTTCAGGTTCCGCTAAATAGGTCAGGTGTCCACTACACACAGGAGGCAGCTACACGGGTAGCAGGGGCTGTGTGGTGTGGACTGGGCGGTGCCACTAAAGTGGAGTTACTAAATACAGTTTTCCGTAATTCCTTCATGAAAGAAGATGAAGTAAATATTCCAGAATTCGAAACCAGAACAGTTGGCATGAGTGACGTAAATGTATATATCTTAGGTGTTGCGAAACAACTCAAGTCACCTAAGAAAGGCAAGTCTTCCGATCCAGGTGGTATACCAATCAGGTTCCTTTCAGTCTGCAGACACAATAGCGCCTTTCTTAGCAATCATACACAACCATTCACTTGACGAAAGGTCTGTTTCTAAAGACTGGAAAGTAGTATAGGTCACACCAATATTCAAGAAAGGAAATGGGAGTAACACATTGAATTAAAGACCCGTATCACTGACCTCAATTTGCAGTAGCATTTTGGAGCATATACTGTACTCGAACATCATGAATCACCTTGAAGAAAATGACTTATTGATACATAACCAACACGGATTCAGAAAATATCATTCTTGTGCAACACGGCTAGCTCTTTATTCCCATGAAGTAATGAATGCTGTCGACGAGGGATCTCAGATCGATTCCATAATCCTAGATTTCCCGAAGGCTTTCGATACCGTTCCTTACGAGCAACTATTAATCAAATTTTGTGCATATGGAGTATCGTTTCAGTTGTGTGACTGGATTCATGATTTCCTCTCAAAGAGGTCACAGTTTGTAGTGATAGACAGTAAATCATCAAGTAGAACAGAAGTGATATCTGGCGTTCCGCAAGGTAGTGTCATAGGCCCTCTGCTGTTCCTGATTTACATAAATGATCTAGGTGATAATCTGAGCAGCCCCCTTAGATTGTTTGCAGATGACGCCGTAATTTACCATCTAATATAATCATCAGATGATCAATTCCATTTATAAAATGATCTAGAGAGAATTTCTGTATGGTGCAAAAAGTGGCAATTGGCACTAAACAAAAGTGCGAGGTCATCCACATGGGTACTAAAAAAAATCTGATGTATTTTGGGTATACGATAAACCGCACAAATCTAAGGGCTGTCAATTCAGCTAAATACCTAGGAATTACAATTACAAGCAGCTTAAATTGGAAAGACCACATAGATAATATTATGGGGAAGGCGAAACAAAGACTGCAGTTTGTTGGTAGAACACTTAGAAGATGCAACAGATCCACTAGAGAGACAGTCTACATTACAATTGTCCATCCTCTGCTGGAATATTGCTGTGTGGTGTGGGATCCTTACCAGGTAGGATTGACGGAGGACATCGAAAAAGTGCAAAGAAGGGCACAATAGGGGCGAGTGTGTCACAGAGTGTCTCCCTACGAAGGTGGATGTCAACAAAATATTTTTGCATTCAGAAGAGAAAGTTAGTGATTGAACTTTTGTAAATATATCTCACCGCAAAGAAAACTGCCTTAGTTTCAGTGACTGCCATCCCAACTCGCATATGTGTTTCCCTTATTTTATTATGGTGATCATTTCTCCCTATGTAGGACAGTGTCAACAAAATATATTTGCATTCAGAGGAGAAAGTTGGTGATTGGAATTTCACAAGAAGATTCCTCCGCAGAGAAAAACGCCTTTATTTTAATTATGTCCATCTCAAATCCTGTATCATGTCAGTGATAGTCCCTCCCCTCTTTCGCCACAACACAAAACGTGCTGCCCTTCTTTGAAGTATTTTGACGTACTCCATCAATCCTGTCTGGTAAGGATTCCACATGGTATTTGAAAAGAGGATGGAGAAGTGTAGTGTAGGCAGTCTCTTTAGTAGATCTGTTACATTTTCTAAGTGTCCTCCCAATAAAGTGCAGTCACTGGTTAGCCTTCCCAACAACATTTTTTTGTGTTCCTTCCAATTTAAGTTGTTTATAATGTAATTCCTAGGTATTTAGATAAATTTATGGACTTGAGATTTGACTGATTTATCGTGTAACGAAAGTTTAACGGATTCCTTTCAGCACTCATGTGGATGACCTCATGCTTTTCATTATTTAAGGTCAATTGCCAATTTTCGCACCATAAATATCTTTTCGTAAATCATTTTCCAATTTGTTTTGATCTTCTGATGACCACTAGCCAGTAAATGACAGCGTCATCTGCAAACAGCATAAGACAGTTGCTCAGATTGTCTCCCAAACCATTTATATGGATAAGGAACAGCAAAGGGCCTGTAACACTGCCTTGGGGAATGCCAGAAAACATTTCTGTTTTGGTTGGTGGATTTGGTACTCAAGTGACACCTGGTGACCAGTCCACCCATTCTGCTGTTAATGCTTCTCTACTGGCAACACAATATTCTGCACCTCGTTTTATACTGACAGGCCCACTTCTTTTGATGTCTAGATGTTAGTTACACATTACATAGAGGGTCTGCATGTTGTTAATCAGCTAGTGCAATTCGTAACTGTTCTCACTGGAAGCCACACAGGAGCTAGAATAACGTGTCGTATCCACAGGTTAACTTGGCATCAATTCTTCCTAATTTCTTCAAATTTTTCCTATTGATTGGCTACATAATGGTAAGATTCTTCTCGGGCAATGTGGGGAGTATTGCCTGCACTGCTGTAAATAATTGATTTGTGCTGTACTAATTAATATTTAATAGCTTTTCTCCAATTCTGATCCACTCATTCAAGCGCTGTGTTCCTTAAGTTCATGAACGAGAACCTATGGGAATGCATTTAGAAGCAGAAAGGAACTTCTATACAGTATAATACTAATAAATTATCCCTAGCATTGCCACGGAAAATGGAAATGAGAGTTTGGCGTTATTGGCTGGGAGGCCCCTTACGGGGCAGGTCCGGCAATCTTGGTGCAGGTCTTATGACATTCGACTCCACATTGGGCAACCTGTGTGCCGGATGGTGATGAAATGATGATGAAGACAACACAACACCCAGTCCCTGAGTGGAGAAAATCCCCGACCCAGCCGGGAATTGAACTCAAGCCCCTTAGGACAGCAGTCCGTCATGCTGGCCATTCAGCTAACAGGGTGGACAAGCATTGCCATAATCTACTCGTACTACGATATTCCATATACCTGGGAATGAAGTTGGAGTGTAACCTCACATTCAAAAATCATTGCCAAGAAATAAAGCTAAAAGTATCTCAATCAAATGTAACTATACTACTGGCCATTAAAATTGCTATACCTCGAAGATGACATGCTACAGATGCGAATTTAACTGACAGGAAGAAGATGCTGTGATTTGCAAATGATTAGCTTTCCAGGGCATTCATACAAGATTGGCGCCGGTGGCGACACCTACAACGTGCTGACATGAGGAAAGTTTCCAACCGATTTCTCATACACAAACAGCAGTTGACCGGCGTTGCCTGGTGAAACGTTGTTGTGATGCCTGTTGTAAGAGGAGAAATGCATACCATCACGTTCCCAACTTTGATAAAGATCAGATTGTAGCCTATCGCAATTGTCGTTTATCGTATTGTGACATTGCTGCTCGCGTTGGTCGAGATCCAATGACTGTTAGCAGAATATGGCATCGGTGGGTTCAGGAGGGTAATACGGAACACCGTGCTGGATCCCAACGGCCTCGTATCACTAGCAGTCGAGATGACACGCATCTTATCCGCATGACTGTAATGGATCATGCGGCCACATTTCAATCCCTGAGTCAACAGATGGGGATGTTTGCAAGACAACAACCATCTGTATGAACAGTTCGACGACGTTTGCAGCAGCATGGACTATCAGCTCGGAGACCATGGCTGCGGTTGCCCTTGACACTGCATCACAGACAGGAGCGCATGCGATGGTGTACTCAATGGCGAACCTGGGTGCACGAAGGGCAAAACGTCATTTTTTCGGATGAATTCAGGTTCTGTTTACAGCATCATGATGGTCGCATCCGTGTTTGGCGGCAACGCGGTGAGTGCACATTGGAAGCGTGTATTTGTCATCGCCATACTGGCGTATAACCCGGGGTGATGGTATGGGATGCCATTGGTTACATGTCTTGGTCACCTCTTGTTCGCATGGACGGCACTTTGAACAGTGGACGTTACATTTCAGATGTGTAACAACCTGTGGCTCTACCCTTCATTTGATCCCTGCGAAACCATACATTTGAGCAGGATAATGCACAACTGCATGTTGCAGGTCGTGTACGGGCCTTTCTGGATACAGAAAATGTTTGACTGCTGCCCTGGCCAGCACATTCTCCAGATCTCTCACCAATGGAAAACGTCTGGTCAGTGGCCAATTGAAAACGTATGGTCAATGGTGGCCGAGCAACTGGCTCGTAACAATACGCCAGTCACTACTCTTGATGAACTGTGGTATTGTGTTGAAGTTGCATGGGCAGCTGTACGTGTACAGGCCATCCAAGATCTGTTTGACTCAATGCCGTGGCATATCAAGGCCGTTATTACGGCCAGAGGTGGTTATTCTGGGTACTGATTTCTCAGTATCTATGCACCAAAATTGCGTGAAAATATAATCACACGTCAGTTCTAGTATAATATATTTGTCCAATGAATACCCATTTATCACCCGCATTTCTTCTTGGTGTAGCAATTTTAATGGGTAGTAGTGTATATGGTTCCAGAGATCTTATCCAGACTCAAACATCTATGAAGTATATATACTGAGTGAAGTGGTAAATGAAAATTTTCACTGAGGCTGGGATTCGAACTCTAGTCTCCACTCACTAGGCAGATGCACTAACCACTACACCATCCAAGAGTAGCTGTGTACAACTGCACAAATTACCATAGCATGTCTCCCTCCACAATATAAACTCCCATTCACACCTCAGCCGACTTAGTATTCCCCCTAAACTTGAACAGCATTGCAGAGGTGTTCCAACTGTCTTGGAATAGAAACTCAGCTGCTGGGTTTCAGGCAGGACTCCCCCTTTTGTTAGATGCTGAGGTGCTATTCCAATACAGCTGGAGAGCCTCTGCAATGCTATTCGGGTTTAGAGGGAATACTGAGTGGGCTAAGGCACGAATGGAAATTTGGATTGAGGAGAGAGGTGTAGTAGGATAGTTCACGCAATTGTGCAAAATAGAGGAAAATAGGAGCTACTTAGGAAAAGCCAGTGCCCTTCCTGTTTCACTTGTCAGCTGCTGATATCACCTAACACATTATATTACCCATTTATGTGGCTTCATTCGTTTTATAGACATCTAAAACAGGCCACTGCAAATATGCTTAGAATGAACGAATACACTGCCTGACAAAAAAAGTGAAGCACCCTGAAGGGGATTGAAACTCCATGGGTTGGAACGGTATGTGATGTTATTGCAATGGACTGAGTGAAATCTACTGTACAAAGAACTTTGAAGTAGCACCACACTTATTACTATGACATTGCATGCGCTCTGGTCTGGTGTATCAACTGATTCCGCTGGAGATGGCGTCATAAAGCCACTGCACCATCACCTGAGGCAAGCTGGCCCACGACTGTTGTAATTGATCCTGTATTCTGGCTTTAGGAGAGAGTCGACATCCGAGCTGGTCCCAAACATGTTCTATCAGTGACAGATCAGGAGATCTTGCTGGCCACAAGAGTAACTCAACACCACACAGACAGAGAGAGAATGGATGAGGACTGAGCCATTATGCCATCACAGTTCCTGAAGTGATACTTGATGGATCTTCACATTGTGACGCCAGGAGTAACACCGGTGTGCCTCTCCAAAACATTGAAAGTGTGGAACCTCTCCTCAGGTCACTGCTATACTCACCGAGAATGGTTATGTGACATTGTGCAGACCTGTGGTTAGTCGCTGAACACAGTGTGATGCTATGTGTCAACAGTCCATACTTCATGGTTACAGAACCATTCCAAATGCACCCATTTGTGTTGTGGTCTTGCCGGAGCCTATGAGTAGGACAGTAATTCCCCAGTCTGGCTACTGCTGTTCTCTGACCAACAGCACAGGATGACAAAGAATATTGGAGGGAGTCTATTACTTGTTCTCAGTAGTAAGCACAGATGTCAATGGATTACTACATTGAGATCACAGAAGTCATGGGATACTGATATGCACACATACAGATGGCAGTGGTATTATGTACACAAGGTATCAAAAGGAAGTGCATTGGCAGAGCTGTCACATGTATTCACACAATTCGTGTGAAAAGTCTCTGAACACGGAATGGTAGATGGAGATAGACACATGGGACATTCTATTTCAGAAATCATTAGGGAATTCAATATTCCGTGAGGCACAGTATCAAGAGTGTGCCGACAATATCAAATTTCAGGTATTACCTCTCACCACAGACAATGAAGTGACTGATGGCTTTCACTTAATGACTGATCGTAGCGTTTGCATAGAGTTGTCAGTGCTAACAGACAAGCAACACTGTGTGAAATAACTACAGAAATCAATGAGAGACATACGGCAAACATATCCAGTAGCACAGTGCGGTGAAATTTGGCTTTAATGGGCTATGGCAGCTGGTGACTGATGAGAGTGCCTTTGCTAACAGCACGCCCTCACCCGCAGCATATCTCCTGAGCTTGTGATCACATTGTTAGGACTTTAGATGACTCGAAAACTGTAGCCAGGTCAGATGAGTCCCATTTTAAGTTGGTGCGAGCTGAAGGTAGGGTTTGAGTGCAGTGCGGACCCCACAAAGCAATGGACCCAAGTTGTCAACAAGGCACAGTACAAGCTGTTGGTGGCTTCATCATAGTGTGGGCTGTGTTTACACAGAATGGACTGGGTTTTCTGGTCCAACTTAAGCAATATTGACTGGAAATGGTTATGTTTGGCTACTCGCAGACCAACAACAATGGATTTTTTTTTTTTTATGACAATGTGCCATGCCACTGGCCACAGTTCTTCAAAATTAGTTTGAAGAACATTCTGGACAATTCAAGTGAATGATTTGGCCAAGCAGATTGGCCGACATGAATCGCATCAAACTTTTATGGGACATAATCGAGAGGTCAGTTAGTCCACAAAATCCCGCATCAGCAACACTTTTCCAATTATGGACGGCTATGAAGAAAGCGTGGCTCAATATTTCTGCAGGGGACTTCCAAAAACTTGTTGAGTCCATGCCATGTCAAGTTGTTGCACTACGCCAGGAAAAAAGGACATCTGACATGATATGAGGAGATTTGTCATGACTTTTGTCACCTCAGTGTATGTTCTTAGTGCACAATACAGCAATCCTTCCTAGTGGTGGTCAGACACGGTCAACCAGATGCTTGATGATGAGTATTCTTGCCCTCACATTCCCATGAAGTCCATCAGACCACTGTCACATCTGAATGCCTGGCAAATCTTCATATTAAACAATTCAACCAAACAGGCCAATGGAGAGCTAGAATCAGTCCCTTTTCAAACTCTGTTAGGTGCTGATAATGCTGTCTCAAATGAGTACACAGCATCTCCTTGTACTTGACTGTGATCACTCAACATTTGTTGTTGTTCACACCTCTTATATACCCTAGCAGGCCTCACAACAACACTAATGCCCTCCAGGCCACACTATCTGTCACCGAGAATTGTAAAACTAATCATTTACAAACCATCAGTAGTATGTACATCTACGGAGTTACATTGACATGCAATAATGTGTCCTGAGTGCTTCACTCTTTTTGTCAAGCAGTATATATTGAGGTGTAGCTTTTGTGAAGATACAGGAAATTAGTGTGTTATCTGACCAAGCTAGTAATTTTTTACCTTTGTAGTTGCTGCATCATGAGACTGGGTTCTGTAATTTTATTTTCTGTAAATGGTATTATATACTTTTTCTGTGGCATTCGAAAGAGTTTATGAAGAAGATTTCAACAACTTAACATATGTGGAAATTGATTTAACTGTAACAAATAACAGTGCCAGCAACCATTGTCCCAGCATGCCCTACTGTACTGAATTTATTTAAAAAAAAAAAGAACATGTAGCTCAGGTATGGTTCATGTGTTTACCTATCTTGAAACTCATCAGTCTGTGCTCTGCTGTTATAGCAATCAGACAACCATCTCATGAACATAACAGTCTACAACACACATAACAGTAAATGGGGTGGATACGGCTTATGTCCATGTCTAATATCAGTCAACTGTTATAGCTGTGATGGTGCTGTACAGTGAAAGGTATCCTTATTGTGCCAAACCCTCATGATCTACCTTTGCCAACATTATACCTCAAGAATCTGGAAATGTGAAGAATAAATTAACTAACAGAAAAGAAGAACAACTGATGAAAGAAATACAAGTAACATTTTAGCAATAGTAACACACAATCCACAAGTCACTACAATACAGCTTAAATGTGTGAGGGCAATCAGCCAAAAGAGTGTTCTGCAAATACTATGTACAAATATATTTCTTCATTTACACATATCACTCCAATTTTTAAATTCATTTACAGGTCTCTGAATCGTGTCTACAAAAACTGAGAAGTGGTGCCATGTTCTATGAAAGACTTTTGGTTTCCAAATGAAATATTGCTCATAAATCACAATTATATCAATTTTTGTAATATGTACTACTGGTCAGTTGAAAATCCACACTGCTGGGAGAAGCAGATAATGATAACCTTGATCTATCAATGAGTGGTGTGGGCTGTATTGCAGTATTGATCCCTCTTTTATTAATGAGAGTTCTTAACAGAAAATTTGGAGGTTGCTGGAGTGGTCATTCAGGAAACTCAAAATGCCTGAACTCTTACCAGACCTGACACCTATGGACTTTCATGTGGAAAATTACAATAGGAGGTCTACAAGGAAACTCCGACGACTCTAGAACGCATGAAATGCCACATAAGATTGGCTTACGTTCACATAAAATTCAGTGTGGAGTATAATCTGTCTGGAATCATTTTACAGTATGTATCACTTCTTAAGACCAACATTCTGAGCATTTAACATTACATAATAATAAACACATGAAGCGTACCTGAATTACATGTTTGGTTATATAGTGTGATTCTAAGAGGACTTCACAGCTTCACTTACATATAGAATTTTATTGAGATGACTTAGGCTTGTGGTTAAGGTGGCATCTTGTAGCAAAATAATTCAAGTTTCGTTCACTTATTGTTGTAGTACTGAACTCCACTAATAGAAATGACAGAAAATTGAAAATAGTGTGGTTAAGGAGCCTTTTTGTAGCAAAAGCCTCATTCACTTTTTGTTGTAGTACCGGATTCAACCACCATGAATGACAGGAAGTCGAAAATCAATGTAGCAGACTTTGCAGGACCTGGATCTGCTTTTGCATGTTTTGGATGGAAGAAACCAATGAGCAACATGTAACCTCCTAGTACGCCTAAAATTTAAATCAAAATTTGATTTAAACTGGTCGCAGCATTTGTCATAACAAATCTCCAGGTCAGCTTTCAGTTTTTGAATCTTTCATTGAGCAAGTGTTAGAGAGTTTTGTTCGCATTCCTAGGATGTCAACACACTGCATGTCACGAGAACTTAGGAGTTTCTCAGTCAACTGTATGGAGAATGATTAAAAAAAAAAATTACATATGAAGACATACAGACTGACATTTCAGAAGTGATGCCAGACATTTTGAATTTAATGTGGGAAGAAATTGATTTCAGATGGAACATTTGCTGTATGACCTATGACAGTTACATTCAGCCAAAGTGAAAGTGAATGTAAAGGATAAAATGTGCTGAATTTTGCTACATGATGCTGAATTTTGCTATATAATGGCACCTCTTCTATCTATATAAGCCTTCTCAATAAAATTCTGTATGTAAATGAAGTTGTGAAGTCCTTTAAGAATCGGCCAGTATTTAGTACAATATGGCAGAAATTATTAGGACATTTTCTTCTGATGGGGAAATGTGGTTCACAGCAGTAACGCCTTGTTACTACTTGATTCCGTTGTGGACATGTTGCGTCATTGAAGTCCTCTTTTAAATCTCATTCCAGTTCCACAGACAATAGTTTATAGTTCCACTTAAAAACACAGCCATAATTCAGTAACTATAAAAGTTAAAAATTGCTTGCATATGGCATGCAGCTTTACTGTATGATTAAATGATGATGGCATCCTCTTGGGTAAAATATTCCGGAGGTAAAATAGTCCCCCATTCGGATCTTCGGGCGGGGACTACTCAAGAGGACATCGTTATCAGGAGGAAGAAAACTGGCTTTCTACGGATCGGAGCGTGGAATGTCAGATCCCTTAATCAGGCAGGTAGATTAGAAAATTTAAAAAGGGAAATGGATAGGTTAAAGTGAGATATAGTGGGAATTAGTGAAGTTCAGATGCAGGAGGAACAAGAGATTTGGTCATGTGAATACAGGGCTATAAATACAAAATCAAATAGGGGTAATGCAGGGGTAGGTTTAATAATGAATAAAAAAATGGGAATGCGGGTAAGCTATTACAAACAGCATAGTGAACACATTATTGTGGCCAAGATAGACACGAAGCCCACGCCTACTACAGCAGTTCAAGTTTATATGCCAACTAGCTCTGCAGATGATGAAGAAGTTGATGAAATGTATGATGAGATAAAAGAAATTATTCAGGTAGTGAAGGGAGATGAAAATTTAATAGTGATGGGTGACTGGAATTCAACAATAGGAAAAGGAAGAGAAGGAAACATAGTAGGTGAATATGGATTGGGACTAAGAAATGAAAGAGGAAGCCTCCTGGTAGAATTTTGCACAGAACATAACTTAATCATAACTGACACTTGGTTCAAGAATCATGAAAGAAGGTTGTATACATGGAAGAACCCTGGAGATACTAAAAGGTTTCAGATAGTTTATATAATGGTAAGACAGAGATTTCGGAACCAGATTTTAAATTGTAAGACATTTCCAGGGGCAGATGTGGACACTGACCACAATCTTTTGGTTATGTAGACTTAACTGAAGAAACTGCAAATAGGTGGGAATTTAAGGAGATGGGACCTGGATAAACTAAAAGAACAAGAGGTTGTACAGAGTTTCAGGGAGAGCATAAGGGAACAATTGACAGGTAGGGGGGGGGGGGGGGGGGGGGGGGAAGAAATACAGTAGAAGAAGAATGGGTAGCTTTGAGGAATGAAACAGTGAAGGCAGCAGAGGATCAAGTAAGTAAAAAGACTAGGGCTAGTAGAAATCCTTGGGTAACCGAAGAGATACTGAATTTAATTGATGAACGGAGAAAATACAAAATTGCAGCAAGTGAAGTAGGCAAAAAGGAATACAAACATCTCAAAAATGAGATTGACACGAAGTGCAAAATGGCTAAGCAGGGATGGCTAGAGGACAAATGTAAGGATGTAGAGGCTTATCTCATGAGGGGTAAGATAGATACTGCCTACAGAAAAATTAAAGAGACCTTTGGAGAAAAGAGAACCACTTGCATGAATATCAAGAGCTCAGATGGAAATCCAGTTCTAAGCAAAGGCGGAAAAGCTGAAAGGTGGAAGGAGTATATAGAGAGGATCTATACAGGGGCGATGTTCTTGAGGACAATATTATGGAAATGGAAGAGGAGGTAGATAAAGATGAAATGGGAGATATGATCCTGCTTGAAGAGTTTGACAGAGCACTGAAAGACCTACGTCTAAACAAGAACCTGGGAGTAGACAACATTCCATTAGAACTACTGACGGCCTTGGGAGAGCCAGTCCTGACAAAACTCTACCATAAGGTGAGCAAGATGTATGAGACAGGCGAAATACCCTCAGATTTCAAGAAGAATGTAATAATTCCAATCCCAAAGAAAGCAGGTGTTGACAGATGTGAAAATTACCGAACTATCAGTTTAATAAGTCATAGCCACAAAATACTAACGTGAATTCTTTACAGATGACTGGAAAAACTGGTAGAAGGTGACCTCGGGGAAGATCAATTTGGATTCCATAGAAATGTTGGAACACGTGAGGCAATACTGACCCTACGACTTATCTTAGATGAAAGATTAAGGAAAGGCAAACCTATGTTTCTAGCATTTGTAGACTTAGAGAAAGCTTTTGACAATGTTGACTGGAATACTCTCTTTCAAATTCTGAAGGTGGCAGGGGTAAAATACAGGGAGCGAAAGGCTATTTACAATTTGTACAGAAATCAGATGGCAGTTATAAGAGTCGAGGGACATGAAAGGGAAGCAGTGGTTGGGAAGGGAGTGAGACAGGGTTGAAGCCTCTCCTCAATGCTATTCAATCTGTATATTGAGCAAGCAGTAAAGGAAATGAAAGAAAAGTTCGGAGTAGGTATTAAAATCCATGGAGAAGAAATAAAAACTTTGAGGTTCGTCGCTGATAACATTGTAATTCTGGAAAGCAGCTGAACGGAATGGACAGTATATTGAAAGGAGGATATAAGATGAACATCAACAAAAACAAAATGAGGATAATGGAATGTAGTTGAATTAAATTGGGTGATGCTGCAGGAATTAGATTAGGAAATGAAACATTTGAAGTAGTAAATGAGTTTTGCTATTCTGGGGGCAAAATAACTGATAATGGTCGAAGTACAGAGGATATAAAATGTAGACTGGCAGTGGCAAGGAAATCGTTTCAGAAGAAGAGAAATTTGCTAACATCGAGTATAGATTTAAGTGTCAGGAAGTCGTATCTGAAAGTATTTGTATGGAGTGTAGCCATGTATGGAAGTGAAACATGAACGATAAATAGTTTAGACAAGAAGATAATAGAAGCTTTCGCAATGTGGTGCTACAGAAGAATGCTGAAGATTAGATGGGTAGATCACATAACTAATGAGGAGGTATTGAATAGAAGTGGGGAAAGAGGAGTTTGTGGCACAACTTGGCTAGAAGAAGGGATCGGTTGGTAGGACATGTTCTGAGACATCAAGGGATCACCAATTTAGTACTGGAGGGCAGCGTGGAGGGTAAAAATTGTAGATGGAGACCAAGAGATGAATACACTAAGCAGATTCAGAAGGATATAAGCTGAGTAGGTACTGGGAGATGAAGATGCATGCACAGGATAGAGTAGCATGGAGAGCTGCATCAAACCAGTCTCAGGACTAAAGACCACCAGAAGAGAAGCTGCCATGAAACCACCACATTGTCCATTTAGCGAAATTCACTACTTCTGCATATGTTTGGGGTGGCATCTTTCAGCTGCATTGCCTTATATGATATAAAAGTTAAAAGCTGTCTCATAAGAATATTAGTTTAGGCTGTAATTTATGTCCCTGAATCAAATATTCTGGAGAATTACAGGAGCAGTGGCTGAGAAGGAAATTTTTAACAATATTGTTGAATATGTGTGGATTTCAAATTTCCTGCCTGTTGCCTGCTGGCAATCTATTATAAGATTTAAAGCTCTTCTTAAACCTGGGACACAGTCTGTATGAAAACTGTTTTTACTTTTAGTATTATGGACGTGAATTTCATAGTTCATCCTAAATTCACTCTTATTATTAATCACAAATACCATTATGGAGTACACAGATTCACACAAAAGTGACCCTGAAGAAGCTTCTACAAGATGTTTGGTTATCAACCTCACACAACATTCTTACTGGACATCAATATAGCATATTTAGTTCTTTTTTGCCCTAACTGCACTGCCCCAGAAAATTACACCATAGGGCAGTATTGCTAAAAGTATGCTAGCAAACTTGTCTGCTAATCTAGAATAACAGAGACATTTGTAGGTGCAAAGCAGACAGAAAAGAGATATTTGCTTTTCTTATTTAGGTGCTGCTCCCACCACAGTTTACTGATTTATAATCTACACAGCCGAAGGTCTAGACCGTCAAAGGTACTGGCCAGGTCACAGAAAATGCCAACAGGGTATTTTTTCTTGTTTTATTCTAGCAGAATATTTTGCTTTCTCTGTAGAGCAACCTTTACAGAAGCCAAATTGAACAGCTGTTATAAGCTAACTTCTCAAAATGATTTTGGAATATGTTGTTGTTGTTGTAGTCTTCAGTCCTGAGACTGGTTTCATGCAGCTCTCCATGCTACTGTATCCTGTGCAAGCTTCTTCATCTCCCTGTACCTACTGCAGCCTACATCCTTCTGAATCTGCATAGTGTATTCATCTCTTGGTCTCCCTGTACAATTTTTACCCTCCACACTGCCCTCCAATGCTAAATTTCTGATCTCTTGATGCCTCAGAATATGCCCTACCAACCGATCCCTTCTTCTTGTCAAGTTGTGCCACAAACTCCTCTTCTCCCCAATTCTATTCAGTACCTCCACATTAGTTATGTGATCTACCCATTGAATCTTCAGCATTCTTCTGCAGCACCACATTTTGAAAGCTTCTATTCTCTTCTTGTCTAAATTATTTATCGTCCACGTTTCACTTCCATACATGTCTACACTCCATACAAATACTTTCAGATATGTCTTCCTGATACTTAAATCAATACTCGATGTTAACAAATTTCTCTTCTTCAGAAATGCTTTCCTCACCATTGCCAGTCTACATTTTATATCCTCTCTACTTCGACCATCATCAGTTATTTTGCTCCCCAAATAGTTAAACTCCTTGCTACTTTAAGGGTCTCATTTCCTAATCTAATTCCCATAGCATCACCCAACTTAATTCGACTACATTCCATTAACTTCTTTTTGCTTTTGTTGATGTTTATCTTGTACCATCCTTTCAAGACACTGTCCATTTCGTTCAACTTTGCTGTCTCTGACAGAATTACAATGTCATCAGCGAACCTCAAAGTTTTTATTTCGTCTCCATGGATTTTAATACCTAATCCAAATTTTTCTTTTATTTCCTTTACTGCTTGCTCAATATACAGATTGAATAACATCGGGGAGATGCTACAACTGTGTTTCACTCCCTTCCCAACTGCTGCTTCCCTTTCATGTCCCTCGACTCTTATAATTGCCATCTGATTTCTGTACAAATTGTAAATAGCCTTTCGCTTCCTGTATTTTACCTCTGCCACCTTCAGAATTTGAAAGAGAGTATTCCAGTCAACATTGTCAAAAGCTTTCTCTAAGTCTACAAATGCTAGAAACATAGGTTTGCCTTTCCTTAATCTTTCTTCTAAGATAAGTCATAAGGTGAGTATTGCCTCATGTGTTCCAACATTTCTACGGAATCCAAACTGATCTTCCCTGAGGTCAGCTTCTACCAGTTTTTCCATTGGTTTGTAAAGAATTCACGTTAGGATTTTGCAGCTGTGACTTATTAAACTGATAGTTCGGTAATTTTCACATCTGTCAACACCTGCTTTCTTTGGGATTGGAATTATTATATTCTTCTTGAAGTCTGAGGGTATTTTGCCTGTCTCATACATCTTGCTCACCTTATGGTAGAGTTTAGTCATGAGTGGCTCTCCCTAGGCTGTCAGTAGTCCTAATGGAATGTTGTCTACTCCTGGAGCTTTGTTTTGACTCAGGTCCTTCAGTGCTATGTCAAACTCTTCAAGCAGTATCATATCTCCCATTTCATCTTCATCTCCATCCTCTTCCATTCCCATAATATTGTCCTCAAGTACATTGCCCTTGTATTGACCCTCTATATATTCCTTCCATCTTTCTGCTTTCCCTTCTTTGCTTAGAACTGGGTTTCCATCTGAGCTCTTGATATTGATGCAACTGGTTCTCTTATATCCAAAGGTCTCTTTAATTTTCCTGTAGGCAGTATCTATCTTACCCCTAGTGAGATAAGCTTCTACATCCTTACATTTGTCCTCTAGCCATCCCTGATTAGCAATTTTGCACTTCCTGTCAATCTCATTTTTGAGATGTTTGTATTCCTTTTTGCCTGCTTCATTAACTCCATTTTTATATTTTCTCCTTTCATCAATTAAATTCAATATTTCTTCTGTTACCCAAGGATTTCTACTAGCCCTCATCTTTTTACCCACTTGTTCCTCTGCTGCCTTCACTACTTTATCCCCCAGAGCTACCCATTCTTCTTCTATTGTATTTCTTTCCCCCATTCCTGTCAATTGTTCCCTTATGCTCTCCCTGAAACTCAGTACAACCTCTGGTTCTTTCAGTTTATCCAGGTCCCATCTCCTTAAATTCCTACCCCTTTGCAGTTTCTTCAGTTTTATTCTACAGTTCATAACCAATAGATTGTGGTTAGAGTCCACATCTGCTCCTGGAAATGTCTTACAATTTAAAACGTGGTTCCTAAATCTCTGTCTTACCATTATATAATCTATCTGATACTTTGGAATATAGAATGGAGGAAGACATATATAATTAGACGTCACTTACTTAGTTACATTTTGTCCTGGCAGTGTGATCATGTGCCTCCCTGCACTTGACAGTTTACATTAATTGACTCATAGAAAATGTAACTTTTTTGAATATATACAGAGAGTATAGAGGTTCCTAAATCTCTGTCTTACCATTATATAATCTATCTGATACTTTGGAATATAGAATGGAGGAAGACATATATAATTAGACGTCACTTACTTAGTTAAATTTTGTCCTGGCGGTGTGATCATGTGCATCCCTGCACTTGACAGTTTACATTAATTGACTCATAGAAAATGTAACTTTTTTGAATATATACAGAGAGTATATTATGAGGTATTTGTGCCGCACAGACACTTCATGACATAAATCTCTGAGGCCCTTTCCTTGAGTATGTCTTATGGCTCTTTTATGTAACAGCAGTATTCTTTTTAAGTGTATGTCAGCTGCACAGCCCCGTACTTCAATCCCATAATTGAGAAAGGTGTAAATTGTTACATAATATACTATTTTCAATGTCTGGTTAAGAATGATCTTTGTGAGCTGGTTAAGGAGATACAAAGCACTACTAACTTCACTGCATACAAATTCGATATTGTCTGTCTGCTGCAAATTATCATCAATGTACACACACAGAAATTTCCAGCTCCCTGAGCTGTCATCTGCATACTGGTAGCTTATTATAAGGATGTTAAAGGGCTGTGCAATGTTGCTAACATATTTGAAGAATAGATGCGGACCAAGGACTGAGACCTGAGGTATACCTTGTATTACTGTTTCAGGTGTTGACTGAAAGTTCATAATTTTATCATCTCTTTTGTATGATGATATGACTTCAGTTTTTTGAGTAGTAACCTATCATTTACTATATCAATTGCTTTTGTGAGGTCTAAAAATATAATTGCCTGCAGTCTGCATCTACATTAATACTCTGCAAACCACCGTGAAATGCATGACAAAGAGTATGTCCCATTGTACCAGTTATAAGGGTTTCTTCCTGTTCCATTTACATATGGAGCACAGAAAGAATGATTGTTTGAATGCCTCTGTCCATGCAGTAATGATTCTAATCTTATCCTCATGATCCCTATGTGAGTGATACATAGTGGGTTGTACTATATTCATAGAGTAATCATTTGAAGCCAGTTCTTGAAACTTTGTTAATAGACTTTCTTAGAATAGTTTATGTCTATCTTCAAGAGTTTTCCAGATGTGTTCCTTCAGTGTCTCTGTGACACTCTCTCATGGATCAAACAAACCTGTAAACATTCGTGCTGCCCACGTCTGTATACATTCAGTATCCTCCATCAGTCCGATTTGGTGTGAATCTCACACACTTTAGCAATCTTAGACAACCACTCACACAAATGATTTGTTAACAATCTCCTTTGTAGACTGACTGCACTTTCCCAGTATTCTACCAATAAACTGAATTCTATCACCTGCTTTAACCATGAATGAGCCTAAGTGATCATTCCATTTCATATCACTAGAAAACATTACACCAAGGTATTTGTATTAATTGGACGATTCCAACAGTGACTCATTGATATTATCGTTATAGGACACTACATTTTTTTTTTTTCAGTTTGTGAAGTGCATAATTTCTGAGGCACATATTCTGGTCCAACAGGCCATTTACTTCACGGAAGAACTGTGTGACTGCTGTTATGGTACTTTGCTCTTTTCTGAAGCCATTCTGATAACCTACACACAGTTTGAGTTTTGTTACAAATTCATGTGGCAGGGATAGAATAACAATATTGAAATGCAATATCTTACTGAAGGTAGGAATTAGCTATATTTGTCTACAGTCAGAGACATCTTCGTTCAGGTACTGGTTCCTCTATGCTCATTTTTTTGACAGTTGGATAAATGTTTTCTCTAAGGCTGCAGTTAATCAGGTAGGCAAGAGATTTTGAGATTCCTTTTAAGGAATACTCCCTTCAGAGAAATCTAGACATATTTCAGTGACATTTCATATTGCTGTGACATTTTCATCATTATTTAGTTTCTAAAGAGCTTCAAAGTTCAAAAACAGACCATATCAGTTGCTTGAACTTTCCTGACAACATATTGTGATGTAAATAGTATTTTGTGCTTTCCCAGGAAAAGCAGATTGTTGTACTGCTACGATTAGTATCAGAGCCACCATCAGTGACGAACAAACCAAGATCTACAAAGTCCATGATTCCAACTAGTCATTGTTCTTGAGAAGCGACCCCAGTTCTGTTTTTAGTTCTCGCTGCTCAGAAGCCTAATTTTTTTCTACAACATTTTACTTGCTTCTCAAAATCAGTGCACTTGCCATGCAAACCAATCCTGTCTGAATGCCACAAAATGGTTCAAATGGCTCTAAGCACTATGGGACTTAACATCTGAGGTCATCAGTCCGCTAGACCTAGGACTACTTAAACCTAACTAACCTAAGGATTTCACACACATCCATGCCTGGGGCAAGATTTGAACCTGTGACCGTAGCAGCAGCGCGGTTCTGGACTGAAGCTCATAGAACTGCTCAGCAACTGCGGCCAGCAGTAAATGCCACAGTTTTGCATCTTGGCTATAACTAGTGCTGTATCAAATGAAACTTAAATGGCAATTATTAGCACCAAACAAAAACAGTGTTCTTATTATTGGTAAACTATGCTCGTTCTCTTGTGTTTCATTTCCCTCCACAGTAAATGCATCTTCACTGGTACTATGCATGAACAAAGGTGAATTGCCTGCGAATGCTCATTTGCTCGGGTATAAAGAAGGGTTAACTGAAATTCTGCTACGTACATGATGCGTAATTTTGCAGTGGTGTGCAGATTAAAATGAATGTATGAAAGTATATTGCCAAGTGGCTTTGGAGGAGTTGGTGCGATAGTAACGAGAGTGCTTATTATTCCCACAAACTAAGCTGACACCCAGCGTTATGGCTCATGGGAGTGACCTGAATGGCATTTCCCATTTACACTCACTCTATTAGCCATTGCACCAAGTGTCAACTTGGTTTTTATGGAATAGTACTATCTCAGCAAAAGCAATTTTTTTTATTTTATTTATTTATTTATTTATTTATTTTTAAAAAGGGGGTTATGTATGGCAATGGAATTCTGGTGCACAGATAATGTGTGTCTGCTAATTTTTGTAGTTTCACCCATTCTACCGCTAGATGGCTTGTATGGTAGACCAGTATCATTTGCGGCGGGTCATTGTGTAATACACACTTTACACATGTCAAAAATGACTGATAAACGTGCCAAAACCTCTATTTCTGGGGTCTGTAGGCTGATAGATGGCTTTCATTACTTTAGTCGAATAAAACATTCTGAAAATTCTTAGAAATGAACAGAACTCTTTTGAATCGTCAACAAGGAGCTGAAACGGAACACATTTTTTACCCAATTCTTTTCTGAAACGTCAGTCACCGTCCTATTATACATACAAACATAGCTGAATATACATTTAATGTTGAGCTTGGAGGACGATGCGTTGGCTGTAGCAGCCTTTTTGCTTATAGTACGAAGAAAAACAAAAGAGGAACTGGTGCATAACTCAACATATATTAGTTTGCAGACATACAATTATTGGAATTTTCCTTCTAGTTTTGACTGATACCCACAGGTGACAACTCCATGGTGCCTGAGGGAGTCCGAGCCCCCTCATAAATTCGTTTGGAAGGGGGGGGGGGGGGCAGAGCCCCCCAGGCCCCCAATAATTTGAGAAAATTGTTAGTTACTTTATGCTTTGTAAAATCACAGAATTATGTTGGTATTTTTTTTCCTTGTTTGACGATAGTTACCTTTTAAAATACATTCAGTAATGAGTTAAAACCAATAATTAATATGGTAGTAAGCAGGTTAACTGAAAATGAGTGGTGTGAATCATGACAGAGTTATGGTGCTGCAGGCACACTTAGAATTTGTCCTGGTGTGCAGAACTTCAGGTAAAGTCTGGTGCCTGTGTCCAGCACTGTGGCCATGATGACATCAAAGGGACTGGAGCAGAAGTGCCTGGAACCCACCTCCTTGCTTCGCCTTGATGCTTCGAGACAATAAAAGGCATTACGACGCTGCGGCTATATAAAGCCCACCCTGCTGTTGCAGTCATTCAGAGTGGATAGTCTCGTTCAGCGCATGCTGCAGGCTTGTTTACTGTTCCAACTTTAGTGTCTAGTGTACTATTTTATATGAGTATATTTTTTTGTTTACTTTAGTCTCTTAGTGTATTGTGAATTAAGTTTGCAATGGTTAATTTGTTACCAAAAAGGTGCGCTTGGAATCTGATGATACTGCAAGTCAACCTCCAATAATTACTGTGTCGTTAATTGCTCCATCGTCTTTAGGTGAGGACCATTGACAGCTGAATCCTGGACAATCTGGTAAGGAAAGATCATTTCATAAGTCTTGGTTGATAAAATATACATGGCTAGAATATGAAGCATCTACCGAAAAAGTTTTTTGCAAAACCTGCATAGAGGCCGATGCTAAAAAAAGAAGAAGAAGAAGAAGAAGAAAAAGAAGAAGCATTTACTTCTGGAGGGTTTTCTAGCAGGAAAAAGGCTCTGGAAAATTTCTGTCTTCATGAAAATATGTTTATGCATAAAAAAGGTGTTCTGAAACTAAATTCTATCGCTAACCAAAGTGTGGCCTCCCAATTGAATGAACAGTTAGATAGTGATATTAAGAAAGGCCGTTTAGCGCTTGAGACAATTTTTACTATCATGCAGTTTCTGTGCTGACAAGGTCTAGCAATTAGAGGGCACGAAGATGTAAACTCTATTATTGTTCAATTGTTGGAACTCCAAAAGAATGACATACTTGAGTTTAAAGATTGGTTAGTGCATTCGGGGTATATGTGGACGTCCCACAATGTTCAAAATGAGATCATTGATCTACTAGGAAAATCTGTGTTGAGAAAAGTATTGGCTTCAATCAAGAAGACTGAACATTTTTCAATTATTGTTGATGAAGCAAATGATTCTTCGATCCACGAACAAGTGTCATTTTGTATTCGTACTGTCGATGATTCCTTAATCATCAACAAAGACTTTGTTGGCTTATACGAGACCCCCAACACTGAATCATAAACTCTGTTTAGTATTTTAAAAGACGTTTTTTCTCGTCTTGATTTGTCAATGGATAACTTAAGTGGACAGTGCTATGATGGTGCCTTGAATATGAGAGGTAAGTTCAACGGACTAAAAAAAGTTAGTTTTGGATATACAACCAAAAGCACGTTATGTGCACTGCATTGCTCACAGTTTAGATTTGGCAGTTGTAGACTGTCTCCTCCATCTTGCATCTATGAGGGATATTATGGCTTTAGACAAGGACTTAATAAACACCGTAAAGGAATCTAACAAAAGGCTGGTACTTTTCAGAAGCATAAGATGTGAGAGCACCAATGACCAAGCTGGTCTATGACCCCTTTGCGCGAATCGATGGACTATGCGAGCTTCTAGCTTGAAAAACTTTGAAGAACTTCTAGAGGTTTTTGAAACGTTTTCTGCAGAGGACAAAACAGAGGCAAGGTACAAATGTGCAGGCTGTATTAAGTCAATGTTACAATTCAAGACTTAGTTATGTCTTTATTGCCATGCAATGAAGCCAGTAGAGGATGTCAGTGAAAAAATTAAATGGCCTCATCTAATCTGGATGCTGTTCCTGATCTGGAAAAAACATATGAGGACTTGATTTGTATATTGAATGTAAGGTGTGGTAGTTCTGAACACTTTCGGGAATTGTGTTTAAAAGTAAAACCTTCACATGTTGACGATCCTTTGCTTCCTCAGAATCGAGGCACACCAAAGAAGTATGAAAACAAGGAAGCCAGCTCATCACACACTTTCAAAATTCCAAAGGAATACTACAAAGCTATTTAAATTGAAGTTTGTGAAATGGTGCAATCATTCATTACTGAGCGGATTGCTTCAACTGGACTCACACAGGTCACTGCAGTTGAACAAGAGTGCTTTTAGTAAACAGAGGTGAAACAAATTTAGAAGAATCAACTGAGTTTTTAAAAAATGACCCAGGCATTGAGAGATTATGCTTACACTTGAATATGTTAGCCAATATCGCTAATAAAAAACAACTGGTCTTAAAACACATGTGTGATGTCAGAAAGTACATTACACAAAAGCCTGCAGTTGGAGAAATGTTACATGAAGTAGTGAAGTGCTTTAAGCTTCTCCAAGTAGTTCCAATCACAACAGCAACAGCAGAACAGTCATTTAGCACCCTTAGATGTCTGAAGTCATATCTCTGATCAGCAATGGGACAAAAGTGATTGAACAACTTGGCTGTTCTTCATCCCCATCAAGATGTTTTGGATGAATTGGATATCTGACCAGTCATCCACGACTTCATATTCAGTAATCCAGTCAGATGGTCAATATTTGCACCTTTATTAAGACACTCGAGCCCCAATAATGGCATTTTCGGCAATATTAAAAATCTTTATAAAACAGCGACTTAAATACATACACATGTTAAATTTTCAATTTCAAAATATTAGTACTAGTTTAGTACTGTACACTATATTACTATATTCATTATTTTTAAATACTTAAATATTGTTAGGGTGTAAGACCCAATTAAAACCTGCTATTTACATAATTTCTTGACTGAAATATTAGGCATGCTGTATTAACTGAATTAAAGCATTTACTTTGAGATATTGTTTTTATTTAATGAACCCTGAGCCTTATTCAAAGTAAGCTTAAATTAGCTATTTCACTTATCAATCAAAGTGCTATTACTGTGTGTCAGCAATATTTTATATTTTATTCTTTTTTTATTTATTTATTTGTTTTGATCCTCTGAGTCATACATTGTACAGAAATGCGCATCATGATATAGGACAGGTCATTTGATACATATTAAGCATTTATAAGGAGAGGTACATGTCTATGAATCAATAAAATGATTACATGTTTATATCACATGTGTAATGTACTTGGGTCTTACTTTTATTCTGCACCAGAATTTAGCATTTATACCAATAACACTTACATTCAGTTATTTTACACAACGTCAATAGTTTGGGATCCATTATGTCTATGAATCTATAAAATGACTGCATATTTATATCACATGTGTCCTGCACTTAGGTCTTATATTTTCTGTACCAGAATTTAGCATTTATACCAATAAAAGTTACATTCAGTTATGTTACATAAGGTCAATAGTTTGGGATCCATTATCTGATGTTTTTGTTGAGCAGTTCCTTATAGCAGTTCCTTGTAGCAGGTTGTTTTCAAGGAATTCCGGTATGCTGTAGAGGCAGTGTTTAATTAGGGGCGATCATATTTTACTTTAAAATCCTTAACTTGTGTAATGTTCTTCACTGCTATTGGGAGATGATTGTAGAGTTTTATTCCCATATATTTGACACCTTTACTGAATAGTTTTGTTGAATGGGGAATCACTCATAGAGAGTTCTTTGACCTTGTATAATGTTGGTGCCAGTTTGAGTTTATATATAAGTTACTAATATTTTTCTTAGTGAAACATTACACATACTGTGTCAAGGTCCGGTGAGCTGGCCAATCTGTGGATGGTTTTTAGCTGGTTTTCCATCAGCCTCAACAAATGTGGGCTGGTTCCCCTTATTCTGCCTCAGTTCCACTATGTTGGTGATTGCTGCACAAACAAGTTCTCCACGTACGCATACACCACCATGCAAACAAAGGAGTTACACTCATCTGGTGTGAGACATTCAAGGAGGGGGGGGGGGGGGGAGGGGGGAGGGTCCACCGGGGGCTGAACCGCACAATAATAATAATGCTGGATTTGGTGTGGGGCGGCGGAGGGGTGAAGTGAACTGTGGTAGTCATTGTGGGGTTGTGGACCACTGCGGCGGCGGTGGAGACAGAGCCTCTCCGTCGTTTCTAGGTCCCCGGTTAACATAACATAACATAGTGAAATGGTAACCCGCCCAAAATTTAGTTTCCCTTACATAGTTGATTTTATCATCACTCAGTGATATATTTGGAACTGGCGGACTTTTATTTTGGACTGTATGGAAAGTAATACCAGCTGTCTTTTTTTTATATTTAGGAGTAGTCTGTTTGAATTAAGCCATGAGTTTAGTTGTGCTGTGCTCCTGTTTATTGCGTGTTGAAGATGTTCATTTGAGTTAGATATCATAATTGTAGTATAATTAGCAAAGAGGAAGGTTCTGTTATTGTGTAAATTTAAGGGGAGGTCATTTCCATAAAGTAAGAATAATAAGGGCCCCACTACTGAGGCTTGGCGAACTCCATGTTCTGTGATTTGGGTAGATGACTGTACTGTATTAGCAATTCCTGGTCAATTGGTTACATTCATTTGGACATATTGATTTCTGTCTTTGAGGTAGCTTTTAAACCAGTCATGGCCAGTGCCCTCATTCCAGAGGAATAATTTTTTTGGAGCATTATATTGTGATTGACCATATCAAATGCGTTTCTTAGGCCAAGAAAAATGCCTATGACTGGAAGCTTCTTGTCTATTAGTGTTAAGGTGTAATCTAGGAGTTGCTGTATTGCATCAGTTGTGGTTTTTCCTCCTTGGAAAACAAACTGAGCAGGTGATATGGCATTTCTTTTTTTGAGAAATGGATTTAATCTGTATGCCATAGTGTATTCATAATATTTTGCTGAATCTGAGAGTACTGCTATTGGCCTTTAATTGCTGATATCATCTTTACTTCCTTTTTTATTAATGGGTATGATTTTTGCAGTCTTGAATTTATTAGGAAATATGCTGTTGAGGAATGAAGAGTTTATTATGTGGGACAATGTTTACTTATGAGATTGCTGCAGTTATGGAGAAGAAAGTAGGGGGTCTCATCTTGTCCTGCAGATGATTTTTTTATGAATAATTTTTGTCTACTTCTGCTCCTGTTGTTGGTAATAAGAACAGCGTGTAATGATGATTTGGCCCGCCTGGTTGGCCACGCTGTGAAACGCACGGCTGTCCAGGCAGGAAGGAGCGCCTGGTCTTCGGCACGAATCTGCCCAGCGGATTTGTGTCGAGGTCCGGTGAACCGGCCAGTCTGTGGACGGTTTTTAGGCGGTTTTCCATCTGCCTCGGCAAACGCCTCAGTTACACTATGTCGGCGATTGCTGCACAAACAAGTTCTCCACGTACGAGTACACCACCATTATCTATCAAGCAAAAATAGGGGCTACAGTCGTCTGGTGTGAGACATTCCCTGGGGGGGGGGGGGGGGGGGGATGTCCACTGGGGGCCAAACCGCACAATAGCGCTGGGTTCGGTGTGGGGCGGCGGAGGGATGAAGTGGACTGAAGTAGTCGTCGTGGGATTGTGGACCACTGCGGCTGCGGCGGGGTCGGAGCCTCTCCATCGTTTCTAGGTTCCCGGTTAACATACAATACAATACAATACAATGATGGTTTCGAATTTATTTAAATATAATTTTAGTCTTTTCACAACTATATATTCACTGCTCTGTAATAGTCTATAAGTATGATTATTACTGTAAATTAAATTAGTATTTTACGAAAATACCGAGCGTGTTTATGCTTTGTTTCTTTCTTCAAAGCCAAAAATGTGTCAGTCTTGTGAGTTTCCCGGAGTGTCGAGTTATCGAGAGTCCAGTTTTCGGGGTTCTAATGTTGATCACATGTCTCTAAAATGCTTAAAAATCTTTAAAGCTCACTATCTTTCATCTAAAAATCAGAAAATTTCCCAGCGCCCCCGAATATTTTTTATAAGTCGGCGCCCTGGCTAATAGAACTCCAGTATTGACGTTTGATAACTTTTGACCGTAAACGCCAGCAGAACTCAAGATCAGATATAGGTAAGTGTGGCACACCTGTAAACAGTTGAACAAGTTTCGTTGTGACGTTAAACATCTTTGAGTATCAGTTGGTTTTGTTGACGAAGATGTGTTTACATTTTTAATAATATAATTTTACGACAGTGATGTGCAGTAGTTGAACGGACTTAATGTTTGTTGTTAAGTGAGTTCTTAAACAACATTTCCCTAAGAACATTCCATATCGAAATTGCAGGTTACATTTCATATGTGTTTCTAGGGTGCTTTTGACAACTTAGCGTCTCTCTGTATATACATCTAAAGTCTTTTTCGTGTCGTTTGTTTGTTTTTCTGCGGTACCATATGTTTGAAACATTATCATTTTCATAATTAAATTGCGAATATTGTATAAATTCGTCGGCTCACTCTATCTCTTTTGTGCGAAAAATGGATTATTGCTGCGTAACTGTAGTTTACATTTGGGAGTTATATAGAGCACCCAGTAATTGCGATGTCTAATTTTTCCGTAAAAAATCTCACATCGGTTATTGACAAATTCCCGTCTGTTCTCGTTTCTTGCTGCTCGCTACATTCTTAGCGTTTGTAGTAGATAGTTAGGTTCCATGGTAAATATCAGTTTTTATAACCGGAATTTGCTGTTCTTTTTACGCATTGTTTGTGTGAATCGTTTCCTTTTTTTATACGACAGGTTCATATTTTTATTTATTGTTTTTATACGTTTTGTTTATATTGCTAGGGCAGGGATGTCTGTATTCCTTTCCTGTAGTGTCATTGCTAGGGCAGAGATGTCTGTATTCATTTCCTGTAGTGTCAAACACAGGACAAGTCTTGGCGGACAATGAAAAACAAGTCTAAACTATAAACAATCCACAACGATAATATTTATTTATATGTCTTTAAACAAGAATCACCTCTCAATAATAAAGGAACTATCAAGGTAACACAGCACAAATCTGCTATGGTCGCAGGTTCGAATCCTGCCTCGGGCATGGATGTGTGTGATGTCCTGAGGTTAGTTAGGTTTAAGTAGTTCTAAGTTGTAGGGGACTGATAACCACAGATGTTAAGTCCCATAGTGCTCAGAGCCATTTGAACCAACCACAGCACAAATCAACAGCTCAAAATTAAGCTACAACCCACAGAATACATAACATAGTTTATTATAATAGGGCAAGTGGTGACCTAGTGTGGTACATGATTACGGAACTTGCCTGGCATTTGTCTAAGTGATTTAAGAATACCCAAATCAGGATGGCTGGAGAGCAAGTCCATTTTCCGAATAACAGGTCATCCTTGTAACAGCTGCACTGCTTTATTCCACTTGTCTCCATTGCTCAGTGTTCTTTGATTTACACAATTTATTTTAGATAACTTCTAATGTAAAACATAGTTTTGTTCATCATCATGACCGCACACACAAAGGGCATCTGCTGGTGTCCCCTGGATTGTGAAGATGATGCTTTGCCACTTGCATCAACTGCAGTCCATTCACAAAGCTGACTTTTGCCTGCATATATTGAGTTATGCTCCTCAGTCCACCCTAAAATCTGAGTCAGTATGTCTCCATGATGAGTGAGATAATAAATTCGGAAAAATTACAAGTAATTATTGTTGTGGAATTTGCATCTTGACACATGATTTCCTTGAGGAAGCAGTAAACCATGATCGTGTATTGAAATGTGACAGCATGTTGTAGTTATCCTGTTTCTTTACTACCCTCTAGTAATCTAGTTGTGTAGTTCGCATTAGTTATAAAGGAATTTTTAGCTTTATTTTTAAAGAGGTGTATTTTAGTAAATCTTTTCATTTCCTTTGGCAGTTTATTATACAAGGTAGCCTATATATGAAAAGTTCAATGAATAGTCTCAGAAAATGTTAAGGAAACAAGAGTTACAAACAAGATACCTTCCCTTGTCTTCAGAGTAATCACCATTAGCTACAACACACTTCTGACATTGGTTTAAACCTGTCGGAAACTGTCAGCAAACACTTCTTGTGGAATCACTCAGAGCGCTGTGCTAATGCTTTGTTGGATATCTGGATCATTTGCAGATGAGAAAAGATTTGGTGCTACCAATATGACCTGGAGACAAGTGACAGTAAATGGCATGGTGTCTATTATCTTTCTCACCTCCCCCAGAAAGAAATTTATGATGTAACCAGCCCTTGCTGTCGAGAAATGTGATCCACGTTGTCTTAATTTTGGATTTCATCAGCCGACTTGTTTTTTGGGTACAGGGAAGACAGTGAACATCGTGCCTTTGACTGCTGCTTGGTCTGCAGATTGTACTGTTAGCAGCAGGTCACATTTCCTGTAATGATGCAGATGTGCAACAATGCATGACCTCGGTGCTTCAAGCAATTCTACGTGAAGCATTTGCTGATGGCTTACAACATCTTTTCAATCAATGTCACAAGTGTGTGGTAGCTAATGGTGATTACTCTGAAGGCCAGTAAAGGTATTTTGTTTGTAACTCTTGTTTCATTTGTCCTTTGACACCATTCACTGAACTTCTCAGAAGCACCTACAGTTTTATTCCTGGGTATCATGTTCTGTTTTGAGGTTCTGGTTTCTCTTTCGTGGGCATGTGTAAGTCCAAACGGCTCTTGTTCCATGATTATGTATAGAGCTATTACTGAGATATGTAGTGATGTTTTTCCTGAAACGTACCATAGATTGGTAGGTTTATTCACTTGGTGCAGTAAGCATGCCCAATGTTTTAAACAGCTCTTTACAGTTAGCCTGTCTATAACTTCTAGTTATTTACTCTAATGGCCCTTTTCTGCCATTTAAGAACTGCATCCATGTGCTATGCCTTCAGTCCCCAAAAAATAATTTCATAGCCAAGAAACGAGTGCATGTAGACACCACAAAACATCAGCTGTTACGAACTGATTGTAAAATTTTAACATGCTATTGACATCCGTTTTTGCCAATACCTCTGTGTGCTCATTCCATGTTAGCTGATAATCAGTGTTCATCCTTAAAAACTTTGTGTGTGTCTATGCAATAGAGTGGCTTCCCTTCTTTATGCTGAAGTGTTTACTGTTTGGTTTCTTTTTGTTCAACATAAATATATTACATACTGTTGAACTGTAAACATACTTGAAGGTTTCACTTGCTTTCTGTAATGGGAGTTCTGATGTTTTCTCAATGGCTATGATGTAAAAAGGCAAGGGCTCATAGAAATCCTTGGGTAACAGAAGAGATTTTGAATTTAATTGATGAAAGGAGAAAATACAAAAATGCAGTAAATGAAGCAGGCAAAAAGGAATACAAACGTCTCAAATATGAGATCAACAGGAAGTGCAAAATAGCTAAGCAGGGATGGCTGGAAGACAAATGTAAGGATGTAGAGGCGTATAGCACTAGGAGTAGGATAGATACTGCCTACAGGAAAATGAGACCTTTGGAGATAAGAGAACCACTTGTATGAACATCAAGAGCTTAGATGGAAACCCAGTTCTAAGCAAAGATGGGAAAGCAGAAAGGTGGAAGGAGTATATAGAGGGTCTATACAAGGGCGAGGTACTCGAGGACAATATTATGGAAATAGAAGAGGATGTAGATGAAGATGAAATGGGACATATGATACTGTGTGAAGTGTTTGACAGAGCACTGAAAGACCTGAGTCGAAACAAGGCTCCGGGAGTAGACAACATTCCATTAGAACACTGACAGCCTTGGGAGAGCCAGGCCTAACAAAACTCTACCATCTAGTGAGCACAATGTATGAGCCAGGCGAAATTCCTTCAGACTTCAAGAAGGATTCCAATCCCAAAGAAAGCAGGTGTTGACAAATGTGAAAATTACTGAACTATCAGTTTAATAAGCCATGGCTGCAAAATACTAACACAAATTCTTTACAGGGGAAGATCAGTTTGGATTCCGTAGAAATGTTGGAACATGTGAGGCAATACTGACCCTATGACTTATCTTAGAAAATAGATTAAGGAAAGGCAAACCTATGTTTCTAGCATTTTTAGACATAGAGAAAGCTTTTGACAATGTTGACTGGAATACTCTCTTTCAAATTCTGAAGGTGGCAGGGGTAAAATACAGGGAGCGAAAGGCTATTTACAATTTGTACAGAAATCAGATGGCAGTTATAAGAGTCGAGGGACATGAAAGGGAAGCAGTGGTTGGGAAGGGAGTGAGACAGGGTTGTGGCTTCTCCCCGATGTTATTCAATCTGTATATTAAGCAAGCTGTAAAGGAAACAAAAGAAAAATTCAGAGTAGGTATTAAAATCCATGGCAAAAAAATAAAAACTTTGAGGTTCACCAATGATATTGTAATTCTGCCAGAGACAGCAAAGGATCTGGAAGAGCAGTTGAACGGAATGGACAGTATATTGAAAGGAGGATATAAGATGAACATCAACAAAAACAAAATGAGGATAATGGAATGTAGTTGAATTAAATCGGGTGATGCTGCAGGAATTAGATTAGGAAATGAAACGTTTGAAGTAGTAAATGAGTTTTGCTATTCTGGGGGCAAAATAACTGATTATAGTCGAAGTAGAGAGGATATAAAATGTAAACTGGCAATGGCAAGGAAAGCGTTTCTGAAGAAGAGAAATTTGTTAACATTGAGTATAGACTTAAGTGTCAGGAAGTCCTTTCTGAAAGTATTTCTACAGAGTGTAGCCATGTATGGAAGTGAAACGTGGGCGATAAATAGTTTAGACAAGAAGAGAATAGAAGCTTTCGAAATGTGGAGCTACAGAGGAATGCTGAAGATTAGGTGGGTAGACCACACAACTAATGAGGAAGTATTGAATAGAATTGGGGAGAAGAGAAATTTGTGGCACAACTTGACAAGAAGAAGGGATCGGTTGGTAGGGCATATTCTGAGGCAGCAAGGGATCACCAATTTGGTATTGGAGGGCAGTGTGGAGGGTAAAAATTGTAGAGTGAGACCAAGAGATGAATACACTAAGCAGATTCAGAAGGATATAGGTTGCAGTAGGTACTGGGAGATGAAGAAGCTTGCACAGGATAGAGTAGCATGGAGAGCTGCATCAAACCAGTCTCTGGACTGAAAACCACAACAACAACAACAACATGATGTTGCTGTCTTCAGAAAATAACTTTTTCTTGTTCTGTTGAAAGTCAGTGTTAAATATTAAGAACAGAATTCGACCCAATACTCTACCGTGAACAATCCTTACATTAGTGACATTAATTCAGGACACTTTGTAGACATGAACTGAATACTGCATTCGGGAGTTTATTTTAATTGAAATATACACTATAATTCAGTACAAATTTTCAGAAAACATGCCCTTATGTCCATTAATAGAGAATTAAAGATCAAATATAAAAATTAAAAAAAAAAAATCAAACAGAATGCAGCCCAACAGCTTCAGAAATTTACAAATTACTTGACACAAAACTTATTGCAATATTTTGTAGTATTTTGTGGTATATGTTTCTGTTTTAATCACTGCCTTGACTGTTTGTGCCATTGAGTCCACCTGATGTTAAAGGTCTTCTGGTTTGATCACTCTGAACCACGAACTTATGATGGCCTCTAGGGTCTGCATCTCGTCATCTAGTGGCTAGCATTCCTACTTCTGTATTATGGGGTCCTGGGTTTGGTTCCTGGCAGGGTTGGGGATTTTCTCTGCCTGGGGACTGGGTGTTGTGTTGTCCTCATCATTCAATCCTCATTCATGATGGTGGCAAGATTGGATTGTGTACATATTAGGAATGCGTAAGAGTGCTAATGGCCGCACTGTTGAGCACCCCACAAACCGAAACATCATTGTCATCATGGGCTGTAGGAGCTCCCTCATGTTACTGGACTTCTGTTGGGAAACAATGATTTTGTGAAACTACACGTTCTCAATTGGATTGAGGTTGGGACTGTTGCCAGGCCAAGACAGCACACTAATTTTATAGTCGCTGAACTATTACATATTGATTTTCGTGGTATGACATGATGCATTGCCTTGCTGAAAGATCCATTGGTGATTTTTACCTTCAAACAAATTGCATATAGAGGGAAGCAATTTCAATGCAAAGACTTCGTCATGGTACTTTTTTGTGGTAATGTTGCCCAGTAACACTGCCAGATGTCTCATGCCATGACTTGCCACGCAGTCCTATACCATACCATCATTATGGCAGTGATGCACTGAGATAGTAAGCCTTCGCCTGGCCTACAATGTACAAAATGAACTTTCTCTCTTCCAAAAATGTTGATCTTAGTGCCTTCACTCCAAATGAATCTAGCGCAGTTTGCTTGCACCCATCCCCCGTGTGTTAACACACATTGCACACGTTTCTGCCTCTGCATTTCATTCAGATAAGGCTTCTTCCTTGGAGTCTTTGCTTACAAACCATTTTCACAAAGTTTCTGTCAGATGATTGCATCAGAAACTTCAGCCCCTGATGTCTTCAAAAATCCCTTTGTCTTTTGTGGTTGTCAATGACCTTCCTGAGTAAGTCAGCAGATTCTACAAGAGTCTTGATTAGTCAATATTGATTTTCATGGGATGCAGTTTTGATTGAACCACTTTCTTCATACCAGTTGCAAACTTTCCTCTCACCCAATTTTTTTAGCGCCTCCACCCAACCTTTTTGCCATTTCTGCATATGTATAATCTTCTTCACACAGTGTTAGTGCCTTACTCTGCTTAGTTCGTGACAATTCAAAACATATCAGTAGAGGAGACATCATTTTCAGTTTGTAATCCATCTCAACTTAGCTCACATTAAAGAAACCTGGCACTTCAACGACAGCAATCTATTGCTACTACCGGAGTTACAACAATTATCACAATAAAGCAATAACATGCTTCCATTGATTGATATGTTGGAACAAAACACATTGCAAATATCTGCACAAGCAGATGAAACAGTGAAGTTTTATAATTGTTATCATCCACGTCTATTTATTCACTTAAGTATAACATCACATTCTCTAAAAATGATAAATACTGTGGGGGACACGCCACAAACAAAAAGAAAAGAAAAAGTGTTAATTTAGTATGCCAAAATGCACTTACATCTTGTGATGTTAAAATGAATGAACATTTCAACAAAATGCACAGAATTAATACCTCTGCTGTATGTTTATGTGTTTCTTGTCTGACAGTTGTTTTACTATCAGCAGATGTGTGAACTATCTTCACCTTTTTCACCCTGTTTTCCAGCTAACACTGGAGCCACTCATTCACTGTTTCTCTTATACCTAGCACTTCTAATTTGTTTAGTAGTATTTTATGATCTAAAGCCTTGGTTGAGTCTAAGAATAAGTGTGTAACGCAATCATCCGTGTCAGGAGCTTTAGGAACCACTTTTGTAACTCTGTAATGGCAGGTATTGTATTTCTCCCACTTTGGAAACTAAACTTCATTAAAATGATTGTAATTATTCATGTAACTTAGTCTCTCTTCCATGAGTGATTAGTTATTTTTGAGAATCAAAATGCAGTCAAACTGGTTTGTAGATTTCTATGCTTTCCACATTACCTTTTTTTAATAAGGGTGCTTTGGGTTGACTGGGATAATACCTGAACTAAAGGACTCATTTGTTATGTTTGTTAATAGAGCTTGTATCCTACTTATGCATGCCTGCAAAAGAGAGACAGGAAGTTTAACTGTGCCTGATGACTTCTTACTTTTTAATTGCTTTTTATTGTCTTTCTGACATCAAGCTTTGTTGTGGGAACATAGTAAGTCACTGTGGGTGCTACACGTGTTTTAGGAAGATTTTGCTGTAGCTTTTCCACAGTACCAGAGAAATAATAATTTACAAAATTTGGTTATTCGTGAATGCTTTCTATTATTCTACCCTCATCTTTGATTTAATTAGATAGACACACATATAAAAATAAGGTTTTTTTCATGTGCAAGCTTTCAGAGCCAGTGGCTCCTTCTTATGACAGAAGGGTTGAACAGGAAGGACTGAGAGGTTTAGGAAAAGCGGTAGATTTGAGAAAGTCACCCAGAATCCCAGGTCAGGGGAGATTTACCAGACAGGATGAGAAGGAAAGGGAATTAGTGGCTGGAAAGTGAGTGAGACAGGTTTGTAGCCTATATCTGATGTTATTCAATCTGTACCTTGAGCAAGTAGCAAGGAAGCCAAAGAGAAATTTGGAGATGAAATTAAAGTTCAGTGAGGAGAAATAAATACTTTGAGGTTTTCTGTTGATGTTGTTGTGTCAGAGACAGCAAAGGAGTTGTGAGACCAGGTAAACAAATGTTTTGGGAAAAAAAAGAATCTTTAACATAAACATCAACAAAAGTAAAACAATATTAATGGAATGTAATCAAAGTAAATCAGCTGATACAGAAGGAACTAGGGTAGGAAATGAGACAATAAAAGCAATTATGGAGATTTGTTATTTAAGCAGCAAAATAACTGATGATGACTGGAGGTGAGTGGATATAAAATGCCAATTGGCTGCAGTGTGAAAAACATCTTTGAAAAAGAGGAATTTATTAACATCTAATATAAATTAAAGTTTAGGAAGTATTTTCGGAAGGTATTTCTGTGGGGTGTGGGATTTTATGGAAATGAAACAAGAACTTTAGAAATGTGACACTACAGAAGAATGCTGAAGATCAGATGGTTAGATGGAGTAAGTAATGAGGAGGTACTGAATCATATTGGAGAAAATAGAAATTTACAGCACAACTTTACTGGAAGAGGGATCAGTTGAAAGGACACATCTGGAAGTATCAAGGAATTATCAGTTTGTTAATGGAGGAAGTGTGGGGGCTAAAAATTATTGAGGGAGACCAGTGGATGAACACAGTAAGCAGATTCAAGTGGATGTAGGTTGCAGTAGTTATTTGTGAATGGAGATATTTGTACGGGATGGAGTAATCTGGAGAGCTGCATCAAACCACTCTTTGGACCGAAGACATCATCATCATCATCATCATCCTGTATATGTAATGTCCTTCATTTCAGACATGTCCAAATCAGCACACACCATTTTGATCCTGCAGCAACTATGAATCAAGACACAAAGGACTGCAGTGTGCATTGATTTATACCAATGGGTTAGGTTGAAAATTTTTTGCCAGACCGGGATTCGTACTCAGGTCTCCTGCTTACCAGGTAGTTGTGCTGACCACTGTGCCATCAGGACGTAGTGGTCACCACAACTGCACTGACTACCCTAGCACATCTCACATCGGACCCAAATTCTCAACTTTCAGTCCTGCAGCCACTAAACAATCAAAGACATTAACAAATTTGTGCTTGGTCTGGCACAGATTTTCAACATGCTCCATTGATATAAATCAATGCCCACTGGCAGCCATGGCTTTAATTCCTTTGTGTCTGTTCTTATTGCCGTCATCCGTCGTTTGTTTGATGAGGCTCGTATATCCTCTGTGCTAGTGATGTCATCAGCCTGTTATTGATGTACAGCATTGTTTACTGACTCTCATTACATATAAGGTAGCTTGTAATTGGTATTAGCAGTTCACGATATAATTCTTGTTGGCAGTTGGCACATTAATGCCTTTTACTTTTACATGGTAGCCTTGTGATTTTCTGAAACATCACTCCACACAGCCGTCAGATGTCCAGCATGGACAGCCACCACCACGGCCCGATGCAGGCGGTGCAGCAGTCACAGGGCGGGGCGGGCAGCCTGGCAACACAGGCGCAGCTCCAGCAGCAGCAACAGGCGCAGCAGCAGCAGCAGGCACAGCTGCCATGGGAGGCGCGCCGCCGTGCCTTGCACGCCGCCGTCTGCTGCCTGCTGGCAGAGCTCGGCACTGAGGCTGCCGACCGTGCCGCCCTCGAGACCCTCGTCGAGGCTGTTCAGTCATTCGTCTGGGAGGTCGGCAACAGCAGTCGGGCGTATTGCGAGCTAGCCGGCCGCACACAACCACTGCTGGGCGACGTAGTGGTGGCACTCGTCAACATAGGCTTCCCACTCGAGGGCCTTGAGGCGCATGCCCGCCGTCCCGGTCGGTCCGTTCTGTCGCCGCCCACACATGCCTCACAGCATAAGGTAGCTGTCTTGATGTGTAAATCTACATTTACCTCCAGCTCCGTATCCACATGCATACTCTGGATATCACATTAAAATATATGGCAGAAAATATTTCCATTGTACCACTTATACGTTGAGATCAAAAAGTAATGCAAATTTTTGTTTTTCATAAAGAATCTTTACTTATTCATCAGTATCAAGTTTATCCCCTTCAAAGTAATCCCCTGCAGATATAATAACACTTGTGCCAGCACTTTTCCCAATCGTAGAAGTACTTCTGTAACTCACTTTTTGTTATGGTGTTCAGCTCCTTCAGTGATTCTGTTTTTATCTTGTAATGGTGGCCAAACGAAATCCTTTCATTGTTCTCTTCAGTTTCACGAATAGAAAGAAGTTGCAGGGGGCTATGTCCAGCAAATACGGTGGCTGAGGCAACACAACAGTTTTGTTTTTTGCCAAAAAACCGTGAACCGTGAACCAGCATTGAGGTGCGATGGAATTCCCACAAGTGGTTTTGCCACAGTTCTGATCATTTTGTTCAGATTGCTTCATGCAAATGCTGCATAACTTCCTAGTAGTATTCCTTATTGACTGTACAACCATTAGGTAGGAACCTATTATGCACTATCCCATTGTAATAAAAGAAAACATTGAGAATAACTGCCACATGTGTTCAAACTTGTCAATTTTTTGTTTAATTTGGGCTCTTTGGGCAGTTTCCATTGGGATGATTGGGCCTTGGTTTCAAAATCATATCCATATACCAATGCTTTGTCGCTGATTATAACCTCCTGTATAAGTTCTGGATCATTGATGATTTCATTCAGCAGTACCTGAGCGATGTTTGCATGATGTCTGTCAATTTTGGTCAAAATCCAACAGTTTTGCAACAAATGTTGCTGCTACATGTTTCATGCCCAAAACATCTGAAAAAAATTGCTTGGAATGAGCCAAGGGATATTCCAACATCATCAGCAACCTCTATGATGATCTGGCGATTTTACAGAACCATTTTCATCACTTTTTCCACATTGTCATAAGCAATTGATGTGCTAGGATGTCCAGGACTGACATTGCCTTCAACATTTTCTTGACCCTCTGTGCAGTGTTTATACTGCTCGTAAACTCTTGTCTTACTCATGGTAGATTTGCCAAAAGCTGCAGTCAACATTTCAAATGTGGTGCTGCACTTTATTCCATTTTTCAAGTAAAATTTTATGTGAATTCTTTGATGCCTCTTTTTTGAAAGCAAGAATTCTCTGAACACTCGAAAACATGTATAATCTTTTCAACTGTCAACAATACACTAAATACCGGTAGTCCAAACAGCTGAAAATGCATACATACATGAGGAACATCCACACCAACAAAATAAAAAAAAAGTTTTTGAAATCAGATGTAAAAGCCCGCAAAATTAAAAAAATTGTCATTAGTTCTTGATCTCACCTCTTATGTGGTTATGGTATATTCCTAGATTTATCACTTAGAGTTGGTTCTTGAAACTTTGTTTAGCAACATTGAATGGTCCCAAGGCTGTGGTGCGAATGGATGGAGAACCCAGTAAATGGTTTAGTTTTAGTATAGCAGTCAGGGTTCCCTCTCCACAATGCCTTTTAATCTGACTCTTGAAACAGCATTCAGAAGCTTCAAATAGCTGGTGACATAGACACAAAGTCAACCCAGATATGTGTATATGCTACTTATGTAGCGTTATTAATAGAAGAAGAGTTTCACTAGAGAAAACAGTAGGTGAGCTGAAAGAAGCCACCCTACCTAGAGACCTTGCCTTGGTAAACTATCAGCAGCTGGTTTCAATTGTGAACTTGCTCATAACTTTGACTATCTGGGACCTGATATTAATAGGACAAATCCCATGGCAACAGAAATAAAACAGTTCATCCTAAATGGTAATAGATGCTTCCACACATTTAAGAAATTGTTGACCTTAGGTTATTAAATAGGCAACTGAAACTTCAAATTTATAAAATCATGATCAGGCCAGTTGTAACCTACAGATGTGAAACATGGACACTAACAAGTGCTGATGAGCAGCAGCTCAGGATATGTAGACACATCATTCTGCAAAAGATGGGGCATTTCAGAAAAACAATGGTCTCTGGAGATCTAGAACAAACACAGAGCTGGATCACCTCATACAAGGAGCTGTCATTGTAAGAACAATAAGAAGTATGGGAATAGCCTGGCTTGGACATGTCCTTGGGATGGATACTTCACAAACAATTAAAAAGGTTTTTGAATGTAGGCCAGCTGGAAAAAGACAGATAACAAGCCACAAAAGTGTGAATGGACAATGTGGAAGAAGATGTAAAATCTCTCAGAGGACAGCAGAGAACTGTGCTGGAGAGGATAAAATGGAAGAAACTTGTTGAAAAGACTAAGACCTTTGCAAGGTTGTAATGCCATGAGAAGGTGTAGTTTTGAACATCATTCAGAGATCCAATAAAGAAAGAAGAGCAAGGGGCTTAATGGTATGAAGGTGATTGTAATGTGATATGTAGTAAGCTGACATTATTTGTATTTTTTATGTCACATTGGAGTCTACTTTGTTCTATTGTACCACTTTCTGCTTTGTTATTAGATGTTGGATTTGAGGTTGATCTGTAACAAAAATCGTTGTAATAAATATACAAGGTAGTGCAGACATAATCTCTCTTCACAAGAAATGCTGGTATGGTTCCTGTGGAAATGACGCAGCTGATTTTCTTCCCTATCCTTGCCCATATTGCCCTTGTGCCTCATCCATGATGGTTGGTCATTAATTGGACATTACACTCCCAGCTACTGTCCTTACTTCCATCCTTAAAGCAGTAGTACCTTTTTGATCTCAATAGTCAGTAAAGTATTTTTTATTCTCTGCTCTTTGGGGTAAAAAGTGAAGAAAAAAGGTTTGAGGGCATCAGGGGCCACCTCCAGTGTCTTAGCTGTGATGGTGAAATGATCTGTAGTTCAGTTTAGCTTTGCTATTTGCATGTTCTGTGGATCCTTTCTCTCTCTCTCTCTCTCTCTCTCTCTCTCTCTCTCTCTCTCTGTCTCTCTCTCTCTCTCTCTCTCTCACACACACACACACACACACACACACACCATATTATTACACATTCACAATTTATTCAGTGGAGTAGAAGTAGCTGTCAAGCAGATATGACTCCAGTTTGTGTTTGAAATTAATTATATTACTGCTACTACTAATATTCCTTGGCACTACAGCGCTTGTAGGGCCTTGGCCTCCTGGACAATCTCCGCCCACTCTTCTCTGCTGGCTGCCTTGGATCTCCATGTTCTAACTCTCAAGTCCTGCACCATGTTGTCTAGCCATTTGGTCCTTGGTCTGCCCCTTATATGATGTCCACTGGGCTTTCCTTTGAAAACTTTCTTGACTCTGCTCTTCTCCACCATTCTTTCTACATGTCCCAACCGATGTAGTCTATTACTCTTTCATCCCTGCGGGCCCAGGGGTGAGAATAGGCCTGAGGTATTTCTGCCTATCGTAAGAGGTGACTAAAAGAAGTCTCACACATTTTGGCTTTTATGTGATGGCCCCCTGTACGGTTTGACCTACATTTTTCAAAATTTTTGTGAAGAGCAAGCCAGTTGGGGAAGGGCACTTTACAGGGTGCACCGTGTCCATCATGCACTGAGACCTATCGCATCCTTCATTGACGTGGATCTGCACTTCTGCTCATTCTCCAACTGTTGTGTGAGGTCACCCTCCTGGGTGCATATTTTTCCATCAGCTGTGCAGTATCATTTTCTACACTGACGATGATAACAGACTTGTTTGGTTGGCTGCACCTGATATCCAGCATGGTATCCACTCCGTTGTGGTGGAGCTGCCATGTACCCTGTTGGTTGTATCCTTCTGACCATACAGGGATTGCTCTGCTAATGCCTGCACTGTTAACTCCCCATGTATGCCGAGGATTAGATGTCCGTCTTCCTGGGGGCATCGGGACTCCCGGCAATGACCATCTTGCCAGGTTGCTGCAGCTGGGTGGTGGACACGTGATGAAGTGTAGTACATCATCTCTTGCTGGTGGTAAAACACCAGCAGTCTCTAAGCGTTTACAATTCAACACACAGAAGTTCTACCCAAAATCATCCCCCCCCCCCTCCCTGGCAACACCATGGGAGGAATGTCAGGCTAAGGATGGCAGCGGCTCTTATTTACCCCTGTACCTTGTATGTTCAAGAGTTGATGGGGAATCTTTCATGACGATGAAGTCTCATTCTTCTGTTGAGCATTTAGGGGACGAGTTTGGGGAGGTGGGGGGCTAGTCCAAAATGAGATCTGGATCATTCTTGATCAAAACAGCGTCCTCTGCCCAGTCACGGGTGTTACTTGTTTGTGACAAGCTGGGGAATGTTTCTGTAACCATCACGCCCCATAAGAGCTTAAATATGGTCCAGAGTATCATATTCCACAGGGACTTTCTTTTGCAATCTGATGATGAGCTGCATGCCAATTTAGAGCAGCGAGGTGTACATTTCATTCAGCGTGTCTGTCGGGGTCCAAGGGATAATCAGGATGCCACCAATGCCTTCATCTTGGCCTTCGATGGTGACACATTACCCAAGAAGGTCAAGGTGATGGTCTACCAGTGTGATGTAAAGCCATATATATCCCTCCCCCCGATGCAGTGCTTTAAGTGCCATATGTCTTCTCGCTGTACTTCCAGCGTCACATGTCGAGATTGCGAATGCCGATCACATCCCAATACTCCATGTGCCCCGCCTCCCAACTGTGTCAACTGCCTTGCTCGCCTCACTGCAGGATTCTCCAGAAAGAAAGGAAAACCATGGAGTACAATACCCTGGACTGACTGACTTACACTGAGGTTAAGAGGAAATTCGAATGCCTGCATCCTGTACATACGACATCATCTTATGCCGCCACTACAGCAGTTCTAGCCCCATCAGCTCTGCCAACCCCAGTCACCTCTCAGTGCCAGAAGACTACACCTGCTGCCTTGATGGTGGGGGTCACTTCCATCCCTGTTGCTGCTGCACAACCTACTTTGGGAGCAACACTCCCCCCCCCCCCAACAATCGGAGATATCAGTCCCCACTTCTGAGGCAGAGAAGCGGTAAGTCTTCTTTCACTCCCTTCCCAGGTTTCTGTTAGTGGGAAAGATGACGCCCGCCAGTGGCTGAAGAGCCCAAAAGCAGCTGGTCGTAGGGCTTCACGCCCATCCTCAGTCCCTGAGACTGAATCAGTGAAGTGCTTCCAGCCAGGGAAACCCAAGGAGCAGCTAGAGAAATCCAAAAAGAAGATCCCCAAGACCAAGGGAATTGTGGTGGCACTCACGTCTGCAGATTAGGTGGAGATTCTGGTGTCCACTTAGGACCTAGATCTCGCCGGACCCTCAGACACAATGGATATAGATTGCTCAGGCAAAAAGTTAGTGGAGCAGGTGACCCTGATGTGTTAACTACCTCGTTGAATGTTCCATGTCTTTCCCTGTCTTATGACGACGTCATTCTTCAGTGGAATTGTGGCGGTTTTTTCCACTGCCTGTCAGAGCTGTGGCAACTGTGAAGCTTTTCACCTGCTTTCTGCATTGTCCTCCAGGAAACCTGGTTCCTGGCAATGCGGACCCCTGCCCTCTGAGGCTATAAGGGATACTACAGGAAACATAGTGACTATAATCGAGTGTCAGGTGAAATTTGCGTTATGTCCTAAACTCAGTCTATAGTGAACCTGTGCTTCTTCAAACCCCTCTCGAAGCTGTGGCTGCCAGAATAAGGACGACACAGGAAATAACTGTCTGCAATGTATATTTTCCTCCAGATGGTGCAGTATCCCTGAATGTATTAACTGCACTGATTGATCAACTCCCTAAACGTTCCCTACTTTTGGGAGATTTTAATGCCCATAGCCCCTCGTGGGGTGGCACGGTGCTTACTGGCCGAGACACAGATGTTGAAACTTTTTTGTCTCAGTTTGACCTCTGCCTGTTAATACTGGGGCCGCCACACATTTCTGTGTGCCTCATGGTAGTTACTCGGCCATTGATTTATCAATCTGCAGCCCATAAGTTCTCCCATCTATCCACTGGAGAGCACATGATGACATGCGGTAGTGGCCACTTCTACATCTTCCTGTCACTGCCCCGGTATCAGGCCCATTGATGCTTGCACAGATGGGTTTTAAACGAGGCGAACTGGGAAACTTTCACTTCTGCTGTCACCGTTGAATCTCCCTCACATGGGAACATCGATATCTTGGTTGCAGAGGTGGCTACAACAATCGTTTCTGTGCAGAAAACACAATCCCAGGGCCTTTAAGGTGCCCCTTGCGAAATGCAGTCCCTTGGTGGTCGCTGGAACTTACTGAGGTAATTAAAGTGTGTTGGCGAGCTCTACAGCACCTTATAGCCTTTAAACGGCTCTGTGCCCGTGTTCGCCATCTTATCAAACGGCGGAAGTAGGAGTGTTGGGAGAGATATGTCTCGACCATTGGGTGCCATACGTCACCTTCCCAAGTCTGGACAAATATCGAATGTGTCTTTGGGTACCAGACCCCAACAGGTCCCCCCCTGTGGGTTCGGGGGTAAGAATAGGCCCACGGTATTCCTGCCTGTCGTAAGAGGCGACTAAAAGGAGTCTCAAACGTTTCGGCCTTATGTGATGGTCCCCTACCGGGTTTGACCTCCATCTTCTAAATTCTTCCGAAGAGCGAGCTGATTGGGGAAGGGCGCCTTACCAGGTGCAATGTGTCCATCGCTCATTACCATCTCTAGCTTGGTTGGTCGTCGTTGCATAGCTGTCCCGCCCACTCACCATCTCTAGGGCGTGGCTTTGTTCTTGGGTGCGGTTTTTGCAGTCTGCTCTGCTGTGTCGCTTTATGCGCCAACGACGATCATGGGCTACATTTCACCTGAAATCCAGCACGGTAGCCAGTCCGTTGTGGTGGGGCCGCCATGTACCCTGTCGGTTGTAGCCCCCTGACAACACAGGGATCGCTCTACTGATGCCTGCGCCGTTAACTCCCCACGTATGCCAAGGAGTAGATGCCTGTCTCCTTGGGGCATCGGGACTCCCGGCAATGGCCATCCCGCCAGGTGGTCGTTGCTGAGGCTGGGTGGCGCCCGTGGGGAGGGCCCTTGGTCGGAGTAGGTGGCATCAGGGCGGATGACCCGCGATGAAGCGTGGTACATCATCTCTTGCTGGCGGCCAGCCGCCAGCAGTCTCTAAGCGTTCTCGGCCTCAATACAACGCTCAGGCATATGATCCACAATCGTTCCCCTCCCTGGCCACACCATGGGAGGAACGAAAGGCTACGGTTGGCAGCGAACCTTATTCACCTCGCTATTTAGTCTGTACACGGGTCGATGGGGAATCGTTTATGGCGACCAAGCCTCAGTTTTTTGTCGAGCACTTGGAGGACAAGTTTGGGGAGGTGGAGGGCTTGTCCAAAATGCGCTCTGGGGCAGTATTGATCAAAACGGCATCCTCTGCACAGTCACGGCGGTTACTCGCTTGTGACAAGTTGGGGGATGTTTCCGTCACGATCACACCCCATAAGAGTCTCAACATGGTCCAGGGCATTATATTCCATAGGGACCTACTCTTGCAGTCAGACGACGAGCTACGCGCCAATTTAGAACGGCGGGGTGTTCACTTCGTCCGGCGCGTCCATCGGGGTCCGAGGGATAATCAGGTAGCCACCGGTGCCTTCATCTTGGCCTTCGAGGGTGACGTCCTACCCGAAAAGGTCAAGGTGATGGTCTACCGATGTGATGTGAAGCCCTATATCCCTCCCCCGATGAGGTGTTTCAAATGCTGGAAGTTCGGCCACATGTCATCTCGGTGTACTTCCAGCATGACATGCAGAGATTGTGGACGCCCTTCACATCCTAATACTGCATGTGCGCCGCCTCCCATCTGTGTGAACTGCGGCGAACACCATTCCCCTTGCTCGCCAGACTGCAAGGTGCTACTGAAAGAACGAAGGATCATGGAATATAAGGCCCTGGACCGCATGACCTATACTGAGGCTAAGCGGAAATACGAGAGGCTACATCCTGTGGCTCTGACCAGCTCCTATGCCACCGCTGCCAAAACAGTAGTTTTGTCATCTGCTGCACCGATTCCACTGAACACTCTGAGCCGGAATACTACACCTGCCCCCTTGATGGTGGGGGGCACTTCCCCATCTGTTGCTCCTGCACCACCTACCTCAGGAGCAACGACCCCCCAACCATCGGGGACACAAGTCCCCACCTCTAAGCCGGAGAAGTGTCCGACTTCTTCGGCGACTCTCTCTCGCAAGGGATCCCTCGGGTCCCTCCCTTCCCAGGTTTCCACCTCTGGGAAGGGTGACGTCAGCCAATGGCTGAAAAGCAGGCCAGCGGCTGGTCGCAGGGCTTCCCGCTCCTCCTCCGTCCCGGAGACTGACTCGGTGGAGCCCTCCCAGCCAGTAAAGCCCAAGGAGCAGAGAGAGAAGACGAAGAAGAAGAAGGCCTCTAAGGCCAAGGAACGCGCGGTGGAATCCACCCCACCGCTCCATACAGGCTCTGCGTCTGAGGATGAGGTGGAGATCCTGGCGTCCGCTGAGGACCTGGATCTCGCCATACCCTCAGACGCCAAGGACGCCGATTGTACTGGTCCTCGATCGGTGACAGCAGGTGACCCAGTGACGTGATCTGCCTCCTCAGTCCCTTCACGCCTATTTCGCCCATGGACAAAGTGATTCTCCAGTGGAACTGCAGCGGTTTTTTCCACCACCTTGCTGAGCTCCGCCAACTCGTCAGCAGTCACCCTTTCTTCTGCATTGCCCTCCAGGAAACGTGGTTTCCGGCAATGCGGACCCCTGCCCTACGAGGGTATCGGGGTTATTATAAGAACCGGGCAGCTTATGAGAGGGTGTCTGGTGGAGTCTGCGTCTACGTCCTTAACTCTATCTACAGCGAGTGTGTGCCTCTTCATACACCCTTAGATGCTGTCGCTGTAAGGATGTGGACGCCTCAGCCTATTACTGTCTGCAGTTTGTACCTTCCGCTGGATGGTGATGTCTCTCGTCATGTGTTGGCTGCATTGATAGGACAACTGCCGCCTCCCTTTGTGTTGCTGGGCGACTTTAACGCCCATAACCCCTTGTGGGGTAGCGCCGCGATTACTGGCCGGGGCAGAGATGTCGAGACTCTTCTGTCACAGCTTGACCTCTGCCTTTTAAACACGGGAGAGGCGACCCACTTTAGTGCGGTCCATGGCTCGTTTTCGGCCATTGACCTTTCTATTTGCAGCCCCGGACTTTCACCATCCATCCACTGGAGGGTCCATGACGACTTATGTGGTAGTGACCATTTCCCCATCTTTCTGTCACTGCCACAGCGTCACTCTTCTGAACGCCCCTCCAGATGGGCTCTGAATAAGGCTGATTGGGACTTATTTACATCTGTCGCAGTGATCGCACCTCCTTCCACTGATCCGATTGATGCGGTGGTTCAGTCGGTCACCACCAGCATCGTTTCTGCGGCGGCATCTGCGATTCCCTGTACATCCGGGTCACCTCGGCGGAGGACTGTGCCGTGGTGGGCGCCCGAGATCGCAGAGGCGATTCGAGATCGCCGTCGGGCTCTTCAGCGCCATAAGCGGCACCAGTCGTTGGAGACCCTCATTGCTTTTAAACAGTTCCGCGCCCGAGCCCGACGCCTTATTCGCCAACGGAAGCAGGAGTGCTGGGAATGTTATGTTTCCACCATTGGCGTCCGTACCTCTGCATCGCAGGTTTGGGCCAAGATTCGGCGACTCCAAGGCTATCGGCCACCTGTCTCTGTCCCTGGGCTTTCGCTGAATGGAGCAGTGTGCACCGACTCCGACACGATTGCGGACCGGTTAGCAGAGCATTTTGCTCAGTGTTCCGCGTCAACGAACTACCCGTTGGCCTTCCGCTCCCGGAAAGAGCGGTTGGAAAGTCGGAGGCTTTCCTTTCACACGCGCCACGCGGAGTCGTACCCGCTGGAGGTGGACAGCTATCGCCCCATAAGCCTCACCAACGTTCCTTGCAAGTTGCTGGAACGTATGGTGAGCCGGAGGTTGAGTTGGCTCCTCGAGTCTCGGGGCCTTCTGGCTCCGTCTCAGGGTGGGTTCCGTAAAGGCCGCTCTGCTGTCGATAATCTGGTCTCCCTGGAGTCTGCCATCCGTACAGCCTTTGCGCGCCGCCAACATCTGGTTGCCGTCTTCTTCGACATGCGGAAGGCGTACGATACGACTTGGCGCCATCACATCCTGGCCACACTTCATGGGTGGGGCCTTAGGGGCCCGCTCCCGATTTTTATTCAGAATTTTCTTTCGTATCGTTCCTTCCACGTGCAAGTAGCTGCGTCGCATAGTTCCTCCCGGGTCCAGGAGAACGGGGTCCCACAGGGGTCTGTCCTCAGTGTGTCCCTGTTTTTAATTGCCATCAATGGGCTCGTTGAGGCGGTGGGGTCGTCCGTCGCGGCTCCTTTATATGCGGACGACTTCTGCCTATATTACAGCTCCAGTGGCATCGCCGCTGCTGAACGGCAGCTGCAAGGTGCCATCCGCAAGGCGCAGTCATGGGCTGTAGCGCACGGCTTCCAGTTTTCGGCCGCGAAGACCTGCGTTATGCATTTCTGCCGGCGTCGCACGGTTCACCCTGAGCCGCGCCTTTACCTTGACGGTGAACTTCTTGCTGTGGTCGCGACGCATCGGTTCTTGGGACTGGTGTTCGATACCCGGTTGACTTGGCTGCCCCATATTAGGCAGCTGAAGCAAGCATGCTGGCGGCACTTAAACGCTCTCCGTTGCTTAAGCCACACCAGGTGGGGTGCCGACCGGTCCACCCTCCTCCACCTATATCAAGCGCTGATCCAGTCCCGCCTTGATTATGGGTGTGTGGCGTACGGTTCTGCCTCGCCTTCAGCATTGCGATTGCTGGATCCCATACGCCACTGCGGGATCCGCCTCGCTACGGGAGCGTTCCGGACAAGCCCCGTCGACAGCATACTTGTGGAGGCTGGTGTCCCTCCATTGCGGTTCCGGCGTGACCGCCTTCTGGCCGCCTATGCCGCGCACGTTTATAGCATGCCAGGGCATCCAAACTACCGTCTCCTGTTCCCGCGCTCGATCGTCCATGTTCCAGACAGGCGGCCCCGGTCAGGGTGTCCCATTGCGGTTCGCCTCCGGGACCTTCTCCGTGGCCTTGACTTTTTTCCTCTGCCGCCTGTTTTCCGGGCCAATCTCCGTCTGCCCCCGTGGAGTGTGCCCCGACCGTGCCTTCGGCTCGACTTGGCACAGGGTCCGAAGGTCTCAGTGCCTCCGGAGGCCCTCCGCCGCCGCTTTCTTTCCATCCTGGCCGAGTTTCCGAACGCGGCGGTGGCCTACACCGACGGTTCGGTGGTCTCTGGTCACACTGGTTACGCTCTCACTCTACGGGATTATTGTGAGCAACGGTCTTTGGCAGCTGGCTCCAGTGTATACACTGCCGAGTTGGTTGCCATCTATCGTGCCCTAGAGTTTCTCCGCTCCCGCTCAGGTGAGTCCTTTGTCATCTGTAGTGACTCCCTGAGCGGTTTACGAGCTCTTGACCAGTGTTTCCCTCGTTCCCGTCTGGTGATGGCCATCCAGGAGTCCCTCCATACTCTCGTCCGTTGCGGCCGCTCTGTCACCTTTGTTTGGTCCCCGGGTCACGTCGGCATCCCGGGTAACGAGCGGGTTGACGAACTGGCGAAACAGGCGGTCAGTTCCCCGGCCATGGAGATCGGTCTTTTAGAGAGTGACGTCCGATCCGTAATGCGGCAGAAGGTCCTTGCTGCTTGGCGTGATGAGTGGCGCACCCTGCCCTCTCCCAACAAACTTCGGGCAGTCAAGGAGACAACCAGTGTGTGGCGCTCCTCCATGCGGGGGTCTCGCAAGGACGCTGTCGTCCTCTGCCGGCTCCGCATAGGACATACCCGGCTCACGCACGCGTATCTCTTGTGCCGTGACGACCCGCCTCTCTGTCGCTGCGGATTGGCCCTGACCGTGGTACACGTCTTACTAGACTGCCCACTTTTAACTGTCCTCAGGCAGACGTTCACGCTGCCTGATACACTCCCTGCTCTTTTAACCGATGACTCTACTATGGCTGACTTAGTTCTCCGTTTTATTCGAGCAGGGGGTTTTTATCATTCAATATGAGAGCCCCTTTTTATTTTTATTTTTTTTTTTTTTTTTAGTGTCGACTGTGGCTTTTGGCCTGGGGTTTTAGTTTGTGGTGTTTTAATGTGTCCCTTGGTTGTTGGCCTTTCCAGTTTTATTTTCATGGTCGGCCAATGACCGTCGCACTCTGTGTGTCTTTTAATCTCTTTTCTCTGGTCTTCGTCTATGTCTTTCTTGTACTGTGTCGTCCCTTGTCGTCCCCGTTATGTGTTTATTGCTTGTTGGACTTTTCTTCGTGTATTATTATGGTCGTGGAACAAGGGACCGATGACCTAAGTAGTCTGGTCCCTTTAACCCCCACAAACCAACCAACCAACCCCAACAGGTGTTCCCAGTACTAACGTAAATGGCGTGTTATCTACTGATGCAAACGCGATTGCCGAGCAGTTTTGCTGAGCACTATGCTCAAGCCTGTGCATCAGAGTTCCTAAGTGCCCTTGCACATTGCCCCAACATAGTTCCTTGGCCACATTCGATCCACAGTCAGATGATTTAAACATCTCTCATATGACTGCAAGTGGCATCTCTTCGTCATCTTCAACCAGATCTGGTGCAGTGGTGTCTTTCCATTGCAGTGGCAGGAGAGCACCATAATTCTGTTGCTCAAACCCAGTTAAAACCAGCTTGATATGGATAGCTATTGGCCCATCAGCCTGACCAACATCCTTTGTAAGATGCTGGAACATATGTTGTGTCGGCGACACCTCAATGTCCTCCGCTGCCCGAGCAACACCAATTGGGGTGCACATCACTCTACGCTCCTGCAGCTCTACAGAGCCCTTGCTCAATCTCACCTTGACTATGGGAGTCTGGTTTACAGTTCTGCGATGCCCTCAGCGTTACATTTACTCAAACCATTGCACCACTGTGGTGTTCGCCTAGCGACGGGAGCTTTTATAACAAGTCCGGTTACCAGTGTCCTGGTGGAGGCCAGAGTCCATCCATTGAAGGTTAGCCGTGCACAACTGCTCGCCTTTTTCGTTGCACACTTTAGTAGTTTTCTTGTGTATCTGAATTACTGTCTCCTTTCCCCAACCACGACAGTTCATCTTCTGCATCGGCAACCCAGGTCATGGCTTACGATTGCGGTTCACGTCCGGTCTCTTCTGTCTGAACTGGAGTTCTTCCCGTTCCCATCTCTCCTTGAGGTCCATTCACGCACACCTCCATGGAGTACACCTTGGCCGCAGATTCTTCTGAACCTTTTGCATGCCCATAAGGACTCCGTTAACCCTGCAGTTCTCCGCTATCACTTCCTCTTGATTTTCGACCTGTACCGGGGCTGTGAAGTGGTTTACACTGAAGGCTCAATAGCTGATGGTCACATAGGCTTTGCCTATGTTCATGGAGGACATATTAAACAGCACTCCTTGCCAGATAGCTGCTATGTTTTCACTGCAGAGCTGGCGGCCATATCTCCGGCTCTTGAGCACATCCGCTCATGGCTTGGTGAGCCATTTCTCCTGTGTACTGATTCCTTGAGTAGCGTACAAGCTGTCGACCAGTGCTACCCTCGTCATTCTTTGGTAGCATCCATTCAGGAGTCCACCTATGCCCTTGAACGATCCCATCGTTCAGTGGTTTTTATTTTCACTTATTTTTTATTTACATATCACGTTTCTTAGGGTGTTTATAAGTACCCCAGGACACTTCAGAATCCCTGACAATGAACTTGCCGACAGGCTGGCCAAACAGGCTACATGGAAACCGCTTCTGGAGAAGGGTATCTCCAAAACTGACCTGCGTTCTGTCTTATGCCGCAGGGTTTTTCGGCTTTAGGAGCCGGAATGGCATAACAGTATGCACAACAAAGTGCTTGTTATTAGGGAGACTACGAATGTGTGGACTTCCACACAGTCCTCTCGCAGGGAATCAGTTGTCCTCTGCTGGCTCCTCATTGGCCATACGTGGCTAACGCATGGTTACCTCCTCCGTCACGAGGACCCACTTCGGTGTCGCTGTGGCTCACAAATGACTGTCGTCGCCTCTTGCTGGACTGCCCACTTTTAGCCGCTCTGCAATGGACTTTTAACTTTCCCAGCTCCCTACCTTCGGTGTTGGGTGACAATGCCTGAACAGCAGCTTTAGTTATATGATTTATTCATGAGGGTGGGTTTTATCAATTGATCTAAGTTTTAGAGCATGTCCTTTATCCCTCTGTGTCCTCCACCCTAGTGCTTTTAGGGTGGAGGTTTTAATGTGTTGCAGAGTGGCTGGCTCCTCTTTTTTATTCTCATGGTCAGGCAGCCATGGTAATCTGTTCTCTTGTTTTCATCTCTTTTACATGTTTCTTGAATCTCTCTGTGGTTTTCTTGTCCGATTTTGTCCATTTTAGTGTTTGTAGCCCTTCTGTCATCTGTGGCTTCTTCCAGCTTTGTTTTGTGTGTCTCGTTTGTTTTACTCCCACCCTTGATGAATTATTTTAATTGGGATGAGGGATCGATGACCTAGCAGTTTGTTCCCTCCCCCCTTTTTAAAGCAACCAACCACTGTCTTCAGACTGAGGAGTGATTTGAAGCAGCTCTTCAACTAATCTGTCCTCTGTCAGCCTCTTCACACTCCAGAGACCTCCAGAAAAGACTTCTTAACATTTAAATTTATGTTAGATGTTAACAGATTCCTTTTTCCCTCTTCATGATGGGTGACTGGAAGGTGCCAGTTATGTTGTTAGTTGGCAAAGCTAACAAGTGAGAATGTGAAATGAAGGTGGTAACGGATTGATCTGTAGCATAGCACGAGGTGTACATTCGCCATTGGCAAAATTTTTTCTCCATATTTAATTTTCACTTGTAATAACAACCTGCCGACCCTGCTTTGTGCTTGTTTGTTATTTCTAATGTAATAAAAAATCTGTTTGAACCACAATTTTGATGTAAATGTAATGCAGTTTTATTCATGGATAACTAAAACAGAGAAATATATGAGATGAATATTTTGGTTCATATGATGCACATCTACCATACATAATGTATTTCTTCCAGTGAAAAAATGTAAATGAGATGCATGCTTAATGTGTATTTTAACATTGGGGACAAACTATGTGTGATGACACTTGACAGGATAAGGAACATTCAGCATATTTCAGTAGACAAGACACTCTCATTCTGTGCTGGAGGACAGAAGTAGTGAAACATTTGTTTTGTCTGTTCTTTGAAGCTTCTGGAGCATCACATCAAATTGAAAATGTGGTCGGAGCCAGAAGTCTCGCACTCTTAGCAGTTTGCAGTGCACAACAACAAATTGCACAACATATTGCTCCACAGATTTCATTGGAAACTTCTATGGACTTACCCGTATTACTTATCTGCAATGCCACACTATCCAGTCTATTTAAATAGTGGTCACCAGTCTTGCTTAGACATGCGAGACAGGTTTAAACTTTGTACTACACCAAAGTCAGTATCAGGAATTGAAAACTCTATAGCAGTCCAAAGACATTTAGTCAGAGACCTGAACACTGAATTGGAATTTACTTACGCTGCTGACTCTTTGTATGCAGCCCCTGAGTAGCTCTGAGCAACTTCTGCTGGTAATCTCTGTGGTGTCACCGCCAGACACCACACTTGCTAGGTGGTAGCCTTTAAATCGGCCGCGGTTCGGTAGTATACGTCGGACCCGCGTGTCGCCACTATCAGTGATTGCAGACCGAGTGCCGCCACACGGCAGGTCTAGAGAGACTTCCTAGCACTCGCCCCAGTTGTACAGCCGACTTTGCTAGCGATGTTTCACTGACAAATTACGCTCTCATTTGCCGAGACGATAGTTAGCATAGCCTTCAGCTACGTTATTTGCTACAACATAGCAAGGCGCCAGTATCCGTACTATTGATATTGTGAATCATGTACCATAAAGAGCGATGTTTGTCATTAATGGATTAAAGTTAAGTATTCCACCAGCTACGTCCGTTTTTCTCAATTCTAAATCCCTTGTCATGTTCCAGACCTCACGCCAGCCTGCGTGAGCTAAAACGCGTGCATTTCGGCCTCCTTTAACCATACGGTTGGCTCTCCTGCCAACCACTACAATCTTCATAATGACAAAACAGGTAATAGGGATGGAGTGACACAAAAACATTCAAATTTCCATGAGGAAGAAGTGTAATTTATTGGCTTCAGTGAAAAACTTGCCAACTCCTCCTCGTTCATCAAAACACCAGCTATTGAACTACCTTCTTGACATCACAACTGATGAGTTTGAGGACTCTGCATACTGAGTTTGTTGAATACTCTATACCTACACATGGGCAAAACCCTTGCCATTTCTCTCAGCTATCCATACCCGAAGAAATAATTCGTTGATTGTTAAGTCTCCAGACACAGGAATGAGTAACACTGTAATAGGCGTCCCTACTCCAGAGGGTTCACAGCTCCCAACATCCGGGTGAACTATTCATTGACACCTTGTATTTATTGACACCTTGATTTCGTGAGCTCCAAGCTGCTCCGTGAAACTGTTTTACATTCAGACCTTACAGCAAGTCAGAGCCAGAACCAGAATGTAGGCATTTTCATTTGCCATAGCCTGTTCCCACTTACAGTACTTCTATAAAGTCTTGCTTTCTGGCAGGACTTTTAGAAGATTCTCTGCTGTAGACATTGCAAAGCATCAGCCAGTGTGGGGAAATTACTGCCCTTAAAATCCACCAGTCATCTCTGATTACCACTCATTTAGGAGGATTAGGTAATGACTGGCCCATTATCTTCAGGCCGGACAGAAACTACTGCCCCCTAGTTGCAGGAAACTAGTTGAGGTGGGTGAGAGAGAGAGAGAGAGAGAGAGAGAGAGAGAGAGAGAGAGAGAGAGAGAGAGAGAGAGTGTACACACAAGTGGACAGAAAATAAAATGCTACAGTGGGGTGGAATACTATTATGTGGGAGCCACACATCCCTTTTTACTACTGTAGGCACCACTTCCAGAACTGCAGGTTGTGTGTACTGCAGAAATTACACTTCCACATGAGGCATCATACAAGGACAACAACTGATAAGGATCACATAATTTTGAATATGCAATAATGCTGCCTTCATAAGGAACACATGCAACATACTGCTGTCTTCATGAGAAACAGTTCTGTCTTTTTGACAATGGAAATCAGTGTCTCCACTGCTGAGGATGCATTGTAGGCCAACAGACTATTAACAAACTGGTTCTAGCTCAGAAACCATTCACTTCAAGACATAAGTCTGCTATAACTTGTAAGTTCATTACCCGCTCAGTAAAAATAGGTAGTATTCTGTTGGGTATTGAGAATGTCAGAATCCAGGGATTTGAGGAAACTGACATAGCAGGTGTGAAAATGTGTCAGGGACACAGGGAAACACTGCCGCTGTCTCTCATATTGAGTCCAGTCACAACTTGTTGTCAGGAGAGTGGCAGGAAATGCTGGAAAATAAGGATTATTCAGTGAAACTAACTGTCTGGCTGTGGCGATCTTTATCCTGTTTGCATTTGGGGTGAAGTGACATCTCCCTCCCTCTGTACAGCTCGATGTCCTGTGACCCATAGCTTTCTATCCAGCTGTAAATTAGAGATATGCATTTCAGTACACCACTTTTTAACTAAGTGCGTGTTACGTTCTCACAAGATGGCAGCAATAAATTCGAGTGGGTTTGTGTCTTGTATTTTACCTGACAATTGGGCAAATGTGGTTCACATTTTAAAATTTGGTGAATTTTTCGCCCTTCAGCCCATTCTAATAGCTGGAGGTTTCAGTGTGTTGCAGAATGGCTGACATTTCCATTTATAGTTCAGTGGTCAGCCAGTCACATGTGTGTTCTCTACTTTTTAACATCTGCTTCATTGTACACTCTGTAAGCCATTTTTAAAGTTTTGTTCATTTAATCACAGACATATTACAGTACAAAAATATGTCCTGTTCGCAAAAAATTCTGTAATCATCCAGAAATGTATAAAACACACACACACACACACACACACACACACACACACACTACATCTACAGAATGATCAGTCTCTGTACATGTGAAATTATTTCATTGTAACTTTAATAACACTTACAGTTATTTGTTAAAAATGTTTGTAGCCATTCTAACTCCCTTTTTATGTGGAATTGATTGTGCTCCTTTTATTTCAAAATCCTACAGCACATTTTCTGGTTGACATGCAGGGTGACTGCATCTCTGACACTCTAATTAGATCACGTTTTCCTTTCAGATCATTCGACAACTAGAGAAGAAAGTGGAGCAAAACACTTCCCTGGTGAAAATCAAAGTCTGACGACGTGGTGACTCCTTATGGAACTGTTCACCAAACCTATACATTGGCTGTGTCATGTTTTTGTTGTTGCGCTTCCATTCATGGACTCCACACACTTGTCACTGAGTGCTCCTCCAAAGTGAAGTCACACGTATCTGTCATTGTTCTTCACCAAGCATGGAAAGGCAAACAACAAACTGGTTAGCGCACAGACTTTGTTGTCCTCCATCAGGCAGCCATGTGGCAATCACATTACAATTCTTGGAGAAGAACTGTTGCCGTAACAGTGAGCAGAATGGGCTAAGAGGAGACTGAAATCTTAAATGTCGTATCATTTGTCACTGTTACATGCATTTGGTTCAGGTTTAAAGGGAGTTTCTGGCCACACTGCACAGTGTGCCGAATAAGTGTATGTAGGTGTACAGCAGTGGAGAGGGGAAAAGTGGGAAGGATGTGCATGCTCACTCCCTCTAGCTTAAAAAAACGATTCATCTGAAAGCTAGCAAAGTTTTCAGTCTTGTTTGCATTCCAGTCAATGACACATTGCCACTACTAGTTGGAGAATTTTTACCTTTACTCCTAAATTGTTTACATTGTTTAATATGTATGATTTCAGGAGAAGTGTTTAATTTGATGATACCTTCTGTTGTCCTGTAGTACATTACTTTGTTTTTCAGAGCTTGAGCATTCTACAAGCGGGTGTGAAGCTGCCACATCCGGCACACGTCCCCACACACCTGCCGGCATTCCCCGATCCACACGCATACATAAGAACCCCAACTCACAAGCAGCCCGTGACAGAATACGAGGCTATTCGTGAGAAGGCGGCCACTCAAAAACGGGATGTGGAGAGGGCTCTAACCCGTTTTGTTGCCAAGACGAGTGAGACACACAGTCTCTTTGTTGGTGTGGAGGATGGGCACGTTTTCCCTCTTATTGCGTGCAAACCTCATCATCCACCGTACCTCAAGGCTCTGCTGCCGAGTGACCAGGTGAGTACACAGCCTACTGAAGGCAATGTTATTGATTCCCCTTACTCACCTTTCAGTATACAGATACATTTGATTTATATTAAAAACAAAGATTCCAAGACTTGCCAAGCAGGAAAGCGCCGGTAATTAGACACAATAAAATAACACACACGGTGCCTGTCTACCGGTGCTTTCCCGCTTGGTAAGTCTTGGAATCTTTGTTTTTAATACATGTTTCCCATGTGGAAGTTTCTTTCTATTTTATTTACATCATTATTTTGATACATTTGATTTATTGTACAGTACAGTGATTACAGCACATTTATTAATGAAAAACATAATTTGGATCACTTTTATATATATATATACAGGGTGTTACAAAAAGGTACGGCCAAACTTTCAGGAAACATTCCTCACACATAAAGAAAGAAAATATGTTATGAGGGCATGTGTCCGGAAACGCTTACATTCCATGTTAGAGCTCATTTTGTTACTTATCTTCAAATCACATTAATCATGGGAGGGAAACACGCAGCAACAGAACGTACCAGCGTGACTTCAAACACTTTGTTACAGGAAATGTTCAAAATGTCCTCCGTTAGCGAGGATACGTGCATCCACCCTCCGTAGCATGGAATCCCCGATGCGCTGTTGCAGCCCTGGAGAATGGCGTATTGTATCACAGCCGTCCACAATACGAGCACGAAGAGCCTCTACATTTGGTACCGGGATTGCGTAGACAAGAGCTTTCAAATGCCCCCATAAACGAAAGTCGAGAAGGTTGAGGTCAGGAGAGCGTGGAGGCCACGGAATTGGTCCGCCTCTACCAATCCATCGGTCACCGAATCTGTTGTTGAGAAGCGTACGAACACTTGGACTGAAATGTGCAGGAGCTCTATCGTGCATGAACCACATGTTGTGTCGTACTTGTAAAGGCACATGTTCTAGCAGCACAGGTAGAGTATCCCGTATGAAATCACGATAATGTGCTCCATTGAGCGTAGGTGGACGAAACTAAAATGAGATCTAACATGGAAATTAAGCGTTTCCGGACACATGTCCACATAACATCTTTTCTTTATTTGTGTGTGAGGAGTGTTTCCTGAAAGTTTGGCCGTACCTTTTTGTAACACCCTGTATATATATATATATATATATATATATATATATATATATATATATATATATATATTAAAAATAGGCACATGAACAAAACACACAAACACACACACAGAATTACAAGCTTTCGCAACTGGCAGTTGCTTCGTCAGGAAGGAAGGAAGGAGAGGGAAAAATGAAAGGGTGTGGGTTTTAAGGGAGAGGGTAAGGAGTCATTCCAATCCCGGGAGCGGAAGACTTCCCTTAGGGGAAAAAAAAAAGGACAGGTATACACTCGCGCACACACACACACACATATCCATCCGCACATACACAGACACAAGCAGACATATTTATAGGCCTTTAAATATGTCTGCTTGTGTCTGTGTATGTGCGGATGGATATGTGTGTGTGTGTGTGCGCGAGTGTATACCTGTCCTTTTTTTTTTCCCCTAAGGGAAGTCTTTCCGCTCCCGGGATTGGAATGACTCCTTACCCTCTCCCTTAAAACCCACACCCTTTCATTTTTCCCTCTCCTTCCTTCCTTCCTGACGAAGCAACTGCCAGTTGCGAAAGCTTGTAATTCTGTGTGTGTGTTTGTGTGTTTTGTTCATGTGCCTGTCTGCCGGCGCTTTCCCGCTTGGTAAGTCTTGGAATCTTTATTTTTAATATATTTTTCCCATGTGGAAGTTTCTTTCTGTTTTATATATATATATATATATATATATTTTTGTTAGCTGTGACTGGATTTTAATCAGACAAGCAGGTTATCTTCAGATCTGAGTTGAGAAAAGTAAAAAAAGAAGTGCAACAGTATAAAAACTGTGTAAATGTAACATTATAAGTAATAGTGACAATGGTGTAACAAATAAGTTAAACATCATGAACTTACAAGTACCTGGTGCTGCGAGGTACAGTTTGTCAGTAATGATAAAAATTACATAAATACAGAGGATGCCATGGGGAAGTTTACATAGTCAATCAGGTGATGCATACATAAATCTGCGGCCAGTTCACTGATACAATGTAAAGGATGTACTTTGATCATAAAATAAAAGGAATTGTTCACTATGTATAAAACTGCAACATGAACAAAAAACAGTATGGACAAGAAGAGAATTGAAGCTTTTGAAATATGCTGCTACAGAAGAATGCCGGAAATTAGATAGGTAGGTTGAATAACAAAGAAGGGACAGTGAATCGAACTGGAGAGAAAAGAAATTTATGGCAGAACATGACTAAACTAAGGTATGAGTCGATAGAATCACCCTCAGGCATCCAGAAACAATCAGTTTGGTAATGGGGGAAATGGATTGGTAAGAGGGTTGGGGGGGGGGGGGGGGGAGTTTGGTGGATGGACGAAAATTGTAATGGGAGACCAATGCTTGACTGCAATAAGCAGTGTCAAGTGGATTAAGTATGATTAGTGATGCAGAGCTGAAGAGATTATACAAGACACACTAATGTGGAGAGCCACCTCAAATCAGTTTTCAGACTGAAGACTACAACAACATTCTGATTGCCTGGAATCCCGCCATCCATGGTTAATGGTAGTACTGACAAGTACCAGTCACAAAAGGCACATGCTGACATTGAGGAGGGCAAGGGGTGTCCAGAGGGTGGGGGATGGGGGTGGGGGGCAGATATGGCAATTTTTTTTTTTAGTTTTGATATACCAGTAGTTTGATAAATTGAATGATTTTGATGCTGGCAGTATGGTGGAAGTAAAATAGAGGTATCCTGATGTATCAAATTTTTGATACATAAAGAAAATTTATGGAGCTCTTTAATGTACTAAACTTGTATATACAGCCATGAGTGAGACACGTGGTAAGGAAGTTGGACCATAACCAATAAGCAAAAAGCATGAACCTACATCATGGTACTAAGTGCAGACCTCACATGAACATGAGGAAATGGTAGATCATTTGGGACAAATGACAACAACACACATTGAACTCATGGTTCTTGATATTCTTTAACTTCAGATACTTGTATTTCTCCATAGTGCTCACCGATGTCAGTTGTAATTCCCTGAAGATTTAAACAACCCACATACCATCATGTCAAATAAAAGAACATCTAATACTGGTAACAGTAATGATAAGTGTTTTATTATTGTGGACAGTGATTCGATAGATCCTGCTGATAATGAGGGTGATGGTAGTGTTATTGTGTTTCCTGTATGAAAACATTCAAGAAGATTAATCATTATAGGTGACATTGATGATGAAGACAGTATCGATCATCAGTTGTTCAAGCAGTAGATTTGAAAAGAAGATAATAACAAGACAAAAATTGTATATGTTGACACCTGGCATAAAGGCACCAATTTTAGAGTGTTTAGGCAGAGGTGCAAGAGAGTTAGACTTTGTTTATGATGTTTGGTAGTATTTTCTGGGTGATCAGTGAAAATACAAGAAAGAGAATTGATGAGACATAAGTCCCTATAATTGTAACAAAATTAATCTTTAAACTATACATAACAATGGTTCGAGTAAAAAAAATTTTTTTTGACGTATTGGTCTAAAAGGGCCATGATAAAAACACTGATATTCAGGAAAACTATGCCATTGAAAAGATTTGTGCAAATCACTAGGTTTTTACAACACATAATGGATAAATTATGTAAAGGCACACATTTAATAAACTATTTTAATTTAAAAAAAAAAAAACTCAAAGAAGTAAATGTAGTAGAAGAGAGCATCATGATCGATGAATCATTAATGAAATTGAAGGGACGCATGTATTATAAACAGTTTAATTCCTCGAAGAGGGCAAGGTTTGGGATAAAATTTCATAAACTGTGCGGGTTAGCATCAGGCTATTGCAATAATTTTAAAATAAATTCAGGAAACAATAAAAGACATCTTGATTACAAATCATCTGAAACTGTTTTGTTGGCAGTATCAAAGTTAATACTAAATAAATAGATAAAGGATGTGCTTTCTATTTGGATAATTGGAATTCTTCACCAAACCTGTAAGTAACTTTAGTTGAAAATGAAACATATGTTGTTGGGACAGTTAATTTTAATAGAAAAAAATTTGCTGGGAGATTTTGTTCAAGCAGAATTAAAAAAGGAGGAATGCATAATGAGAAGCTGCAGCTGTGTACTGGTACTGAAAGCATGAAAGTGTAGAAATGACAGAAAAAAATGGAAGTCAGTGGAACCTTACTTTCCAAGCAAAATGTATTGTTGATTACAATAAGGGAATGATTAGTATTGACCACCCAGATCGTATAGATTCCCTACTATGAGGAAATACTTGAGAAAGGCTATCGAAAACTTTGTTGTTATGTATTTGATAACAATACTGAAAACAAACAGAATTACACTGAGTGTAGGTTTCAAATGTCAGAAGCATATACAGCCATCATACATCCCACATTGATATCTGCTGTTGGTTGTTATGTTACGTTACCCATGTTCTATGGGTATAGCGCCAACTACCATTCCTCATTGAAAGTCTGTTAATTCCCGTCATATGGCCGTAACCACATCAAAAACCTTTTCACCCGAATCACTTGAGAACAGATGAAGCTCCGCCAATGCACTGCCCCTTTATACATTGCGTACACGATACTACCGCCATCTGCATACACGCGTATCTGTCCCATGACTTTTGTCACCTCGATGTGTATCAACATGTTGTTGCCATCTCCAACAGGGGGAGCTGATCACTAGGTACTTCAGACATCTTGATGGGTAGAATTCTCTCCTCTGCTTATGTGCAATTATTTTAAGAATTTTTATTTGACTTGTTTTAAATTTTTTGAAAGCATATTTTTCTGTATGGCTTGGTAAACTTAGAATGCACAGTTACTTAAGACTTTTGCTTATCATCTCACAAGCAATTTTTTTGGTGTAGTTAATAGGTATTAAACAAGTCTGGGCAGGTAGAAAGTGTGTTGGGGCTAATTTTATATATCTAGTTATAGTGGGCATTTGTTGATTGAGGTACTTAGCCATTAGGTTTACATGAAAGCTGTATTTCACTGAAAGTAGATGAGATCCTTATCAGTGTGCATGCAAAAGTTGTTTGTATGTTGGCAGTAACTATCTATGAATGATTCGTAAAAAGTGTCTACTTATCTGTTGTCACACCAAGATATTTTGTACATGTTTCAATCATTTATTTCTTAATCAAACAGTGAAAAATCCTGGATGGAATGTAACAATATTATGAAAAGGATAGTCTCTACTCACCGTATAGCGGAGATGCTGAGTCAAAGGTAGGCTACCCTGACTAGTCTGGCTTCAGCTGCCAGAGACTGTGGTCGTGTGTGTGTGTGTGTGTGTGTGTGTGTGTGTGTGTGTGTGTGTTTGACAAAGGTGTTGTTGGCCAGAAGCTTATTCTGTGACAATCTTTCAGTTGTGCCTATCTGCAACTCAACATGTTTGTTATTTCTTAATCAGCGTCTTATTTATTTCAGTGTAACTGGAAGAGTGAGCAACTACAAGGGAAAAACTCTTGAAACATTCAGATTTAGACTGTCTTGTTTGTAAAGTAAAGCATATACAGTTTATAAAACTAGTGGTGTCTGTGGGAGGGCAATTGTGGCCGGATATTGGTAACTTTAACTACTATTGAAGTTAGTCAGTTGGCACCTGCACCTTGAATCTGTAACAACTCTGTGACTGTGTGTATGAACTGTTAACCTTTTTTTCAAAACATGTGCAGAGAGTGTTCTAGTGGAAATACAGACCACAATAAATTTCTGCAATACATTTCTGTTTTATTCCAAATAAACTTTCCAAATCTATGCTGGGTAAGCTACTAAGTAAGAATAAGCCTACTAAGTGAGAACTACTAGGTAACGTATTATCCACTGCAGGAATATTCAGTAATTGGTTGAACCATTCAAGGCAAGGGCATTCTTGTGGGGTTTTAACGCAAAGTAACTGCCTTTGCATAACTGCTGTGCAGTAAATGTAGTGTGTGTGACGGGCATGCTCCTATGAGTCTCTCTTTGAATATATACAGTTCCAACTATTTATATCAATATTTTTGATAGGAGGTTGCAGAATGCTGCCTAATATTTTGTGTTATAGGAAGGTTCTTATTATGTCATTTTCACTGGAACCATGTCCTTTTGGATAAGTGTCAAGCATATGTCAAATCTGTGTTTTGCAAGTAATACCATCCCACTAAGTCATTAATATATAAAATGAATATGGCCTTGTCATATTTCCATGAGACATACCTGAAACACAACACTCCATCAGAGGCTATAAAGACTCAGATAGCAGTTTCAAATTTAAACAAACTCATCAAACTGACATGTCTGTAGGTATCCATACTATATGGTCAGGTTGTGATGTCATCAGACTGCTGCCTAAGATTGTGGAGGTGCACCCACATGTATTATGATGGGGAAGATTTTATTTATTTATTTTTATTCACCCAAGGATCATCTCACAGTGGAGCAGGAATTGTATGGTAATACAATGAAAATCAATAGCTCAAATTATACAAACAGACAGAATATATAAATATGCTTTATAAGGATAGGACAGGTGGTGAGTTATGGCTTCGATGAAGGGAGCAGCCCGGCATTTGCCTGAAGTGATTTAGGAAAATCGTGGAAAATGTAAATCAGGGCAATTGGACAGAGCACACTCCATCCTCGAAAACATGAGGTCAGTGTCTCAACAGCTGTACTGCCTCACATGTTTGGTTCCTATCGCACTGTGTTCTTTGATGTACACAAAACTTGCTTAAAACCTACTAATATAAAACATAGCTTTCTTCTTCATCACTGCACACAGTAATGACACCAACTTTGATGACTCCTGCTGTTATGCCCATTGCACAAACACCAGTCTGTTCAGAAAACTGACCCCAGGCCAGAAGACATTCAACTGTGCTCCTTGTGTGTCTTTGTATCCTTCCTTGAATCCACCTGAAAAACTGAGTCAGCATCTCCCTGTGATGAGTGAGATGTGTAACTAAGGAGACAAGATATTACTACCATGCACTTTACATCTTATCACATGATTTTCTTGCCAAAGTAATAAACTGTGATCATGTATTGAAATGCAACAGATTGTTTTAGTTATCCCCTTTAATTATTAACGGCTACTGTGAGTCCTCGAAGCAGTCTTAATTGTGTAGTGTATTTTTCTACGAAGAACATTTTAGCTGCCTTTTTAAACAGATGTATTTCAGTAAAGGTTTTCATTTTTGTGGCAAATGTGACTCCAAAATGCTGATGGTTCTTGGTTATGTCTAGAACTATTAGTGACATGCTTGATTACATTTTCCCTGACATGCAGCACAGATTGGTAGATATGCTCAATTGATGCAGTAGGGATGCCCAAGTCCACAACATTTCTTATTTAAATCCATATTTTCATCTATTGAAGTTGTTTTTGTGCTTTTGGATTTATATTGCATCTCTATACATCCCAGCACAGTAATGATTGGACCTTGATAAAATCATAGTATCGGAGAAGCAAATTTGGTATTCTCTGGTCTCAGTACATGATCTGCTAGTGCCAAATTATCTGTGCTTACCATGCAGCAATTGCTCTTGTAGTACTTAAGTGAGGAGTTAATGTTTAGTTTTGTATTTCTTATGTAAACTTGGCGGCATGTGTGGTGGATATTAATTCCTCTCACTGTGCGGATGTAGGTCCTTTGGAGTGATCAAATATTCATGCAACTTTCTTGTCGTCTTAAACTCTGTGTCAGTACCATCTCTTCTTATTAATATGATTTATGACTGTTGCATGAATGATAGGAAAAATTTCCTTTTAGCTTTTACTTTTTCACTTGAAACTTCAGATCTTTTAGGATGTAGTGCCCTGATTATGTCTCCGACAGAATGTTTGTGTTTTTTTTAAAATAGTTCTTAAATGGCCAAACCTGTCATCCAAATACTGTGTTTCACAGTTGCTTTTAGCTTCGTCAATTTGCCCTATACTTGACATATTGAGCAGTCAGTAGGAACAAGAGTTTGAAAATACTGCTAAGCATGCAGACTGTGTCCTCAAGATGAGCTCAGTATTGATGCATTCTTATTCCATTTCCTTGCTTTCTCTCATTTCTAGCCCTCACCCTCCCTCCTTTCATTTCCCCCCTCATCCTCCCTCCTTTCATTTCCCCCCTCACCCATCCAGCTGATATGAGCCCCCAGCCCAATCTAGCTCTAGTGCCCGGAAGCTTAGCATTATTTTCTGTCTTGTGTGTGCACCTATTGACCACTTTACAATGTAGTGAGTGGTTACCTTGGCTACTTCTTGTGCTTGTATTCCACCCAGTATTTTACGTTATCAAATTGGTATTGTAAGTAAACATACTTTCTTCAGTAAGAGCTGGGGAGGTCTGTAGTGAATGCTTTAAAAAAAAATCAAGCTATACTTTATCCGTAACAATTATGAAATCATCATTGTTTTCAAAATCTATATAAATTAGCATTGAGTGGATCAGTAAATTTGAACTCAAAATATGTTTTCAATTGTGTTACAAACAGATTAATGATGTTCGTGAGTCAGCTATGTTGTCCTTTGTAGTTGGGTGTGCAGTGTGACCTCTTCCAGTTGCTCAGAACAGCTTGATGTGCAAGGGATCAGTAGAAAATTATAACTGAATATATGAAGCCTGTTTTACATGAATGACTTTCTGATCACTGTAGTTGTGAATACATGTCATGTGCCAGTGTGTAAATCAGCCACCAACCATGTTGCGTGGGTGGGTCAGTTGGAATGTCAGGTTTAGAATTCTAAAATCCTGAATGTGCTGCAGACTGCACATACAGAGAAACTGTAGCATTGTCTGCTAACATTGGAATTTAAACTATTTACAATGTGCTCACTCCTGTTGTAATATTGATTTTGTGCTTTTCTGTCTTGTTAATCTTTTCTCATGAAGTAATTAGTGGTATCAACAAGGGCACATCAAATTGATTCTGTATTTTTAGATTTCCCTAAGGCTTTTGACACTGTACCTTACAAGTGACTTCTAATTAAATTGTGTTCTTATGAAGAATCATCTCAGTTGTGTGACTAGATTCGTGATTTCTGTGAGGAAGATCGCAGTTCATAATAATTGATGCCAAGTCGTCGAGTAAAACAGGAATAATATTTGGCATTCCCCAAGGAACTCTTATAGGCCCTCTGTTCCTGATCTACATAAACAATTAAGGAGACAATCTGAGCTGCCTCTTAGATTGTTTACAGATAGTCACCATCCTTTACCACTGTGTAAAGTCATCAAATTATTCAAAAACTGCAAAATGATGTAGACAAGATCAAGATACCTGTATGGAGCAAAAAGTTTCAATTGACTCTAAATCATGAAAAGTGTGAAGTCATCCAGACGAGCATTAAAAGGAATGTGCTAAATTTCAGCTGCACAATAAATCACACAAATCTAAAGACTGTAAACTCAACTAAAAAAATTGATATTCAAAAAGATAAAACAGATTTCTAACATTTGTTATTCTTGTAGTGGTCTTTAGTCCAAAGACTGGTTTGATGCAGCTCTCCATGCTCTCTGTCGTGTGCAGCCTCTTACTCTCTGAGTAACTACTACAACCTACATCCTTCAGAATCTGCTTACTGTATTCATCTCTTGGTCCCCCTCTATGATTTTTACCCTCCACGCTTCCTTCCAGTACTAAATTGGTGATCTCTTGTTGCCTCAGGGTGTGTCCTACCAGCTGTCTTCTAGTCAAGTTGTGCCACAAATTCCTCTTTTCCCCATTTCTGTTCGGTACCTCCTCATTGCATCTAATCTGCAGCATTCTTCTGTAGCACCACATTTCGAAAGCTTCTATTCTCTTCTTGTCTAAACTAGTTATTGCCCAAGTTTCACTTCCATACATGGCTACACTCCATACAAATACTTTCAGGAAAGACTTCCTGGCACTTAAATCTGTACTCAATGTTAGCAAATTTATCTTCTTCAGAAGTGGTTTTCTTACTATTGCCTTTCTACATTTTATATCCTCCCTACTTCATCTGTCATCAGTTATTTTGCTTCCCAATAGCAAAACTCCTTTACTGCTTTAAGTGTCTCAGTTCCTAATCTAATTCTCTCAGCATCACCTGATTTAATTTCACTACATTTGGTTACCCTTGTTTTGCTATTGTTGATGTTCAGTTTATCTCCTGTTTTTAAGACACTGTCCATCCCATCCCATTCTTCTTCTCTTCAAAGTCCTTTGCTGCCTCTGACAGAATTACAGTCTCATTAGCAAACCTCAAAGTTTTTATTTCTCCTCCCTGAATTTTAATTCCTATTCCAAATTTTTCTTTTGTTTCCTGTACTTCTTACTTGGTATACAGATTGAATAGTATCACGGATAAGCTACAAACCTGTCTCAGTCGTTTTCAACCATTGTTTCCCTTACCTGCTACTCGACTCTTATAACTGCCATCTGGTTTCAGTACAAATTGTAAATAGTCTTTTGCTCCCTGTATTTTCCCCTGCCACCTTCAGAATTTGAAAGAGATTATTCTGGTCAGCATTGTCAAAAGCTTTCTCTAAATCTACAAATGCAATAAACGTTGGTTTGCCTTTCCTTAACCCATCCTCTATGAAGAGTTGTAGGGTTAGTAGCCTCTGGAATCCAAACCAACATGCCCCGAGGTTGGCTTCTACCAGTTTTCCCATTCCTCTGTAAAGAATTTGTGTCAGTATTTTGCAACCATGACTTGTTAAACTCATAGTCACATACTTGTCGCACCTCTGAGCACTTGATTTCTTTGGAATTGGTATTATTATGTTCTTTTTGAAGCCTGAGGGTGTTTCACCTGTTTCATGCATCTTGCTCACCAGATGGAAGAGTTTTGCTGTGGCTGGCTCTCATAAGACTATCAGTGGTGCCATTGGAATGTTGTCCACTCCTGTGGCCTTGTTTCTACTTAGGTCTTTCAATGCACTGTCAAATTCTTCACACAGTATCATATCTCCCTTTCATCTTCATCTACATCCTTTCCCATTTCCATAATACTGCCCTCAAGTACATCTCCCTCATATAGACCCCATATATACTCCTTCCATGTTTCTGCTTTCCCTTCTTTACTAAGGACTGATTTTCTGTCTGAGCTCTTGATATTCAGAGAGGTGGTTTTCTTATCTCCAAAGATCTCTTTAATTTTCCTGCAGGCAGCATCAATCTTACCCCTAGTGGTATATGCTTCTACATCCTTACATTTGTCTGCTACCCATTCTTGCTTAGCCATTTTGCACTTCCTATTGATCTCATTTTTGAGACATTTGTAATCCCTTTTGCCTGCTTAATTTACTGTATTTCTCATTTTATCAATCAAATTCAATATCTCCTGTGTTACTCAAGGATTTCTACTCGCACTCGTCTTTTAACCTACTTGATCCTCTGCTGCCTTCAGTTTTTCATCTCTGAGAGCTACCCATTCATCTTCTACTGTGTCCCTTTTCCCTGTACTTGTCAATCATTCCCTAATGCTCCCGCTGAAAGTCTCTACAACCTCTGGTTCTTTCAGTTTTTCCAGGTTCCATCTCCATAAGTTCCTACCATTTGCAGTTTCTACAGTTTTAGTCTACAGTTCTTAAACAATAAATTGTGCTCAGAGCTCACATCTGCCCCTGGAAATGTCTTACAATTTAAAACCTTGTTCCTAAATCTCTGTCTAACCATTATATAATTAATCAGAAACCTTCCAGTGTATCCATGTCTCCTCCATGTATACAAACTTCTTTCATGATTCTCAAACCAAGTGTTAGCTATAGTTAAATTATGTTTTGTGCAAAATTTTGTCAGGCGGCTTCCTCTCTCATTCCCTTCCCCCAGTCCCTATTCATTTACGACTTTTCCTTCTCTTCCTTTTCCTACTATTGAATTCCAGTCCCCCATGGCTATTAAATTTTCATCTCCCTTAACTGTTTGAATAATTTCTTTTATCTCATACATTTCTTCAATTTCTTCTTCAGCTGCCGACCTAGTTGGCATATGAACTTGTACTGCTGTGGTAGGTGTGGGCTACTATAATGTCTGCACTATGCTATTCGTAGTAGCTTATCTGCATTCCTATTTTTTTAGTTCATTATTAAAGGTGCACTTGCATTACCCTTCTTTGATTTTGTATTTATAACCTTGTATTCACCTGACCAGAAATCCTTTTCCTCCTGCCACCGAACTTCACTAATACCCACTTCATCCCACAGCTATCGACTTTCCTTTTAAAATTTTTTAACCTACCTGTCCTATTAAGGGATCCCACATTTCACGCTCCGATCCATAGAACGGCAGTTTTGTTTCTGCCAATAACTATGTCGTCCTGAGTAGTCCCAGCCCAGAGATCATTTGTAATATTTTACGCAAGAGGACATCACTATCATGTAACCATACAGGAGAGCTGTGTGCCCTCGGAAAAATTACAGCTGTAGTTTCCCCTTGCTTTCAACTGTTCACAGTACCAGCACAGCAAAGCCATTTTGGTCGATGTTAAAAGGCCAGTTCAGTCAATGATTAGACTATTGCCCCTGCAACTACTGAAAAGGCTGCTGCCTCTCTTCAGAAAGCGCACGTTTGTCTGCCCTTTCAACAGATATCCCTCTGTTGTGTTTGCACCTCCAGATGACTGTATCACTGAGGCACGCAAACCTCCCCACCAACAACAAGGTCCATGCTTCATGAGAAGGATTGAGGCATTTATTACTTCCAAACTACAAAAGATATAAACACAATTCCAACGTTCCTGGAAAGAATTTTTATGCGTTCAAATCAATTTGAAAACCATGTGCCACATGACAAATATCAAAACAGTGGCTCATTTCCTGCCCCACACGGAGAAGCCGGTCTCTCGTTATCGAATTCACAGTTTCAACAATGCGATGTCACGGACTTTCAAAAGTATATTAAAAACAAAGATTTACCAAGTGGGAAAGCGCCGGCAGACAAAAGTGTCAGACATAGGAGGAATAAAAATGTGGTCTTTTACTTAACCCACAGACAAAAGTCACAAGGTGCGAGGTCTGGAGGACAAAAGTCACAAGGTGCGAGGTCTGGAGAACTGGGAGACCACTGGTGATGAAGTTCATTTTCTGTTCCTCTTCTTCTAATCCAGCATCCTGGAATGGTGTCATTCAGGTAACATCGGTCTCCAGACCTCACACCTTGTGACTTTTATCTGTGGGATTACGTAAAAGATTGCGTTTTTATCCCCCCTATGCCTGACACTCTTCAAAGGCCATGAGATTGCATAGTTGAAACTCTGAATTCGATACCAAGAGACCAGCTGCTCCATGTGTGGCAGGAAATGAGCTACCATATTGATATTTGTCTTGTAACACACGGTGCTCGCATTGACTGCAAAAAAAATTTTGCCTATCTCTTTCCAGGAACTTTGGAATTGTTTTTCTATCTTTTATAGTTTGGAAACAATTAATGTTTAAAATCCGTTCCTTCTTTTTGAATAGTCTTGTTACAATTATGAATAACTTAAATTTGAGTGATCACATAGATAATTTGTGGAGAAAGCAAACCAAAGATTGCAATTCATTTGCAGAACACTTAGAAAATGTAACAGATCTACTAAAAAGACTGCTTACATTACGCTTGTCTGCCCCCTTCTGGAATACTGCAGCGTAGTGTGGGATCCACATAAGATAGGATTGATGGAGGACATCAAAAAAGTTCAAAGAAGGGCAGGTCCTTTTATATTAGTGTGAAACAAGTAAGAGCGTGCCTTAGATATTATACCTGAAATGGGGTGGTGGTCATTAAAACAGAGGCATTTTTCACTGTGGCAGGACCTTCTCACCAACTTTATTCCCAAAGTGTGAAAATATTTTGTTGGATCCCAGATATATAGGGAGAAATGATCATAATAAAATAAGAGAAATCAGAGCTCACACAGAAAGATTTAAGTGTTCTTTTTCTGACATGCTGTTAAAGACTGAAATGGTAGACAAGTAGCTTAAAGGTGGTTTGATGAACCCTCTGCCAAGCACTTAATTGGGAATTGCAGAGTAATCATGTAGCTGTAGCTTTTTACGTTATTGTTTGCTTTGTTTTTCTGACATACTGAAAAAGTTGCATAAGGACTTGATATTTACAAAAACTTTACAGCTTTCACCTGGACGTCAAAAAAAGAAAAATTGTTCTTTCCAGGCATTTGAATTTGAAAGGTGCCACAATAGACAAATTATGATGTGCAAATGAGATGACATATTTAAAGAAGCGCAAATGACACTAAAAAACATGAAGCATGAGAATTAAAGCATCCAGTAGGTAATTCAGATGAAACATGGGTTTTTCACATTACACTGTGACGAAATGTTGTCACATTGATAGTGTACAGTGTGTGTGCAAAGTCTCTCCATAGCGGCGAGCTCCACGTGCCTCGCCTTGTGGAGTGTGTAAGGTTGGTAGCTGCTAGTGGCTGCAGTTATGTTTAGAAATTGGACTCGACATTATTACACTTAAGAGAATGAAATTAATTAATTATATTAATTACAGTTAAATACACTGTACTCACCAATATCACAGTAGGTGCTGGGAATGTTTTCCTCTTTCTTGAAGCCGTAATCAACACATTTGCATTTATTTGTGAATACTGTACCGATGTTTCACGTCTAATCAATTGCAGATAATCAGTTATCGTCGTCTTCAGTTCATCTACTGTCTTCGGGTTTCTGTGATGCACAAATGTTTTATCCATATCCCAAAGGAAATAGTTGGGCAGAGACAGATCCGACGAGCGTGGGGCCAGAGACCTTTCGTAATTACTCTGTTTCCAAACATTTCATTTAAAAATCATAGAGGCTGGTGTGTCATATGAGCAGCAACATTGTTTTGTTGGAAACATGAATGACTCATCTCATTTTCATGTAGCAGGGTAATCAATGGATGAATTATCTGGGAAGAATAGACATTGGAAGTGACGATAGTATCAAAAAAGATCAGTCATATAATTTGTTCACATTATGGTAACCCCATTCAACTTCTCTCTGCATGCAATAGCATTTCTCACAAGGTATGTGGATGTTCTGATGACCAAATTAGTTGATTTTGGGAATTAATGGAGCCAGATAGGTGAAACCAAGGTTCATCAATGAAAAAGGTTAGATCTGAAACACCAGCTCTATGTTCGTTAACAAATTGCTGAACCCATTCACAATACGCTATTTGTTTTGCATAGTCCATACAATGTAGTTGTTGCATAGCAGTAATTCGATATGGATACATCCCTAGTGCTTTTGGGTACAGCATTATGTGTTGTCGTATGAGATTTTAGCCTCTTGCAATAAGCTCCTTACCGATTTTGTTGGTCTCCGCAACACAATATCTGAAATGTCATCAAGCTTCTGTTCTGTTAAAATTGTGCGCCTACACGTTCATGGTGCATCATGAAATGAACCTTTTGGATAGAATCTGATAATTAAATCACATACATTGCCACAGTGTGGACACCTCAAAGCTGGAAAACGCAATCTAAATTACTGCCTCACGTGCTCCTCAATGTTTCCTCTTGCATGAAAATCTCTTCCACTAAAAACATTCTGTCTGTAATAGTATGCATTCTCTCTACACTCAGCTTATGCAAGAACTAGACAATAACACAACTGACAGCCGCAACACTTGTGCGCCACTACTGCCCCCACCCTACCACTGCAGATCCACGGAACCCGTGTACGCGAGACTTGAATATGCTGCCAACTTTACACACACTGCAAAGCGAAATGTGTGAGGCGCACCCCTGTGGAGAGACTTTGCAGGCGCATGGTACTTGAAGCATTGCCAAACGAATGTGCCACTTACTGTTTTGTAGTTTTATGCACTGCGTTGGAATGTAGACATAAAGCCCGTGACGGTGCTTCATTTGTAAGAATTATGGTGTGTATACTGTTACTACATGCTCCCTCAAATTCTTGGTTGTAAACACAACAGTACTGACACCACGGTCAGGTTTTCAGTTTGCTTTGCTGTGTTATAGGTAATGTAGTTCGAATGTTGTATAATACCTCTTGTTGACAATGTAGTAATGAGGCATGAATAAATTGTGACAGTAAAATCATTGATGAAATACTGTTTGACAAACCCCGCACTATTATACTGCCACAAAGATTTTTGGTCAATTGCCAAACGATATCAAAAGTCTGACAGACAACCAATCGGCATTCAAAAGTAAGTTAAGGGAATTCCTGAATGACAACTCCTTCCACTCCATAGATGAATTTTTAGACATAGGCCAAAGAAATACAGTAAGCATTAACAATTGTACCGTATGTAAGACTAACAATGATTATTTGGGATAAATGAATCTTGTGTACTTTGACACGTTCCACATCATTACGAAAGAATCGTGTTCATGATCCATGGAACAAGTAATATAACTAACTAACTAACTAACTATTGCAGGTGTTTGAATTCGACGAGGAACTGTCGAGTCCTCCTCAGCGACCGCCACGGCAACGCCGCGAAGCTGACGGGGAGGAGGAAGGTGATGAAGAAACTCGCGAGGGTGACGATGCGGCACGTGCTGGCGACGCGGACACAATCGACAACCCTTACCTGAGACCCGTGAAGCTGCCCCGCCGCAAGAAGCCTGCGGCGTCAACACCGGCGCCTGCGAAAGCGTGACGAGCTGTCAGGAGAGGGAAAGGGAGAGGTGCTGAACCCACCCCGTAGGACAGAATGATACCGGAGGCACCCTTTCGCTGTTGGTGTAACAGTGGACATTTGTCTGTCTGTACTCAGTGATGAACTATTCTTGTGGAGGTGTAATTCACTTTCAGTAAGCCACTGAAGAGGTGAACTAAATGTGCTGTGTTGTAAATTCTAGACTGCATTGTGGACAGTGAAATAAAGGTAATTCGACTGATTATGGAGGACACAGGATGTGGCAGTTTGAATGCCATTGTCTTAACAGGACATAACTTCTTGTCAGAAGTCAAAAGACTTTCCTTATCTTAGTGTTGAGGACAATTTGCATTATGTTACTTTTTGTAAATAAAGTTAGTTTTTGATATGTGAGGTAAAGTGTTTGGCATGCTTTTACTTCTTCCATTTGTACTTCATAGATCTTACTGTAACAAAGAATTTTCTTTGTTTTGGAATAAGTGAAGGCTGTCAAACTAATTTTGTATGTTACATTAACAAGCCTTATTCTGAGCTTAGAAAAGCTACAAATGAAGACAAAGTGATCGTTAAAGCTGCTGCTCCTCTCTTTAGTTACAGTAACTAGCTATTGGTTACCTACTACTGCTTGCTTGACAAATAGCACGTGGCATTAATTTTCTTAAAAGAATTAATTTTCCTGCGTAGACTTTTTAACATTTTAAAATAAAAACTTTATTCCACTATTAATGATTTGCCTGTTTTGACCCCTTGGCTTTATCAAGCTAGAAAAGGTGCAAGGGGAAAAAATTATGTAATAGACAATAATTAAATGAAGTGTTTATTTTAAAAAATGCCTAAACAAGAAACTGACTTTTTTAAAGAACTTTATAGCAACTGCATATCCATCATGAAAAAAGACGCTTATAACTGAAAAAGCAGAACAGTTATCTAGATGTTGTACAAATAGATAGCCATATTTGTTATGCATCATGTAGAAAATTTCAGTCCTATTGTCACATTTAAAAATTAGCTAATTGTTATATCATTTTCTTTTCAGTTGGAAGGGATCCCCAGTTTTTTCCCTTAATGTTTATCATGTAAATTTATTGAAGTAGGAAATTTAAATTAGGGTAAGCGTATTTAACTATTGGCAACGGCCTTGCTGAAGTGGATACACCGGTTCCCGTTAGATTATCGAAGTTAAAGCTGTTGGTCATGGTCGGCACTTGGATGGGTGACCATCCAGGCCGCCATGCGCTGTTGCCATTTTTCAGGGTGCACTCGGCCTCGTGATGCAAATTGAAGAGCTACTCAACTGAATAGTAGCGTCTTTGGTCAAGACCAGTACTAGAGTCGGAGTTTGGGAGATCTTTGGAAGACTTCCGACCAAATAACGTGGAAGGCATAGATAACATTTCTACAGAGTTTCAAAAATATACAGGGATACTGACAATTAAAGTTGGTTTGTAGAATCTATTAGCCTGGAAATGTACCAACAGACTGTAGGAAGAACATCATCCATAACATCCGGGAGATACAGAGGGCAGATAAGTGTGAGAACTATGGCGCAATCAGCGTAACAGATCATGAATCAAAGATGCTGATAAGAAAAATATGCTGAAGAATGAAATAGGAAATTGAGGATCTGTTACAGATGAGAATAAGGGGGTGAGTTTTGACCTTGCACATGACAGCAGAAGCAAGACTTAAGAACTGCGACACATCCATAAGATTTGTCAACCTAGAAAAAGTGTTCAGCAATGCAAAATGGTTCAAGTTCCCTGAAAAATAAGTGTAAGCTATAGGGGAAGGCAGGTAATACACAGTATGTATAAGAACCAAAAAGGAACAATATGGGGTGATATCCAAAATTTTCGGGACTGGTGCTGCGATCTGGAAAGAAGGAGTAGAAGATCTTTGTGCCACTAGGTGTCGAGAGCTCCATATGTGATGGGTCAGTGTGCGGAGGACAAACCAGCTGGGAGGACGTGTTACGTGTCCACAGTGATTTCCATAATACACTCCGTTTGGTGTGTGACGATTTTATGATGGATCCGCGAACAGAACAGTGTGTGTGTATCAAATTCTGTGCGAATCTCAGGAAAAGTGCTACAGTGGCCCTTGCAATGATTCAACAAGTGTTTGGCGGACAGAGCATGAGCTGTACGCGTGTGTTTGAGTGGAATGCTTGGTTCAGGGCCAGCAGTACAGATGTCGAAGATGATGCTCACACTGGAAGGCCCGTTAGCCGCACAATGCCAGACATTGTTGCCAAACTTCAACAATTGGTTCGTGTGGATCGACGTCAAACCATTCAAGACCTTGCGGATGAAGTGGATATTGTTTATGGGACGTGTCAACAAATGTTGACTGATGAATTTGGCATGCATCGTGTCGCGGCGAAATTTTTGCTAGGGATCTTGACTGCCGATCAGAAGGCACAGCATGTTGAAGTGTCCACGGACCTTCGGCGGACCCCGTCTGATGATCCAACCTTCTTGTCACAGGTTATCATGGGTGACGAGAGCTTGATTGATGGTTACAACCCAGTGGAAGAGGCGGAGCTCTCCAAGACCCAAAAAAGCGAGACAGGTGAAGAGCAAAGTGAAGAGCATGATCATTGTTTTCTTTGATACCAAGGGAATTGTGAATAAAGATTTTGTCCTAACCCAACCAAACAGTGAATTCTGTGTACTACTGTGACGTTTTGCGACGGCTCCGTGAAAATGTGTGGTGACAACAGCCCGAACTTTGGCATCAAGGGAACTGGCTGCTGCATCACGACAGTGCGCCCTGTCACACGTCCTTGCTCACCAGGGCATTTTTGGCAAGAAACAACATGGCACTTGTACCCCACCCACCGTACCGGCCAATGTATTCATATTACAACTGTATACAATGACTAATGTTCCCTGACAACTAGCTAAGGTGAGAGGTGATGACTATCACAGTGGAAAACTAGAGCACAACACGACTAAGAACTGAGTCCCGATGCAACGTACTAAGATTGAGACAGCTCGGTTGGCGGTGGCAGCCTATACGGACGCTGCCCAAGGTTCGTTATCCAAGTGTAGCCTGGTGGTGTGTCTTAGTCTTCTCTTATCCTAGGTGCACCTAGTTCAGTTCCTAGTGCCAAACGGTGTGCTGGCAAAGGTGTACACCATCACAATTACGTATAAAAATTTTTTCAGTGTCATAGCTAATGGCCATCTGACTTAAGGGATACTGGAAATGATAAATGAACTTGAAAATGAAAAAGATTATCACCTACTACCCAGTATCTATACATCTTATGTTGTGTGGCAGAGGGTACTCGCATACCACTGTCGCTTCCTCCCTTCCCTGTTCCAGTTGCGAATGGCGTGCAGGAAGAACAGAACTTGGTGATTATCTGTGTAACCTTTAGTTTCTACCTTCATGTTATTTTTGTGAGATATATGTGGGAAGAAAGACTATATTTGTTCACTCTTCTAAGAATGAGTGCTCTCAGAATTTTAGCAGTAAGCCACACAGCAACACACAACCATGTCTTCTGGTTTCTTCTGCCCATGTAGTTCATTTGTGGATCTCCAAGACGCATTCACACTTGCTAAACAATCCTGCTTTTATTTGGATTGACCTAATTCCTGTGTCAGTCCCGTATGGCATGAACCTCAGATTGATGAGCGTTATGTGATTGTGCCACTTAAATTGTTACATGTATTCTAAGATATTTAATGGATGCAGCTGCTTCCAGCGATTGTTCAGCAGTGTGTAACCATACAGTAATAGGGATTTCTGCCTACTTACGTGCAACATGTTCCACTTGTACATGCTGGAGATGAAAGTATATTGCAGAATAACTGGCTACATAGAGATGGATATGGCAGCTGAGGAGCTGTCAGCATTAGGGAGTGAAAACTTGAAACTTTATTATCAGCTGACTTACTTTACAGCTTCGCGGACAAAGTGGAACCACCTGTTAAAACTGTCATCCCGTATTGAAGGCAGATGAAGACAAGAAATGTAGCCCATGTTTATAGTGGCAAGTGACCAGATAAGATTTAATAATGGAAACTTCATCTGTATCTTTACTGTCTTCGTAGGAACTATACTCGCAGGTTATGACTGTGGCATTGACCGGAGATCTTAATTACCTTTTCCTTGGGTGCTCAATGTGTCAACAAAATAGTGTCACTGATCAGTTGGAGCTGTGAAACTAACTAGTGCACTCCCCACAATTTTCAAGACTTTTCTCAAAACTAACAACATTGTTGCATATTGACTTTTATTCAAGTGCTCGACAGAAAGGTGTGTAGTGGAGTCTTTTACGTCTGAAGAATGGATTTCAGTGCTACACTGCCTGACAAAAAGAAAAGTGAAGCACTCTGACAGGGACGAAGAAACAAAATAAGAGGTTGGGAGGATATGTATGTTATTTTTGTGATTAAAAAATCGAGTCAAATTTACAAAGAACTTGGCAGTACGAGGTAACATATCAGTTTGCTGTTGCTCCCCCTCTGGTCTGGATGTGTGCACTGATTCAGTTGGGATGGGTGACATAAAGCTGCTGCAAGCTCTCCTGAAGGAAGCTGGAACCGGTCTGAACCGTGGAAATTTGGGGTAGTGCAAAAAAACAATTCATTGCTGAACACACTGTTATCCCAGTCATCATTAGTCCATGCTTCCAGGTCATTGCACCACTCCAAATGCAGCCGTTTGTGTTATGGTGCTAACAGCAAATTACTTGTGAGACCACTACTGATAGTCTCAGAACAATGGTAGATGTTAGTGAGAAATATAGCAGAGAGTGCATTACTTATTCTCAGATGCAAGGTGCAGGGGAAGGGCTTACAATGTGCTCAGTGCAAAAATGCTGATCCTCTCTTGAGGCGGTCAGCCAGAACCTCGATGACGAGTATCTCTGGCCACACATTGGCAAGTAGTCCAACATTGGAGCTCTGTCATATCCAAGTGCCCAACAAATCTAGATCTAGCATGATTCAACTAAATGGACACCCACAATGAGGTCACTTTCAAAATCCGTCGGGTGCTAATAACACAGTCTCTCATGAACATGCACCATCTATGTCACTACTCAACATCTGACCCTGTTCACACCCCTTGTATACCGTATGAGACCTGGTAACAAGACAAAACCTGAACAACACTAATGCTCTCTTGTGGTCATTCTATCTGTCACTGAGAATTGCAGTATTAATCACCAACAATACTGCCAATGGTTTGTACATGTATGAAGTGACACTGCCATCTGATCACGTCTTCTGGATAGTTTTTGTTTTTTGTTGGACTGTGTAAATCACTTTTTCATTGTCAATTGAACATATTTTAGTTTTGCAGTGATATGTGCTTTTATCTGTAAGAGTGTGAGGTGGCCGAATAGATTACATTTCCAAAGGCCAAAATAAAATAATTATATGTAGGTATTCCTGCCCACTTCCACTGGAACATACTTGAGCATCTGACAGTCACTCTACAGAATTCTGTACTGAACAAGCTGGGAATGTTGCTATGGCTTCCACATTCACCTGATTTCACAATCTCTGCTGTGAAATGGGAGGCATTGCTCAGAGCATAAGTGTTTTTAGTTTACTTTTAAATTTATACTTGCTATCTTCCAGACATTTATGTTTTTAGGTAAGTAATCAAAACGTTTTGGTATGAGCATTAGGCAACTTTTTCCAAAGTGTGCTGATCGAGAATGAAGTTAATCACAATGATTATAGAATGGCTCCAAAATATCCCAAAAACTTGCAACCTAATGCCCTGCATTACTGAGGCAGTTCCTGGGTTTAATCAACCCTGCAAGATCTGATCAAACTGAACTGGGCACGGACGATGTGCTGACTCAAACGGGGACTGCTGTCTTCACCAGCATATGACTGTGGAGCTCCTCAGCAAACCATCCAACACACCAGAGATGAATGCAGTGGCAGAGCGTTCAGTGGGAGTGAGAGAGAGAGAGAAAAGAATCAATTAGAAGCCTGTGAAATGTGGTGCAATAGACAGGCAGCTGCATATCAGTTGGGTTGAACTATAAGGAACAGGTATAGTAATATTCATGTGGAGGTCACTTTTACAAGAGTACTGGATATGTCCTGGTACTACATTCTAAGAACAACAAAATCAAACAGTGGAAACTCCATGCTACAATATTGTTGTTAAGAATAACAAAAGGAACATAATTAATATACTTACGAGTAGGCACTTGTGCCTTTCTGTAATATGTAATACTGAAGTTTTATTCACTACAGAATTCCCATTCACCATGGATAACCATCAACTCTTTGTGATACAACAAGCTTTTTCTTGTAACCTATAAAGCACAGTTCTTGTGACATGATGTGTGGAAACTGACCAGCTCATTTACATAAAAACAGCAGTTAAGTCTTTCCTCCCACCCCTCTCTGGATAAATTTCTGCTGACGTCCATGTTCATTACATACTTAAAGTACTACACTATTCATTCATTTCTCACTCCCAGTCACTGTAGACTGTCCGTGCACTATTTCTTAAGGCAGCACTACAGACAATGTCGAGACCAAAGCGGCATTATTTGATTTCCATTTTATTTAGCTCAACTTCTCATTTCCTAACCTGAAAAGCAGAGTCAGTATTCTCTGTAATGGGTAAGAGCTTTGATGGTAAGCTTTTCAAGGAGAAGAAAGAAGTAAAATAAACAGGTAGTGTGAAAGTGTTGTATGAAATAATAGCTGTATTATTATTATTATTATTATTATTTATTATTAACTTTATAGTATAATATAACGATTTCTCATTGTAGTATATTTGTCTATCTTTTATGTATTTACGCAAATGCAAAATATGAAAGAGACTATTGATTACAAGTTTATACTGAAATACTAGTGACTTGCTAATTTTTAAATGTTAATTGAAATTTGGTTATACACTTCAGGTTCTTTAAGCTCAATACAGGAGCATTTAATTTCTGGAAAAAAAAAAAAAAAAAACACCAATTTGATGTAATTCAATGTGGTGGCAGTATACATACATTAATTGGTGCCCACATCAGCACAATTACAAGACAAGAGTTGCATCAATAATGGTAGATAAAACTTGTTATAATTCAAGCTAAAGTCACAAGAAAGAAGATGGTGGATAGCAGTTATACAAGTCGCACAGGGAGGGTAACCTCCATCCTTGCTACCCTCCCTGTTTTCCTTTCCCTGTTGCTTCATAACCTGGGTTGTGAGTAACTAAATCCACTTTCCCTTCTTCCCTTTCTTTCGCCTCTCTCCTCCCTGATGAAGGAACATTTATTCCGAAAGCTAGGAACGTAAATTTTCGGTTGTTTTTTGTGTATCTATCGGCTGTACTGAGCTGAGGTAAGTACTGGCCAGACCCTCTATCTCTTTGTTAGTATTTGTTTCACATCTTTATATGAGATTTTCCATTAATTATTTTGATAGATATAAGTTCAGTCTAGATCTTACTTCATAGCCATAGATACAGTTGTTCATGCAGTTATTGCCAAGGTGACTCGTCTACATCTTCATCTACATGACTATTCCACAGTTCACTATTAAGTCCCTGAAAAACAGTTCACTGAACCACCTTCAAACTATTTCTCTACTGTTCCACTCTCAAAGATTGTGCAGTAGAGATGAACACTTAATTTTTTCTGTGAGCTCTGATATCTCTTATTTTATGATGATGATCATTTCTCCCTATGTAAGTGGATGACAAAATATTTTTACACTCAGAGGAGAAAGCTGTTGATTGAAGTTTCATGAGAAGATCCTGCCACAGCAAAAAAATGTCTTTGTTTTAATGATTGTCACCCCAGTTTATGTACCATATACACGGCATGCGCTCTCCTAGTTTGCAGTAGTACAAAACGAGCTGCTGTTCTTTGAATTTTACAATGTTCTCCGTCAATCCTATGTTAAGCAGATGCCACACTGCGCAGAAATACTCCAGAGGAGGAAGGGCAAGCATAATGCAGGCAGACTCTTTAGTGCATTTTCTAAGTGTTCTTACAATACATTGCTGTTTCTGGTTCGTTTTCCACACTACATTATCTATGTGATCATTCCAATTTACATTATTCATAATTATAATCCATAAGCATTTAATTGAATATGTGTGCACAACTGAGTGGTAAATGTGCACACATAATGTGGTCAAAATCTCTAGCGTTTTTTATTATTATTTTTATGGACATTTTCTGTAGTCTGAAATTTCGGTATTTTATGCATTTCTTACCTAGAGAAGAATTCCAAAGCTAAGAATCGGTTATCCATCTGAGCAGAATGTAGCTATGAGACACTGTTGCACATTAAATGAAGACGCCCTGCACCAATTTGACAAGAAAGAAAGTCAAGTCAAGAAAATAATTAATTAAAGATATATAAAGTTTCAGCACACAATAGAACAAAAGTCATTACTGAAGCTGGAGTTGAATGCATGGTAGAAATGATGTATAATGAGACCTGGCTATGGACGGACCTACATGCAGTAAATCATGAAAGTAGGATTCAGAAGTTAGAATACACCTAAATGAAAAGGACAACTAATGTATTGTAGGAATGTAGAACCTAAGAGATTATGGCCCAAAAAACAACTTTTAACCAATGCATACCAACTGCGAGGTCACCATAGATGTCCTGGGACAGTCGTTTGTCATTAAAACGGGTTCTTTCCACTATCCCTCACCAACAGTGGCATTGCTCTTTTTTTTAAGAAAAAAAAGAAGGTTGTACAGCCCAGATAGCCGAGAATGCTAATGTGTCCACTTCCCGGAAAAGTGGAAGCAAGTCATCCCCAGATCGACTCTGCCTCATGGATTAATGATAAGGGCTTGTGAGCTCACCAGCATGGACATGGCTTTTATGCAGTTTCCCACATCGCTTGCACTAGGCGAATACTGGGTTGGTACATTACGCTACGCTTCAGATACACAATATGCAATCACTTTCTTCCTGGAGGGCATAGTGGCATCAAAGGCCACCAACGCTGCCAAAACTGATATATGAGCATTGCCCAGAAAGCCATGGACCACATATTTTTTCTTCAACAAAAATTTATTGTTAACAGGACTGGCTCTCCCAAGGCTGTCAGTAGTTCTAATGGAATGTTGTCTACTCCCGGGGCCTTGTTTCGACTCAGGTCTTTCAGTGCTCTGTCAAACTCTTCACGCAGTATCGTATCTCCCATTTCATCTTCATCTACATCCTCTTCCATTTCCATAATATTGTCCTCGAGTACATCGCCCTTGTATAGACCCTATATATACTCCTTCCACCTTTCTGCTTTCCCCTCTTTGCTTATAACTGGGTTTCCATCTGAGCTCTTGATATTCATACAAGTGGCTCTCTTTTCTCCAAAGGTCTCTTTAATTTTCTTGTAGGCTGTATCTATCTTACTCCTAGTAAGATAAGCCTCTACATCCTTACATTTGTCCTCTAGCCATGCCTGCTTAGCCATTTTGCACTTCCTGTCAATCTCATATTTGAGACGTTTGTATTCCTTTTTGCCTGCTTCGTTTATTGGGAGGAAGATGTATGAGACAGGCGAAGTACCGTCTGACTTCAAGAAGAATATAATAATTCCAATCCCAAAGAAAGCAGGTGTTGACAGATGTGAAAATTACCGAACTATCAGTTTAATAAGTCATAGCCGAAAAATACTAACGCGAATTCTTTACAGATGAATGGAAAAACTGGTAGAAGGCGACCTCGGGGGAAATCAGTTTGGATTCCGTAGAAATGTTGGAACACATGAGGAAATACTGACCTTACGATTTATCTTAGAAGGAAGATTAAGGGAAGGCAAACCTACGTTTCTAGCATTTGTAGACTTAGAGAAAGCTTGTGACAATGTTGACTGGAGTACTGTCTTTCAAATTCTAAAGGTGGCAGGGGTAAAATACAGCGAGTGAAAGGCTATTTACAATTTGTACAGAAACCGGATGGCAGTTATAAGAGTTGAGGGGCATGGAAGGGAAGCAGTGGTTGGGAAGGGAGTGAGACAGGGTTGTAGCCTCTCCCCGATGTTATTCAATCTGTATATTGAGCAAGCAGTAAAGGAAACAAAAGAAAAATTTGGAGTAGGTATTAAAATACAGGGAGAAGAAATAAAAACTTTGAGGTTCGCTGATGACATTGTAATTCTGTCAGAGACAGCAAAGGACTTGGAAGAGAAGTTGCACGGAATGGACAGTGTCATGAAAGGACAATATAAGATGAACATCAGCAAAAGCAAAATAAGGATAATGGAATGCAGTCGAATTAAGTCGGGTGATGCTGAGAGGATTAGATTAGGAAATGAGACACTTAAAGTAGTAAAGGAGTTTTGCTATTTGGGGAGCAAAATAACTCACGATGGTCGAAGTGGAAAGGATATAAAACGTAGACTGGCAATGGCAAGGAAAGCGTTTCTGAAGAAGAGAAACTTGTTAACATCGAGTATAGATTTAAGTGTCAGGAAGTCGTTTCTGAAAGTATTTGTATGGAGTGTAGCCATGTATGGAGGTGAAACATGGACAATAAATATTTTGGACAAGAAGTGAATAGAAGCTTTCGAAATGTGGTGCTACAGAAGAATGGTGAAGATTAGGTGGGTTGATCACGTAACTAATGAGGAGGTATTGAATAGGATTGGGGAGAAGAGAAGTTTGTGGCACAACTTGACTAGAAGAAGGGACCAGCTGGTAGGACATGTCCTGAAGCATCAAGGGATCACAAATTTAGCATTGGAGGGCAGTGTGGAGGGTAAAAATCGTAGAGGGAGACCAAGAGATGAATACAATAAACAGATTCAGAAGGATGTAGGTTGCAGTAGGTACTGGGAGATGAAGGAGCTTGCACAGGATAGATTAGCATGGAGAGCCGCATCAAGCCAATCTCGGGACTGAGGACGACAACAACAACAACAACGTTTATTGAAAACAATGAAACGTACCATACATACAAGAAAGAGTGATAAACATCACTTTCCTACACTACCTATATTTTCCACACAATCTCCTCCCCATTCAATGGCCTCCATCCAACAAGACACAAGAGTTTGTATTCCCTGTCGGTATCACTCCTTGAATGAACCCACTGTGCACACACTTATAAGCAATCAAGAGCCTGGATGATTGCATCCACACTTCCTTTGATGACAGTTTCACCGCCAACTGCCGAGTCCTCTCGAATGAGTACATCAGCAAGTTCCATCTTGTCAGATGTGACAGCCGTGGTTGCCCTCCCCTCCCCGAACAATCACCTTCTCGTAATGATCTCACCCTCTTTGCTCAAGGACTAGCAGTGCTACTGTCGAATGCTTATGCCCCATAAACTATACAGAAACGTTTGTGAATGTTCCCGACAGTTTCTTTGTCCGCAGTGAATAATTTAGTGACGACGCGCTACTTGTAATGTACAACACTTACAGACGCCATTTTGAAACATAGCTGTAGGTATTTAGCGCGCGCGCGCTCTGGAAACTTCAAAGAACGCGTATTTAAAAAAAAGTTTCGAATTCGTACCATTGTTGATGGCTAAGAAAAAAGTATGGTGCATTACTTCCTCGCAGACGCTCTTACAATAATGCCGATCTCGTAGAAAAACGGGAAAAGGCAAAAAAAGAAAGGAAGAAGGAAAAGAAACACGCACGTTTCTGTAATTTCCCTTAGATTTCATAATGAAGGTTTTGTATCCCTTAAGTAATGCATTCGGGTACATGCCTGACATTTATTAAAATTCTGACGTTTGTTAAAATTCCAGAGACGATGATAACCGTAACATGAGAAAAGTTGACTACACTCATCTAGGAATAACCTCTTACTCTTCCTGCTTCCCCATTCGGCGCTCCTCACAGTTTTAATAACCTTTTCGTACTCCAGCTAACAGGATCGTGGCAATTAAAGCAACTCCTGCTGCCCACAGTAATTGGGCAAAGCAATTAGAACCCTGTTGCGCGTTTTAATAATGAATGATCCCGTATGCCGCGTCCGTTGAACTGCGCGTCATTTCGGCGCCGGAAGTTGAATATTTCCCAGTGTGCCCCATAGTTTCTGGCGAAAAATGATTCATTCAAGGTGCATAGGCTAGATTCATTTGGCTGTTCATCGTTTTGTCTGAATCCCTTAGAAGAGGCGAACTTTCGGAATGGGGCACGAGTGAAGTGTACAGCAACAAAATAAATCGAATCATAGAAATTAACTCCATACACTGTATTACTAATAAATTTGTACTATAGGCTCCTACTACTTAAAGCTATTTACCGTTATACCAGCTCAACTTAATCAGTTAAATTAAAAGAAAGTTGCTACCGTAGTTTGCGAAAAATTACTCACTACGTTTACAAGCGACACATCTTCCGAAAGACGAAAACCGAAATTCGGAAACCATTTTTCACTGTCGTGTTTACATGTTAACGTCTGAAGCGGATTTGCTAGCCCAGTCATATATTCCGCCTGAAAATACAACTGTCAATACTTTCAGATTTAATCAGCACGATCGCTATTTCTCCTCAATTAGATGAGGTGTAAACAGCTCCAGTCTAGTATTTCAACTTATCTTTCACTGTACAAAAAGCTGCTCCGTCTATATCAGCCAAAAAATTTTAAAAAGAAGTCGAAACCTGACAGTTCACGGACTTTCAAAACCTGTTGCGTTTCCTTGGAGCGGAAATTGATTGGGAAATTGAAAAACCGGCAACTAGAAGCAGATTTCCAGAATCCATTATGAAGTGTTTATATGACCACCTAGAATTTAGGATATCGGTCTTTGGAGTCGCATGTAAATGGGGTAACTGACTTCTCAGTTGCACTAAATGGTTGCTGGTTATCTCCTGTTGATAGTTTAATATTTACATGTCCATATTGGTACTTTCCTAAGAAAATATGTATGCCGGGCGTTCAGAAACATTTTTTCTTTCTTTTTTTTTTTTTTTTTTTTTTTAAGTCATCATTCGTTTGGCTACTTTTATGATTGCCTCTCCTCCCTGTTTATCCATCTTCTACTAATCTGCATAAGTAATACACTGACGAAAAAAAAACATCAACATGTAACTGATGTAGAGCAACGAAATTTCGGGAATACATTTGACTTCGTAACATATGTAAGTATTAACATTGCAAGATCCCAGGTTAACGCATGCGCGAGATAAGCCATTGCAAATGTGAAATTCTTGTACAGTAATAACCAGTTCAACTGCCAGAAAGTGGAATGTGGTGACCGTACCACAGTCTAACAAGTTTGACTATGACTGTACTCAACGAATCCAGAGATTACCGAACCACAATCGATAAGTTGCGCTCGAAACACTCGAAGCGCAGCAGCTGTATGGGTTGTCGGTACGAACTACACCGAGGTCCGGCAGGGCCGCAGTGCCAATCCATGGACAGTGGGATAGCGATTAATCGTTGTCTCTTTAAATACCGGAGAACTGAGCTATGGCGGAAAACTCTGTTCAGGGCGCCCAGTTGTGTACAGCTACCGCCGAATCCACAAGCTACAGTCAGTGGCGGATTACAGAAATTTTATGGGAGGGGGGGGGGGGGGGGGGGGAGGGGATGAAAGAGAAAGAAAACCTGGTAGTGTTCCCCAGAAAACAAAGAAAAAAAAGGTCTTTAAAATGTAGCATTTCAAGCTTTTTGAGACTCAAAAAACATCAAAGACACGGGAAAGACGTGCTTTATTTTGCGGATACAATCGTCTAAAATGTCTTCAAACGTCTGACTTTCAAAGTCGTTACATAGGTATTTACATTTACATAATTGTTAACAGGAAAGTATCAAGTTACATAAGCGTTTTGTAAACACAAATACTTTATTTTTAAAGGAATGTTAGTAAAGCCGTAAATAAATCCATAGTTCTTTTTACGATTTCAATTTTTAAACAGTTTAGAATGATACTAGTTCTGAAAAAAATAGTATGAGCAATAGTTATTACAAACTTATGTAAGGGATATAAAATAATAATTTTGAATATAATATGATATATTTCTGTGTAGTGAGTGATATAAATTTTGGTAGAAGTTATGTTAACAATTTTTGAATTGGCTCTCTCTTTGTAAAGTACATATTTGATCCATTTTATGCATATTAACAGGTGATTTGTTGTCCTTACAGTTCCTATAAAGGCGCAAAAACTAATATATTTTCGTAATTATTAATTACTCTTTCTTTTCTCATCAGCTAGCTTTACAACATCTAGATCTCAGAAAGCATACATCTCCTCCTGTTTCCACCCTTTGCAATAAATCTATCTATGATTTTTTTTTGTTAATAATAATGTATCTATGTATGTACAATAAAGCAAGCCCAGTTAAAAGGTTTTGCCCACAACGATTTGTTAACCAAGTCTTAATCAATTTCAGTGTAGAGAAAGATCTTTCGGCTTTTGCAGTTGAGACAGGAAGACAAGAAAGGATCAACATTAAAGATGTTATCAAGGGGAAAATGTCTGTAGTACAAAATTGCAAACACCAAACTGCAGAGCTTGGTGGAAGTGCTTTCTTTGCATCTTCCCTTTTCCATTTTGTCACCCACAACTTGACTTCTGCCCTCAAATTAGAGATTTAATCATTTTCATCCTTTCCAAACAGTTTATAATACTTTCTATGCAACGTTTCGGTACCACTAATCACTGACTCCATGGGCCTTGTTGACGAAGAACAGACTTTTGGTAGAGGCATGTTCAGGTTGAAGAAAATTAGAACGTTTTTAGACAATCTGCTTTCAAGATCGTTGCTAATTTTGTCGGGAATGGGGATGAAGACATTAACCCTAAAATAACTTTCTGGACTCGATGGAGCAGCATTAGATCTGTTAATTTGGCGAGATGTAATTGTGGGTGTTTGGATGGTGTTTCCAACAATATCGGTGATTCTCATGGCTTCATCATAAAGTAGACTGAACTCTACAACTGCATTATCTCGCTTTGTTTTTAAGACTAATAAAGTGCCGTTTACGGTATCAGTTGCTTCTGTAGCATCAATAGTTTCTTTTTGGAAAAATGTAATGGGAGGCAATGTTTGACAGAGCACATCAGCAAGGCACACTAGAGTTAAGATAAATTCTCCATTACTGATAGCATATAAAAGCGTCGTAGCTGTTACACTAGAGGTATCACTTGAAAAATGTGACAATTGTGAATTTTCCTCAAGGCACAACACGATTTTTTCAATTTTTTTAAGAAACGACACTACAGATAACTGCCTCTTTACCCATCTTGTTTCACACAAGGAGACAAACTGACTGCCTGTATGCTTAACGAGTACAGCATTTCTTTTTGGAGAGGCTCCTTAACGATACAAATTGAGTTTCTCACGTGTTGTTCACCAGAACACTTATAAATAGATAAATTCAAAGAATGGTTGAAACATGGGGCTCTTTCTTCATTAATACATTCTTTCTTTATTGTGGCAACTGCTCCAACAATCTCGGAACTCATGACAGAGCAGCCATCGGTTGCGATACCAATATATTTACTAAGGTCGAGACTAAGATGACTCATAGTGTTTATCACAGTTTTACCTAAATGTATTCCAGTCATTTTGGGATCTTTATCCTCTTCATCTGCTCTATCTTTGTTACATTTATTAGAATCGCAGCCATCTTCAGATGACTGAAGTTGATCATTTTACTCGTCATTTGTTGAAGAGAAATCTTCGTTTTTATTATTTTTGGATACAGCTTTGAAGTTTTGTTTCCACAAATTTGTCTGTGGCTCCCGTGGATTGATGAAACCTGTGAAATCTTCTCTGGTCACATCTTTATAAACATATCTTTAAAAAATGACATCTGAGTGTTGTGGTTGACGTCAGTTGTCGCACCAAACCCAATACTGCAGAATTTGTTTTCTTCGATTCTATTTACTATCTGAGAAATAATTTCTTCGCCACTGCATTCAATCAAATCATTTTGAAGAGATTTACTTAAAAATCTGCGTCTTTTAAATGCAGAGCTATACTGTGCTTGTCATTCAATTTCCCCACATTCTTCGGCGCGAAATTTCATCAACTCTTTAAAGTTGCCTCTATTTGATAGTCCGGGATCGTTAGAAAAACAGAGCCATAATCACGATGTCCTCTAAAAGGTATGTTCTAAAAGGACGTTTTGCAAATAAAATGACAAAAGTTTTCGTTTTTCTTTCATTCTCTTTAGTCGGTAGGTGCCAACTCCATTTTCAACAGATTTATTTGGATTTTGGTAAGAAAGCAAAAAGTCGTTGGCACGTCTTAAAGCTTGCTGATATACTGCCCTACTGTGATTTTCCAAGTCACCATCTTTACCTAATAACCGCAAATTTTGTCAGAGGTACAGTCACTAATGTGTTTAACTTCATTCCCAAATGATACCCACCCTTAAGAGTAGGCGCAAAGAAAGAACACACTTTGCAAAATAGATCATCTTTGGATAGAGACAAAGCTAACCATGCTTTATATTTATCTAAGCGCTCTTTTTTCGGAAACCGTCTTTCAGTCTTCCCACCCTTATTATGAGTAGAATGTGGGTGGATGTATTCAGCAGGAAGTTCCCAGTTGTTTTGTAGTATGGTGGCAAGCACACTATCAGATGGTTTAGACCCAATATGTAGACTGATGTCGTTTTCGTAATGTACCCCTGAAACGAAAGTGTTATCTGCAGGTAATGAAGTTCAAGAGCAGCTCATCTTATCACCTGGATCATTCGAAGTGGCAGGCATTGGCGGTGCTGAGTGCTCAATTTCATTATGCTCATCTGATTTGGGACCTGAAAAGAATACATTGAACCAGAGTCATAAATGATATGTGTTTAACCCTCCTGCCTCACAAACTTACATGCCATACCACAGTTAGTACGCACAAGCAACTGTTGGCATAAATGAATGCTTGGCTGCTCACCCTGTGTTGTGTACATAGTTCCGCGTAGTCAGCGCTACACAGCTTTCCCACTAGAGCGCGCCCTGCTAAGCACAACAGCGCAACCGCAGCGCTCGTCCGTCTATGCACTACGAGATGGTACTGCCTAAGAGACGGACCAAATTCTGCTTCCGCCGATCCGCGTATTAATATGTAACGCAGCCAATGAGATTGCTGCTAACGTAGAACCTTTTCTCCTCATGAATCACACTCGCGCAGTGATACATGACCGCGCGAGGAATTATAACGAGTGTACAGACCTCCAATTAGCCAGTCTGCAAGATTAAATTCTATCTACTCCAATACATACGAACTTTTTTCGCTTCAGTAAAGCAAAGCAATCCGCCAGTGTCGTCACGTTGAACGATTCTTTTCAACCGTCGTCGGTGCCCTTCTTGCCGCAGCGATGTCGGAGACTTTGTTTTACCGGATTCCCTGATGTTCAGGGTACACTCGAGAAATGCTTGTACGAGGAAACCTTACTTCATCGCTAGCTCGGAAATGCTGTGTTCCATAGCTCGTGCGCCGACTACAGCACCACGTTCAGACTCAGTTAAATATTGATAACCTGCCATTGTAGCAGCAGTAACCGATGTAACAACTGCGCCAGACACTTGCGGTCTTATACAGGCGTTGCCGACCGCAGAGTCGTATTCTGCCTGCTTACAAATCTATGTATTCGAATACGCATGCCTATACCAGTTTCTTTGCCGCTTCAGTGTAGTTTTTCGAGGGCTCTCCGTGGTTTGTCTAAAACAAGAGAACCAGCGAGATGTTTGGTCTACGACGGAGAAAGCTGTTCCTCTCGAATCGTCGCGGCCCAGCGGGGAAATTCGTTATGGCTGGAGGGAAACACGTGTGCCGCAGGAAAGGCCTTCCTGCTCACGACAGGTGCCGGATGGGGAAGCCCGTTACCCGTCAGGTCGCTACTGCAGGTGGCATCTTCGCGCCAATCTGCCTCGACAGCGGGTCGTAATCCTCCGTTGTGTGAAAACTTTTCCGCAGAAGCTGCCACAACGAACCACGATTCCGAAAATATTATTCATTACGCTCTGCAGGAAAGTAGACTCTTATACATGCATGACTGCAAAGCTGGTACGAATCTCTTAGAAAAATTGATTTTCCTGCATAAGGCTGTTCTTTTCCTTTAACTAAACCCATTATTTCGTTGCTACCGATCAGCTAATTTCACATCATGGGCGTCTGCTGAAATTTATCCAAGAGGGCGGGGGGATGGGGCAAAATTCGAAAACTGTTCTGATTCGGTACGTCTGAAAAGGTGTCGTGCTCCAAGCACTTATTTTGACAGGAAATATACGAAACTAATTGTGTCTCAGTCGATTGACAACAATTTTGAAGGTAGATTTCTTTCATACCTAAAAGGTACGAGTATTTGAATAGCGTACGCAATCTTTTGATTAGCCCGGATCTACGGGGGGCAATTTCGGGGTGTCAAATTCATATTCCTGAAGAAAAAACCCTTTGCTCATAAAGTGCCTAGCACCCAGCGTACATTGGTCTATGATTGTTCATATGATACTGAAACGCATGCCTGTTAGTTCTTGAACATTTTTAATCACATTTGAAGTTGATTTCTGAACGAACCATAAGTTGATTTCTGAAAGCGTACATAGTGTATGTCTCTGCCAGGGGAATCCCCGTTGCATCTAGAAATAACACACTTTCTGCGGACAATAGGGGACGGGGCTATACGAGCTGAGCCGAATAAACCCGAATGGGTGAATGCCAATCGCTGTTTGTTTATGTGTCTGACTGGATGTGCGAAAGATCATTGTTGTTATAATTATTAGCGAAATCAATAGATTCAGACTACCAGACTGCATATAAACGGAATATCAGTTAAGAAAAATCACTCATTAATCTTCTCGGTGTATCCGAGAAAATGAACTTTTGACAGAAAATTTTTGCCAGATCGCTACTCTACTACGGGCCAATTGTACAGTCTCCGATTAGCAGTCACTCAAGTTCTATTCTTGGAATAGAGCGGAAAGCGCGTTGTACGAACACGTAATGACGCCTAACTGGAAAATAAACGAGGGACAATTAAAGTGGTAATTCTGGCAGGGCTAGTGAAGTTAACCGAAGAATAAATTTTGACAATGGCAGGAATAGTTACAGAATTAGTTATGACAAGACTGTTAGTACGGGGAGGAGAAGAAACGGCGACAGCACACAAATTATGTGGGAGAACACGACGATTCCATATTTATAAAAAAAAAAAATGTCGTACTACCACTTTTCGGTTTCATGCTTGAGAAACTGTAGTGTATGAATGAAATGTGAAACTGTTTCCTAACAAAGCTTTTTGCTTGTAGTAAGCCTAATAGGCATTTGATACTGGTACTGCGTGAATTATTTTTTGTCGCGTTATTTATGTAAATGAGGTAGATAAAAATGATCATTTGTGCCGAAACAGTCTCGCTTATTTCGCGTGTTATAATTGGAGCAATATTAGAAAGGCCTCTTTCGTTTTATCTAGCAGACAATGACGAAATAGACGTAATCAAATCGAGAAACCACACCAGTCTTCGGTACTAATCACATTTACTGCTTTTTCAGTATTAGACAACATTTTAATTTTTCATGTATCAAAACGTATGACGAGATTTAATGAGGTAACAGATTCTTTACAAAAAGGAAAGTACGCCGTGTAAAGCTATAGCAATATTAGAGAGGAAAAAGTGCTGGGACCTGAGGATTGAAGAAGTGTGTACCTAACTGTTTAGAATGTCTCTTGTTTTCAGTGGTTTTAGGTTTTCTATATTTAATTTTATGTCACACAAAAGAGAAAGTTATTAGCCAACAGGGAAATAAAGAGTGCAAATTTTCTGAAGAGTTCTTATTCTCCGGTTACAAGTAATCCTACCCAGTATCAATTGTGAGTTTTTCTATGCGGGGGGAGGGGGCGGGGTAGGACGCCAAACCGGCCGACTGGGAGCAGGAGGCACCACAGGACAGTTTTAATTTCCACTGTCCCGAATATAGTTTTGATAGCTTCTATTAAAAAATAGACATGTTTCAATCTCACAGAGCGCAATACACTGACATGCGATAGAAGAATGCTGTGTGAAGAGGTGTGGTACTGCACTTTGGGGATTTCCTCGAACGTATATGTTTTATATATCAAACTCCTCTGAGAAAGATGTGTGTTAAAAATGAACTTATTTGAAAAAACATTTTTTTTAAAAATTTTACGGCCTATCTCAAACGTTCGAGGGGGGGGGGGGTTCCACTATCAAGATTTTGCCCCGGTTCGGAAATATCGTAGATCCGCGGCTGCTTTTTATATATTTACTAATAATAAATCAAATTCAAATGGCTCTGAGCACTATGGGACTTAACATCTATGGTCATCAGTCCCCTAGAACTTAGAGCTACTTAAACCTAACAAACCTAAGAACATCACACAACACCCAGTCATCACGAGGCAGAGAAAAATAATAAATCCATAAAACTGTCGTGTCTGTCTGTTTGAACACGTTGCACAGAAACTACTAGACGATTTTTTATGGGGTTTTAGCAGGTAACTGGAGCGTAGCTTGTGGCACCTTACAGACTTTATTTCATCAGCAAGGGATCACAAAACTAAAAGATGTCGCAATTTAAAGTTCTAGCTATACTAATATTATAAATTCAAAAGTAATTCAGTCTCTTACGTTTTCACGGCTAACTTGCTGAACTGATTTCGATGAAATTTGCTGGGGGGATAGCTTGAAACCTGAGGAAGAGCTTAGACTACTTTAGAAAGTGCTAAATAGTTCAAATGGTTCTAAGCACTATGGAACTTAACATCTGAGCTCATCAGTCCCCTATACTTAGAACTACTTAAACCTAACTAACCTAAGGCCATCACACACATCCACGCCAGAAGCAGGATTCGAACCTGCGACCGTAGTAGCAGCGCTGTTTCGGACTGAAGCGCCTAGAACCTCTCGGCCACAACGGCCCGCTGTTCGCTTATGAAGTTTGTTATTAGTAACCCATCCAAATTTAAAAATAATAGTAAAGATCATAGCTGCAACACTATTCTGGCTCGAATCTGACTTTGGCGCAAAAAGGGGTGAATTATGCTGCCACAGAAGTCATTGGTCATTTAAAATGCAGCATTAAAATTTGACAGATACCCACCCAACATATAAAAGCAAATCAAAAGAAATTCTGATTGACAACTACTTCCACCCAATAGATGAATTTTTAAATATGAAGTAGTAATTGTAGAAAAAGTAATTACATCATGTAAAAAGAATGCTGAAGATTAGATGGGTAGATCACATAATTAATGAGGAGGTATTGAACAGATTTGAGAGAAGAGAAACTTGTGGCTCATCTTGACCGGAAGAAGGGATCGCTTGGTAGGACATGTTCTGAGGCATCAAGATGTCACCAATTTAGTATTGGAGGGCAGTGTGGAGCGTAAAAATCGCAATGGGAGACCAAGAGATGAATACAATAAGCAGTATGATGTGTCATGCAGCGTAACTTGCTGTGACAGTGCGAGAGAGAGAGAGAGAGAGAGAGAGAGAGAGAGAGAGAGAGAGAGAGAAAGATATTGTTTATTACTCTGTGGCGGTCAGCGCTCACATAATTATTCTTAGAATATAGAGCTTTTGTTCTTGTTAAGAGTAATTTTTACAAGAAGAGAGCCATTCTTGTGATGTAAAAACCGACGCCATTGCGAGTTTTTGATTCACATTGTAAAATATATGTGTATCTGGAAGGAAATCAGTTAATAGAATAATAAAATATTGTTCATTTCAAGAAGGTACGTGATATTCTACACCCAGCGTATACTTCTATTGTGATTTAATAATAAATACCAGCTTGAGAACAGTTCCGACGGGAGCGTTCAGTTCTAGTGAAATAGGTTGTTGTTTTCTTCGGAAAAGAAGTCACTTCATGGACCATTCAAATCCACAATAGTACCTGGACATTTCTCAGAACTGAAAGCAATCTGATTGCTATGCAACAGAGCCCCGAAGAATATTTCTCCGTACTTTGGTTACCACTTTCAGCTCAACACGGTATCTACAGCATCTGGAGCAGATTTCTACAACAGCGGAAGCGTGTAATCGCTATCGGTTTCATACATCGCCCTGTGTACGCTGTATGTATTTACCCACAACAGTGAACATACAGTTACTCACACACATAGAAAGACAATACAAGCTGGTGTGGGAAACATTTCAGTATAAAGGTCCTGTAGAGCTAAACAGTAATTAGCTTAGTAGTATTAGTAAAGATTTTTTTTTTTTTTTTTCAAAGGAGCCTTTATAGCAGATTCAGAAGGATATATGCTACAGTAGGTACTGGGCGATGAAGAAGCTTGCACAAGATAGAGTAGCGTGGATAGCTGCATCAAACCAGTCTCTGGACTGAAGACCACAACAACAGCAACAACATCATGTAAGAAAACCGTATTTTAAAACTTGTTCCGGCGTAAAGTCACGCACCAGCATGACGGTCAAGAAGGGAAGAGCAGAGAGGGCTGTGAGACGACGTCAGCGAATAGGACGCTGACGAACCCCTCTCTAGGACAACACCGAGACAGGGGCGTCATCCAGGCAAAGAGAATATAAGCGGTGCTCCGCCTGACCCATCCTCCAGAAGCTCACGGACAAAGCTGTAGAATACTTAACACACGAAACGAATGCCATACTCAAGCACCAACACTTCTCCGCCTTTTGGAAGACGGCCAAGGTCCTGATGTTCAGGAAGCCGGGGAAAGACCACTCCCTCCCACAAAATTGCCGACCCATCAGTCTGCTGAGCGCGCTCAGCAAGATCGTTGAGAAGGTAATACTTAAACGACTCACCAGTCACTGCATCACAAATGACACCCTGAGACCGGAGCAATTCGGTTTCAGGAATCACCACTCAACAACACAACAACTCCTCCGCGTCGTTGAATACATAACACACGGATACAACACAAACAATGCAACTGGGGCGGTGTTCCTGGACATCGAAAAGGCTTTCGATCGTCTATGGCACAACGGCCTAATACGCAAACTTAGTGACGCAGGGTTCCCCGACGGGCTCGTACGTCTCATACACTCATATCTCACGGACAGGAGTTTCAACACCGACGTGCAGGGCAAACAATCGACACGACATGGTATACAGGCAGGAGTACCCCAAGGAAGTATCCTAGGGCCCTTACTGTTTAACCTCTACATTAACGACCTCCCAGCTACACATAACACGACGGTAGCAATCTACGCGGATGACACTGCCATCCTCGCGCAATATTGGAAGCCGTCTAACATTAACTCACGACTACAGACTGCACTCAGAACGGCGGAGCCTTGGCTGGTGAAATGGCGTGTAAGAGTAAACGTCGACAAGTGCGAGGCCGTTCTGTTCACTAGAAGACCGAAGCAACTGCGCAAACACCAGTACTGCAACCCAATAACACTACACACGCGCCCAATACGTTTCCGCGAGAAGGTCAAATACCTCGGTGTCTGGCTGGACAGGAAACTACTCTGGGGGGACCACATCCAACACGTGACCAAGAAAGCTAACGTGAGGCTCAAACAACTCTACCCTATGCTTAACAGGCGTAGCACACTGAACAGGAGGGTGTCTAGGTCCATGTACATGACACTTGATGACGTACGCAGCCCCTGTCTGGGGATACGCTGCGCCAACTCGTTTGCGCCGTCTGCAGCTCATACAGAACAAAGTGCTCAAAATCATAAGCAACGCTCCGCGCTACACACGCATCGCGGACCTTCACCGGGAATACCGGCTAGATACCATCTTGCAGGTATTCCAAAAACTCTCCACACGACTGTACAATAACACGAGACACTCGCGCAACCCGTTTATTCTTTCTCTGGGTAACTACGACCACAACCATAGATGGAAGCATAACAGACCAAAGACATTACTGGCTAGGAACTAAATATCTATGGTCCATAGAACGCTAACACGACAGTACTGGCGAGCCCCTGCAACACAGTTATTACTGGGAACCCAGATGTGCAACCAGCCGAAAATCAGGCAACCGCAGGGAAACCGTACTGTACACAGCACGCAAACCAGCCACACACACCCCCTACACCGTCTGTGAGCCGATCTATGACCGATCGCCCACTAATGTACAATGACCTTGAACTGTTGCAGGGACGCAGCAACCGCAGCAAGCGCCGCAACAAGCTCCAACAACGACAAAGGTAACGATGCACGATACCTCGAACTAGCACAACCACACCTTGCATGCACTGTCGCAGATAGCAAGCCGCTACTGCCCTTACTACCTGTCCTACCGTCGCAGAGGTTTTTTTCCCTTGGCTCTTGCCTTGGCACTTTTTTTCCTCTGCCCTTACAACCGCTACCCTTCAATCGTTTTCGACCACTTCTATCTCCCGATGGACCATGTTAATGAGTAATCTTACCCAGACGCATGGACAACATCACAGCCCGTATCCTGTGACGCCTGATTAAAAAAAAAAAACTAACGTGTTTACGGAGGTGACAGTAGAACTTTTGGTTTGGCTACCACGTTGGTGTGGGCGTGGAGGGGCCCCATCCTTTTCCGACGGCGACCCAGTCTGTCTTGCCGATCTACGAGCGGTACAGTAGTGACTTATAAACTGTATTGTTTTACTTGTGTTACGGATTGTCTATACTGAAGAAACTTCTTATTTGTCTGTCGCCTATTGCTTTCGACACTTCTGTATTTCGAAGTTAAATACGAAGTGCGACAATAAAGTAAAGAGACTGACGTGAAAAAAGATGTTGCTCACCGTTTTAGTCAACTTTAGTGTTGTCTCCTTCAGAGTAGTTCCCTTCTGATCGCACGCTCTTTTTCCAGCGCTTCTGCCATTGATGGTAACATTTCTGGAACTCATCTTCTGTAATATCCTCCAAGAGCCGCGTCACAGCTTTTTGGACATCTTGTGTTGTTTGAAAATGGTGTCCCTTGACCGCTGTTTTGACTCTTGGAAATAGAAAAAAAGTCGCAGCGAGCGATATCTAGTGAATAAGGTGGCTGTGGCAGTACTGAAATTTGTTCTGAGGTTAAAAATTGCTGTACTGACAGAGCAGTATGGGATGGCGCATTATTGTGATGCAGAATCCAATTACCAACAATGTTGACACAGACACGAAGAACTCTTTTACGAAGTCTTTCTAAAATTTCTTTGTAGTAATATTGGTTAACTGTCTGTCCAGGAGGCACCCGCTCTTTATGAACAATTCACTTGGAATCAAAGAAGCACACAAGCATGCATTTCACTTTTGACTTTGAGATGCGAGCTTCTTTTTTGGTCTGGGTGATCCCTTTGAGCACCATTGCGATTTTTGGCGTTTTGTCTCTGGATCGTACTAAAAAAACCAACTTTCATCACCAGTGCTAACACGGCTCAACAATTCTGGATTGATTTCTGTTTGCTCTAACAGATCGGCTGCCACATTTTTCCGTGCTTCTCGCTGTTGTGGTGTGAGATTTTTGAGGACCATTTTTGCACAAATCTTTCTCATACCAAGATCTTCATTTATTATTAGACGAACCGTTTCTCAATTGATGTTCAGTTCTTCTGCAATCATTTTCACGTATAATCTTCAATCAGATCGTACGAGTTCACGCACCCTGGCCAAGTTGACATCCGTCCGTGAGGTTGATGGTCGTCCACTGCGGTCTTCACGTTCAACATTCGTTCTGCCTTCACTAAACATTTTATGCCAACGAAAAACTTGAGCTCTTGACATAACCTCCTCTCCAAAAGCCTTCCGAAGCTTACCGCAAGTTTTCGTCGCGTTTTCACCCAATTTAACGCAAAAAGAAATGGCATATCGTTGCGGAATATTATGCGGTTCCATTTCCGTGACAAAAGACACAAACACGTGTTGACTTACTACAGCACAACTCACGATTGAGCCGTTGTACCGATGTGCCGCTTGGACTAGAAGCAGCTTATAGACAAAGGTCAAAGATATTGTGCCTACGCAAGCCTGCAGGGTTGTCACATCTTGCAAAGAAAATCAATCTCATTACTTTATTGTCGCACCTCGTACTGTCATTTATCTTACTGTAATAAAAATATATTAATACTATTTGCTTGAATTGTTGTCTAGCTATCCGTGAAAGCAGGCTTTCTAGGCACTCTGTATTAGATGAGTGGGCAGGACAAAGCAAAACCGACACGTTTCACATCAATACGAAATGTATTCATCATGTATGGAACAAGTATTAATGTAATGTAGTATAATGTCACGTAAAGCGTGTGAGGGGAGTATGCCAGAGTGGTTGTTCCAGAATATTAAAGCGCTGTTGATTCTGCATCTGACAACACGCAAACACTGATAAGGTGTTCGTCGGCTTTGGGGAAGATACGAGGGCTACAGCGCAGCAAGGTGTTTGCTGTTGAGCAGAAACTGCCTGCGCTATTATCCCACAGTATATCTCGTGTATTCTACAAACACTCTCCAGAGGCTGAATTCCCTCTTTACAGGATTACGTATAACTTAACACCATAGCTGGAGCAACTCAGCATCACAGCAAAACGTATGAATAAAAAAAGTTTGTTGCACTCTATAGTAGTCAGTGTAGTTGTGGTTGCTGTAATCTTCGGACCGACGTCTGGTTTGGTGCAGCTCTCCGACCCTGTGCAAGCCTCTTCATCCCCGAATAACTGCTGGAACTTACATCTTCTGAATAGGCTTGGTTTCCATCTACAGTGTTTTTCGGCCACACGTCCCTGCGTGCGGGTCACCTGACCGCTTGTTTTAACCGAGTTGCGACATTTTGTTTTTCCTCAGTTCTGTTCAGTAGCTCCTCAACAGTTAATCGATCTACCCACTACCCGCTTTCTGCAGTAGAACCACATTTCAATAGCTTCTATTCTCTTCTTGTCTGAACTGTCATATCATCCAAGTTTCACTGTTCTACAGGTTACACTCAAGACAAATACCTTCAGAGAAGACTTCGTAACACTTGAATCTATAAAAATGGTTCAAATGGCCCTGAGCACTATGGGACTTAACATCTGAAGTCAACAGTTCCCAAGAACTTAGAATTACTTAAACCTAACTAACCTAAGAACATCACACACATCCATGCCCGAGGCAGGATTCGAACCTAAGACCGTGGCGGTCGCGTGGTTCCAGACTGAAGCGCCTAGAACCACTCGGCCACACCGGCCGGCCCTTGAATCTATATTCTATGTTAATAAATTCCTCTCTGTTATAAATGATTTTCGTGCTATAACTACTTTGCATGTTGTATCTAATCTACTTTGAATCATCAGCAAAACTGATACACGAACTTAATCTAATTCCCTCGATGTTGTTTGATTTATTTTTTTGCATTCCATAGACCTATTTTCAAGGCACTATCCTTTCTGTTCGACTGCTCTTCCATGTCATTTCCTATCTGTGACAGAACTACAGCATCATCTAGAACCCTCGAAGTTTTACTTCTTCTCCACGAAAAACTTTATCTCCAATTTCCCTTGGCTTGCTTTACTACTTGCTGAATGTGCAGACTTAATACCGTCGGAAATAGGCTCCCACCCTCTGTCATTTCTGAACAGCTGCTTCCTTTCATGTCCTTCGAATGTTATAAGCGCAGTCTGGTTTCTGTGCGTCTCGTAAACAACCTTCTACTCTGTGTTTGTCGCCGCTGCCTTCAGAATTTCACAGTGTGTTATCCAGTCAACATATTTGACTTTCTACAATTTGTCTTGTAAGACAAGTTGGTCATTATTACCTCGCATGTTGCTACATTTCTCTGAAACCCAAACTTGTCTTCCCCAACGTCGATTTTTACCACTCTTTCCTTTCTGCTGTAGGTAATTCTTGTCAGTATTTGGACGAAGTAGATAAAGATGACTTGGGAGCTATGTTACTGCGATACGAATTTGACAGAGGACTGAAAGACCTAGGTTGAAACAACACCCATGGAGTAGACGACATTCCGTCATAATTACCGACAGCCTTGGGAGAGCCAGCATGGGCAAAACTCTTCCGTCTGGCGTGCAAGATGAATGAGACAAGCGAAAGAAACTCAGACTTCAAAAAGGATGTAATAATTCCAATTCCAAAGAAAGCAGGTGCTGACAGCTGTAAATATTACCGAACTATCAGTTTGATAAGTCATGGTTGAAAAATACTACCACGAATTCTTTAAAGAAAAATGGAAAAACTGGTAGAATACGCTCTCGGGGAAGATCACTTTGGATTCCAGAGAAAAGTACGAACACACGAGGTTGTACTGTTTCTATGCCTTCTTAGAAGATAGGCCCGGAAAAGTAAAACTACGTTTATACCTTTTGTAGGTTCGGAGAAAGCTTTTGACAATGTTGACTGGAACACCAATTCTGAAGTTAAAAGTTAAAATACAGGGTACGTAAAGCTATGTACAGCTTGTACAAAAACTAGACGCCAGTTATTACAGTCGAGGGGCACGAAGGGAAAGCAGCGGTTGAGAAGGAGGTGAGACAGGGTTGCAGTCAGTCCCCGGTGCTATTCAATCTGTACATTGAGCAAGCTGTCAAGGAAACTAAAGAAAAAGTTGAAGAAGGAATTAAAGTTCAGGGAAAAGAAATACAAAGTTTGAGGTCTGCTGACGACATTGTAATTTTGTGAGAGAGCAGTTGAACGGAATGAACAGTCTCGGAAGGAGGCTATAAGATGAACATCAACAAAAGCAAAATTAGGATAATGGAATGTAGCCGAATTAAATCAGGTGATGCTTAGGAAATTAGATTAGGAAATGAGACACTTAAAGTAGTAGACGAGTTTTTCTATTTGGGAACCAAAATAACTGACGATGGTCGAAGTAGTGAGGATATAAAATGTAGATTGACTATGTAAGGAAAGCGTTTCTGAAGAAGAGAAATTTGCTAACATCAAGTATAAATTTAATTATCAGGAAGTCGTTTCTGAAAGTATTTGTATGGAGTGTAGCCACATATGGAAGTGAAACATGGACGATAAATAGTTTAGACAAGACGAGATTAGACAAGTGGTGCTAGAGAAGAATGCTGAATATTTGATGGGTAGATCACATAACTAATGAGGAGGTACTGAACAGAACTGGGGAGAAGAGGCATTTTTGTTACGACTAGATCAGTAGTGGACCCCTAACGTGGTAAACACTTGGACGCCTAACTTAGTTAACACTTGGACGTCTAACTTAGTAAACTGTTCGTTTGGTAATATTCACATCTATTAGCAGCTGCCTTCTTTGGAATCGGAATTATTAGATTCTTCGTACAGTCTGAGGGTATTTCGCCTTAGATCTATCAGTGCTACGTCAAATTCTCCTCGCAGTATCGTATTTCCCAAGCCATCATCTACTTCCTCTTCCCTTTCCACAGTGTTGGTTCAAGCTCATTTACCTTATAGAGACCTTCTAGTTATTACTTCCAGTAAATGCAGTATCGCAGTTGTTTTATTCAAACTGTAACGTCCTACTATTCATTCCCATGCCAGAACATGACTATGCAGTGTGATCGGAAAAATTCCAAACTTTACCTAATCGAAGTAATTTTACATACTTTTATTACAGGTGTATTAAAATTCGCAAGCTGTAGGTGCTCTATTGTTCTTAATTGTACATAAAAAAGCATGAAACAGTTACATACATTTTAGTGGCAGAAAATCATTACTTAGTATTCAAAATCGCAGAATATTTAACACCATTATACAACATTTTTCTCTTTTTCCACTTATGCTATTGTACTTTACGTATTTTCATACATCCATCTTGTAATCTTACCCTCCCACACTCACACACTATTAAAGTTCTCTTACTCTTCATTATTTTCGAAAGCATAGAGAGGCGTAAAATATACAAAAGAAAAACTTTTTACTTATGTTCATTTTCTCTTCTTGAATGAAATTTTCACTCTACAGCGGAGTGTGCGCTGACATGAAACTTCCTGGCAGATTAAAACTGTGTGCCGGACCGAGATTCGACCTCGGGACCTTTGCCTTTCGCGAGAAAGTTCTCGGGCTAGAGCACTTGCCCGCGAAAGGCAAAGGTCCCGAGTTCGAGTCTCGGTCCGGCACACAGTTTTAATCTGCCAGGATGTTTCATTTTCTCTTCTTGTTATTGCCTCCAGTTCTTGAGTCTAGATGTACATTCTTGCGGCTGAAATTTTGATTTAACGTTGTGAATTCCAGATGACTAATTTATTCTTTGTCATATTTTTCATTATCACACCGCCTTTACAATTTCCACTTCTATCACACCACAAATTACATGATTAGTGACACAGTTAAAAACACATCTGATTCCATCTGAGGCATTCCCACTACTACTTATATTCTGCGGTACTCACAATATTCCATAGAGTTTACAAAGCAAAAGGGTTTACAGACTTTCTTGACGAAAGATGAATCTTCGCTAAAATATATCATTATTTTATAACTGAGTCCAGAAATAAATTCAATAATTAGTGTCAGATGGTACAATTAATAATATGAATTTTAAGTATGCCAGATATTTCATAATTTCAAATATTTCTAAAAGAAAAGTAATTTTAACTGTACGTACAGGGTACTAACAAATTTATTTCCTTTCACATATTTTAGCACGAAACGTAACACATCGTATACAAAATCGTATGGAGTTCATTCAGTTAAACAGCTGATATAATGTTCACCTATACAAGAATAGATAGTATACATGGTGTCGGTTATTTCTATAAAAAAAGGTTATGTTAGAAAAGGGTGTCCCATTACAACACCCGGAAGAAATTAAAACGGAAGTTTCTTTGTTACAATTTGCAACAGAAGTAAGACAAATTAAAATTATACTGATGAACGGCGTTTGTGAAGATATGGGGCATTAAATATCTACTCACAGGTCACGTAATTCGCGTAAATAACGAGCCTCTGATTTGCGTACGCGGTAATGGTGCCCGGCAGCGACCCAGATGGACTCCACAGAATTTACATCAGGCGAATTTGGTTCGCGAGACATCAACGTGAGTTCACTATAACGCTCCTCAAACCACTGTAGCAAGGTTCTGGCTCCGAGACACAGGCAATTAAACTTCTGAAAGATGACATCGCCGTCTGGAAAGGCATCAAGTATGAAGGGATGCAGGTGGTTCGCAGCTGTCAGCGTGTCTTCGATTACTACCACGGGTTCCATGCAAGAGCAGAAGAACGTCTCCCATAGCATAATAACGCTCCCAGCAGCCTGCGTCCGTGGCGCGCTGCACGCCTCGAGCCGCCGTTCACCCCGATGACGGCTTTTGTGGAGACGACCATCGACCTAGTGTAGCAAACTTGTGATTCACCCGAAGAGCCGACTAGTTTCCACTGATCGACGGTCGAGTCCCGATGGTCCCGTGCCCACTGCAATCGTAATTGACGATGTCATTGGGTCAACATGTGACCACATAGGGGTGGTCTGCTGCGGAACTCCGCGTTCAACAGCGTGCTCCGAAACACTTGTGCATGCACCAGCGTTGTGCTCTTTCGGCAGAGATACCTCAGATCACCATCTACTTTACAGACCAGACAAGCCTCCGAAACCCACAATCTGTGAAGAGTCGTGGGTGCCTACTGGTAGTTTCACTGTCCTTCTACCTCTTTCCATTGGACGCTCACGACAGTAGTACGTGAACATTCGACCAGCTTCGCGTTTTCGAGGTACTCGTTGAAGGCTTTACCAAATAATAAGCTGCTCTCTTTCAAAATCGCTCATCTCAATGGATTTATCCATTTGCAGCTCATATCTTCGCTGGGATGATCCCGCGTCCATGTCAACTCTACTGACATACTTTTATTATCGAATCACGTACTCGACCGCAACTCCACCAGGCAGCTCCAATGTCGCAGTGGGCAGTGGTCATAATGTTATGATTGACCAGTGTATAATAATTGTCCAGCTATTTCGCACACATTTTTTTTTTTGGAGGGGAAGGGGGGGGGGGGGGGAGGGCGATTCGAATGTCTTCCGACGTATTCAATGTTCAAATGACTTACGGGGGTGCAGCTGGGTCACGTAATAGACGACCACCAGTTTTTCACACACATACATGCTCTAAAGCGCTGCAGTCATGGACTGTGCGGCTGGTCCCGGCTGAGGTTCGAGTCCTCCGTCGGGCATGGGTGTGTGTGTTTGGCCTTAGGATAATTTGGGTTAAGTAGTGTGTAGGCTTAGGGACTGATGACCTTAGCAGTTAAGACCCATAAGATTTCACACACATTTGAACATTTGGACACATACATACTCTCCTTCTCTCTCTCTCTCTCTCTCTCTCTCTCTCTCTCTCTCTTGCACCCCCCCCCTCCCCCCCCCCATCTCTCTCTCTCGCTCTCTCTTTCATTCTCACACACACACACACACACACACACACACACACACACACACATACTCACTCACTCACTCACAACTCACTGCAAAATCTTGCGCCACCACACATAGATGACCGCCGTCAGAAATTATCGATAGTGAAAATTAATAATTAACGGGTGAGGGGGCATTAGCTCTGTCACTGTTTTTTGACAAGGGAGAGATCAGAAATCTATGCAGAATTTAAGTAAAAACCTCCACCTCTATTTATAAGGTTTTTTTTTTTTTAGCCATCGGTCTTCTGACTGATTTAATGCAGCGCTCCACAAATTCCTTTCCTGTGACAAACTCTTCATCTTAACGCAGCACGTGCAACCTTAGTCCTCAGTTACTTACTGGATGTATCCCACTCTCTGACTACCTCTGCTCCGAGCGAGCTGGCTCAGTGGACTCGCATTCGGGAGGACGACAGTTAAAACCCGCGTCCGGTCGTCCTGATTTAGGTTTTCCATGACTTCCCTGAATCACTTCAGGCAAATTCTGGGATGGTTCCTTTGAAAGGGCCCGGCCGACTTCCTTCCCCATCCTTCCCTAACCCGATGACACCAGTGACCTTGCCGTTTCATCCCCTCCCCTGAAACAACCAACCAACTTCCTCTGCAGTTTTTAACCTCTACTGTTCGCTCTAGTACCATGCAAGTGTCTTAACAAATGTCCTACTATCATGTCCCTTCTTCTTGTGTTTTTCGTATATTCCTTTCCTCGTAGGTTCTGCGGAGAACCTCCTCATTCCGTACCTTATCAGTCCACCTAATTTTCAACATGCGTCTATAGCACCACATATCAAATGCTTCGATTCTCTTCTGTTCCGGTTTTCCCACCGTCCATGTTTCACTACCATACAATGCTGTGCTCCGAACGTTCATTCTCAGAAATTTCTTCTTCAAATTAAGGCCTATATTTGACACTAGTATACTTCCCTTGCCCAGGAGTGCCCTTTTTGTCAGTGTTAGTCTTATTTCGATGTCCTTCTTGCTCCACACGCCATTGATTATTTTGCTGCCTAGGTTGTAGACTCACTTAACTTCGTGACCGTCAATCCTGATGTTAAGTTTCTCTTTGTTCTCATTTCTGCTACTTCTTATTACCTTCGTCTATCTTCGATTTACTCTCAGTGCATATTCTGTACTCATTAGACTGTTCATCCCATTCAGCAGATTATGTAATTCTTCTTCACGTTCACTCAGGATAGCAATGTCATCAGCGAATCTTAGCAGTGACATTCTTTCATCTTGAATTTTAATTCCACTACCGAATCTTTCTTTTATTTCCATCATTGCTTCTTCGATGTACAGATTGAACACTAAGGGGAAAAACTAAAGCCCTGTCTTACAACATTTTTAATCCGAGCACTTCGCACTCATTCTTCCACTCTTATTGTTCCCTCTTGGTACTTGTACATATACAATATCCTTCGTTCCCTATAGCTTACCCCTATTTTTATCAGAATTTCGATCACCTTGCACCATCTGACTCTGTCGAACGCTTTTTCCGGGCCGACAGATCCTGTAAACGTGTCTTCATATTTCTTTAGTCTTGTACTGTATTGAATTGTATGTCAATCGGGGACCTAGAAACGACGGAGAGGCTCCGTCCCCGCCGCAGCCGCAGTGGTACACAACCCCACGACGACTACCGCAGTCCACTTCACCCCTCCGCTGCCCCAAACAGAACCCAGGCTGATTGTGCGGTTCGGCCCCCGGTGGACCCTCCAGGGAACGCCTCACACCAGACGAGTGTAACCCCTATGTTTGCGTCGAAGAGTAATGATGGTGTACGCGTCCGTGGAGAACTTGTAGGCGCAGCAATCACAGACATAGTGTAACTGAGGCGGAATAAGGGGAACCAGCCCGCATTTGCCGAGGCAGATGGAAAACCGCCTAAAAACCATCCACAGAGTGGCCGGTTCACGGGACCTCGACACAAATCCGCCGGGCGGACTCGTGCCGGGGACCAGGCGCTCCTTCGCGCCCGGAAAGCCACGCGTTAGACCGCACGGCCAATCGGGCGTGCTTGTTTAGGCTTGCTTGCATTAGCAACAGCAACGTCTGAACTGTCTGTCTGGTGTGTTTACCTTTCCTAAAGTCAAAATGATCGTCCTCTAAGACGTCCTCCAGTTTCTTTTCCATTTTTCTGTACATTATTCTTGTCAGATGCATGAGCTGTTAAGCTGATCGTGTGATAATTCTCGCACTTGTCGGCTCTTCCAGTCTTTGGAACTGTGTGGATGTTTTTTTTCCGTAAGTTAGATGGTATATCGCCAGACTCATACATTCTACCTACCAACGTGAATAGCCGTTTTGTTGCCAGTTCCTCTTATGGTTTTAGAAATTCAGGTGGAATGTTATATATCCGTGCTGCCTTATTTGAGTTTAAAAGCACAGTAGGTTGTTTTAACTCTTCTATATTTTTTGGTTTCCTTACCGTTTTCATGTAGCCATTTCACCTTAGCGTCCCTATGCTTATTTGCTAATTTAGCTCCAACTACTTCCTTAATAACGCTGTCCCAAATGCTGGAAGTACTTGCCAATCTCCGTGTTATATTGCACAGGGTGACGGGTGCCAAGACAATGTTCTGCAATGCCGGATTTGCTCGGCTGTTGTAAGCGTGTGTGACGCTTATGCTCAGTGCACCTGTCCTCCACAGTCCTGGTAGTATTACAAAGATATGACATACCGTGTCTGCAAGGAATATGACAGATACCCGCCTTACGTAGACTAAGATCATCTTTTACTGAACCTAATCTTAGACGGTGAGGCGTGCGTGGCTGATGTTCCCGCCATCATGTATTTTACACCCTGTTTTTAACGTACTTCCACCTCACTACGTTAATTTCAATTACTACTATCACTGACTTGCTGCTTTTCCTGGACGCGATGGGTGCTAGCAGCGCGTATCGATATATCCTCTCTCGTAGTGTCTTTGCTTGACTGCTATTACTTCCCGGTCGTCGTTTGTCGTAAGGGAGTTCGGGTCGCGACTTCGAACGGCCAGTCAGTTGGAAGGTGTCTGGATCGCAGTCCGGACGTGCCAGTCGGGGAGTTGCAGTGAGGTCTGCAACGACATGGCTCGCGCGACCGCTGTGGAGCAGCAGTGAGGCCTGCAACGACATGGCTCGCCCGACCGCTGCCACTACGTATCATTTTAGCCCGGCAACGGTCTTGGTGGATCGTCGGTCGGTCGTCCTACCGGACGACGCGTTTTGACTCGCCGATCGTTCATGAGTCGGCTCGTGTGTGTGTGTGTGTGTGTGTGTGTGTGTGTGTGTGAGAGAGAGAGAGAGAGAGAGAGAGAGAGAGAGAGAGATAGCGCGCGCTCGCGCTCGCGCATCGACTCCCAACTTGTCTTCGTGCGTGTTTAGTTACTATTGCATATCGTTCAGGTCTTCGTGCAAGTGTTTGTCAAGTTGTGTGTGTAGTTGGTGTTCCTTCCACTGACGACTATTTTAGATGTTGTCGGCATTCTGAGAGGAGTCAGTCGGTTGGCGCGGACCAGGGAGGATATCTCCGTGCGGCGCGGTGGGCTGGGTCCTCTGCCGCTCCCTGAGCAGTGTCAGAGCGTGTGTGGAGCTGTCCGATCGCTACGAGCTTCGTGGCTCACCGACCCAGGACGTCAAAGTTGAGTTGCGCTTTCAAGTACCCAAGGTTTTGATAGCTTAATACATATACATATTTGATTGTGGAAAATTACGTCCGCAACATATTGGTGTTTGAGTTCTCATGTGACAGTTGGTGGCAAGCAAGTCGTTATGTCGGTCGGTCCGTGGCTGTCCCCTGGTTGGGTTCCGACGGATCAGGTGTAGTTGGGCTCACCACCTGTCTCATCTAAGTGAATGAGGGCAGACCAACCTCCCTGGAGGCTTTTGAGTGCCGTTGTCTTTATTGTTTTTCCCACCGGTGTTTAATTATCTGTTTTCAGCTATTTAAAATTTAAGACTTATGGTTATATATTTTTTTTAAATTTTGGAAAATTAATTGTGGGCTTTCAGCCTTGCAACCTTACTTTTCAAATTATCTTTCAAGCTTAAACATTGCGGCCTTCTGCCTTTAAAAGATTATGGTAATATATTTTAAAATTTAATTGTGGCCTTCCGCCATTTGTATTGCACCTTGCATATGTTTGTTCTATCTACTTTGCCTTGAGGCTTTCCACCTAGGCCGGCCGCGGTGGTCTCTCGGTTCTAGGCGCTCAGTCCGGAACCGCGCGCTTTCTACGGTTCGAATCCTGCTTCGGACATAGACGTGTGTGATGTCCTTAGGTTAGTTAGGTTTAAGTAGTTCTAAGTATAGGGGACTGATGACCTCAGATGTTAAGTCCCACAGTGCTTAGAGGAATTTGAACCATTTGGCCCTGTTTTAAACACCCAGTCTACTAGACAATTCGAAACTAATCAAAGCCAGTGCGCGATAATGAAAAATTAGAGGACGTGCATTAAGATCTTCTCCGACTTACTACGGCCCTGTAAATCTGAATAAGTGCAAAAGTAGTGCCTTTGCGAAAATCCATAAACTGTGCGAAATAAATTTCTTACCTCGTGCTGGTTCGCTTTGGATAGCACGTTGTTCTGAGTTCAGTAGTACTGAACTAACTACAGTTCCTAAGGCCGAAATACAAGGTACGTGACTGAGGCGCATTTAGAATTTGTTTAATTAAAAACACTTTGAATTGAGAGGCGGAACATGACTGACGAGAATGACTGTAATATCTTGCTTGAAAATCTTACTACATTGTGAAACTGACTTGCAACTCTTAAGCCATATCACAAAAATTACATTAACGCAAGCAAATGATCTTTACAAAAAATACGATAAAAAACGTGGGGTTACATACAAATCTGGTTTTATTCAAATTCGTTCCACAGCAAAAGCACGTAAATACATGAATATTGATTAGCTTATTGTAGATCTATGTAACAATATGTAAAAGGAAAAAAAATGGTTCAACTGGCACTAAGCACTATGGGACTTAACATCTGAGGCCATCAGTCCCCTAGAACTTAGAACTACTTGAACCTAAGTAACCTAAGGACATCACACACATCCATGTCCGAGGCGGGATTCGAACTTGCGGCAGTAGCAGCAGCGCGGTTCCGGACTGAAGCGCCTAGACCCGCTCGGCCACAGCGGCCTGCTAACAGTACGTAGAAAGATCCTTCATCAAAATTTCGTAATAATATTTGCAACATTTTCTTTGTTAATTTTACTTCAGATCTTACTTTTTTCCAATAATCACTAATACACAACACTGAATACTTAACACTAAGCGACTGCCCCCTCCGGAGCATCGTGACAGTCGATGCCAGCCTCTGGCGCTCTACCCGTGCTACTCCCGAACAACAACTGCCTAGCTCTGCGCGATCTAACACAAGCTCTTCGTTATATACTCTGCGATCGCTGCCTCGCAGCGTTCTTTCACACGTATATCTTTTTAACTGATACATCGCTTATGTTCTTGGGAAATACGTTGAAATTGATAATTTTCGTTATACAGGGTGAAAAGTATTTAAACCGACAAACTCTGGGAGGTTGATATTTTTTTTTTTTTTTTTTTTTTTTTTTTTTTTCGCTTTGTCTACTGACTGGTTTGATGCGGCCCGCCACGAATTCCTTTCCTGTGCTAACCTCTTCATCTCAGAGTAGCACTTGCAACCTACGTCCTCAATTATTTGCTTGACGTATTCCAATCTCTGTCTTCCTCTACAGATTTGCCCTCTACAGTTCCCTCTAGTACCATGGAAGTCATTCCCTCATGTCTCAGTAGATGTCCTATCATGCTGTCCCTTCTCCTTATCAGTGTTTTCCACATATTCCTTTCCTCTCCGATTCTGCGTAGAACCTCCTCATTCCTTACCTTATCAGTCCATCTAATTTTCAACATTCGCCTATAGCACCACATCTCAAATGCTTCGATTCTCTTCTGTTCCGGTTTTCCCACAGTCCATGTTCCACTACCATACAATGCTGTACTCCAGACATACATCCTCAGAAATTTCTTCCTCATATTAAGGCCAGTATTTGATATTAGTAGACTTCTCTTGGCCAGAAATGACTTTTTTCCCATAGCGAATCTGCTTTTGATGTCCTCCTTGCCCCGTCCGTCATTAGTTATTTTACTGCCTAGGTAGCAGAATTCCTTAACTTCATTCACTTCGTGACCATCAATCCTGATGTTAAGTTTCTCGCTCTTCTCATTTCTACTACTTCTCATTACCTTCGTCTTTCTCCGATTTACTCTCAAACCATACTGTGTACTCATTAGACTGTTCATTCCGTTCAGCAGATCATTTAATTCTTCTTCACTTTCACTCAGGATAGCAATGTCATCAGCGAATCGTATCATTGATATCCTTTCACCTTGTATTTTAATTCCACTCCTGAGCCTTTCTTTTATTTCCATCATTGCTTCTTCGATGTACAGATTGAAGAGTAGAGGCGAAAGGCTACAGCTTTGTCTTACACACTTCTTCATACGAGCACTTCGTTCTTGATCGTCCACTCTTATTATTCCCTCTTGGTTGTTGTACATATTGTATATGACCCGTTTCTCCCTATAGCTTATCCCTACTTTTTTCAGTATCTCGAATATCTTGCACCATTTTATATTGTCGAATGCTTTTTCCAGGTCGACAAATCCTATGAACGTGTCTTGATTTTTCTTTAGCCTTGCTTCCATTATTAGCCGTAACGTCAGAATTGCCTCTCTCGTGCCTTTACTTTTCCTAAAGCCAAACTGATCATCACCCAACGCACTCTCAATTTTCTTTTCCATTCTTCTGTATATTATTCTTGTAAGCAGCTTCGATGCATGAGCTGTTAAGCTGATAGTGCGATAATTCTCGCACTTGTCAGCTCTTGCCGTCTTCGGAATTGTGTGGATGATGCTTTTCCGAAAGTCAGATGGTATGTCGCCAGACTCATATATTCTACACGCCAACGTGAATAGTCGTTTTGTTGCCACTTCCTCTAATGATTTTAGAAATTCTGATGGAATGTTACCTATCACTTCTGCCTTATTTGACCTTAAGCCTTCCAAAGCTCTTTTAAATTCCGATTCTAATACTGGATCCCCTATCTCTTCTAAATCGACTCCTGTTTCTTCTTCTATCACATCAGACAAATCTTCATCCTCATAGAGGCTTTCAATGTATTCTTTCCATCTATCTGCTCTCTCCTCTGCATTTAACAGTGGAATTCCCGTCACACTCTTAATGTTACCACCGATGCTTTTAATTTCACCAAAGGTTGTTTTGACTTTCCTGTATGCTGAGTCTGTCCTTCCGACAATCATATCTTTTTCGATGTCTTCACATTTTTCCTGCAGCCATTTCGTCTTAGCTTCCCTGTACTTCCTATTTATTTCATTCCTCAGCGACTTGTATTTCTGTATTCCTGATTTTCCCAGAACATGTTTGTACTTTCTCCTTTCATCAATCGACTGAAGTATTTCTTCTGTTACCCATGGTTTCTTCGCAGCTACCTTCTTTGTACCTATGTTTTCCTTCCCAACTTCTGTGATGGCCCTTTTTAGATATGTCCATTCCTCTTCAACTGTACTGCCTACTGCGCTATTCCTTATTGCTGTATCTATAGAGCTAGAGAACTTCAAACGTATCTCGTCATTCCTTAGAACTTCCGTATCCCACTTCTTTGCGTATTGATTCTTCCTGACTAATATCTTCAACTTCAGCCTACTCTTCATCACTACTATATTGTGATCTGAGTCTATATCTGCTCCTGGGTACGCCTTACAATCCAGTATCTGATTTCGGAATCTCTGACTGACCATGATGTAATCTAATTGAAATCTTCCTGTATCTCCCGGCCTTTTCCAAGTATACCTCCTCCTCTTGTGATTCTTGAACAGGGTATTCGCTATTACTAGCTGACTATTAGATTTTCGTCCCCCTTTACATACAGCATTACCCTTTCAGTATCCTCATAAACTTTCTCTATCTGTTCATCTTCAGCTTGCGACGTCGGCATGTTTACCTGAACTATCGTTGTCGGTGTTGGTCTGCTGTCGATTCTGATTAGAACAACCCGGTCACTGAACTGTTCACAGTAACAGACCCTCTGCACTACCTTCCTATTCGTAACGAATCCTACATCTGTTGTACCATTTTCTGCTGCTGTTGATATTACCCGATACTCATCTGACCAGAAATCCTTGTCTTCCTTTCACTTCACTTGTGCAGGTTGTAAGGGACATCAAAACAAATATTTTTCTGTAATGTCATTTTTCCTATGAGGATTATTTAAACCGGTGGAGGCCGTATTACGCTCTTCAGTTGTTAGAGGGCGTATTACGCTCTTCAGTTGTAGGCAACTGCTGTCCGCCAGTGCAGTAGTGCATCGTCTCTGTTCACTAATGGAGCGATATACCTGGAGTGAGTACACTGACATGCTTGGTGCGTGCTACGTAGCGCACCACAACGGACGAGCTGCACAGCGGGTTTATCAACAACAATATCCTAATCGCCGTATCCCGCATCATGCGATCTTTGCTGCTGTGTACCAACGTCTGCGTGAGACCGGGTCATTTAGCAGATTACCTGGACAGGGACGCAGTCGCACAGTAAGAACGCTGCAATTTGAGGAAGTTGTCTTGCAGCATGTTGAGCGGGATCCTACAATCAGCACTCGTGCAATTGCACGTAACATGGGGACGAATCAGACGAATGTAAGAACAGCCGTTGAAACGCCCCCTTAGAAAAATTATACAAGACTGTGCTTAAACTGAAACACAATATTTTTGGCGCAACGCAATCTGACTTTCAAGAATCCCTACGAAAGAATGGCCCTGACTAACATTAACCTATACGTTTCACAAATCGCTTACCTCACAAAAATCTTCGTTACTCAAGCTACTGCAATACAGCGAGCGCCACTACTGCCAGCTAAATAAAAGTTTCAAACTACTGAAGGCACTAACTACTGATAGGCATAGTTAGCAAATGAAAAATTTCAATAGAGAACAAACAGTGTATTTACCTCACTAGTCATGATATATATATCAGTTAATGACACCAATTCTTACAAATTTCAAAACTCCGCCATCTCTCTCCCCACGTCCACCACTGCTGGCGGCTCACCTCCAACTGTGCAACGCTACGCGCTGTTAGCATCCAGCTGCTGCTGCCCAACACTACAATGGCAGACAACAATGCAAACTAAACACAGACTGCGCACAACACAGCCAGTGATTTTTCATAGCGAGCGCTAAGCGGCGTTACCAATAAGAAAACCTAAACAGCCTACTTACATAGCCCCCATGCTCCCCACAAAAAAATTTACAAATTGTTTTGGGCAGTGGCCAATACAGATTTGAAAAATTTTTTCATAATTACAATAACAAAGATATCAAATGCACACACTTATTGATACAATGTTGGTCAAAAGCTAAAATTTTCTCACAGTCCATAAAGACAGTCCTGATCGTTCATCACAGTAAAATTGCAGTGTTTTTCTCAGAGTCTGAGCAATAAAAGAAGTTGCACTTGGAAGTAGTGGATTTCTAAGCAGTCTTGAAGAAGTAGTGTTGTCCTTCCAACAGAAAGACAGTGCTGACTCTTGACATGCAGACAGGTAATGGGCCACAACAGAGCAAACCCACAGCAGAGTCAGTCGATGTTGAAGACTATCGGTAGGTAGGTCATCACAGAGCAGACCCACTGTAGTCCTCGTAGAGATTACTATTGGTGGGCCACCAGAGGTGCAGACCCACTGCAGTCCTTGTAGAAATAATGGTATTGGTGAGTCATCAAAGGTGTAGACCCACTGTAGTCCTTGTAGAGATGGCCAGCAGCCATCTGTTTGACTGTGCAGGCGCACAATCACCATTGAAGAGTCTTGCGGATAACATAGCAAGTCCATAACCCACCACTTGTCCACTCACAAAGTTTTTGGAATTGTCCTTAGAACCAGCAATGCTGTTAACCAGTCCCTTGCTGAATTATCAATACACTTGCAAACACTATCAATCCCTACTTCTCACATATTGTGCATATACTATGACCAACAGAAACATGTGCAGTGAAATGTAATTTACAAGTTACTTAATTTGATGAACTGGTGTCAGTTACAATTTTATAACATAAGAATGCAATAACAAAGGTACAAAAAATATCATTAAAGAACATAATAGTACAGATAACATTTGCAGTAATACAGGCTTTACAAAAGAATCGAAATAACATATACATCAGTGTTACAGGAATTATGACAGGAGCACATACATAAAAAATCAGAATAAATTTCGAAACATCAACTTCACGAATTAGCATTAGAACAAAACAGAATAAATAATGTGTAAACATCTTTACAAAGTAAATAACATGTTATTAATGCAAATTATATTTGAGGGTTAACAGTATTCCTCATCATAGTGAATGTAGCTTAGTATTAGAAAAATTCTGCAACATAAGTCTTATCAGATAAACATATAAAGACAGGAAGAACATAAATACACAAGGGTACACAAACACATAGTGGGATAACACAAGGAAAGGACAGGGTTTGTTTTACTGCAGTATTTTGCAAACAAAACTTTCTTTACTTCTCGGAGATCTCCCTTCGTTCTTCATTATTTCCAAAAAGTCATATCGAAGCCTGCTTTCTGTATTATGCTCACATCCTGTTTCAAAAATAGTTTCTCTCCACTATACACTACTTTTTTGGCCAAACCATTTTCTTATAGCTTCTCAATGCATTTCTTCCCATTCATCATAGTTATTTTCTTATATAGTCTATCCCCTCTTAAGCTAACTTAAATGTACTGAGCTCAGATGCTTAACTAAGGGATGAGGCAATGTAGCAGCACAAAACAATTTACACAAACAGCAATGTTAAAAAATGGAAATTGGCAAAAAAGGTAGCAATATTACAACTAATATAAGGCAATGTGCAGCAAACAAGAAAAATAAATCAGTAATAAAATTGGCTTAACCTAGTAATACAAAGTGACATTCAGTAGCACTATGAATGGCAAACAGCTGCAGCAAATGCTATAACTTATACCTAAACATGACAAAGCTCAAGCAGAAAAAATATTACACTAAAGACAACAATGCAGATAAGGACAATGTCTATTCACATCTTAATGTCTATGTAATTAAAGTGGTGCCCCACAACTTATTCTATGTATGCAGTTCCTGTGAAGGGAAATGTCATTTTGTGCTCCCTCATTTTTTTGGAAGTATATCACATTATTATTATATACTGGATCTGTAGACAGAAAATATTTATATTAGTACATATATAAAATTTTATTTTAACCAATGCTGCAGCGCAGCTAGAAACTAGATATTAAACAAAATGAGCAAAGCAAGGCGTGAAACGTCATTCGCTAGCCATAAGGCATTTCATAATGCAGTAATGTAGCAAGAAAATAGACATGAAATGATTCTCATCATTTCATTTCAGTAAATATCATAAATTAAGAACTTTACGGTGTAATAATGTTTTCAAGTTTGAGGGTGTCGTATTTAGGAGCTTTCTACAAAGGAATGCCCTTTTTTTCCACCTAATGGCTTTCTGTTGTCAGACGACTACCTCTCAGCCGTGCGCCCAAAACGCATTACGTCAAGGTCACTTACCTTTCTTACTGAAATATTTATGACAGCAGTTTCCGCTACAGTGGCAGTCTCATATAAAAAATTTCACAGGTCAAGCATTTGCGTTACAAATATGTAGAAACAAAATCCTGTAAATATAACAGTGTCCAAAAATTTTTGGCGGCCTTGTGATACATTCACACGTATACACACATTTCATAACTCTTAAAGTACGATTCTTGGTTTCCAACATCCTTTTTACAAACTAGAGTCCCTAACCACTACTCATTATTCCTTACCTTATTACACATATGTATATTCGTCGACACTTCTTCAATATGTCATCATAACAGATACGTAGCATAACCAAATAACTCATATAGCATCAGCTTAAGCATACTTCAGCAGCATAATTCACATCGTCGTCGTAATAATAACATCATAACACCACAGTCAAATCTCAAAATCGTCGTAGCTTCCTCCAATAATTTCAAAACCTAAAAAAATTCTCTGCTCATGTCAAAAGTGTCACCTGCCTCAAACGTACTTTAAAAATCATGATCCCACACCAAATACATCATTCAAAGCTCTCATAGCATCACAATGGTTCCGAAAAAAATATGAAGGGTTCACACAGTACAGACAAAATACAATTTCATAAGTGTGAAGTTATCCAACTGTGTAATGACGTAAACATCTGTCACTGATGTAGTAAAAAAAAATTTGTCTCTCAGTTAAATTATCAGATAGCTGTGTAATTTATGTGTTAGAGAAATATGGTACTGATGTGTAAAGTTGTATAAACAAATACCATATTAGCTAGGGCTCCTTGTGCTTGCCAAACACATGGTACGCAAAGTAAGCGTGTACCCCCCTGAGGATTAATGTAATTATATCCTCAGGTGTTACAGATTACACCAATGGAATGAAATGTATCACGGAAAACTTTCTTTGTAATTCAAATATGTTGAAAAATAATTAGTTTAAATGCGTGTCCTGTAGCGCTAAATGTGCGTCTTGCTGTAAGACAATCTCTGTGGAAGTGTCGTAGTTATTGTCCTCTGAAAGCTAAGTTCTGCAGAAGTCAATGTACTTACCTCATGATAAATGAAATTGAAATGCTTTGCGTATAGATATCTTAGTTATTACGCTTATTGCCGTGATGAAGTAAGTACTGTACTGTACGTATTGTTGTGTTACAGAAAAGGCTGTCTCATTGTAGCTATACCACAAACGTTACTACTAAAACATGTTTTACTTTCCAGAAAAATTCAGAAAAACTGTGCAGATATAAAACAGATACACCGCAAAAGCACAATGTAAATTGTCACACATTAGTAGCGTCGTGATATAATCGTGTAGCTATCAAAGAAACCAAATGCTAACTCATCTTTAATCTCACAGAAAGTACTTTAAATCCAGAATGTATTTTCAAGTAAACCAAAATGTTGCATTAAAATCTCATTAGCAATACTGGTAAATGTTCTAAGTATGTGAGCCTTATAGTCGTTACGTAATCGTGCAATTAACAAGCAAGAATGTACACACACAATAACACTGTGATGTCTGTTCACACTAACAATGCACTCGTAAATACTGTCTAAATATGTTCCGTAGGTTCTAGACTGGATAGTAAACTTCAGACATTGTTACATGTTAACAGTTTCTAAGTGTGACAAAGCATACTAGAAATGTGAAGTGAAATGTTTTATGGCAAAGACAAAGTTAAAAAGCAGATTATCTTTCAATAAATGGTTTTACATGTGAAATGTAGTACAATCCTTTACTCTTCCTAGTGCTCAGTTAACTTGAACGCAATTATCATGTGGTATACGTCGGCAAAGAATACTGGAATTTTTCTTAAGGTTAGCGTCTGTTATTTTTCTCTGAGCCAGCAGGCGCACGCGGCTGCCTGCGGTGTGAGTCATTGTCTGTCTCTTTGTTGGCGCGCACCGTTATTGGGATTAGGAGACCTAACTTCTTCAAATTCACCTTTCCGAGAGGGCCCATCTCTTTTTTAATCCCGCCAGTACTGATGGAATTCCGGTTTGTCGTTATAATTATATCGTCTGTCGTCATGTCGGTAGTTCCTGTAATTTCTTGTTTGTCGGTCATGTGGTGGAGAATTTCTCCCTGAATTATCACTGCGTGGTGGACCCTTGCGTCTGAAGTTATTCTGTCTCCAGTGATAATAATAGTTCTGGTTGCCATATTGCCTGTTTCTATGATTGTCTCTATCATGTTCATTACTACAGAAATACGATCTTTCTCTGTTACTATTACTCTGCCAGTGGTTGTCATACGGGTGGTGTCTGTTTTGGTCACGATTTGTGTTGTGAGAATAGCCTTGTCGTGTCCAGTAGTTATTTCTTTCATCGCGGAATTGCGACGGATATGACCTGTAATTGTTGTGCTTCTGTTTTTGCGTTCCGCGATTGTCAGTGTGAATTTCCAGTTCTTGTAAGAGTCGCTGAAAAGCTTCAGTGTCGTCTTTGCAACGTCCTACCAAAATAATATGCCGTAAATGTTCAGGCAATTTGATTAAGCAAATGCGGATGAGTTCTGACGGGCTGTATGGGTTTGGGAGGTACTGATTCTTGTGCAACATGTCTTCAAAATATTTCACAAGACTGGAAAATTCAGATTGTTCGAAATGTTTCATCATCATGATGCCATGTTTTACTCTGTCTTGTGTGGCTTGGGACCAATATGCTGAGAGGAAGGCATGGTAAAATTCTCCTTCACTGTGGCAATCGTGAATGATCGATCGCATTCTTACAGCTGGTTCATTCTCTAAGTAGCCACACATAAATTCTAATCTGTGCTCTAGTGACCAGTTGGGAGGAAAACAATGAGAGAATTGATGGAGCCACGCTTGTGGATGAATGTCGTTGCCAGAATTCTTAAATGTTTTGAATTTACGTGTAGTAATGAACAGCTTATAGTCAAAATCATCGTGTCGGCGGGTCGCATATCGGTCATTGTTACGTCGTTTCGGCGGTTCCATCTCAAAATTCGGTGTACCTTGCCAATTTCTTTCACAATTTCCGAAATGCCCTGTGTTATTATTTTGTGGCTTTTCCGTGTTTATAAGTCCCTCTTCCCGTGTTGGAGCGCGACTGTCCTCTGAAATACGTAATTCTTGTATTACCTGTGTCAGCTGATCTTGCACTTCCCGGATTTCTCTTTGGTGTTGCGTACTAATTTGATTCAGACTTTGTTTGAATTTCCTAATTTGTTCGCACTCTTCTGTGTCATTAAAGACTACCGGTTTTGTGTCATTCAAATTATCATTTACCTTCGTAGATAAATTAGTGAACTGATCCGAAAGTTCGGCTACTTTCTCCGATAGTGAACACATTTCCTCAGTGTGTTTTTCTGAACCAAGTTTCAGAGTGTCCATTTGTGTTGAAATCGAATCTACTGTGTCCTTTAAGTTTTCCTGAGTTCTTGCAAGTTGCGTAACCGAATCGGTGGATGCAACTGAGTCCATTTTAGCTTGCAAGGTGTCGTGATTTTCACGAACAACAGTTTGCAATTCTTTTATGGCTGCTTCGTGATTCTGTAATGAGTTTTCATGCCGCGAAAAAATAGGTTGAAAATGCTCACAAATTTGTGTTTTTACGTCATTACAGATTTTTTGACATTTCGATTCAATGTTATGTAACTCAGTAGTTAAATCTTCACGTGTTTGTTCAAGTGTGGTGTCTAACTTTTGAAGCTTTTGCTGTGTTTGTCTCTGATTTTGTTCCATTGTGTCTAACTTTTGCTGTGTTTGTCTCTGGTGTTGTTCCATTGTGTCTAACTTTTGAAGCTTTTGTCCCATTTGTTGCATTAATTGTAATAACAATGCACTGGTGTCTGAAACATGTTCCTTAGTGCTATTCGGCAATGCATTTGCACCGGCAATATTCGCAGTTTGAAAAACAGAAAATGTATCTCGACTTATTTGAGAAAACGGCGAGGACGCAAAACCTGAATCTACAGTATTTGCAATAATGTGTCCTGTCATTTCGGAATCCTGAGGCGAGCTGTTGCCGACCGATCGATCGATAACGCTTTCCTGTTCACTAATTGTTTCATTGCCTACACCATTATTTGCAACCCGCTCCATTTCCCTATGCACAATTACCAAATTACTACTTTGAACATTAGTTAATTCATTACATGGTGGCGCTAACACACTGCTTTCGTCTTCACTGTCATTTCTCAGTTTACTTTGGAGCCTAGTATTACGTTTTTCACACGCCATTATTGTCACAATATTTCACACGACAACACAAAAAAGAACAATTTGAAAAGCAAAAATAAGAGAACACATTAACATATCACTGAAAATAATATCTAGTTAATTGCAAGCGCAGCTGCGAAATACTTTGTGCAAAACTACGTGCATGTCAAAACTATTTTGCTGTACAACAATGAAAGACTGCAACTACAAAGGAAATTCTCTCTATGGTTACGCGCTAGCAATAAACAAAAGCTACACAAATTACACAAACTACAAGGGAAAAAAAATCAGAAGATTCCAGTGAGGTATCCTCGGCTAAGGGTCGACATATGAAACGTCCCCTTAGAAAAATTGTACACGACTGTGCTTAAACTGAAAAAACACAATATTTTTGGCGCAAAGCAATCTGACTTTCAAGAATCCCTACGAAAGAATGGCCCTGACTAACATTAACCTATACGTTTCACAAATCACTTACCTCACAAAAATCTTCGTTACTCAAGCTACTGCAATACAGCGAGCGCCACTACTGCCAGCTAAATAAAAGATTCAAACTACTGAAGGCACTAACTACTGATAGGCATAGTTAGCAAATGAAAGATTTTAATAGAGAACAAACAATGTATTTACCTCACTAGTCATGATATATATATCAGTTAATGACACCAATTCTTACAAATTTCAAAACTCCGCCATCTCTCTCCCCACGTCCACCACTGCTGGCGGCTCACCTCCAACTGTGCAACGCTACGCGCTGTTAGCATCCAGCTGCCGCTGCCCAACACTACAATGGCAGACAACAATGCAAACTAAACACAGACTGCGCACAACACAGCCAGTGATTTTTCATAGCGAGCGCTAAGCGGCGTTACCAATAAGAAAACCTAAACAGCCTACTTACACCGTTCGAGAGTAATTGTTACGTCCATTTCACTTACAGCCTGTCCACAACCTGGAACCAGTTGATTATCCACCCAGAGCACAGTTTTCGCAGTGGTACCCGGGACACTGTGAAATGCATCCTACATTTCCATCCTCTGTGTTGTTTACCGATGAAGCAACATTCGAGCGTGATGGAGTCTTCAACATGCACAATTCGCATGTTTGCAGTGAGGATAACCCACATGCCACAGTTACTAGCGCTCATCAAGTGTGGTTCTTCGTTAATGTGTGGGTCGGTGTTGTTGGGGACTGTTCAGTTGGTCCGTATCTGCTACCTAGGCCATTAAATGGCAGGCACTATTAAAATTTTCTCGCCAGAGCATTGCCAGAATTTCTGGAAGACGTCCCGCTCCCTATAAGACAACGCATGTGGTTCCAACATGACGGGGCGCCGACACATTTCGGTCGTCGTGAGCGTCGGTTCCTGGAGCGACGGTTCCCAGAAACGTGGATTGGCAGAGGTGGTCCTGTACCATGGCCTGCTCGATCCACAGATATGTCCCCTGTGGACTTTCTTGTTGGTTTAATTAATTTGTCACCAGAGAAATCGTCCTCTACCGGTTTAAATACTCCTCATAGGAAAAAATGACATTAGGGAAAAATATTTGTTTTGATGTCCCCTACAACCTCCCAGAGTTTTTCGGTTTAAATACTTTTCACCCTGTATGTACCTATTTCAAACTGTCAGCGTGCATATGAGTGAGTAGGCTTCGTATAAACGGCATGTCCCAGCGTATCACTAACCTTCCTCCTGACCAACACATCAAGGAAGGGAAGGCAGCCATCCTTTCCCATCCACCTTCATCGTGAAACGAGTACTCGGGTGAACTGCATTCAGGTGTTCTAAGAAGTCGTTTAAATTCTACTTCGCGTGAGTCCAAACAACAAAAGTATCATCCAGAAAAGTGAAGAAAAAAAAAGAAAAGGCACTCAGGTTTCAAAGCTGCCGTCTCCGAGGCATATTCCTCGAACTCTTCGGTAAACAAATTGGCAATAACAGGTGAAACGGACTTCACATCGCAACTTCATCTGTCTTCCATTGCCACATTTTAATCCATGAATATTGCTTTTTGTGAAATTTCCCAAATTATAAAGAAAAGTTTCGGATCGGACTAAAACTGGCTTGACCACTAAAATATAATTATTCACTCTTGCAGACACTTATTGTCACTCTAGTACAGTCTTTGCGTAGTAGTGTTAATAGTCTCTTCTTTTCATTCGACTTTGCACCTGTTGATGCAATTGAAGTTACCATACTGTTCGTTCCTTTGATAAAGAACTTAAACTAAAGAGCCAAAGAAATTCATACACCTGCCTAATATAGTGTAGTGCCCCTCGCGAACACGCAGAAGTGTCGCAACATGACGTGGCATGGACTCGACTAATGTCTGAAGTAGCGCTGGAGGGAGCTGACACCATGAATCCTACAGGGCTCTCCATAAGTCCGTAAGAGTACGAAGGGGTGGAGATCTCTTTTAAACAGCACGTTGCAAGCCATCCTAGATATAGTCAATAATATTCATGTTTGGGGAGTTTGGTGGCTAGCGGAAGTATTTAAACTCAGAAGTGTGTTCCTGGAGCCACTCTGTAGCAATTCTGAACGTGTGGAGTGTCGCATTGTCCTTCTGGAATTGTCCAAGTCCGTCGGAATTCACAATGGACATGAATGGATACAGGTGATCAGGCACGATGTTTACTTACCCATCACCTGTCAGAGTCGTATCTAGACGTATCAGGGGTCCCATATCACTCGAACAGCACACGCCCCACACCATTACAGAGCCTTCAGCAGCTTGAACAATCCCCTGCTGGCATGCAGAGCCCATGGATTCATAAGGTCGTCTCCATTTCCGTATACGTCCATCCACTCGATACAATTTGAAACGAAACTAGACCGACCAGGCAACTTGTTTCCAATCGTCAGCAGCCCAATGTCGGTGTTGACGGGCACAGGCGAGGCGTAAAGCTTTGTGTCGTGCAGTCTTCAAGGGTACACGTATGGGCCTTCGGCTCCGAAAGCCAATATCAATGACGTTTCGTTGAATGATTCGCACGCTGACACTTGTTGATGACTCAGCATTGAAATCTGCAGCAATCTGAGAATGGGTTGCACTTCTGTCACGTTCGACGATTCTGTTCATCTGTCGTTGCTCCCGTTCTTGCAGGGTCTTTTTCCGGCCGCGGTGATATCGGAGATTTGATGTTTTACCGGATTCATAGCATTCAGGATAGACTCGTGAAATGGTCGTACGGAAAGACCGTCAATTCATCGCTATCTCGGCGATGCTGTGCAAGTCGTTCGTGCGCCGACTATAACACCACGTTCACACTAACTTGAATCTTGATAATCTGTCATGGCAGCAGCAGTAACCTATGAAACAATTGCGCCAGACCCTTGTTGTTTTATATAGGCGTTGCCACCCGCAGCACCGTATTCTGTCTGTTTACGTATCTCTGTATTTGTATACGCATGCCTATACCAGTTTCTCTGGCGCTAAACTGTATAACAGCTGCCACGGTTTTTATTCAACATTAAACAGCGCTGTCCCCTGCTGATGAAGGACACTGGTACTGGAGTGTGCTGTAGAAGAAGGTTTGCACAAATGTGTCAAATTCATGATTCGTATATTACTACCATAATGTAGGGAAAAAGAAAGAAGCCGACATTAGTTAATTATACAATGCAGGCTTCCACATCCGGTTTTTTCGCTTTTGCTGAAATTTGTGTTTCGGGCAGGAGGCCGTGGTCCAAGACATAATTATCTGCCTAACGTTTCGTCTTTCACTGTTGGAGACATCATCAGAGGCCTTAATGTCCAAACTGTTACAGAATGAAAACAAGCTCAGTAAACCAAATCTTTTCTATGTAGCCACGCAAATGTCGGATTGTGACGTCATCAGACCACTGCGGAATCGCGCCGACGTTTGCTATGAAATAGAGTTGACGCTGTTTATTTATTAGAATGGTGCATAAGTTTGTAAGGTGGCAGATTTTGCACCTTACATGATGCTACATCAGTACTAATACACCGAATAATAATTGATAATTCGCTCACCGGTAGGAGAGAATGGACGCAGAAAAGGAAGTTGTGTGTGTCATGCCAGACTAACGAGATGGGCTCAGAGGCTGGAACACGGTCGGAACTCCTGAGGAAGGTGTTCATGTCATGTCAAACTAACGGGATGGCCGCGGCCGGACCCCTTTGTCGGCTGGCACTCCAGACCACCAAAGACTTTGGGAGAGGATGGGCCATCACAACAAGAAGCGAGAAGGAGCTATATGCGAAAGAGAGAAAGACGATTGCGCGCCACAGTGGAAAATTTGCGGAAGACTGTGACGGGATTGGCGCAGAGCGCGTAGAGATACGTGTTAAAAGTTTGGCGGCAACAGTAACCGCGGGAGAATTCTGTGCCGTGGTTGGGTACAAACGAGCACGGATACATGGAAGTCTGTGTCGTGATTGGCTACCAACGCGCACGGATCCATGCGGCGAAGAAGGCCAGGTTTGCAAAAACTCGGAAGGAAGGCTCTGGGGTCGGCTGTGAAAGGGAGCAGTCGCGGTGTCTGGCTGCTCTGCTTCCTCTGAAGAGAGAAACAGATTTGTACTAACTTGTGGTGTTCATATGGAATCTGAAGTGTACCTTTCTTGCCACGCACTTGAGTCGACCAACTACTCTTGGCATATGTGCAAGTAGCTTGAGTGACGGACTCTGCAATTGAACACTTACGTACAGGAGTTTACGGGCGCAAACCACGTCCACGTTGGAGATTAAAGCCAAGCTCGCTCACGGGAAAGACGGCATCACGACGTTGGCTGGGCCGACCGCCGTAATCGTCACGGAGAATTACGGTGATATTAGCAATCATCAGCCAAAGTAGGGCACTGTAATTTTAAATGAGTTCGTAGCTCTTTCACTGGCGCTCTCTGAGTCTGTGTCCGTTCAGGCAGAATTACAATAGTCTCTTGCGGGTTCAGTGTTGACTTAAGTAGTTAAGAAAAGAGAATGCATTGTGCCAATAATAGGCGAGTTAGGTTGGCGAGTGTATTGTATTACCATGTTAGGCTAGAAATATTGCTCATCCTGTTTTCTGAATAAATCTTAATTTGGTATCATACGCTAATCACCGCATTATTGATTTCGTAGCTAGCAATCACCATATTTTTGTTTAATAATTAGAGTGTAACGGTAATTTCGATGCAAATGATACTGGGGGCATAACCGCGCTTTTAAACAGAGCCAACTTAAGTCAGATAGCAACTCATGGTCGACTAACACTACCAATAGATATTTTTCAGTATATCGATAATTTTACAATAAACCTCCGTATGTTGCAAGTTCGTAGCGTTTTCGTTATGCATGTTGGTATTCCGGGTGCTACAGATTTACGATTGTCACTTTTTATCTGTAATTCACTGTTGCTTTTTGAGTTTACATAATGTCATTTTGTCATTTGGAGATAGTGAGTGGAGCTGTGGACGCTACAAAGTGGGGTGCCAAGTGCAGAAATCGGAACATTTTCGATGTATTAATCTATTTGAGTTCAATATAGGGGCGACAGCAGTGGAGGGAACTGGAAACATTTGGTTGGGTATGAGGGTGGATAGGGCATGGCAAGAAAATGGTTCTCTCGTTTTGACATTAGTGACTCTCCACGTTCAGGAAGACGTTCGGCGTTTGAAGAAGATCGTTTATACGCCTTAATCCACAGTGATCCACGTCAGTTGACTCAGTAACTGGGAAATGTGATGAACTGTGAACATTCCACCATCGTGCGGCATTTGCATGCAACGGGAGGCTTATAAAATCGGGTGTATGGGTGCCGCATGCCCTGAGCCAAAATCGCAAAAAACAGCAGGTGGTCATATTTGTATATCTGCTTGCTCGTCATCAATCAGCTCGTGAACAACACCGACCATTCCTACCCTGCATCGTCACTGGTGACGAGAAATGGTGTCTGTGTGGTAACAAAAGCAACAGAAAGGAATGTTTGAGCCCAAAGACAGTAGCATCTCTCCGTACAAAGACATGTGCACATTCGCAAAAGATAATGTTATGCATCTTGTGGAACAGCCACGTTATGGTGTACTACGAATATTTTCCCCGAGGTCTAATCATCACTTGTCCGCAGCTTGTGGTCGTGCGGTAGCGTTCTTGCTTCCCGCGCCCGGGTTCCCGGGTTCGATTCCCGGCGGGGTCAGGGATTTTCTCTGCCTCGTGATGACTGGGTGTTGTGTGTTGTCCTTAGGTTAGTTAGGTTTAAGTAGTTCTAAGTTCTAGGGGACTGATGACCATAGCTGTTAAGTCCCATAGTGCTCAGAGCCATTTGAACTATTTTTATTTAACTATCACTTCTGACATTCAATGTCAACAACGACCAGGAAGAATGCGTGAAGTGATGCTACTCCACGATAACAGCCTCCCACATTCTGACAGACTGACAAAAATCACTAAACAGGAGGTTGGTTGGGAAGTCGATCCGCACCAGCCTCGTTCACCTGATCCTGAGTCCTCAGATTTTCACTTTTTCCGATCTCTCGAACAAGCTTCAAGTACGCAATTTTGTCATATGATGACATGATGGAGACCGTGGCTGTTATTTGAAGACAATTGTTTATACTGTTGAGACTGCAACCAACCACAAATTTACTTTCAGTTCCTTTATTCAAAGGGTACCGTTACCGGTTTCGAATCGTTGTGATTCATCTTCAGACGGTTTACACCCTTTCCTTATGACATGTGGTGTTTTTTTTTACAGATTAATTGTCCTAAAATATAAATAATACATAATTATAAGCAAACCACACACTGATGGTTGCGTTACAGATTTTCGTTGCATGTGACTTACGTGAGATGTCGGTTTGGAGTGTTTGTTTTCATAACATTCGTCCAATAAATGTGAATACATTCCCACTGCATTCTGATTGTTGCACACGTAAATTTTTCTCATTTAACACTTTAGATTCGTCACCGAGAAGATTTCTGCCACGCATCACATCTTTTGATACGCACAAAGAGCTTACAAACATACGAATGTCAAAGATGCTATGATATATCGCAACATTTGAAGATGTCCTATGTTAAAGGATCATATATTCACTTAGGCAACTGAAGTGCCTTTTACAGTAGTACAGAGACATTGATTTTTTGAGTTGATACTGTTGCATTAATTATAAAGTTTTTTTTAGTACAGTTAGCATCATGAGAATTATAGTAACATATAAATTTGCTACTTGATCTGCAGATAGGCGTATTAATATTATTGGCTTTGGAGGTCGGAAAATAATTTTTGGAAATGGATGTCAGCTAACTCTGTTTGTTCATTAAGGATATAGTGTGGGGCGCTGTTTTTGTGTGTGTATTTCTATTTCTTCTAACATTCATAATGGCTCCTTTTTCTGCTAGATGTAAAAGTTTTAAATTGTTCTCAATGTTTCCCACTGAATGGTTTTCTTCAGCAATATGGGCTGCAAATGCAGATTTGTTCAAGTTACCAAGTCTTAAAGCATCAATGTGTTCTTTGTATCTAATTTCAAAACTTCTGCCAGTGTTCAGTGTAAAATTTTGTTCATATATCGCATTTGAGTTTGTATATTCCTGATTTACGATAGGGAGTCTTGGAGGTATTTACATCATTGATTAACTTCAAGTAACTTCCTTTCCGAATGAAGATGCTCTCCGAAAATTGACTGACTAATTCTTCGCCTCAGAATCAATGATTTCTACAGTCGCGCAATGGAAAAGTTACCCCAGCGCTGTCAGACTGTTGTAAGCAGTGAAGGAGAATACATTATTGATGAATGAAGTCTCTGTTATATCCGTTGACTTACGGAAAGACGCTACGAACTTATGCACTAACCGAATATTTAGCACTAGGACCCTAAACATGTCTAATTAGACAGTTCTGTTGGCACACTGTTTGTGCTTTTGAATTTCTAAGGCCTCTCTGTATCTTAGCGTTGATTATTATATCTTGCTAAAACCACAGTGTCAGAGGAACGAGTTTGGATGTTTCTCGGTCTTTGTGCCTGATACGGTACTGCTGATGTATGCGTCTTGCCCAGGCGACAATCGCACTTGTGTTCCTTGGAGGGGGCAGAAAGACTTTTTATACACTGGAGCGCCAAAGAAATCGGTGCAGGCATGCATTTCCAAATACAGAGATATGGAAACAGGCAGAATACGGCGCTGCGGTCGGCAGCGCCTCTATAAGACAACAAGCGTCTAGCGCAGTTGTTACATCGATTACAGCTGCTACAATGGGAGATTATTAAGATGTGAGTGGGTTTGAACGTGGTGTTATCGTCGACGCACGAGCGGTGGGACACAGCATCTCCGAGGTAGGGATGGTGAAGAGAATCGTTCAGCGTGACAGAAGTGCAGCCCTTCTGCAAATTGCTCCAGATTTCAGTGCTGGGCCATCAACAAGAGTCTGCGTGCAAACCATTAAACGAAACGTCACCGATACGGCCTTTCGGAGCCGAAGGCCCACTCGTGTACCCTTGGTGACTGCACGACACAAAGCTTTACGCCTTTCCTGGGCCCGTCAACACCGACACTGGAGTGTTAAAGACTGGAAACATGTTGCATGGTCGGACGAGTCTCGTTGCATGTTGTATCAAGCGGATGGACGGGTACGGGTATGGAGTCAACCTCATGAATCCATGGACCCCGCATGTCAGCAGGGGACTGTTCAAGCTGGTGGAGGCTCTGTTATGGTGTGGGGCGTGTGTAGTTGGAGTGGTACGGGACCGCTGGTATTCTAGATAGGACTCTGACAGGTGACACGTATGTAAGCATCACCTGCGTCCATTGTACATTCCGATGACTTGGGCAAATCCCACAAGACAATGCAACACCCCACACGTCCAGAATGGCTACCGAGTGGCTCCAGGGACATCTTCTGAGTTTAACACTTCCGAAGGCCACCAAACTCCCCAGACATGAACATTATTGAGCACATTTGGGATGCCTTGCAAAGTGCTGTTCAGAAGAGATCTCCACCCTCTCGTACTCTTACGGATTTATGGACAGCCCTGCAGGATTCATGGTGTCTGTTGCATCCATCAGTACTTCGGACATTAGTCGAGTCCATGCCACGTCGTGTCGCCGCATTTTCGTACCTCTTCTGTGTAGTTCTTATGTACACTTGGCCGCAAGTGCAAGAGACTTTATATGCTCCGTTGTGGAAAACGCAGGAGTATGTCCTTACGCAGTGTTCAGATATTCGATCATCTTTCTTGTTGGCTTAAATACCGTATCAATACTGTCTTTCCTCTTTGCTGATACCATCTGAGGAAGGAAAACTTTCCTTTTCGCTGGTGCTTTTTCATTTAATACTGTAGACCTGTTAGGATGTAGCGCCCTGTTTATCTCTTTGTCAGAGAGGCCATTTCTTCTGAAGACCGTTCTTAAATGATCGAGTTAGTCCTCTAAATACAGTGGTTCACAGATTGTTTTGGCCTGGTCTACTAATGTTTTGATCACTCCTCTTCTCTGCTTCGGATGGTGACTGGAATATTTGTGAAAGTATCTATCCGTGTGAGTGACCCTTCTGTGGATAGATACTCGTAACAGTTTTCTTATTCCCTAAAGCCTCTGCCGGCCAGAGTGGCTGAGCGGTTCTAGGCGCTACAGTCTGGAAACGCGCGACCGCTACGGTCGCAGGTTCGAATCCTGCCTCGGGCATAGGTGTGTGATGTCCTTCGGTTAGTTAGATTTAAGTAGTTCTAAGTTCTAGGCGACTGGTGACCTCAGAAGTTGAGTCCCATAGTGCTCAGAGTCATTTGAGCCATTTGAACCTAAAGCCTCTGACGAAGTCTCCAACAATGGAACACGAAACGCTAGACAGCGAATTATGCCTTGGACCACGAACTTATTCTCCTAAATGAAATGTCAGATATATCGCAGACATTAGTTAATTAGTTTCATGTTGTATGGATCATTTGCACGACAAATCGTAATGAAGCGGAACGAATCAATTTCCGTCACTTTCTGACAGATCCTCGTGCAATAATGAGTCTTTGCGCGTATTGTCACGTAATAAGTGATACTTGTTGATGTTCAGCGGCAGTCCCTGAACAAAACGTAGATCCTCGGCAAGTCTTGGTGGCAGTTTTGTAACATTCTGAGTTCTTACAACAGCATCAACAGCGATTGCGGATTCCGACGTTATTCTGTAGGTAATTAGTATTCGAGTGTACTGTGGATTGGTTGCTTGGGGAAGGAGACCAGACAGCGTGGTCATCGGTCTCATCGGATTAGGGAAGGATGGGGAAGGAAGTCGGCCGTGCCCTTTCAGAGGAACCATCCCGGCATTTGCCTGGAGTCCAGTGTCTAACCACTGCGCCACCTCGCTCGGTGTACTGTGAACAGTCATGGTCTTACAGTGCGCCGGAAGCTACTACGCGCTATGATAAGATTTTTTTCCTCAGAACCTCGCAGCGCCAGTTTGAGCATTTTCCCACAGAAGTGACTATCACCAGAAGCCCCTCCCCACCCCTTTTTCCCCTCGTATTTTGTCGCCCCTATCGGATTTCGTTGATAATTGTGAAAAACAATATATACAAGCCTTACACATGGACGTAGTGCGACCAACATGGTTTTAAGGGAGATGACCAACATCTGACCATGATTTTAATGGAGGTGTAAGGGAGATTTAGTTGCAATAAATTTCAGCTACATACTACATGGCATTTTCTTACCGTGGGTGACTACGGGATTATAAACATTTAAAATGCATAGTTTGCTTACTTCTAGGTGCAGACTCATTGTGTACGATGCACAGTGTACTTGGTACGATAACGCAAACCGGAACATTTCGTATTGTTTTCGATGTAAGCGATCTATCAGCATTCCGTGCTGGCTCCTTGGAAGCTTTGCGAAATGTTGTTGTGTCGTATGAGTCAGTTGAGAAATGAGTAACTTAACGAGTGTGTTTAAACATGAACATAATCCGAATTCTGGAGTCCTTGTTACTTCTGTGTGTCAGTCATACTATAGATGCTGATCGGTATTAGTCGACCACAATATAACTGATCCTGGAAATGAGGGCGCTTCGGTAGTCTTGTGTGTTTACCTGTACGCTTGAAGTCAGTCAGACTGTGCTATGCTGTTTTAACGGCAGACAGCTTGCTCTTGAAGCAATTCGGACTTGCACAATTTATACGACTGTCGAAAAAACTGTAAACCGTAATATCGCCGGGCGATTGCCAAAACTGACTGAGAAACAAATAGACGTTCCTCCTCTGACGACCTCTCTAGACGGGTGGGCAGTGTCGTACTTTACTCCCTCCTCGCATTCCCTAGACCCAATTCACCTTTTCGTAGAAGCACGAACAGAAAAAGGGTATATGTCGACAAGAGTATCGATTATCATACGAATATTTTTCAAAATCTGTCGCTCACGAATTTGAACAGCCGATAGCACTTCGCACGCTTAATACACCGGAGAACCAAAGAGATGGGTACACCTGCCTAATATCGTGTAGGGATGCCGCGAGCATTCAGAAATGCCGCAACGCGACATGGCACGTACTAGACTAACGTCTGAGGTAGTACTGGAGGGAACTGACACGATGAATCATCAGGGCTGCCCCTAAATCCGTAAGAGTACGAGGGGTGGAGATATCTTCTGAACAGCACGTACACTATTGGCCACTAAAATTGCTACACCACGAGGATGACGTGCTACAGACGCGAAATTTAACAGACAGGAAGAAGATGCTGTGATATGCAAATCATTAGCTTTTCAGAGCATTCACACAAGGTTGGCCCAGGTGGCCACACCTACAACGTGCTGACACGAGGGAAGTTTCCAACCGATTTCTCATACACAAACAGCAGTTGACCGGCGTTACCTGGTGAAACGTTGTTGGGATGCCTCGTGTAAGGAGGAGAAATGCGTACCATCACGTTTCCGACTTTGATAAAGGTCGAATTGTAGCCTATCGCAATAGCGGATTATTGTATCGCGACATTGCTGCTCACGTTGGTCGAGATCCAATGACTGTTAGCAGAATATGGAATCGATGGGTTCAGGAGGCTAATACGGAACGCCGTGCTGGATCCCAACGGCCTCGTATCACTAGCAGTCGAGATGACAGGCATCTTATCCGCATGGCTGTAACGGATCGTGCAGCCACGTCTCGACCCCTGAGTCAACAGATGGGGACGTTTGCAAGACAACAACCATCTGCACGAACAGTTCGACGACGTTTGCAGCAGCATGGACTATCAGCTCGGAGACCGTGGCTGCGGTTACCCTTGACGCTGCATCACAGACAGGAGCGCCTGCGATGGTGTACTCGACGACGAACCAGGGTGCACGAATGGAAAAACGTCATTTTTTTTCGGATGAATCCAGATTCTGTTTACAACATCGTGATGGTCGCATCCGTGTTTGGCGACATCGCCGTGAACGCACATTGGAAGCGAGTATTCGTCATCGCCATACTGGCGTATCACCCGGCGTGGTGGTATGGGGTGCCATTGATTAAACGTCTCGGTCACCTCTTGTTCGCATTAACGGCACTTTGAACAGTGGACGTTACATTTGAGATGTGTTACTACCCGTGGCTCTACCCTTCATTCGATACCTGCGAAATCCTGTATTTCAGCAGGATAATGCACGACCGCATGTTGCAGGTCCTGTACGGGCCTTTCTGGATACAGAAAATCTTCGACTGCTGCCCTGGCCAGCTCTCTCACCAATTGAAAACGTCTGGGCAGTGGTGGTCGACCAACTGTCTCGTCACAATACGCCAGTCACTACTCTTGATGAACTGTGGTATCGTGTTGAACCTGCATGGGCAGCTATACCTGTACACGCCAACCAAGCTCTGTCTAACTCAATGCCCATGCATAGGCCGTTATTACGACCAGAGGTGGTTGTTCTGGGTACTGATTTCTCCGGACCTATGCACCCAAATTGCATGATAGTGTAATTACATGTCAGTTCTAGTATAATATATTTGTCGAATGAATACCCGGTTATCATCTGCGTTTCTTCTTGGTGTAGCAATTTTAATGGCCAGTGTGTAGCAAGGCATCCCAATTATGCTCAGTAATGTTCATCCTGATGTGTTTAAACTGAGAAGAGTGTTCCTGGAGCCATTCTGTAGCAATTATGGTCGTGTGGGATGTCGCATGTCCTCCTGAAACTAAGACCATAGGAATGCACAATGGACATGAATGGATGCAGTTGGTAACACAGTATGCTTACGGAAGTGTCACCTGTCAGTCATACCTACACGGATGAGGGGTCCCATATCACTCCAACTGCACAAGCACCACACCATTGCAGAGCCTTCACTAGCTTGAACAGTCCCCTGCTGACATGCAGGGTCCATGGACTCATGAGGTTGTCTGCATATCCGTACACGTCCATCCGCTCTATACAATTTGAAACGAGACTGGTCAGAGCAGGCAACATGTTTCCAGCATCAACAGTCCAATGTCGGTGTTGACGGGCCCAGGGGAGGCGTAAGGCTTTGTGTCGTGCAGTCATCAAGGGTACACCAATGGGCGTTCGGCTACGAAAGCCCATATCGATGTTGGGTTGCAGGCTGACACTTGTTGATGGCCCAGCACTGAAATCTGCAGCAAATTGCGGTAGGGTTTCACTTCTGTCCCGTTGAACGACCTTCTTCATGGGTGTTGGTCCCGTTCTTGCAGGATCTTTTTCCGGTCGCAGCGATATCGGAGATTTACCCGATTCCTGATATTCACGGTACACTCGCGAAATGGACATACGGGAGAATCGGCACTTCATCGCTACCTCGGAGATGCTGTGTCCCATCGCTCGTGCGCCGACAGTAACATCACATTCTAACTCAGTTAAATCTTTATAACCTGTCATTGTAGATGCAGCTTTCGATCTAACAACTGCACCAGACACTTGTTGTGTTATCTAGGCGTTGCCGACCGCAGCGACGTATTGTCTGTTCACGTATCTCTGTATTTGAATACCCATGCCTATACCAGTTTTTTTGGCACTTCAGTGTATTTATAACAATGATCACGAAGGAATTATCCTAACGGGACGGATATCGGTAGATAGAATGTACATGTACAGACAAGCAAATGATTGCAATTTCAGAAAAACTGGTTGATTTATTGAAGAGAAAGATCTTCACAAATTGAGCAAGCGAATAACGGGTTGATCTACGACTGGTCTTTATGTAAGCAGTTGGGTTGTTTGGGGGAAGAGACCAGACAGCGAGGTCATTGGTCTCATCGGATTAGGGAAGGAAAGAGAAGGAAGTTGGCCGTGCCCTTTCAAAGGAACGATCCCGGCATTTGCCTGGAGCGATTTTGGGAAATCACAGAAAACGTAAACCAGAATGACCGGACACGGGACTGAACCGTTTTCCTCGAGAATGCGAGTCCAGTGTGCTAACCACTGCGCCACCTCACTTGGTTATGTAAGCAGTTACTCGGTTCGGTATAAACTGTTGGATGTTCTCGTAGGGGACAGGGCGCCACATGCTGTCCAATTTTCAATTTAAATCGTCAAGATCCCGATCTGGTTGGACGTCCCCTCCCCATAATACTCTTAAACTTTCTCAAGTGGAGAGAGATCATGCGACCTTACTGGACAAAGCAGATTTTGGGAACAACGAAGAGAAGCACTGAAACATTGGCCGTGTGCGCGCGGGCATTCTGTTGCTGAATTGTCCAGGATAGCTTGTCACGAAGCGCAACAAAATGGATCGTGGAATATCGTCTACGTACCGCTGTGCAGTAATGATGCCGCAGATGACAACGAAAGGGATCCTGCTACGAAGACAAATGGCACCCCAGACCATCACTCCTGCCTGTTGGACCATACGGCGGGCGACAATCAGGGTGGTGTTTGGAGAGTCTCGACACACGTCTTGGGCCTGTTCGTCGTTGTGTCCCGCTTCGAAATGAGCCCCGAAGGCCAGTAAGACAGGTGGTCAATGAGGGAACCGGCAAGATTAAAGAAAAAGAAAGAGAGAGAAATGCGGGAGACCCCTGGAAATACGAAAGAGTTGGTCACCCTAACTGGGCGCCCGCCTCACCTTGGTGCCCCAAGCGACTGCTGCTGATATGGCCAGTAGAGAAACCTTACAGCTGCGGCGCCGCTCTCAGCTCGGCCCCTGCGCCTTTCCTGTGGCCGGGACGCGCACACAGGCACCCCGTGAGCCCGCAGCGATAAGACGGACAATAGCCGCGAGGGGGACCCCAGTGCGGCAGGAAGTGGGAATCTGTAGCGCGTGGCGCGCACGTAGCCAGGGCAGGGCTTCCGGCCGGCTCCAGTGTCCTCCCGCCTGCCTGCAGCCCGGGGCTCCAGCCAAAACTGCGCTACTCGCTGACGCCGGCTAGCATTCATCTCACGCTAGGTGAGGAGAACCCTACGTCATAGTGACGTAACACTACGTCATCGTGACGTAAATAACCTAAATCGACTACATGAGTGCGTATATCGATCTTTGCGGTTGTATCGATAACGTCAAAGCTAAATGTGAATACATGTGTACAAACGAAGTAAAAGGAGTTATCTGTTATGCTCATCCCAGTTGAATTAATTATTAAGCTGTAATCCCAAAAATTGGGGATGGCATTATGTGTTACAGGAACATACTGAATGTCTGAACGAAGGGACCATAACGAAAGTAAAAAAAAAAAAGCTTTGAGTCAATTTTTTTTTAATCCGATAAATCGTGTGGATAGAAACGTGAAATAATTAATTACAAAGCTGCAATCCAAAGAATGTGGGATGTTACTGTGTGTTTCATGAACATTACGAATATCTGAATGAAGGAATCATAACTATAACGAAAGTCCAAATGGCTCTGAGCACTATGGGACTTAACATCTATGGTCATCAGTCCCCTAGCACTTAGAACTACTTAAACCTAACACCCAAGGACATCACACAACACCCAGTCATCACGAGCCAGAGAAAATCCCTGACCCCGCCGGGAATCGAACCCGGGATAACGAAAGTGTTTAGGCATTTTTAGTCCGATTGATCGTGCATAAATCATGTGTATAAAAACGTGAAATAGAGAGAAATTAAAGTGTTTCGTATTTTTATAAAAGCAAATGAATTGTACATAATTCATGTGGGCAGAAACGTTAAACTGAGAAACTGAAGTTGGAAGTAATTCCGAATGTTGCTAGAAATATTAAACCATCTAATTCCATTTAATTTTACCTTAAGCTTGTAAATCAGCTAAGAACAATGAACAGTGCAGATTCAAGACGCACACAACAGTCGATGTATACAGAATGCACACAACAGTCTTTAGGAAAACTCGTAAACTAATGATGACGCGTGCCTACGTCACGTTGACGTAGGGCTCTCCTCACCTAGCGTGAAATGAATGCTGCCCGCTGGCGCCTCACTGTTCTGTCGCTAATTCGTCAAAAGGTACTCTGTACACAGGAACACACTAGCCAGAACCGACCCTAAAACGCATGTTACAAGACAGGCTGAATAAACAGGGATACAACGGCCACACCATTTCCACAAGCTTTGTTCAATAAGTATTACCCCAAAGGTTTTTTGTAGCCTTTAATCTGTACTGTCACATAAAGACAAGGTGTCGTTCAACATCGTTTCCAAAAATCACAAATATGATTTACTTCAAATTTTTAAACAATGCTATAATGACTGTTCTGACGCACGCGAGCTACACTGAATCGCCAAAGAAACTGGTATAGGGATGCGTATTCAAATACGAAGACACGTAAACAGGCAGAATACGATCTGCGGTCGCCAACACAACAAGTGTCTGGGGCCGTTGTTAGATCGGTTACTGCTCCTACAGTGACAGGTAACAAAGATTTAAAGGAAAAAAAAGCACTCCGCCTTCAGGCCACAAGTGGCCCATCGGGACCATCCGACCGCCGTGTCATCCTTAGCTGAGGATGTGGATAAGAGGGGCGTGTGGTCAGCACACCGCTGTCCCGGTCGTTATGATGGTTTTCTTTGATCGGAGCCGCTACTATTCGGTCGAGTAGCTCTTCACGAGGCTCAGTGCACCCCGAAATGTGGCAACAGAGCATGGCGGCCCGGATGGTCACCCATCCAAGTGCCGGTCACGCCCGACAGCACTTAACTTCGATGATCTGACGGGAACCGGTGTATCCACTGTTGCAAGGCCGTTGCCCTTATAAGGATTTAAGTTAATTTGAATGTGGGCCGCGCGGTATTACAGGCGCCACGTCACTGGTTGCGCGGTCCCTCCCGCCGGAGGTTCGAGTCCTGCCTCGGGCATGGGTGTGCATGTTGTTCTTAGTATAAGTTGAAGTTAGTTTAAGTAGTGTGTAAGTCTAGGGACCGATGACGTCAGCAGTTTGGTCCCTTAGAAATTTATGCACATTTTAACATTATGAATGTGGTATTATAGAGGGCGCATGAGCGATGGGACACAGCACCTCCGAGGTAGCGATGAAGTGGCGCTTTTCCCGGACGACCATTTCACGAGTGTACCGTGAATATCGGATATCTGGTAAAACAAAAAAATCTGCGACATCGCTGCGGCCGGAAGAAAGATCCAGCAAGAACGGGACGAACGAACGACCACTGAAGAAAATCGTACAGCGTAACAGAAGTGCAACCCTTCCGCAAATTTCTGCAAATTTCAATGCTGGGCCGTCAAAAAGTTTCTAGCCTAACAAATAAAGAATGACAGATATTTCATAATACCAATTTATTTTTCAATATAATGCTCGTGTACACGAATACACTGTTGCGGGCATGTTGAGACAACTTTTGCAAATCATTCATAAAAGGTCTTAGATTTCGAGTCGAACCAAGCGTTCACAGCATCAATCACTGCATCATAACTGTAAATTCATTGTCCTTTGAGCTCTTTTTTTAGGTTTGGGATAAGAAAAAAGTCTGATGGGGCCAAATCTGGAGAATATGGCGGATGATGTAACATTTTTAATCCGCAGTCACGCAGAGCTTCCAGGGGTTTAGGCGCCGGTGCGTTCTCCTGATGCAAAAGAAATCCGCGCTCCAATTTTCCACGCCTTTTTTTCTCTATCTCTTCTCTCAAACGGCGCAGGAGGGTGCAGTAGTATAATGCATTGATAGTTACTCCACCTTGCGAGTAATCCACCATAATTACTCCTTCTGCACCCCAGAAGACCGATGCCATCACCTTACCGGCTGATTTTTGCACCTGGAATTTTTTTGAGGTAGGGGATAAAGGATGTTTCCATTGTTGTGACAGTTGTTTTGTCTCAGGATCAAAGTGGTTAACCTACGTTTCGTGCATTGTCACGCATCTCGCACGAAAGCCGGCTTCATGAGCTTCAAATTGGCGGACGATTTCGTCAAAACATTGCACACGCTCCTGCCTCTGATCTGCATTCAAGTATTTCGGGAGCCATCGAGATGAAACTTTCTGCATTCCCAAAATATCGACAACAATGTCATGAGCACATTCATAGGAAATTCCAAATGTGGTTTTAATGTGTTGCAACGTTGTTCGACGATCCTGCAAAATCGTATCGTCTATTGCAGTCACTGTTTCATCAGTGATAAGGGTGACAGGCCTTCCGCCCCTTGGCGCGTCTTTCACACTCGTTCTTCCACGTTTTAAGTCGGACAGCCAGCGTTTCATTGTCGCATAAGACAAAGCACTGTCTTCAGGTGTATTCCGCTTGTCCTCCGCTGGCATACTATGCATACTTTCATTCCATAATGACATATGGGATTACTTTTTTGAGTATTTCATCAAGTCAAGCAGGGGATATAAAAATGAAAAAGCTGGCATACTATACTTACTTTCATTCTATAATGTCATATGGGATTATTTTTTGGGTATTTCATCAAGCCAAGCTAAAGTTTTCCGGGCACAAAAACGTGCAATAAGAGTTATATGTGGTGTGAGCTCAAGAACATCCTGCAGAAGCCTGTTTAGGGAACTACGAATACTAACTACTGCTTCCCAATATATTTATTCTTTAATGAAATTTGTCATTAAAAATATATCACTTTTTCAAACCAACAGCTCAATTCATGGAGTCAATACTGGAAATAAGAATAATCTTCGCAAGGATTTAAAGTCACTTAGTCTTGTACAAAAACGTGTGCATTATTCAGGAACACACATTGTCAATAACTTGCCAGCAGCAGTAAGAAACTTAACAACCAATGAAATTCAGTTTAAGAGAAGCCTAAAGGATTTATTGGTGGCCAGCTCCTTCCACTCCATTGATGAATTTTTCAGTAGAACCAATTGATTTGTGTGTGTGTGTGTGTGTGTGTGTGTGTGTGTGTGTGTGTGTGAGTCCAATATAACTTCTGCACCATTTCAGTGCAGTAATGTGTTCATTGTAAATAAGTATTATAGTAGTTGTATTACACGTTTATTACCTTATAAATAAATAAATAAAACTTTTTTTATTTTAAATTCAGTGCATTAGTATTTGTAAAATGATTCTTTCATATAGTGTTCATTAAAAATGACGATCATTCCACTTGGGACCTGTGGAATGGTACATAAGCTTATTTGTTTGAGTTGTAGATATTTGTCATGTATTGTTGTTTCTCTGACATGTTCTACATCCTGGAGCACCTCCTCACTACGGATCGATTGGAATGAAAGTAAATCTAATCTAATCTATTCAATCACAGCACGGTTCTTGATTCTCTCGATCTTCACCTTTTTGCTTACGCTACAGTATACAACGCATCCTAGCAGCAACAATAATGAAGCTGGAGCCGCGAAATATGGCTCGCATACCCACAAAAGGTCACCATAAAAGTAGGCGGTGTTGTTCGTGCGAAACATTAAGATAACTACACTCCTGGAAATTGAAATAAGAACACCGTGAATTCATTGTCCAGGAAGGGGAAACTTTATTGACACATTTCTGGGGTCAGATACATCACATGATCACACTGACAGAACCACAGGCACATAGACACAGGTAACAGAGCATGCAAAATGTCGGCACTAGTACAGTGTATATCCACCTTTCGCAGTAATGCAGGCTGCTATTCTCCCATGGAGACGATCGTAAAGATGCTGGATGTAGTCCTGTGGGACGGCTTGCCATGCCATTTCCACCTGGCGTCTCAGTTGGACCAGCGTTCGTGCTGGACGTGCAGACCGCGTGAGACGACGCTTCATCCATTCCCAAACATGCTCAATGGGGGACAGATCCGGAGATGTTGCTGGCCAGGGTAGTTGACTTATACCTTCTAGAGTACGTTGGGTGGCTCGGGATACATGTGGACGTGCATTGTCCTGTTGGAACAGCATGTTCCCTTGCCGGTCTAGGAATGGTAGAACGATGGGTTCGATGACGGTTTGGATGTACCGTGCACTATTCAGTGTCCCCTCGACGATCACCAGAGGTGTACGGCCAGTGTAGGAGATCACTCCCCACACCGCGATGCCAGGTGTTGACCGTGTGTGCCTCGGTCGTATGCAGTCCTGATTGTGGCGCTCACCTGAACGGCGCCAAACACGCATACGACCATCATTGGCACCAAGGCAGAAGCGACTCTCATCGCTGAAGACGACACGTCTCCATTCGTCCCTCTATTCACGCCTGTCGCGACACCACAGGAGGCGGGCTGCACGATGTTGGGGCATGAGCGGAAGACGGCCTAAGGGTGTGCGGGACCGTAGCCCAGCTTCATGGAGGCGTTTGCGAATGGTCCTCGCCGATACCCCAGGAGCAACAGTGTCCCTAATGTGCTGGGAAGTGGCGGTGCGGTCCCCTACGGTACTGCGTAGGATCCTACGGTCTTGGCGTGCATCCGTTCGTCGCTGCGGTCCGGTCCCAGGTCAACGGGCACGTGCACCTTCCGCCGACCACTGGCGACAACATCGATGTACTGTGGAGACCTCACGCCCCACGTGTTGAGCAATTCGGCGGTACGTCCACCCGGCCTCCCGTATGCCCACTATACGCCCTCGCTCAAAGTCCGTCAACTGCACATACGGTTCACGTCCACGCTGTCGCGGCATGCTACCAGTGTTAAAGACTGCGATGGAGCTCCGTATGCCACGGCAAACTAGCTGACACTGACGGCGGCGGTGCACAAATATTGCGGAGCTAGCGCCATTCGACGGCCAACACCGCGGTTCCTGGTGTGTCCGCTGTGCCGTGCGTGTGATCATTGCTTGTACAGCCCTCTCGCAGTGTCCGGAGCTAGTATGGTGGGTCTGACACACCGGTGTCAATGTGTTCTTTTTTCCATTTCCAGGAGTGTATCTCGGTCTAGAAACTTTCCGACTGCCACTCGTACTGTAAGGATAGCAATGACGGATCGTACAGCTACCACGGCACAGATAAGAGGGGCCGGCCGCCGTGTCCGAGCGGTTCTAGGCGCTACAGTCTGGAAACGCGCGACCGCTACTGTCGCAGGTTCGAATCCTGCCTCGGGCATGGATGTGTGTGATGTCCTTAGGTTAGTTAGGTTGAAGTAGTTCTAAGTTCTAGGGGACTGATGACCTCAGAATTTAAGTCCTATAGTGCTCAGAGCCATTTGAACCAACAGATAAGAGGGCTTGTGAGTCCACACGTGTCCATATGAACTGTTGCGAACCGGTTATTAGCAATGGGACTACTGGCACGCACACCTGCAGGCCGTCTTCCACTTACGCCAAGGCATCGACGTGCACGACTCGACTGGTGACGTCACTGGATAATTTGGAAGGTGTAATGGGGCGCCGTGGTCTTCAGCGATGAAAGCAGATTCTGCCCGCACGCAAATGATAGTCGTTTGCACGTATGACCTGGTGAGTGCTGTCTCATAGAGTGCATTCGTCCAGGACACACTGGCGCCACCTCAGGCTTTATGGACTGCTATGTGACAAGCTACAGCTCTAGTTCACCGCTGGTCTTTCTGGAGGTGACGCTAACCAACACTCCGTACGTGCTACAGTTGTAAGCCCCGTTCTTTTGCCGTTCTTGCAACAGAAAGGTGATGTATTGTTCCAGCAGGATAATGCTCGCCCACACTCTGCTCGTGAAACTCAACGTGCTATGCAAGGCGTGCAGCAACTCCCCTGGCCAGCATCATCTCTGTACTTGTAACCGATCGAGCACTTGTGAGATATGACGGGACGAGAAATGACTTGTGTCACTCGTTAATCAGCAAATCTTACGGAACTATGAGTAAAAAGGTCGAGCAGGCCTAACGTAGCGAATACTAGGGCAACAAGGATGTCGACCCAATCTCCACTGGTGCCAAATTTATTCAAGATCGTGGATCCAAGATGGCGGCGATATATATGGCAATATCGCAATGATGTCATGGCGAGAAGTTCCAATTTTGGCGGGAAAGTAGGTCAGTTGGGCTACCTCCACTAACCTAACCCCCTCCCCCAGAAAATGGCGGGAAGTTCAAATTTCAGCAGGACCATGCAACACACCACAGTTACCTCCACTAACCTAAGGAAGTGGCGGGAAAAAAGGTCACTTGGGCTACCTCCACTAACCTAAGTCATCCAACCACCACCTCTTGCTAGGACCAGCATGGAAAGGACTCAGCCTGTGTTGGATAGGGTGGACATAAGTCTTCATTTTGCATGCAGTGTTCATTTGAACAATTTGCGGCAGTGCCTCCATCCAGTGTGTTCAACATGGGGTCTGGAGTCCAACTGACCTAGTACACAGTACCGGCACCAGAGGGCACTGGTATCCCTTCCTTGATCTAATCCCAGATGGCGTTCTAGAGGGGGAAAATGGCAGGAAAAGGACTCAGCTTCTGCTGGGATACTGGATAGGATGGACTGTACTGTATTTACTTCGAAACAATTTATTTAGGGACTGATTTGACATAGAATATTTATCACCACACACAAAACACTCGCTCTGACATGCTTGGGTTCACAATACACAGCATACAGACCTACAAAGTACACATAAATCGTTGAAATAATGCAGTACACTGATGTGCAGACACGCAAACAACTTGCTTTCTACGCCATCACCAGACTCTGGAATTACAAGAACATATGTAATTTTACATGGTTTACCGGAATATACCATTTGCGCAATACTTCTGAATATCAAGCACACAGCAATATCGCTTGCAGAGCAGTTCACTCGCACAAGGTAATTCCGAAGATACAGACTGGAAATTATTTCTCTAAAAACCATAAACTTCAGCGAGGTGTGACGTGCTGTAAACCACTGAGTAACTAGAAACTTATCCCCTTTGCGAAGACCTTTACGTGAAAACTGATATTTCCACTCACAAATCCCGTTGTCGGTGATGTAAGAGATTCCAAATCATGCTTATAATTTACAAAGTCAACTTAGGTGTTTCTCATGTCTAGAGAACCAGTAAACGTGTCTTCCACCTGCGCTGGAGGCGCACACCACAATCGATGTTCTCTCAACTAAAGGTGCGAAATGTGCAGAAGGAGTCAATCAGACAATTTACGTGGGAGGGAATAATTGTCTAGCACAAACACACGTCCAATTGAATCTTCTCGAATTTTCACGCGGTCACGAAATATGTCTAACACATACTAAGTATTAGTTCGCTATTCATCCGTCTAGAGGACGACACAGTTAAGTCAGCTACGAGGGTCACTCCAAAAGAAATGCACACTATTTTCGTAAAAATAAAGTTTTCATTCTGCATGTCTGAAAGTTTTACAGTGTGTAGATAAATCCTTCCCACTTGTTTTCAAACTTAGTTCAAGCTGTTCCCGTGAGTGGCGCCGTTACAGCATGTCTTCAAGATGGCTGCTACACTTGACGTTCGTCAGAAGCAATGTGCTGTCATAGAATTCCTGTGCTGTGAAAACGAGACAGTGGGAAACATCCACAAGAGGTTGAGAAATGTGTATGGAGATGCTGCTGTCGATTGCAGTACAGTTAGTCGGTGGGCAAGCAGGTTACGTGACGAAAGCGGGCATGGCAATATTGGGGATTGTCCTCGCAGCGGCAGGCCTCGTACTGCACGAACTCCAGACAATGTGCAGAGAGTTAGCGAATTGGTGACTGTTGACAGACGCATCACAGTAAACGAATTATCACGCTACGTCGGTATAGGGGAAGGAAGTGTTTGCAGAATACTGAAAGTGTTGGAGTTAAAAAAGGTTTGTGCCAGGTGGGTTCCAAGGATGTTGACAGTGGCTCGCAAAGAAACAAGAAAAACGGTATGCAGTGAACTTTTGGAACAGTACAAGAATGGTGGAGATGAATTTGTTGGAAGAATTGTGACTGGCGATGTAACATGGCTCGATCATTTTCACCAGAGATGAAGAGGAAATAAATGGAGTGGCATCATGCACATTCACCCAAGAAAAAAAATTCAAAACCATACCTTCTGCTGGAAAAGTTATAGCTACGGTGTTTTTCGATTCCGAAGGACTCTTGCTTGTCGACATCGTGCCAAGTGGGACCACCATAAATTCTGATACATGTGTGACGACACTGAAGAAACTTCAAGCTTGACTGAGTTGTGTCCGACCACATCGGCAAAAGCAGGATGTTTTGCTGTTGCACGACAATGCACGGCCACATGTCAGTCAAAAAACCATGGAAGCCATCACAAAACTCGGATGGACACATGTCAGTCAAAAAACCATGGAAGCCATCACAAAACTCGGATGGACAACACTGAAACACCCGCCTTTCATTCCTGACCTGGCTCCATGTGACTATCATCTCTTTGGGAAACTGAAAGACTCTCTTCGTGGAACAAGGTTTGAAGATGATGACTCCGTTGTGCACGCTGCCAAACAGTGGCTCCAACAGGTTGGTCCAGAATTTTACCATGCGGGTATACAGGCGCTGGTTCCAAGATGGCGTAAGGCAGTTGAGAGGGATGGAGATTATGTGGAGAAATGAAAATATTGCTCCTAAAGAATGTATCTACACACTGTAAAACTTTCAAACATGTAGAATAAAAGATGGATTTAAAAAGAAATAGTGAGCATTTCTTTTGGAGTGACCCTCGTACATTTGGCATCCCAAAAGGCATCTCCATTCCGACAGCTCCTACCATTAGCCGGAAACGTGAATCATCCCCCCCCCCCCCCCCCCCCCCCTACAGGTTACTGGCGCTGCATGCCAAGCACGCATAGACAGAATAATCCTAGGAAACCGGCCACTTTTGCCACTATAATTACAATTAAGTACTACAATCGCGGTCTCAATTGGACGCCGTTCGACAATGAGCGAAGTGTAATACACCCTGCTAACGGCTGTGGCCCTGGAAATAGAAACATCTGTACCATTCTTATGACTTGATATACTCTTCCCTTTGCTGTCACAGTATTCCACGTCATAACCGTAGCTTCCTTACGACTTAACACTGTAATTTTCTTTGCACATGTCGGAACACACACTCACATACCTTATAAGCCTGAGCTCAAGGCGAACCTATCATGCATTCCTCACTACTAAGTATAATACTTTGCCAATAACTGATTGCTGGCGATACGAAATAATACTGAGAGAAAATCAGCAATGGGTGGACATGTCTCGTAAGTTTTTCTTGCGAGTAGTACCACTGTGTCTTGGGAAGAGAGGCGTAATCGCCTTACAAACCCCTATATGTTAAAAAAAAGACACCATCGCGGTGGCCATATTACTATCACAATCGGTCTTGATTCTACAGGTGCACACAAGCATCCATGTTAAGAGCTATACCGTCTTTACCCTCCGAATGAAGTGGTTTTTCTGGACAAATACCGCGATACTGAATATAGACGGTGATCGCCAGTGTGTATAATATCAGACCAACAGTGCGGTTACACGTCGCTGACAGTGCAACCTCGTGGTAAAATTACCCAATTTATAAAGTGATTCGGCTAAGGAACGTGGTATGAAGCCGGTATTTGCAACTCCCTCACGCTGCCGCTAGATATTTCTCCAGTATCTGTAACACATTCTGTCTCGATGCCACGCCAGAGGTCTGGTGATATATCGACTGGGTTATAGGCGATGTTTGATTGAGAAGGATCACAAACAGTAAATGGTGAGGTCGTAAGAAATGTACACTAGCTTTTCAGATCTCTAGTGCTACACTTTCTGGTAGAAATGATGTCTATGATTTGGAATCAAGTCTTTCCATTCAACCATACCTGCGTTGTGTCTGAAGGAGAAGTCCTTTAATGATTGCAGCCGCTAGTGAATCATATTTCTGTCACTCTGAAACGAGTCACCTTTTTCGAACTTATCAGCTAGAATAAAATTTCAGATAGCCCCTATGCCTTTTGCAACTGCTGCCATTTATGCTGGTTTACGCATGTGATCGTTCCAATTTAAGTCGGAACCGAGGAGAAGGCGGAGAGCGAGCTACATCCACCACCTTCTGCAACCCGTGTAGTAACAGAGTGACCTGAGTTAGTGCGTCAGGACCGTGTTTTCACCATTCGGTGGAAATGGGAACATGTCCTACCTCCGCTAAGAATGCACGACGTGTATGGTCAGCGCCAAATGAAGCCTGCTCCTGCAACGCGAGACAACATAAAAGACAATACGGGAACTGGGGAAAGGACGAGGGTTTTGCTGTTGCATTGTGGTGCAGACTTCCGTCTCATGTGCGATGAAACATGACACATTGCTCTAAACAAACGAAGATTTATGCGATGTACTCCATTCCCCTGTCGCATCTTGGGTATAAAATCAACAAAAAATTGCTCTGAGCGCTATGGGACTTAACAAAATTGCTCTGAGCACTATGGGACTTAACACATGTGGTCATCAGTCCCCTAGAACTTAGAACTACTTAAACCTAACTAACCTAAGGACATCACACACATCCATGCCCGAGGCAGGATTCGAACCTGCGACCGCATTGGTCGCGCGGTTCCAGACTGAAGCGCCTAGAACAGCTCGGCCACACCGGCCAGCTTAAAAATCAAGACTTCAGTTTCACAACTAAGATGATTCTAAATTAGCGATAGGTGTTTGTGAGGCACTGCAATCAACGTGTATACATCTGCTTGACACATGTCCTGTTTACAGAGTTAGTGGTGGCATGACGTGTCATTTCACATGTAAAACGCCGCTCCTATGTGTTTATCTGTTCGCTTCTAAGAGGTATTCTCCGGTACTAACGATAATTTTGTGTAGGACTGATGCGCACATACTATAATTGCTGGACTGTGATCGGATGTGGACAGTGGACGCTATACATCTATGGAAAGCTATATTGTGCTCGTATCACGCAGAATCGATATTTTAAGGAACTAGTTTTTTCGTGTTACGGTTTGTTACCATAGTTTATCGCTGAATTATGGACCCATATCACTAACACTGATTTGCTGAACGATTCTGGAAAATATACTCTGGCGTTCCCCAAGATAGTGTTATAGGTCATTTACTGTTCCTTATCACGTTCCTCAAGATAGTGTTATAGGCCATTTACTGTTCCTTATCTGTATAAACGATTTTGGAGACAATCGGAGCAGCCGTCTTCGGTTGTTTGCAGATGATGCTGTTCTTTATCCCCTAATAAAGTCATCAGAAGGTCAAAACAAACTGCAAAACGAATTAAAAAAGATATCTGAATGGTGCGAAAAGTGGCAGTTGACCCTAAATTACGAAAAGTGTGGGGTCATCCACATGAGTGCTAAAAGGAACTCGTTAAACTTCGGTTACACGATGAATCAGTGCAATCTAAAAGCCGTAAATTCAACTAAATACCTAGGTATTATAATTACGAACAACTTCAATTGGAAGGAAAAATGTTGTGAGGAAGGCTAACCAAAGACTGAATTTTGCTGGCAGGACACTTAGCAAATGTAACAGACCTACTAAGGAGACTGCCTACAGCACGCTTGTCCACCCTCTTTTAGAATACTGCTGCGCGGTGTGATATCCTTACCAGATAGGACTGACGGAGTACATCGAAAAAGTTCAAAGAATGGCAGCACGTTTTGTATTATCGCGAAATATAGGAGAGAGTGTCACAGAAATGATACAGGATTTGGGCTGGACATCATTAAAAGAAAAGCGTTTTCCGTTGCGACGGAACCTTCTCACGAAATTCCGATCACCAGCTTTCTTCTCCGGATGCGAAAATAATTTGTTGGCGCCGACCTACATAGGAAGGAACGATCACAACCATAAAATAAGGGAAATCAGAGCTCGTACAGAAAGGTATAGGTGTTCATTCTTTCCGCGTGCTATACGAGATTGGAATAATGGTAAATTGTGAAGGTGGTTCGATGTACCCTCTGCCAGGCACTTAAATGTGATTTGCAGAGTATCCATGCAGATGTAGATGTAGATGCGAACATTATTAACTGAAAGATCTATAGACAGAAAGCCAGCGTGGATTCAGAAAATGTTCTTGTGAAACACATTTAGCGTTTTATTCGCTCGAAGTAGAGGAGCGCTATAGATAATTGATCACATATTTCTCAAATTGATTCCATATTTCTAGATTTCCAGGAGGCTTTTGACACAATTCCTCACAAGAGACTTTTAATCAAATTTCGTGCCTGTGTAGTACGTCTTCACTTGCGCGGTTGGATTCGTGATTTGCCTTCTGAGAAGTCACAGTACTTAATGATCGACGGAAAATCATCGAGTGATAGAAAAGTGATATCCGGCGTTCCTCAAGAAAGTGTTGTAGGCCCTAATCTACATAAAGGATTTAGGAGACAATCTGAGCAGTCCTCTTAGATTGTTTTCACATGACTACGTTCTAGCACAGTCTTCAGAAGATCGAAACCAATCGTGAAATGATTTAGGCACCATATCCGTATGGCGCGAAAAGTGGCAATTGTCTCTAAGGAAAAGTATGAGATCATCCAAAAAATATTAAAATTACCCCATAGCGCCAGGTCCAGCCCACCACCCCCAATGAACTAATGTATGAACGCCTTTGTTTCAGGTATTACAAATTTGATGTGTCTTCTGCACGTGTGTGAAGTTTCGATCAAATTCTACTGATGACAGAGCCGTAGTCAACCATCAAACTGGCGTCTAAGTAAGACGTTCTTTAGAAGCAAAATGCTCGAATTTTTGGTTGCGCAGAAAGAAATCGTGGTGAACATCTACAAACATTTGTGTGGGGTCTAGGGTAGTGATGCTATTGCTAAGAGAACTGTTGGTCAATGGCTAAATACAGCTGAGGTTTCGGAAAGTGCACGGACTGTGTCCCACGATCCGCCACGTTCGTAACGTCCCGTCACAGCCGCTGCTCCCAACCCCGCGAGTCGCAGGGAGGTCTTTATTCGTGCAAACCGGTGCATCACAACTCCACAAATGGCTCTAAAGCTATCGGTGAGCATTGGAAAAGCGGGTGGAGAGACTCAGACGCTTGGATACTCGAAGGTGTGCTCAAGATGCGTTCCACGAGTGCTCACGACACCCCGCTAGATTCAAAGAAAAACCATTTCATCTGAACTGTTGGAGCATTTTGAGGCCAATGGAGACGCATTTCTGTTATGGTTTGTTACTTATGGCGGAACCCCTGCGCGTTACTCTGAACTTTTACTAACACTGATTAGATGCTCTCACGCAACGCTGGCGTGTACCAAAGAATTTGATGGAGACTGTGTCGAAATCGGTACATGTAAAAGAAGTGTTGACTGATATTATTATCAAATTATAGCTCTAAAGAACGAATAGATGTTCCGAGAAAAAAATTGTGGCTCAGTGTGGTGCTGATGATGATGATGATGTTGATGATGAGGTCCCATGCTACGAGGAACGTAGGGGACGATGCGGGAGACCTGCACCACTACTGTACTATGCAAGGTTCTAGCCTTCCTCCGACCGTAATGGCGATGAATGATGAAGACGACACAATAGCACCCAGTCACCTCGAGGCAGGAAAAATCCCTGACCCCGCCGGGACCCCGTGCGCAGGAAGCGAGAACACTTTTGCAAGTATGCATTGAAGGACTCTCGTAAATTTAGAGGCAGTTTTTAATAACGTAGACTGGGTTACCCTTTCTAAAATTCACAACATTACTTTTTCGGTCATCATTCTTCTAATTTGTTTGATGCGGCCCGCCACGAATTCCTCTCCTGTGCCAGTCTCTTCATCTCAGAGTAGCACTTGCAACCTACGTCCTCAATTATTTGCTGTATGTATTCCAATCCTTGTCTTCTTTTACAGTTTTTGTTTTCTACAGCTCCCTCTAGTACCATGGATGTCATTTCCTGATGTCTTAACAGATGTTATATCATTCTGTCCCTTCTCCTTGTCAGTGTTTCCCACATATTCCTTTCCTCTCAGATTGTGCGCAGAACCTCCTCCTACGTAACTGTACGTGCTTGAGCATTGTCCTGCAAAATGGTGGTCAGGTCCTGCAGAAAGTGCCATTACAGCTTAGACACTAAAGTCATGACACTTTGTACAGGACCTGACCATCATTTTGCAGGACAATACTCAATCACATACAGTGCAAGCTCTTACTGATTTGTTTGACCGATGGGGCTGCTAAGTGCTATACCACCTACTGCACTCCCCTGACTTAACCCCTCGTAAGTTCAACTCGATTTATAGTTCAAATGGCTCTGAGCACTATGGGACTTAACTTCTGAGGTCATCAGTCCCCTAGAACTTAGAACTACTTAAACGTAACTAACCTAAGGACATCACACACATCCATTTTCGAGGCAGGATTCGAACCTGCGACCGTAGCGGTCACGCGATTCCAGACTGTAGAGCCTAGACCGCACGGCCACTCCGGCCGGCTATCTGTTATTACTTTTGTGTTGTAGAACCGCTTGGCGACTCCGGCCGGCTCGATTTATAGACTGAAGAAAACACTTCGTGGCATTCGCTTCAGAACTGGTACAAAGACCACGCCGCTCGATCTATCATCACATCTAGCAGTGCTAAGAGTATCCTACGACTTCCAATCACTGGCAAAGGGTTATACACAATTCTGGTGACTACTTTGAAGGTCAGTAAAACTTTGAAACACGTATCTATTTTGTAAGATCTGTAAATAAATAGTTGCCACTATTAAAGTTCCAACCCTCGTAGACACACAGTCACTCGGAGGAGCGTTAGTATTGTAACACCTCACCCGTCACTTACCTGGTTTTGGCGTGTGTTTACCCCAGCTAATTGACTAACAGATTAACAGAGAGTGCAAAACTGCCGCAGTATCGGATAACGCAAAGAAAGTAATAAGGCCCTGTGACTACTGATTGAACTCTGGTGGCACTGTCGACATTAATTGATTCAGAATTGATCACTTTTAGTTAAAAAGGGGTGCACACTGATGTTATATTCAGCTAATGAACACCAGATGCAAATGTTGAACATAAAATTAATTAAGAAAATGACTTGGGATTTCAACTACTTGATTGAAAACAGATGCAGTCGATTAGCACAAATTAATTTTAACTCCCGACCTTCCATCATCACATTACATGACTCTCCTATCAGGCAGTGATAATAAATTGCGTTTACGTGGAGTAAAGTGCGATAAATCGAAATTAATTCCTATCGACTGACCCAGGCGTAATGCGAAGTGCGAGAAGAATTCCCCAAGACACGGCCCATGAAATCCTCGTGGAAACTTTACCGACGTGATCCAACAAATTAATTTGGCCTAATTCAAGCTGGAGCGGGTGCAATATCACCGAATACAATGTGGCCGGGCGTCGTCGTTGTGAGGACGTCGGCCGGCCTCGTGGTACTGCAAGGCCGCACTCGTCTATTGACTCCTAGCTATCTTGCTCAGTACATAGCTGAACCAAAACTTTCTATCTCCAAGCTCATTTGTTCCATTTGCTAAGTCCTAAACTGCAGAGACTTTCACTCTTTCTCAGGCAAGCTGAGTCAAGAACACCACGTCCGCACTCTAGGCAAGTTGGGAATGGAAGACCTCTACGGAGACTTCTGCCAGTCCGCTCTTCGCCTCGGTTTCCCCTCCAGCAAAATCACTTACGCCAATTGCAGCAGAAGTCGCATTAATTATGTGTCGCTTCCCAGCACCGACCAATGCCTGCTCTGGGAAGTGAACAAATTCCCACAAAATTTCCCTTCCTCTCAACTTCTGCTATTTAGCTCCTCCCAGGCCACCCATCAAGGTTATCGTCTGCACAAAACACCAATTTTCCGGAATTCTGACTCCCAGGAGAGTACTTCGAATTCCTTGGTCCGATGTTCCCATCGGAGGGTGGCGTATTTCACTCTGTCGCTCTTCACCTGATTTACTTCAGACTCTGTGGACTGTGAATTCAGCGTGAAGTTGCTATAGTCACGAGCACACATATTTTGGCCTCTGTTGAGCGCTCCACTATAGCTTTGCACATCTTTCTTGCATGTTTCACTGAAAAAGAGACGACGGACATTTATGAACAGGCATACAAGTTCTCCATCTGCTTCCCAGTACACCAGCATGGGGTCAACTCCCCCCCCCTCCCCTCACTGTCACTCATCTTAAGGAAGGCAGCTGGAGGCCGTGCCCCGTTACCGCTTTCTCAAGGGTTTGTGCCGCCCAAAGCTGCCTATTGCCGCTTCCCTTCGCCGCTCCCCAGCCGCGCGCCATGGTCAACTCTGAATACTTCCCTGGGATGAACTAGCCTCTAGTAAATCGACACGTTTCCACAAAGTTTTCATGTCGTGTGAATTACTTTAAAACGATCACCCAACATTAATTATTCCAATATGTCCATACTATACCCTCTACAAGATGCATTGTGCCTTGTCAGTCATTTTTGTTCAGCCCTACTGTTCGCTCAACGTGAGTTCGGTGATCTTTAATGACTCCATGTAAGGGGCAAGGTTCTTGCCATCTTACAGTACAACAGGTCTAATCCCACATTAACACAGACGTAGCCTTACGATAACTAGTACCTATAAGAATACAATAACTCAACACAGGTGTGAAGGACCTGTGACTTCTAGGATTTCAAGCTGGGGTGTTGCTGGCTCCAATCCGTACAGGCGGTCTATGAGGCGCCATAAAGTTTAAGCTTGCAGAGTCGGCCAGGAACTTGCTGATCAGGTTGCATGCAGCATCCACTGTTCTTCCGTAAATCGCAGCTATCAGTCCTCAATCCAGCCGACAAGGATTGCCTCCGACCGATTTAACCACTCGCGGTTTCTCGAATCCCCCCAAAAGCAGCAACTTGCCAATCACGTTCCCTCCACCTAACTGTCAATGCAAGGGCTCGCCAAAAACCAACAACACATTCCTTGACCAAAGATATATGATAAGGATCGATATCGGCAGCCCAAGCAGTTGGTGGCGCCAGCGATGTGTCATGCCCGCCAAAATTAAAGGCACCACGGTTCAGTCCTGATTCAACCCAATCCGATTTTCGTCTCAAAGAACGCCTTGATGACTTCACTTTGATAGTAAAGAAGCAGTGCAGACATAGGTGAGTTTGTTGCTCCATATCTGAAGTCAAACACTCTACAGCGACTGTATCAGCAAACCGGTCTCTCATTGGGAGAAATGTGTTTGTCGCCTGGATGACTGTGTTGAGAAATAAATGTGTAGACGTGAAAAATAAAAATGTAGAATATTAAAAGCGTCTGTTTTATTTGAAAATCCTTAAGAGATTTTACAAGAAAAGAACCTCTGAGGCATAAGTGTTCCGCACCCCCGTGTAATTTCCGGCATCCTTGTTAAAAATCACTTCTCAAACGCTTTGAATCACTTCTTGTGCTATTTCCCACAGTCCATAATTCGCCTACAAGCTGTACTGTGCTCCAAACGAACATTCTCACAAATTTATTCCTCAAATCAAGGCCTACGTTTGATAGTAGTGCACTTCTTTTGGTCAGGAATACCCTTGTCGGTGTTAGCCTGATTTTTGTGTCCTCCGAGATTCGTCCGTCGTTTACTATTTTTCTTCCAACGCACCACAATTCCCTCATTTAATCTAGTGTGTCGTCCCCAATTTAGCATTCCGTTTATCGCTAATCGCCGGCCGCGGTGGCCGAGCGGTTCTAGGCGCTTCGGTCCGCAACCGCGCGACTGCTAAGGTCGCAGGTTCGAATCCAGCCACGGGCATGGATGTGTGTGATGTCGTTAGGTTAATTAGGTTTAAGTAGTTCTAAGTCGAGGGGACTGATGACCTCAGATGTTATGTCCTATAGTGCTTAGAGCCATTTGAACCATTTTGAAAACATCAAATCTCAGACATCGCTGCCTCCAGAAAAAGGTCCTGCAAGAACGGGAGCAACTACGACTTCAGTGTGACAGCAGTGCAACCCATTAGCAAATTGCTGCAGATTTCAATGCTGGGCCATGAAAAAGTTTCAGCGTGCAAATCATTCAATGAAACATCGGTGTTGGCTTTCGGAGGCAAAGGCCGGCTTGTGCACTCTTGATGACTGGACGATACAAAGGTTTACGCCTCGCCTGGGTCCGTCAACACCGACAATGGACTGTAGATGACTGGCGAGATGTTGGCTGGTCGGACGAGACTCGTTTCAAATTGTATCGACCGAATGGATGTGTACGGGTATGGAGACAACCTCATGAATCCATGGACCATCTAGGAGATTGTTCAAGCTGGTGGGGGCTCTGTAATGGTGTAGGGCATGTGCAGTTGGAGTGATGTGGGGCTCCTGATACGTGTAGATACGACTCTGACAGGTGACACGTACATAAGCACCTGCATCCTCTCATGTCCACTGTGCGTTCCGACGGAGTTAGGCAATTCCAGCATGACAATGCGACACGTCACATGTTTAAAATTTCTACAGAGCGGCTCCAGAAAGACTCTTCTGAGTTTACACACTTCCGCTGGCCATCAAACTACCCAGACATGAACATTACTGGGCAATATCTGGGATACCTTGCAACGTGCTGTTGAGAAGAGATCTCCATCCCCTTGTACTCTTACGTATTTATGGAGAGCCCTGAAGGATTCATCGTGTCAGTTCCCTCCAGCACTACTTCAGACATTGGCGGAGTCCATGCTACGTCGTGTTGCGACACTTCTGCCTGCTCGCGGGGGCCCTACACAATGTTAGGGAGGTGTACCAGTTTCTTTGGGTGTTCAGTGTCTTTGACACTCTGAAGGTAACAAGAAAAAACAGAGTGAAGGGTTTATCTACAATTTGTCCATAAATCTGACTGCTGTTATACGGCTGAAGGAATATGGAAGCAGTGGCTGAGAAGGGAGTGAGACAGGCGCAGCCTACCACCGGTGGTATTCAATCTGCGTATTGAGCAGTCAGTAAAGAAACCCAGGAGGAATTTGAAATGGGAATTAGTCAGGGAGAATAAATTAAGACTTCTAGTTTTGACCATGACGTCCTAGTTCTGTCAAAGATGACAAAGGACTTGGAAGAGCAGTTGAGCAGAATGGTTTTTGTCGTGAGAAGCAGTTCTAAAATGAATATCGTAAAACGCAAACTCCGTCCGCAGTCCTTGTGCTCTCAGCAGTACCGACGGACCGCATCGTCATCGTCGGCCAGTAGCGTCATTAGGTGCGGTATGGAGGGGTGCTGAGTAAGAACACAGCTCTCCTGCACTTTATCAGTTTTCGTTTCCTGGGGGCGCTATTTCTCAGTCAAGTAGCTTCTCAACTGGCTTCACGAGGCTGAGTGCATACCACTCCAGGCCTCCCGCCAACGGAAACTGCCTGACTGTGCCGGAAATCGAACGCGGGTCCTCCGCAAGGCAGTTACCATGCAGCTACGGAGGCGGACATATAGTGAAATCAACAATAGTAAAACGAGGCTAATGGAATGTAGAGGAATTGAATCAGGCGATGATGACTCAATTAAATTAGAAATTAGGAAAGTAAAAGCAGTAGGTGAGTTCCGCTAGCTGGGCTGGGCTGATGGCCGAAGCAGAGCGGATATAAAATGTAGACTGGGAATGGACAGGAAAGCGTTTGTGAAGAAGGGATTTTTTTTTTGTCTTCGCAGATAGATTATAAGTGTTAGGAGTATTTTCTGAAGGTACTTGTCTGGAATGTAGTCTCGTATGGAAGTGAAATGTGGAAGATAAAGAATTCAGGCAAGAAGAGAATATATCACCTTTTGAACCCTGGTGCAACAGCAGTATGCTAAGTATTATATTCGTGGATCGAATTGAGTATTCGCCCGTGGTCTTGGGACAGCGTATTTGGCTGCTAGTTAAGCTTCCTGTCTCCCGTTTTCTAACTCAGTCACTGCTTAAACTTTGGACAAAAAGAGCAATCAGAAAATGGCCAAACGGGAGTAGAATTCCTCACGAATAAGAAGGGCAGAGATTGAACTACTGCGAACAATTCAGTGATAGTATTGTTCTCATCAGATTCGCAGGAAAAGCAACTCCGACAACGGTAATTCAGGTATACATGCCGAAGTCGCAAGCAGCAGGTAATGAGACAGAGAAAGTATATGAGTATACTGAATGGGTAATTCAGTATGAAAATCTTATAATCAGGGGAGGGGGGAATGAATTGGTATGCGGTTGTAGGGGGAGGAATAGAAGAAAAGGTTACGGCAGAGTATGGGCTTGTGAGTAGGAGCAAGAGATGAAAAAGACTAATTGAGATCTGCAATAAATTTCAGATGGTAATAGCAAATACTCTGTTCATGTATCACAAGAGGAGGAGATATCCTTGGAAAAGGCTGGAAGAAAAGGGAAGATAAATTACATCATGGTCAGGCAGAAATTCCGAAATTAGACACCTGATTGTAAGGCGTGCCAAGGAGCAGATATAGGAGGCAGATCACAATTTAGTAGTGATGAAAATAAGCTGAAGTTTAAGAATTTAGTCAGGAAAAAACAATATGCAAAACAGTCGCATATAGAAGTACTAACGAATAACACGATACGCTTGAAGTTCGCTAAGAACGTGGATACTGCGATTTGAAATATTAGAGGAGGCAGATCAGCTGAAGAGCAATGGACATCTCTAAAAGGGCCATCACAGATGTCGAACGTAGGCACAAGGTAGGTAGCAGGCCGAGAAACTTTGGGTAACAGATGAAATACTTCAGTTAATCGATGAAAGAAGGAAGCACAAACATATTCAGGGAAAGACAGGCATACAGAAATACAAGTCACATACGAATGAAATAAACAGGAGGTGCAGGGCAACCAAGGCGTAATGTAAAATGTGAAGAAACTGAAAAAGATATGATCGTCGGGAGGACTGACTCAGCATTCAAAAATGTCAAAATAACCTTCGATGAAATTAAAAGCGATGGAGGTAATATTAGGAGGGCAAAGGGAATTCCATTGTTAAATGCAGAAGAGAGAGAAGATAGCTGAAAAGAGTACAATGAAGGCCTTTATGAGGGGCAGGATTTTTCTGATGTGATAGACGAAGAAACTGGAATCGATATGGACGTCATAAGGGATCCAGTATCAGAGTTTAAAAGAACTCTGGAAAGCCAGAGGTGAAATAAGGCTGAAGGGATAGGCAACATTCCACTGGAATTTCATTGGGGAAGTGGCAACCAAACAACTACTGAAGTTGGTGTGTAGAATCTGTGAAACCATCAGCCTTTCGGAAAAACATGATTCACACAATTCCGAAGATAGGAGGAGAAAACTATCGCAAAATTATCTTAACAGCTCATGCATCCAAGCTGCTGACAAGAATAATATACAGAAGAATGAAAAATAAAACTGAGGCTGTGTTAATAACGATCAGCTTGGTTCTAGAAAAGGCAATGCCACAAGAGAAGCAATTCTGACGATGCGGTTGATTTTTTGGTTGGCAGGATAGCCAACACCGTGTTACTAGAGGAGGTCGAAAGGCACGGGTTTTAGCCCACGCAGGCTGGTGTGAGGTCTGGAACAGGACAAGGAAATTAGAATTTAGAAAAACGGACGTAGCTGGTGGAATGCTTAACTTTAATCCATTAATGACGAACGTCGCTCTTGTCGGGACATAGTTCACAATATCAATAGTAACTGATAATGGCGCCTTGCTAGGTCGTAACAAATGACGTAGCTGAAGGCTATGCTAAACTATCTTCTCGGCAAATGAGAACGTAAGTAGGCAGTGAACCATCGCTAGCAAAGTCGGCTGTACAACTGGGGCGAGTGCTAGGAAGTCTCTCTAGACGTGCCGTGTGGCGGCGCTCGGTCTGCAATCAATGATAGTGACGACACGCGGGTCCGACGTATACTACCGGACCGCGCCCATTTAAAGGCTACCACCTAGCAAGTGTAGTGTATGGCGGTGACACCACAGTTGATAATGGAAGCAAGACTAAAAAAAATCATGGGACGTTCATGGAATTTGCCGACCTGGTAAAAGCGTTAGACAGTGTTAAGTGGTGCAAGATGTTTGAAATTCTGAGAAAAATAGGGGTAAGCTGTTTTGGAAGGTGTGTAATATACAATATGTAAAACTGCCGAGTGGGAACAATGAGAGTGGAAGAGCAAGAATGATGTGCTCGGATTAAAAAGGTGTAAGACAGGGATGTAGTCTTTCGCCCCCCTGTCTTTCAAACTATACATCGTAGTAACAATGACGGAAGTAAAAGAAAGTTTCAAGAGTGGGATTATAATTCAAGGTGAATAAATATCAGTGATAAGTTTCGCTGATGACACTGAAATGCTCTTTTTAAGTGAAGAAAAATTACAAAATGTATTGGATGGAATGAGCAGTATTACGATTACAGAATATGGACTGAGAGTAAACTGGAAAAAGACATAGGTAATAAGGTGTAACAGAAATGAGAATAGCGAGAAACTTAACTTCAGTACAGATTATAAAAAAGTAGACGGAGTTAAGGAATTTTGCTACCTTGGAAACAAAATTACCCTTGGCGGGCGAAGGAAGGAGGACATAAAAAGCAGACAAATACAGGGAAAAGGGACATTCCTGGACAAAATAAGTCTACTGGTATCAAACATAGAGCTTAAATTGAGAAAGAAACTTCTGAAAATGTGCGGTTGGTGTGCTGCGTTGTATGTTAGTGAATTACGAACAGAACGGAAGAGAATCAAAGCGTTTGAGCTGTAGTGCTACAGAAGAATGTTGTAAATTAGGAGGACTGATAAGGTAAGGAATCAGGAGGTTCTCTGCAGAATAGAGGAAGAAAGGGACAAGCCGAAAACACTGACAAGAAGAAAGGATAGGGTGCTAGGACAGCTGTTAAAGACATCAGGGAATAATTTCTATGGCACTGGAGGAAGACAGAGATTGAAATACATCCATGAGGGGTGCCCCAGGGATCAGTGTTGGGGCCACTCCTGTTCCTCATTTGCATAAATGATATTCTCTCTAGTATTACGGGTAACTCTAAAATATTCCTGTTTGCTGATGACACTAGCTTGATAGTACAGGATGTTGTGTGCAACATTGGCTCGGTTTCAAATAGTGCAGCTCATGACATAAACTAACGCTAAATCACGCTAAGACTCAGGTTTTACGATTTCTAACACACAATTAAACAAAACCTGACGTTTTAATTTTTTAGTAATGGGCATATGATTAGTGAAATTGAACAGTTCAAATTTCTAGGCGATGAGATAGATAGTAAATGGTGGTGGTAAACCAATGTTCAGGATCTTGTTGAAAGGCTTAATGCTGCCATTTTTACTATTCGAACGTTATCTGAAGTGAGTGGTCGTTCGAAACTGGTTTACTTTGCTTATTTCCATTCTCTAATGTATGGTATTATATTTTGGGGTAACTCTTCCCATTCTAAAAGAATATTTTTGGCTCAGAAACGTGCGCTTCGGGCAATAAGTGGTGTGAGTTCACGAACCTCTATTCGACCCCTGTTCACGAGTCTAGGTAGTCTGACATTGACTTTTCAATATATATATTCCTTACTGTCATTTATTGTTAGCAATATTACCTTATTCACAAGAATAAGTAGCTTTCACAAAGTTAATACCCGTCTTAAATTAAACCTGCATCTGGATCGGACTTCCTTATCTCTTGTGCAGAAGGGCTTGCAGTATACTGCTGCATCCATTTTCAATAAGCTACCACTATGATCCCAAAATCTTAGCAGTAATCCACGTGCTTTCAAATCGAAAATGAAGAGTTTCCATATGTGTCACTCCTTGTATTCTGTCAAGGAATTCCTCGAAAAATTGAGCTCACTCGTGTTGTATTGTTGATTGCGTTTACTTAAACGTATGGCTTGACTTTTTTGGGTTCATAAACATTTTATTTGATCTGTTATTACTTTTATGTTGTAATTTAATGTAATGATACGTTCTATGACCTTGGAGATTTGCTCCTCACTTTGGTCTACGGAACTTGATGAGTAAGTAGATAAATAATCGACGATGAAGGTAGCAAGTGCTACTCTGAGATGTAGAGGTTAACTCAGGAGAGGAATTCGTGGTGGTCTGCATCACATCAATCAGAAGACCGATGACTCAATACAAAAATCTCTCTTGTGGAAATAATTCAAAAGCCAATATCGCTTAAACACTGTGTACTAGATGACCGGTTTCAACACACTAAAGCTGCCATAATCGGATCTGAGTGTAGCTGAACGTGTATAAATCATTTGGATACAACCATACATGAGGCAGGCTATCTGATATAAAACCAGTGTCACAAAAAGAAAAATTAAAAATTTCTGTGACAATGATTTTATATCAGCTGGGCTGCTTCATGTATCGTTTTATCCAAATGATTTATACACGTTAAGCTACACTCAGATCCTATAATGGCACCTTTAGTGTGGTAAAACGGGTCATCTAGTAAACAGTGTTTAAGCGAACTTCACTTTTGAATTATTTATAAAAATAATAGTAGTAGTGCGCAGATACTGAATTGAACAAGGGAGAAAAGAAATTTGTCGCAAAATACAACTAAAAGAACAGATCGATAGATAGGACGCATCTTGAGGCACGAGGGAACAGTCAGTTTGGCAATGGGGGAACAGTGTAGGGCAGAAATTAGTGGAAGAGAGCTAGTGTTGACTGAAGTAAGCAGGTTCTAATGGAGATAGGTTGCAATAGATAACAACATTTAACAGTGGGTGACTTCCCCTCTTTATATGATGCAACGAGCTCGGACGCCGTTTGTTGCGGATGGTACGGGCTCTGCTTGCAGAGCTGTACTTGGCTCCCCAGTCCTAGAAGGGCTGCAACGAACTAGAGACAGCAGAACACCGAAAAGTGAAGTGTTGAAATCCCTCCACTCCTGAGGAAACTGCGTTCCAGGCGAAATGAGATGTTTCCGGAGGCAGGCAGGTCGATAGGGCGGTCCACAGAGGGTTGGCGAGGGCAGCACACCCCCTCCTGCTGGAACACTCCAGGAATTGTAGTCTGGAGGGGAACGGCAAATGGAAATGCGGCCACGCGACCTCAGCGCCGCTCTCCCCCCAGCACTCGCAGCTAACGAGCTTCACGGGTTTCGCGGATGGATTCTTCCCTCTTACAACGCCATCGATCCGCGAATTTTCATTTCATTGCACGTAATTTGTTTCCGACTCGGAATGGATAATGTCTTGAAAAAATTTATCCTCCTCGGTCCTTAGGCAGCATGCTTGCTACCTCGAACTTTTATTCTTTTTATAAACTAAACTCGATGTGCCTGATTGCACCGTATGCTTTACACATTGTGCTCTTTTCTGCATGTTCCTACACTACTGGCCATTAAAATTGCAACACCAAGAAGAAATGCAGATGATAAACGGGTATTCATTGGACAAATATATTATACTAGAACTGACATGTGATTACATTTTCATGCAATTTGGGTGCATAGATGATGCGAAATCAGTATCCAGAACAACTACCTTTGGCCATAGTAACGGCCTTGATACACCTGGGCATTGAGTCAAACAGAACTAGGATGCCGTGTACAGGTACAGCTGCCCATGCACCATCAACACGATACCACAGTTCATGAAGAGTTCTGGCGCATTGTGACGAGCCAGTTGCTCGGCCACCATTGACCAGACGTTTTCAGTTGGTGAGAGATCTGGAGAATGTGCTGCCCAGGGGAGCAGTCGAACATTTTCTGTACCCAGGAAGGCCCGTACAGGACCTTCAATATGCGGTCGTGCATTATCCTGCTGAAATGTAGGGTACGCAGGGATCGAATGAAGGCTAGAGCCACATCTGAAACGTAACGTACACTGTTCAAAGTGCCGTCAATGCGAACAAGAGGTGACCGAGACGTGTAACCAATAGCACCCCATACCATCACGCCGGGTGATACGCCAGTATGGTGATGACGAATACACGCTTTCAATGTTCGTTCACCGCTATGTCACCAAACAACGATGCGACCATCACGATGCTGTAAACAGAACCCTGGGTTCATCCGAAAAAATTACGTTTTGCCATTCGTGCACCCAGGTTTGTCGTTGAGTACACCATCGCAGGCGCTCCTGTCTGTGATGCAGCGTCAAGGGTAACCGCAGCCTTGGTCTCCGAGCTGATAGTCCAAGCTGCTGCAAACGTCGTCGAACTGTTCGTGCAGATAGTTGTTGTCTTGCAAACGTCTCCATCTGTTGACTCAGGGATAGAAAAGTGGCTGGACGATCCTTTACAGACATGCGGTTAAGATGCCTGTCATCTCGACTGCTCGTGATAGGAGGTCGTTGGGAACCAGCACGGTGTTCCGTATTACCCTCCTGAACCCACCGATTCCATATTCTACTAACAGTCATTGGATCTCGACCAACGCGAGCAGCAATGTCGCCATACGATAATCCGCTATCGTGATAGGCTACAATCCGACCTTTATCAAAGTCGGAAACGTGATGTTACGCATTTCTTCTCCTTACACGAGGCATCACTACAACGTTTCACCAGGCAACGCCGGTCAACTGCTGTTTGTGTATAAGAAATCGCTTGGAAACTTTCCCCATGTCAGCGCTTGTAGGTGTTGCCACCGGCACCAAACTTGTGTGAATGCTCTGAAAAGCTAATGATTTGCATATCACAGCATCTTCTTCCTGTGGGTTAAATTTCTCGTCTGTAGCACGTCATCTTCGTGGTGTAGCAATTTTAATGGCCAGTAGTGTAGAAACTGCCAACATCTGCTTGACAAAAGGTCTTTATCGCAGTGTCACCCTCTCTTCGAAAAGTGCCGGCCGCTGTGGCCGAGCGGTTCTAGGCGCTTCAGTCTGGAACGGCGCGATCGCTACGGTCGCAAGCTCGAATCCTGCCTCGGTCATGGAAGTGTGTGAAGTCCTTAGGTTAGTTAGGTTTAAGTAGTTCTAAGTTCTAGGGGACTGATGACCTCAGACGTAAAATACCATAGCGCTCAGAGCCAATCGAACCATTTGAACCACCTTCGAAAAGTAAAGGATGGATGGATGGATGGAGAGGGTTGTATGGGCGCACGACGGCAAGGTCTTCAGCGTCCGCTCAGTAACAGATTGAGACGGGTGCCAAGACTCAGAACAATAAAACAGAACGTGAAACACAGGTAACAAGCGTGGAAAAATATGTGCCTAGCCATACTGAGGCCTGGGACGAAGCATACCGCCAGCAGTTAAACTTGGACAACACAGGAAGAAAGTGGTAGAGGGAGCTAAAACAATATACACTCCTGGAAATGGAAAAAAGAACACATTGACACCGGTGTGTCAGACCCACCATACTTGTTCCGGACACTGCGAGAGGGCTGTACAAGCAATGATCTCACGCACGGCACAGCGGACACACCAGGAACCGCGGTGTTGGCCATCGAATGGCGCTAGCTGCGCAGCATTTGTGCACCGCCGCCGTCAGTGTCAGCCAGTTTGCCGTGGCATACGGAGCTCCATCGCAGTCTTTAACACTGGTAGCATGCCGCGACAGCGTGGACGTGAACCGTATGTGCAGTTGACGGACTTTGAGGGAGGGCGTATAGTGGGCATGCGGGAGGCCGGGTGGACGTACCGCCGAATTGCTCAACACGTGGGGCGTGAGGTCTCCACAGTACATCGATGTTGTCGCCAGTGGTCGGCGGAAGGTGCACGTGCCCGTCGACCTGGGACCGGACCGCAGCGACGCACGGATGCACGCCAAGACCGTAGGATCCTACGTGGTGCCGTAGGGGACCGCACCGCCACTTCCCAGCAAATTAGGGACACTGTTGCTCCTGCGGTATCGGCGAGGACCATTCGCAACCGTCTCCATGAAGCTGGGCTACGGTCCCGCACACCGTTAGGCCGTCTTCCGCTCACGCCCCAACATCGTGCAGCCCGCCTCCAGTGGTGTCGCGACAGGCGTGAATGGAGGGACGAATGGAGACGTGTCGTCTTCAGCGATGAGAGTCGCATCTGCCTTGGTGCCAATGATGGTCGTATGCGTGTTTGGCGCCGTGCAGGTGAGCGCCACAATCAGGACTGCATACGACCGAGGCACACAGGGCCAACACCCGGCATCATGGTGCGGGGAGCGATCTCCTACACTGGCCGTACACCTCTGGTGATCGTCGAGGGGACACTGAAAAGTGAACGGTACATCCAAACCGTCATCGAACCCATCGTTCTACCATTCCTAGACCGGCAAGGGAACTTGCTGTTCCAACAGAACAATGCACGTCCGCATGTATCCCGTGCCACCCAACGTGCTCTAGAAGGTGTAAGTCAACTACCCTGGCCAGCAAGATCTCCGGATCTGTCCCCCATTGAGCATGTTTGGGACTGGATGACGCGTCGTCTCACGCGGTCTGCACGTCCAGCACGAACGCTGGTCCAACTGAGGCGCCAGGTGGAAATGGCATGGCAAGCCGTTCCACAGGACTACATCCAGCATATCTACGATCGTCTCCATGGGAGAATAGCAGCCTGCATTGCTGCGAAAGGTGGATATACACTGTACTAGTGCCGACATTGTGCATGCTCTGTTGCCTGTGTCTATGTGCCTGTGGTTCTGTCAGTGTGATTATGTGTTGTATCTGACCCCAGGAATGTGTCAATAATGTTTCCCCTTCCTGGGACAATGAATTCACGGTGTTCTTAATTCAAATTCCAGGAGTGTAGCAGATGGAAGTGGCTGGCTGACCGCAAGGAAAAAAGGGAGGAGCCAGCCACTCTGCAATACACTAAAACCTCCAGACTAAAAGTTTAGGCCAGAGTCCAGATACATCACAAAACTTTAAAACTCTAGACACACACGTCTCATCATTAGCTAAAACACAGGGCAGATCCCCCATCAACTTGTGCTTCTGCCCTTGCATCACGGTATAAAATGCAGTCTTTAAATTGTGGCGGACAGAGATGTGAACATCGCAAGCATCACAAAACGGGGGATCCTCCCGCCGTAATAGAAAGCTATGTGTGAGAGGACAGTGCCCGATCCGAAGACGCCTGAGGGTCACTTCTTCCCGCCTGAGCAACCGGCAGGAGGAACGCCACGGCCGAGTTGTTGACTTCAACAACAGCAGTTTATTGGCAGTCACCGCCAGCTATTCTTCCTCCCACAACTCCATGCACTTCCTGTATAGTGCAGAGATGAGAGACTGCAAGGGAATAGGACACTGGACCACATCCTGTTCTCTGCAGGCCTCCTTGGCAACCCGATCGGCCTGTTCATTGCCCCATATTCCTACATGACCAGGCACCCAGCACAAGGACACCTCCTTACCCCGCCGTTAGTGCAAGTACAGTTGGTCGTATATCAGCAGGACTATCTCCTCAGTTGGGTACAAATTCTGCAATGATTGTAAGGCACTAAGAGAATCGGAGCAGAGGAGAAATCGATTGCCCCGAACACGATTCATCCGCTCCAGTGCTTTCAGGATCGCGTGGAGCTTCGCTGCGAAAACGGTATTTCACCATGGAGTCCAATCCGGGTAATATGATCAGGGAACACCACAGAACAGCCAAGGAAATTTTTCTGTTGGGAGCCATCAGTGTAAACGACGGTAAAATGTTAAAAAACAGAGACTGGAATATAAAATCTGGTGTATAATTTTTGTTTGTTTTGAGTAATTTTGCCATAGAATGTGTTCAGAATAAGCTCTATTACGCCAGTATACCCTACACCTGTGATAGCCAATCAACCTGGTATCTACCTCCCACTACTGCGCGTTCCAGCTTCCATGGTGGACGATAGGCAGTGGAGGTTTACAAGAAAATTCATTAGGTTTTCAAAACATTTTGACATAAAGTCGAAGTCGTTCTAGACAGTGTTTAGAATATGCTGTAATACGCCAATATACCCAACATCACTGATAGCCACCCTGGTCTCTACCGAATTCTACTGGGCATTCCAGCTTCCATGGCAGGCGATAGCCAGTAAGAGATTTTTTTAAAAAAATCGCTTGGTTCTTATAACACATTAACGTAAGATATTTGGTGAGTAATGTTTTTTGAGTCATCGGTCTTTTGACTGGTTTTATGCGGCTCACCACAAAATCCTCTCCTGCGGCAACCTCTTCATCTCAGAATATCACTTGCAACTTACGTCCTCAGTTATTTGCTGGATGTATTGCAGTCTCTTCCTCCGCAGTTTTCGTCCGCTGCCGCTCCCTCTAGTACTGTGGAAGCTATTCGCTGATGTCATAACAGATATCCTACCATCCTGTCCCCTCTGCATTTCAATATTTTCCATATATTCCTTTCTTCGCCGATTCTCCGTAGAGCCTCCTCACCACTTAATTTTCAACATCCTCCTGCAGTACCACATCCCAAATGCTTCGATTTTCTTTTGCTCTGGTTTTTCCCACTGTCCATAATTCACGACCGTACAATGCAGTGCAACAAACGTACATTTTCAGAAGTTTCTTCCTCAATTTAAGGTCAATGTTTGATACCAGCAGACTTCTTTTGTCCAGAAATGTCCTTCTCTCCCTGTCCTAGTCTGCTTTTTATATCCTCCTTGCTTCATCCGTCATTGCTTCCAAGGTAGCAAAATTTCTTAACTTTGTTTGCTTCGTGATCACCTACGCTGGTGTTAAGTTCCTTAATCTCATTTCTCGCAGTTTACTCTCAGTCCTTATTCTATACTCGTTAGACTCCTCATTTCATACAATACATATTGTAATTTTTCTTCAGTTAAAAATATCCTTTCACCATGAATTAGAATCCCACTCTTGAACCTTTCTTTTATTTCCATCGTTGATATTTCGATGTGCATATTGAACAGTAGTGTTGAAAGACCATGTGCTGTGTCAAAACGCACGGGTTACGTTCGCATTTGCAACTGATAAGCATCCGACCTGATAAATGGCTAATAACACCTGATGGTTACTATAAATATACGTGTACGATGTATTAAGGGCGACAAAATATGTTATAGATGATCTGAGAGTGTCGACAAAAAAAACAGGTGGTGAGCCCGCGCGACTTCAGCGATGCAACAACTCGCCATCGTTGGGTCCGGAGATGATGCCTGAGCGACGCGCATCAACGAATAATTAATTAATTGTCAAAAGTTGACGTGGCGCTGCGTCTTTGTTCGTGTAAGTGGTTCCTATTGTATGACGTAAGAAGGCAGTTAGTTCCCGAGTTGACCTCCGACCAAGTGGATATATCGGGGTACGTCTAGGTCGGATATGATACCTACCCGTTGCGTGGTGTATTGAGGCACCGCAGTTGGTGTTTAAGACTTGGGAGAGGGAAAGAAGTTTTGCTGGTAGAACCAGTATCTTATTTTGATGCAGTTCACGGTGGCAGCGTGGATACTTTGTCTTTTAGGTCCCTGTTCATATACGTGTCTGATTTTATGTCCTCCTTCCCCCTTCGCCCGCCAAGGGTGATTTTGTTTCCAATGTAGCAAAATTCCTTAACTTCGTCTACTTTTTGATCACCTATGCTGAAGTTAAGTTTCTCGCTATTCTCATTTCTGCAACATCTTCCTCCCAAAGCTGAGCTTCGTAAGCTCTGTCTGATTTTATAAATAGTCGCGCATGAGACACTGGTTTTGGCGAATTTATGTGCTAGGGCGATCGATTTACTGTCGTCCTGTGGACAGTTCGGTAGTAAGGAATAGTTTGCTGTGATAGATACAGCGTGAGCCGGGATAGAGAGAAGGAGATTTGCAGTTGATGAGTTTTTGGAATCGTTGGAACCGATATCCTGTCTGTGGTGTACGATTGATGGCCGTGGCTCGCCCAGAGGTAACTGGGTTGTTGGCTGCTTTGTTAGAGTGGTTTGGTAGTGACTGGTGTGTGTCGAGAAGGGAAAGCCTCGAACTCACGTTTGTCGTTGTTGTTTAAATACCACGATCATACAGCGGACTTGGAATTGGCTCGTTTAGATTCGAACTGTTTCACTGTAATATGATAGATCGCACCAGTAGTTGAGTTGATAAGCGATGAGAAAAAAAAAAGAAACCATTTACAAGGAACCCGCAACTAAACGAAAACTTTGTTAGTCCAAGTGACGAGTGGCCTTTTTCAATTTAAGGAACTTAGCGAGTTTTGTTTTTTGCTAACGCCTGAAGAGGCTAAGTATTGTGTTAAACTGTTACTTAGGGTTAAAGAGACGCTGGCACCTAGGATATTTTTTTACTTTTTTATTACTGAATTTCCGTTTTTTTGGGCTGTGTTAGTCTTTGCTAGCACTCGCTCAGTTAGGTGAATTAAATTGTATTGAGATAAATACGCATTCTTGGGTTAAAAGAAACCTTTACGTGTGTTCAATTAGCAGCTGTTGGGTGTAGCTATATTTTGTGAGAAAAGCAAAGGTGTAGTTTCAGAGATATTAATAATGCTTTGCATGACACAATTTTACGATGGTATTTGTAAGTTTTGCCTGATCAAAAAGTTCATTAATTGAGTTGATCCACGCTAAATACACAGAGGGTAGATATGCTAAACAGTTACAACGATTTCATTTATGGAAAGAGTGCCCTAAGTAACTTCAATTAGAATTGAACTTGTAGAAAGTTATCACGGAAAAGTCACGATTATTCTAATAACAAAGATTGGTAAATCTGTGGAATACGTTACTTCGTATTATTTACATAGCAACGCTGGACTAAACAGAAAGAGATTTAAGGGCAGCATCAATTATCTTAATCCTTATAGATATCGGTGAAAGCAACGTAAAGTGAATTGGTCGTAACACGACGATATATTGAATATAAATATTGTAAATAATTAAAAGATTACGAGACTTTTCATGAGATAGTGTGCTGCGTTGCGAGAATTTTGTGGTGTGAGAGAACAATTGCAAGCTAGAGGTAATATTTAGCTTGACATAATATAAACAGGTGTTGTATTTTAAGTGGTTTGGTGTTTTGTTTTGTCCGATAGAACGGTGACGGGAGTGTTATCGAAATCTGCCTGTCTCGTAATTCCTCCTCGATATTGTTTGTCAGTGTCATTGGAATGTTTTAGCGTGTCTATTCGTGGTGTAATAGTGTCACTGTATGATTACGATGTTGTGTGTAATAAAGGTGTTGTTTGTTATTATTCGAGACTGCCGTCTCGTCAATGTTTATGATTGCTCCAGTATTAATTATACGATGGTTGATCTAATTTGTCTTTCAAGAGTGCAACTACGGTACGAGCTGGACTTCGAGTATTTGCCAGTCGCTCCGCTACCACTGGAATCTTCTGAAAACTAATAGCGATCCACAGTCATAACATCGACTGTAAAACTAAAACTGTTCCAAGTTCATGCTGTAGTGGTCGATTGGTTCGCTCAAGCAATTTTGCGCCGCAGGAAGCCATACATCAGCGGCATTGCGACGTTGGTACAATACGATCCGTTGTCGTCGTGAGTTCGATCTTGACTACCGCCAGTTGGCACGTAACAACTACATGCCGATCTTACTCCCTTTTTAATCCGAGCACTTTGTTCTTGGTCTTCCACTCCTATTGTTCTCTCTTGGCACTTGTAAATATTGTATATGACATGCCTTTCCGAATAGCTCAACCCATTTTTCTCAGAATTTCGAACGTTTTGCACCATTTGACACGGATGAACGATTTTTCCAGGTCGACAAATCCTATGAACGTGTCTTCAGTTTTCTTCAGTCTTGCTTCCGTTATCAACGGCGACTTTAGAATTGCCTCTGGTACCTTTACCTTTCCTAAAACCAAATTGATAGTCATCTAACAGATCCTCAAGTTTCTTTTTCATTCTTCTGTATATTATTCTTGCCAGCAACTTGGATGCAAGAGCCGTTCAGTTGTCGGCTCTTACTATCTTAGGAATTATTTGAACAATGTTTTTCCGAAAGCATTGCGCTAGACTCATACATTCTATACACCAAGGTTGTCGCTTCCCCCAATGATTTTAGAAATTCCAATGGAATGTTATCCATCCCTTCTGCTTTGTTTGATTTTAAGTCTTCCAGAGCTCTTTTAAATTCTGATTCTAATACTGAATCTCCAATCTCTTCTAAATAGACTCCTGTTTCTTCTTCTATTATGTAATCAGACGAATCATCTCCCTCAAAGTATTCTTTTCGTCTATCCGCTCTCCCCTCTGCATTTAACAGTGGAATTCCTGTTGCACTCTTAATGTTACCACCCTTCCTTTCAATAAAAGTGAAGGCTGCTTTGGCTTTTCTACATGCTAAGACAGTCCTTCCGACAATCATGTCTTTTTCGATGTCTTCACATTTTTCACGCAGCCAGTTCGCCTTAGCTTCCCTGGACTGCCTGTACTCCATTCTTATGTGACTTGTATCTCTGTTCTCCTGAGTTTCCCTGAACATTTTTGTACCTCCTTCTTTCATCGATTAACTGAAGTATGTCTGTTGTTGTCCAATGTTTCTTCTTTGTCCTATGTTTTTCTTTCCAACTTCTGTGGTTGCCCTTTTTAGAGATGTCCATTTCTCTTCAACTGAACTGCCTACTGAACTGTTCCTTATCGCACTATTTACAGCCTCAGAAAACTGCAAACGTATCTCTTCGTTCCTCAGTACTTTCGTATCTCACTACTTTGCGCATTGATTATTCCTGGTTAGTGTCTTAATCTTCAGTCTGCTCTTCATTATTACCACATTATGATCTGTGTCTATCTGGGTACTCCTTAGAATCCAGTAACTGATTTCGAAACCTCTGCTTGACCAGGATATAATCTAACTGAAATCTTCTCGTATTACCCTGCTTTTTCCAAGTATAACTACTCGTCTTGTGTTTCTTGAACAGAGTATTCTCTATTACTAACTGAAATTTATGACAGAGCTCAGTTAGTCTTTGTCTTCTCTTATTCCTAGTTCCAAGTCCATATTTTCCTGTAACCCTTTCTTCTACTCCTTTCCCTACAAGCACGTTCCAATCCTCCATACCTGTTAGATTTTCATCTGCCTTTACGTACTGAATTACCTGTTCAATATCCTCATATGCATTCTCTGTCTCTTTATCTTCCACTTGCGATGTCGGCAGATATACCTAAACTATCGTTGTCAGTTTTCTGTCGATTGTAATCACCACAACCCTATGACTGAACTGTTCACATTAACACACTCTCTGCCCTGCCTTCCTATTCATGACAAATCCTACTCCCATTGTACCATTTTCCGCTGCTGTTGATATTACCCTACACTCATCACACCAGAAATCCTTGTTCTTTTTCACGTCGCTGAACCGCTCTATATCAAGAGTGGGCCTTAGCATTTTCTTTCTCATACTTTCTAGCTTCCTTACCACGTCCAAACTTCTGAAACTTCTAACACTCCATTCCCCGATTCATAGAACATCCTTTTGTTGGTTATTCAGTAGCTCATGGTCACCTCCTTCTTGACAGTCCCTTCCGGAGGCCCGAAGTGGGGACTAGTCCGGAATCTTTTGCCAATGGAAGATAATCACCGCACTTATTCAATTACAGGTTGTATGTACTGTGGATACACATTATGTGTCTTTAATTCAGTGGTTTCCACTGCCTTCTGCATCCTCATGTTGTTGATCATTTGTGATTCCTCCGCCTTTTGAGACACTTTCCCACCCAAAGGGCAAAACAGTGCCCTAAACCTCTGTCCGCTTCTGCGCCCTCTTTGACGAGATAGTTTTCTGGATCTGGGTGACTTTTTAAGTCGCAGTTCTTCGCTCGCCATTACTGATGATTTTTAATCAAAATTTAAGAGGTGCCATGGTTCGAATCCGTGACCGAGGTCTTTTGATTACTAATGAAAGAAGCTACTCCTAGATCACGATGAACTTAACTTGGTGTAAGTCTGCTTTATAAATTTAATAAAACGATGTTACTTTCCTGCTTTTTACATCACCATTAATGTGGAACCGATGGGCTATCAGATAATTTTACTGAAAGATATAAAAGAGGCTATTAGGTAAAAAAAAAGTTGACTACTGCTACCCTACAGTATCGAATAAGGGTTTGCTTTTTATGACAACAGTATATGAATACATTTCCTTCCATGTAGCAATGGGGCTACATTCGGCAGCGATCTATACTTTCACGGTCTAGTGGCTCTGTTTCCATAATTTTTAGATATTTAGAGTTGAATTTTCTCAGTGTTGCATAAATCGAGTTATTTCCTAACAAGTAGTATTCACGTTGAACATGTCCTAAAATTTTGGTGAATCACATCAATCTTTTAAAATTTAGTGTCTTACTCTTGTTCCTAAACACTGCAGTGACCACCAATACAAACTTTTATTCGTAAGATTTAAGGTGAGCGCTAAGGAGGTTAAAAGAAGAACATCGACAAAGGAAATCCTTTTAACGCTTTGAGCAGCAATGATTCCTGCCTGAAACCAGCAGTGTATTAATTTGTTTCTAATTACCAGTGCCTTTGGAATGAAACCACCGACGCTTTTGCAAGACAGGAACACCCAGGGGCAGTTCATTGTAGTAGTCACTTAATGGCGTTCAAAGCAACCATTAGCGTGGATACTGTTCTTCTTGAATGTAAGAGATTGTGACATGCGGTTTTTTTCGTGGTGAGCGTATTGAGGAGATTATTGGCAGTGAAATTAAGTATATCTGAAGATGGGGTAACGTAAATTTGAGTCTGTAGTGCTGCTATTGTGACTGGTTACGAAATGAAATAATTCGGGCAGTAAATAGTTTTGATATAGAATTCATTAAATTTTAAACTCAGTTTTGCTTGTCATTTAGGACTACGTATAATTTATTTCAGGAATTATGCATTTATGTAAGTTCCATGACGTGGGACTGTGACTAGCAAAAATACGAATTTGCTCTCAAATATGCCACATGAAATGATGGGTGGTTCAGAACTGTATGTCCCAGTGACTCCGAAAAGTAAAACTGCCTCGTTAAAACAGTTGATCGTTTAATTTTTGCCAAATTTTTCTTATGTTCGTTACTTACTGTGATAATACATGTTAGTTTTGAGAAAAATTATAAATTACACGAGGCATATTCCGAAAGTAAGGCCCGATCGGTCGCGAAATGGAAACCACAGTGAAAATCAAAAGCCTTGTATTTTGCAACAGTTAGTCACACCTTCCAGGAACGTCTCCACATAGTCGCCGCTCCGTCTGACATGTGCCATAGCTTTGTACCAGTTTTCCAATACCCTCGTCATAGAAGACAGTCGCCTGGACTTTTTGCCGATTCTCTACGCTGATCTGCAGTTCGATGTCTATGCCAAAACGTTGACTTCATAGCCAGCGGTTCATGTGTGCGGAGCCGAAAATCAGAGGGAGCAAAGTCTGGGCTGTATGGAGGGCGATCAAACACTTCTCATCGAAAGCGCTACAGGGCTGTCCTCATTGCCCCTGCACAGTGCGGCCGACAACGGCATGCCAGTTATGTTGTGCGGGCTGCATCAAATTAGGCGAAATCTCTCACAGGTACTCATATGGCGGGAGACACTGTTTTGTAGGCATCTTTACGTGCTCACTGTGCGCTCAGAACTCAAAGAATAGAAGTGACACTATCAACGGGCATATTAGAGACACTGTTGAACACACTACAGAGTCTTCAGACGATCACTTTGTCTGCTCGTCTTTTCTAAACCGTTCTTCACAGGAAATGGTCGATGTACCATGTTGAAATTTATGTTACATGTTAAGGTCTACGGTCCCTTGGCGATGTAAGAAACTGAAGGGTCTAAGTTGGTTCAGTCAAAAGATACGTCGATTTAAGTCACATATTTTGATACTCGCAAACTCACCCACCAGAAACTATAGCGTACTTAGCATTAGTCTAGAATCGTTGAAATTTGCCAATAAGCAAACATAGGAAAAATCCGAAAATTGTTAACTGCTAATTATAGGTGGTGCTGCAGAAGAATGCTGAAGATTAGATGGGTAGATCACATAACTAATGAGGAAGTGTTGAATAGGGTTGGGTAGAAGAGAAGTTTGTGGCACAACTAGACCAGAAGAAGGGATCGGTTGGTAGGACATGTTCTGAGGCATCAAGGGATCACCAATTTAGTATTGGAGGGCAGTGTGGAGGGTAAAAATCGTAGAGGGAGACCAAGAGATGAATACACTAAGCAGATTCAGAAGGATGTAGGTTGCAGTAGGTACTGGGAGATGAAGAAGCTTGCACAGGATAGAGTAATATGGTAATGTTTTCACTCTCCGCTTGCCGCGCCTGCTTCAACATTTCGATGGCCAGGTTCCAAGGTGTGCTTAGCTTCAGGACGCCGTCTTTATTGAGGGTGTTGTCAGAGATTTTTAACTCGATCGCTTCTTTTATAACACTATCTCAAAAACCAGTAGTCCTCTTAATAACATATGTCTCAGCAATGCAATATGGTGTCCGTCTTCTCACATGTTCCACCGCCGCTAGTTTCTCATGATACTGTAGGCGAAAACACCCCTCGTGTTCGACAAGGCGCTGTCCGATAGAGAACTATCCATACCCACACGGTATATCACATACATCTGGAGTTCTGAGTATGACATCGTCCTTCAGAGGCCTCATTAGCTGTAGAATTTGTTGTATGTCATCAGATTATTAACAATGAAAAAAATCATAGGTAGGTATATTGACAAGGCTGGAAGAGCAGAAAATATATGTTTTATTAAGTACAAAAAATATTTAATATAATGATGCAAAAAGATTTAATAATTAAGCATTCACACACTTAGATTACAATTTTGTATAAAATTTGAAAAAAAAAATGCGAATCAGACACTAATATGCATGAAGCATGCCAAACATAAAAATGGCTCTGAGCACTATGGGACTCAACTGCTGTGGTTATCAGTCCCCTAGAACTTAGAACTACTTAAACCTAACTAACCTAAGGACATCACACACATCCATGCCCGAGGCAGGATTCGAACCTGCGACCGTAGCAGTCGGACGGTTCCGGACTGCGCGCCTAGAACCGCGAGACCACCGCGGCCGGCCTGCCAAACATAGACTGTATGTGTAGTGAACTAAAATGGAAAATATGAACACGATTGTTTCTTGTAAAAAGATCATATTTGTCAGATTTGAACCACCTAGTGTATCAAAGAAACAAAATACACTCCTAGAAATGGAAAAAAGAACACATTGTCACCGGTGTGTCAGACCCACCATACTTGCTCCGGACACTGCGAGAGGGCTGTACAAGCAATTATCACACGCACGGCACAGCGGACACACCAGGAACATCGGTGTTGGCCGTCGAATGGCGCTAGCTGTGCAGCATTCGTGCACCGCCGTCGTCAGTGTCAGGCAGTTTGCCGTGGCATACGAAGCTCCATCGCAGTCTTTAACACTGGTAGCGTGCTGCGACAGCGTGGACGTGAACCGTATGTGCAGTTGACGAACTTTGAGCGAGGGCGTATAGTGGGCATGCGGGAGGCCGGGTGGACATACCGCCGAATTGCTCAACACGTGGAGCGTGAGGTCTCCACAGTACATCGATGTTGTCGCCAGTGGTCGGCGGAAGGTGCACGTGCCCGTCGACCTGGGACCGGACCGCAGCGACGCACGGATGCACGCCAAGACCGTAGGATCCTACACAGTGCCGTAGGGGACCGCACCGCCTCTTCCCAGCAAATTAGGGACACTGTTGCTCCTGGGGTATCGGCGAGGACCATTCGCAACCGTCTCCATGAAGCTGGGCAACGGTCCCGCACACCGTTAGGCCGTCTTCCGCTCACGCCCCAACATCGTGCAGCCCGCCTCCAGTGGTGTCGCGACAGGCATGAATGGAGGGACGAATGGAGACGTGTCGTCTTCAGCGATGAGAGTCGCTTCTGCCTTGGTGCCAATGATGGTCGTATGCGTGTTTGGCGCCGTGCAGGTGAGCGCCACAATCAGGACTGCATATGACCGAGGCACACAGGGCCAACACCCGGCATCATGGTGTGGGGAGCGATCTCCTACACTGGCAGTACACCTCTGGTGATCGTCGAGGGGACACTGAATAGTGCACGGTACATCCAAACCGTCGTCGAACCCATCGTTCTACCATTCCTAGACCGGCAAGGGAACTTGCTGTTCCAACAGGATAATGCACGTCCGCATGTATCCCGTGCCACCCAACGTGCTCTAGAAGATGTAAGTCAACTACCCTGGCCAGCAAGATCTCCGGATCTGTCCCCCATTGAGCATGTTTGGGACTGGATGAATCGTCGTCTCACGCGGTCTGCACGTCCACCACGAACGCTGGTCCAACTGAGGCGCCAGGTGGAAATGGCATGGCAAGCCGTTCCACAGGACTACATCCAGCATCTCTACGATCGTCTCCATGGCAGAATAGCAGCCTGCATTGCTGCGAAAGATGTATATACACTGTACTAGTGCCGACATTGTGCATGCTCTGTTGCCTGTGTCTATGTGCCTGTGGTTCTGTCAGTGTCATCATGTGATGTATCTGACCCCAGGAATGTGTCAATAAAGTTTCCCCTTCCTGGGACAATGAATTCACGGTGTTCTTATTTCAATTTCCAGGAGTGTATTACATTCAATACTATGGCTTTATGTACCTGCAAGCAAGCTTTGTACTGCTGTAATGATGTAATTTCATTCTCACTGTTTGCATCGCTCTTCTTTCTGTCTACATCTACATGGAGACTCCGCCAAATCACATTTAAGTGCCTGGCAGGTACTAGTCTCAAATACATTCTTTTGAGAAGATAATTAATACGGGTATTACTTTTTTATTCACGCTATATTTATTTAGAAACGAGTATCATTGTGAACTGTATTGAAAGTAAAAATTAGAACAAAAATTTGACTCTTTATTCAAGATTGTCGGCCCCGATAGCTGAGTGGTCAGAGCGGCGGAATGTCACGACAAATGGCCTGGGTTCGATTCCCGGCCGGGTCGGAAATTTTATCCGCTCAGGGACTGGGTGTTGTGTTGTCCTCGTTCTCAGTTCATCGTCATCAGTGGAAGGCAACGGTAAACCACCACTGGAATCACTTCCCTAGACGCTCAATCGGTGGATGGCTCATAATTGCTCTAAGCGCTATGGGACGTAACATCTGAAGTCATCAGTCTCCTAGACTTAGAACTATTTAAACCTAACTAACCTAAGGACATCACACACATCCATGCCCGCGGTCGCGCGGTTCCAGACTGTAGCGCCTAGAACTGCTCGGCCACAGCGGCCGGCATTCGGTGAGATGAGGCTTCCCCCATGACACGACCTGCTGTAAGGCAGTACATAATGTTAAAGTTATTCAAGATTTTGAAATTATTATTTTTAATATATAAGTATATATATATATTTATGAACTGGTAAAAATATAATTGTCAACAAATTAAGAACTACAGTTTTAAAAGTAGCTTATTCTAATTTCAGTTTATTTACTTTTAATTTGCTTATCAATTCTGTGTTAACAAAAGGCTTATGAGGTCGCTGCTGTGCGTTAAGAATTATAGAAAAAAAGTTGCTCAGAAAAAGGTTGTGAATGCTACAGCTTTCAAGAAATTTAAAACTTTTTTTATCTAAAATACAACAGATTTTTGGAATTGTTTGATTTTTTAAGTATCAAAACAGTTTAAAACATCAGTTTTTGAAGTTTTTTCCCCCTTAACATTTAAAGAGAGGATGAATGGGTCTTCTTTCTTTTCTAGGCAACCATCCACACCCTCAAAACTTCATTAATTCGCCACTGTCTTAAACGAACTAATTACTTACGAGTATCTTATCAGGTAATGTTTTTGCTCAAAACACTATTCTAAGAAGCGCCAACATTGCAGTAAATTTCACATATAATACTAAGAAAGTTTGTAAATCTGTCCACAGCTTAGCACAGTTTTGGAAAGCATCGCTTGTGCGAAAATTAGCTTGCTCTTTTCTCGCATGATGTCTGGCGAATCATGGACGGCGGTTAAGGCGCTCAGTCCGGAACCGTGCGACTGTTACGGTCGCAGGTTCGAATCCTGCCTCGGGTATGGATGTGTGTGATGTCCTTAGGTTAGTTAGGTTTAAGTAGTTCTGAGTTCTAGGGGACTGATGACCACAGATGTTAAGTCCCATAGTGCTCAGAGCCATTTGAACCATTTTTTTAAATCATGGACGAAGAGCAACAGGCAGGTTCCATATTTCTAGATTTCTGATAAGTGTTTGACTCGGAGTGACTGCGAGTGTTCATCTGAGACAAGGGTATATTCAGGAGTGCCCCAGGGAAGTGTGATAGGACTCCTGTTATTTCCTACATATAAAAATGGCCTGGTGGACAGGGTGGCAACAATGTGCGACTGTTTGCTGATGATGCCGTGGTGTAGGTTACTCTACAATTCACATTTAAGTGCGTGTCAGAGGGTTCATACTAATACTCTACCATTCCACTCTCAAATGGTGCGTGGGAGAAAGGAACACCTAAATCTCTCCGTTCGGCCTCTGATTTCTCTTATTTTATTATGATGATCGTTTCTCCCTACGAAGGTGGGTGGCAACAAAATATTTTCGCATTCGGAAGAGAAAGTTGGTGACTGAAATTTCGTAAATAGATCTCCCCGCAAAGAAAACCGCCTTTGTTTCAGTGACTGCCTCCCTAACTCGCGTATCAATCGGTGACACTCTCACGCCTATTGCGCGATAACACGAAACGAGCTGCCCTTCTTTGCAGTTTTCTATGTCCTCCGTCAATCCCACCCGGTAAGGATCCCACACCGAGCAGCAATATTCCAGCAGAGGACGGACAAGTGTAATGTAGGCTGTTTAGTGGGTTTGTGGCATCTTCTAAGTGTTCCGCCACAAAGCGCAGTCTTTGTTTCGCCTTCTCCTCAATATTATCTACGTGGTCTTTCCAATTTAAGTTGTTCGTAATTGTAATTCCTAGGTATTTAGTCGAATTGACAGTCCTTAGATTTGTGCGATTTATCGTATACCCAAAATTTATCGGATTTCTTTTAGTACCCATGTGGATGAGCTCGCACTTTTCTTTGTTTAGTGCCAATTACCACTCTTCGCACCATACAGAAATTCTCTCTAGATCATTTTGTAATTGGAATTGATCATGTGATGATTTTGCTAGACGGTAAATTACAGCGTCATCTGCAAAAAATCTAAGGGGGCTGCTCAGATTATCACCTAGATCATTTATGTAAATAAGGAACAGCAGGGGGCCTATGACGCTACCTTAAGCAACGCCAGATTTCACTTCTGTTCTACTCGATGATTTCCCGTTTATCACTACGAACTGTGACTTGTCCGAGAGGAAGTCACAAATCCAGTCACACAACCGAGACGATACTCCATGTACACGCAATTTGTTTAATTGTCACTTGTGAAGAACGATATCAAAAGCCTTCTGGAAATCTAGGAATGTGCAATCGATCTGAGATGCCTTGTCGAGAGCAATCATTACTTCATGGGAATAAAGAGCTAGCTGTATTGCACAATAACGATATTTTCTGAATCCCAATAAGGCGTTTTCTGCAAGGTGACTCATAATGTTAGAGTACAGTATATGCTCCAAAATCCTACTGCAAATTGAGGTAAGTGATATGGATCTGTAATTCAATGGGTTATTCCTGTTTCCTTTCTTGAATACTGGTGTGACCTGTGCTACTTTCCAGTCTTTATGAACAGACCTTTCGTCGAGTGAGCGGTTGAATATGATTGCTAAGAAAGGCGCTATTGTGTCTGCATACTCTGAAAGGAACCTGATTGGTGTACCATCTGGACCGGAAGACTTGCCTTTCTTAAGTGATTTGAGTTGTTTCGCGACACCTAAGATATCTAATTTTATGTCACTCATGCTAACAGCTGTTCTGGTTTCGAATTCTGGAATATTTAGTTCTTCTTTCGTGAAGGAACTGCGGAAAACTGTATTTAGTAACTCCGCTTTAGTGGCACCATCATCGGTAACATTTCCATCGCTATCGCTCAGTGACGGTATTGACTGTTTTTTGCCACCGGAGTATATAAGACTGTAGGAGTGAACAAGATAGTTTAGACGAAATTTCTAGTTGGTGTGGTGAATGACACCTAGCTCTAAAAGTAGAAAACACAAGTTAATGCAGATGAGTAAGAAAAACAATCCCGTAATATTCGAATACATCATTAGTACCGTATAGCTTGACACAGTCATGGGGGTTAAATCTGTAGGTGTAACGTTGCAAAGCGAAATGAAATGGTTCGAGCACGTACGAGTTGTAATAGAAAATGTGAATGGACAATTTCGGTTTGCTGGGAGAATTTTAGGGCAGTGTGGCCCAATTGTATTGGATCCGAGCCACGTCGAATTTAGGAGAGATTTACTATCTTTTGGTTCAAAAAATCGATTTTTTTCAATTGCCTTTATGGATCCATAAAAGTGTTTAGAATTCATCGCTGAAACGGTTTTTCCGAATACAGAACTGAAATGTTTGTTACTCGCAGCTGAACAAAAAAATGCACCTGCCTGAAATCGGCGTTTTTCACGCAACAGTTTTTTTCTTTCGGAGGACGAGTTATTGTACCGGTGCTTGGGAGGAAACACACAAAATTCAAATGAAAGTCTGAACGTGTGTGTTTGGATGTTAGCCGCGAAGCATTTGCATTTTGGTGCGAAGGCTTGGGAAATTGCGACTTTCCTGGCAGTGAGCAGCTTCAACGAAGGGTATTCAGCAATTCTGAAGACCATGACAACGATGGACGTCACCTTTGGAATCTATTCGAAGCAGTTCGCCAAGCATTCGGTCGACCACCGGATTCAAGCGGCGGAAAAGCGCTTGTCAGCGGCCGTACGAGCGGCTCTGGAGCAGCGCAGGTTGGCCCAGATCGAGCAGAACGCCCTCTGTGGGGAAGAGGAAGGACTAGTTTATGGACCGGGAATAGCAGAGTGAACGTACGTTGCATAATGTTGCATTTATATGTAGTCAAAACTTCAAACGCGTTTTTCTCGAAATGACGTTTTTTTATCGCGCTGTGTGGTAACTTCAAATCTACTCAACCGATTTGGCATGATTCTTTGTTTCCGACGAAGCTAACTGAATTATCTAGGAGTTGTACCAATTTTATTCCGATCCATTAACGATAAATATGTTTACTTGGCCGACGAAGTCGAAAAATCGACTTTTTTTTCTCAAATGACCACAATTTTGTTCCCTATAACTTAAGCGGAGTACAAAAGAGTAATTAGAGCTCGTATGGAGGCATATAGACTGTCATTTTTCTCTCGCTCCATTTGCGAGTGGAACAGGAAAGGAAATGCCTAGGAGTTGTCAGCGTACCCTCCCGACTCACATCGTACACTGGTTTGCGATATATGTATGTAGATGTAGAAGATGTAGGTATCTGCTAAAGACGGTTATTCACAAGACTCCGAAATGGCAGCTGTTAGTAGTTTAGTGCGTTATTAGACCAATGACAGCGGTAGTCAGAGGGAAAATCTGTAAGTACCTGGTATGACCAGCATATCTGGTTTTACCTAACTCTCTCCTATGCCCGCTGTCCTGGTTGAAGATGTTCTCACGTATTCTAATCTCTTCAGCACTCGTATATGAATCTTTTTTTTTTCCTTTGTTGTATTTCAATTCCCACTGGGCGGGCTGGCAGCAGCATATGCGCTGGTCTTCAGCCAAAAGACATAGATCATACAATAGAAGACATTAAAAAAATGGTTCAAATGGCTCTGAGCACTATGAGACTTAACTTCTGAGGTCATCAGTTCCCTAGAACTTAGAACTACTTAAACATACCTAACCTAAGGACATCACACACATCCATGCCCGAGGCAGGATTCGAACCTGTTACCGTAGAGGTCGCGCGGTTCCAGATTGTAGCGCCTAGAACCGCTCGGCCAAACCGGCCGGCTAAAAATACACTCCTGGAAATGGAAAAAAAGAACACATTGACACCGGTGTGTCAGACCCACCATACTTGCTCCGGACACTGCGAGAGGGCTGTACAAGCAATGATCACACGCACGGCACAGCGGACACACCAGGAACCGCGGTGTTGGCCGTCGAATGGCGCTAGCTGCGCAGCATTTGAGCACCGCCGCCGTCAGTGTCAGCCAGTTTGCCGTGGCATACGGAGCTCCATCGCAGTCTTTAACACTGGTACCATGCCGCGACAGCGTGGACGTGAACCGTATGTGCAGTTGACGGACTTTGAGCGAGGGCGTATAGTGGGCATGCGGGAGGCCGGGTGGACGTACCGCCAAATTGCTCAACACGTGGGGCGTGAGGTCTCCACAGTGCATCAATGTTGTCGCCAGTGGTCGGCGGAAGGTGCACGTGCCCGTCGACCTGGGACCGGATCGCAGCGACGCACGCATGCACGCCTAGACCGTAGGATTCTACGCAGTGCCGTAGGGGACCGCACCGCCACTTCCTAGCAAATTAGGGACACTGTTGCTCCTGGGGTATCGGCGAGGACCATTCGCAACCGTCTCCATGAAGCTGGGCTACGGTCCCGCACACCGTTAGGCCGTCTTCCGCTCACGCCCCAACATCGTGCAGCCCGCCTCCAGTGGTGTCGCGACAGGCGTGAATGGAGGGACGAATGGAGACGTGTCGTCTTCAGCGATGAGAGTCGCTTCTGCCTTGGTGCCAATGATGGTCGTATGCGTGTTTGGCGCCGTGCAGGTGAGCGCCATAATCAGGACTGCATACGACCGAGGCACACAGGACCAACACCCGGCATCATGGTGTGGGGAGCGATGTCCTACACTGGCCGTACACCTCTGGTGATCGTCGAGGGGACACTGAATAGTGCACGGTACATCCAAACCGTCATCGAACCCATCGTTCTACCATTCCTAGACCGGCAAGGGAACTTGCTGTTCCAACAGGACAATGCACGTCCGCATGTATCCCGTGCCACCCAACGTGCTCTAGAAGGTGTAAGTCAACTACCCTGGCCAGCAAGATCTCCGGATCTGTCCCCCATTGAGCATGTTTGGGACTGGATGAAGCGTCGTCTCACGCGGTCTGCACGTCCAGCACGAACGCTGGTCCAACTGAGGCGCCAGGTGGAAATGGCATGGCAAGCCGTTCCACAGGACTACATCCAGCATCTCTACGATCGTCTTTATGGGAGAATAGCAGCCTGCATTGCTGCGAAAGGTGTATATACACTGTACTAGTGCCGACATTGTGCATGCTCTGTTGCCTGTGTCTATGTGCCTGTGGTTCTGTCAGTGTGATCATGTGATGTATCTGACCCCAGGAATGTGTCAATAAAGTTTCCCCTTCCTGGGACAATGAATTCACGTTGTTCTAATTTCAATTTCCAGGAGTGTAACAAAGGAGAAAATGTTGTGTATAGAGATATAAAAAAGGGGGGGAACACTATGAAGACAATAGACAAAAAGAGGGCAACTGTAAAATGGAGATAAAAACCATGAAAAGTAGCACACATAAAAAAACCAGACATTGGGACACTTAAAAGTACAGAGGGCAAAGCATGACTGGAGGATAAAAGTATCGATGGATGGGCTAGTGCATAATAATCACTGACAGTAACACTATGTACAAGTCCAGCACACAATTAAAATCACAGCTCTCAATGCACAGGAGAATAGCACCAATCACCACACTGATGTAGCACAATGATGATGTTGAGCAAACACAGGATCTGCCAGGCGTATGGAGATGAGGGAGAAGGGAAGAATGGTGGGTGGGGAGAAGAGGGGGGGATGAGTGGGTGGCGCCCAAGAAGGGGGCTGGAGGGGGGGGGAAGGATGTGGGAGGGAAAGAGTTGAGGATGGGGACCAGGGACTCAGGGAGGGGGGGGGAGGGGAAGGAGGAAAATCCGGTCTGCGAGAAGGGTGGGAAAGGAAAAGGGCTGGCCCTGGGGGGGGGGGGGGGGGGGATGAACAAGGCCAGGTTATAGTTGCGTACTGTAAGACCTTCGGTACACACACCATCAGATTATTTGACTTGTTGCTCTATCGAAGTAGGCGAGTGTCAGCAATATGCCTCGTGGTCTTATCATGGTGTGTTTATCTTCTGCCATTAGGTCAGACAATAGAAATGCTACTTGCACGCCTATAGTAGCAGATTGACGATCACCAACTTTAAGCAGAACTTGATTCATTTTCACACACATTTATTAAATTAATAACAAGCATAAAAATTATTTAACTTGGTTCTGGATGCTATTATCTGAAGTTCCTTTGGTATTGGTACATTAATATTATTCTCACATATATCTCTGATACTTGACAAAAGTGTCTATACTTCATGGCTATGTACAGGAATATGGCAATCTTATTAGGTGCAGACTGAAACTTGACTATAGACTGGTACAGCTTAATGCATACTGGTACAGACTGATGCAGACTGACTAGTCAGAGGTCCGTACACTCGTTATGATACCTTGCGCGTTCATGTATCACTGCGCGAGTGTGATCCGCGAGGAGAAAAGGTTCTACGTTAGCAGCAATCTCATTGGCTGCGTTACATATTAATAAGCAGATCAGCAGAAGCAGAATTTGCTCCGTCTCTATGGGAGCGCCATCTCGTAGTGCGGAGACAGATGTGCTGCGCTTCTGCTGTTGTGCTTAGTGGGGTGCGCTCTAGAGGGAAAGTTGTGTACGTGCTGACTACGTGGAACTATGTACACAACAGGTATAAAGGAAGATTATATGTCACGGCAAAGTTCATCATCCGGGAGGGAGTGGTGCTGGGAATTACCCTGATGAAGGAGCTTGGTGGAGTGGACGTGAAGAGAGGGAGGAATACAGCAATAGATGCACGGCAACGGGTGAGGGTGGAGAGGAAGGAGGAAAATAGGGGGTGGGGGGGATCAGGCCTGTGGACAGTAAAGAATGTGGAGATGTTGGAGGAAAAGGAGGAGGTGGGGCAAGGGGATGAGGTCGTACAGGAGCCGTGTGGGGGAAGGAAGGCAGATACGGATGGCAAGGCGGAGTGCATGGTGTTCGAAGATTTGGAGGGCCTTGTAAAAGTGGGTGGGTGCAGAGATCCAGGCAATGCTGGCAGAACAGAAGATAGGACGGATGTGGGGTTTGTAGCTGTGGAGGATGGTGGAAGGATGCAATCCCCATGTCCAGCCAGACAGGAGTTTCAGGAGGTGGAGGTGGGAATGGGCTTTCTGCTGGATGGTCAGGAGGTGAGAGGTCCAGGTGAGGTGACCATCAAGGGTGAGGCCAAGGTATCTCAGGGTGGCCGTGAGCTGGATGGGACGACTATAAAAGGTGAGGTAGAAATCATGGAAGATGGAAGGAGGGGGTGGTGCTGCCTATGATGATTAGCCTGGGGTTTGGAGGGATTGAGACGAAGGAACCATTAGTTACACCAAGTGGTGACCTGGTCAAGGTGGTTTTGGAGCGTGCGTTGGGACCATTGAAAGGTAGGATAGAAAGCCAGGAAGGTGGTGTCATCAGCATATTGGAGAAGGTGGACAGGTGGGGGGTGGCTTCGGCATATCAGCCATGTACAAGAGAAAAAGGAGAGCACGGAACCCTGGGTGACCCCTGCAGTGGGATAAAGGATACGGGAGTTGGTGTTGTTGAGGGCGACATAGGAAGGACGGCGCAAGCGGAAGGAAGCGACCAGACGGTCAAAATTGATAGGCAGGGGGCAGGTTTGGAGTATTTTTGGTGGTTGGGCGAAACACAATTGTCAGAGCGTCTGGAGTTAAGCTGCAGGAAGACAATCTGTAAAGCAAAGTTTCCAGAGTATTTAATTTTGAAATCAGGTGCTCTTGAGCTGGGCACCCTGTCTAACCTTTAGTTCTCAGGTTTCGCTTTAGCTCGTTTCGAACTGGAGCGCCAAGTAATTATTAATCTCGTTCGAACGACGAAAATACAGCAATCATCCAACCGCATCCAAGCGTTCACTGGACGTCCTGAACGAAAAACTGTTTCAGTCTCCTACGGCCAGCGGAGACAGTAGTTCCACTGGCGTCCGCAGCGCAGCGCTGCGGCATCGGTTCGGCCGCCGCTCGCTGGGACTTCGTCAGTTGTCGGCTGGCTCTCGAAGCATCGGGCGCTGTCGAATGTTTGCGGCCGGCACATTTGAATTCGTTCGCGACGCGTTGTCGAGTGCGCCGGCGCGTCAGCGCCTTCCCACAGAGTGAAGAAAAATCGGAGACTAATACGTAAAACTGAGTGGCATGCGTTGTTGAGCGCTGCTGGGATTCAGAATATGTTGCGTGTACGTTGGTGTTTGCGGCAGAAGTGTGATCTGTGACTTCATCGTATTCGTAACTGCAGCTTTAACGCTTCGGTGATATATAGTTGAAAGATTTATCGGAAGTTTGACGTAGTTTATTAATTTCCTAGTTCATTTTCTAATCTGAGTTCGTCAAACGTGGAGTGATAATTATTAGGGAAGCGAACAATTTCCTTTTTCCAATTTAACATTATTACAATATTTCAATTGGAAGCATGTTCAGCTTCGGGCATTACACCGAGAAATTAACTGAAAAAAGAGAAAGTACGTTCCATCAGAGATAGTACACTGTATCTAAAAGGCGTTTGGCTAGACATTAAAAAGCCGAGCTCAACAATTGATTGAAATAGGGTGATGGAGCTCTACACGTACAAAGAAAATACGGTATTCTCAATATTTTCTACGGGTTATTTACATTTAAAATAATACATCGAAGAGTTATTGTGCTGTAGTCTGTGTAGATAATCAAATTACACCAGTGATGGGGCAGAATATATTGTAAAGTGGTGTTCCAGTCCTTTTTTTATATAATTCGTCGCTGCTGCTGAATTCGGGGCCAAAAATTCGACACGGCTGTCCGTTACCGAATTGCGTGGGATTCTGAGCTCTGCCGAGGCGGGGGAGATTTTTTGTGTCCCTATTTATTGCTTTGGCTATCGGTGCCGAGGAAGTGGGTTAGAGGATACCGTATAATTACGTTCCGGTTGTTGACTCCCAGTGTTCCGTAACATTAGAAACTTAAAAGTGATGCCGTGTTTACTCGTGGATGTATAATTTTTATTACTCCCATTAAACAACGCTCGCCGTAAAAAGGACAGTTTCCGAGCGTCCATCGGCACTTTTTGTGCGTGTGTGCGTTCCCACAGTCCGCGTAGGCGGTGCTTCGTACACTTTACCTGCGTACGTGTGTGAGTGCATACTGGATTACTGAAATCAACACTACCTGGTGTGGCAGTTTCATAGCGAAACTGTGAGCAGAACACACAAAAGGTAAGTAATATGTACTTATTATTTCTTCCCCTATTTTGTTGCACATGCCTGAGTGAACTGTGAAAATTGTGTTTCTATTTCCCGTATCTCCGAATGTAATTGCAGCCTTCCGTCATTTACTTCTCATTATTTTGTACATAACAGCCTGTAGCATGCCGGTAACTTTGCTACGCAAGAAGCTGATCATCTTATTCTTATTTAATTCTTGTGCAAACGGACACCTGCGCCACAACAATGGGCGAGTCTCGTGAACAGTGCGAGCCATAGCCATAGTCTTTTATGTGTGACGTCATATGCAGATGGCGTCTGGGATGTTTTTGTTTTTATTCCTTTTTATGTCATTTATTTCTTGTGGGTGATTGTGTTGCTTACAAACTAACCATACGGATTATTTCTGATGTTACAGCATTATGTAACAATTAACGTTGTTTATAAAGACTGACTACCCTGGTCGGAAGTAGGTGAAAGTCACAAGAATGAGCGAAATTTTTTGTAATGACCTCATCGGAAAAACAGTATTACAGAGTAATGTTGTTGTGCCTAGCTGTATACGATATCTCGATTTTCGTAAGTGACACTGAATTGAAAACCTAAACATCATACTTTTGCTAGGAAAATTGTTCACAAGATTTCTATTAAACTAGTTAATCTCGCAAACCAGATTATTAAAAGAATCGTTCTGTCATGGATAAAACAGCTTCTAACGTCTGCTTACTTTACAAATGAGTTAATGGGTCAAAGATTTGAAATTACGCATCTAAGGGAGAAAAATATAGAAAAGGTTTGAAATTATGCTTAAAATTTGTTTGAAATCTCTAAGCACGTTGTTTCATTATGGAACGCTGAATGTGTATAGTCTGTGTAATTTGCTAGTATTTAGCGCATCTCATTGTTTATCGCGTCATATCTCCTGAACTACGTGTCATTCAATGGCATAAATTTGTAGATACATTCAGTGGTATACGTAGACTCAGTCTGCAAAATGTGTTGCGAATGGTGCTAATCGTAAAGAAGTAATAAATTAAAACATCATGAATGGTGCTGAAGTTTTACTACATTCAGAGCGAAAAATGTAGTAATTGGTAAACTTTTCAGCAAGCAGAAGTTTAGAACTGTCTGAAATTATGTTTAAAGCTTTTTGAAAGTTGCTAAGTGCTCTCATTCTAAAATAAGCTGGATGAATATACTACGAGCAGTTTTCAATCCGCCAGTTACGCAGCCTCGAGCCTCGAGCATATACTCAGTTTCTAACCGCTATGTAAGTAGTTCGTGATTTGCGTCGCTGGCCCTCGATTTTGCGACCCCGCGTTAGATTTCCGGCCGCGTCGGGGGTTTTTTCCACTTGGGTCTCTCTCTCTCTCTCTCTCTCTCTCTCTCTCTCTCTCTCTCTCTCTCTCTCTCTCTCTCTCTCTCTCTCTGTGTGTGTGTGTGTGTGCTGTCGTCCGTCATCGTTTCATCATCATCATCTAGCATGTCACCAAAGTGGGGTTATATAAAAACACTTGCACCATGCAGGGGTCAGAAATGTTATCGCTCATTTCATTTCACACTATTATTTGTCTTTCTGTGTTAAGCCTTTGGCTTCGGATTATATCCCTTAATGAGTAGATTATGAGAGAATTTTATATTTTTGAAATCTGTCAATAATTATGTAAAATACTGAAAATCAAATTTTGTTTTGTCCCTGGAAGGGACCTTGCTCCGAATTACCCGTGGATAAGTTGTTAATCATAACATATATATGTATATATAACACTCACCATGTGATTATCGAATATCATCTTCTCCTCAGTCCGTTGCTAAAGGATTTCCTTTTTTACAAGTTTTTAACAGACTTTGCAATTATATTTAATGCTGACGCTATTAGCACTATTATGAGGGGCATACAGTAAGTAATACGAAACACTGTTTTTTTTTCTGATAGTAAGACGGTTTCATTCAGGATTCCAATACACCATACTACACCCCACTCTTTTGCCTACAAAACCCTATTTTTCAACATAACCTCTTTCCAATGCAACGGCTCCACGCTACCTTACTGGGAGAGCCTGTGTGTTCGTATAGTATCATTCCACTCCTCGACGTAGGAGCCAAAGTCTTGTTGCATCAACAACCTACCCATTGGAAGGAAGTCGGCCGTGCCCTTTTAAAGGAACCATCCCGGCATTTGCCTGGAGCGATTTAGGGAAATCACTGAAAACATAAATCAGTATGACCGGAGACGGGTTTGAACCGGCGTTCTCCCAAATGCCAGTCCAGTCTGCTAACCACTGCGCCACCGCGCTCGGTGTGTATAGCCTACATTAGTTTTTCACCTGCGCAAGGAGCTCACGGTAGACCCAAGTCCATACAGAGTGAATCATCTGTCCCTACCGTTGTCGTTTTATGCAACCCTCAGTGTTATAGCTGGCCCTCATAAACCACAGACGAGATTTTCATATTGCCTCGCTCGCTACGCGCGAACTGTTAGCCCTACAGAAAAAATGAGCAGGACCCTATTGTAGGATATTTAATGGAGACAAGTTTCCACTGAATTCCACAGTTTTAGTCATTCAAGAAAAACATTCAAAAGGGACCAGAAGCACCTATACCCCACCATTCAGGATTTCAGGTACGTTTTTCGTAGCACTCCCTCCTTCCACTGTACAAAATGTTGCGACTACACGAACTATTGCCGGTATTCGATCTTTTTTGTCTCTATTGACTGGGCTATTACGGCACTATCGTAGTGGGCTAATTCGTTTTTAATTTAAACGTGCCCATCAGGCTAATGAACGAAAAATTACTTTTATAAACGGTACTCAAAAACTTATTACATTCGCAGTTTCATCCAGACTTAACCCTAACAAGCACAGTAGTTTCGTATAGACAAAGTTCAATTTCTCGTCAGGATTGTTCAATGTGACATCAGAAGGGAGGTCGCCGCTAACATTGAGAGGCACAAATCAAATACAGTGACCTCATATCCACTCTTTGGACATCAACCTGCCAAGTGAAGACTGAAGTCCAGGGAGAGTTTTGTATCAACCTCACAGCCTTTAGAAGGATCAGTTGCGGCTACCCGACTCTCCACACAGATGCCAACACCTGTCAAACTGGATCACATCACAAGAGCCCCTGCCGCCTGGACACATGGAGAAGTGGGTCATCTGGAAGTCCTTGAACAGACTACGGACCGATGCCGCATTATCGAGGGACAATCTCCTTAAATGGAACTTCCAACTGCCAACACAACACTGTGCGAATGCTGTGAATTTCAGACAACCCGGCATCTCTTCAAATGTACCTCCTGCCCAACCAGCTGTAGCATGAAGGACTTAACGTCTGCAGCACCCAATGCTATCACAGTTGCCCAATTCTGAGTGATTACTGTATAGTTTTCTTTGTTTGTATTGTATGTGTGTTCATTTTAGTGTACCTCTGACACAAATAAAGAAGAAGTAGTTTCATAGTGAGCAGGCTTGTCGTATGTTGTTGTGGTCTTCAGTCCAGAGACTGGTTTTATGCAACTCTCCATGCTACTCTATCTCCGAGTAACTAGTGCAACCTGCTCAATCTGCTTAGTGTATTCATTTCTTGGCCTCCCTCCACGATTTTTACCATCCACGCTTCCCTCCTATACTAAATTGGTGACCCCTTGATGCTTGAGAACGTGTGGTATCAACCGATCCCTTCTTCTACTCAAGTTGTACCACAAATTCCTCTTCTCCCCAATTCTGTTCAGTACCTCCTCGTTAGTTACGTGACCTACCCATCTAATCTACAGCATTCTTCTGTAGCACCACATTTCGAAAGCTTCTATTCTCTTCTTGTCGAAACTAGTTATCCTCCATGTTTCACTTCCATACATGGCGACACTCCATACAATTACTTTCAGAAAATACTTCCTGAAACTTAAATCTACAAATTTCTCTTCTTCAGAAACGCTTTCCTTGCCATACCCAGTCTACATTTTATATTCTCCCTAATTCGACAGTACTGCTTGACGTATACAAAGCTGTTATTGTTTATTTTATTTGTTAAAATTCACAATATTGTTAAGTGAAAGTTACACTATGATGAATTTTATAAAATGTACATGCTCGTCTAAGCCGGTAAGTGATAAGGCCGGTAATGGAAGACCTAAAAAGGTCGAACGTGTAAAATAATCGATGTAGTCGCAACTTTTTGTACAGTGGTAGTAGGAAGTGCATGACTAACATACTAAACATCCTAACCGGAAACGGCTGAGTGTGGGAGTGGGGGTCATTTGAAGATCACTTTTGTCCGTTTCTCTTGAAAAATTCGAAAACAACGGCCTCTAGCGGAAACATTTAGCTACATTAAATTTCGTACATGAATGTGCTGTTCATTTTTTCTGTGGGAGTAATAGGTAGCGAGCGCGAGAAAATGAAAGTCTCGCACGAGGTTTATGAAGGCCCGATATAACGTTGCGGATTGCATAAAGCGATAGCGGTAGGGGCAGCTGAGTCAGCCTGTGCGGGGCGATTTTGCTAAATGGAGACAAACTTCAGGAGACGATCCTTGAGAGGATGGGGAATACGGCCGTAAATGCGTTCCAGTCACTCTTTCATAGTGACTCTCGTATAAGGACCAGGCAGGTGGCCTGCAAGCATGGGCTAATCCAGACGACCGCGTGGATCATTCTCTGATTTGTCTCCATGGCGAAGAATTAGTCAATGGTTCATCGCACAGGAACCCTGATGCTTCAGAACGTGTGGTATCAACCGATCCCTTCTTCTAGTCAAGTTGTGCCACACAACCTTGTTATGGGACCATTGCTTTTCACAATATATATAAATGACCTAGTAGGTAGTGTCGGAAGATCCATACGGTTTTTCGCGGATGATGCTGTTGTATACAGAGAAGTTGCAGAATTAGAAAATTGCAGCGAAATGCAGGAAGACCTGCAGCGGATAGGCACTTGGTGCAGGGAGTGGCAACTGACCCTTAACATAGACAAATGTAATGTATTGCGAATACATAGAAAGAAGGATCCTTTATTGTATGATTATATGATAGCAGAAGAAACACTGGTAACAGTTAATTCTGTAAATAGCTGGGAGTATGCGTACGGAACGATTTGAAGCGGAATTATCATATAAAATTAATTGTTGGTAAGGCGGGTGCCAGGTTGAGGTTCATTGGGCCAGTCCTTAGAAAATATAGTCCATCAACAAAGGACGTGGCATACAAAACACTCGTTCGACCTATGCTTGAGTATTACTCATCCGTGTGGGATCCGTACCAGGTCGGGGTGACAGAGAGGATAGAGAAGATTCAAAGAAGAGCGGCGCGTTTCGTTACAGGTTGGTAAGCGTGATAGCGTTACGGAGATGTTTAGCAAACTCTAGCGGCAGGCTCTGCAAGAGAGACGCTCTGCATCGCGGTGTAGCTTGCTGTCCAGGTTTCGAAAGGATGCGTTTCTGGATGAGGTATGGAATATATTACTTGCGCCTACTTATACCTCTAGAGGGGATCACGGATGTAAAATTAGAGAGATTCGAGCGCGCACGGACGCTTTCCGGCAGGCGTTCTTCCCGCGGACCATACGCGACTGGAACAGGAAAGGGAGGTACTGACAGTGGCACGTAAAGTGCCCTCCGCCACACACCATTGGGTGGCTTGTGGAGTATAAATGTAGATGTAGATGTAGGATACCAAAGAGGTGGGATTTCTGTCACCCATCCTGTTCATATGAGACTTTCTTTACTGGTGGTGTTATCATCGACCTTCACAACACACAACTGTGGGCTATGGACACTTCGCACGGTATGGTGACAGTACCATTTGACCCTGAATGTATGGGCGGGGATTATTGGCGACCGCCTCGTAGGACATCCTTCCACAACGCCTCAGAGGTGAGGCATATTTATACTCCCTGCAGGTGACACTGATTTCCCTGCTGGAAGACGTGTCTTTCGTTGTACGAAAGGTATTGTAGCTACTACATAACTGATGGGGCTCCGGCTCATTGCTCTTTTGAGCTCTGAGCTGAAACACTAGTACGGACAGAATTTTTCCACTTGGGGGTGCGCTCTCATATATACATTCAATCATTTAAACTTACACTGATCTTTTATCTCCACCCTCAAATGGGCGAAATTCCCTTGGAACGAATTTCTGGCCATACGCACATTTATTTATTTATTTAATTTTTATTTATTTATTTATTTATTTGCTGCTCCTAATTTTCTCAGCGGTCAACAGTCTTGCTGCAGTGGTAACACCAGTGTCAGATTACCGAAATTAAGCAATGGCGGGTTGGGCCAGCACTTCGATGGGTCTACCGAGCGCTATTGGCAAGCGGTGTGCACTCAGCGCTTGTGAGGCAAAGTGAGTGAGAAGTAGCGGCTCCGGTCTCGTAAACTGAGATGCGGCCGGGAGAGTGGTGTGCTGACTACATACCCCTCCATATCCGCATCCAGAGACGTCTGTGTGCTGAGGGTGACACGGCGGCCGGTCGGTTCTGTTGGGCCTTCCAAGGCCTGTTCTACATCCACATCTACATACATACTACGCAAGCCACAGTATGGTGTCCGGCGGAGGTTCACTCTGCCAATACTAGTCGTATCCAGCTCTAGTCGTGAATAGAGCACGCGAAAAATAACTGTCTGTATACCTTCGTACGAGGCCTAATTTGTGATCATGGTCCTTTCGTGAAATATACGTTGGTGGCAGTAGAATTGTCCTTCAGTCAGCTTCAAATGCCTGTTCTTCAAATTTTCTCAATAGTATTCCTCGAAAAGAACGTCACCTCCCCTCCATGTGTTCCTATTTGAGATCTAAAGCATCTCCGTAATACTTCCACGTCATATTATATGAATGCATAGTGTCTGCTCTTTCGGAGATGTCCGAAAGAGCAGACATAATGCAGAATCCGCAGCTGTTATACATTATATGTAATTACAGAATGTACATACAGCCACATCGGCTGAATAAAATTGTTGTCAAATTGACCATGGTTTTCGACAGCTCTAAGGCGGTCTTCATCAGAATAAAAATTACATAGGTTCAAATCAAATGGTCCAAATGGCTCTGAGCACTTTGTGACTTAACCTCTGAGGTCATCAGTCGCCTAGAACTTAGAACTAATTAAACCTAACTAACCTAAGGACATCACACACATCCATGCCCGAGGCAGGATTCTAAACTGTGACCGTAGCGGTCGCTCGGTTCCAGACTGTAGCGCCTAGAACCGCACGGCCACTTAGACCGGCGATTACATAGGATTACATGTAATCACACCGTAGGTGAAAAACATCAACCTATGGTATGATTACATATAATCCTATGTAATTTTTATTCTGATGAAGACCGCTTTAGAGCTGTCGAAACCATGGTCAATTTGACAACAGTTTTATGCAGACTTGGTGGCTATACGTGCATTCTGTAAAGTTAACGCACCGTTGCTGGACTTCAGCCTATAACAGTGTTTAAAATTTCATTATATGGAAATTGAAGGTGGAGACGGGAAGACAGGAAAGGAAAGGTTGAGGATCATTGCTGTCAGGGACACACGGAATCAGCGGCGACGAGTGAAAGTGTGTACCGGATCCAGGATCACTTGCTTTTAGGCAGGTGCGGTAGCCACTGCGCCACTCGGGATTTGATTGGCGTAGCCTGGCAGTGCGGCCACCTTCTTGAGTGCGGATGCACAGATACGTCCGATTTCCTGTGGGAATCTCAGAGAGCGAACATGGAAGAAATTGAAAGGCGATGCGGGGATAGGGTTGCACTCGGCGGGAATGCCGACCGGCGGTGAGGCGTGCCGACATAGTCATCGGAGTTGCGATCACGCTGTGTCCCGGGTGGTACAGTGATTGAAGCACCTGCCTAATAAACAGAAGATTCCGGGTTCGAATCCCGGGCCGGTACACATTTTCACTCGTCGCCGCTCATGTTGCGATGCAGCTGACAACAGTGATCCTCTCCTTTTCCTTTCCTTTCTTCCCGTCTCCACCTTCAATTTACATACTTGCGTCTCAATCGAGCCAATTAGTAACAAATCTAGCAGCTCACCTCTGAATTGCTTCGATGTGTTCCTTTAATCCGACTTGTTCAGGATCCCAAACAGTCGAGCGGTACTCAAGTGTGTCCTATATGCCGTCTCCTCTACAAATGGACTACACTTCCCTAAAATTCTCCCAACAAACCAAAGTTCACCATTCGCTTTTCCTACCACAGTGCCTGCATGCTCGTTCCGTTTCATATCGCTTTGCAACATTGCGGGCACACACACACACACACACACACACACACACACACACACACACACACACACACACACACACATATATATATATATATATATATATATATATATATATATATATATATATATGTGTGTGTGTGTGTGTGTGTGTGTGTGTGTGTGTGTGTGTGTGTGTGTGTGTGTACAGGGTGTAAACGGTATAAGGCGCCAAAATTATACAAATGGGACATCTCGGTGTGCTTGACAAAAAAGTCTAATGACATTATTTTTGTGTTATTAAAACCTAATGTTCGTAGGATAGATAGTATACGCATTTCTGTTTACGTAGTCAACCGAGAGTTGGTTGGGTTGTTTTGGGGAAGGAGACCAGACAGCGAGGTCATCGGTCTCATCGGATTAGGGAAGGATAGGGAAGGAAGTCGTCCGTGCCCTTTCAGAGGAACCATCCCGGCATTTGCCTGGAGCGATTTAGGAAAATCACGGAAAACCTAAATCAGGATGGCCGGACGCGGGATTGAACCGTCGTCCTCCCGAATGCGAGTCCAGTGTCTAACCACTGCGCCACCTCGGTCGGTCAACCGACAGTGCACGGCGTACCGAGCTTATTGCCTACAATGACGGGGCGGCCAGAAAAAGGCAACGAGCAGACCAGTGGATTGAAATCATTAGACGTCTACAACGGCGTCGTGTGATAATCAGGTGCTACCGAAAAAAGGAATGTATAGGGGTTTTGGGTTGTCAAAAATGTGTAATTCGCTTTACGTGAATTGAATGCAACCAGTCTGTTTTTCAACAAATCGATAACGAAGGTCGTAGTAGTAATGACAAGCTAATATCAAACACAATGTATTTCCACTAGTACAAATTCAATCAATCACCAAGTAGATAGTTGTGCATTAATTACAAACAACTGTTTCACCTTTTTACGGCAATGCCATAACGAATACTAAATTCACATTATTTTCCTTCTGTACAACAACATCGTAACGAAAAGAAAACCCATTACTTCGTTTCCTCTTACACCAATACTACAATAAATGTTCGAAATGACCACCATTCACTTCTACACATGCTTCATTACGGCGAACCCAGTTTCGTCGAACTCGTTCACACACATGCACATTGGCCTTTATGGTATTGGCAGCATCTAAAATCTTCTGCGTCAGTTCGTCCACATTATTTACTGGCTCAGCATAAACAAGTTCCTTCATATGGCCCCAAATGCAAAAATCCAGTGGATTTAAATCAGGGCTGCGTGCTGGCCATCGACGTGGACCCGAACGCCCGATCCATCGTCCTGGAAATCGACTATCCAAACATCTGCGTGTTCTGTGACCAATGTGGGGTGGAGCACCATCGTGGAGGAACCACATGTTATGACGTATGCCTTACGGAATGTCTTCTGACAAAGTTGGTAACAATGTTTCCTCTAGAAACGTTCGGTAAACCAGTCAAAAGTGCAGGTAAAACAGAGGGTCCAATAATGTAATTATCGAGCATACCCGCCCACACATTTACGTAAAATCGTCGCTGAAAATGTGTTGCCACTACGTGGCGAGAATTGTGTACACTCCACGTGTGCATGTTATGGAAATTAGTTATTCCGTCGCGAGTGAAACACGCTTCATCTGTGACGAGTATTTTGTTGACACTGTGTAACACAAACCACTCTGAGATTTCACGTCGTGGAGGGAAATCTTGTTCTTCCAATGCTTGTATGCCTTGAATGTGGTAAAGCCGCAGACGCTCCTCCTGCAAAGTGCGATGAACGACAGTGTGCGATATACCCACGTGGCGGGCGATGCTTCTAGTACTCTGAGGAGGATCCTCCTAGGTGCGGTCCAGAATTCTTTCCTCAGCTTCCAATGTACGATCGGCGCGTTGTGGGTCTCTGCCTTCTGTGCGGGGCAGTAAAGAGCCAGTATCTCTCAATCTAGGGAAATTAAATACGAACTCGTCAGTTGTATTCTGTCATGATGTAACAAAAACGGAACGCATATCAGAACAGAAGATACGTTTCGCATACGGACGAAAATTTACAAAGGTGCAGATAACTACTGCACTTTATTAAGATGTAATTGCATAATAATCGCATACAAGCAGAGAATTACAACGACACAAACCTTTGGTGCACAGCAGCAAATGTTTTTCGCGCAGGAAGTCGGCGTTGTGGGAAGCGTTCTCTATAAATTCGTACAGCTGCCGTCGCAACATCTTTTGCCTCGCCATAAATTAAATGCATATCGCATAGTTCAGCTATAGTAAATCTCCTTTTCATCCTAACAGTTAACAGAGTTGCAATAACATCTGCGCAGGTTACTCGCCTACTGTCAACGCTCCGTGTATTACAATGACGTAGCCACTCAGGCCGCAGTTGCCCCGCAGTTGCCTATGTGTTTACGATTTACGCTCGCGATGTCAATACGCGCAGCGGGCAATAACAGGAAACGATTGCTTACGTACGTGCACGGCCAAGTATCTACTTTTCCAAAATCATTATCCTGAGACGAACTGTTTTTTTCTGGGACAACCGTAGGAAATACTCAAATATGTTACTAGACATTTTTTTGTCAAGCATTGCGAGATGTGCCAGTTGTATAATTTTGGCGCTTTATACCGTTTACACCATATATATAACAGGCCATTGAGCTTCTGTGCGGATGCACACGTATATCCCGAACTCTTACGGGGCTCGGTAAGATTGTCTCCCCCGAGTAATGAGTGTATTGGGCAGGGGCACTACGAATGTAGTGCGTGGACATTAAGTTGGGGGCCCGCATCTCGTGGTCGTGCGGTAGCGTTCTCGCTTCCCGCGCCCGGGTTCCCGGATTCGATTCCCGGCGGGGTCAGGAATTTTCTCTGCCTCGTGATGGCTGGGTGTTGTGTGTTGTCCTTAGGTTAGTTAGGTTTAAGTAGTTCTAAGTTCTAGGCGACTGATGACCATAGATGTTAAGTCCCATAGTGCTCAGAGCCATTAAGTTGGGAATGTGGGTCTCACGGGGAGCGTGCAATGGATAAGTCCCTGCAGTCGCACTATTCTCTGTGCCCTCGGTGGCTCAGATGGATACAGCGTCTGCCATGTAAGCAGGAGATTCCGGCTTCGAGTCCCGGTCGGGGTACATATTTTCAACTGTTGCCGTTGAGTTATATCAACGCCTGTCGGCAGCGTAGGGTCTTGATTTAATTATCATTTCACCTATATATTTAATGACGTAACTGTGTCAGGCAGCACACTACTAACGTTGCATTCGAACATTACGGAATCGTTTTTCCTACTCGTCCGCATCAACGTACATATTTCTACACTTAGAGCTAGGTGTCATTCACCACACCAACTAGCAATGTTGTCTACGTAATCTTATATCCTCCTACAGTCACTCAACCCCGCACCTATGCGTACACCACAGCATCGCACGCAAACAGCCACAGATTACTGCTCAGCCTGTCCGCCAGATAATTTATGTATGTAGGAAATAAGAGCTGTCCTATCACACACCCGTGGGGGCACTGCTGACGGTAGCATGGATACACGCTGTCAAGGACAACATAGTGTTTTCTGTTACTCAAGAAGTCTTGGAGCCACTCACATATCCGCAACCTGTTAACAGTCTGCAGATTGGCATTGTGTCAAATGCTGTTCGGAAACCTAGGGATATAGATTCTTCCTATTGCCCTTCATCCATAGGTCGTAGTATATCATGTGAGAAAACCACGGAGCTTTTCCGTTTAAAGGGAATTTATTGTGTTGGAATTGAAAATATGTTCAAGAATTCTGCAGCGAAACGATGTTTCTTGATGCCGTGTTTCTTGACTTCCGCAAGGCGTTTGACACAGTTCCCCACAGTCGTTTAATGAACAAAGTAAGAGCATACGGACTATCAGATCAATTGAGTGATTGGATTGAGGAGTTCCTAGATAACAGAACGCAGCATGTCATTCTGAATGGAGAGAAGTCTTCCGAAGTACAGGGTGTTTCAAAAATGGCCGGTATATTTGAAACAGCAATACAAACTAAACGAGCAGCGACAGAAATACACCGTTTGTTGCAATATGCTTGGGACAACAGTACATTTTCAGGCAGACAAACTTTCGAAATTACAGTAGTTACAATTTTCAACAACAGATGGCGCTGCGGTCTGGGAAACTCTATAGTACGATATTTTCCACATATCCACCATGCGTAGCAATAATATGGCGTAGTCTCTGAATGAAATTACCCGAAACCTTTGACAACGTGTCTGGCGTAATGGCTTCACATGCAGATGAGATGGACTGCTTCAGCTGTTCAATTGTTTCTGGATTCTGGCGGTACACCTGGTCTTTCAAGTGTCTCCACAGAAAGAAGTCACAGGGGTTCATGTCTGGCGAATAGGGAGGCCAATCCACGCCGCCTCCTGTATGTTTCGGATAGCCCAAAGCAATCACACGATCATCGAAATATTCATTCAGGAAATTAAAGACGTCGGCCGTGCGATGTGGCCGGGCACCATCTTGCATAAACCACGAGGTGTTCGCAGTGTCGTCTAAGGCAGTTTGTACCGCCACAAATTCACGAAGAATGTCCAGATAGCGTGATGCAGTAATCGTTTCGGATCTGAAAAATGAGCCAATAATTCCTTTGGAAGAAATGGCGGCCCAGACCAGTACTTTTTGAGGATGCAGGGACGATGGGACTGCAACATGGGGCTTTTTGGTTCCCCATATGCGCCAGTTCTGTTTATTGACGAAGCTGTCCAGGTAAAAATAAGCTTCGTCAGTAAACCAAATGCTGCCCAAATGCATATCGCCGGCATCAATCCTGTGCAGCAATGGTAGCGGCGCTGAGGGATTGCCGCGTTTGAATTTTGTATGGATAGAGGTGTAAACTCTGGCGCACGAGACGATACGTGGACGTTGGCGTCATTTGGACCGCAGCTGCAACACGGCGAACGGAAACCCGAGGCCGCTGTTGGATCACCTGCTGCACTAGCTGCGCATTGCCCTCTGTGGTTGCCGTACGCGGTCGCCCTACCTTTCCAGCACGTTCATCCGTCACGTTCCCAGTCCGTTGAAATTTTTCAAACAGATCCTTTATTGTATCGCTTTTCGGTCCTTTGTTTACATTAAACCGCCGTTGAAAACTTGGTCTTGTTGCGACAACACTGTGTTCTAGGCGGTGGAATTCCAACACCAGAAAAATCCTCTGTTCTAAGGAATAAACCATGTTGTCCACAGCACACTTGCACGTTGTGAACAGCACACGCTTACAGCAGAAAGACGACGTGCAGAATGGCGCACCCACAGACTGCGTTGTCTTCTATATCTTTCACATCACTTGCAGCGCCATCTGTTGTTGAAAATTGTAACTACTGTAATTTCGAAAGTTTGTCGGCCTGAAAATGTACTGTTGTCCCAAGCATATTGCAACAAACGGTGTATTTCTATCGCTGTTCGTTTAGTTTTTTTATTGCCGTTTCAAATATACCGGTCATTTTTGAAACACCCTGTAAGAGTGATTTCAGGTGTGCCGCAGGGGAGTGTCATAGGACCGTTGCTATTCACAATATACATAAATGACCTGGTGGATGACATCGGAAGTTCACTGAGACTTTTTGCAGACGATGCTGTGGTGTATCGAGAGGTTGCAACAATGGAAAATTGTACTGAAATGCAGAAGGATCTGCAGCGAATTGACGCATGGTGCACGGAATGGCAATTGAATCTCAATGTAGACAAGTGTAATGTCATGCGAATAGATAGAAAGATAGGTCCCTTATCATTTAGCTACAAAATAGCAGGTCAGCAACTGGAAGCAGTTAATTCCATAAATTATCTGGGAGTAGGCATTAGGAGTGATTTAAAATGGAATGATCATATAAAGTTGATCGTCGGTAAAGCAGATGCCAGATTGAGATTCATTGGAAGAATCCTAAGGAAATGCAATCCGACAACAAAGGAAGTAGGTTACAGTACGCTTGTTCGCCCACTGCTTGAATACTGCTCAGCAGTGTGGGATCCGCACCAAATAGGTTTGATAGAAGAGATAGAGAAGATCCAACGGAGAGCAGCGCGCTTCGTTACAGGATCATTTAGTAATCGCGAAAGCGTTACGGAGATGATAGAAAAACTCCAGTGGATGACTCTGCAGGAGAGAGGATAAAATCAGAGAGATTAGAGTCCACACAGAAGCATACCGACAATCCTTCTTTCCACGTACAATACGAGACTGGAATAGAAGGGAGAACCGATAGAGGTACTCAGGGTACCCTCCGCCACACACCGCCAGGTGACTTGCGGAGTTTGGATGTAGATGTAGATGTTAAGGATATTGGTGTATAATTTCGAGGCTTCGTTCTTGTACTCTTCTTATATACGTGAGTTACCTACTATTTTTTCTAGTCGCTTGGTACTTTGTGCTGTGTTTGTAACCTTCCCATATAAATAATATAAAAAATTGGATAATTTAATTCTGACGTATGAAAACTGATAAATCTTAACTCATGAAAAAGTGATAAATTTTGACGTAAGCAGCACTACGCCATAGCCCTGTGAAATCAACACGAAATTGTCCGTGAGAAATAAACTGAAAAATTCTTACCTTGTGATGGTGCGCCGGATAATGCTGTCTATATATCTGCTCGTAAATGGCACAGCTTAGCGCAATGCTGGCCTATCTACTAATACTGGATAACATTTGTCTGAGATCTGAGTTATTAGAAAAACTGACTATACTTGGTGACACAGCTGCTCGTCTGATTACTAAAGAACACATGACTAAGATCTCACAAAATTCTGGAATATTTTAATTTAGATAAATTATTGGATCGGCACTGGCAATGGTTTAAGGGGAAATTATACTTTTATAGTTGACTGGTACAAACAATTATATTCTGAAATTTTTTTACGTTATTGACAAAGATCTACTATCCATTACACGGGAAATTGAATATATTACAAATCTAGGTCAACTGGTGCTGAAGATCACAAAAGAAGAGATTGAAACAAATTCATTTTAACATCTTAGACAAGTGACTTAACTACGCCCATGCCAATAAAATAATAATATTTACCTTACAATAAACGGTTGACTTAATTACACTGTGGATTTTTCGTTATACACTCCTGGAAATGGAAAAAAGAACACATTGACACCGGTGTGTCAGACCCACCATACTTGCTCCGGACACTGCGAGAGGGCTGTACAAGCAATGATCACACGCACGGCACAGCGGACACAAAAGGAACCGCGGTGTTGCCCGTCGAATGGCGCTAGCTGCGCAGCATTTGTGCACCGCCGCCGTCAGTGTCAGCCAGTTTGCCGTGGCATACGGAGCTCCATCGCAGTCTTTAACACTGGTAGCATGCCGCGACAGCGTGGACGTGAACCGTATGTGCAGTTGACGGACTTTGAGCGAGGGCGTATAGTGGGCATGCGGGAGGCCGGGTGGACGTACCGCCGAATTGCTCAACAAATGGGGCGGGAGGTCTCCACAGTACATCGATGTTGTCGCCAGTGGTCGGCGGAAGGTGCACGTGCCCATCGACCTGGGACCGGACCGCAGCGACGCACGGATGCACGCCAAGACCGTAGGATTCTACGCAATGCCGTAGGGGACCGCACCGCCACTTCCCAGCAAATTAGGGACACTGTTGCTCCTGGGGTATCGGCGAGGACCATTCGCAACCGTCTCCATGAAGCTGGGCTACGGTCCCGCACACCGTTAGGCCGTCTTCCGCTCACGCCCCAACATCGTGCAGCCCGCCTCCAGTGGTGTCGCGACAGGCGTGAATGGAGGGACGAATGGAGACGTGTCGTCTTCAGCGATGAGAGTCGCTTCTGCCTTGGTGCCAATGATGGTCGTATGCGTGTTTGGCGCCGTGCAGGTGAGCGCCACAATCAGGACTGCATACGACCGAGGCACACAGGGCGAACACCCGGCACCATGGTGTGGGGAGCGATCTCCTACACTGGCCGTACACCTCTGGTGATCGTCGAGGGGACACTGAATAGTGCACGGTACATCCAAACCGTCATCGAACCCATCGTTCTACCATTCCTAGACCGGCAAGGGAACTTAATGTTCCAACAGGACAATGCACGTCCGCATGTATCCCGTGCCACCCAACGTGCTCTAGAAGGTGTAAGTCAACTACCCTGGCCAGCAAGATCTCCGGATCTGTCCCCCATTGAGCATGTTTGGGACTGGATGAAGAGTCGTCTCACGCGGTCTGCACGTCCACCACGAACGCTGGTCCAACTGAGGCGCCAGGTGGAAATGGCATGGCAAGCCATTCCACAGGACTACATCGAGCATATCTACGATCGTCTTCATGGGAGAATAGCAGCCTGCATTGCTGCGAAAGGTGGATATACACTGTACTAGTGCCGACATTGTGCATACTCTGTTGCCTGTGTCTATGTGCCTGTGGTTCTGTCAGTGTGATCATGTGTTGTATCTGACCCCAGGAATGTGTCAATAAAGTTTCCCCTTCCTGGGACAATGAATTCACGGTGTTCTTATTTCAATTTCCAGGAGTGTATTAACAATTATTCATTTGTTCATCATCATCTCATTCCATGTTATCATTTAGCTCTGAGGCTGATCACAATTATTATTCAGTTCCATACAATAAAATTTTGCAATTTGATCTGCACTGTGACTTTAACAACTACCAACTATAAACTACGCTGTACTAGCGACAGACTACAACTACACTCTAGCGCGAGCGACTGCAACTGCGGCAGAGACTGCTCTCACCTGCGACTCTATTGCAACTCTCTTTTAGCAGGGGCAAAGATATTTTATGTCTCAGGCAGCTCCTGTGAATTGTCGTTCTAGCAAGTTAGCAATACATCGAGATTTCGTTTGCTCCAGCAGGGTGGTGAACCCCTTACAGGCTGTAAATTCGTGATAAATGCAGGTTAGTAAGGAGGTTCCTTGTACAACCGAATTAGGATTCCACCTGGACATGGCGACTCGTTCAGTTGTTTGTCTACGCCAGAGATACTTGTTGCTGTGTCCTCCATACGGGAGTCTGTGCGTTAGTCAAACAACGGCACGTCTGTATGATTCTCCTTGCCAAACGGTTTCTTAAATGCGAAATGTCCGTACCTAAAGACTGCTACATTGCTCAAGTCACACCAATACCAAAAAGGGAAGTAGCAGCAATCCGCTGAATTACAGGCCTATATCACTAACGTCGATTTGCAGTATGGGTTTGGAACATACACTGTATTCGAACATTATGAGGTACCTCGAAAACGATTTATTGACACATAATCAGCACAGTTTCAGAAAATATCTTTGTTGTGAAACACAACTAGCTCTTTATACTCACGAAGTAATAAGTGCTATCGACAGGGGATGTCAAATTGACTCCATATTTTTAGATTTCCAAAAGGCTTTCGACACCGTTCCTCAAAAGCGTCTTCCAACCAAACTGCGTACCTACGGAGTATCGCCTCAGTTGTGCGACTGGATTCGTGATTTCCTGTCAGAAAGGTCACAGTTCATAGTAATAGACGGAAAGTCATCGAGGAAACTGAAGTAATATCCGGCGTTCCCCAAGGAAGTGTCACAGGCCCTCTATTGTTCCTGATCTATATTAACGACATAGGAGACAATCTGAGTAGCCGTCTTAGATTGTTTGCAGTTGATGCTATCATTTACCGTCTTTTAAAGGCATCAGATGACCAAACAACTAGCAAAATTATTTAGATAAGATATCTGTATGGTGCGAAAAGTGGCAATTGACTCTGAATAAGAAAAAGTGTGAAGTTATTCACACGAGTACTAAAAGAAATCAGCTATTTTCTATTACGCGGCAAGTCACACAAATCTGATGGCTGTAAATTCAACTAAATACTTAGGGATTACAATTACAAATAACCTAAATTGGAACAATCAGATAGATAATATTGTGGGTAGAGCAAACCAAAGGCTGCTATTCTTTGTCAGAACACTTAAAATGCAACAGGTCTACTAAAGAGACTGCTTACACACTTGTCCGCCCTATACTGGAATATTGCTGTGCAGTGTGGGATCCGCATCAGGCGGGACTGACGGATGACATCGAAAAAGTACAAAGAAGGGCAGTTCGTTTTGTATTATCGCGAAAAAGGAGAGATAGAGCCACAGACATGATACGTGAATTGGAATGGCAATCGTTAAAACGAAGGCGTTTTTCATTGTGGCGGGTCTTCTCATGAAATTTCAATCACCAGATTTCTGCTCAGATTGCGAAAATATTCTGTTGGCACCCACCTACTTATGGAGAAATGATCATCACGATAAGTTAGAGAAATCAGGGCTTGCACAGAAAAATTTAAGTGCTCGTTTTTTCCGCGTGCCGTTCGAGAGTAGAGCGGCAGAGATACAGCTTGAAGGTGGTTCATTGAACCTTCTGCCAGGCACTTTATTGTGAATAGCAGAGGAATCACATAGATGTAGATGTAAAACTTCGGGTTTCGTTTTGCTGTCTTCTGCTGCAGCACCCGAATGACTGGATAGCAATCTAGGACTCGCTTGGTGATTTTACGTAGGGCCACTATTTTTTCGCGTTCTCGGCGAAATCGGTTCCTGCAGTTGCCCACATTTAATAAAAACACCCTGTAGAATTAAAAAGGTAATGTTGCAGTTGCCTGTCAGCGCAGCTAGGTGCGAACGTACGGACACGTGATGTCATATTCTGGCTGCTACACGTCACAGCAAATGTGTGTTGTGGAACACTCGGCAACCACTCGTCACGTGACGAGACTTCGGCGTCGTCGTTCAGTGCGGATCGACCTTTGTCAGTCGGCTGCGCCTCGGCTGGTTATTCGCTCATCGGAGCCCCGCAAACGCATGCGTCATTCGCGCAAATGAATCGCCGGACCGGCCGGCAAGTGAAACACCTGGTCCGGAAGACTCACCCGCGTCTGGCGCATCGGCCTTAACAGCCGGGTCACGCTGGGCCCTTGCTCCATGGTAGCCTCTCTACAGCAGACACCATCTACGTGTACGCGACAGCTTCGCAATTCACACTTGGCAGAAGGCCCAATTTCAACTACGAGGGTCGTTCAATAAGTTATGCCCCACATTCTTTCTCAGAACATATTTATTGTTGAGTCAATATACATCAACATGATTTTTCTACATAGTCTCCATCAAGTTTTATGGCCGTACGCCATCGGAGTGTATTCCCTGGTGGTAAAAGCTCTTGTCCTGTAGGCGTAGCCATGTTTCCACTCCATGGCTGACACTATTGTCATCTTCAAAGTGTGTTCCCCGTAGATAATCTTTAAGCTGCCCGAAGAGATGGAAGTCCGAGGGTGCCAGGCCTGGACTGTAGGGTGGATGAGGCAATGATGTCCAACCCAATTTGGCGATATGTTCCCGGGTTGCCAGACTTGTGTGTGAACGTGCATTATCGTGTTGGAGCAAGATTTCTGCTGGGTTCTTGTCCGAACGAACACGCCGGAAACGTTCTTGAGTTTATTCAGAGTCTTCACGTATATCTCTGAATTGGTTGTTGACTCTCTTGGCATCATATCCACGAGAATGACTTCATCACATCCCCAGAAGACTGCCACCATGACTTTTCCGGCAGAGGGGGTTGTCTTGAATTTCTTATTTTGTGCTGAATGAGGGTGACGCCACTCCATGGACAGCTTTTTTGTTTCCAGTGCAAGGTGGTGGACCTAGCTTTCGTCCCCCGTAGCGCTCCGTGAAGGGAAGACCTCTCCGTCGGTCTCAAAACGCTCCAACAATTCAGATGAAATGGTCTTTCTTTGAATCTTGTGGTCTGCTGCGAGCAATCGTGGAACCCATCGTGAGCACCTCTTTTTAATATCCCAGAGTCTCGATCATTGCAGACGCACTAGCGATGCTGACCGACAATTGTCGAGGTGTGATACGCAGGTGGGCACGAATAACGGCATCCGCACGGTTCAGCATGCCTGGAGCAGTGACTGTGAGAGATCGTCCCGAGCGTGGCTGACCATGGAGCTCTGTTTCTGCATTTCCTGAGGCTGTAACTTTCTTTACCCATCGCCCAATTGTACTCCCATGAACTGCAGCATCGTCATACACTGCACACAAACGTTTATGGATGTTCAGCACGGTTTCGTTTCTGCACACAAGAATTCAATAACAGCACGCAGCTTGTAACGTGAGTCGTACGTAGACGCCATTTTGACGCTGTACTGCGGCTCTACCATCTTCCAGAACGGTTCGAAACTTCACCGGCACACAGAACAAACATCAAACCAACAAGGACGTTTACACTACCGCTGGTCACAAAACTCTCCAGACGTGAACATTATTGAGCATGTCTGGGATGCTTTGTAACGTGTTGTTGAGAAGAGATCTCCCTCCTCGCACTCTTACAGATTTATGGGCATCCCTACACGATTCATGGTGTCAGCTCCCTCTAGCGCTACTTCGGACATTTCACGACTCCATGCCACGTCGTGCTGCGGCACTTCTGCGTGCTCGCGGGGGCCCTACACGATATTAGGTAGGTGTACCAGTTTCTTTGGATCTTCAGTGTATTTTAAAGTTGATAATTTGCGCTTGTCGGGGTGATATTCAACGTCTGACCACCGTGACTGAGGATCGCCGTACTGTGCAGCAAGCACGTCACACTGTAACGACTTCACATCCGCACCTGCCATCCGAGAACAGGTCAGACCCGGTGCATCATACCGCATCATCCGACGTCGTTAGTAGAAGAATAGCAGGAGCCACACTTCGGAACAACCGTCCAACGCGTAGGCTGCCGTCAACACCGCGATGCGAAGGGCTGCGTTTGGAGTGGCGCTTCGTCACACTGTAACGACTTCACGTCCGCACCTGCCATCCGAGAACAGGTCAGACCCGGTGCATCATACCGCGTCATCCGACATCGTTAGTAGAAGAATAGCAGGAGCCACACTTGGGAACAACCGTCCAACGCGTAGGCTGCCGTCAACACCGCGATGCGAAGGGCTGCGTTTGGAGTGGCGCTGCGAACAGGGAACTTGGGAACAACCGTCCAACGCGTAGGCTGCCGTCAACACCGCGATGCGAAGGGCTGCGTTTGGCGTTTGGAGTGGCGCTTCGTCACACTGTAACGACTTCACGTCCGCACCTGCCATCCGAGAACAGGTCAGACCCGGTGCATCATACCTCGTCATCCGACATCGTTAGTAGAAGAATAGCAGGAGCCACACTTGGGAACAACCGTCCAACGCGTAGGCTGCCGTCAACACCGCGATGCGAAGGGCTGCGTTTGGAGTGGCGCTGCGAACAGGGAGCTTGAGCTGCTGATGAATGGCGTCGCACTATGTTGAGCGGGGAATCGGGGCTCTCCACCACGCCGTACGACCATCGACAGTGGGTATGGCGGCGACCTGAGGAGAGTTCCCATTCTCCAAGGATTTGGAGGGGTAAGTCTGTCTGCACCCCGATTAAGTCACGCATGACGTCATCATAGCGGTCACACGCGGTATCAAAGACGAGTACCGACCATTCGAGACGCTAAACTGTGGTGGCTGTCGTTGCAGACGAATTATGGAGCTGTTCATTACTGGCCCAGTCATTACAGTGTTGGAACCTACTGATGTCTTTCCTTTCTTTAAAAGTAACGAAGTGCCAACGACACGAAAAGGACCAAAATATTAGATATTCATGACAATGCTAAAAATGTATGGCGTGTCTAGTGAAAATGTACGTAAGCTTTTTTTTCTGAAATGCCAGTTTCAAGTGACTATAGTGACCTGACAATATTCGCAGAAGCTTCTTTACATCAGTATAATGCCAAGTTTTGTTAACCGTCGTCTTCGATAGAGCGTGTACTCATCATAATAACGTCACGCCTGACTTGATCGGGTCGGGAGCAGACTCACCCGTTTCGATGAGGCTGAGTGGTGTTATTGCTGGCGTCACGGTGTGGCGAGCCGTTGGGTGTGACTCCTCGTCACAGCTGGCAGTATTTGGTGGAAATGCTGACAGAACGATACGACAGCCACCTCCCGATGTTTTACCTCTCACGCGGCAGTACCGTGGTGCCATTTTTCAACAGCACAATGCTCGTCCACAAACGGACGTTTCTCTTATGAATAGTCTGGGTGATTTTTGAGCTACTCCTGTGGCCAGCAAGATCCATGTGCCTGTCACGTGTGGGAGCAGTCTGGACGTCAACTCTGCCCCAGTCACAGCTCGCAGTAATTGGTGGAAATGCTGACAGAACGATACGACACCCACCTCCTGATGTTTTACCTCTCACGCGGCAGTACCCTGGTGCCATTTTTCAACAGCACAATGCTCGTTCACAAACGGACGTTTCTCTTATGAACAGTCTGGGTGATTTTTGAGTTATTTCTGTGGCCAGCAAGATCCATGTGCCTGTCACGTGTGGGAGCAGTTTGGACGTCAACTCTGCCCCAGTCACAGCTGGCAGTAATTGGTGGAAATGCTGACAGAACGATACGACACCCACCTCCTGTTGTTTTAGCTCTCACGCGGCAGTACCCTGGTGCCATTTTTCAACAGCACAATGCTCGTTCACAAACGGACGTTTCTCTTATGAACAGTCTGGGTGATTTTTGAGTTACTCCTGTGGCCAGCAAGATCCATGTGCCTGTCACGTATGGGAGCAGTTTGGACGTCAACTCTGCCCCAGTCACAGCTCGCAGTAATTGGTGGAAATGCTGACAGAACGATACGACACCCACCTCCTGATGTTTTACCTCTCACGCGGCAGTACCGTGGTGCCATTTTTCAACAGCACAATGCTCTTTAACAAACGGACGTTTCTCTTATGAACAGTCTGGGTGATTTTTGAGTTACTCCTGTGGCCAGCAAGATCCATGTGCCTGTCACGTGTGGGAGCAGTTTGGACGTCGACTCTGCCCCAGTCACAGCTGGCAATAATTGGTGGAAATGCTGACAGAACGATACGACACCCACCTCCTGATGTTTTACCTCTCACGCGGCAGTACCCTGGTGCCATTTTTCAACAGCCCAATGCTCGTTCACAAACGGACGTTTCTCTTATGAACAGTCTGGGTGATTTTTGAGTTACTCCTGTGGCCAGCAAGATCCATGTGCCTGTCACGTGTGGGAGCAGATTGGGCGTCAAATCTGCCCCAGCATAAAAAAAATGTCTCCAAACACTATGGGACTCAACTGAGGTCATCAGTCCCCTAGACCTAGAACTACTTAAACCTAACTAACCTAAGGACATCACACACATCCATACCCGAAGCAGGATTCGAACCTCCGACCGTAGCAGTCGCGCGGTTCCGGACTGGAGCGCCCAGAACCGCTCGGTGACAACGGCCGGCGCCCCAGTATCATTATCCAGTATATCAAGGACCGGTTTCAACAACTGCCATAGGAGAGGATACAACGACTTCATGACCCTCTACCCGGGGACATTTGTAAATCTAATTTGATATTGTAAACACCAAAATAGCACAACATACCCACTACGGCTGTTGATAAGATATCGATTTATCTACACTATTAAAAAATCTATATAAATCGGTGGTATTATTCTCTCGATGAATCGATATCAAAATGGCAATTCCGAGAGCCGATAGTTTTATTTTATATTCTATTTTTCCACAATTTTCGGTGAATATTTTAAGTTGTTCTTTCGGCATTGTAGTAGATGATAATTTTATTTCCAGTGAGTGAAGGAGTCTTGCTGATTGTTGAGCTTTCATCGCATCCAGTCTTTCTCTTTGACTGTGTGAAGCAAGTGTAGGTGGCACAAAAGAAGAAATCCTGTTGTACTGGGGAGATGTCAGTGTGAAATGAATAACAATATTCTAAATGTGAACAAATAGCACACCAGTTGCGTTAAAAAACAATTTTTGACGCAACTAGTTTGCTATTTTTCATATCAGCAGTCTTCAAAAACAATCTGAATGACAAGATTGGTCTCTGCGGTGGGTGGAGACGTGTGAGGGGAAATGGTGACGTAATCGGCATTATACACTATCGACAGAAGGTGCAACGTTTAGTTTCATCACGCAATTATGACTCTGTAACTACTAGATCGCAGGCGTTGGCACAAATGAAAAAAAAAACAGGGAAGTTGACAACATCCCAATATGTGACAAAACAGAACGACGGACCCATCGGAGCCGGCCACTGTGGCCGAGCGGTTCTCGGCGCTTCAGTCCAGAACCGCGCTGCTGCTACGGACGCAGGTTCGAATCCTGCCTCGAGCATGGATGTGTGTGAAGTCCTTATGTTAGTTAGGTTTAAGTAGTTCTAAGTCTTGGGGACCGATGACCTCAGATATTTAGTCCCATAGTCCTTAGAGCCATTTGAACCATTTTTTTGACCTATCGGACACCTGTTATTGTACCGTTTACATGCAGTTACCATTGTTAGCAAAGTGGTTATCGCCATCCGTGAACGTGCATCGTTTTCCTTTCCGTTCTTGCTCTATGTGGAATACACAGGCTGCTAGCTTGTTGACGTACAGAATATCTAATAATAAGTCAATACTTAAATATACAGCAGTAAAACCGGCAGTTTATTTACAATGTGCAAACCAATATTTTTATCAGCCGGTACGTCAATATATTTTCCATCCATATGTCGATACCTTTTTTCGTTTTATCGAGAGCCGACGTTTTTAAAAACATGAAGAATGGTAATACACACTCAACACGTGGAGTTTGATTTCGTTTCTACCTTTCCTTTGGGTGATTCGCCTTTCACCATTTTTTTGTTGTTGTCAGGCAGTATATATTGTCTACTTTGCTTATGTGCTCACTCGCCCACCAGTTCACCCATTACACCTCACTAGTGCAAAAACAGAATCAATAAACACACGGCCTCATCGTAACTGAGTGTAACACTGTAGCGCAACATTTCTCTTAAGCACTTGCGATTTGACTTTATTGGCAGCACGCCCCACGAAATGTCGTTCACAGCTGACGTAAACTGGTAAGGAAAACCGGCTTCCGGCAGAGTGGAAGCATCGCGTCAGAGCTCCGAATTCCTCCACCCTCGCCTCCCCCCTCTTCCTATCTGCGTGACGAGGAACAAAAGGGCCAGCGAGTGAGCAACACGCCCTCTGCCCTCTTTGGACGTACGTGTGGGCAAGTGCCGCCATTGTGGACGGGTATCCGATTGCCGCCGGGGGTGGCCGCTTTGTAGGGCGGGAGAAACGCGAGAGTGCTATAGGGGGGCTGTCCTGCGTGTGTTCGCAACTCCCCCGCAACACGCATCACGCACCGGTGCGTACGCTGTGCGTCTGTGAGGGCAATAATTGCGAGGGAGGGGCTGCAGTGTCGATGTTAGTCCGTGGGGGAGCTGTAGATCCACTGTAGCAGATTAACGTGAAGCGTCGCGAGGGGTTAGTGTCCGGTTTATTAGCGTCCGACATCGCGCTTGTCGGATGCAGGCATTGCGCAGGTTTCACGAGATCTAATCACAAAGTTTAAATTACCACCACGCAAAAATCTTGCAACAATGAAAATAGGTGATGAACAGTTCTCGTCTACATGTTCACCCCCCAATTCGACCCATTTTCTCAACGACTTTACGTTGTAGAACGCTTGATCTCGGCCGACGAATCCTGTGAATGCGTCTTGGTTTTTCTTCAGTCTTGACTTCACTATAAGCTTATCCGTCAGAGCTTCCGCTCGTGCCTGTATCTTTCATAAACTAATCATCATCAAACCGATCCTCAATTTGTGTCCTCGAATTCTTTCGCGACGGCGTACATGAACAAAACGTTCTCGGTTTTTCAAGCCGCGTTGAGATGACGGACGGCGCAGCCATGGGATCGCCACTGTCTCCAGGAGTCGCAAATTTCTTCATGGAGCACTTTGAGGAGCAGGCTGTGCAAACTGCGACATTACGGCCTTCTTGCTTTCTAGGATACGTTGATGACACCTTCCTGATATGACCTCATGGTGAAAATACACTACAGCAATTCGTCGATGACATGAATGGTGTTCATCCCAACATTAAATTTACTGTCGAGATGGAGAAGCACGGCAAGCTACCATTCTTGGATGTTTTGGTTGAGCGGAAGGCAGGAGGCCAGCTAGGTCATTCAGTGTACCGGAAACCAACACACACTGATCGGTACTTGAACGCCAACAGTTTCCACCACCCTGTACACAAGAAAGCTGTCCTGAAAACGTTGGTTCATAGAGACAAAATTATCTCTGACGACGACCACCTACAGTCTGAATTGCAGAACTTAAAACGTGTTTTCAGGCAAAAATGGATACAGCAAAAGAGACATAGCAAACGCTTTTAAGAGCCGACGACGAAAGACACCCGGTGAAACAGTAGAAGGGGCCTAACGGACGGTATTCCTGCCATACTGTGGAGCAACTAGCAGTAAGTTAGGACCTCTGCTGCGGAAACATGGGCTAAGACCAGTGTTCTGGCCCGCCCCCAAGATACGAGATATGTTGCGCCCTGTTAAAGACAATATTGCTCCTCGAGTGACCGGCGTGTATAGTGTGCCCTGTGAGTGTGGCAGCATGTATATCGGACAAACAATTCGCACGGTTGCGGAAGTTGTACTTAACGCAACCGCCATATAAAACAAAGGGAGCTTGACAAGTCGGCCATAGCGGAGCATTGCCTAGAAAACGGACATAAAATACAGTTCGAAAATACAAAAGTGTTGGCTCACGTATCTCCATATTGGGACTCCGTTATAAAGGAAGCGGCCGAGATTCGTTTAAATAACAACAATTTCAACAGAGACCAGGGGTACACACTTAGTAGGGCATGAGGACGGACGCTGGATATCGAAAGAAAGCGAAGACAGATACGCGACGAGAGAGCGGCAGTTTCAAACGTGGCGCCTGCCCCTGGCGCTACCTGACGTCACCGTTGTGGCCACGGGCAACAGCTCCGCTAGGTGCCTGGGTCGACTTACGCGCGCGCGCCACTTTGGTTCGATCTGATTTGCTGCTGATGATGTCATCACGCCTATATAAGCGAGGAACCGTAGCAGCCCCGGCAGTCAGTGAATTTCTGAAGTGAATTCCTGACTACGATGGCGAAGATGGTCATCTAAAACTCGAGGATTTTATTCGAATTGACGCGGCTTGAAAACCGAGAATGTTTTATGCAGATCCTCAATTTTGTCTTCCATTCTTCTGTATATTAGTCTTATCAGTAACTTGGATGTATGAGCACGTAAGCTGACAGTGTGACAATTCTCGCATTTGTCGGCTCTTGTTATCTTCGGAATTGTTTGGATGATGTTTTCCCGAAAGTCAGATGGTATATCGCCAGACTCATACATTCTACACACCTACGTGAACATTCTTTTTGTTGCCACTTCCCCCAGAATTTGTGATGGAATGTTATCTACCCCTTCTGCCTTATTCGATCGTAAGTCTTCGAAAGCTCTCTTTAATTGTAATTCTAGTAATGGATTCGTTATCTCTTCCGTATGCTCTCCTGTTTCGTCGTCAGTCACATCAGACAAGTCTTCTCCTTCATAGAGGCCTTCAGTACACTCCATTCACGTATCTGCTCTCTCCTCTGCATTTAACAAAGGAATTCCCACTGCTCTCTTAACGTTACCGCTCTTGCTTTTAATTTCACGGGAAGCTGTTTTGAATCAGTCCTAGCGACAAACACTTCTTTTTCGATTTCAGCACACTTTTCAAGCAGCCGTTTCGCGTTAGCTCCCCTGTACTTCCTATTTATTTCGTTCATAATTGACTTGAATTCTGTATTCCTCTCAACATTTTTGTGCTTCCTCCTTTCGCCGATCACGTGAAATATTTCTTCTGTTACCCGTGGCTTCTTCGCAACAACCTTTCTTGCGCCAATGTTTTTCTCTCCATCTTCTCTGATTGCCCTTTTTGCGGTGTCTACCCCTCTTCAACTGAACTGCCTAGTGAGCTATTCATTATCGTAATGTCTATAGCATCAGACACCTTCAAGCGTAACTCTTGATTCTTTAGCATTTCCGTATCCCATTTCTTTGCAAATTGATTCTTCCTGACTAGTGTCTTTAAAGTTCAGCCTTGTCTTCATCTACATCTACATCCATACTCCGCAAGCCACCTGACGCTGTGTGGTGGAGGGTACCTTGAGTACCTCTGTCGGTTCTTCCTTCTATTCCAGCCTCGTATTGTTCATGCTTCTGTGTGGGCTCTAATCTCTCTGATTTTATCCTCATGGTCTCTTCGCGAGATATACGTAGGAGGGAGCAATATACTGCTTGACTCTTCGGTGAAGGTATGTTCTCGAAACTTTCACAAAAGCCCATACCGAGCTACTGAATTGTAATCTGAGTCTACATCTGCTGCTGGGTACGCCTTACAATCCAGCATCTGATTCCATAATCTCTGCCAGACCGCGATATAGTCTAACTGAAACCTTCCCAAATTGTCGCGGCATTTTTACAAGTACACATCCTCCTCTCGTGATTCTTGAACAGCGTATTCGCTATTACTAGCTGAAATTTACTACACTACTCAATTAGTATTTCTCCTCTCTCATTCCTTGTCCCAAACCCATATTCTCCGGTAACCATTTCTTCTACGCCTTTTCTTACAGCAGCGTTCAACTCCGCCACGACCACTTGATTTTCATCTCCCTTTACGTACTGAATTATCCGTTCATTATCCTCATATACTTCCTTTATCTCTTCATCTTCTGCTTGCGCCGTCGGCATGTACACCTGAAGTATTGTTGTGGGTGTTGGTTTGCTGTCTAATTTCCCGAATTTCCTCATTGTGGTCATTTCTAAAGACGTATGTGGGGGGAAGCAATATGGCACCCGACCTTTCCCGGAATGTACTCTCCCGGAATTTCAGTAGTAAGCTTCTCCGTGAAGCCAAGCGCATCTCTTAAAACGTCTGGCTCAAGAGTTTGTTGAGAATCTCCGTAACGCTCTTGCGCAAACTGAACGATCACATGATGGAAATATCTACATACATACTCTGCAAGCCACTCTCAAAGATAGGAAATTTTGGAAAGTTGTGGTAAGGCCTTATGGGACCAAACTGTTGAGGTCATCGGTCCCTAAGCTTACCCGCTAGCTAATCTAACTTAACCTAACTTACGCTAAGGACAACACACAGACTTATGCCTGAGGGAGGACTCGAACCTCTGACGGGGGGAACCGCACGGCCCGTGACAAGACGCCTCCGACCGCGCGGCCGTGCGTTATCCTGTTGGAGAACACCCGTTGGAATGCTGTTCACAAATGGCAGCCTAACAAGTCGTATCACCATATTGACGTACAAATTTGCCAGTCAGGGTGCGTAGTATATTAAAGTGCTCCTCCTGCCACACGAAATTGCCCTCCAGCCATAACTCAACTGGCCTCCTCCTAACCAACACACGACCATCAGTGGCACCAAGGCAGGATCAATTTCATCAGAAAACACGACAGACCTCCACCCTGACCTCCAGTAAGCTCTCGCTTGACACCGCAGAAGTCGCAAATGGCGGTGGTTTGGGGTGAGGATTGAACGCTACAGGGCGTCTGGCTGGGAGCTGTCGTTGAAGTAACCGATCTGTACCAGTCGTGTCGCTGTGGTGCCAAGTGCTGCTCACATTGCTGCTACAGATGCAGTGTGATGCGCCAGAGGCAGAAGCCAAACATGGAGGTCTTCTCTCTGGACAGTGCCACGTGGCCATCCAGAGCCCGCTCTAGTTGCGACCGTTAATTCTCGTGACCACCGCTGCCTGCAGTCATGTACAATGGCTTCATACCTGCCAAGCATTTCTGTACTATCGCGAGAAGGGGCATCCAACGTCTTGGCCCTATTACAGGATCTCGTTCAAACTCACTGAGGTATTGATAATGGAGTCTTTGTGGTCTTAAAGGCGTTCTCTACTAACATAAATGCACCACTTCCGATGTCAATGGTGACTAAGGCCGGTATTACACCATCAAATTTCTTTGTCCAATATCTTTGTCAAATATCTTTCTCAAGGAAATTTGATGGTGTAATAAGGAACTTCGTCAAATGTCGTCAAATATTTGATCAAATCTAGGGCACCACTATGGATTTGATTAAAGAAGTCGCTTCTCTTCTGTTTACTGCAATGTGACATGTTACCACGTGGAGCGCTAGCATCGCTGCAGCGTTCCGTCATCTGTAGTGTTTTTATAAACATTGCTGGTAAATGCTTTTGGTGTGTACATACAACTACAAAATTAATAGAGATGTATGAAACTGACGAGGCGCTTTACAACGTGAGGCACCCCGAATACAAAAATAGATTAACAAGATTGGAGACTTGATCTGACCTAAACTAACCTCATCTAACGTAACGGTCGTTCGCGGTGGCCATGCGGTTCCAGGCGCTTCAGTTCGGAACCTCGTGACTGCTACGGTCGCAGGTTCGAATCCTGCCTCGGGCAAGGATGTGTGTGATGTGCTTAGGTTAGTTAGGGGACTGATGACCTAAGGTGTTAAGTCCCATAGTGCTCAGAGCCATTTGAACCATTTTTTTTAACCTAACGTATCCTAACCCTCTCCTGTAGCAAGGAATCGGAGTGTCACAGTGAGCCTGTTTCCTGCAGATATAGCAGTTCTTAAATGAGTACTGTGCTTTCTGATATGAGGACACACTTCACTGAACACATACAGAAATGTATGCTCATCCATTCTTAAGTAATTGATGTACGACTTGACGTCTTCCACTATAAGCTCACGTAACAAGGTTTGTTGAATGCTTTTGTCGTCTCGTCGTAAATTCCACGGCTTCACCCAGGTACGTTTCCTTTTTTTTTCGCCCCGCTTCTCTTTCGCATGTGCCCACAGTGCAATTGTACATGCAACTGCTGTGGTCAATAACTAGTTGTTGTTGTCGGCCATCTTGAACTATGACGAAAAATATGACTGTGTAATACCCGTTTATAGCGCCACGTCAAAGATCTTTATCAAATATATTTGACGAATATTTGATCACATTTTTGATCAAATCTTTGACAAAGAAATTTGATAATGTAATACCGGCCTAACGCTCATGACCTCTACAGCGCGTGTTTAAAGCAAACCTGATTTACATCCTCATCCACTACTAGCGCCATTCCTGTGCGACTGGCGCGAAATTCGAATAGCCCCTCACCTTTAGATGAAAAAACACACACTATGTGGTCGAAAGTATCCGGACACTCCCAAAAACACACCTTTTTCATATTAGGTGCATTGTACTGCCACCTACTGTCAGGCCAGACACCTCAGTAGCCATTAGACATCGTGAGAGAGCAGAATGGGGCGCTCCACGGAACTCACGGACTTCGAACGTCGTCAGGTGATTGGGTGTCAGTTATGTCACGCTTCTGTACGCGAGATTTCCACCCTGTTAAACAACCCGAGGTCCACTGTTTCCGATTTGACAGTGAAGTGGAAACGTGAAGGGACACGTACAGTACATAAGCGTATAGGCCGACTTCGTCTGTTGACCGACAGAGACGGCCGACAGTTGAAGAGGGTCGTAATGTGTAATACGCAGAAATCTATTCAGATCATCACACAGGAATACCAAATTGAATCAGAATTCACTGCAAGTGATATGACAGATGGGCGGGAGTTGAGGAAACTTGGATTTCGCGATCGAGCTGCTGCTCATGAGCCTCACATGACGCCGGTAAATGCCTAACGACGTCTCGCTATGGAGCGTAAACATTGGAAGATTCAACAGTGGAAAAACGTGTGGAGTGACGAATCATGGCACACAGTGTGGCGATCCGATGGCAGGGTGTGAGTGGCGAATGCCAGCGTGTGTAGTGCCAACAGTAAAATTCGGAGGCGGTGGTGTTATGGTGTGGTCGTATTTTTCAAGGACGGCGCTTGCACCCCTTGTTGTTTTGTATGGCACTATCACAGCACAGGCCTACAAAAAAATGGCTCCGACCACTATGGGACTTAACATCTGAGGTCATCAGTCCCCTAGAACTACTTAAACCTAACTAACCAAAGGACATCACACACATCCATGCCCGAGGCAGGATTTGAACGCGCGACCGTAGCGCTACGGTCGCGCGGTTCCAGACTGAAGCGCCTAGAACCGCTCGGCCACACCGGCCGGCACAGGCCTACATTGATGTTTAAAGCACCTTCTTGCTTCCCACTGTTGAAGAACAATTCGGGGATGGCGATTGCATCTTTCAACACGATCGAGCACCTGTTCATAATTCACGGCCTGTGGCGGAGTGGTAACACGTCAATAAAATCCCTGTAAAGGACTGGCCCCTGCTCAGAGACCTGACCTGAATCCTAGAGAACACCTTTTGGGTGTTTTGGAACGCCGACTTCGTGCCAGGCCTCCCCGGCCGACATCGATACCACTCCTCAGTGCAGTACTCCGTCAAGAATGGGCTGCCATTCCCCAGGAAACCTTCGGGCACCTGATTGAACGTATGTCTACGAGAGTGGAATCTGTCATCAAGGCTAAGGATGAGCCAACACCGTACTGAATTCCATCATAGATGGAGGGCACCACGAAGTTATTAGTCATTTTCAGCCAGGTGTCCAGATACTTTTGATCACATAGTGTACCTACTTTCGTCTGTATAGCACAACTCGAGCTTCGTGTTGCGATATTTTTCCGTCACCGTGTACATCTCCTTGGAGTAATCCTGAAATTACTTTTGCACCTATCGATTTTGTTTCAGTCGGCCGCTGTGGCGGAGCGGTTCTAGGCACTTCAGTCCGGAACCGAGATGCTGCTCCGGTCGCAAGTTTGAATCCTGCCTCGGGCATTGATGTGTGTGATGTTAATTATTTATTCGTACCATCGCTAAAGTTCTGTCGCTGTTACAATGCATAAAGTTCCGCGTTGCTCTGCAGAGCGGCTCGCTGTCTGTGTGTGCGTGTGGGTGGATAGGCGTAGAGCCCCGGCTATCTCCTCCCACCGTCGCCATGCCCTGGTGGCGCGGCCTTGACTGTGGGACCGGCAGACAACAGACAACGCTCGAGCTCTCCCGTCCAGCGGAACGAACTCAGCAGCAGGTGGCTCCCTGCAGGAACTCCACAACTGTCCTCAACTTCCGCTATACAAATGGAAATTAAGGCAACGGTTCTGGACTGCGCTTTGGTCTCAGTCCAACAATGCCTCTCTAACATACACTACTGGCCATTAAAACTGCTTCACCACGAAGATGACGTGCTGCAGACGCGAAATTTAACCAACAGAAACAAGATGCTGTGATATGCGAATGATTAGCTTTTTAGAGCATTCACACAAGGTTGGCGCCGGTGGCGACACCTACAACGTGCTGATATGAGGAAAGTTTCCAACCGTTTTCTCATACACAAACACCAGTTGACCGGCGTTGCCTGGTGAAACGTTGTTGTGATGCCTCGTGTAATGAGGAGAAATGCGTACCATCACGTTTCCGACTTTGATAAAAGTCGGATTGCAGCCTATCGCGATTGCGGTTTATCGCATCGCGACATTGCTCTTCGCGTTGGTCGAGATACTATGACTGTTAGCAGAATATGGAATCGGTGGATTCAGGAGGGTAATACGGAACGCCGTGCTGGATTCCAACGGCGTCATATCACTAGCAGTCGGTTTGCAAGACAACAACAATCTGTGCGAACAGTTCGACGGCTTTTGCAGCAGCATGGACTATCAGCTCGGAAACCATGGCTGTGGTTACCCTTGACGCTGCATCACAGACAGGAGCGCCTGCGATGGTGTTCTCAACGACGAACGTGGGTGCACGAAGGGTAAAATGTCATTTTTTGGGATGAATCCAGGTTCTGTTCACAGAATCATGGTGGTCGCATCCGTGTCGAGACACCTTCGTTCTGGAAATCTGTCTCGATACAAACGTACCGCGCCACGGCTATTGCCCCGTGCTAATCCATACATCAAATGGGCATCTGCCAACTCCGCATTTGTATACATTGCACTGATTGCAAAACCACGTTCGTGATGAACACTAACCTGTTGATGCTACGTACTGATGTGCTTGGTGCTAGTACTGTAGAGCAATGAGTCGCATGTCAACACAAGCACCGAAGTCAACATTACCTTCCTTCAATTGGGCCAACTGGCGGTGAATCGAGGAAGTACAGTACATACTGACGAAACTAAAATGAGCTCTAACATGGAAATTAAGCGTTTCCGGACACATGTCCACAGAACATCTTTTCTTTATTTGTATGTGAGGAATGTTTCCTGAAAGTTTGGCCGTACCTTTTTGTAACACCCTGTATAATATGGGGTTAACAGTATCCAAGCAATGTTCGGCACTAGCAGATCTACTTGGCTGCTGTAATCGTGTGTGCCGTTTATGCTCAGTACATCGGTCCTACACGGTCCTGATTGTTTGAACAATATATGCCATGCCACAGCTACAAGGAGTACGATATACACCCGCTTTACTAGTGGTCAGTGTGTGTGTTATCTTTCCTGCATCAGTCCGAGAACCGAGGTTTTAAATTTGCATGTACGTCGCCATCCGTTGCAGTTTGTCTTGAAAATGGCGGGGTGTTCTCCAGCCGAAATATCGGCGGTCGCTGAAAGTGTTACCTGGCTGAATTCCTGGCAGTTATTTGAAAGTTGTATACGCCAGGAGAAACTCAGGTCTCACATTATTAGACTTGGCCAACAAGGCCAAATTATCAGCGAACTCTACGCGCTCCACCGTAAAACTGTACTTCTTTGGACCTAAACAGATTTCTTCAAATCCTCTCTTGGCTTCTTTCTATCTTTTCCAAGGCGATGTTAAATAATGTGGGTGCCAATCCACCTTCCTGCCTAACGCCTATCTTAATCTCAGTCTCTTAATCTGGAATTTTTCCCATGAAATTTTACTTTAGAGATGGTATCCATTAGGGTTTGCTTTACAGCTTTCCTAGTTTTTGCGTTTCTTCCAAATTCTTCGAAAACAATGAAGAGCGTCTGCCGGTCGATAGAGCGACATACGATTTTAGTCAACGAGCGCAATTATAGTGTTTCTTGAAATTTATTCCTGAAATTCAACTTAACTGTAATATGTACAGACGTACTACTTAAAGCGACACATGAAAATTTTTGCCAAACTGCGACTCGAACCCGGATTTCTCGGTCTTCGGAAGCGGTCACCTTACCGCTTACGCTATTCGAATATGGTCCCCGGGCTGATCGAAACTTTCACAAGTCACATACCAATCGATTTCTTCTCATGAGCTATTAATTCATTTACCCGCACTCGCACATCTCCTGGTTCCCGTGCAGGTTTTAGAATCAAGACAACGACTATCGTCTTTTTTTTTTTTCAGCGGTCCGTCTTCTCCGTATACAGAGGGTGACGATAAATTCGCGCACTCGAACTTCGCAGCACAATTCCTCACATACTGATAATACAAAAATGTCTGTCACAAAATTTCGTGCTGCGCATGTTTCCGGTAGTAAATGGACGTTATAGATTGGCAGTCTGGCAACACCATAATCACATGTACCGTAACTAACTCTGTTAGTATCCAGAGCAGTGCTGTGCAGTTGGTGCAGTGCATAGCGTTTTTGGTTGACATGGTGGAGGTCGAAGATTTGATTCTGGGTTGAGGTATATTAATTTTTATTTGCTAAAAGTAGTTTCCGTGGTACGGAATCTGGCGCCGTAATCGTCATACAGCGATCACAGTGGATCTCCTACAAAACATTTGCAGTTACGTATTACAAACACAGAAATGGAAATACAGTCGTTTTCATTGGTCAGCTTTTAAAGAAACCTTTTACCTGTCGTGGAAGCGATTTGTTTCGCATCACTGGATCTGCTATATTCCGAACTTGTTTTCTGTGCACCCCCCCCCCCCCCCTCCCCTACCCCCAATGGTCTCATCAATTAAGACCAGCTATTATGCTTGCCACGTTCACGGCTATTACATTTCCTTAGGTCCTAACGTCACCAGTAGGGCTAGCAACATGTTCTAGAAATAATTTCGATGGGAACATTGTGAGAGGGTACACAGAAAACATGTTTGGAATCTAGTAGATGCAAAGGCGCCACACAATTCGCCTCCACGACGGGCAAAAGAGTTCTTTAAAAGCTGACCAATGAAAGCGATTGTAATTCTGTACGATTGTACTAACTACATTGCCTTCTTATCATCTTTCCCTCTGGAAACTCCTGCATGGTCCAACAGAATTCAAGTCCATCGGCGGCGACATTTTTCAGCACACAGGAGAAACAGTTTCATACCTCTTACGGTATTTTAGTTTTTTTTTTTTTATCAAGGAATACTTTTATGTTCTCATGATAAAATATGTATCATGCCCACCTATAAACTTCGAGAATGTACGTATATTATTGTCAACCCAAATGTGTGAGTCGTAGTACTTTTCCCCAGATATATATATATATATATATATATATATATATATATATATATATATATATATATATAATCTCACGAAATAAGCATAAAACGAAAAAAACTACAAAGAACGAAACTCGTCTAGCTTGAAGGGGGAAACCAGATTGCGCTATGGTTGGCACGCTAGATGGCAATGCCATAGGTCAAACGGATATCAACTGCGTTTTTTAAAAAGGAACCCCCATTTTTTATTACATACTCGTGTAGTACGTAAAGCGATATGAATGTTTTAGTTGGACCACTTTTTCGCTTTGTGATACATGGCGCTGTACTAGGCACAAACGTATCACGTAACATTCCGTCAGCGCGGATGGTATTCGCTTCGTGATACATTACTCGTGTTAAAATGAACCGTTTACCAATTTCGGAAAAGGTCGATATCGTGTTGATGTATGGCTATTGTGATCAAAATGCCCAACGGGCGTGTGCTATGTATGCTGCTCGGTATCCTGGACGACGTCATCCAAGTGTCCCGACCGTTCGGCGGATAGTTACGTTATTTAAGGAAACAGGAAGTCTTCAGCCACATGTGAAACGTCCACCACCACCTGCAACAAATGATGATGCCCAAGTAGGCGTTTTAACTGCTGTCGCGGCTAATCCCCAAATCCCGCGAGAATCGGGAATCTAATAAACGTCGGTGTTGAGAATGCTACATCAACATCGATTGCACCCGTACCATATTTCTATGCACCAGGAATTGCATGGCGACGACTTTGAACGTCGTGTACAGTTCTGCCACTAGGCACAAGAGAAATTGCGGGACGATGGCAGATTTTTTGCACGCCAAACAGTTGCAGGATAAAGATTTATTGAAATCCTTGACCACGGTTTCGGTATATCTAAATATACCTTCATCCAAAGCAAAAATACACCCGAACAGAAAGACACCTTCATTAGCAAAAAAATTAGTAATATAAAGGAGGTAGAAGGAAAAATTTCTTATAGCTTTAAGTAACCATGAAAAATACGAAAGTATTACAAGCACAAAAACATTTAGTCACTTACTAAAATCACATTCTGCATCTTCACTGTCTAATATTTTTTCGGATTTTTTCCTAACTAAAGGAGTGTGAGGCGACCTTTAGATGCCTGTTTTCGTAACGGCCGCTATAGTAATTAATATTGCACATGACTAGGCAAATTGTAATTCTGCTCCCTGAGGAAGTCAGGTTAGATGTAAGAGAGGACCTGAGCGCCCTAATCTTGCCACTCGACGTAAAAGCGTAAACAAATTTTAAAAAATAGATAAATATTGATGCTAGAGCTGGAATTTAAACACAAGATGCCTTTCGCCTTTCCGAGATGATCCTGACGGCGAGGCTGTATTTTTTCGCCACTGCCACTATGTGGCGTCAAAGCTCTAGAAGATTTTATCCGCGCGCACATTGTGCTACATCGAGGTAGGGCGCCGCAAATGCCTGCCAGAAGTCAGTCAGCGTGAGCAGTCGCCTGCAGAGCGGCGGCAGTGGATAGTGGACAGGATGCTCCGCGGCCGATGGAGTTAATAGCAGGAAGTCCGCGACACGGGGGCAGCGCGGGCTCTGCGCAGAAACGGACGGCTTCCTGCGCTCACACGCACGCACACACACACACACACACACACACACACACACACACACACACACACACACACGACCAGGGTCGGCAGCCGCGGAACGACCAGCTGTCTGGCAGGGCGCCGGTATTCCCTCTGCTCTCGCTAACGGCCGCTCATTACGCCGCTGGGGAACTCTGCAACCTGCAGCGCAACAAGACGTGCAAAACACCAGCCCACACCTCCCGGCTATTAATACACGGGCGGTGCATCGGTCTCTCCGAAGACGTGATGCAGCGGCCATCCGACGTCCACACTATCGCCTGGTGCTACACGTTTTTTAATGTAGTCTGCCACCTTCTAGTTCCTCTTAAGCCAGTGGTAGAGACGTCAGATTCCTGAGCGAATACCGGTTGGGTGGATAGCTGATTTGGAAGAGGGGACCAAAAAGAGCGAGGTCATCTGTCCCGACGGATTAGGGAAGGCTGCCGAAGGAACTCGGCCATGCCCTTTCATTCCGCTATTTGCCCGAAGCGATTTAGAGAAATCACGAAGAACCTAAATCATGATGGCCAGACGCGGGTTTGACCCGAATGTGAGTCCGGTGTGCTAAAGACTGTGTCATCTCGCTCGGTAGGAAATACTGGGTGGTTGTTTTTGTGCTGTCTCGTTGTCTCTGTAGAGCTGTACCATGCGAAGCAGGGAGAGATGTTGTCTGGTGGACGGTACCCTCTTTCTGTAACAGAACTGTGCTCATGAATTAACAGGGTACTTTATTAATATAAGCAGAGAGCTACTTAAGACAGTCCAGATGGTGTGATAAAATCTCCTCCTCTCGACACTGGTGACGGTCACCAGCGACAGTCACCGACAGAGATACATTCGTTTGAACTGAAGCATTCACACCGGGAGTCTGCACCGCCCACCGAGTCACCGGGACCCAGCAGCGACTCACCCTCGCCACATATGACGGACAAGGTCACTCTGTTCACAGCAGTCACCACCGGACGTGCATTAGTTTCAATTGGAGTGCTCGCACTGGGACACAGATCACAGACACAGCGCTGCGGATTCGCCAACAGACGGCAGTCATTTTTGAGACAGTGACGCGAAATATTCGTTGCACATTATACTGTAAACATTGTAGCCATTAGTTTAGATTTGATTGACATGGAACACTTTATAAGTGAAGTAGAAAGCTGTCCTGTTATTTGGGATGTCAAAAGTGATGACTATAGCGACAAAGTGGTGAAAACGCAGGCTTGGCAACAAATTATATCGAAGTTCGTGCCTGATTTAATTGAGAAGAGCATGGATGAATAAAACAAAATTTTTAAATTGTACGTTGTTTTTCAAATTTAATACGTTATTTTTCGGACCATAAAAGAGTAGTGAAATTTAGTTGTTACGCCTGTAAAGTATAGGAGGATTGTAACTTTCAAGCACATTTGCATCCCGCACCCCTATTTTCTTTTGCATTTACCAATATTAAGTGTATCTTTATGCAGTCTTAATGCGATAAGAAGGGACAAAATGGATGAGCGTGAAAACCATGGACTCACCCCTGTAGGGCGAATGAAGTAAAAATCTAAAAAATATTTCAAAATTTTCATAACAAAATTAAATGTCCGTCTTAGGGTCGTCTTAAGGGGCTCCGCCTTATGGTCCGAAAAATACAGTTAAAATATTATTGTCCATTTCTATAATTTCTTCTTTCACTTCTCCTAGCGGTTCATCAAATGAAGTTTTCGACATTCGAAAATACTGAAAAAACTTCTTCTCATCTTGTCTCAGATCGACTTAAAGAGTATAAAAGAAAATTTTCTCCAGCCGACCTCGTAGCAGTGGATGTAAGTGTAATGAACGTTTTGTCTTCATTCTCCTCCTACTCCTCTTGCTTAGAAGTACTAACAAAATTTCCTCTTCGCTCGAGTCCATTTCAGTAGCTAATCAGTTGGCAATACCTACGGTGTCGGACACCGGTGATCCAGGAGTGTTCATCACAGCTACCAGTGACCGTCACTGGTGACCGTCACCATCGTCCCAGTGCGAAATGGGCCTGATAGTCCATGTTGGCCTGACTGCTCGTGGCGTACAAGTCCGCCATCTACAGTACGCTGCTAGCTAGGCACCGAGATAGAGGCTGAGCTAACTGCGACTCCCACTGCCCTGAGACTGATTCGACTTGTTGACTCACTGGGCTGTAACTAATTGAGCCCTCCGGTCCACGGCGGCGATCTAAATACCAGCGGCCGAGAGGGCGTTGGCGGCGCATTGCTTGCGAATCTCTGTTTGGCCTACTATCGATCTTTTCGCAACCTCTTTGCCGCCTGGTGTGCAGGCGACAGCTTAGGCCAAAAGCAAAATCATCACTCCACCTTCAGGTCAGAATTGGCCCATCGGGACCGTCCGACCGCCATGTCATCTTCAGCTGAGGATGCGGATAGGAGGGGTGTGTGGTCAGCACACCGCTCTCCTGGTCACTATGATGGTCTTCTTTGACCGGAGCCGCTACTATTCGGTCGAGTAGCCCCTCAATTGGCATCACGAGGCTGAGTGCTCCCCGAAAAATAGCAACAGCGCACAGCGGCCCGGATGGTCACCCATCCAAGTGCCGGCCACGCCCGACAGCACGTAACTTCGGTGATCAGAGACACCTTACGCCAGCACAGTTACAATTAAACTGCAGCTACTCACAGAGGCTTAGTGTGGGCTATAATTATCTTATGGCAGCCAAACATGGTAGATATTCTAATGCTTCAACGTGTAACTGATTTATGCTGGGAAAAAATTAATCCAATTTTTGTCACTAGGTTCAAATGCGGTGCACTGAATGCAAGAAAGATATACAGAGCATGTTTCTATATGTACTGGATCAGAAATGGGGCGAGTGCAGAAAAGGGTAAAAAGTGAGAAAGGCATAACCTTCGTATATTACTAACCGCCACTTACACAGCGTGTTCTGTACGAGCCGAAGAGACGTCAGCGAGACGTTGCATCCATAAAACGACGTGATCAACAGTTGTTCACCGCACTTCCGGTGGAATCTGACCAACGTGTCGCTGTATACTGGGCTTCAGATCAGGTAGAGACCGAACGTGTCCCGCGTAGTCGCGTTCTTATAGATATCCCCAGTGCCGAGAGTCACGTGCATTCAGATTAGGTGATGTTGCAGGCCATGCATCTTGAAAACAAATGAAAATAATATGTTCGTCGAAGGCTGCGCTGTGGGTTGCGCAAAAAGCGTCACCGCTTCTTCCGCAAAGCTGGTCGCAGGTGGTGCTCCAAAAACAAACAGTAATACTGTGCACTGACGGTCTGCCGTTGAGGACTGCAACCCAACCACCATTTCGCACGACAATGCGCGGGCGCATACAGCGCAAGCTGTGTCTGCTCTGTTCGGTCGATGGGACTTAGAAGTACCATGCACCACACTCCCCGGACTGAAGTCCTCGTGACTTTGATTTGACTCCAAAGATGAAGGAACCACTTCGTGGCATTCGCTTCAGAACTGTTCCAGAGATTCGATAGGCAGTAGACCGCTCCATTCGCACCTTCAACACAACAGGCTCTGCCAACGGTGTACTACGCCTTCCACATCGCTGGCAACGGGTTCGACACAACGCTGGTGACTACTTTGAAGGACAGTAACAGGTGCAAACATGTAACTCTTATGTATCGATTGTGAATTAATACACTCCTGGAAATGGAAAAAAGAACACATTGACACCGGTGTGTCAGACCCACAATACTTGCTCCGGACACTGCGAGAGGGCTGTACAAGCAATGATCACACGCACGGCACAGCGGACACACCAGGAACCGCGGTGTTGGCAGTCGAATGGCGCTAGCTGCGCAGCATTTGTGCACCGCCGCCTTCAGTGTCAGCCAGTTTGCCGTGGCATACGGAGCTCCATCGCAGTCTTTAACACTGGTAGCATTCCGCGACAGCGTGGACGTGAACCGTATGTGCAGTTGACAGACTTTTGAGCGAGGACGTATAGTGGGCATGCGGGAGGCCGGGTGGACGTACCGCCGAATTGCTCAACACGTGGGGCGTGAGGTCTCCACAGTACATCGATGTTATCGCCAGTGGTCGGCGGATGGTGCACGTGCCCGTCGACCTGGGACCGGACCGCAGCGACGCACGGATGCACGCCAAGACCGTAGGATCCTACGCAGTGCCGTAGGGGACCGCACCGCCACTTCCCAGCAATTTAGGGACACTGTTGCTCCTGGGGTATCGGCGAGGACCATTCGCAACCGTCTACATGAAGCTGGGCTACGGTCCCGTACACCGTTAGGCCGTCTTCCGCTCATGCCCCAACATCGTGCAGCCCGCCTCCAGTGGTGTCGCGACAGGCGTGAATGGAGGGACGAATGGAGACGTGTCGTCTTCAGCGATGAGAGTCGCTTCTGCCTTGGTGCCAATGATGGTCGTATGCGTGTTTGGCGCCGTGCAGGTGAGCGCCACAATCAGGACTGCATACGACCGAGGCACACAGGGCCAACACCCGGCATCATGGTGTGGGGAACGATCTCCTACACTGGCTTTACACCTCTGGTGATCGTCGAGGGGACACTGAATAGTGCACGGTACATCCAAACCGTCATCGAACCCATCGTTCTACCATTCCTAGACCGGCAAGGGAACTTGCTGTTCCAACAGGACAATGCACGTCCGCATGTATCCCGTGCCACCCAACGTGCTTTAGAAGGTGTAAGTCAACTACCCTGGCCAGCAAGATCTCCGGATCTGTCCCCCATTGAGCATGTTTGCGACTGGATGAAGCGTCGGCTCACGCGGTCTGCACGTCCAGGACGAACGCTGGTCCAACTGAGGCGCCAGGTGGAAATGGCATGGCAAGCCGTTCCACAGGACTACATCCAGCATCTCTACGATCGTCTCCATGGGAGAATAGCAGCCTGCATTGCTGCGAAAGGTGGATATACACTGTACTAGTGCCGACATTGTGCATGCTCTGTTGCCTGTGTCTATGTGCCTGTGGTTCTGTCAGTGTGATCATGTGATGTATCTGACCCCAGGAATGTGTCAATAAAGTTTCCCCTTCCTGGGACAATGAATTCACGGTGTTCTTATTTCAATTTCCAGGAGTGTAGTTGCCACTATTTAAGTTCCAACCATTGTAAATAAGTCGCCAGGTTCGGATGGAATCCTAATTCCGTTTTACTTAGTTTGCATTCATCGTATCTCCACCTCCGCAAAGTTCCAAGCGACTGAAAGAAAAGACAAGTGACTCTTGTGTATAAGAAGGGTAGAAAGACGGACCCAAAAATTACGGGCCAACATCGGTTTCTCGCAAAATCCTAGAGCATATTCTGAGTTCGAATGAATAAATTTCCGAGAGACCGAAAAGCTCATGTCCACGAATCAGCACGACTTTAGAAAGCATTGCTCGTGCGAAACCCAGCTCGCTCTTTTCTCACACGATGTGCTGCCAACTATGGCTGAAGGACTACAGGCAGATCGCATATTTCTAGTTTTCCGCAAAGCATTCGACACGGACCCCACTGCAGACTGTTAACGAAGGTCCGAGCATACGGAATAGGCTCCCAGATATGTGAGTGGCTCGAAGAAGTAAGAGAACCCAGTACGTTGTCGTCGTCGATTAGTGTTCAGAGACACGGGTGTCGTCAGGGAGTGCCCCACACGTCTCACTGAAGCGGAGAGGAATGTTGCCTACAGCACAGTATTATTGTCCCTCGGGCCTGTGTCTGTGGCGTGCTGAACGATTCGAGCAGTCGTTTGCCTGTATAATGGGGCAATAGAGTGAAATAGTGTTAGTGTCAATGGCGTTGAGAAACAGCTGAAATTCTTAAAACTGAACAAAGTCCCAGGGCATGATCGAATCCCTATCAGATAATATATCCCAATTCGCGGCTAAGTTAGTCTTACTCTTAACTATAATCTATCGCACATCCCTCGTGCCGGCGGTTGTGACCGAGCGGTGCTAGGCGCTTCAGTCCGGAACAGCGCTGCTGCTATGGTCGCAGGTTCGAATCCTACCTCAGTTATGGATGTGTGCGGATGTTCTTAAGTTAGGTTTAAGTAGTTCTAAGTCTATGGAACTGTCCCATAGTGCACAGAGCCATTTTTTTGAACATCCCTCGAACAAATATTGCGCCCAGTGCTTAGAAGAAAGCACAGGTCACACCTGTCTACAAAAAGAGTAGCAAAAGTGATCCACAAAATCATCATCTACATCCATTTGCTGTAGAATATTAGAACATATCCTTACAAGTAGCGGCCACAAGGTTCGGATCATTGCTTTACTTCAAATTTTGTACACTTTTAGCAGCCCATTAGGACAACACTGTGTGTGAGTAATAAGCAAGTAATAAGTTGATGTACTACTTAGACAATTTCGAGAAAATCTAAAGCGAAATTTTACGTGTCAGTGATGTTACAGTGCGTTGCGACCCTGAGCACGAGATGGTTGCGTTCATGAGGTCAGTGTTTAAGTTACGTAATCCGTGGGTCGCTGGCAGAGTCCTGCGCAGCTATTTTTCCCTTACTTTATATTTTTTCAATACTGTCCAATTTATTTCGTACATATGACATTTAGAAGATAATCTGACAAAAATACACTTGTGTATGCTTGAAATTTTGTTGAATTTAAAATGTTATTTGGCTGTTTACGATTTCTATTATTAGAACAAATTTTATGCGGCTTTTATTTCGACAGATAAGTTAAAACCTGTATCAGGAGCCATCAAACTTGTTCATACTTTATTGACAACGAACGGAGAAATTGCTTCTCGTGAAGATGTTATTAAAACAGATTCAGTTGCGTATAAACAATTTTCGGCGCCGATATTTAAAAAAAATTTGCGTTACGCATGGTTTGTATGCAATCTGTGAGGAGAACGAGGAACTTTTTAAAATGTCAGCGAGCTTGATTTTTCCTTAGAAACACCCAAGATTCCTCGTGCATGCGGGAAAGTTACATTCATTCGATATAGTGGATACCTTTTCAATTTATGTTTTGCGTATCTGTATGAAAAATATCATCCTGCAACTTGTAACGTCGAAAGCACATCCAACGATTAATCTTACATTACCATCATATTCTGGCATATTGTAACTCATTGTATTACTGGATAAAGTTATTTACACTTTTATTTATCAATGTTTGACTTGGGCTTTCCAAACCTATTCCTTGTTCTTGAAACTTGTGTCTGCAAATCGAAGTAGTTCCTGATGCCTTAATCGATTGTTGTTATAAGAGATTTCGGAAATCACGACAGGCATACATTTTCTGGAAAACTTTATACATTGTGTCGTTTATTTGTTGATAATTATATCTATATCGTTTGTAATGATAACAAAAATTATCAAACAACCAAATAATATTGAAAAATCAATAAACGTTCATGCAAAACACGTGTCTTTTCATCATAATATCTGTCAAATTTATTATATATATGAAATAATACGAGAAGTGTTGAAAAAATATGAATTAAAAAAAAAAAACATGAGTGGGACTCGATCTAGCAATCCACCGATGATGGAGCTTAAAAGCTAATCACATGACCGCCGCCATCTCTTGCTAAGGGTCGCAAAGCTCTGAAGCATAAAATTTCTATTGTGAATTTTCTGGAAATCACCTATGTAGTACACCTTACTACTTGCACATTATATTGTTATAAGTGTACAAAGTTCGTAGTAAACCTGTGATCCAAACGTCGCGGCACCCCCTTGTGAGCTCAAACATAATTTTCAGAATAAATGAAAAATATAGGTCTTTTTAAAGTCGTGTTTAACAAATCGGACCTCCCATTTGACAACATCCTGGCTAAGCTATAAGCACAGCAAAAATGATTTTTTTTACTGAATAGTTTCTGTAAAATCATTTGAGAATTAGTGCAGACTGCGACCATCGATTCTGTCATTGCTAACATGCTGAGAGGTGGAAGATACCTCTCCTTCCAAAGAGCAGAAAGATGGAAGACACTTATTGGCCTCCCCTTCCAAAGAAAGGCCGTTAGATGTGCAGGCAGGCAGGGAAGCATCAGGAGAGCACGTGGGGAGAGCGGCAGTGGTGGGGGGTTCCTCAGAGCGCTGTAGGGGAAATGCCTAGTGCTGGAGGGGAAGTGCCATTCTAAATTGAAGCCTGCGCTCACATTTTATGTAAATATTAAGTGGGGCCCCTCCACGCCCATACTTCAATAGTGGCCATTCAGAAAGATCTACTGTCACCTCTGCTTTCATTACAACCTAAAAGGAATACGCCCGAAAAAGGAGAAATTTATTTTCGCATGCCTTGATAATCATTTTTAACCTTCGGAGAAGTGTCATGAGTGGCGAATTTTGAGTAAAGCCTACACATTTCTCCTGTTGCCATGTCAAAATTTGCTTATTTTGCCAAAACACAGAGTTCACACTGACTCTCCTCACTAACATGTTGTGCAGATTCAATTGCGAGGGAATTCTGAAACAGAGGTTCAATTTTTTTTTAAGTGATGAAATACGGAAAATTAAAGCCAGTAGCTTATGAAAAAACACGTCCTTGGTACAAAAAAAAGTGTGATTCCTTCACATGTGTTGTTCCAAAACTCATAGCATTTCTCATTTCACCAGCTATTGTGGCCCTCAAAAATTACATTCGTTCACCGAAAATATCTATAGTTACTGAAATAACACGGTATATAATTAAGTTTTACATAATAACGGTATGGTAAAATACTCTCCTCTTTGTGTGCTATCATTTGTCAAAATGTCATTTTGATGTCTGGAACAGTTTATGAAATGTGAAGAAATTTGTGGATATTTCACTCTTGCTTTATTGCTAGCGCAGCGCTGTCGCAAATAGGTGCTACATCATATCAGATCATATTGGTGACAGATAGATACCTATACCAAGTCTAAAGAAGAATTCAGTATATTAGCTAAATTTCATAAGTAACAACATATTATGTTATATAGACCAAATGCAAAATCATAGCGATCTCTATTTGTCGTTGCACACTTTTGCGAATCTCGCACAGTGTCTTATTTTCACGTAAATATTACAATAACTATGACCACTAAGGAAATGATGGGCATGTCATCATGAAACTGACATATAAAGCTGTAAGTAAAGCAGAAATGAAACTTCTTTGCCAAGTAGTTTCTGTAAAATAGTTTGCGATAGATTGCAGAGTGATATGCAAATGATTAGCTTTTCAGAGCATTCACACAAGGTTAGTCCGGTGGCGACACCTACAACGTGCTCACATGAGGAAAGTTTGCAATCAATTTCTCATACACAAATGGCAGTTGACCGGCGTTGATTGGTGAAACGTTGTTGTGATGCTTCGTGTAAGGAGGAGAAATGCGTACCATCACGTTTCCGACTTTGATAAAGGTCGGATTGTAGCCTATCGCTATTGCGGTTTATCGTATCGCGACATTGCTGCTCGCGTTGGTCGAGATCCAATGACTGTTAGCAGAATATGGAATCGGTGGGTTCAGGAGGGTAATGTGGAACGCCGTGCTGGATCCTTGCGGCCTCGTATCACTAGCAGTCAAGATGACAGGCATCTTATCCGCACGGCTGTAACGGATCGTGCAGCCACGTCTCGATCCCTGAGTCAACAGATGGGGAAGTATGCAAGACGACAACCATCTGCACAAACAGTTCGACAACGTTTGCAGCAGCATCGACTAACAGCTTGGAGACCATGGCTGCGGTTACCCTTCACGCTGTATCACAGACAGGAGCGCCTGCGATGGTGTACTCAACGACGAACCTGGGTGCACGAATGGCAAAACGTCATTTTTCCGGATGAATCCAGGTTCTGTTTACAGCATCATGATGGTCGCATCCGTGTTTGTCGACATCACGGTGAGCGCACATTCCAAGCGTGTATTCGTCATCGCCATACTGGCGTATCACCCGGCGTGATGGTATGGGGTGCCATTGGTTACACGTCTCGGTCACCTCTTGTTCGCATTAACGGCACTTTGAACAGTGGACGTTACATTTCAGATGTGGTACGACCCGTGGCTCTACCTTTCTTTCGATCCCTGCGAAACCCTACATTTCAGCAGGATAATGCACGACTGCGTGTTGCAGGTCCTCTACGGGGCTTTCTGGACACAGAAAATGTTCGACTGCTGCCCTGGCCAGCACATTCTCCAGATCTCTCACCAACTGAAAATGTCTGGTCAATGGTGGCCGAGCAATTGGCTCGTCACAATACGCCAGTCACTACTCTTGATGAACTGTGGTATCGTGTTGAAGCTGCATGGGCAGCTGTACCTGTACTCGCCATCCAAGCTCTGTTTGACTCTATGCCCAGGCGTATCAAGGCCGTTATTACGACCAGAGGTGGTTGTTCTGGGTACAGATTTCTCAGGATCTGTGCACCCAAATTGCGTGAAAATGTAATCACATGTCAGTTCTAGTGTAATATATTTGTCGAGTGAATACCCGTTGATCATCTGCATTTCTTCTTGGTGTAGCAATTTTAATGGTCAGTAGTGTAGCTCTACAGGACTCTTATATCGCTACATGTATTACCTTATACCCATAGAATCCAGCAGAAGATAGCAGGAAGGGATGAGTAATTGGCTACAGTATGCGGTAATCGAGAGCGGAAGCCGTGCGCAGGTGGTTAGCTTGTAGCGGACGCGTTAAGGCGGTCGGCTGGGCAAAGCGAACATCGCGACGCCGGGCAACAGGTGGAGGCAAGGAGCCGCTTCCTGCTGCCCAAGGCCCACGCCGTCCCCAGCTCAGCGTGTTTACCCAGGGCGCGACCGCGACCGCCACTGTCACCATCCACATTAGCAGCCATTAAAACTGCAGCACCACGATCGCTAATGATGGCTCAAATGGCTCTGAGCACTATGGGACTTATTAACATCTGTGGCCATCAGTCCCCTAAACTTAGAACTACTGAAACCTAACCAACCCAAGGACATCACACACATCCATGCCCGAGTCAGGATTCGAACCTGCGGCCGTAGTGGTCACTCGGTTCCAGACTGAAGCGCCTAGAACCGCACGGCGACACAGGCCGGCGATCGGTAAGGAGTAACAAAATTCTGCTTAATGTGCGTACACTGCGAAAGTTGTCTGTTTACATTTCTTTTAGTGAAAGTGGATCTCTATTGTTGATTGTATTTTTAATATTAAATTGTCTGTTAGAGGGTAGATTTTGGGCTTCCTGTTTTGAATGGTACGCATACCTGACGCTAAAGCTGATAGCTTGTGCAACGGCAACTATAGGTGCTCGTATCATTTGACTTGACAACCTTTAATAAAACTTCAGTTATAGTTAAACTTTCTCTGAAATCACTGTCCCCTGATAAACAAAGTAAGAGCCTGCGGAATATCAGACCAGCTGTGTGTCTTGTTTGAAGAGTTTTTAGCAAACAGAACACAGCGTGTTGTTCTCAATGGAGAGACATCGACAGACATCAAAGTAACCTCTGGCGTGAAACAGGGTAGTGTTATGGGACCATTGCTTTTCACAATATATACGAATGACCTAGTAGATAGTGTCGGAAGTTCCATGCGGCTTTTCGCTGATGATGCTGTAGTACACTCCTGGAAATGGAAAAAAGAATACATTGACACCGGTGTGTCAGACCCACCATACTTGCTCCGGACACTGCGAGAGGGCTGTACAAGCAATGATCACACGCACGGCACAGCGGACACACCAGGAACCGCGGTGTTGGCCGTCGAATGGCGCTAGCTGCACAGCATTTGTGCACCGCCGCCGTCAGTGTCAGCCAGTTTGCCGTGGCATACGGAGCTCCATCGCAATCTTTAACACTGGTAGCATTCCGCGACAGCGTGGACGTGAACCGTATGTGCAGTTGACGGACTTTGAGCTAGGGCGTATAGTGGGCATGCGGGAGGCCGGGTGGTCGTACCGCCGAATTGCTCAACACGTGGGGCGTGAGGTCTCCACAGTACATCGATGTTGTCGCCAGTGGTCGGCGGAAGGTGCACGTGCCCGTCGACCTGGGACCGGACCGCAGCGACGCACGGATGCACGCCAAGACCGTAGGGTCCTGCGCAGTGCCGTAGGGGACCGCACCGCCACTTCCCAGCAAATTAGGGACACTGTTGCTCCTGGGGTATCGGCGATGACCATTCGCAACCGTCTCCATGAAGCTGGGCTACGGTCCCGCACATCGTTAGGCCGTCTTCCGCTCACGCCCCAACATCGTGCAGCCCGCCTGCAGTGGTGTCGCGACAGGCGTGAATGGAGGGACGAATGGAGACATGTCGTCTTCAGCGATGAGAGTCGCTTCTGCCTTGGTGCCAATGATGGTCGTATGCATGTTTGGTGCCGTGCAAATGAGCGCCACAATCAGGACTGCATACGACCGAGGCACACAGGTCCAACACCCGGCATCATGGTGTGGGGAGCGATCTCCTACACTGGCCGTACACCTCTGGTGATCGTCGAGGGGACACTGAATAGTGCACAGTACATCCAAGCCGTCATCGAATCCATCGTTCTACCATTCCTAGACCGGCAAGGGAACTTGCTGTTCCAACAGGACAATGCACGTCCGCATGTATCCCGTGCCACCCAACGTGCTCTAGAAGATGTAAGTCAACTACCCTGGCCAGCAAGATCTCCGGATCTGTCCCCCATCGAGCATGTTTGGGACTAGATGAAGCGTCGTCTCATGCGGTCTGCACGTCCAGCACGAACGCTGGTCCAACTGAGGCGCCAGGTGGAAATGGCATGGCAAGCCGTTCCACAGGACTACATCCAGCATGTCTACGATCGTCTCCATGGGAGAATAGCAGCCTGCATTGCTGCGAAAGGTGGATATACACTATACTAGTGCCGACATTGTGCATGCTCTGTTGCCTGTGTCTGTGTGCCTGTGGTTCTGTCAGTGTGATCATGTGATGTATCTGACCCCAGGAATGTGTCAATAAAGTTTCCCCTTCCTGGGACAATGAATTCACGGTGTTCTTATTTCAATTTCCAGGAGTGTATAAAGAGAAGTTGCAGCATTAGAAAATTGCCGCGAAATACAGGAAGATCTGCAGCGGATAGGCACTTGGTGCAGTGAGTGGCAACTGACATTTAACGTAGACAAATGTAATGTATTGCCAATACATAGAAAGAAGGATCCTTTACTGTATGGTTATAGGATAGCGGAACAAACACTGGTAGCAGTTACTTCTGTAAAATATGTGGGAGTATACGTGTGGAACGATTTGAAATGGAATGATCATATAAAACTAATTGTTGGAAAGGCGGGTACCAGGTTGAGATTCATTGGGAGAGTCCTTAGAAAATGTAGTCCATCAACAAAGGAGGTGGCTTACAAAACACTCGTTCGACCTATACTTGAGAATTGCTCATCAGTGTGGGATCCGTACCAGGTCGGGTTATCAGAGAAGATCCACAGAAGAGCGGCGCGTTTCGTCAGAGTTATTTGGTAAGCGTGATAGCGTTACGGAGATGTTTAGCAAACTCAAGTGGCAGATTCTGCAAGAGAGGTGCTCTGCATCGCGGTGTAGCTTGCTGGCCAGGTTTCGAGAGGGTGCCTTTCTGGATGAGGTATCGAATATATTGCTTCCCCCTACTTATACCTCCCGAGGAGGTCACGAATGTAATATTAGAGAGATTCGAGCGCGCACGGAGGCTTTCAGACAGTCGTTCTTCCCGCGAACCATACGAGAACGGAACAGAAAAGGGAGGTAATGACAGTGGCACCTAAGGTACCCTCCGCTACACACCATTGGGTGGCTTGCGGAGTATAAATGCAGATGAACTGTAGTCGAAGAATTAAAAACAAAATTAAGTTTCACCTTGTAAGTAGGCTGTTTAGGTTTTTATGTTGGTAACGCCACGTAGCGCTCTGTATGAAAATAGCTGACTGTGCTATGTGCAGTCTGTGGCTGGTTGGTCTCATTGTTGGATTATTCGCCATTGTAGTGTTGGGCAGCTGGATGTGAACAGCGCGTAGCGTTGGGCAGTTGGAGGTGAGCCGCCAACAGTGGTGGACGTGGAGAGAGAGATGCCAGAGTTTTGAGAGGTTGATATAAGCGGACAACCTGGACGTGTGTCCGCCGCGCGGGATTAGCCGAGCGGTCTTAGGCGCTGCAGTCATGGACTGTGCGGCTGGTTCGAGTCCTCCCTCGGGCATGGGTGTGTGTGTTTGGCCTTACGATAATTTAGGTTAAGTAGTGTGTAAGATTAGGGACTGATGACCTTAGCAGTTAAGTCTCACAAGATTTCACTCACATTTGAACATTTTTTGACGTGTGTCCGCTAGAAGAAGGAAATTTGTAAAGATGGATGTCATGAATTGATAGATATATATATGATGACTTTTGAGCATTATTAAGGTATATACATTGTTATTCTCTATCAAAATTTTTCATTTGCTAACTATGCATAACAGCAGTTAGTGCCTTCAGTAGTTAGAAAATTTTATTTACCTGGCAGTATTGGCGCTCGCTGTATTGCAGTACGTGTAACGAAGATATTTCTGAGGTAAGTGATTCATCAAAGGCGTAGGTTATTGTTAGTCAGGGCCATTTTTTTTACAGGTATTATTGAAAGTCAGATTGCGGTGCGCTACAAATATTGTGTGTCAGTTTACTGACGGTCAGTATAAGTAAGGAGAAAAGTGTTTGAGTACATTGATTGAGTTCTGCTAAGCTGTCTCTGTATCAGATAACGTAGTTTACCAGCACAGTAATTATAATTTTCTAGAGGGACATTTCAACGTGTATTATGTTTCCTTAAACTAAATTTCAAAATCTAATTCTTAAATCCATTTCTCTCACAATGATATGGTTGAAATGGCTCTGAGCACTACTGAAGCGCCCAGAGCCGCTCGGCCACTCCGGCCGGCTCACAATGATAGATTAATCCTTAAAAAAGAAAGAAAGGTTCCTGGTTCGTGTGTCTGACGAACCAAGGATGATGCATGATCAAATTGCTGCCGCAAATAAAACGAACTTAATCATTGTCTGTAATCGACGTGCTATATCGGCCTCACTTTCAAATACGCGCACCGCCTGTTACGCCACCGTGTTTCCTACAGCCGTCACCGCGGGACGATCGCTCTTACGAGAACGCCTACACCCCGGCCAATGAGATGCGAGCATTCGCTCACCGGAGCTCCATTTTTTGTATGTTTGCTAGTTGAATAACATTTACAGACTTACGTAGTCGACAGCGCTCGACTTCTTCTGAATAGACGTTCTATTGAAGACAGAGTTATAAATCTTTTCTGGCTATACCTATTCAGATCCACTGTTAGCAAATGACGCTGCAAATACAGCAACAAAGTTATGTATTGTCTTTACTATTCGATATTAGGTGTAGAACAAATTAATATTTGAATTCTCTGTTGAAGAACAGCATTTGTTCAAAGAAATGGTTCAAATGGCTCTGAGCACTATGGGACTTAACTTCTCAGGTCGTAAGTCCCCTAGAACTTAGAACTAATTAAACCTAACTAACCTAAGGACATCACATGCATCCATGCCCCAGGCAGGATTCTAACCTGCGACCGTAGCGGTCGCGCGGTTCCAGACTGTAGCGCCCAGAACCGCTCGGCCACTTCGGCCGGCACAGCATTTGTTCCTCGCTCCTATATCCGCTAAAGAACCACACAGTCTGCAAGGAAGTTACAGCACCAGCCCACAATAATATTTCCTGTAACCCATAATATAATTCCCAAAATTCTCCATTGTTTACTGCGTACTGCTACTAAAAATCGACTGTTCACACCTAACACCAAAGCTCAACAGTCTATCCTCTCCTCGCGATCAACAGAGAAATCTGGAGCTCATCTTCGCTGACCATGGTCGCCATCCGTTCCAACGTATTGGGACAGTCACAGTTGCGGACTTTCATGTCCTGATATCCCGATAAGACCAACTTTTATCCCGTTTTTGCAAAATACTGTTACTTTTTTTTGAAGAATCCGAAAATCCTGAACACAAATGCCAACTGCGAGTATTTGTCTTCTATTCCCGCACACAACGCCGCTGTGGAAAGAGTATTTTCACCGACTTCTGCCCAGTGGACTGATGAAAGAAATCGACTACTCCCAGGGACAGTGGAATCAGTCTTATAGTGCCAGTATGACTACAAGCTGACGTGAATGCAGTTTTATAAATACGTAAAAGGGAAAAAAATAGACTTGCTGAAAAAGGTGAAATTTCCGAAAATATGGTATACCAACTACTTTCGCCGCAACAGATTCCATGTATTTGTGTTCTAAATAAAAAAGTAATTACAGTAAATGAATTCTTTACTTAATTTCTACATCTACTTCTCAGATATTGTCCCGACGATGTCCTAGCACGGCACCTCTCACCTCTGCGCGGCGCAGCTTCTGTGGCTAAGCAATTCAAACGTTAAGAGCGCTATTTCCGACATCCAAAACAAGAAAATTCCTACCAAAACACACACACACACACACACACACACACACACACACACACACACACACACACACACACACACACCTGTTCAACTCGAAGTACCCCATCTATTACAAAAATACTGCCCCACTTCCACATTGCCATCCAGGGTTACAAAATCTGATTTACACTTTTCATAGAATTACTGACCGAATCAGAAAATTTTAAATGCTATCAATATCTACTCATGAAGAAGTGCAGTCTTACTTTACAGGCCTAACACGGTAATACAAGTATTTCAGTTAGAAACTGTTTATGTCTTGAGGCTGCATAATTCACCACTCGCAAATTCTTCAGACTTTATTAACAGAGTATTTGACAACGAGACCACTTAACCACTTCCAACAAACATTACACATAATTTCAAATCTTTTCGAAACTTTTGCTCTCTGATTGTGCCCCCTCCCCCAGCAAAAAAAGACAAAAATGCTGAAAGGAAAAAATGTATGGTTTACTAATTTTTCACTGTTCATGCAGTAAATCTTGAGTATAGGGCATGAAGTTTTCGGTACGCACGCTACAGGATGCGCTACCAGTTTGTTCCAAGAAGCCGTGCGTGAAAGTGGAATCTTTCCAGGGGCTGTTGATGCACGCTACACTATGCGCTACCAGTTTGTTCCAAGAAGCCGTGCGTGAAAGTGGAATCTTTCCAGGGGCTGTTGATGCAGTATCGACATTCGACCTGTCGATGTTCCCTTGAAAAAATATGGATGTATCTCGGCGGCAGTTTACCACCGATATGTCGATACTGAAATGGTAATATCCAGAATCGATATTTTTGTTTTATATTAAATTTTTCCGTTATTTCCCGTAAACATTTGAAGTTGTTCCTTTAAAATTGTAGTAGAGCATAATTTTACTTTCACTGTGTGGAACAGTCTTACTACTTTTTGAGCTTTCATCACTTCCAGTCTTTATCTTTGACTGTGTGAAGCAATACAGTACAATGAAGAAGTCGATTGCACTTGGGGGGTGGGGGGGGGGGGGGGGGTGAATGGAATAACAAGATTTCTGATGTGAAGAAATAGCACGCCAGTTGTCTTAAAGAATAGTTTTTAAGGGAAGTAGTGTGCTATTTCTTCACATCAGCATTCTTCAGGAACATCGCTGAGATGTGTGTAGGGGAATAATGACGTAATCGGCTCACTACGCTACGAACAGAAACGGCAGCGTTTAGGGAGCTTCACCACGCAGTTTTGACACTACAACTGCTAGGTCGCTGGCGTTTGCTGCAATGAAAAAGATAGGAAAGTCGACATGAAGTGTTCCAGACAAATCTGGTATGTGAGGAAACCGAACTACTGACCCATCGGACACCTTTTATTGTGCCACTTACATGCAGTTATCATTGTTAGCAAAGTGGTTGTCGCCAAGCATGAAGGTGCATCATTATCCATTCAATTCTTTCTCTAAGTGGTTGATGTACAGAAATCTAATAAAACATCAATACCTAAATATCCAGCTCTAAAACGGCATTATATTTACAATGTGCAGTGATATTTTTATAGGCCGATATGCTTTATATTTATTTTCATGGATCGATATATTTTCCGACGATACATGGGCAATTTCTTCAAATTATCCATTGACGTTAATAATATTTCTTTTAAATATCGATATATCGCTTTTCCGATACTTTTAAAATAACAGTGTTACCACTCAGGGGATGCGGGCACCGGAATAGGCAGTACGTTTACATTTTTCTTTTCAAATTTGTTGGTTTGCTTCTCTTTAATAACTGAAAATAAAGTCTATTGATGTCTTATTTCAATAATTTAACTACTAACAGATCCCATGCACCCTGATTTTGAATCATTATCCGACCAACATCGTCAAAAAATGTGTGTGAAATCTTATGGGTCTTAACTGCTAAGGTCATCAGTCCCTAAGCTTACACACTACTTAACCTAAATTATCCTAAGGACAAACACACACATCCATGCCCGACGGAGGACTCGAACCTCCGCCGGGACCAGCCGCACAATCCATGACTGGAGCTGCTTACACCGCTCGGCTGACATGGTCATCAGAATTTGTACTGGTACTACATGTTACACTAGACGTTTAATGAGTCACTAACAACGGATAATAGCTCCTTTATAAAACAGACATTTTTTGAACCACTACCTACTTCCGGTGTGTGCTTTAATTGAGCGGTTGACTACGGATATCTTTCTTCTGTTTCCATTAATAGGCGAAGTGCATGACTCTGAGAATCGCATGGAAATGTGCTCAGAATATAGATCACACACCCCAACAAACACATTTAAATGATCAGCTTTTCGGAGTATAAGGGAGGAACTTTGGTTACAGTTATTACCACCAAAATCATACATATTGATAGGTTTGCGTAGCTATTCAAAGTGCAGGCGTGGGAATTCACTCAAGTGCTCAAACCAAAGTAGAACAAATCAATGTGCACATCAGGATTAAGCCAATTTTCGCATTCGACGTAACTTCTGCAGTGAAGCAGTCCAGTCTCAAACACCACACTAATTACATTTACAGCCCGCATCTCGTGGTCGTGCGGTAGCGTTCTCGCTTCCTACGCCCGGGTTCGATTCCCGGCGGGGTCATGGATTTTCTCTACCTCGTGATGGCTGGGTGTTGTGTGATGTCCTTAGGTTAGATAGGTTTAAGTAGTTCTAGGGGACTGATGACCTAAGATGTTAAGTGCCATAGTACTCAGAGCCATTTTTGAATTACATTTACAAACGATGATATTGTCATGCCAGTGACGTAATCTGTCTTTGGCTAAGCACATTGTAACATAAGCTTTTATTTCGATGTACAAAGTTGACTGTATAGTATAGAGCCAAGTCCATTGGTGAAATGAAGAACATGTAACTTTACTCGAGGTTCTTTGCATAGCAGCCTTACAAAATCAACGATCCTTCTCGCGAAGAGCTTTTATTGCACATCAAGATGTTGGTAATATTTTACTGTCTTCGATGGCAGTATCTTGAGAGTCACATCCTTGTTCGGAAAGCTTTCGTCTCGCAGAGTACGATCTTTACGGCCTGACGAGAAATCGCACAGTAATAGGCTCTAGCAGACAATAGGCGCCAGCAGACAGCAGATGTGTTCTGCATGCGAATGGGTCATACCACTGCTTTTGGGATGCGCGGTTTATATTCTGAGCACATTTTCGTCCAACTCCGAGTATTCGAGGCCACGCACTTCCCTCGCAAGTGGGAAGAGTCGGGTAACCCCTCCTTCCACAACCCGATTTACTGGCGAACTGAACTATAGGAAATGTATTCGCAGTTGCGAGTATGGACAACCGTTTGCTGTGTAATGTAATGACGACAATGAAGATTATTGCCGAACCGGGAATCGAACCCGGATTTCCCGCTTATCGCGAGCAGTCTCCTGAACCATTTCCGTTATCCGTACACACTTCGTATATATCCCATTGTTGTTGTTGTGGTTTTCAGTCCAGAGACTGGTTTGATGCAACTCTCCATGCTGCTCTATCCTGTGCAAGCTTCTTCATCTCCCAGTACCTACTGCAACCTAAATCCTTCTGAATCTGCTTAGTGTGTTCATCTCTTGGTCTCCCTCTACGACTTTTACCCTCCGCTGTGCCCTCCAATACTAAATTGATGATCCCTTGATGCCTCAGAACATGTCCTACCAACCGATCCCTCCTTTTAGTCAAGTTGTGCCAGAATTTCTTCTTCTCCCCAGTTCTATTGACTACCTGAACTACCCATCTAATTTTCAGTATTCTTCTATAGCACCACATTTCGAAAGATTCTATTCTCTTTTTATTTAAACTATTTAGCGTCCATGTTAACTTCCATACATGGCTGCAATACATACAAATATTTTCAAAAAAGACTCCCTGACACTTAAATCTAATCTCGATGTTAACAAATTTCTCTTCCTCAGAAACGCTGTTCTTGCCTTTACCAGTCTACGTTTTATATCCTCTCTGTTCAAAGTACTTACGGGCATTCAGCCAGGTTGAATTTTCGACAACTGCCGATATTTCGGCGGATGCACACTCCGCCATTTTCAAGTTAAGCCTTGAAAATGGCGGAGTGTGCATCCGCCGAAATATCGGCAGTTGTCGAAAATTCAACCTGGCTGAATGCCCGTAAGTACTTTGAACATAGTTTACGCCAGGAGAAGCTCAGGTATATCCTCTCTACTTCGACAGTCGTCAGCTATTTTCCTCCCCAAATAGAAAAACTCATCTACTACTATAAGTGTCTCGTTTCCTAATCTAATTCTCTCAATATGACTTGATTTAATTCGAATACATTCCATTATCCTTTTTTTTTTGCTTTTGTTGATGTTCAGCTTATATCCTTCTTTCAAGACATTGTCCATTTTTTTCAATTGCTCTTTCAGGCAAACCTCAAAGCTTTTATTTCTTCACCGTGGATTTTAACTCCTACTCCAAAATTTTATTTTGTTTCCTTTACCGCTTGTTCAATATATAGATTGAATAACATCGGAGATAGGCTACAACTCTACCATACTCCCTTCCCAAGTACTGCTTCCCTTTCATGCCCCTCGACTCTTATAACTGCTATCTGGTTTCTGTACAAATTGTAAACAGCCTTTCGCTCCCTGTATTTTACTCCTGCCACCTTCAGAATTTCAAATAGTGTATTCCAGTCAACATTGTCAAAATCTTTCTCCAAATCTACAAATCCTTCCCTTAATCTGTATTCTAAGATAAGTCGTAGGGTCAGTACTAACGCACGTGTTCCAATATTTCTATGGAATCCAAACAGATCTTCCCTGAGTTCGGCTTCTACGAGTTTTCCCATTCGTCTGTAAAGAACTCGCGTTAGTATTTTGTAGCCACGACTTATTAAACTGATAATTCGGCAATTTTCACATTTGTTCACACCTGCTTTCTTTGGGATTGGAACTATTATATTCTTCTTGGAGTCTGCGGGTATTTCGCCTGTGTCATACACCCTTCTCACCAGATGATAGAGTGTTGTCATGGCTGGCTCTCCCAATAGAGATGGGCAAACTCGTTCATCCTTGGGAACTAGTTCACTGCTGATCGTTCTTTTGTGAGAACCGTTCATTTTTACGCGTTCACCGTTCATTTGTGCTTGGTGTATGGTACTTACGAAAAACTGAAAACTAGTAGTGTAGGTGACTGAAGGATGGAGGGCACCAAGAGGGGGCACTTGCCTCCCCCCTGGAGTATAGAGTTTTTATTCATTACAGAATTCTTACACACTTTTAGAAGTAATTTCTGTGGTTCTGCAGAACCTCTCGTTTAGCCAACTGTAGCCTTGTGTAGCTGATCGCAGGGAAATAATATAGGGTGGCGCACGGAAAACCGGCCTCAAGTGCAGACTGCTCGCCGATTACGGACTATGTGTTGCCCGTTACGAGCAGATACAACAAACAGACAAACATGTAATAATTAGGCAGTGAATAAATAACAAGCTAATGCAAGCTACAATTGCGAAACAATCGATGATGGTGTGTAGAGAGCTGGAGAAGAGAACTTGGAAATCTCACGCGACGGGCATGGGCTATAGCTCATGTCCTCTTGTAAACCTATTGGTGGCTGTTTCCCAGCTTAATAGACCACAAGTGTCTTGTATAAAATTCTTGGTTTCGACTTCCAATACATAGCTATGCTACGTTGTTAACAATAATCGTTTACACCCTATATATACCTCACGTTGTCTCTGAGTTCGTAGGCGAAGTACAGACTTTATGGAAGCATAAAATAAAATATGGTTTTCTCATCACACTTGCGTCACATGCTTAGTAAAAATTACGTTTTTATGTTGCAGTATTAAAGTTAATGCAGTAATAATAATAATAATAATAATATTAATAATAATAATAATAATTAAGTTCACAGTAATAAAGTTTTTGGTTTGAAAGCTCCCTCTGAACAAATGCTTTTGAGATAATAAGTAAATACGATTTTTATAGCAATCTTTGTCTTTTCAAATGGAGAAGCACCGCTTTTCCTACTGAGCCAAAATGACCCCCAACCCACTTTTTTTTTTTTTAAAGAAACCAGACTAGCAGGTACTGCAAATTGGAAACAACCGAACATAAAAAAAATAAACCCTTCCTAAATGTAATGTTTTGTATATGAAAGATACACGAAAATCGTTTTATATGAATTTTCTTACACTAAAAATTAAGCAAATTATTGAAAGTTAATTGCTAAATCAAGTCGTTGAAACCAAAAAATATACGAATAACAAAAAAACTTGCCTTGTTATAAGTATGTCTTCTGCTCTTCATCGATATAACGAAGTGAGCTGATATGCCCTTTTGTTACCTGAAAAGACGTACCTATTACATACAAAGTAATTTTTATGTAATTTACGTAACTGCAAAAATGTGAGAAATTAAGGAGATGGGACCTGGATAAACTGAAAGAACCAGAGGTTGTACAGAGTTTCAGAGAGAGCATAAGGGAACAATTGACAGGAATAGGGGAAAGAAATACAGTAGAAGAAGAATGGGTAGCTCTGAGGGATGTAGTAGTGAAGGCAGCAGAGGATAAAGTAGGTAAAAAGACGAGGGCTGCTAGAAATCCTTGGGTAACAGAAGAAATATTGAATTTAATTGATGAAAGGAGAAAATATAAAAATGCAGTAAATGAAGCAGGCAAAAAGGAATACAAACGTCTCAAAAATGAGATCGACAGGAAGTGCAAAATGGCTAAACAGGGATGGCTAGAGGACAAATGTAAGGATGTAGAAGCTTATCTCACTAGGGGTAAGATAGATACTGCCTACAGGAAAATTAGAGAGACCTTTGGAGAGAAGAGAACCACGTGTATGAATATCAAGAGCTCAGATGGCAGCCCAGTTCTAAGCAAAGAAGGGAAGGCAGAAAGGTGGAAGGAGTATATAGAAGGCTTATACAAGGGCGATGTACTTGAGGACAATATTATGGAAATAGAAGAGGATGTAGATGAAGACGAAATGGGAGATACGATACTGCGTGAAGAGTTTGACAGAGCACTGAAAGACCTGAGTCGAAACAAGGCCCCCGGAGTAGACAACATTCCATTAGAACTACTGATGGCCTTGGGAGAGCCAGTCATGACAAAACTCTACCAGCTGGTGAGCAAGATGTATGAGACAGGCGAAATACCCTCAGACTTCAAGAAGAATATAATAATTCCAATCCCAAAGAAAGCAGGTGCTGACAGATGTGAAAATTACCGAACTATCAGTTTAATAAGCCACGGCTGCAAAATACTAACGCGAATTCTTTACAGACGAATGGAAAAACTGGTAGATGCAGACCTCGGGGAGGATCAGTTTGGATTCCGTCGAAATGTTGGAACACGTGAGGCAATACTGACCTTACGACTTATCTTAGAAGAAAGATTAAGAAAAGGCAAACCTACGTTTCTAGCATTTGTAGACTTAGAGAAAGCTTTTGACAATGTTGACTGGAATACTCTTTTTCAAATTCTAAAGGTGGCAGGGGTAAAATACAGGGAGCGAAAGGCTATTTATAATTTGTACAGAAACCAGATGGCAGTAATAAGAGTCGAGGGGCATGAAAGGGAAGCAGTGGTTGGGAAAGGAGTGAGACAGGGTTGTAGCCTCTCCCCGATGTTATTCAATCTGTATATTGAGCAAGCAGTAAAGGAAACAAAAGAAAAATTTGGAGTAGGTATTAAAATTCATGGAGACGAAGTAAAAACTTTGAGGTTCGCCGATGACATTGTAATTCTGTCAGAGACGGCAAAGGACTTGGAAGAGCAGTTGAACGGAATGGACAGTGTCTTGAAAGGAGGATATAAGATGAACATTAACAAAAGCAAAACGAGGATAATGGAATGTAGTCAAATTAAATCGGGTGATGCTGAGGGAATTAGATTAGGAAATGAGACACTTAAAGTAGTAAAGGAGTTTTGCTATTTAGGAAGTAAAATAACTGATGATGGTCGAAGTAGAGAGGATATAAAATGTAGACTGGCAATGGCAAGGAAAGCGTTTCTGAAGAAGAGAAATTTATTAACATCGAATATAGATTTATGTATCAGGAAGTCGTTTCTGAAAGTATTTGTTTGGAGTGTAGCCATGTATGGAAGTGAAACATGGACGATAACTAGTTTGGACAAGAAGAGAATAGAAGCTTTCGAAATGTGGTGCTACAGAAGAATACTGAAGATAAGGTGGATAGATCACGTAACTAATGAGGAGGTATTGAATAGGATTGGGGAGAAGAGAAGTTTGTGGCACAACTTGACTAGAAGAAGGGATCGGTTGGTAGGACATGTTTTGAGGCATCAAGGGATCACAAATTTAGCATTGGAGGGCAGCGTGGAGGGTAAAAATCGTAGAGGGAGACCGAGAGATGAGTACACTAAGCAGATTCAGAAGGATGTAGGTTGCAGTAGGTACTGGGAGATGAAGCAGCTTGCACAGGATAGAGTAGCATGGAGAGCTGCATCAAACCAGTCTCAGGACTGAAGACAACAACAACAACATAAAGTACTTTCTGATTTCCGGTCGTGTACGGTGAATAGCCAGAGCCAAGTGCAAGAACAGTTTGGAACACATGTAAAATGGGCGAGCGCAGTGAACGAAACGAACAACTGGATACTGAACCAACTAGGAGCAGTCGGAAGCGGAACTGAGACAGGTGGTCATGCGAAGAACGACGAGTGCGACCGAGGGAGACCGAGTCTGAGACCGAGGCTGGAACGAGAACTGCCGAAGTGACCGCCGCGACCGAAGTGAACTATGAACCGATCGTTCCTCGTTTCTGGGAACTATAAGTAGACTGCCGCGACTGAATGAAATATGAACTGATCGTTCCTCATTCCCGGGAACTATAAGTAGACCGCCATGACCGAAGTGAACTATGAATAAGTAGACCGCCACCACCGAAGTGAACTAGGAACCGGTCGTTCCTCGTTCCCGGGATCTATAAGTAGACCGCTGCGACCAAAGTGAACTATGAACCGATCGTTCCTTGGAATTCGTTCCTCGATCCTTTCGTTATCTTGGTGAACCATTCCTTTGCACCCGTTCGCGAACTACCCATGTCTATCTCCCAAGGCTACCAGCAGCACACATAATGCACAGCAAATGTGTGCTAGGAAGAAGCCGTGCCACGGCGGCGCCTTTGCCCTGAAATAGCGTCTCCAGAGGCCAGGAGGGTGCTTCCGTCCGAGGTCGGATCCAGCGCAATTCCAGGAGCTTCCTGTCGGAGTAACGTCGTTGTGCTGCCATCTCGCCGTGACAGAGCCCTTGCCAAACGTCTGCTGTGAACTGTGCCTACGCACCAACGCTGTCAGAACTGTGTCAACAGGTGTCCACGGAGTTGTGTTGTTAGTGACTGTGTTGCTTGCGCCACTTGAGACGACCGCCTGTGGCTGGATCGAGCGCAGACGACTGCCCCGACAACCAGAGGCTCCGGCCAATATGGCGGCGCAGGAGAAGGCGGCAGGTGCGTGCTGGTTGATGCGCTGGCCGCAGAGATTGGCCAATTTGTCACGCCTGGGGGAAGCGCGGCGTGAGCTTCGTACCTCGAGTCGAGTGTACGCTCGCCGGTGCTCTGCTAGCCCCACTGATGGCTCTGCCGTTTTTCCAGTCTGACTGGGCCGTCTTCATCGGAGGAGAACGCCACTATTCGGCCCTTCGAAATTATTGTCAGCATCACTGACCGAGCACCAACCAGTCGTGCGGTGGTCTGTGCTCTAGACGTTTAGAAGTCGCTTTCCAAATTTCAGCATAGACTTAAATAAGACCCTGAATGTTCTTGTAATTGTTTCTTGTGCTAATCTCCACCTCTCCGCATAAATACACCCAACATCTGCATCACTAATCAAATCAGGTAACTGGTTACCCTATCCAAATTTCAGGTAACTAACATTTTTAGGGGGTCCGCCCTCGGTAGCTGACTGATCAGCGCGACAGACTGTAGATCCTAAGAGCCCGGCTTCGATTCCCAGCTGGGTCGGAGATTTTATCCGCTCAGGGACTGGGTGTCGTGTTGTCCTAATCATCGTCATTTCATCCCAATCGGCACGCAAGTCGCCGAAGTGCCGACAGACTTGCACCCGGCGAACGGTCTACCCGACGGGAGGCCACAGTCAAACGTCATCTTTTAGGGGCAACAAAAATTTGGTTTTCACTATTTCACATAATTATTGACCGAATATAGAATTTTAAAATGGCATCATATTCTACTCTTAATACACTACTGGCTATTAAAATTGCTACACCAAGAAGAAATGCAGTTGATAAATGGGCATTCATTGGACAAATATATTATACTAGAACTGACATGTGATTACATTTTCACGCAATTTGGGTGCATAGATCCTGAGAAATCTGTACCCAGAACAACCACCTCTGGCCGTAATAACGGCCTTGATACGTCTGGCCATTCAGTCAAACAGAGCTTGGATAGCGTGTACAGGTGCAGCTGCACTTGCAGCTTCAACACGATACCACAGTTCATCAAGATTAGTGACTGGCGTATTGTGACGAGCCAGTTACTCGGACACCATTGACCAGACGTTTTCAATTGATGAGAGATCTGGAGAATGTGCTGGCCAGGAGATAAGTCGAACAATTTCTGTGTCCAGAAATGCCCATACAGGAACTGCAATATGCGGTAGTGCATTATCCTGCTGAAATGTAGGGTTTCACAGAGATTGAATGAAGGGTAGAGTCACGGGTCGTAACACATCTGAAATGTAACGTCCAACGTCCACTGTTCAAAGTGCCGTTAATGCGAACAAGAGGTGACCGAGACGTGTAACCAATGGCACCCCATACCATCACGCCGGGTGATACGCCAGTATGGCGATGACGAATACACGCTTCCAATGTCCTTTCACCGCGATGTCGCCAAACACGGATGCGACCATCATGATGCTGTAAACACAATCTGGATTCATCAGAAAAAATGATGTTTTGCCATTCGTGCACCCAGGTTCGTTGTTGAGTACACTATCGCAGCCGCTCCTGTGTGATGCTGCGTCAAGGGTAACCGCAGCCACGGTCTCCGAGCTGATAGTCCATGCTGCTGCAAACGTCGTCGAACTGTTCGTGCAGATGGTTGTTGTCTTGAAAACGTCCCCATCTGTTGACTCAGGGGTCGGGACGTGGCTGCACGATCCGTTACAGCGATGCGGATAAGATTCCTGTCATCTCGACTGCTAGTGATACTAGGGATCCAGCACGGCGTCCCGTATTACCCTCCTGAACCCACCGATACCATATTCTCCTAACAGTCGTTGGATCTCGACCAAAGCGAGCAGCAATGTACGATAAACCGCAATCGCGATAGGAAACAAGCCGACCTTTATCAAAGTCGGAAACGTGATGGTACTCATTTCTCCTCCTTACACGAGGCATCACAACAGCGTTTCACCAGGCAACGCCTGTCAACTGCTGTTTGTGTATGAGAAATCTGTTGGAAACTTTCATGTCAGCACGTTGTAGGTGTCGCCACCGGCGCCAACCTTGTGTGAATGCTCTGAAAAGCTAATCACTTACGTATCACAGCATCTTCTTCCTGTCGGTTACATTTCGCGTCTGTAGCACGTCACCTTCGTGGTGTAGCAATTTTAATGGCCAGTAGTGTAGGTATAAGCTTACCTTAAAAGCACAACGTAGTAAGGCAAGTATTAACGTTAGAAATACGTGTTTGTCTTAAGGCAGCTTAGCTCACGGCGCTCAGATTACCCAGAATGTACGCATCTATTAAAAAAATGGCTCTGAGCACTATGGGACTCAACTACTGTGGTCATCAGTCCCCTAGAACTTAGAACTACTTAAACCTAACTAACCTAAGGACATCACACACATCCATGCAGGATTCGAACCTGCGACCGTAGCAGTCGCACGGTTCCGGACTGTGCGCCTAGAACCGCGAGACCACCGCGGCCGGCTACGCATCTAGTATTTGAGAATGAAGGCACGTAGCTGCTTCCAACGATCTTAACACCAGTTCTCCATATTCAGGATAGTGACCACCACCAGTATCGCCATTCACAAACGTTCTATTCATCCGACTGCCCACAAACTAGCCGCCTTCCAATGTATGCTACACAGACTGAACAAAACTTCACTCACTGAAAACAACAACAACAATGAATTACAGACAATCAGAGAAATAGCTCTAGATAATGGACGCGGTACAAACACTATAGATAAACTACAAAATTAAATCAAATCAAAAAGGACTCCCAACACACAAACTTTCTCACCAACTTACAAACACACAAAACACACAAAGGAGCAGACGTGAACAAGAAACACCCCCAACAACAAACAAGTGGTTTCACTCTCACCTACAAGAACACAGCAGCCCACAGAAGAGGCAGCATGCTCAAAAGAAAGAGAGCTACAAATAGCCTACAGGACAGATAACACAGAGAAAACTAAGCACAGACAAGCACAACACACCTGATATTTACAAACTACCATGTCAGGACTACAAATCAGTTTATATAGCGCAGAAAAGCAGAAACTTTAATACCAGATACACAGAACAGCATTATAAAGTAACAGATGCCATTCCACATTTGTTGAACATCTTAGTGACGAGAAACATAACCCAACAGACAGCAATACAGACTTGAAAATTCTCAAATGCAGCAGCACATTACGACCCCCTTCAACTGTCGGCGGTCTCTGTCAATCAACTGACGTCGGCCTGTACTTCACTGTAACACCGGAAACAGTGGACCTAGGGATGTTTAGGAGTGCGGAAATCTCGCGTACAGACGTATGACACAAGCGACACCCAATCACCTGACCACGTTGGGTTCCATGGGGCGTCCCATGCTGCTCTCCCACGATGTCTAATGACTACTGAGCTTGCTGATACGGAGATACCTGGTAGTAGGTGGCATCACAGTGCACCTAATATGAGAAACGTATGTTTTTGCGGGTGTCCAGATACTTTTGATCGCATAGTGATCACTGCGTTCGAACATTAAGAATTACCTAGAAGAAAACGAACTGTTGACAAACAGCCAACACGGATTCAGATAACGTCATGGTTGGTAAACACAACTAGCTCTTTATCCTCGCGAAGTAATAAGTTATCGACAGGGATGTCAAACTGATTCCATATTTTTAGATTTCCAGAAGCCTATTGACAACATTAGCAACGGCTTTGCCACAGTAGATACACCGGTTCCCGTGAGATCACCGAAGTTAAGCGCTGCCGGGCATGGCCGGCACTTGGATGGGTGACCTTCCGGGCCGCCATGCGCTGTTGCCATTTTTCGGGGTCCACTCAGCCTCGTGATGCCAATTGAGGAGCTACTCGACCGAATAGTAGCAACTTTGGTCAAGAATACCATCATAACGACTGGGAGAGCGGTGTGCTGACCCCACGCCCCTCCTATCCGCATCCTCCACCGTGGATGACACGGCGGTCGGATGGTCTCGGTAGGCCACTCGTGGCCTGAAGATGGAGTGTGAGTTAGTGCTATTAGCAACATTACTTCCAAGCGACTTCTAGCCTAAATACGTACCTACAGGCAATCATCTCAAATGTGTGACGCGATTCACTATTTTCTGTCGGAGAGATCACAGTTCGTAGTAACTGGCTAAAAGTCAACGAATAAAACAGAAGTGATATCTGCCGTTCCCTAAAGAAGTGTTACCGTGTAGGTCCTCTGCTGCTCCTGATCTACATAAGCGATTTAGGAGACAGTGTGAGTAGCACTTTTAGATTCTTTACAGACGATGCTGTCGTTTACCCTCCTATAAAGTCATCAGATGATCAAAGCCAATTGAAAAATGATTTACACAAGATAGCTGTATGTAATCGTTGACTCTGGTCCACATCAGTTCTGTTGGGATGGAATGGCAGTGAGAACGTGACATCCTAGTGAGTGTGCAAACTGTTCGAAAACTGTCGTTACAAACTTCTAGCACTTGTAGAGGGTAGTGAGTGGATAATATTTTGTTCAGGAACCCACATTCGGTTATGTTATCCAACGACGCTGCAGAGCATCAAAGTTGTAGGTAGCGGTGCCTATAAATGTATGAATATACAGGGAGATTCCGTGAAGATCTTAAGGACTTTCTAGGATGATGGAGACGAATAAGTGTATCAGTTTGAGGTAAGGGTCCCTGTTTCGGAAACGAACGATTCGAAAATCCTTCTGAATCGTCTGATAGTGGAATACATGTACCGGTAGCTGTTGCTGTGATAGACACATTTACACAGACGTTGTTCCCTATAAATTTAATTCTCTCTAACGTCGCTGGATGGCGTTTCCGGACATCGATTCCTAATCAAAATACAGGCTGTATTAAAAGAATCATCCGACTTTTTTTTTAAAAAAAAAAGTCATAACTATTATGTTATTTGAGATATGTGCGTGAACAACGTACTGTTGGAAAGAGTTTTATATGGTTCCCGCTAGTTTGCAGCACTGTACGCCCACCTCCTAATAAAAATGATGTCGGGACAACAGCAAGCGTTTTATGTTCTACGTTTCGCGCTGTGCGGGTCAGTAATAACTGTTGAGCGTGACTTTCATACTAGGTTCCGTGTGGATCCTTATACAGCAAACAGCATTAGAGGATGGCATGGACAATTCAGAGAAACAGGTTGTTTGTGTAAAGGCAAATCGCCGGGCCGTCTCCGAGTGCCTGACACAGACGTCGAACGCATCCGCCATAGTTTCACAAGGACTTTCTAGGATGATGGAGAACAATAAATGTATTAATTTGAAGTCTTCCTCTGTGAAACAGCTTTGGAAAAAGACATTCAGTATTTCGGCCTTTAGTCTGTCATCCTCTGTTTCAGTACCATTTTGGCCACGGAGTGTCTGGACATTTTGTTTCGATCCACCTACCGCTTTGACATAAGACCAAAATCTCTTAGGATTTTCTGCCAAGTCAGTACATAGAACTTTACTTTTGAATTCATTGAACGAATCTCGCATAGCCCTCCTCACACTACATTTCGCTTCGCGTAATTTCCGTTTGTCTGCAAGGCTTTGGCTATGTTTATGTTTGCTGTGAAGTTCCCTTTGCTTCCGAAGCAGTTTTCTAACTCGGTTGTTGTACTACGGTGGCTCTTTTCCATCTCTTACGATCTTGCTTGGCACATACTCATCTAACGCATATTGTACGATGGTTTTGAACTTTGACCGCTGATCCTCAAAACTATCTGTACTTGAGACAAAATTTTTGTGTTGAGCCTTCAGGTTCTCTGTAATCTGCTTTTGGTCTCTTTTGCTAAACAGAAAAATTTTCCTACCTTTCTTAATATCTCTTATTTACGGATGAAATCATCGATGCAGTAACTGCTTTAGGATCGCTGATTCCCTGTTCTGCGTAAACTGTTTCAAATAGATCGGGTCTGTTTGTCACCGGGAGGTCTGTTATCGCCACGTGTCTATGGCTAGTAACGGGAATTTCCGAACACCCCGGATATTTTGTGGGGTGTCCTGCTGTTGGTTTTTGTCGTGCACTGTTGCTTCAAAATCGCAGCCCTGCGCAGTGGAGTCTCGGAACGGGCGACCACTGCACGCGGCCTCTGCAGTCTGGACGCGTTGTCGCAGCGCATGGCGTGCGGCCAGGGCTGTGCAGCGGAAAACGCCTTTTTTCCTCCCCCCTCCCCCCCCCCCCCCCGCCTCCTCTCTGCGCCCCCTCGCCTATCTCCTGGGATCTCCCGCAGCCGCAGTCGTTCTGCATTCTCGCCGCCGACGCGCCGCAGTTCCAGATCACAGGAGGAGGACGCACCGTCCCGTCCCACCCACGGGTCGCCGACGTGACGTCCCGAACTGGAGTATCCAGTTTCCAGCGCGAGCCGGCTAATGGTTCGGCGGCGGTGCCGGTGCCGATGCTAATCCTGGAAACGCCCTCGGCGGCAGGCGGTCGGACGTGCTAATCCCGGCGCGGCGTGCGCCCTACGTCTCGCAATATGCGCGGCGACCTTGCGGCCGTTTATCAGGACCGAGCGTCGGCCCGCCGCGCGGGTCGTAGGCTCCGCCGGCCGGGTAGGGGAGCAATGCACCCGGCCTGTCACATGTTCAAATGGTTCAAGTGGCTCTGAGCACTATGGGACTTAACACCTGAGGTCATCAGTCCCCTAGAACTGCTTAAACGTTACTAACCTAAGGACATCACACACACCCATGCCCGAGGCAGGATTCGAACCTGTTACCGCAGCGCTCCCGCAGTTCCAGACTGAAGCGCCTAGAACCGCTCGGCCAATCCGGTCGGCCTGTGACATGTTCCTCTCGGCCGTGCCTCGCAACCTCCCTCGCTTCGCGCCAAGTTCCACACTACTAGCCCTGTGCGATGCGCGAGACGAATTACGGGGGGCATTCAATAAGTAATGCAACACATCTCTTTCTCGCCCATCTTCGCTTGACAGAATGCGGAATTTGCTGTGGGACATCGTGGAACATTCCCACTTCTGACAACCCAACCACAACAAAGGTCAAAAATTAATTATGATTGTAGTGTTGCTCACGCTGCTAAATATTGCATTTTCGGGCAACAACGAAGTTATATTATGTTGCAGGTGTCATTAGAGCACAGTTAATAAAGTCATTTCATGAAATAATGGATAAACTAGGGACTCATCTTTCCGTGTTTCCCACGCTGGTCTAGTTGTGAACTCATGGCTCAATCGTCGAAAATCTAGGTAGTGATCATTCCAAGTTCGGATGGAAAGAGGCCTAGGTCTTATTGGGTTGGGTTGTTTGGGGAAAGAAACCAGACAGCGAGGTCATCGGTCTCATCGGATTAGGGAAGGACGGGGAAGGAAGTCGGCCGTGCCCTTTCAAAGGAACCATCCCAGCATTTGCCTGGAGTGATTTAGGCAAATCACGGAAAACCTAAATCAGGATGGGCGGACGAGGGATTGAACCGTCTTCCTCCCGAATGCGAGTCCAGTGGCTAACCACTGCGCCACCTCGCTCGGTGCCTAGGTGCTATTCTGCAATATTCAAAAGTTTCATAGATGTGTTTCATAAACCATTCTTGAAGATTAAACTTTTTCAAGTTAGAACAATGGTGATGTAAAAAAAGTAATCAACACTCCGAATTTAAGTTACACTTCTTTTTTATTACTTTTGTTGCAATATTCACGTAACTCGTTCTAAAACATCTCTTCACAATATAAAACATACTTGAAAATTTCTTCCTCGCTGTTAAAGTTCACATTTCATAAACTGACTACAATTTGCGTATTTCTAACATTACGACCAAGACTTGACTCTAATAACCGCCTACGGGCCCAAAAATAGGAGTTACAAGTACGTCAAAGATCATAGTGAATAATATCATTGCAATATATACATATCGATGTATCGAAGTACCTCTACATTAATGAAATCAAATCTGAATGTTTTCACTGAAATATGTTAATTATTGTACAGAAACACAGTACAATATTGCTGGTATCGAGAGGTTGAGGTGAGGTGCCGTAATGGTTACGTAATTCTAGTACCATTACCCACTTCAGCCCTTATAGTCTCGTGAGGCTCCGACAGGTAGAAGCTTTATACACTACTGGCCATTAAAATTGCTACACCACGAAGATGACGTACTACAGACGGAAGAAGATGCTGTGATATGCAAATGATTAGCTTTTCAGAGCATTCATAAAAGGTTGGCGCCGTTGCGACACTTCCAACGTGCTGACATGAGGAAAGTTTCCAATCGATTTCTCATACACAAACAACAGCTGACCGGCGTTGCCTGGTGAAACATTGTTGTGATGCCTCGTGTAAGGAGGAGAAATGAGTAACATCACGTTTCCGACTTCGATAAATGTCGGATTGTCGCCTATTGCGATTGCGGTTTATCATATCGCGACATTGCTTCTCGCGTTGGTCGAAATCCAATGACTGTTAGCAGAATATGGAATCCGTGGGTTCAGGATGGTAATACAGAACTCCGTGCTGGATCCCAACGGCCTCGTATCACTAGCAGTCGCCTAGCAGACGGCTGTAACGGATCGTGCAGCCACGTCTCGATCCCTGAGTCAACAGATGGGGAAGTATGCAAGACGACAACCATCTGCACAAACAGTTCGACAACGTTTGCAGCAGCATGAACTATCAGCTCGGAGACCGTGGCTGCGGTTACCCTTGACGCTGCATCACAGACAGGAGCGCCTGCGATGGTGTGCTCAACGACGAACCTGGGTGCACGAATGGCAAAACGGCATTTTTTTCGGACGAATCGAGGTTCTGTTTACAGCGTCATGATGGTCGCGTCCGTGTTTGGCGACGTCGCGGTGAACGCACATTGGAAGCGTGTATTCGTCATCGCCATACTGGCGTATCACCCGACGTGATGGTATGGGTGCCATTGGTTACACGTCTCGGTCACCTCTTGTTCGCATTGACGGCACTTTGAACAGTGGACGTTACATTTCAGATGTGGTACGACCCGTGGCTCTACCCTTCTTTCGATCCCTGCGAAACCCTACATTTCAGCAGGATAATGCACGACTGCGTGTTGCAGGTCCTCTACGGGGCTTTCTGGACACAGAAAATGTTCGACTGCTGCCCTGGTCAGCACATTCTCCAGATCCCACACCAATTGAAAACGTCTGGTCAATGGTGGCCTAGCAACTGGCTCGTCACAATACGCCAGTCACTACTGTTGATGAATTGTCGTATCGTGTTGAAGCTGCATGGGCAGCTGTACCTGTACACACCATCCAAGCTCTTTTGACTTAATGCTTAGGCGTATCAAGGCCGTTATTACGGTGAGAGGTGGTTGTTCTGGGTACTAATTTCTCAGGATCTATGCACCCAAATTGCGTGAAAATGTAATCACATGTCAGTTTTAGTATAATATATTTGTCGAATGAATACACGTTTATGATCTGCATTTCTTCTTGGTGTAGCAATTTTATTGGCCAGTAGTGTATGTAGTCCTCATACTAATGTCTGTAATGGAAGCGCCTTCCAAGCAGAGACCTGTCATTCAGTTTCTTTTGGCTGAAAACCAGAGCATCGCATATTGTCGTCGGCGCTTGCAGAGTGTCTACCGAGACCAAGTAGTGACCAAAAGTACGGTGAATCGTTGGCGAAACCTGTCAGAGTAGAAATAACGTCCCGCAAGCTTGTCGCATCCCCCGGCATCACAAAACTGGTTCCTCCTGTGTTGGAACGTGCGGACACTCTCATTAGAGGTGATCGGCGGATCACGGTCAAACACCACGCTGCTCAGCTGGACGTCTCTGTTGGTAGTTCTGACACACACACACACACGTCCAACAGCTAGGGAAGTGCAGAATGAGATTTTCACTCTGCAGCGGAGTGTGCGCTGATATGAAATTTCCTGGCAGATTAAAACTGTGTGCCAGACGGAGACTCGAACTCGGGACCTTTGCCTTTCGCGGGCAAGTGCTCTAGCAACTGAGCTACCCAAGCATGACTCCTGCAGGAGAGCTTCTGTGAAGTTGGGAATGTAGGAGACGAGGTACTGGCGGAATTAAAGCTGTGACAACGGGGCGTGTGTTCGGCTTGGGTAGCTGAGACGGTAGAGCATTTGCCCGCGAAAGACAAAGGTCCGGAGTTCGAGTCTCGGTCCAGCACACAGTCTTTAATCTGCCTGGAAGTTTCAGCTGGGGAAGTCAAATCTGTGCGCCCAAACAGTTCCTCGCCTCCTAACAGAAGACGATAAAGAGCAACTAAGGGCCATCTCTGCGGAACTGCTTGCGCTTTACGACGCCGATCGTCACAATTTTTTATCGAACATTGTCACAGGCAATGAAACGCGCTGTCATCACTTCGAACCAGAAACAAAACGTCATTTCTTCTCCGAAGAAGTAGTTCAAAGCTTCACCCCGTTAGCCGATGAGGTCTTGGTGACCATCTTCTGGCTGACTTATTCTGATCGATGTCCTCCCTCATTGTGATTGATCGACTCGGAAGTGTATTCTGCTAGCCCCAGGAAATTGAACAGCTGACTTCAGCGTGTTCGTCGCGACGAAAATGCAAACGAACTTCTTCTTCTCCATGACAATGCAAGGCCGCACACAAGTTTGTGCATCCGAGAGGAACTCACAAAACTTCATTGGCCTTTTCTTGGGCGCTACTTTTGAATTTGATTTGAAGAAAACGATTGCTCTTTCTACTTTAAGACAACTTGGTTTAATAATAAGAATTTTCGCTTCCTGATCCATCCTGCAGCCCGGATCTCACACCTTCCCAATTCCATCTGTTTTGCCCAGTAAAGGATGAACTTCATGCTCACCAGTTCGAGGTTGATAGTGACATTACTGGTGCAACAATACACTGGATCCGACGTCGGCTAGTGAAGTGGTACCATGCCGGTATACAGGCCCTCCCACTAAGGTGAAGTAAGGGCTTTGAAGGGACATTACATTGAGATATAGGGTTTTGTAACCAAAAGAATGGGGAATAGTATGATGTATTGAAAATGTGAACGTAACCAATCAGCTTTCAGGAAAAAAAATCTGTTGCATTAGTTGCAGAACGCCTTATGCACGTGGCTTAGTGCTCCCAAGATTTGCATCTACATATTAATTCCGCAAACCACCTTACGGGGTGTAGCGGAGGATACCTATCTACCACTATCGTTCCCCCCTTTCCGCATTGTCGAGAACAAAACTTTTGTATGAACTCCGATTTCTCTCATTTTTTCTTCGTAATCATTCCACGAGACATACACAGCCTGAGAAGAAAAGTAAACGACCCAGAGCGGGAGGAGGATACGATATGATACTTCACCGGTTGAGAGGGTTATTTCTGTCATTACAGTACCGGCTTCTCAGTTTGACGTTCCTCCCCCACTGCCGTGGACGGATGCACTGATTCAGTTGGTAAGGGAGTCATAAAGAAAGCCGTTGTGCGTTTTCTCTTGAAGTAAGCGGTCCTTGATATCCTGGATATAGGCAGTGGGGCGTAGCTAACGTCAGGGCTGTACCCACACACGTTTAACAGTGTGTCTATAATTAAAGTTTCAGTTTCAAAATGCTGTAGAAGGAAAACCGCTGTTCAGAATGACTTCAAATTTGAACAGCATATAATTGACGCAGGGGGAAAAGTCACGGAACAAAACGAAAACAAAAAAGTAAAGAAAATTGTGCCAACGGACGGCGCTGTAAGGGTCAGAATATGCACCCCAGCAGATGTGTGGTACACAGCTGTTCCTTAGTTCGCATCCGAGAAGCCCAGTATGCCTGTCTTCATGAAGACTCGCGCCCTGCTGCTGAAGCCCTTTTACAGGGACACTGATGTGCGCCTGTAGCCCTACAGAAGTTCCGGACACTCAAGGTATGAAAAAAGACATTGGTTGCATGTGTGCAAAGGGTCTGGGGAAAATAATTACGAATTTCGACAAGAATACAGCAGATAGAGGAAAGGAGTTGATCCGACGTCTGTCGAAGATGTGGCCACAGCATTGCAGGAAGGGTTGAGCGGTGCTGTGCAAACATGCAGTGCACGGAGAATTGCCCGAACGTTGGACGTACCTGCAGCAGGTGCATAAAATCCTACGAAACATGCTTCATTGCTATCCATACAAAACTGTCCATGTTCAGGAGTTGCTTCTTGCTGATGTGCCGCCAGCAAGACAAACTTTGGCTCTGGAATTTCTTGCTCGCCTGGAAGTAGACAATGAATGGCCGTGGAACATTCTGTGGACAGACGAAGCCCATTTCATTTTCCAAGCCGGTTTCAGTACACAGAATTGCACATCTGCAGAATATTGATAACAGAATATAAGCACGCACGTCAACAGGTACCACTTCATTTTGCAAATGTGACTGTGTGGTGCCTGTTGATGGCATCTGTTGTGGTTGGCAGGAGAGCCAACACCGTGTTACTAGAGGAGGCCGAAAGGCACGCGATTTAGCTCACGCAGGCTGGCGTGAGGTCTGGAACATGACAAAGGAAATTATAATTTAGAAAAAAAAAAGAACGGACGTAGCTGATGGAATACTTAACTTTAATCAATTAATGATGAACGTCGCTCTTGACGGTACATAGTTCACAATATCAATAGTAACTGATAATGGCGCCTTGCTAGGTCGTAGCAAATGACGTAGCTGAAGGCTATGCTAAACTATCTTCTCGGCAAATGAGAACGTAAGTAGTCAGTGAACCATCGCTAGCAAAGTCGGCTGTACAACTGGGCGAGTGCTAGGAAGTATCTCTGGACCTGCCGTGTGGCGGCGCTCGGTCTGCAATTACTGATAGTGGCGACACCCGGGTCCGACGTATACTAACGGACTGCGGCCGATTTAAAGGCTACCACCTAGCAAGTGTGGTGTCCGGCGGTGACACCACAGCATCGTTTATCACAGGGCCGTAGTTTTTCTAGAATATGAGTCCTGCCGGTCCTGTTACCTCTACCGTCACTGGTAAACGGTACGAGAGTCTATTGCACACCAACGTCATTCCGTCCCATCAACAGTGTGGATGTGTGGGTGGGATCACTGTTATGCAAATTGGAGCTCCTCTGCACGTTGTACAGTCAGTGAAACGGCTGCTATAGAGACATTTTGGAAATACTAAAATTATCAGTCGTCATTTCTCTACATCGTGACGGTTCAGATCACCTGATTTTAATTCGTGTGACTTCTGGCTTTGGGGTTACCTGAATGATGTTGCTTTCAGTACTCCAGTTAGGAACGTAGCTGAATTGAAGGCACCATTGCACAACGCGTCCTGAACGTAGCCCACGGGACAGTCCGTCTGTTGTGGAACATGCTGGTTCTGTATTTCAGCTTGGGCAGGAACGACAGACAGTGTACTGAACATGTCTTGCGCCAGTCTCACGATATGTGGACACCGCTGTCATTTTGGTTTTTATGAAGTTTTTGACATCAGGACAGCTAAAAACCGATTTTTCCGATCCTGTTTCGTACGACCCTGCCGTGATGCATGTCCTCGCTGTGATCTTCAGCCAAGAGTAGCCTGCGAACTCCCGACTTGTTAAATATTCTTCTTATCTGTAGAATAAGTTGATTCTTACAAAAAAAAACACGAATTGCCAACTCCGATCTTTTAAGACTTTTATTGCGCCTTTAAGTACACTGAAGAGCCGAAGAAACTGGTGTAGGAATGCGTATGCAAATACAGGCATGTGTAAACAGGCGGAATACATCGCTGCAGTCAGCAAAGCCTATGTAAGACAAGTGTGTGGCGCAGTTGTTAGATCGGTTACGCCTGCTACAATGGCAAGTTATCAAGATTTAAGTGAGTCTGAACGTGGTATTATAGTCGGCCCACTAACCATAGGACACAGCATCTCCGAGGTAGCTTTGAAGTGGGGTTTTCCTGTACTACCATTTCACGAGTGTACCGTGAATATCAGGAATCCGGTGAAACATCAAGTCTCCGACATCGCTGCGGCAGAAAAAAGATCCTGCAAGAACGGGACCAACGACGACTGAAGAGAATCGTTCGACGTGACATAAGTGCAACCTTCCCGCAAATATTTCCTGATTTCAGTGCCGGGTCATCAACAAGTGTCATTGTCCAAACGATTCAACCAAACATCATTGATACGGTGTTTCCGAGCCGAAAGCCCACTCGTGTACCCTTGATGACTGTACGACACAAAGGTTTACGCCTCGCCTGCGCCCGTCAACACCGACTTTGGACTGTTGATCACCGGAAATATGTTGCCTAGTCGGACGAGTCTCGTTGCATAGAGTATTGAGCAAATGTACATGTATGGGTATGGTGACAACTTCATGAATCTATGGACGTTTCATGTCAGCAAGGGAATGTTCAAGCTGGTGGAGGCTCTGTAATGGTGTGGGACGTGTGCAGTTGGAGTGATATTGGACCCCTGATACGTCTAGACACGGCTCTGACAGGTGACACGTACGTAGGCACCCTGTCTTGTCACCTGCATCCGTCTATGTCCATTGTGAATTCCGACGGACATGGATAATTCCATCAGGACAATGCGACACTTCACACGTCCAGAATTGCCGTAGAGTGGCTCGAGGAACACTTCTGAGATTAAACACTTGCGCTGGCCATCAAACTTCCCAGATACGAACATTATTGAGCACATCTGGGATGTCTTGCGACGTGCTGTTCAGAAGAAATCTCCACCCCGTCGTATTCTTCTGGATTTATGGACAGTCCTGCAGGATTCATGTTGTCAATTCCCACCAGCGCTGCGTCAGTCATTAGCCGAGTCCATGCCACGTCGTGTTGCGGCACTTCTGCTTGCTCACACTTCCACCTCCATGCTTAACCATTGGAATTGTTGGCTTCTTTTGGTGTTCACCAGATGTAAACGCGGCCCGATGTTGGAAACAACGAAAACGCTGACTCTTCGGATCGTATCATATGTTTCCACTGATCAGCCGTCCAGGATTTATGCTCCTGAAACCTTGTTTCACGCTTCTGTTCATTGGTTGTCGTGAGTAATGGTTTCGGTACAACATCTCGTCCATGAATATTATGGAGTTCACGGCGGACAGTGTCGATAGATACGGGGTCTCGAAGGTACCTATTGAGCTATGCAGTCACGTTAGCCGCCGTAGTTTTGTGCTGTTTTGACACAGTTCGAGTTAGCGTACGACGATCTCTGTCATTCAGTTTTGATTCGCCCCCGCTATGATGTCTTTCCATGTTTTGTGTAGACTGTCGTGAGTGTTCAAACATTTGCTCTTGAAACATTCAGGTTGTCTTGGTTACTGATGCTCCAGCTAATCGCACCCACACAACATGCTCTCTCCGGAAATCTGTTAGCTCTTTCATTGCACGACGACGTCGGCCTCTGTATGCAGATATGAAGTGCACACTACTCGTAAACAGCCTGCACTGATGCCCAGTCCGTACTGAACACGCACAGTCCAGCGCGACACATACCTCACCTGCGTTGTTGACGGTCAAACACAACCATCCCATTACTATCACTGTTCGCGTTATTTTGCCTGTCCCCTGTACCTGCCAACTTTCATCAAGGTCAGAATGCAGAATCTCTCGGCCATAACATTGAATAAAATGTTCTCGGGTTTGCAACCGCGTCAATTGCTTAAAACTACACGAGCTTTCGACCAAGCACTCCTTGGCCATAGCCAAGTGTTATGACTGCCAGTGGGCTGTTGGTGCTCCCTTATATACGCTAGCTGCCGGCTGTGACGTCACTGGTGCCCGTAACATCGTCATACACTCCTGGAAATTTAAATAAGAACACCGTGAATTCATTGTCCCAGGAAGGGGAAACTTTATTGACGCATTCCTGGGGTTAGATACATCACATGATCACACTGACAGAACCACAGGCACATAGACACAGGCAACAGAGCATGCACAATGTCGGCACTAGTACAGTGTATGTCCACCTTCCGCAGCAATGCAGGCTGCTTTTCTCCCATGGAGACGATCGTAGAGATGCTGGATGTAGTCCTGTGGAACGGCTTGCCATGCCATTTCCACCTGGCGCCTCAGTTGGACCAGCGTTCGTGCTGGACGTGCAGACCGCGTGAGACGACGCTTCATCCAGTCCCAAACATGCTCAATGGGAGACAGATCCGGAGATCTTGCTGGCCAGGGTAGTTGACTTACACCTTCTAGAGCACGTTGGGTGGCACGGGATACATGCGGACGTGCATTGTCCTGTTGGAACAGCAAGTTCCCTTGCCGGTCTAGGAATGATAGAACGATGGGTTCGATGACGGTTTGGATGTACCGTGCACTATTCAGTGTCCCCTCGACGATCACCAGAGGTGTACGGCCAGTGTAAGAGATCGCTCCCCACACCATGATGCCGGGTGTTGGCCCTGTGTGCCTCTGTCGTATGCAGTCCTGATTGTGGCACTCACCTGCACGGCGCCAAACACGCATACGACCATCATTGGCACCAAGGCAGAAGCGACTCTCATCGCTGAAGACGACACGTCTCCATTCGTCCCTCCATTCACGCCTGTCGCGACACCACTGGAGGCGGGCTGCACGATGTTGGGGCGTGAGCGGAAGACGGCCTAACGGTGTGCGGGACCGTAGCCCAGCTTCATGGAGACGGTTGCGAATGGTCCTCGCCGATACCCCAGGAGCAACAGTGTCCCCAATTTGCTGGGAAGTGGCGGTGCGGTCCCCTACGGCACTGCGTAGTATCCTACGGTCTTGGCGTGCATCCGTGCGTCGCTGCGGTCCGGTCCCAGGTCGACGGGCACGTGCACCTTCCGCCGACCACTGGCGACAACATCGATGTACTGTGGAGACCTCACGCCCCACGTGTTGAGCAATTCGGCGGTACGTCCACCCGGCCTCCCGCATGCCCACTATACGCCCTCGCTCAAAGTCCGTCAACTGCACATACGGTTCACGTCCACGCTGTCGCGGCATGCTACCAGTGTTAAAGACTGCGATGGAGCTCCTTATGCCACAGCAAACTGGCTGACACTGACGGCGGCGGTGCACAAATGGTGCGCAGCTTGCGCCATTCGACGGCCAACACCGCGGTTCCTGGTGTGTCCGCTGTGCCGTGCGTGTGATCATTGCTTGCACAGCCCTCTCGCAGTGTCCGGAGCAAGTATGGTGGGTCTGACACACCGGTGTCAATGTGTTCTTTTTTCCATTTCCAGGAGTGTATATGGGCATGTTTTGAGTCGGCGTTCGATGTGCCCTTTTCAACCGCGCGATCGCTGGATCCAATGTAGCGCTGAGCTGCAAGCCTCCGTCTCTATTCAGGGTGTTTGCGGTAATTTTTTTCTCAATAGCTTCCTTTATTAAACTGTTCCAGAAGCCGTTAGTGTGAGCCACGACAGAGGTATCGTCAAATTTTATGAGGTGACCGTATTCTAAGGCATGCTCAGCTAACGCAGATTTCTCTGGATAGCGTAGGCGATAATAACTCTCATGTTCTTTCCTGCTTTGTTCCACAGTACGCACCGTTTGTCCGATGTACTTCTGGCCACACTCACAAGGTATTTCGTAGACTCCAGGTGTTCTGAGACCTACTGCGTCTTTAACTGGTTTCAGTAATTGACGGATTTTCGTTGGAGGCCTGAAGATTTATTTGATCTTGTGTCTTTTCAACAGGCGGCTTATCTTGCCCGACACAGAGCCACAGAATGGCAGCAAAGCAAGTTTCTTTTCCTGCTCTTCGTCGGTGGTCTTATTCTAATATTTCCCAGAAATGACTTCTTTCACTTGATGGGCGCTGTAGCCGTTATTCCTGAAAACCTTGCGTAGGTGGCTCAGTCCATGGGGCAGTTTATCGTCGTCTGGTATTTCTCTTGCACGGTGCACCAATGTTTGTAATACTGTGCGCTTTTGTGCTGGATGAAGATAGCTGGTGGCGTGCAGGTACAAGTCTGTGTTTTCTGCAGACGCTGTGGCCGGGGCACCCATTTCGTTTACGGTGGACAAGGACGTCGAGGAAGTGCAATGCGTTATCTTTTTCCACCTCCATGGTGAACTGGATATTACTGTTGCCGCCATTGAAAAAACTCGTCTAGTTTTTCGCGTCCGTGTGGCCAAATGACGAACGTGTCGTCAACGTACCGAAAGAGACACTTCATCTACATCTACATCTACATACATGCTCCGCAAGCTACCTGACGGTGTATGGTGCAGGGTACCTTGACTACATCTATCGGTTCTCCCTTCTATTCCAGTCTCGTAGTGTTCGTGGAAAGAAGGATTGTCGGTGTGCCTCTGTGTGGGCTCTAATCTCTCTGATTTTATCCTCATGGTCTCTTCGCGAGATATACGTAGGTGGGAACAATATACGGCTTGAGTCCTCGATGAAGCTATGTTCTCGAAACTTCAACAAAAGCCCGTATCGAGCTACTGAGCGTCTCTCCTGCAGAGTCTTCCACTGGAGTTTATCTATCATCTCCGTAACGCTTTCGCGATTACTAAATGATTCTGTAACGAAGCGCGCTGCTCTCCGTTGGCTCTTCTCTATCTCTTCTATCAACCCTATCTGGTGCGGATCCCACACTGCTGAGCAGTATTCAAGCAGTGGGCGAACAAGCGTACTGTAACCTACTTCCTTTGTTGTCGGATTGCATTTCCTTAGGATTCTTCCAATGAATCTCAATCTGGCATCTGCTTTACCGACGATCAACTTTATATGATCATTCCATTTTAAATCACTCCTAATGCCTACTCCCAGATAATTTATGGAATTAACTGCTTCCAATTCCTGACCTGCTATATTGTAGCTAAATGATAAGGGATCTTTCTTTCTGTGTATTCGCAGCACATTAAACTTGTCTACATTGAGATTCAATTGCCATTCCCTGCACCATGCGTCAATTCGCTGCAGATCCTCCTGCATTTCAGTACAATTTTCCATTGTTCCAACCTCCCGATATACTACAGCATCATCCGGAAAAAGCCTCAGTTAACTTCCAATGTTATCCATAAGGTCAATTATGTATATTGTCAATAGCAACAGTCCTACGACACTCCCCTGCGGCACACCTGAAATCACTCTTACTTCGGAAGACTTCTCTCCATTGAGAATGACATGCTGCGTTCTGTTATGTAGGAACTCTTCCATCCAATCACACAATTGGTCTGATGGTCTACATGCTCTTACTTTGTTCATTAAACGACTGTGGGGAACTGTATCGAACGCCTTGCGGAAGTCAAGAAACACAGCATCTACCTGGGAACCTGTGTCTATGGCCCTCAGAGTCTCGTGGACGAATAGCGCGAGCTGGGTTTCACACGATCGTCGTTTTCGAAACCCATGCTGATTCCTACAGAGTGGATTTCTAGTCTCCAGAAAAGTCATTACACTCAAACACAATACGTGTTCCAAAATTCTACAACTGATCGACGTTAGAGATATAGGTCTATAGTTCTGCACATCTGTTCGACGTCCCTTCTTGAAAACGGCTTCAATGGCACAGTATCTAAAATTCTCCATGAAGAGGTTTGCAACAGCAGGAGTCATTGACGCGGTTGGAAACCAATGAACATTTTATTCATCAAGGTCCTTTATTCACACCTTGGACTGTTACCTTGTCAGCGGGTTCCGCTGTACGTCATGCATTGAGCCAGACTGTCACCACTTAAACAACTTATAACTTAAGTCATCTCCTTAAGCGCATACCACCATTTTTGTCAATAAAGATCAAAACATTGATTTCCAGTCATTAGTTTTCATTATCTCGGAAGTCCCAGTCCAGGTCCTACTGCCGCCTCTGTAATTTGGACGTTGAATTTGTGTAGCAGGTGAGTTGTGGGCGGCCGCACTATTCGCTGGCCTCTTGTCCACGCTGCTGCTGTATCGACACTTCCACACCGCCCGCTCGTTATCATCCCGCTATCTGAAACATTTCCCAGACCATTAGTGTTGATTCGCTCTCGGGCGTCCCGGAACGTACATAAAAATTAGAAATCGCGACACAGGCGCCTTCAGAGGGCGGTTAATTAATGTTTTGTGTTCGCTCCGGCGCGTTGGAGCCGGTGTTAACTGCCGTTTTACGATCGCAGCGATTGGCCACCTACTCGAGACGATGTAAGGATTTCCTTCACTGCGGCATAAATTCTGGGCAGCAGTTTATGTTCACATAAAATAATAGGCGCTCGCGCGCTCGTTAACTTGCGTTTGTGTGTTAGTTGTGATTTCAGTTCCGTGTAGCTCTCGAAGGTGCATTGTAAAAACCACCACAGCATCCGGCTTCAGGTGTTCGGCGCACCTGACCGTGGAGATTGTTGTTTTGTGCTTTGTCAGTATCAAATACTTGCGCGCAAAATCAGAATTACCGTCGTTATTCCCGCCGTGACTCTTGGGGAAGACGGAATAAAAAGTGCTGACTGCACACAGTAACCGGACATGGAGTAATTTATGGACTCTGTCCACGCATCAAGAGATTGTAAGTGTGCTCTGTTTGATGTCTTTGGACTATTGATTGGATGGAGTTCTTTAAGTGGGTACTTTAATGAAATGTACATCTGGAAAAATGAGTCGATTTTGATCCGATCAAAAAAGGTACGAACATACATAATTTGTCATTCGCTGAGTACCTTCTTATCACAGGACACAAACCTAAAGATGTTCATGATATTAGTATCTTACATACGGAAAAGAAAGGCTTCAGACTTGATACGCTTGAACATTTTTCCCGTAACGACCATTTAATCCTCAATGAGCAATTACAATTACGTGATAAAAATTTCTTTGATGGTGTAAAGCCCTTGCTTAAAATCACTTAAAGCGGAATATTGCTATTATGCTTCCCGTACTGTAGCCTTAAATATTGTTCTCTCTCTCCCTGTTTTACAGTATAATACACTCCTGGAAATGGAAAAAAGAATACATTGACACCGGTGTGTCAGACCCACCATACTTGCTCCGGACACTGCGAGAGTCTGTACAAGCAATGATCACACGCACAGCACAGCGGACACACCAGGAACCGCGGTGTTGGCCGTCGAATGGCGCTAGCTGCGCAGCATTTCTGCACCGCCGCCGTCAGTGTCAGCCAGTTTGCCGTGGCATACGGAGCTCCATCGCCGCGACATCGTGGACGTGAACCGTATGTGCAGTTGACGGACTTTGAGCGAGGGCGTATAGTGGACATGCGGGAGGCCGGGTGGACGTACCGCCGAATTGCTCAACACGTGGGGCGTGCGGTCTCCACAGTACATCGATGTTGTCGCCAGTGGTCGGCGGAAGGTGCACGTGCCCGTCGAACTGGGACCGGACCGCAGCGACGCACGGATGCACGCCAAGACCGTAAGATCCTACGCAGTGCCGTAGGGAACCGCACCGCCACTTCCCAGCAAATTGGGGACACTGTTGCTCCTGGGGTATCGGCGAGGATCATTCGCAACCGTCTCCATGAAGCTGGGCTACGGTCCCGCACACCGTTAGGCCGTCTTCCGCTCACGCCCCAACATCGTGCAGCCCGCCTCCAGTGGTGTCGCGACAGGCGTGAATGGAGGGACGAATGGATACGTGTCGTCTTCAGCGATGAGAGTCGCTTCTGCCTTGGTGCCAATGATGGTCGTATACGTGTTTGGCGCCGTGCAGGTGAGCGCCACAATCAGGACTGCATACGGCCGAGGCACACAGGGCCAACACCCGGCATCATGGTGTGGGAAGCGATCTCCTACACTGGCCGTACACCTCTGGTGATCGTCGAGGGGACACTGAATAGTGCACGGTACATCCAAACCGTCATCGAACCCATCGTTCTACCATTCCTAGACCGGCAAGGGAACTTGCTGTTCCAACAGGACAATGCACGTCCGCATGTATCCCGTGCCACCCAACGTGCTCTAGAAGGTGTAAGTCAACTACCCTGGCCAGCAAGATCTCCGGATCTGTCCCCCATTGAGCATGTTTGGGACTGGATGAAGCGTCGTCTCACGCGGTCTGCACGTCCAGCACGAACGCTGGTCCAACTGAGGCGCCATGTTGAAATGGCATGGCAAGCCGTTCCACAGGACTACATCCAGCATCTCTACGATCGTCTCCATGGGAGAATAGCAGCCTGCATTGCTGCGAAAGGTGGATATACACTGCACTAGTGCCGACATTGTGCATGCTCTGTTGCCTGTGTCTATGTGCCTGTGGTTCTGTCAGTGTGATCATGTGATGTATCTAACCCCAGGAATGCGTCAATAAAGTTTCCCCTTCCTGGGACAATGAATTCACGGTGTTCTTATTTCAATTTCCAGGAGTGTAATTTGTTGAACGGTCGATCTGTTACATACTATCTGCCATAATGTAATCTGCACATTACGTGCACTCCTGTTCCAATGCTCCTGACAGCTGTTGTCACTGTACATTACAAGCATTCAATACTAGCTGGCGCGATGCAAGGTGCCGACTTGCCAACATCGACGGCGCGCGCGCCTCTCAGTCAGATGCTGCTTGCAGTGCCTGCCGCACACGCGACCCTTAGCGGCGCGTCTTAATCAAGTTGTGCATTCCTAGGAAAATTTTATAATTTACAAATATATTTTTATCTTTAACGTGAGCACTGTTGCTCTAGACCATTTCATAACTATTTACTCTATGTAAGTATGCTTTCTTTGTCTACTGTACCGTAGCAGTTAGCTACGATGTACGTTTATTACATATGTTTAATTTGATAATGTTTATATTATTCCAAAACTCTGTTACAGGTAATGTAATTTTTTTTTTTACTTCTAATGAAGGCTGCCTTAGAGCAGTTGAAACCTAGGTAAAGTTGAAAATTTTTTACCTGTGCAACCGAAGAACTGTATTTTCACGTAATCTTATTTCGCTGCATTATCGGCCATGTTCAAAATTGTAACAACCATATAAGAATCCACATGTATAATGCTTACTTACAAGTGTTATACATTGCCTAAGATGTCATACTGTCGTATTAAAATAGACTATTAGACACATTGTGTAAGAGTCGATATTTCTTGCAGAGCCTACTGCTTTGTTTCATCACTGAGTATGCTGTCTTGACTGAATGACAGTTGGCTAAGTGTCAAATTGGCTTGGTCACAACAACGTTTCACCAGGCACCGCCGGTCAACTGCTGTTTGTGTATGAGAAATCGGTTGGAAACTTTCCTCATGTCAGCAAGTTGAAGATGTCGCCACCGGCGCCATCCTTGTGTGAATGCTCTGAAAAGCTAATCATTTGCATATCACAGCATGTTCTTCCTGCCGGTTAAATATCGCGTCTGTAGCACGTCATCTTCGTGGTGTAGCAATTTTAATGGCCAGTAGTCTACAATAAATCTTGAGTGAATTGGAAACCTCTAGAAGGATACACTAATTTTTTTTCGCTAGTGTAATAATTTTACCCTCCAATTTTTGGTACAAGAAAAAGAGCACTCTTCAGATCAGTGATTACTAAATCACACAATGATAACAGTGAATTCAAGTACATTATTCGCAAGTACTCAAGAACGAATTTAACAATAACTGAAATCAATAAACTGGTGCCATTGCAAACTTGGATAAAGGATCTAAAATGGTAATTCAAAGCTAACGCGTATCTGAACAAGAGGTCGTAGTATGATTCCTGTACACAGTGACAGAAAATGCTACAGAATGGAATGAGTGTGCATTTACTGCGGGAGCCGAAAGCACGTTGAACTTGTAACTGCAAATAAGTCTTCGAAAGGAGGATTGGAATTACTCGGTAACTTCATGTGAACTTCGCCTTTCCATATAGTTCACATCACTGTTGCGACTGCGTCTCACCATACGTAGAAGCTGCTAGCGGTGGTTGCTCGGTACCAACAACACGTCCCTGCTTGCTTCTACGTTCAACTTGAGTTGGGAGAAAGCTTCTCGTACCCGACATGCAGAACTCTAGATAAATACTCGTAGAGAAGGTCTGGAAGTGACCGACTGCAGAGCGCTTCCGACGAGGAAAAATTAGAGCGCTGTGTTTTCGGCTATGGCTACTTTTTGTTGGCGATTCTCGTGAATGATGATATCAGTAAGATGTTGTCTTAATCGGCTGTCCGATCGTTAAACAGTTAAAATCTTGTTAATCTTTGGGCTCCAAAATGTGTACTATGTGATGTCTCTCTCTCTATGTTTCTTCAACCAGTGCCAGTCGGAAAATGTCTATTACACATTATGACCGTATTCAACTGTCGGCGGCCTCTATCAGTCAACTGACGAGGTCGGCTTGTACGCTTTTGTACTGTACGTTTCCAACCCACTGTCACATCGGAAACAGCGGACTTAGGGATGTTTAGGAGTGTGGAAATCTCGCGTACAGAAGTATGACACAAGTGGCACCCGATCATATGACCGCGTTCGTAGTACGTGAGTTCCGCGAAGCGCCCCATTCTGCTCTCTCACGATGTCTACTGACTACTGAGGTCGCTAATACGGAGTACCTGGCAGTAGGTGGCAGCACAATGCACCTAATATGAAAAACTTGTGTTTCTTGGGTGTCCGGATACTTTTGGTCACATAGTGTATGTCTTTCCTCCGTACCCTGAGATATCAGCGGCAGCAAAGAATGTTCTACAAGACGGATATCGTATTGCATTCGTCGAGACATCTGTGACAACATGCTCAATAAAGACGGCAGCTTGCAGAGCTAAGCACGGTTTGGGACCCGGCCATAGAAAGTTTGAAACGGACGCGACGGGCTAGCAAACGAACACTTTGCCATATACGGCGACGAAGCGTCCACCAATGAAGTCACAGAAGGCAGCGCTGCTACGTATGCAAGGTTGCAACAACCAAAAGGCAGTCGCCGCTTGACAGTGGGTTAGGAGTACTAGGCCGAAAGCTTGTGGATTTGACGAAGATGGAACTGGACTCGCATTCGGGAGGACGACGGTTCAATCCCGCGTCCGGCCATCCTGATTTAGGTTTTCCGTGATTTCCCTAAATCGCTCCAGGCCGATGCCGGGATGGTTCCTTTTCAAAGGGTACGGCCGATTTCCTTCCCCGTCCTTCCCTAATCCGATGAGACCGATGACCTCGCTGTGTGGTCTCCTTCCCCAAAACAACCAACAACCAACGAAGATGGAAGCTCGAGAGAATTGTATCAGTACATATCGACGCGAAACTAGGCATTCGTATGTACACTGAAGAGCATGTGTATTGAAATACAGAGATCGGTAAAAAGGCAGAGCACGGTCTACGGGTAGCAACACCTATATAAGACAATAAGTGTTTGGCGCAGTTGTTGCATTAGTTACTGCTGCTACAACGGCGGGTTATCGAGATTTAAGTGAGTTTCGAGGTGGTGGTATAGCCGGCGCACGAGCGATGGGACACAGCACCTCACAGGTAATGATGAAGTGGGGATTTTCCCGTACGAACATTTCACGAGTGTACCGTGAATATCGGGAATCCAGAAAAAACATCAAACCTCCGTCATCGCTGCGGCCGAAAAAATGTCCTGCAGAAACAGGACCAACTGAAGAGAATTGATAAAAGTGGAAGAAGTGCAACAACTCCGCAGATTGTTGCAGATTTCAATGCTGAGCCATGAACAAGTGTCGGCGTGCGAACCATTCAGTGAAACAACATCGATATGGGCTTTCGGAGCCGAAGGCCCACTCGAGTACCATTGAGGACTGCGCGACTGGCCCCACCAACACCGGCACTGGACTGTCGATGACTGGAAACATGTTGCCTGGTCGGACGAGACTCGTTTAAAATTGTATCTAGCGGATGTGCGTGTATACGTGTATATGGGTATGGAGGCAATATCACGAATCCATGGACTGTTCAAGCTGGTGGATGGTCTGTAATGGTGTGGGGCGTGTCCAGATGCAGTGAAATGGGGCCCCTGACACGTGTAGATACGACTCTGACGGGTGAGACGTATGTAAGCATCTTGTCTGATCGCCTGCATCCATACATGTGCATCGTGCATTCAGACGGACTTGGGCAATTCTAGCGGGACAATGCGACTCCCCATACTTCCAGAATTGCTGCATAGTGGTTCTACTAACGCTCTTGCGAGTTTAAACACTTCCGCTGGCCACCAAACTCTCCAGACAAGAACATTATTGTGCATATGTGGGGTGCCTTCCAAAGTGCTGTTCAGAAGAGATCTCCACCCCTTCTACTGTTACGGATTTTTGAGCAGCCCTGCAGTATTCATGGTGTCAGTTGCCTCCAGCACTACTTCAGACGTTAGTCGTGTTGCGGCACTTCTGCGTGCTCGCGGGGGCCCTACACAATACCAGACAGGTGTACCAGTTTCTTTCGTTCTTCAGTTTATAAATATTAGTAAGTCACCTGAGTGGTGACGAAACCCACTTCATCACACAGCCGGAATCCATCTTAAATGCAAAAAAATGACAATATTTACAATAGTATCATCTCTGTTTTCGGCAACTGACTCCATTCTTAAAATGCACACACACACACACACACACACACACACACACACACACACACACACACACACACACACACACACACACACCCCTTAATATTTACCATAAATATTGACAGCCGCCAACAGTACAAGAGAATGACATCATTTACAGATAATTCATCACCCCAACAGCTTGTACCCCTTGTCAGCTTGAAACTGTATGTACATCAACTACTGCCACAAACTGTATATCTATCTGTATTTTTTATAGCATTAATCAATGTATTGCCCCAACTTTTAGGCAGCTGATATGTGTAACATGTAATCTTAAGACCCCATGCCATGTAAATGTTTGCTCTCATATACCCTCTTTCCACTCTCTCTCTCTCTCTCTCTCTCTCTCTCTCTCTCTCTCTCTACTTCTGCCTCCAGCCTCTCACATCTATCAATTAATCCCAATCAAATAGTATCATCTATGTATGATTTTACTGCTGGAACCAATATGATTATTGTGCTCCCATTCTGCAATATATAACCTGATTGTTATTAACAAGTACGAAGTTTAAGCTATTTTAACATTTCACCTGATTGTATAAAAGAGTACGAATGTTAAGCCGTTTTAACTTGTCAAAATTGGATTTATATGCCACCTGAAGTACACACACATATATATTCGACACCTCAAAACAAACACTTCCAAATGCTTTAGACAATTATTCTGTAATATGGTTGTTACGATGTATATTCTTTGCACTTTACTTTTATGTCTTCTCTTCTGCTATACGAACCTTGCACCCAGCAGATTCCACACTCCATATTTGTTTACAAATGTGACAGCATACATGTGATGTGTTACGACAGCAAAAGGAACCTGTGACCACTGGAGGTACTCTAGTTTTTTGTGTTTATCATTACATATCAGTCTAATTTTTAGTCAGAAGAAATCCAAAACCATGTTCTGAAATAGTGTCCTGTTTCTCTACTAGGCAGTGCAATAAGTTCCTCCAAAAAATCGTAACACAACCAACACACAAATGTCATACTAACTAATGTAAATCCACCCGATGATGGAGGTTTAAACCCTTGAAACGCGTCGTGGAAATAAATAAAACGGCGACTGGTAACAGTAAACTTGTTGTTTCATTTAACACCTCAGTTACGAAATAGTGGTCTTTTAAGAATAATTTAATTTCATGATCGAAACATGAATTAATCTTCTTGTTTTACACCTCAGAAAATTTCATTCTTCCCCTCTGTGGCTAATTGTCCCACGTTGGAAATTACTGATGTAGTGTGGGCAGAGCATGACGTCACCGCACCATCGTCTGTTCAGTTGACCTCCAGTGAGAATCTACCGCGAAAAGGGCTTTAGTTTTCGAACGGGATGAAGGCTGTCGGAGACATAAACACAGGGAACTTTGAGTCCGTATGCAGGTGAATGGGCCAGGACCTCGGTTCGCTGTTGCGCAACGTGAAATTTGGGGGCGGCGAGGGCAGGCAGCGATTACCGGTGATATCGGACCACGTGGCGCCGTGTTTTTTTCCGCTCTCCTGGAATTACACACGGATTTAGGGCAGCTCCCAGGTATAGGCCGCTGTCCCACACGGCAGGTACCTAATAATAAGGGCCTACCTAGACTGCCTCCGCCCTCAATGAGGCAGAAAGCTCCTCTCCCGTTTCACCGAGCGCGCACTCGGATGCGACCGCAACCGGTTCCACAAATTGGTAGGAAGCTGCAGCGGGCAGGCCGACACTGGCCGCGGTGCGCTAATTGCACCGTAATTAAGTGCCACCGCCGCTGATCCGCTTGTGGGCCGATTGTGGCGGCCGGGGGGAAAGTTTTCCCACGGTCGTTATGCTGATGAGCTCTCTCTCTCTCTCTCTCTCTCTCTCTCTTTCTCTCTCTCTCATGATCTGACGTCGATTTCTAGCTATGAAACATACTGTCAGGAGATTTAGCTGTCTCTTAGGCCGGTATTACACTATCAAATTTCTTTGTCAAAGATTTGATCAAAAATGTGATCAAATATCCCGTCAAATATATTTGACAAAGATCTTTGACGTAGGCCGTTATTACACTATCAAATTTCTTTATCAAATATCTTTGTCCAATGTAATAGGGAACTTTGTCAAATGTCGTCCCATATTTGATCAAATCTAGGGCCTCGCTGTAGATTTGATCAAAGAAGTCGCTTGTCTTCTGTTCACTGCAATGTGACATGTTACCACATGGAGCGCTAGCATCGCTGCATTCTGTCGTCTGTAGAGTTTTTTTTATAATCATTGCCAGTAAATACAGTCGGTGTGTGTCGACTACTACAAAATTAATAGTGATGTACGAAGCGGATGAGGCGCTTTACAACGTGAGGCACGCTGAGTACAAAAATAGATTACGAAGATTGGGGACCTGACCTAACCTAATATGAAGATTGGAGACGTGACCTAACCTAACCTAACCGTCTCCTGTAGCAAGGAATCGGAGTGTTACAGTGAGCCTGTCTTCTGCAGATGTAGCAGTTCTTAAGTGAATATTGTGCTTTGTGATATGAGGATACACTTCACTGAGCACATACAGAAATGTATGCTCATCCATTCTTAAGTAATTGACGTACGTCTTGACGTCCTCCACTATAAGCTCACGTAACAAGTTCTGTTGAATGCTTTTATCGTGTCGTAGTAAAACCCACGGCTTCAACCCCCCCCCCCCCCCCCCCCCCTCACCGCTTCTGTTCCACATGTGCACACAGAATTGTGGTACATGCAACTGCTGCGGTTAATAACAAGTTGATGTTGTCAGTGATCTTGAACTTTGACGAAAAATATGATGACAGTGTAATACCCCTTCTAGTACTACGTCAAAGATCTTTGTCAAATGTATTTGACAGAATATTTGATCACATCTTTGGCAAAGAAATTTGATAGTCTAATACTGGCCTATTACACTGTCATCATATTTTTCGTCAAAGTTCAAGACTGCGCGAATTATCGGGATGTGTTCCGATTGCAGTTGGTAAGAGCTGATGGTAGGGTTCGAGTGTGGTGCACACCCCACGAAGCCATGAACCCAAATTGTCGACAAGGCATTGTGCAAGTTGATGGTGGCTCCAAAATGGTATTGGCTGTGTTTACATGGAATGGTCTGGGTGCTCTGGTCCAATTGAACTGACCATTGACTGGAAATGGCTATGGTCGGCACCTTGGAGACCATTTGCAGTCATTCATGGATTTAATGTTCCCAGACTACGATGGAATTTATATGGCTGACAATGCGTCGTGTCATCGGGCCACAGTCGTTCGCAGTTGGTCTGAAGCGACTGACCTGGCCACCCAGATCGCCCTACATGAGTCCCATTGAATACACTACTGGCCATTAAAATTGCTATACGACGAAGATGACGTGCTTCAGACGAGATTTTAACCTACAGGTAGAAGATGCTGTGATATGCAAACGATTAGCTTTTCAGAGCATTCACACAAGGTTGGCGCCGGTGGCGACACCTACAACGTGTTGACATGAGGAAATGTTTCCAACTGATTTCTCATACACAAACAGCAGTTGACCGACGTTGCCTGGTGAAACGTTGTTGTGATGCCTCGTGTAAGGAGGAGAATTGCGTACCATAACGTTTCCGACTTTGGTAAAGCTCGGACCGTAGCCCATCGCGATTGCGGTTTATCGCATCGCGACATTGCTGCTAGCGTTGGTCGATATGGTAAGACGGAACTCCGTGCTGGATCACAACGGCCTCTTATCACTAGCAGTCGATATGACAGGCATCTTATCCGCATGGCTGTAACGGATCGTGCAGGCACGTCTCGATCCCTCAGTCAACAGATGGGGACGTTTGCAAGACAACAGCCATCTGCACGAACAGTTCGACGACGTTTGCAGCAGCATGGACTATCGGCTCGGAGACCACGGCTGCGGTTACCCTTGACGCTGCATCACAGACAGGAGCGCCTGCGATGGTGTACTCAACGACGAACCTGGCTGCACGAATGGCAAAGCGTCATATTTTCGGATGTTTGGCGACATCGCGGTGAACGCAAACTGGAAGCGTGTATTCGTCATCGCCATACTGGCGTATCAGCCGGCGTGATAGTATGGGGTGCCATCCGTTACACGTCTCTGTCACCTCTTGGACGTTATGTTTCAGATGTGTTACGACCGGTGGCTCTACCCTTCATTCGATCCCTGCGTAACCCTACATTTCGGCAGGATAATACACGACCGCATGTTGCAGGTCCTGTACGGGCCTTTCTGGATACAGTCTCCAGATCTCTCACCAATTGAAAACGTGTGGTCAATGGTGGCCGAGCAACTCGCTCGTCACAATACGCCAGTTACTACTCTTGATGAACTATGGTATCGTGTTGAAGCTCAATGGGTAGTTGTACCTGTACACGCCATCCAAGCTCTGTTTGACTCAATACCCAGGCGATCAAGGCCGTTATTACGGCGAGAGATGGTTGTTCTGGGTACTAATTTCTCAGGATCTATGCAACCAAATTGCGTGAAAATGTAATCACATGTCAGTTCTAGTATAATATATTTGTACAATGAATACCCGTTTATCATCTGTACTTATTCTTGGTGTAGTAATTTTAATGGCCAATAGTGTATTTACGGGATATAACCATAGATCAGTTTGTGCACAAAATGCTGCACTTTCGCAGTTATTGACAGGTATAGAGACGGGATGGCTCAATTTATCTGCAAGGGACATCCAACAACTTATTGAGTCCATGCCACATATAGCTGCAGCGCTATGGTGGGCAAAAAGAGGTCCGGCACGACATTAGGAGGTATCACATAGCTTTTGTCACCTCAGAGTAAGTGACACCTACATTCCAGTACTTGCACAGCTCCAAAAGCAAGCGATGAATACCGCACACGAAGTGGCGCAAGCTCCATAAATGCTGTGTAGCTACCTGTTCGTACCGGATTGCTGTAGGAGAAATCGAGAAGAACAATTTGACATGAGACACTTTTCGTGTATCCACTTGGAATACATCTAAAATTTGTCTACAAAAGCCACCTAAGCTCTAGCGCGAGCTTTTGAATATCCTGTCGACCACCGTTTTTTATTAACATCAGTAAATCATTTCCTGTTGGAGTAATGAAAGGAAAACACTTTCGAACGCATTATGCGTATACTGGATACGTTTCCAGTCCAATGTTAACCCTCAGAAGCAGAGACGTCTGGTGGTAATTAGGACAGAGAAAGAAAATGATTTAATTTTGGGTTTTACGATGTTCAAATTCACAAAAATATGAGGTAACATTTACACAAACGTCAGTTTCAAAATTTGTAAGCCTACTACTTAGGCGATGGCCTAAGAATGCTAGAGGATATTGAAAATTTCGCTCGATATTCATGCGCGTAGCTTATGTGGCTTTTTTAGGCCAGTTTGAGGTTCTTTCCCGCCTTGATAGACCTCAAGTGTACCTGTATCAAAATTATTCGTCTCGATTTCCCCTACAGCCTACATCACTGTGGTGCATTGTAGTCAGTAATCGTTTACACCCTGTATTTTGCCCTTTACATACGGGCTGTCTGTAAATCACTTATACAAAAGTAACCATTAATTGTGTTAAAGGTAGATAACTTACAAAAATGTATGATACAGCACTGAATGTTGTACATCTTCAAAGTTTTATTCGCGTCTAACAGCCGGCCGCTTCAGTCCGGAACCGCGCGGCTGCTACGGTCGCAGGTTCGAATCCTGCCTCAGGCATGGATGTGTGTGATGTCCTCAGGTTAGTTGGGCTTCAGTGGTTCTAAATCTAGGGGACTGATGACCTCAGATGTTAAGTCCCATAGTGTTTGCAGCCATTTGAACCATTTCCCATCTAACACTCTTGGTCCCCAACGTTCCTTGCTAGATCGCTTGTGCGAATGAGTTATTCCGACAGTCACCATGGACTCCTATACACTGAGGTGACAAAAGTCGGTGGATACCTCCTAAAAATGTCGTGTTGGCCCTCCGTCTGCCCAGCCTAGTTGCAGCAGCTCGAGGCGACATGGACCCAACAAGTCGTTGGATATGCCCTGCAGAAATATTGAGCCATGTTGCTTCAATAGCCGTCCATTATAACAGAAGTGTTGCCCGTGCAGCATTTTGTGCACGAACTGACCTCTAGATTACGTCCCATATACGTCGAAATGTGGTGCTACAGAAGAAGATCACATAACTAATGAGGAAGTATTGAATAGCATTGGGAGAAGAGAAGTTTGTGGCACAACTTGATTAGAAGAAGGGATCGGTTGGTAGGACATGTTCTGAGGCATCAAGGGAGCACCAATTTAGTACTGGAGGGCAGCGTGGAGGGTAAAAATCGTAGAGGGAGACCAAGAAATGAATACATTAAGCAGATTCAGAAGGATGTAGGTTGCAGTAGGTACAGGGTGATGAAGAAGCTTGCACAGGATAGAGTAGCATGGAGAGCTGCATCAAACCAGTCTCAGGACTGAAGACCACAACAACAACATATGTTCGACGGACTTCATTTCGGGCGATCTCGGTGGCGAACTCATTCGCTCGAATATTCAAGAGTATTTTGAAAGGTCTCTGTTGGATTCCTTTCATGTTAATTTCTTAAATCTGTTGTCATTTACGGCATAAATTCCTCTTCTAAATTTACTGTGGTGTTTCTGACTCTATCTGGGAGCAGACTGAGCAGTGGAACGAGTTACTTTTACATATAAACAAGAACAATCTATCACACTACTACACTTTTCTAACACAGTTTATATGTAATTCATGTCACTCAGTCTCATACGGTACCTACATCCGCTTTCTTTTATATACTGTGTATGATAAGATACTGTCATCCCCCTTCCATTCTGTGTGAAAGGATGAATGAGCAAATGTATTTCTAGTTGCATGTTTGATGGTAGCAGACAAACTTCTCTGCTAGAGAACAGTAGGACCAACGTCAGAACAGGTAGCTACGCTTTCTAAAAGCAAAGAGGTTTCTATTCTTTGTATGGTCTTGTCCGTCCCTTGTCATGTTGGTACAGTAAGCTGCTGCCTCTCTGGTCACTTCCGTTTTGTATCTGTGAAGCACCCTCGGTAGGGGCCCACAACAGTCGGTCTGCGGCGAGCGTATGAAGTGGTAAGATCTCCGGCTAAGCGCGTCTCTGCTAAGTCTGTAGGACAATAAATTCTTAAGTCCAGCCTAACTCAAAATTTAATCACCTTTTTTTTCAGGTTTGGATGTAAAATATCTAATGTTATCTTAAATTGCAACGCAGTGTAATTCGAGTGTGAAGTTCAGAATATCTTCCAGTAGTTGCTTTGTGAGTAAAGTGGAACCACGTGTTGAAGATCCGTAACTCTAACTAAGATCATCATTCTTAAATGCGAATGTGTGTGAGATTATAACGTCTCGTCTTAACAATATTTTTCAATATAGCAACTTTTCTTTATGTTCAACCCACGTGGGGTGTACTTTGTGAGATCAGTACCACGTGCTTATACAGTTGTTTGACCCATCAGGTTAATAGTAAGACGATAGTAACCAGTTCGAGGTTTTTCTTTTGTAAATTGCTTTTCGATGTAATTTATTTTAATTATCAGAATTATTGTGGATGTACACTCTTTGTGTAAACCAATTAACCACGTGGAGCATGTGGTGTAATCATCAAAGTAGTCCTCAGCTATTCTTTTCGAGAACATTTCACAGAGAGTTAGTATGAATTTAGTACACCAATGTGTGGTAATTTCATGACGGACAGGATTGCGCTACGAACGTAACTTCTTTGGGCGAAAATTGAATCGGTTGGTTGTGGTTATTTTCCTCTTGCATATGTTTCAACGTTCTCCGTGTGTTATTTTGTGAATGCAGTGTTGTATGCAGTCTCCCAATCTTGGCTCCATATTTGATGTGTTCCGTACGATTACAAATTCACATTTTCACAATCCTAAATAAGGCACCAGTTTAGTTATGAATCAAGTTTAATATACTGAAATGGAACAATGATCAATGTTAAAATAAATGTCCAAATATAAACTGATTTATTTCTTTGTATTTAAATCCTCTTTATATCACCGGTTGTCGTAAGATGACTATTAAAAGATTATAATTAATGTTAGTCTGGTTTGGAATTTGGTAAGCTAGACTGGATACCTGGTGAAACAGTTGCTCAGTAATGCAAAGTTAACTTCCTCAGATAGCTCACAGCTTTTAACCCGCTTTTACTGTCTTGAATATCAGCACCGCTTTCAGAACAACTTAATGCATCAACATTACAATTTATCAAACCAGTCGTGAGCAATTGTGACCCAGTGTTGATTGTCATTCAAAAAAATTCCATCGTTGCTTGGGAACATTAAGTCAATGAATGACTGCAAATCGTCAGCAAGTAGCCGAACATAACGATTTCCAATCAATGATCGTTTCAGTTGGACCAGACGACCCAGTACATTCCATGCAAACACAGCCAACACCATTATGAAGCCGCCACCACCTTGGACAGAGCCTTGTTGACAGTTTGGGTTCATGGCTTCGTGTGGTCCGCGCCACACTCGAACCCTACCATCAGATCTTACCAGCTGAAATCGGAACTCACCTGACCAGGTCACGATTTTCCAGTCGTCTAGGATCCGCCTGGTACGGTCACGAGCCCAGAAGAGGCGCAGCAGGCGATGTGCTGTAAGCAAAGGCACTCGCGTCGGTTGTCTGCTAACACATCACATTAACGCCATATTTCGCTGTACGTCTCACATTGATTTCTACGGTGACTTCACGCAGTCTTGCGTGTCCTGAAATTTGGATTTTTCGCCACGGTCTTGACACTGTGGAGACCTCGGAGTTTTGAATTCCCCAACGATTTACAAAATGGAATGATCCATGTGTCTAGTTCCAATTACCATTCCTCGTTGAACCTCTGGCAACTCCCGCCGTGCGACCATAATCAAGTCGGGATTCAAAGTGGTTCAGATGGTTCTAAGCACTGTGCGACTTAACATCTGTCATCTGTCCCCTTGACGTAGAACTACACACATCCATGCCCGATGCAGGATTCGAACCTGCGACCGTAGCAGCAGTACGATTCCGGACTGAAGCGCCTAGAACCGCTCGGCCACAGCGGCCAGCCTTCGGGATTCTTTTCACACGAATCACCTCAGTAAAAATAACAAAAATGGTTCAAATGGCTCTGAGCACTAAACTTCTGAGGTCATTAGTCCCCTAGAACTTAGAACTAGTTAAACCTAACTAACCTAAGGACATCACACACATCTATGAGCTAGGCAGGATTCGAACCTGCTACCGTAGCGGTCTCGCGGTTCCAGACTGCAGCGCCTAGAAATAACAGCTTGGCCAGTGCACTGCCGTTTTATACCTTGTGTAATCGATACTACTCGCCAACCGTATATGTGAAAATCGCTATCCCATGACTTCTTTCACCTCAGCGGGCGCAGTGATGTTTATGGTTTCATGAATCCAAATCTGCTACGACCGTTCAGAGACAATTCAGGTCTAAACATAGCAAGCGACCACCTCAAAGACAAATTGCTATTAATTGGTGCTATGATTTCACCAAAACTGGCCGTGTATCACGAAGGACGCTGAGTCCGGGACGGCCAACAGTCCAAGGCGCAGGAATTGAACCACTTTGGCAGTCTTACATCTTAGTCCAGCTAAGTCAACGAGATGTACCAGCTTAGAATTGAGTACGCCCAGTATTACAGTGTTGAAGGTATGAGGGAAATGCATGTTATTAAAACTCTACAAAATGGAACCGCTGGAGGTTTTTAAAGAATATGAGAAAGAAAAACGAGTCGATTCTGTGTAGAAATGTTTAACAGAATGGAGACTTAATAAAATTGCATTCAGTGACGAAGCCGCCTTCCGAACCTGCAGTAAAGTGAATCGGCATAATGTTCGAATGTGGGTAAGCCGAAACTACATTACATAATATAACAACTACGGAAATTGCCCAAGGTAAACGTTTTTGCGCTGTTAATTGTAGCAAGACTTACGGCCCTTTCTTTTCTGCCGACTCATGTCGTACCTGGATATGATTCAGCGTTATGTAATTCCTCAATTACAACAGGATATGGGCACAGAATTTGTTTTCGAGGAGATGGCGCGCCACCGCATTATTAGCACATCCGTAGGAATGTGCTGGCATGGGTTGTACCTGTTGGAGCAATATCCTGGCCACCAAGATCGCCTGATTTAACCCCACTGGAGTTATGTGTATGGGGTTACGTTAAAGAGAGAGTGTTTGTTCCTCAGCTTCCGGTAAACGCCGACGAGCTGCGACAACGGATAACACAAGCAGTTGGCACCATACATCAAGACTTGTTTCATAGGATTTTGCGGAAAAGTACAAATGGGACATTTTTCGTATTATAAAAGGCAGCCACACTGTACATTTGTAAATAAAACTTGATGATATACTGTATTTACCGCTTTATCAAATATTTAAGTAAGTTATTTACATTTTTCACAATTACATATTACTTTCGTACATGTATACACTGAGGAGCCAAAGAAACTGGTACACTTGCCTAATACTGTGTAGGGCTCCCGCGAGCACGCAGAAGTGCCGCAACACGACGTGGTATCGACTCGAATAATGTCTGAAGTAGTGCTGGAAGGAAATGACACCATGAATCCCGCAGGCATGTCAACAAGAGTACGAGAGGGTGGAGATCAATTCTGAACAGTACATTGCAAGGCATCCCAGAGATGTTCAATAATGTTCATGTTTGGACAGTTTGGTGGCCAGCGGAAGTGTTTAAACTCAGGAGACTTTTCCTGGAGCCACTCGTAGCAATGGTGTCGGATTGTCTTGCTGGAATTGCCCAAGTCCGTCTGTTCGCACAATGGACATGAGTAAATGCAGGTGATCAGACAGGATACTTACGTACATGTCATCTGTCAGAGTCGTATCTAGACGTGTCAGGGATCCCATATATCTCTAACTGCACACGACCCACACCATTGCAGAGCCTCCACCAGCTTGAACAATCACCCATTTGACATACAAGGTCCATGGATTCATGAGGTTGTCTCCATACCCGTACATGTCCATCCGCTCGATGCAATTTGAAACGAGGCTCATCCGACTAGGCAACATGCTTCCAGTTATCAACAGTCCAACGTCGAGGCGTAAGCTTTGCGCCGTGCAGTCATCAAGGGTACACGAGTGGGCCTTCGGCTCCGAAAGCCCGTATCGAGGATGTTTCGTTTAATGGTTCGCACGCTGAGACTTGCTTACGGCCCAGCAATGAAATCTGCAGCAATTTGCGGAAGCTTTGCATTTTGTCTCGTTGAACGATTCTCTTCAGTCGTCGTTGGTCCCATTCCTGCATGATCTTTTTCTGGTCCCAGCGATGTCGGAGATTTGATGTTTTCCCGGATTCGTGATCTTCGCGGTACACTCGTGAAATGGCGGTACGGAAAATCCCCCCTTTATCGCTACCTTGGAGATGCTGTATCCCATCGCCGGTGCGCCAATTATAACACCACGTTTCAAACTCACTTTAATCTCGATAACCTGCCATTGTAGGAGCAGTAACGGATCTAACAAATGTACTAGACACTTGTTATCTTATATAGACATTGTAGACCGCAGCGCCGTATTCTGCCTGTTTACGTATTGTGACGTGTGTTGTAAATGTGCGTGCGTCATGTTGTACAAGTTCAGCAATATTACAATAAAATTAGTTACTTATTAGTAATGTAACACGAGGGTTTATTTAATCACTGCTTTCCCCCGGTAATGAACGTTATTTTGTTTAAGATATCTCCACCTGGGAACGAGTAGCGATGTTATGTATCAAGGAGTATAAATGCCACTAAATTCATTCTCAAAAGTAATCATTTATAACCAGCAAACAAGCTGAATGTACGATAAGTAAACTGAACTAAAGAAGATGAATGATTTTTAGTAATTTCAGTGCTGTCGTTTAAAAGACTCTTTGCTAGTTGCACAACTTTATCAAATTTAACGCTACTGTTATTCGAGGTGGCAACACTTTTCTTTAAGCAAAATGAACAGTTTTGTCACACAATACCACACATACACAACGCTAATCTATTTTCCTGTTAAAGTATTTCATAAAAGTTGTTACGAAATTGCCGGATTTCATACATCAGAGATAAGAATTTATATGTAAGATGCTGTTTGCTTTCACAGAAGTTCAATGTATTCATAGTGTAACTGGAATTTATTACCTCAGAGTGGGTCTTCGGCCACCAATACACAATTATTATCGCAGTTATAACCAACAACATTTATATCTGTATAGAAAATCAATTTGCAGTTGCAACATTTCACTAAGATGGCGGCTACCATAAGACAATTACTTATCTTTTCTGCTTCAGTCTCTGTGTTACTGCTAATAAATAATATATATTAAACCTTTTCTCACTTTCACTATGTACATTAACATTTGAAAATATTTTCAATGTTACAAGACATATTCATATTCACCATTCACCAGTAAAGTACGCTATAGATTAACAGCGCTAATGGCGCGTTGCATTATGTTAGATTAAGCATAATATAAAAAGTGACTGGTAGCAGAAACTTGAAATAAATAATTATCCCACACAGTCACGGATCACAAACATACCCATTATGGCTGAAAATAACTACAGGATGTTACAAAAAGGTACGGCCAAACTTGCCTCACACACAAATAAAGAAAATATGTTATGTGGACATGTGTACGGAAACGCTTAATTTCCAGGTTAGAGCTCATTTTAGCTTCGTCAGTATGTACTGTACTTCCTCGATTCACCGCCAGTTGGCCCAATTGAAGGAAGGTAATGTTGACTTCGGTGCTTGTGCTGACATGCGACTCATTGCTCTACAGTACTAGCATCAAGCACATCAGTACGAAGCATCAACAGGTTAGTGTTCATCGTGAACGAGGTTTTGCAGTCAGTGCAATGTTTACAAATGCGGAGTTGGCAGATGCCCATTGGATGTATGGATTAGCACGGGGCAATAGCCGTGGCGCGGTACTTTTGTATCGAGACAGGTTTCCAGAGCGAAGGTGTCGCGACAGGAAGACTTTCGAAGCAATTGATCGGCGTCTTAGGGAACACGGAACAATCCAGCCTATGACTCGCAACTGGGGAAGACCTAGAACGTCGAGTACACCTGCAACGGACGCGGCAATTCTTCGTGCAGTTGACGATAACCCTAATGTCAGCGTCAGAGAAGTTGCTGCTGTACAAGGTAACGTTGACCACGTCAACGTATGGAGAGTGCTACGGGAGAACCAGTTGTTTCCGTACCATGTACAGCGTGTGCAGGCACTATCAGCAGCTGATTGGCCTCCACGGGTACACTTCTGCGAATGGTTCATCCAACGATGTATCAATCCTCATTTCAGTGCAAATGTTCTCTTTACGGATGAAGCTTCATTCCAAAGTGATCAAACTGTAAATTTTCACAATCAACATGTGTGGGCTGACGAGAATCCTCACGCAATTGTGCAATCACGTCATCAACACAGATTTTTGTGGACGTTTGAGCAGGCATTGTTGGTGATGTCTTGATTGGGCCCCATGTTCTTCCACCTACGCTCAATGGAGCAGGTTATCATGATTTCATACGGGATACTCTACCTGTGCTGCTAGAAGGTGTGCCTTTACAAGTACGACACAACATGTGGTTTATGCACGATGGAGTTCCAGCACGTTTCAATCGAAGTGTTCGTACGCTTCTCAACAACAGATTCGGTGACCGATGGATTGGTAGAGGCGGACCAATTCCATGGCCTCCACGCTCTCCTGACCTCAACCCTCTTGACTTTCATTTAAGGGGCGATTTGAAAGTTCTTGTCTACGCAACCCCGGTACCAAATGTAGAGACTCTTCGTGCTCGTGTTATGGTCGGCTGTGATACAATACGCCATTCTCCAGGGCTGCATCAGCGCATCAGGGATTCCATGCGAAGGAGGGTGGATGCATATATCCTCGCTAACGGAGGACATTTTGAAGATTTCCTGTAACAAAGTGTTTGAAGTCACGCTGACATGTTCTGTTGATGCGTGTTTCCATTCCATGATTAATGTGATTTGAAGAGAAGTAATAAAATGAGCTCTAGCATGGAAAGTAAGCGTTTCCAGACACATGTCCACATAACATCTTTTCTTTCTTTGTGTGTGAGGAATGTTTCCTGAAAGTTTGGCCGTACCTTTTTGTACCAGTTTCTTTGGCGCTTCAGTGTACAAACACGCTGTATCGTGAGCGAATAGAGCAACTTTGGTTTCACCTGGCGCTTGACTGCGTAGGAGTCTCCCAGTCTCGAGAAACGTCATCGCGTCGGTAATCGTGTCCAGCGGAGGACGTTCCTCCAGCCCCTCGGAGTCCGGCGGCAGCGGTGGCTTCGGCCGTCCTTGCGGCAGCTGCCGGCAGCTCACCCACACGCACACGCAAGAGCTCACGCACCGGAAGCGGCGCATACCGCCGGGAGCGCGGCCCGCATCCACACGCAGCCCCGCCCGCCCCCACCTCCCCCGCCCTCAGGTGACGTCATCGAGAGCTGCCGCCCCGCGCCCTCGTCATATGCTCCTGTGAGGCGAACCGCGCGCGGCAGAGGCTCTGCCATCTGCATCTGGATCCGTACCCAGCGAAGGACAGGCCTGGCGGTCGTCCCATAGTAACACGTACAAGGGGCAGTCAAATGGAAACGAAAGAAAAAGTAAACTCCTTTCACAGTATGCTGGTGCAGTAGCCCCAAGCTTAGCAATCATATGCAACCTGTAAGAAAAGATTGGTAAGTTGCACAGGTCACACCAACACTCAAGAAAGGAAACAGATCTGCTGAATTACAAACCCTTATCACAAGAAAAGTTCGGGAGTAGGTATTAAAATCCATGAAGAAGAAATAAAAACTTTGAGGTTCGCCGATGACATTGTAATTCTGTCAGTGACAGCAAAGGACTTGGAAGAGCAGTTCAACGGAATGGACAGTGTCTTGAAAGGAGGATATAAGATGACCATCAGAAAAGAAAAACGAGAATAATGGAATGTAGTCGAATTAAGTAGGGTGATCCTGACGGAATTAGATTAGGAAATCACTTAAAGTGGTAAAGGAGTTTTGCTATTTGGAGAGCAAAATAACTGATTATGTTCGAAGTAGAGAGGATATTAAATGTAGACTGGCAATGGCACGGAAAGCGTTTCTGAAGAAGAGAAACTTGTTAACATCGAGTATAGATTTAAGGGTCAGGAAGCCGTTTCTGAAAGTATTTGTATGGAGTGTAGCCATGTATGAAAGTGAAACATGAACGATAAATAGTTTGGACAAGAAGAGAATAGAAGCATTCGAAATGTGGTGCTACAGAAGAATGCTGAAGATTAGATGGGTAGATCACTTAAATAATGAGAAGGTATTGAACAGAATAGGCGAGAAGAGGAGCTTGTGGTACCACTTGACAAAAAGAAGGGACCGGTTGGTAGGACATATTATGAGGCATCAAGGGATCACAAATTTAGCATTGGAGGGCAGCGTGGAGGGTAAAAATCGTAGAGGGAGACCAAGAGATTCAGAAGGATGTAGGCACTGTGAGATGAAGAAGCTTGCACAGGATAGGGTAGCATGGAGAGCTGCATCAAACCAGTCTCAGGACTGAAGACCACCACAACAACAACAACAACAACAACAACCACAACAACAACAACAATCACTGACATCGATTTGAAGTAGGACTTGGAACATGTACTATGTATGAACACTATGAATTATCTCTAAGGTAACTGTCTATTGATACACACCCAGCACGGATTCAGTGCATCGTTCTTTTGAACCACAACTATTTCCTTATTCGCATGAAGTGATGAGCGGCAGAATATCTCAGATTGAATCCACATTTCTAGATTTTCAGAGAGTTCTTGACACCGCTGCTCACAAGATAATTCTAATGAAATTGCGTGCCTGAGGAGAGTGCGAAACTAATCGTAATTTCCTCTCAGAAAGCCCACACAGCGCAGTAATCGACGGGAAAGTTACATCCGGCGTTCCCCAAGCAAATATTATAGGCCCTGCGCTCTTCCTAACCCACACAAACGATTCACGAGATCATCTGAGCGTCTCTCTCAAGTTGTTTACGGATGCCGCTGTCATTTATCGTGTAGTAACGTCATCAGAACATCAAGACCAATTGCAAAATAACTTAGACAAGATATCTGAATGGTGCAATAACTGACCATTGCCTCTCAATCAGGAGAAGTGTGAGGTCATCCACACGAGTTCAAAAAGGAATCTGACAAATTTCGATTACACGATAAATCACACAAATTTAGACGTATTCAATTCGACTTCATGCTGGGAACTACAATTACGAAAAACTTCAGTTTGAACGATCACATGATTAACGTTCTGGGGAACGTGAACGAGGCTCTTCGTTTTATTGGAAGGACACGTACAGGATGCCACAGATCACTCCAATTGTTCATTCTCTGCCGGCCGGTGTGGCCGAGCGGTTCTAGGCGCTACCGTCTGGAACCGCGCGACCACTACGGTCGCAGGTTCGAATCCTGCCTCGGACATGGATGTGGGTGATGTGCTTAGCTTAGTTAGGTTTACGCAGTTCTAAGTCTAGGGGACTCATGACCTCTGATGTTAAGTCCCATAGTGCTCAGAGCCATTTGCACCATTTGATTGTTGCAAGACATTCCTGTCTCTCACCCTTTTCAATCCCAGCGCTTCGTTCTCGGTCTTCCTGTCTTATGCTTCTAGCACATATTGAACAGTACCCGTCTTTACCTATACCTTACATCCTATTTGTGCCAGGATTTCATGTATTTTGCATATGGTTCAAATGGCTCTGAGCACTATGGGTGTTAACTGCTGAGGTCATCAGTCCCCTAGAACTTAGAACTACTTAAACCTAACTAACCTAAAGACATCACACACGTTCATGCCCGAGACAGGATTCGAACCTGCGACCGTAGCGGTCGCGCTGTTCCAGACTGTAGCGCCTAGAACCGCTCGGCCACTCTGGTCGGCTATTTTACATAGTCGGATGATTTTTGTACGTCGGCAAATCCGATGAACGTTTCTTGAGTTATATTCTGTCTTTTTTCCATTATCAGGCGCTACGTTACAGCTGCCTCTCTGGTGCTTTTACAATCCCTAAACGCAAACTGAACATCATCTGACAGATCCTCAATTTTCTTTTGCATTGTTGTGTAAATTAGTGTGTCAGAAAGTTGGATGTATAAGCCGTTAGGATGTTTCTGCGATGGTTCTCGCAATTACCTGCCCTTGATATCTCCAGAATTGTGTGGGTGAAATTTTTTTGCGGAAGTCTGATGGTACGTCTCTAGTCTCATATAGTCTACCCACCATCTCGAATAGTGATTTAGGTGACACTTCACCCAATGGTTTTAGAACTGCTGAAGGAATATTGTCTAGACCTTCTCAAGTCTTCCTGTCCTCTTTTGAATTCTGGCTCTAATACTGGGTATTAGTAATTGTCCCTGGTAGAGTCGCACTCTATTAAAACTACGGTTTGTAGTTTTGGTACAGTACATATATATGGTATTAAATGGTGGTATTACCAGTAGACTAGTAGTGAAAGGAACATAACTTAATGTGTGAGAGAGAAACTGGGAGCCGTCAACTTCTGTTTGTTTTTTGTTTGTTTTGCAAATAATTAGAACCGTACGTCATTCACAGTAGTTCAATGTGTATTTTATGTTCTTACAAAATATAAAATGTGTTTCATAAGTAATAAAATTAGCTGATGGCTTAACTTCTGGGTTTTTATGCAACCATAGCAATTACTTTTGATACATATATAATTGACATGCACAAATATTAAAAAATCTATATAATTATTGTTGTTATTTTATACTCAACAGAATGTTCATCATAGTCAAAAGCAAGAGTTTCCTGTTGAAAATTATGAAAGTTGTTCATGAATATGAGAAACATGTTTTATATATTCTCGACGAAGTATTCAAGCGATGTGTGATATATTTTTGTTTTCTGTTTTTCAACTTTATCTTTTTTTCAGGAAATTGCATTTTCTGGCGCTGTACGGCAATTTTGTATCTTTCTTTCCATTGTGTTGCAAAGTCACTTCTATAACACGTTACAAATTAACAGTTTTTCAAATAAATCTGAGTTAAACATTGACAACTTCAGTTTTGCTGTAAATACTGTTCATTTTTAAGTAACAGGAGGATAAGTACGAGAAAAAATGTTCCGTACGTTTATGCCGCGCTTTATATGCTGTCACTCCTTGGCAGTTTCCTTGGCATTTTAGTGAGATTCTGATCGCATATGGAAACAGAGCGATGGGAATAAGGTTAACCCTGATAGGTATGCAACACACTAAACGTACAAGTAACGCTGTTACGATCTTAACTGACAAGTGCTACTAGGTACACTACCGTATGCTTACTTACGACAGGCTGTGGTAGCCTACGGTAACTACACTGTGTGATCAAAAGTATCCAGACACTCCTAAAAACAAACGTTTTTGATCCTAGGTCCATTGTGCTGCCACCTACTGGCAGGTACTCCATATCAGCTACCTCAGTAGTCATTAGACATCATGAGAGAGCAGAATGGGGCACTCCGTGGAACTCACGGACTTCGAATGTGGTCAGCAGATTATGTGTCACTTGTGTCATACGTCTGTTCGCGAGATTTGCATACTCCTAAACATCCCTAGGTCCACTGTTTCCGATGTGATAGTGAAGTGGAAACGTGAAGGAACACACGTACAGGACAGAAGCGTACAGGCCGACCTCGTCTGTTGACTTACAGAGATCGCCGACAGTTGAAGAGAGTCGTAATGTGTAATAGGCAGACATCTATCCAGACCTTCCCACAGGAATTACAAACTGCAACAGCATCCACTAAGTACTGTAACAATTTAGTGGGAGGTGAGAAAACTTGGATTTCACGGTCGAGCGGCTGCTCATGAGCCACAAATCTCGCCAGTAAATTCCAAACGACGCCTCACTTGGTGTAAGGAGCGTAAACATTGGACGACTGAACCGTGGTAAAACGTTGTGTGGAGTTACGAATCATGGTACCCAGTGTGATGATCATATAGTTCAAATGGCTCTGAGCACTATGGGACTTAACCTCTGAGGTCATCAGTCCCCTAAAACTTAGAACTACTTAAACCTAACTAACCTAAGGACATCACACAAATCCATGCCCGAGGCAGGATTCGAACCTGCGACCGTAGCGGTCACGCGGTTCCAGACTGAAGCGCCTAGAACCGCACGGCCACACCGGCCGGCAATGTGGTTATCCGATGGCAGGGTGTGGTTATGGCGAATGTCCGGTGAACGCCATCTGCCAGCGTGTGTTGTGCCAACAGTAAAATTCGGAGGCGGTGGTGTTATAGTGTGGTCGTGTCTTTCATGAAGGGTCTTGCATCCCCTTGTTTTGCGTGGCACTACGAAAGCACCGGCCCACATTGATGTTTTGAGCACCTTCTTGCTTCCCACCATCGAAGAGCAATTCGGACATGGCGATTGCATCTTTCAACACTATCGAGCATGTATTCATAATGCATAGCCGGTGGCGGGGTGGTTATACGATAATAACATCCCTTTAATGGACTAGTCTGCACAGTGTCCTGACCTGAATCCTATAGAACACCTCTGGGATGTTTTGCAACGCCGACTTTGTGCCAGGTCTCACCGACCGACATCGATACCACTCCGTGAAGAATAGGCTGCCATGCCCCAAGAAACCTTCCAGCACCTTATTGAACGTATGCCTGGGAGATTGGAAGCTCTCATCCAGGCTTACAGCATTACCGATAGAGGGCACCACGAACTTGTAATTGATTTTCAGCCGGGTGTCAGGATACTTTTGTTCACATTGTGGATGTATGTGACTCCGCTTCCAGAACTCTCGCCGCTTCGCAGTATTAACATAAGCGCCACGTCACGGCTCTCACCGGGCTGCCCAGGTGCCATCGTGCGTTGGGCTATCATTCCCTCCTCCTCTTCTCCATTTTTCCTCTTGTCTATTTTTCCTCTCTCTCTCTCTGGTCGGTGCCGGTAGCAGATGTTCTGGTACGAAAGCGAAAAACTCGTGCACGTGCACATCGTGCCGTCCTGCTGCTCAGAGAAGCTCGGCTTTGCGTTCCGGAAAAAAAGAGGAGAGGGAAGAGAGAGAGAGAGAGAGAGAGAGAGAGAGAGAGAGAGACTGGCTGTCCCGGGCACCTGGCAGGGAGAGACGAGGACAGACGGCGGTGGTGAGAGACAGAAGAGACGCTCGCGGAAGCCGAGCCGGCCCGCCATCTGGACGGCGAGCCGCGGCCCTGCCGTACCGGCCAGTGTTGTTTTTTTTACTCGCGCTCGCGCGCTCTCGCTCGTCTTAATTTGCTACTAAAACGCGAAAGCAGCGAGAGGATAGGTGGGGGGTGCGTCCGCCTCCTGTTTTGTAACAGGATCGCGTCTTTTTCACTCGCTTCCACTACCACTGGCTCTAACGAAATTTAAACTTCATGTTTCATGTTGTACTGGAGAAAGGAGCGCTACGAAAATAAAATTCCCATTAGAAATGTCGTCTATAATGACGAAACTTACGTTGCGCAACTTCTGAGATACTGTCTTCTATTTTATTTCCTTTCTCTCTTTTTCTACTGCCTGTATCCCGCATTGTGCGCAGCATCGGCTGGATTAAGTACGGATTCGGCATGGTTAACTTTTTAAAGGGTGGCTGGATGGCCTTCCTGCCGCCACCCCATACCCCCCGGGACGGAATTAATGTACCCCAGCTGTCTGCGTCTAGTGTAAATCGTGAAATAGTGTGAATGTTTTACAAATGTCTGCGAGTCGCGTATCTGAGGCGGGACATGGAGACGAGCCCGGTGTTCACATAGTAGGATGTGGAAAACCGCCTAAAAACCACACCCAGGCTGGCCCGTCGTTAATCCGCCGGGCGGATTCGATCCGTGGCCGGCAGCACCTACCCGAGTCCAGGAAGCAGCGCGTTAGCGCTCTCGGCCATCCTGGCGGGTAGATAACTGTCTTCTACTAGTATTAATTAATTCACCGGCAAAGTTTTGGAACACTTGATTGTTGCAAGTTCATTACCTTAATCAGTGTATTAGCAGCAGTTGGTGCTCTATTTATTTATTTAACCTTATCACATTAGCCATGAAAGGGGAGCAGTGGTTGGGAAGGGAGTGAGACAGGGTTGTAGTCTCTCCCCGATGTTATCCAATCTGTGTATTGAGCAAGCAGTGAAGAAAACAAAAGAAAAATTCGGAGCAGGTATTAAAATCCACGGACATTGTAATTCTGTCAGAGACAGCAAAGGACTTGGAAGAGCAGTTGAATGGAATGGATAGTGTCTTGAAAGGAGGATATGAGATGAACATCAACAAAAGCAAAACGAGGATAATGGAATGTAGTTGAATTAAGTCGGATAATGCTGAGGGAATTAGATTAGGAAATGAGACACTTAAAGTAGCAAAGGAGTTTTGCTATTTGGGGAGCAAAATAACTGATGATGGTCGAAGTAGAGAGGATATAAAATGTAGACTGGCATCGGCAAGGAAAGCGTTTCTGAAGAAGAGAAATTTGTTAACATTGAGTATGGATTTAAGTGTCAGGAAGTCGTTTCTGAAAGTATTTGTATGGAGTGTAGCCGTGTATGGAAGTGAAACATGGACGATAAATAGTTTGGACAAGAAGAGAATAGAAGCTTTTGAAATGTGGTGCTACAGAAGGATGCTGAAGATTAGATGGGTAGATCACATAACTAATGAGGAAGTGTTGAATAGGATTGGGGAGAGGAGAAGTTTTTGGCACAACTTGACCAGAAGAAGGGATCGGTTGGTAGGACATGTTCTGAGGCATCAACGGATCATAAATTTAGTATTGGAGGGCAGCGTGGAGGGTAAAAATCGTAGAGGGAGAGCAAGAGATGAGTACACTAAGCAGATTCAGAAGGATGTAGGTTGCAGTACGTAATGGGAAATGAAGAAGCTTGCACAGGATAGAGTAGCATGGTGAGCTGCATCAAACCAGTCTCAGGACTGAAGACCACAACAACAACATCACATTAGCCCTATGAGACTCTCTCTCACACCGCACCAGGGTCTCATACATACAGTTCATTTTTTTGCATGACAATTACCTAAGAAATAACAATTTTAAAATGACATTAGTATTAAAATGATTTGGATGTCTAGAGTGACGCTGTGAGTAAATAATACTGATTTTTCTGACTGGTTTGGCGCGGCCCGTCACGATTTCCTCTCTTGTGCCAACCTCTTCATTTCAGAGTAGCACTTGCAACCTATGTCTTCAATTATTTGTGGATGTATTCTGACTGCGAACTAATAAATTTAGTACTGGCAGTACTTCTACTACTGCTGCTGTTGCCGCTCATGGTAATAATAATAATAATAATAATAATAATAGTAATGTTGCTGTTGTCTTCAGTCCTAAGACAGGTTTGAGGCAGGTCTCCGTGGACTCTATCCTATGTCAGCCTCTTCTTTTCCGAAGAACTAATGCAACCTACATCCTTCTAAATCTGCTTACTGTATTCATCTCTTGCTCTCTATTCCCCCCCCCCCCCCCCCCCTCATTCCCTGTATTACGAAAGTGGTGGTTCCTTGCTGCCTCAGAATGTGTCCTACCAATCGATCCTTTCTTTTGGTGCGGTTCTACAACAAATGTCTCTGCTCCCCAATTTCATCCAGTACCTCCTCATTATTTACGTGATCCACACATCTGTTTATCAGCATTCTTCTGTACCACCACATTTCAAAAGCTTCTATTCTCGTCTTGTGTAAAGTGTTTATCGCCCACTTTTCACATCCACACACGGCTACACTCCTTACAAATGCTTTCAGAAAGGTTTTCGTGGCACTTAAATCTATACTCGGTGTCAACAAATTTATGTTCCTCAGAAAGGCTTTTCTTGCCAATTCCAGTCTGCATGTTGTATCCTATTTATTTCGACCACCATCAGTTATTTTGCTGCCCAAACAGCAAAACTCATCTACTAGTTTAAGTGTCATTTCCTATTCTGTTTCCTTCAGCATTTTCTGATTTAATTCGACTACATTCCCTTATCCTAGTTTTGCTTTCGTTGATGCTCATCTTATATCCTTCTTTCAAGACACTTTCCGTCCCGTTCAACTGCTCTTAGAAGTTCTTTGCTGTCTCTGACAGAATTACAACATCATCGCAAATCTCAAGGTTTTTATTTCTTCTCGCCGAACTTTAATCCCTGCTCCATTTTTTTCCATTACTGCTTACTCAGTATACAGATTGAATAACATCGGGAATGGGCTACAAACCTGTCTCACTCCCTACTTAACCATTGCTTCCCTTTCATGCCCCTCGCCTCTTACAACTGTCAACTGGTTTGTATACAAGTTTTAAATAGCCTTTCATCCCTGTATTTTAGCTCTGCTACCCTCAGAATTTGAAATAGAATATTCCAGTCAACATCGTCAGAAGCTTTCTCTAAGTCTACAAATGCTATAAATGTAGGTCTGCCTTTGCTTATCTTCTGTGAGAAGTCGTAGGGTCAGTATTGCCTCGCGTGTTTCTACATTTCTCTCCCGAGGTCAGCTTCCAATAGTTTTTTCATTCTTCCGTAAAGAATTCGTTTTAGTATATTGCAACCGTGACTTATTAAACTGATAGTTCGGTAATTTTCACATAAGTCAGCTCCTGCTGTCTTTGGAATTGCAATTATTATATTCTTCTCGAAATCTGAGGGTATTTCGCCTGTCTCGCACATCTTGTTCACCAAATGGAAGAGATTTGTCATGCTGGCTCTCTTAAGGCTGTCAGTAGTTCCAACGGAATGTGGCCTACTCCTGGGGTCTTGTTTGGACTCAGGTCTTTCAGTGCTCTGTCCAACTCTTCACGCAGTATCATATCTGCCATCTCATCTTCATTTACGCCCTCTTCCATTTCCATAGTACTGCCCTCCAGTACAGACCCTCTATGTACTCCTTCCACCTTTCTGCCTTCCCTATTTTGCTTAGGACTAATATTCCATCTGAGCTCTTGATATTCATGCAGGTGGTTCTCTCTTCTCCAAAGGTCTCTTTAATTTTCCTGTAGGCTGTATCCACCTTTCCCCTAGTGAAATGTGCTTCTAAATCCTTACACTTGTCTTCTATCCATTCCTGCTTTGCCATTATGCATTTCATGTCAGTTTCATTTTTTATACGTTTGCGCTGCCTGTCGCCTGCTTCAATTACTACATTTTTTATTTTCTCTTTTCATCAATTAAATTTAATATCTCTTGTGTTACCGGAGGATTTCTACTATCCCTCGTCTTTTTACCTACTTGATCCTGTGGTGCGTTCACCATTTCCTCTCTCGAAGGTACCCATTCTCCTTCTGCTGTATTCCTTTTCCCTGTTCTTTTCCTCGTTCCATAACGCTTTCGCTGAAATTCACTACATCTTAGGGTCGTTTCATTTTAACCAGGTCCCACCTCGTTAAATTCTTACGTTTTTGCTCTTTCGTCAGTTTTAATCTACAGTTCATAACCAAAGATTGTGGTCAGAGTAACACACATGCCTCTAGAAATGTCTTACAACTATAATCTGGTTCCGAAATCTCTGTCTTACCATTATATAACCAATCTGAAACATACCAGTGCTTACAGGCCTCTTCCACGTATACAAACCTCATTCATTATTGTTAAACCAAGTTTTAGCTATGATCAAATGATGATGATGATAACAATAATGACAGTGGCATAAATGAAAAGAATTTATTGGTGTGCAAAATAGATGTTTTCTGCTATAGTGAGTTCTGGCGAAAAGAAATTTGGGGAGACTGCACGATTTAAGAGTACTGAGAAGTGAGGAAGATCTGGTTGGAAAGAGTGATGTCAAGATTAATGAGTGCGTAAAGGGACAATCATAATCACTATATTTGTTTTAGTTGATATGTCATTAACTGTCTTCTGAAGCTGGAGATGTTATTTACTTCTCTAGTATAAAGCGGGAGGTTATGCCAGAGTCGAGTTCCTGCTGCTGAGAAGGACTTCGAGAAATCGGCTGAACGATGGAATGGGACAGAAAGCATTTTGCTCTGATGCTGACGTGTGTTCCTACCGTGTTGTTCAGACAAGAGCGTTATGGTCGTGGAGAGAGATGGGGGACGGTGTACTTTGATAACAAAGTAAACAAAACGAGGTGTAAGCTGTCTGACAGTAAAAACTATATGTTAATTTCTCATTACTGGTTCCCTCTCTGAGCCCTCCTTACAGTATCAGGCACGATCAGTATAATTCCTCTTGCTGTTTTTCATTTGTTTCGTAGTTGTTGCTTTAATAAAATAATAAGTGCACTTAGCTCTTGGTTTATTTCATATGAAACAGAACGGAATTGATGCTTAAATTTTCAATGCATGTTTTAATAGAAACGGCTTTTCTTTTTGTTTCAGGTAAGCACCAGAGGTGATTTATTTGTTTCTGCCTGCTATTTCGGTAAGAATGTCCTACTTTTTCGTGAGGTATTTCTGGCTGTAAACTTCTACATGTCATGTTTGTTTATAGTAGCTTGTCTTAAAGAAGGCACTGGAAGAGTGCAACTTCTTTCCCTCTTTCGTACATGACTGTGGCTGCAACATCGCCCGCACATGTGTGATATTTCAATGTAATAGCATGATACGGCTAGCTGCCATTTCCTGTAAAATATTGCTATAACGACGCAAGTTGTTGGTGACTTCAATGCGTAGATAGGAAACGAACGTAGCGCTCGGGTAACTGAGCCTAGCGATATGGGATCTCAGCTTTTATTATCACTACGTGCCAGCCTTATAAGACAATTATACAATTATTGTTTTGGGTTTAATCTCCAATCTTTGCTTTTAAGTTTTTGATTATTATTATCATTATTATTATTATTATTATTATTATTATTATTATTATTATTATTCAGCCTCAGTTTAATTTAGCTTCAACGAAGTATTGTATTCATTCTTACTGTTCGTAGAAACTCTGAAAAACCTGAAATTAATTACTTTCTCTGTGATAGTCTCGAAAATCTCGCTGATCAGCTGCGAAACTGATATTGATTGCTCGACCGCCAGGAAAAACCAAAATCGTTATTCACTTTCAGTTCACAATTTTCGGAGACTGCCAGAGTGCAATGCAAATGAAACACGGATGTCCGTCTGGCAGAGTAGGAAATTCACGGAAAATTACTCACTAGTTAATAAATTTCCCGATATGTTGACCGCGTCTGCATATTCGACAGGAAGCATCCAAAAATCATTTCCCGAAAGCTTTATGAAAATAACCACCCACAATTTTTTGTAAGTGACTTTAAATGAGCGTAAAATATTCTGTACCTTTTGAAGTAAAATGCTGTATTTATGTAATTACGAGTCTCGTTTGCAATGAATCTGACACATAATTAACCTCATACAATAGCAAAATTAATTCGACAGACTCTAGTGGGTGCTACAACAATAAGATTAATTTCTCCACGAGATCAACTCTACGAGGTGGGATTGGAAAGCTTTAAGAATGGGCTTGTAATTGTACAATGATGGTACTTACATGCTACTGCGAAGTACCTCCTTCAAAATAGTCCCCTTCTGACTCCAATGGTGTTTCCACGGAAACATTCTTGGAAATTTTTTTTGCTGAAGTGTGTTAAGGACGCTCTCCGTATTTGCCTGGATGTCTTCAATCGAGTCAAATCGCTTCCCTTTCAGTGAGAATTTCAGTTTAAGAAACAGATAGAAGTACACAGGGGCCAAATAAGGGGAATATGGCGGTTGTGGAATTTTGAAGTTGGTCAAAAATTCAACGATGCAGAAGGCACGATGAGCCGGAGCATTGTCACGGTGTAGCACCCAACTCGTCCTTTTACAGTGCAGGATTTTCCTTCCGCACCTTTTCACACAAACGCTTAAGGATACATTTGTAGTATTCCTGGTTAATTTTCGGGCCTCCAGGGGTAAATTCATGATGCACAGTACCAGTAGAAACGAAAAAAGTCACCAACATTGTGTTCACCTTCGACCGACTTTGCCGTACTTTCTTCGGTCGTGGAGTCTTCCACTGCGAAGACAGCACTTTGGTTTCAGGATCATATCGATATACCCACCATGCGTTACCTATAATTACCCTATTTAACAAATCTGGTCATTTTTAATCCGATTAATTAGTTCTTGGCACACTTCAAGTCAATAGTGTCTCTGGTCACTTGACAACACTTTTGGAATGAATTTGGCGGACACTCGAAGCATTTTCAGATCTTCAGTTAAAGTTGATTGAACTGCATACAAACTTAAATTAAGTTCATCAGCCATCTCCCTAATTGTTAGTCTACGATCAGAGGGCACAAACTCATTCGTTTTTGAGGTGGAAGGACAGCCGGAGTGTGGTTCGACTTCAAATGATTCGCGGCCATTTTTAAATCTGTTGAACCAGCTAAAAATTTGACTGGCTCATGTAATCATCTCCAAAAGCTGATTTTAATAGTTCGTAAGTCTAAGAACAAAATTTCACACAAACTAGTTGCTCCGTTTTTACGTCCATTTTCAAGCAGACAGAATCCGGCAACAAGCCCTAACACACCCCCACTCAACCAACTGCCATAACGAACTCAGTAAAGGAAACGCAGTTTCCTGTCACAGGGCGCTCAAGGACAAGGCAATGACGCACTCCCCACCCTCTGTGTACCTGCCCCCCAAACCAGTAAGCAGTAGCGGACCTATTGTTAAAACTTTCCAATCACACCTCGTATGAGCGTCCTTTATCCCCCGCGTCTGACTAGATAGATCTATGTATAATACAATCTCTGCAGAGAAGCACAGCAGTCAACCAATGTCAGCTACGCACTCGAAGTCGATTTACAGGCAATGTTATATCAGCCAAGGATTCCACTGAGTTATGTAAAATGCCGTTGTATCACGGCTCTCGACGCGTAAAATCCTAAGTAATTGTCTCTCAGCACCAAATAACCAAAATACGTGTAAACTTTAACGTAATGATTGAAAGGTAACAGTTTGGTAGTGAGTTGGCGAAGTGGTATCGAACACTGTAGTTAATCCCAGCTCTCTGCTGTCCCTAACGTTGGACAGCCGCTTTAAATTTTTTGTCTCCTAACAAATTTGCGTAAAAATGTAAAATTTGCGTTCGTGAATAAAAAATATGTTCTTAATTCTAATTGCGACAAGTATTATATAAATTTGTTGGAAACTGGTATTTTCCCGTCCTCATTTGTGTTTACGTTATGTCTCGAAAATACTGAACTTTCTTAAATACTTTTTTGTTAATTACCAGAATACGTCTCCCAGTGGTGTGTGTCTTCCAGACGTATCACAGTTTTGCTGTGTATAAGGTTCAGGATAATGTCTTGAAAATTTGTCGATATTTGACTCGTAACAGTTTCTGTTGTGTCAGCAGTTTTCTAACTGGTTTGGTGCGGCCCTCCACGGAAACCTCTCTCGTACCACTCCCTCCATCTCAGAGTAGCACTTGCTCACTGCGCACTCCATTACTTATTGTATGTATCTCGAATTGTGCCTCGACTTGCAGTTTTTAACCCCTACAGCTCCATCTAACAGCACTGCAGTTATTCCTCGATGTTAATATGTCCTATCATCTTGTTCCCTTTTCTTGTCAGTGATTTCCATATATTCCTTTTTTTTTTTTGGCTATTCTGTGGAGAGCCTCCTCATTCGTTATCAGTTCACCAAATTTTCAACATTCTTCTATAGTATCACATTTCAGATCCTTCAATTCCTTTTTGGTTTTCCCACAGCCTATGTTCACTACCATTCAATCTTGTGCTCCGAAATTACATTGTCAGAAAGTTGTTTCTTAGATTAAGGCCGATGTTTGATATAAGCAGATTTTTCTTGGCCAATTATGCCGTCTTTGTCTGCGCTACTCTGCTTTTCGTGTCCTTGCTTCGTCCGTGTTGCTTCTCCTACGCTTTCTCCCTCCCCCCTCCCCAAAAAAATATAACCACTCCTATGATTCACAATTTTAACATAGCTTACTACTTATTATACAGGGTGATTCAAAAAGAATACCACAACTTTAAAAATGTGTATTTAATGAAAGAAACATAATATAACCTTCTATTATACATCAATACAAAGAGTATTTAAAAAGGTTTTTTTTCACTCAAAAACAAGTTCAGAGATGTTCAATATGGCCCCCTCCAGACACTCGAGCAATATCAACCCGATACTCCAACTCGTTCCACACTCTCTGTAGCATATCAGGCGTAACAGTTTGGATAGCTGCTGTTATTTCTCGTTTCAAATCATCAATGGTGGCTAGGAGAGGTGGCCGAAACACCATATCCTTAACATACCCCCATAAGAAAAAATCGCAGGGGGTAAGATCAGGGCTTCTTGGAGGCCAGTGATGAAGTTCTCTGTCACGGGCTGCCAGGCGGCCGATCCATCGCCTCTGGTAGTTGACGTTCAGGTAGTTACGGACAGATAAGTGCCAATGTGGTGGCGCTCCATCCTGCTGAAATATGAATTGTTGTGCTTCTTGTTCGAGCTGAAGGAACAGCCAATTCTCTAACATCTCCAGATACTGTAGTCCAGTTACAGTAGCACCTTCGAAGAAAAAGGGACCAAAAACTTTATTGGCTGAAATGGCACAGAAAACGTTCACCTTAGGCGAGTCACGTTCATACTGAGTTGTTTCCCGCGGATTCTCAGTGCTCCATATACAGACATTGTGACGGTTGACTTTCCCGTTAGTGTGGAAAGTTGCTTCATCACTAAACACAAGATTAAAAGAATCGATTTCTGTGAGTTTATCCTTGCTCAAATGGAAACAGATGAATCTTTCGTTTCAAAGATTATCAGCTGCAGACAGTGCTTGAACCAATTTCAGACGATAATGTTTCATAACTAATCTTTTTCGTAGGACTCTCCATACAGCTGATTGTGGATTTTGCAGCTCTCTGCTAGCTCTGCGAGTCGATTTTCCTGGGCTGCGAACAAATGCTTGCTGGATGCGTGCTACATTTTCATCACTCGTTCTCGGCCGTCCAGAACTTTTCTCTTTGCACAAACACCCATTCCCTGTAAACTGTTTATACCAACGTTTAATACACCACCTATCAGGAGGCTTAACACCATACTTCGTTCGAAATGCACGCTGAACAGCTGTCGTCGATTCACTTCTGCCGTACTCAATAACACAAAAAGCTTTCTGTTGAGCGGTCGCCATCTTAGCATCAACTGACGCTGACACCTAGTCAACAGCACCTCAAGCGAACAAATGTACAACTAAATGAAACTTTATAGCTCCCTTAATTCGCCGACAGATAGTGCTTAGCTCTGCCTTTTGTCGTTGCAGAGTTTCAAATTGCTAAAGTTGTGGTATTCTTTTTGAATCACCCTGTACTTTAAGAATAAAACATCAGAAATATATCAAAAAATTTGTCTTGGTCGCCAAAATATTTATTTTTTCACTATCTTTGACGCGTTTCGGTATCCTCAACACGGGATCTGTGGTACAGAATATAACAGACAGGCCGGAGAGCATTTTTCTGTGTGGCGATGCAGTAACTTGAGTTACACACCTTAATCGACACACCGTATCAAGTCAATTGTAATCCTTTCTCTCTAAAATCAGTGCCCAAACTGGCTGATGCCATACAGAAAGTTACAAGGTAAACATTTTGCTTAATTTTAAATATAAAGCGAGCACTCGCATGTCACATATTATGATAATTCTAACGCCACCTTGCGGGAAAGATGTTTAATTTGTGTCCTGGTGTGTGGCAAGAGCCAGTTTGGGCACTGATATTAATGAGAAATGTTTACAGACGACCAGATACTGTGGTTCGATTACGGTATGTAACGCAACTTACTGCCTCATTGTACAGGAAATTGTTCTCCGCCTTATTTTGCATTTTGTACCACGTATCTGTTGATGGTGATTTCTAAACGTATCATAATGAGTGAAAAATAACATAAGGCTCTTAATGTGCCACTGCATTTGGAAGTTATCTTCACACTTGAAAAACTATGTCGCCGCAGTCATGGCTTGTAAGTACTTGTGCAAGATGAATGTCTCTAATGACAAGAGCGTTTTCGTTTTATTCATTGGACTTTATCAACATGTAATGTAACAAGTGAGTACGCTTATCTTACAATTTTTGTCCACAGTTGTTACTTCCTTGTTTTGTTTAAAATATTTTTGTGACCACTAATATAATTTTTAGGGTCCATTATAGCTTCTGAAGTAGACAAATTTAAAATTGTAACTTCAAATGCGAACAATTTAGCTTACGCTTTACCGTGACTGTTATTGACATTACATGAAACAACAAGTTTACTGTTACCAGTCACTGTTTATTTATCTCCACGACGCGTTTCAAAGGTATAAACCTCTATCAGGAGGTGGATTTACATTTTTTAGTATGACATTTGTGTGTTTGTGTTGTGTTACGATTTTTTGGAGCAACTAGTGGCCACACAAAACACTATTTCAGAACATGGTTTTGGGTTTCTTTTGACAAAAAATTAAACGTGTTTCTAACGGTAAACAAAAAACAAGCAAAATAAATTACCTCCAGTGGTGATAGTATACATGTGATGCGTTACGACAGTGAAACTTACTTTTTATGCCGGCCGGTGTGACTGAGCGGTTCTAGGCGCTACAGTCTGGAACCGCGAGACCGCTACGGTCGCAGGTTCAAATCGTGCATCGGGCATGGATGTGTGTGATGTCCTTAGTTTAGTTAGGTTTAAGTAGTTCTAAGTTACAGGCGACTGATGACCTCAGATGTTAAGTCCCATGGTGCTCAGAGCCATTTGAACCATCTTTTTGTTTACTTTTTATGGTGGCGAGGGGGGAAGAGGGAGGGGGGGATGAGATCGCCTCATTTTCTTATAACCACCAGTGACTGGAGGAAGAAATACTTTCTTTCCTTTATGGATAACTCTCTTTCTGTGTCCTTATGGTCGCACTATTTCATAGTGTTTTGGAAATTGCCACTTATTTAAGCAAAGCTGTTCAAGGGTGTCTCATCTTTGCTTCCTCTCCGAACAGCGTCTTATTTATTGTAAGACAATTGGTAAAGCGACAGCAGCGTAGACAGAAGTGCTCAAGTAGGCGCCTAAGCGACAGTAAATAATGGATGCCTGGTGAGAACAATGAAGATGAAAACGCTGCATAAAGACACGAAACTATGAGTTATAGCGGAGCCGGGGTATGTGTGGTGTACGAGTACCACACACCTTGGGATCCGCACCTGCGTAGGTTGAAAGAAGCACGTCCTTCTGGACGCCAGATAAATCGCTCCGGTGCAGCATTATAGCGACTACACTGTTTTCCGCATCCCCCAGAACGCTTTATTAACCACACTGCTAGTGCTTCCACATACCGTGGTTATTGCACGGTGACGTCGTACAGAGACGGTGGCCACATTGATGTGACCAAGCCGGGTACCTTGTTGTTGTTGTTGTGGTCTTCAGTCCTGGGACTGGTTTGATGCAGCTTTCCATGCTACTCTATCCTGTGCAAGCTTCTTCATCTCCCAGTAACTACTGCAATCTACATCCTTCTGAATCTGCTTAGTGTATTCATCTCTTGCTCTCCCTCTACGATTTTTACCCTCCACACTGCCCTCCAATACTAAATTGGTGATCCCTTGATGCCTCAGACCATGTCCTACCAACCGATCCCTTCTTCTTGTCAAGTTGAGCCACAAACTCCTCTTCTCCCCAATCCTATTCAATACTTCCTCATTAGTTACGCGATCTACCCATCTAATCTTCAGCACTCTTCTATAGCACCACATTTCAAAAGGTTCTATTCTCTTCTTGTCTAAACTATTCTCTTCTTGTCCAAACTATTTAGCGGCCATGTTTCACTTCCGTACATGGCTACACTCCATACAAATACTTTCAGAAGCGACTTCCTGACATTAAAATCTATACTCGATGTTAAGAAATTTCTCTTCTTCAGAAACGCTTTCCTTGCCATCGCCAGTCTACATTTTATATCCACTCTACTTCGACCATCATCAGTTACTTTGCTCCCCAAATAGCAAAAGTCCTTTACTACTTTAAGTGTCTCATTTCCTAATCTGATTCCCTCAGCATCGCCCGACTTAATTCGACTACATTCCAGTATCCTCGTTTTGCTTTTGTTGATGTCCATCTTATATCCTCCTATCAAGACACTATCCATTCTGTTCAACAGCTCTTCCAAGTCCTCTGGTGTCTCTGACAGAATTATAATGTCATCGGCGAACCTCAAAGTTTTTATTTCTTCTCCATGGATTTTAATACCTACACCGAATTTTCCTTTCGTTTCCTTTACTGCTTGCTCAGTATACAGATTGAATAGGCCTGTCTCACTCCCTTCCCAACCACTGCTTCCCTTTCGTGCCCCTCGACTCTTATAACTGCCGTCTGGTTTCTGTACAACGGGCACCTTAAATCAGGCTATAGGTATGCGGGTGCCGCGCTCGCCTGCGGCTGCGCTTGGCCCGGCCGCCGGCAGTAAGCGGGCCCCTGGCTGCCGGCGGCTGCGTATCTGCGGCAGATCGCACGCGACCGGAAGTTCCCTGCGGCGGCCGCCACAGACAGAGATAGGCCTGCCTCGGCTTGGGAAGCTGGCGCCGCACTGCCTGCGACTGCGCGCCGGGGGTTCCGACAGCCGCGGGAATCCGCAGAAGGCGGGTCGTTGCTCTCCGGCGGATTTCGGCGTCTGTTCGAGTGCAGCCGTAGTTGAGAGCGCTGTGTTCACGCGTTGTCGTCCTAGACGAGTCAGCCCGTTACGGCGGCGCCAGACTAGGGGCATTCAGCGAGCCACGTGCAGCCGCTCGGCGAATTTCGGTGCCTGTCCACGAGAAAATGCTGGAAGGAATTTCTTAGGTTGTTCGCAGATGATGCTGTAATTTACCGTCTAGTAAGGTCATCCGAAGGCCAGTATCAGTTGCAAAGCGATTTAGAAAAGATTGCTTTATGGTGTGGCAGGTGGCAGTTGACGCTAAATAACGAAAAGTGTGAGGTGATCCACATGAGTTCCAAAAGAAATCCATTGGAATTCGATTACTCGATAAATAGTGAAATTCTCGAGGTAGTCAATTCAACTTGAAACGTCCCCTTTGAACAATTTAATGAATTACTGAGATATGAAACGTCCCCTTTGAACAATTATACATGACTGTGCTTAAACTGACACACAATATCTTTAGCGCAACGCAATCTGACTTCCAAAAATCCCTATGAAAGAATGGCCCTGACTAACATTAACCTATATGTTTCACAAATCACTTACCTCACAAAAATCTTCGTTACTCAAGCTACTACAATACAGCGAGCGCCACTACTGCCAACTAAATAAAAGATTCAAACTACGGAAGTCACTAACTACTGAGGCACAGTTAGCAAATGAAAGATTTTAATAGAGAACAAACAATGTATTTACATTAATAGTCATAATATATATATCAGTTCATGACACCAATTCTTACAAATTTCAAAACTCCGCCATCTCTCTCCCCACGTCCACCACTGCTGGCGGCTCACCTCCAACTGTGCAACGCTACGCGCTGTTAGCATCCAGCTGCCGCTGCCCAACACTACAATGGCGAGTATTACAACAATGCCAACCAGCCACAGACTGCACACGGCACAGCCAGTCATTTTCATACAGAGCGCTACGTGGCGGCGGCGTTACCAATAAAAAAACCTAAACAGCCTACTTACAAACTAAGTACCAGGGTGTTAAAATTACGAACAACTTCAGTTGGAAAGACCACATAGATAATATTCTGGGGAAGGCGAGCCAAAGGTTGCGTTTCATTGGCAGGACACTTAGAAGATGCAACAAGTCCACTAAAGAGACAGCTTACACTACAGTCGTTCGTCCTCTGTTAGAATATTGCTGCGCGGTGTGGGATCCTTACCAGGTGGAATTGACGGATGACGTCGAAAGGGTGCAAAAAAGGGCAGCTCGTTTTGTATTATCACGTAATAAATGGCTCTGAGCACTATGGGACTTAACATCTATCGTCATCAGTCCCCTTGAACTTAGAACTACTTAAACCTAACTAACCTAAGGATATCACACAACACCCAGTCATCACGAGGCAGAGAAAATTCCTGACCCCGCCGGGAATCGAACCCGGGCGTGGGAAGCGAGAACGCTACCGCACGACCGCGAGCTGTGGACTATCACGTAATAGAGAAGAGAGTGTGGCAGATATGATACGCGAATTGGGATGGAAGTCATTAAAGTAAAGACGTTTTTCGTCGCGGCGAGATCTATTTACGAAATTTCAGTCGCCAACTTTCTCTTCCGAATGCGAAAATATTTTGTTGAGCCCAACCTACATAGGTAGGAATGATCATCAAAATAAAATAAGAGAAATCAGAGCCCTAACAGAAAGGTTTCTCTGTTCGCTACAATGTTCGTAGTATTAAAACTTTAGAGACTGTGCAAAACTTGACGCAGATTGTCTGTATAAGTAATACACTGAAGAGGCAACGGAACTGGTACGCCTGCCTAATATCGTGTAGGGTCCTCGCGAACACGCAGAAGTGCCGCAGCACGGCGTGTCATGGAGTCGACTAATGTCTGAAGTAGTGCTGGAGAGAATTGACACCGTGAATCCTGCAGCATATCTGGGATGCGTTGCATTGCTATCCTGAGTGAAAGTGAAGAAGAATTGCATGACCTGCTGAATGGAATGAACAGTCTAATGAGAACAGAATATGGATTGAGAGTAAATCGAAGAAAGACGAAAGTAATGAAAAATAGCCTAAATGAGAACAGTGAGCAACTTAATATCACAATGTTTGATCACAAATTAGATGAAAAGGAATTCTGCTATCTACGCAGCGAAATAACTCATGCCGGACGGAGCAAGAAGGACAAACAGCGCAGCAGCGTTGGTAAAAACGGCATTCCTGGCCAAGAGAAGTGTACCAGGATGAAAAAATAGGCCTTAATTTGAGGAAGAAATTTTTGAAAATGTACGTTTAAGGCGCAGCATTGTATAGTAGTGGAACATGCACTGTGGGCGAACCGGAGAAGAAGAGAATGGAAGCATGTGAGATGTGGCACTACAGAAGAAAGTTGAAAATTAGGTGGGCTGATAAGGTCAGGACTGAAGTAGTTCTCTGCAGAATCGTCGAGGAAACCAATATATGAAAAACACTGATAACAAGAAGGGACATCGACTAAGATATAAGGGAATAACTTCTATGTTACTAGAGAGAGCTGTAGAGGGTAGGAACTGTCGGAGGAGATAGGGATTGGAACATATCCAGCAAATAATTACGGACGTAGCTTGCAAGTGGTACACTCAGAAGCTGACCGCATCACAGCAGCGAGAACACTTATGAGTTAAGAGTTATTGTTATGGGGTATAAGTTTTTATTTCAATCCGAATGCCACACATTGGTTCACTGTCTCAAACTCTGCGTGGAATTGTCTTACCATATGTATACCTTAGATAGTAACGATATGTACAGTGAAGCGCCAAAGAAACTGGTACAGCCATGTGTTTTCAAATACAAGTCTCTGCGCAGTTCATGGATCGGTTACTGCTGCTACAAAGGCAGGTTATGAAAATTTAAGTGAGTCTGGACGCGGTGTTGTAGTCGGCGCACGAGCGATGGGACACAGCATCTACCGAGTAGCGATAAGTGGGCATTTTCCCGAGTGGGCATTTCCACGAGTGTACCGTGAATATCAGGAATCCGGTAAAACATCAAATCTCCGACATCGCTGCGGCCGGAAAAAGATCGGGACCAACGGCGACTGAAGACAGTCATCAGCGTGACAGAAGTGCAATCCTTTCGCAAATTTCTGCACATTTGCAATGCTGCGCCATTCAACGAAACATCATCAATATGGTCTTTCGGAGCCTTTATGATTGCACGGCACAAAGCTTTACGCCTCGCCTGGGCCCGTCAACACGACAGTGGACTGTTGAGGACTGGGAACATGTTGCCTGGTCTGACGAGTCTGGTTTCAAATTGTATCGAACGGATGGACGTGTAGAGGTATGGAAACAATTCATGAATCCAGGGACCCTGCAGATGGACGTGTAAGGGCATGAATCCATTGACGCTGTTTGTCTGTAGGTGACTGTTCGAGCTGGTGAGGGCTCAGTAATGGTGTAGGGCGTGTGCAATTGCAGTGATACGGGAACTCTGAAACGTCTAGATACGGGTCTGATATGTGATGCGTACGTAGCCTTCCTGTCTGATCACCTGCATCCGTTTATGTCCATTGTGCATTGTGCATTCCGACGTACTTGATCAATTCCAGCAGGACAATGCGACGCCAAACACGTCCAGAATTGCTACAGAGTGGCTCCAGGAACATTCTTCTGAGTTAAAACACTTCCGCTGGGCACCAAACTCCGCAGGCGTAAACATTATTGACCATATGGGATGCCTTCAGCGTGCTGCTTAGAAGAGATCTGCACCCTCTTGTAGTCTTAGGGATTTATGGACAGACCTGCCGGATTCATGGTGTCAATTACCTCTAGCACTGCTTCAGACATTAGTGGAGTCTATGCGGCATCATGTTGCGGCACTTCTGCGTGTTGGCGGGGGCCCTACACGATATTAGGCAGGTGTACTGGTTTCTTTTGCTCTTCAGTGTATATGCTGCAGCTTAGTGCCTTGCGCTTATGTTGTCACCGCAGTGAAGTAGGTACCAGTGTTTTCGACAGTTGTTTGCGGAACATAGAGCGTAGCTGGGCCAGAACCCAGATACGCCGTCAGTCTTGGAATACAAAACCTGTGCGCATTGTTAAGTCACGAGACGGGGACGCAGTTGGAATGTCGCGTGTGCTCGACTGCGGACCTCGCACGACGCCGTTCTGCAGCGACTCGGAATGCAAGCTGCGTGTGTAGACAATGCTGGACGCCACGTGGGAGACTCCCAAATGGGGAGGCAGTGACGCCAGACCAGGGCGCGAGCGCACGGTTCTGCGAAGGCGGCGGTGACCAGCCAAGGGTAGACGGACGCTACGTAGAGCCTCCCAGCGGTCTCAGCGCTGCACGACAGGTGTACTCGCTACCACGCTCTAGACGTGTTGTACGTTTTCAACCTTATTTTTTTTAACTCGTTCGGGCCACCTCAAGACCACGGTCCTTCTGTTTTTGCTATGCTATTGGTTCGAATGCCTCTGAGCACTATGGGACTTAACTTCTGAGATCATCAGTCCCCGAGAACTTAGGACTACTTAAACCTAACTAACCTATGGACATCACACACATCCATGCCCGAGGCAGGATTCGAACCTGCGACAGTAGTGGTCGCGCGGTTCCAGACTGTAGGGCTTAGAACCGCTCGGCCACTAGAGCCGCCTGCTATGCTATTGTCACCTGTCACTTCTGGTGTTGTTATACACCGAAGAGCAGAAGAAACTAGTATACCTGCCTAATATCGTGTGCCGCAACACGACGTGGCATGGACTCGCCTAATGTCTGAAATAGTGCTGGAGGGAACTGACTCTATGGATCCTGCAGGACTGACCATAAATCAGTAAGAGTATGAGGATGTCTTATGAACAAAACGTCGCAAGGCATCCCAGATATGCTCAATAATGTTCATATACGGGGAGTTTGGTGGCCATCGGAATTGTTTAAACTCAGAAGAGTGTTCCTGGAGCCAGTCTGTAGCACTTCTAGACGTTTGGGGTGTCGCTTTGTCCTGCTGAAACTGCCCAAGTCCGTCGGAATGCACAAAGAACATTAATGGATACAGGTGAGTAAACAAGAAGCTTACGCACGTGTCACCTCTCAGAATCTTATCTAGACGTATCAGGGATCCCATATTACGTCAACTGCAGAAGCCCCACACCATTACAGAGCCTCCACCAGCTTGAACAGTCCCCTTGCTGACATGCAGGGTCCATGGATTCATGAATTATCTTCATATTCGTACACGTCTATCCGTTCGACTCAATTTGAAACGAGACTCGTCCGACCAGGTAACATGTTTCCAGTCATCAATGTCGATGTTGATCGATCCAGGGGAGGCGTAAACCTTTGTGTCGTGCAGTCATCAAGGCTGCACGAGTCGGCATTCGGCTCCGAAAGCCCATATCTATAATGTTTCGTTGAATGGTTCCCACGCTGACATTTATTGATGGCCCAGCATTGAAAAGTGTATAAATTTTAGAGAAGGGTTGCACTTCTGTGACTTTGAACTATTCGCTTTAGTCGTCGTTGGTCCCGTTCTTGGGATGTTTTTGCGGTCGCAGCGATGTCGGAGATCTGATGTTTTCCCGGATTGCTGATATTCACAGTACACTCGTGAAATTGTCTTACGGGAAAATCCCCACCTCATCGGTACCTCGGAGATGGTGTGCTCCGTCGCTAGTGCGCCGACTATAACATTACTCTCAAGCTCATTTAAATCTTAATAACCTGCCATTGTAGCAGCAGTGACCGATCTAACAACTGCGCCAGACACTTGTTGTCTTATATAGACGTTGCTGACCGCATCGCCGTATTTTGCCTGTTTACATATCTATTTATTTGAATACGCATTCCTATACCAGTTTCTTTGATGCTTCAATGTCTATTCCCCACATATTGTTGCCGGAACAGAAAAAGCGTATGTTTCATTATATCGGCTCTATTTACTTATTTTGTCGACTGGCTACCGGTAACGTGAAAAGAAAAGCGATTAAGGTACTCAGTGATCAATCTGGGCTGAGGGAAAAGCAATTCCTAGAACTGTTCGCAGAATGCTTGTAAGAGTGCCAGGTCATGTAAGTAATTGAATCCATTTCGATGCACAATTTACTGACATTGTTATTGAGCTCAAAGCCTCCCACACACACCGCCCCCCTCTCCCTCTGCCTCCCGCTTTTAACCTGCAACGTTTTACCAGTTTCTCTTGCCCCTATGCGTATTACGTCGCACCGCCTATTTCCTACCCCTCATCTGCCCCCTCCCCCTTCACTATTTAATATGTTTGAGTTTTTGACTTAAAAATATTTTTTAAGACAGCCTTAGCATCGTGATGTTTTACTGCATTTGACTTAATGTTTTATTTGTGGAGGCTAAAGGTAACTATGGACTTAAAATGTTCTCATCACTTATAGACATACAGCACGGCCATATTCCGAACATCGTAATTGGGCTACAGTGCCACGATACGATAACAGAATCGAACACTGTTTATGGTCCACTGTGATGGCCTCATATCGAAGCTCGTCGACGAAGTCTTTCGCAACTGCTCGCTACCTGTGAGGGGCGGTTATGGCGGCCGTAGCTGGTCGATGAGCTGCGATAGGGCGTGGATGATGCGCGTTACAGCGCCTCTGAGATCCCCAGCGTACACACGGACACTACTTGGACAACGTTAAATTCGAGATGCGGCCGAAGACCGACGACTGACGGTTGCAAAGCAACACATACCGACAGCACTTCACTATTCCCTCTGGACGCTTGCTTTATTTCAATAAAAATTGTTTTCTATTTTTTATATGTAATGCTATTATTACGACAAGACCGAAAAAAGCACGCAAAGTTGGATCAAATGTCAAAGTTTCTCCGGCGTGCGGGCTAACCACGTTGTCTTAGGCGTCTTGTCACGGATCGCATGGGTTTCCCCCCGTCGGAGGTTCGAGTCCTCCCTCGGGCATGGATGTGTATGCTGTTCTTAGCGTAAGAAAGATTAAGTAGTGTGGAACCCTAGGAACCGATGACGTCAGCAGTCTGGTCCTATAGTCCTTACCACAAACTACCAAAATTTTTTCGAAGTTTCGCTCACTGTTTTTTTCAATTATCGTGGCATAGTCCATCACGAATTTTTGCCTTAGGTCGTATGGTCAATAAGGAGTATTACCTTGACGTTATACGCCGTTTGCGAGAAGCAATACGCGAAAAACGTCCGGAATTGTGGAAAAACAATTCATGGCTTTTGTATTCGACAATTCACCTGCTAATTCACCGTTGCTTGTGAGAGATTTTTTGGCAAAAACACGACAGTCAGACAGCATATTCACTGGATTTGGCTCCCTGTGACTTTTTCCTGTTCTCAAAAGTGATGTATGAAAGGACGAAGATTTTCAACGATTGTGGAAATAAAAACTGCCTCAAGTACTCAAGGCTGTACCAAAAAGTGCTTATGAGAAGTGCTTCGAGGATTGGAAGAAGCCATGGCACAAGTGTATTGTATCTGAGGGGGTCTACTCTGAAAACTGATGAATAAATAAATATTTTTTCGTAAAAATATAGCGTCACCTTACTTTTTGAACACATTTCGTATGTACGGGGTGAATTAGTTATTCCTATGGCTGTCGGTTTGTGCACCCCACAATGTTCTAGCTGGCCATAATAAACCAAGAGCGAGATTTTCGTATTCTCTCGCTCGCTACGAGCAATCTCTTAGGCCTACAGAAAAATGAACAGGACCTTTTTGTAAAATTTAATGTAATTAAATTTTGTATTGAGATACGTTTTCAACGGAGACCCTGATTTTCGAGTTATTCAAGAAAAACGTACAAAAATTACCTTCAAATGCACTCCCACCCCACACTTATCCCCTGCTAGACAGCATTTCTGGTGTGTTGTTCTTGACAGTCCCTCCTACTCATGTGCAAACATTTCCGACTGCACGAACTATTTTTCAGTCTCTGTTGTTGGACTGTCACGCCACCAATATAGTCGGCTAGTTCGTTAATATTATTAATTTAAACGTGCGCGTGAGGGCAATGAAATAAAAACGACTTTTGTAAACATTTCGCTAAAACTACATAATTACGTTGACAATTTGATACAAGCTTAACCGTTACAAGCACAATATTTTCGTATTCAGAAAGCCTGACGAATACAACGATATAATTGTTTATTTCATGCTGTTAAAATTCACAAAAGTGGTAGGCAAAATTTGCACGGAGGTCAGTTTTACAATTTTTAAGTGTTCGACTGAGACAGTGACGAAATGTCCGCCCCAATGGCTGAGTGATGCCGGCACAGTAGCTCAGCGTGTTAGCTCAGAAGGTTAGCTGCCCTCTGTAATATATTAACTGAGTTCACCGATCAACAACGAACTGAAACGGGTGTCTTACGACATCCGCCCCGAGCAGAAACAACGAACGAAAGCGAACAAAATGAGATTAAAAAAAAAAAAGTCGGCGTGACGGATTGCCGTTCTACGGGCCCGCGTTCGATTCACCCCCGGCTGGGTCGGGGATTTGCTCCGCTCAGGGACTGGGTGTTGTGTTGCCTTCATCATCATGTCATCCCCATACGGCGCACAGGTCGTCCAATGTGGCGTCGAATGTAATAGGACCTGCATCATGGCGGCCGGACCTGCTCCGTAGAGGGCCTCCGATGACGCCAAACGCTCGTTTCCATTTCCAGTGACGATATGAGGCCATTCAATGAAGACCAAGGAAGATCGAATATGAAAAATAATTAGGCTCAAATATTTGAACAGTCGTAGGAGGGAATGCCAAGAACAACATACTAGAAATCCTGACCGGTGGGGGTTGTGTGTGAAAGAGGGGGTGCGTTTAAAGATCACTATTGTACGCTTTTCTTGAATGATTCTAAAACTACGGTCTCTACCGAAAATGTACGCAGTACAAAATTTAACTACATTACATTTTTTTTCCGTACGAGTTACAGTTTGCCCCTAGCGAGCGAGAGAGCATGCAAATCTCGCACGTGGTTTTAGAAAGGCCAGCTAGAACACTGCGGACTGCATAAAACGACAACGGTAGGGGCAGCTGACTCACCGTGTATGCTGCATGTGAGCGTCTGTGTTACGGGACGGAGTTAAGTGCTGTAGCGTCGTTAGGGGGTGACCTTTCGATCGGTAAACGAACAGTCACATTAACAATACCTGCACGACATATCGATGCGATGGAAAACTTTTTGTTTGTGCGTGTAGTAGCGGTACAGGTGCATAGCAGACAGAGCACCATCGACGTAAGCCAACCGGGCGGCTTTCGCGAAATATTCGCTGCGTGCAGGCGTCCCAGTTTTCGGCGACGCACGAATCGAGTGCGAGGCGGCGGGTGCTTTTTCCCTTTGCTTTCCGGGAACCGCGTCCGCTTCCCGCCTCAAACGGGATTGCTGGTCCAGTGCCCCGTAGCGCAGCGCAGTTCGAGGCGCGGGCAGCAGCTCGAATACCGGCTGTGTCCGTGCGCCTTTTGCTCCACGGAGACTGCAGACAGCCTTAACCCTGGACGCGTGGCTTTACCAGTGGCTCACTCGTACACTTCTTCCGCTTTGGTCAACAACGGACTTCGTCATAATTTCAGAGCATTCTCATTTAGAATTTTTTATATCACGAAGGAACTCAGTGGTCGTACCGGGTGGTAATAATTAAATTGCGGCTACACGCGGAGATCCAGCGCGGGCTGTAATTATCGTATGGGAACGAAACTTGTAGATACGCTAATAATGCGTTAATGAGGAACTGATATACGACGGAAAAAAATTAGTCTCAATGTTGGTCACTAGGAGAAAATATGGCGCTATGAATGCAATAAAGACTTATGGAAATGTTTCTGTTGTGTTGGCAGAAGAGCCAACACCGTGTTACTAGAGGAGGCCGAAATGCACGCGTTTTAGCTCACGCAGGCTGGCGTGAGGAGGGAAGAACTATACTGACGTGAGGTCTGGAACACGAGAAGGAATTAGAATTCAGAAAGCGGACGTAGCTAGTTTGCTACTTAACTTTAATCCATCAATGATGAATGTCGCTCTTGACGGTACATGATTCACAATATTATCTGTTCAGAAGACATATAGTAACTGAATATGGCGCCTTGCTAGGTCGTAGCAAATGACGTAGCTGAAGGCTATGCTAAACTGTCGTCTCTGCAAATGAGAGCGTATGCAGACAGCGAACCATCGCTAGCAAAGTCGGCTGTACAACTGGGGCGAGTGCTAGGAAGTCTCTCTGTTCAGAAGACATATAGTAACTGAATATGGCGCCTTGCTAGGTCGTAGCAAATGACGTAGCTGAAGGCTATGCTAAACTGTCGTCTCTGCAAATGAGAGCGTATGCAGACAGCGAACCATCGCTAGCAAAGTCGGCTGTACAACTGGGGCGAGTGCTAGGAAGTCTCTCTAGACCTGCCGTGTGGCGGCGCTCTGTCTGCAATCACTGATAGTGGCGACACGCGGGTCCGACGTATACTAACGCACCGCGGCCGATTTAAAGGCTACCACCTTGCAAGTGTGGTGTCTGGCGGTGGCACCACAGTTTCCGTATGTAATGGAACAGTTCGTGGGCAGGAAAGGTCAAACACCTACATCTAGATCTACATGGATACTCTGCAAATCACATTTAAGTGCCTATCAGAGGGTTCATCGAACCACCTTCACAATTCTCTATTATTCCAATCTCGTATAGCGCGCAGAAAGAATGAACACCTACATGTTTCCGTACGAGCTCTGATTTCCCTCATTTTACCGTGGTGATCGTTTCTCCCTATGTAGGTCGGTCTCAACAAAATATTTTCGCATTCGGAGGAGAAAGTTGGTGATTGGAATTTCGTGAGAAGATCCCGTCCCAACGAAAACCGCCTTTTCTTTTTAACGATTTCCAGCACAAATCCTGTATAGTTTCTGTGACACTCTCTCCCATATTTCGCGATAATACAGAAAGTGCTGCCTTTCTTTGAACAAGTGAGAGAGGCATAATTTTGATTTTATTATTAACTGCCGCTTGCACAATTTGTTCAGTATGAGCATCACCAGAGGCGTCGACGAGGTGCCTCAGCTGTAAAGCGATGTGATCAACAGTTGCTCGCAGCAGTTCCGGAGGAATCTGAGCAAAGTGTTCCTCTACACAGGCCTTCAGATCAGGTAGAGCCTGAACGTATCCCTGCTAAAGCCGTTTCTTTTACATATTCACAGAGCCAAAAGTCCGATGGATTCAGATCTGGCAGGCCATGCATCTGGGATACCTCTGGAGATAATGTGAGCAGAAGTATCCGGACACCCCAAAACATACTTTTTCATGTTAAGTGCATTGTGGTGCCACCTACTGCTAGGTACTCCATATCAGCGACCTCAGTAGTTAGTAGACATCACGAGAGAGACGAATGGGGCGCTCCGCGGAACATACGTACTTCGAACATGGTCATGTGTCATACGTGTGCACGCGATATTTCCACGCTCCTAAACATCCCTAGGTCCACTGTTTCCCATGTGATAGTGAAGTGGAAACGCGAAGGGACACGTACAGCACAAAAAGCGTACAGGTTGAGTGACAGAGACCGCCGACAGTTGAAGAGGGTCATAATGTGTAATAGGCAGACATCTATTCAGACCATCTCACAGGAATTCCAAATTTCATCAGGATCCGCTGCAAGTACTATGACAGTTAGGCGGGTGGTGAGAAAACTTGGATTTCATGATGGAGCGGCTGCTCATAAGCCACACATCACGACGGTAAATGCTAAACGACGCCTCGCATGGTGTACGGAGCGTAAACATTGGACGATTAAGCAGTGGAAAAACGTTATGTGGAGTGGCGATCCGATGGCAGGCTGTGGGTATGACCAGTGCCCGGTGAACGTCATCAGCCAACGTGTGTAGTGCCAACAGTAAAATTCGGAGGCGATGGGGTAATGGTGTAGTCATGTTTTTTACGGAAGGGGCTTCCACCCCTTGTTGTTTTGCGTGGCACTATCACAGCACAGGCCTATATTGATATTTTAACTACCTTCTTGCTTCCCAAGAGCAATTCGTGGATGGCGATTGCATCTTTCAACACGATCGAGCATCTGTTCACAATGCACGGCCTGTGGCGGGGTTGTTACACGACAATAACATCCCTGTAATGGCCTAGCCTGCACAGAGTCCCTGTAATGGACTGGCCTGCACAGGGTCCTGATCTGAATATTATACAACACCTTTGGGATGTTTTAGGACGCCTACTTCGTGCCAGGCCTTGTGGACCGACATCAAGACAAAGTTGTAGTAAGTTAGCGCCGTAGATGTGTATGTAAACCCTCGGTTTGCAGACCAATTCCGGAAAGTTAACACACACACACACACATACACACACACAGACATATATATAGATGATATTTTTGTTGTATGAGCGACTTTTTTGAATAGCTGAATTCAATCCACGCGAATATCCGTTTCACGACGGAGATGGGTGGGAAAGGATGGCTGCATTCCCTTTCTTGATGTGCTGATCAGGAGCAACGTTCATGGTTGCGACGTCATCAGTTCCATCGGTTTAGGGAAGGATAGAGTACCCTTTGAAAGGAACCATCCCGGCATTTGCCTGGAACGATTTAGGGAAATCACGGAAACCCTAAATAAGAATGGCTTGACGCGGGTTTGAACCGTCGTCCTCCCGAATGCGAGTCCAGTGAGCTAGCCACTGCGCCATCTCTCTCTTTCTCTCTCTCTCTGTTATATATTCTGCAGTTTTGAATATGGTGTAATAATTTTCTACCTCTAAGCTGCGCGAATGTGTAACTGTTCTTTTGTTTTATTTTGTAGAAATAAGAACAACAAAATTTCTGCATCTTTCGAATTTTAACAAATGGGGATAAAAGTATTAGAGATTAATTTGTTCTGTAAGATTACTTCGACATGATAAAGTTTGTCTCTGCCCTAAATTCATTACTTTCTGCAATTTTGCCTTGAAAAATATCTGTCGAAATATCTGAGGTTGTCAATGACGTCGCCCGGCTGCACTCCCGTAAGTTGTTCGAACATATTAAGTACAACTTTCTATATAAATGAGCGATTTTCTGGCAGAAAAATCACCGGCGAGATGTGGGGAAGACCCGGGGACAGGCGCAACGGAAAAGCAAAGTACAGGCGAAATAGCGTGGCCTGTAGCGGCGACAGAAAACCACATTAATCTGTAGCCTAAAGTGTTACAGTGCACTAGAGACTGAAATGAGACGTAACAATACAGAGGAAGGTACCCTCTACCAAGCACTTACAGTGACTAGGATGTGCAGGTGTAGGTGTCCGGACAAGCTGTCTAACATAATGTTTTCTGCTGAGCTACCTTTTTTTCTCACTCACTTCTCCGAGAAGTCGATGTCTGCACCGGTTCCGATGCCCTCTCTAACGGGACAAGGAAGACCCAACTCTCATTTCGCACTCCACTGCTAACCAGCACGCAGTACTGCCTCCCAACAGTAATATCTCTCTCTGTCTACCGCAACACTATGGCAACCGTTCCAAAACACACACACATTACGCAAGAACAGACTATATTATAGTTTCAAACTAAAGAAAAAGGGTATTTTACACGAGCAACATGAGTACAGATCTCCATCTATATCTGGATACGTGCTCCGCAACCACCATACCGTGCATGACGGAGGATATCTTGTACCAATGTCACTCCCTTTCTTATTCCACTGTCTTCGTGGTCGTTAAGCCAAATGCACAGTATCTTTGCAGCAGTAGAATCTTTATGCACTCAGTAATATATGCCGACTACCTAAATTTTCTGAATAGTGTTTCGCTAAAATAATATCTTCCCTCCAGGGGTTCGCATTTGATTTCACAAAGCATCTCCGCGATACTAGGATGTTGATCGAATTCACCGGTAAAAAATCTAGGAGCACCCCTCCGACGTTCTTCGATATCTTCCTTTAATCCGACATGGTGCTAATACCAAACACCTAAGCAGAACTCAAGAATGGGTCGCATTAGAGTTTTGTGCACGGTCTCCTTTACAGATGAACTACACTTTTCTAGAATTGTCCCAATAAACCGAAGTCCACTAATCATCTTACCCACTTCCCACCTTACGTATTCTTTCGATTTCATACCACTTCGCAACGTTACTCCTAGATTTTTAAGTGATGCGATTATATCAAGTAGCATACCGGCAATACTTTACGGGTTTGTTTTTCCTACTCATCTGCATTGACTTACATTTTTCTATGTTTAGATCAAGCTCGCATTCATCACACCAAATAGAAATTTTGTCTAGGTCATCTTGTATCCTCCTACAGTCACTGAACTTCGACACCTTCCCATGTGCCACAGCATCATCGGCAAACAGCCATAGATTGCTGCACACCCTGTGCGTCAGATTCGTTATGTATACAGATAACAAGAGCGGTCCTATCACACTTCCCTGGGGCAATCCTGACGATACCCTTGTCTCTGACGAACACTCCCTGTCCAGTGTAACGTACTGGATTCTATTGATTAAGAAGTTTTGAGCCACACACATATCCGGGAACCAATTCATCTACTCGGTCCCTTGTTAACAGTCTCCAATGCGGACCTGTGCCAAACGCTTTCCGGAGATTTAGGGATATGGAATGTGTCTGTCTGCCCTTCTGCCGCGATTCGGAGGATATCGTGCAAGAAAAGGGCAGACTTACAATACTATCGCTATCAAGAATAACACATTAGTTATTTCCACAACAAGAGGAAGCCGAGAGTAATGTTACTCCAATGACAGGAATTAATGTTGAGCGTGACCGTGTGACAATCTAAAGGAATCGGATTTTGTTCCGTCCCAAGAAGTTACTTTTTCATGGGAAGCAGCTGTTATACTATAGAGGATCCAACCAACTTTACGGTGGTCGTAAAGTAAAACTGCAGTTGCGTAAATCTAAAACAGCCGGCAGCTCAACTAGGTAAAGTGGTTCCAAGTAAACATATTATTAATCGTGAAAACTAAGGTTTGCTAAGATAACGGGTCGTCAGCAACACACATAAAAACTTAAAACGCCTTGCCAACCAACTATCTCTGACTAGCATATAGCATCTCCCTCATAGTAAGAAGGATAATGTTCATTACATACTACCACTTAATAACGGACGTGCACAACTAAATTGAACACATTAACATTGAAAGACAGTAATATAGAAATGATTATTAAACTGTTATGGTAATTTATACGATTACTTCAAATGATTCAAATGGCTCTAAGCTCTATAGGACTTACATCTGAGGTCATCAGTCTCTTAGAGTTAGAACTACTTGAACCTAACTGTCCTAAGGACGTCACACACATCCATGCTCGAGGCAAAATTCGAACCTGCGACCATAGCAGCAGCGAGGTTCTGGACTGAAGGATACGATTACTATATGTGTTTATTTCGAATACTTACTTCTTTGTATTATATATAGCATAGAGAAACACGGGACCCTGAATCCGTTACGGCCTTAATAGGTTGTAGCCAGCTATCTTTACAGGAACCCACGTATCTCTAAATTGATTACTGCAGTTCATAAATGCTTGCACTGTAAGAATTAGTATAGTGCTGGCTCAACATTTGGTGGAGAGAGTGGACCCAGGAACTGCTCTGTCCACTGACAGGGTTTAGTACAATCAGTTCTGGCAAGACACAATAAAGATACACACACACACACACACACACACACACACACACACAGACACATTAACACAAATATATGAATAAAAGCACTGTTACAAATCTGCAAAGTAAATGGTAATTGAGTTGGTCTCTGAACTGTAACTCCGTCCGAAGAGGCATCGGAAGGCCCAACGGAGCCGACCGACTGCCAAGTCATCCTCATTGGCTGGCTTACTGGGTGCAGATATGGAGGGGCAGGTGGTCAGCACATTTATCTCATGATCGTGTTCAGTTTTCGTGACCGGAGCCGCTACTGCTGAATCAAGTAACCTCTCAATTGGAGCCAAAAGGAGTGAATGCACCCCGCTTGCCAACAGCGCTCGGCAGACCCGAGCGGTCACCCATCCAAATGCTAGCCAAACCCGCCAGCGCTTAACTTTGGTGGTCTGACGGGAAGCGTTGGTGTAATGGTCTGTAACTGCTTCCTACAGTCATGATTCTGTTCTATTGCCTATAATACTGGACAAGGTTTTTGATAAGAATTACCTTGCGAAGCATTTCGTACAAAGGACTGAACACTTGAGAATTATTACTCCACGAAAGCTAATAATTTTGAAACAGTAATGAATTTTTAGTTCAGTAGATGCAGAGGCACTCGGAATATTTCTTTACTAAGAAGAGGAACCTGTCCAGGTTACTGACTGAGGAATGAATCAGTGTTCTTAACGCCAAATTAAATTAGATCACTTATTATTTGCACACTAAGCAACTTACTGGTCCATGCAAATAAAGGAAAAAATAAACTTGACGTGTACTGAAGGTAGCAGCTGTGGCGATCTTCTGTGGCCCAAATATGAAGTCGTCATACATGACCATGGCTCTTGATGTAAAATTGCTCTGTAAATTGTCGTCTTGGCGCCGGAATTTTATTATTCAGAGCGAAACAATAAATGCCATGAATTGAAATAGCGATGGAGGGCGAAGCTTTGACAATGCCAGCCACTCGTGATGGCGAAACGTCAGTAAAATCATCAGACAGAAGCAAATAGGCAGTTTGTCAACAACCGGCCACGAAAGCCTGAACAATTTCGCATTCGGTGTGTGTGTTTTCCCACACAGCGCTGCCTCACCTACGGACACACACGCACTTTGCGTGGCCATGCTCGAGAATTCGGCGCACGGGGCATGCGTGTCATACATTCGACCACACGGACCGAGGGATAGAGTTTCAGACACGCGGACCACAGTCTAAAAAAAAGGAGCTGTCGGTGCGTGCGAGTAACCGGAGTGTCTGGCGGCGGCAGGGATGCAAATGAGGCGCGCTGAGAACACGCCGCCGGCGTTTCCCCCGCGGTCCAGATGACGCCTCACGTGCAGGGAGGGGCACCAAAGCCCCAACACAAAGACAGCCTGCCGCACACCTCTGGTGTAATGCGCAACAGGCCGAAGCACGACTGCCACCTCATGGAATAATTGCCGCCTACTCAAATTCCTCAGTAACAGGTACGAACAAGTACTGAAGGTATTGGTACATTATTTCATTTTGACTGAAAAATCCTTAACCTTTACTACATTCCTGGAAATTGAAATAAGAACACCGTGAATTCATTGTCCCAGGAAGGGGAAACTTTATTGACACATTCCTGGGGTCAGATACATCACATGATCACACTGACAGAACCACAGGCACATAGACACAGGCAACAGAGCATGCACAGTGTCGGCACTAGTACAGTGTATATCCACCTTTCGCAGCAATGCAGGCTGCTATTCTCCCATGGGGACAATCGCAGAGATGCTGGATGTAGTCCTGTGGAACGGCTTGCCATGCCATTTCCACCTGGCGCCTCAGATGGACCAGCGTTCGTGCTGGACGTGCAGACCGCGTGAGACGACGCTTCATCCAGTCCCAAACATGCTCAATGGGGGACAGATCCGGAGATCTTGCTGGCCAGGGTAGTTGACTTACACCTTCTAGAGCACGTTGGGTGGCACGGGATACATGCGGACGTGCATTGTCCTGTTGGAACAGCAAGTTCCCTTGCCGGTCTAGGAATGGTAGAACGATGGGTTCGATGACGGTTTGGATGTACCGTGCACTATTCAGTGTCCCCTCGATGATCACCAGAGGTGTACTGCCAGTGTAGGAGATCGCTCCCCACACCATGATGCCGGGTGTTGGCCCTGTGTGCCTCGGTCGTATGCAGTCCTGATTGTGGCGCTCACCTGCACGGCGCCAAACACGCATACGACCATCATTGGCACCAAGGCAGAAGCGACTCTCATCGCTGAAGACGACACGTCTCCATTCGTCCCTCCATTCACGCCTGTCGCGACACCACTGGAGGCGGGCTGCACGATGTTGGGGCGTGAGCGGAAGACGGCCTAACGGTGTGCGGGACCGTAGCCCAGCTTCATGGAGACGGTTGCGAATGGTCCTCGCCGATACCCCAGGAGCAACAATGTCCCTAATTTGCTGGGAAGTGGCGGTGCGGTCCCCTACGGCACTGCGTAGGATCCTACGGTCTTGGCGTGCATCCGTGCGTCGCTGCGGTCCGGTCCCAGGTCGACGGGCACGTGCACGTTCCGCCGACCACTGGCGACAACATCGATGTACTGTGGAGACCTCACGCCCCACGTGTTGAGCAATTCGGCGGTACGTCCACCCGGCCTCCCACATGCCCACTATACGCCCTCGCTCAAAGTCTGTCAACTGCACATACGGTTCACGTCCACACTGTCGCGGCATGCTACCAGTGTTAAAGACTGCGATGGAGCTCCGTATGCCACGGCAAACTGGCTGACATTGACGGCGGCGGTGCACAAATGCTGCGCAGCTAGCGCCATTCGACGGGCAACACCGCGGTTCCTGGTGTGTCCGCTGTGCCGTGCGTGTGATCATTGCTTGTACAGCCCTCTCGCAGTGTCCGGAGCAAGTATGGTGGGTCTGACACACCGGTGTCAATGTGTTCTTTTTTCCATTTCCAGGAGTGTATAAAGGAAGTGGGAGGACTTTACCCATACAATGACCATTTCATTTCAACATATTTATTTGCATCATAGATAAATCATTAAGAGAATTACAATCATAAATCAGATAATAATTTCTTTAAGAAACGCCATTAAGCCAAACTTTACAACCTGCTCGTTATATAAATCCACAAATGAATTAATCTCTGTCAAAACATTTAAAAACCCACCACTCAGGCAAATTTTACAAACTACTCGTTGTATGAAACCACAAGCGAATTAATCTCTCTTTGCAAACATTTAAAAAGACCGCCACTCGGGCCAAGTAAATCATTTAAAATAAACTTTGCATCAGATATCCAGGAAATCAATTTTTATTTCCGCAAAGATTGAAAACCGCCCCTCCCGGGCGAGATATTACCAAACAACTTTAGAAGGTTATAGACGGTTTGATCAATAATAACCTAGTTATTTCCCCATCAAAATTGACATACGCCACTAAGGCTGAATTGCACCGCAATTTTTGAAAACGGTTTCAATTAAGACACATCCTTTAGAAATCCCTCAAAATATTTAAAACATTTAACTCTGGCAACCTTGCAGAGCCACCACAAGTTTTAGAAAACTGCAGCTTGTACGATAACTGAGGTCCGAGATTGTTAGGCCGCGACTTGGCCACGAACGGTGGAGGCGACTGAGTGCTTATCTTAGAATTAAGATGTGGACTCCGTTTGTACTTCCACCCCGTTCAGAACACCGAAATCGAAACCAAACAGCACACGCGATCTGGAAGTCCACCGCTCGTTCTCCCACTAGTAATTTAAAAGGGGAGGCTCTGCACTTCGGTGGCCCACTGTTTCCGATCTCTGAAGCATAAACCAGAAGCGAGAACAAGGAACCAAACAACCCTTCCTTCACCTTAATACTCAAACCTATACACAAAACTACTTCGATAAAATTGACAGTAATTGATTTCATTCCTTTTAGCAAAACCACGTACACGAATGATGCAAACGGAACTGGCTCATTAACACCCAAGTATCACTTGGAGCACCTTATGTGGGCCTGTAACGTACCACACGGCAAACGTTCGGTAAGGCTGCGCACACATATCAATGTTTCAGACACTCACCAGCTGAAGTGAGAGCAATACTGTTAAGGAGCGAAGCACACACTCAATAAGAGGCGTGAAATATCACACCACAGTTCTTACAACAGCTTTGCTACCTCAAGAGCAATCATCATTATATTTCACTAATCGTTGGTCGGACTTACCTAACTTAATACCAGCTGCTGGATCGAAGTGACGAAGACACCAGACGTTGCTTCGTCCGATAGCAACAGCGTGTTCCAACACGGAAGCGAGCACATGCATAGCTTCACGAGGTTGCCAAGAAGCCATAGGGCCGGCCCGCTGTTACTGACACCAGTACGATCAAGCGCTAACTGCCTCCCGTACTCAGGCACACCGTGTTCTCTGTCATCTCTCCAACGTCTCGCTAATACGCGCAATTCCCCGTGTCGTGCCCGACCTTGTTCTCCCTTTCCACACCGTACTGCCCCCTAAATCCTGAGCCGGTCCAGGCCCAGGCCTCTGCAAGAGGGAATCGATAGTGCCTAACCAAAGATAGCCCTAGCACCAGTCCCGCCACGGCTGAGATAATGCTCATGATCATAATTTCTTGGCTTGGGCGCACTGCAGCAAACTATTTGTCATCCGTTTTAAAATTTAACGTGAGTAATACACTCCTGGAAATGGAAAAAAGAACACAATGACACCGGTGTGTCAGACCCACCATACTTGCTCCGGACACTGCGAGAGGGCTGTACAAGCGAAGATCACACGCACGGCACAGCGGACACACCAGGAACCGCGGTGTTGGCCGTCGAATGGCGCTAGCTGCGCAGCATTTGTGCACCGCCGCCGTCAGTGTCAGCCAGTTTGCCGTGGCATACAGAGCTCCATCGCAGTCTTTAACACTGGTAGCATGCCGCGACAGCGTGGACGTGAACCGTATGTGCAGTTGACGGACTTTGAGCGAGGGCGTATAGTGGGCATGCGGGAGACCGGGTGGACGTACCACCGAATTGCTCAACACGTGGGGCGTGAGGTCTCCACAGTACATCGATGTTGTCGCCAGTGGTCGGCGGAAGGTGCACGTGCCCGTCGACCTGGGACCGGACCGCAGCGACGCACGGATGCACGCCAAGACCGTAGGATCCTACGCAGTGCCGTAGGGGACCGCACCGCCACTTCCCAGCAAATTAGGGACAGTGTTGCTCCTGGGGTATCGGCGAGGACCATTCGCAACCGTCTCCATGAAGCTGGGCTACGGTCCCGCACACCGTTAGGCCGTCTTCCGCTCACGCCCCAACATGGTGCAGCCCGCCTCCAGTGGTGTCGCGACAGGCGTGAATGGAGGGACGAATGGAGACGTGTCGTCTTCAGCGATGAGAGTCGCTTCTGCCTTGGTGCCAATGATGGTCGTATGCGTGTCTGGCGCCGTGCAGGTGAGCGCCACAATCAGGACTGCATACGACCGAGGCACACAGGGCCAACACCCGGCATCATGGTGTGGGGAGCGATCTCCTACACTGGCCGTACACCTCTGGTGATCGTCGAGGGGACACTGAATAGTGCACGGTACATCCAAAACGTCATCGAACCCATCGTTCTACCATTCCTAGACCGGCAAGGGAACTTGCTGTTCCAACAGGACAATGCACGTCCGAATGTATCCCGTGCCACCCAACGTGCTCTAGAAGGTGTAAGTCAACTACCCTGGCCAGCAAGATATCCGGATCTGTCCCCCATTGAGCATGTTTGGGACTGGATGAAGCGTCGTCTCACGCGGTCTGCACGTCCAGCACGAACGCTGGTCCAACTGAGGCGCCAGATGGAAATGGCATGGCAAGCCGTTCCAGAGGACTACATCCAGCATCTCTACGATCGTCTCCATGGGAGAATAGCAGCCTGCGTTGCTGCGAAAGGCGTATATACACTGTACTAGTGCCGACATTGTGCATGCTCTGTTGCCTGTGTCTATGTGCCTGTGGTTGTGTCAGTGTGATCATGTAATGTATCTGACCCCAGGAATGTGTCAATAGTTTCCCCTTCGTGGGACAATGAATTCACGGTGTTCTTATTTCAATTTCCAGGAGTGTATATACTGAAGAACAAAGGAACAGGTACACCTGCCTAATATCGTGTAGGGCCTCCGCGAGCACGCAGAAGTGCCGCAACACGACATCGTATGGACTCGACTAAAGTAGTGCTGGAAGGAATGGACAGTATGAATCCTGCAGGGCGTCCACAAATCCGTAACACTACGAGAGTTTGGAGAGCTCTTCTGAACAGCACGCTGCAAGGCATCCCAGATATGCTCAATAATGTTCATGTCCGATGCGTCTGGCCGCCAGCGGAAGTGGTTAAACGCAGAAGAGTGTTCCTGGAGCCAATCTGATGCAATTCTGGACGTGTGGGGTGTCGCATTATCCTGCTGGAATTGCTCAAGTCTGCCGGAATGCACAATGGACATGAATGGATGCAGGTGATCAGACAGGATGCTTACGTATGTGTCACCTGTCAGTCATATATAGATGTATCAGGGGTCTCGTATCACTTCACCTGCACACGCCTCGCACCATTACAGAACCTCCACCAGGTTGAACAGTCCCATGTTGACATCCAAGGTCCATGGATTCATGAGGCAGTCTCCATACGGGTACACGTCCATCCTCTCCATACAATTTGAAACGCGACTCGTCCGAGCAGGCAACATGTTTGTAATCCTCAACAGTCCAGTGTCGGTGTTGACGGTCTCAGGCGAAGCGTAAAGTTTTGTGTCGTGCAGTCATCAAGGGTACAGGAGTAGGCCTTCGGCTCCGAAAGCCCATATGGATGTTGTTTCGATGACTGGTTCGCACGCTGACTCACGCTGACACTTGTTGATGGGCTGATCCCGGCGGAAGTTCGAGTCCTCCCTCGGGCATGGGTGTGTGTGTTTGCCCTTAGGATAATTTAGGTTAAGCAGTGTGTGAGCTTAGGGACTCATGACCTTTGGAGTTAAGTCCCAAAAGATTTTACACACGTTTGAACATTTGAACACTTGTTGATGGCCCAGCACTGAAATCTACAGCAATTTGCGGAAGGGTTGCACTCCTGTGACGTTGAACCATTCTCTTCAGTCGTCATTGGTCCCGTTCTTGCTGCATCTTTTTCCGGCCGCAGCGATTTCTGAGATTTGATGTCTTCCCGGATTCCTGATATTCACGGTACACTCGTAGAATGGTCGTACAGAGAAATTCCAACTTCATCGCTACCTCAGACATGCTGTGTCCCATTACTCGTGCCACGAATATAACATCACGTTCAGACTCACTTAAATCTTTACAACCTTTGTAGCAGTAGTAACCGATCTACCAACTGCGCCAGACGCCTGTTGTCTTATAGAGGCGTTACCGACCGCAGCCCCATATTCTGCCTGTTTACATATCTCTCTATTTGAATACGCATGCCTATATCAGTTTCTTTGGCTAAAAATGGTTCAAATGCCTCTGAGCACTATGGGACTTAACTTCTGAGGTCATCAGTCCCCTAGAACTTAGAACTATTTAAACATAACTAACCTAAGGACACACACACATGCATGCCCGAGGCAGGATTCGAACCATCGACCGCTGCGGTCGCGCGGTTCCAGACTGAAGCGCCTAGAACCGCTCGGCCACCCCGGCCGGCGTTTCTATGGCGCTTCAGTGTAGATGCAAGCAGCAGAATAATGTTACTTCAATCTGTACTACTAGAAAGGCAAGTTGTTTAACAGCTTGTTCAGTCCGGAACCGCGCTGCTGCTACGGTAGCAGGTTCGAATCGTGCCTCGTGCATGGATGTGTGTGATGTCCTTAGGTTAAGTTATGTTTAAGTAGCTCTAAGTCTAGGGGACTGATGACCTCAGATGTTAAGTCCCATAGTGCTTAGAGCCATTTGTTGTTTAACATTGTTATTGAAAGCCTCGTAAAGTTCGTGACCGATTTACTTAAAATTTTTACGCAACGCACTGAAGTGACAAAAGTGACGGTATACCTCCTAGGATCGACCTGGACGTGGACACATAGGATACACCTTTAGAGACTTAGGAAAGCGTTGAAGACCTTACCATGTTGACTAGTACTAACATATACAATAATACGCAGATATGTGATCAGCAGGATGAATACTCTGGGATACTCTGGGATACGTCTGGGAATCTTGCAGGCGACGAGACAACCACAACACGTAGGCAGTTCATAGAGACTCGTGGCATGTATGGACGATCACTGGTCTGCTGGAAAATGGCACCGCAATTCTGTCGCAAGAGAGATAACTGATGAGGAGGTAGGATGTCCGTGGCGTGGCGATGCGCAGTCAGAATTCACTCAGTCGTGTCCTGGAGTCACACCTGACGGCTCCCGACACTACGACTCTAGGAGTAGCAACGCTGTGACTCTCCAAAACGCCGAAAGAGTAGGACCTCTTCCCATGTCGTCGCCGTACTCACCAAGGATGGCGACGCCATTAATCTGCAATACATGCTTCCTGGTCACGACACCTCCACAAAAACAGCCATTTGTGTTGTGGTACTAACGGCAGTCTACGCGTGGGATAGTAATTCTCTAGTCTATCTCCGACCGATCGTGCGAGATGACACTTTATGTTGCAGGGAGTCAATTACAGTCTATCGTATGACAAAGGGGCCTACGATGTGCTTGGTGCACATTACGTTGATCCTCCATTGTGGTGGTCAGGCGGGTGTCAACCGACACCTTGGTGACGTGTATGGTTGCCTTCACGTTTCATACAGCCAAACACTGGGCCACTCCTACATCCCAGTGCTCCCACGATGAGGCCCCTTTCAAACTTGTATGCTGCTAATAAAGGTCTCTCACCATGTAACATAGCAAATTATTACAAGCAGTCATCTTCCGTTGAAAGTGTAGCTTGCTGTGCCACCGGGAGAGGAGCAGATTTTGGTTCTCACGCCTACACAGCTCATCCCGCCGGAGGTTCGAGTCCTTTCTCGGGAATGGATGTGTGTGTTTTCCTTAGCGTTGATTTAGTTTATTTAGTCTAGGGACCGATGACCTCAGCAGTTTGGTCCCTTAGGAGTTCACACACATTTGAACTTCTTCTTCTTCTTCTTCTTTTGCCTACACACCTAACGCTGGCTACTGGGCCGAGCGAGCTGTGCAGTTGCTTAACGCTGCGTCCAATACGTTACACACACACTACGTGATCAAAAGTATCCGGACACCCCAAAAAAACATACGTTTTTCATATTAGGTGCATTGTGCTGTCACCTACTGCCAAGTGCTCCGTATCAGCGACCTCAGAAGTAATTAGACATCGTGAGAGAGCAGAATGGGGCGCTCCGCGGAACTCACGGACTTCGAAGGCGGTCAGGTGACTGGGTGTCATTTGTATCTTACGTCTGTACGCGAGATTTCCACACTCCTAAACATCCCAAGCTCCAGTGTTTGCGATGTGATAATGAAGTGGAAGCGTGAAGGGACACGTACAGCATAAAAGCGTACAGGCCGACCTCGTCTGCTGACTGACAGAGGCCGCCGACAGTTCAAAAGGGTAATAGTGTGTAATAGGCAGACATCTATCCAGACTATCACACAGGAATTCCAAACTGCATCGGTATCCACTGCAAGTACTATGACAGGCGGGAGGTGAGGAAACTTGGGTTTCGTGGTCCGGCGGCTGCTCATAAGCCACACATCAAGCCGGTAAATGCCAAACGACGCCTCGCTTGGTGTAAGGGGATTAAACATTAGACGATTGAACAGTGGAAGAACCTTGTGTGGTGTGTCGAATCACGGTACACAATGTGGAGATCCGATGGCAGGGTGTGAGTATGGCGAATGACAGGTGAACGTCATCTGCCAACGTGTGCAGTGTCAACAATAAAATTCGGAGGCGGTGGTGTAATGTTGTGGTCGTGTTTTTCATGCAGGAGCCTTGCACCCCTTGTTGTTTTGCGTGGCATTGTCACAGCACAGGCCTACATTGATGTTTTAAGCAACTTCTTGCTTTCCACTGTTGAAGAGCAATACGGGGACAACGATTGCATCTTTCAACACGATCGAGCATCTGCTCATAATGCGTAGCTTATGGCGGAATGGTTACACGACAATAATATCCATGTACTGGACTGGCCTCCACGGAGTCCTGGCCTGAATCCTATAGAACATCTTTGTGATGTTTTGGAACGCTGACTTCGTGCTAGGGCCCACTGACCGACATTGATACCTCTCCTCAGTGCAGCACTCCATGAAGAACGGGCTACCATTCCCGAAGAAACCTTCCAGCACCTGACTGAACGTATGCCCGCGAGAGTGGAAACTGTCATGAAGGGTAAGGGTAAGCCAACCCCACAGTCCGACTTTGATGTGAAAACTCTTACACCCTGTTACATGAAACAAACTTCATTACCATTCTACATCTTTATACTTCGAGTCCACATATTTATTTCTCTGCTTAACCACCCCGACGACTCCCAACGAGAGATACCGTCACTGTAGAATGTTTGACTTTGTTGGCGGAGCCACGACCGCGTCTCTGCTTGCACCGCTCCATCCCTACAAAGTGAAGTTCTCGAAGGTGTTCTTTTAAGTTTTGGATAGAGAAGAAAATCGGATGCGGCCCACTCGTGACTGTATGGAGGATGATCGATGACAGTGAACCCGAGGCATCGGATTGTTGCAGATGTCGCAGCGCTCGTGTGTTGTCTGGAGTTGTCATGCTGAAGGAGCTCCCTACACGCACAGAGTCACAAGTTGCGTCAGCGAAATGGGAAAATCGACAGAGTAATGTGCACGACATGAAATACCTCAACCTGACACAATATCATCGACAAAACTCAGAATTTCTATTTCTTCTCTCTCTACTTTAACTCCCTTTCCACATTCTTCCTTGGATCCTTTTCTTTTTGACAGTGTCGAGCCTGAATAGTATTACTCCTTAAGCTGTTGCTTCCGTGTCATTAGACCTTCATAACAGCAGTCTGATTCCTGTCAAAGTTGTAAATAGCCTTCCTAGATCTACGTACATACTCTGCTAGCCAGCGTACTATGTGCGAGCACTAATTTCTCTTATTTTCGTAGTAAAATCGTTCTGCAGTAAGATTCAAATGCTTTCCCAATAGTGTTCCTGGAAAAGAACGCCTGCTTCCCTGCAGGGATTCTCGTTTGAGTTCGCGGAACATCTCCGTAAAGCTTGCATTTTGTTCGGACCTATCAGTAACACCTCTAGGAGCCCGCCACTGAATTGCTTCGATGACTTCCATTAACACAACCTGGTGTGGATGCCAAGCACTCGAGCAGTACTCAACAATGGGTCGCACAAGTGTTCTATATGCGGTATCCTTTACAGGTGAACGACGCTTTCTTAAAAAATTGTCCCAATAAACCGAAGTCGAACATTCGCCCTTCCTCCCACAACCCTCACACTCTCGTTTCATTTCATATAGCTTTGCAACATTACGCCTAGATATTTAATCGACGTGACTGTGTCAACGGTATTATTAAGGTAGTACTCGAACATAATGTGTTTGTTGCTCCAACTTATGCGCATGAACTTGCATTTTTCTGCATTTAGAGTTAGCTGCCGTTGATCACATCAAATAGAAATTTAGTATAAGTCATCCTATGTCCTTCGACAGTCACGTATCCACCATTCATTTATCATCATCATTTAAGACTGATTATGCCATTCAGCGTTCAGTCTGTAGCAGAGTTCCCCTTATAAAATTCCTCCGTGATCGCCTATTCAGTGCTAACATTGGTGCCTCTTCTGATGTTAAGCCTATTACTTCAAAATCATTCTTAATCGAATCCAGGTACCTTCTCCTTGGTCTACCCCGACTCCTCCTACCCTCTACTGCTGAACCCATGAGGCCCTTGGGTAACCTTGCTTCTCTCATGCGTGTAACATGACCCCACCATCTAAGCCTGTTCGCCCTGACTGCTACATCTATAGAGTTCATTCCCAGTTTTTCTTTGATTTCCTTATTGTGGACACCCTCCTGCCATTGTTCCCATCTACTTGTATCTGCAATCATCCTAGCTACTTTCATATCCGTAACCTCAACCTTGTTGATAAGGTAACCTGAATCCACCCAGCTTTCGCTCCCAACAAAGTTGGTCGAAAGATTGAGCGGTGCACAGATAACTTAGTCTTGGTACTGACTTCCTTCTTGCAGAAGAAAATAGATCGTAGCTGAGCACTCACTGCATTAGCTTTGCCACACCTCGCTTCCAGTTCTTTCACTATGTTGCCATCCTGTGAGAATATGCATCCTAAGTACTTGAAACTGTCCACCTGTTCTAACTTTTTTCCTCCTATTTGGCACTCAATCCGTTTATATCTCTTTCCCACTGACATTACTTTTGTTTTGGAGATGCTAATCTTCAAACCATAGTCCTTACATTTCAGATCTAGCTCTGAAATATTATTTTGCAAACTTTCAATCGAATCTGACGTCACAACTAAGTCATCCGCATATGCGAGACTGCTTATTTTGTGTTCACATATCTTAATCTCACGCAACCAGTCTATTGTTTTCAACATATGGTTCAAATGGCTCTGAGCACTATGGGACAACATCTGAGGTCATCAGTCCCCTAGAACTTAGAATTACTTAAACCTAACTAACCTAAGGACATCACACACATCCATGCCCCAGGCAGGAATCGAACCTGCGACCTTAGCGGTCACGCGGTTCTAGACTGTAGCGCCTAGAACCGCACGGCCACTCCTGCCTGCTTCAGCATATGATCCATAAATAATAAGAACAACAGAGGAGACAGGTTGCAGCCTTGTCTTACCCCCGAAACTACTCTTTTATGTATATAGAAAACAACAGCGATCCTGTGACACTTCCCTTGGGCACTCCTTGTCTCTGATTTTTTTTCGGCGATAAGTAGAGAACCTGACAAGGGACTGTCGATATCCCAGGCTTACTGGCCACGGCAGGTACGCCGTGTAGACGTCACAGTGTTGTGACTGCCCGGTGGCGTCGTGGGGCTGACAGAAGAGTCAAGGCGTGACAGCCTTGACGTCTCAGGTAGCAGGCAGGTGTGTGTGAGGCGTGGGTGGCTGGCGGCGGCGGCCGCGCCAGGGCGCTGTGTGTCTGTGTGTGTTTGCGAGCGGCTGCCAAACACCGCCGGGCCACCTCACCTCGCCTCAGCTCGTGCGACCGCAGCATGCATTAAACATGGCCGGACGGACGGCCCGTGTCTTCAGCCGGGCGCCACTGCCAACCTGAGTCTCTCCTGCTGGTAGCACCCCTGTTCAGATTACAGATTCAGCTGACAAACACAAAGGTTCGAGGAGACACTTTGTGTTATAGTACAAGATATTGCAGAAAGATAGAGCCATAAGAGTCGAATGCAGGATTTTGGCCTTGGAGGATGGATGGGGGTGGTAGCTGGGGTTGGGGGGGGGGGGGGGGGGAAGGGGGGACTGTGGCTCAAATGGTTGGCTCTGAGCACTATGGGGCTTAACACCGGCGGTCATTAGTCCCCTAGAACTTAGAACTATGGTCGACTACGGTCGGCGGGGAATGTGGACTGAGCTCAGAAGCTACAGGTATTAGGTTGATGTATAATTCGGTAGCGTCTTTCCATAAGCTTAATAAACACAAGAGACACACTTAAATGTAGTGGGACTAGGGCCTCCCATCAGATAGACCGGGTGCTAGTCTTTCGATTTGACGCCATTTCGGCGACTTGCGCGTCGATGATGATGGAAAGGACAACACAACACCCAGTCCCTGAGCGGAGAAAATCTCCGACCCAGCCGGGAATCAAACCCGGGCCCTTAGGATTGACATTGTGTCGCGCTGACTACTCAGCTACGGAGGGCGGACAAGAGACACACTTAAAAGAGCCTTTAGTCATCAATAACATTTTCTCCTTTAGTACTTAACAACATTCTGCCAACCCTGAGGTAGCTTTTAGATTCCGCGACTATAGTAATCGGGTGGTTTTGAGACGAAGAACTCGTCGAGCCATGTTGGGAGCGCATTTTCATCCGGAAACGAAGTTTGTTCGATTGATAGCGGACAAGGGCGCAAGATCAGATGAATAAGGTGGATGCAGAATGACTTTTCAACTCAACTCCCGTGTAGTGTTTTTTGTCAGTCTAACAGTACGCAGGCGGGCGTTGTCGTGGAGTAGCATCTCTTCGTGCAGTCTTCCTGGTCCTTAGGGCGGCCGGACTGGCCGACTGGTTCTAGGCGCTACAGTCATGGATCCGCGCGATTGCTACGGTCGCAGGTTCGAATCCTGCCTCGCGCATGGATGTGTGTGGTGTCCTGAGGTTAGTTATGTTTAAGGGGACTGATGACCTCAGAAGTGAAGTCCCATAGTGCTCAGAGCCATTTGAGCCTGGTCCTTATTCTTGGACGGCGTCTGCAAGACGTCCCAGTTGTTGACTGTACACGATACCAGCGACGGTTACATCAAGGGGAAACCAAATCGTAGTACACCACACCGTCGCTGTTGCACCAGATGCACAACATTATCTTTTTGTGGACGCGCAGCTCTATCTATGGACAGATGCGGCTTTGAAATTTCCTGCAGATTAAAACTGTCCGCCGGACCGAGAATCTAACTCGTGACCTTTGCCTTTCGCGGGCAAGTGCTCTACCATCTGAGCTACCCAAGCACGACACACGCCCCATCCTCACACCTATAGTTCTGCCACTATCTCCTACCTTCCAAACTTCACAAAAGCTGTCCTACGCACGAGATACTGGCAGAATTGAAGCCGTAAGGACGGGGTGCGAGTCGTGCTTGGCTAGCTCAGATGGTAGAGCACTTGCCCCGAAAGGCAAAGGTCCCGAGTTCGTGTGTCGGTCCGGCACACAGCTGTAATCTGCTAGGGAGTTTCATATCAGCGGAGTGTCCGCTGCAGAGTGAAAATCTCATTCTAGTTGCTGCTTTATTTGGTCTCAGTCATTCCTTTCTTTTCCCTATATTAGCAGAAAGACGCCATTCCTCGAAGCCAGTAACGATACAGGTTACGAGCGGTCATTGTTTACGAACCAACTGATGACGAGCAAGCAGAGATACAATATGGCCTCCCTCTAATGTTTGTAATTATGGCTTAGAGCATGCAGTGCCCATATACCCGATTTTTGAACGTTCCGCCTTGCATGCTAATGTTCCATCATAACGGGATCATCACAGTTCACCACATTTGCCAGTTATCGAGTATACCGTCGTGGGCTATAGTGGTTTAATGCGTTTAAACGAGTATTCTCCACTTGGCGCTCCATTTTCTACATCAACATCTACATATACACTCCGCTAGCCACCAAAGCAGTGTGTGGCGGAGGGCACAATTCGCGCCAAAGTCATATCCCCCCTCCCCCGCCCCCTCTGTTTCACTCGTTGATCGCGCTAGGGAAAAACGACTGTCTGACCGCCTCAGTACGAGCTCTAATTTCCCTTATGTTTGAATGGTGATCATTGGGCGATTGGAAAGTTGGTGGTGAAAATATATGCTCTACAACCTCGGCCAAGATCGGATTTCGGAATTTAGTGAGCAGCCCATTCCGTTTAGCGCGTCATCTATCTGCAAGGGTATCCAACTTCCTATGAGATTTGTTACGCTCTCACGATGGCTAAATGTACCAGTCTCGAATCTTACCGCTCTGCTTTGGACCTCCTCAATCTCTTGAATCAGACCCAACTGGTAAGAGTCGCATACAGACGATCAATACTCTAAGGGCTGCATCACCTCGGGATTCTACCAATAAACTGCTGTCTCGGGTTCGCCTTGCCCGTTACTTGTATAATCTGATCATTCTATTTGAGATCATTTCGAATAGTCACACCCAGATATTTACTGGTCATTTATTTTGTACTCGTACATTAATGGGGATTTTCGCCTTGTTATACGCAGTAGGTTACATTTACTAATATTGAGAGATAACTGCCAATCATGACACCACACATTTATTTTCTGCAAATCCTCATTGATTTTTTTTTCAACTTTCGTGTGATACTACTGATACTACCTTCCTGTAGACTACAGCATCGACGGCAAACAGTCTAATGCCGCTGTCAATACCATCAACCAGATCGTTTATGTAAATCGTAAAAAGCAGCGGACCTATTACGCTGCCCTGGGGAACACGTGAAGTCACCCCATTCAGGACGACATACTGCTCTCTGACTGTTAGAAAATATTCGATCGAACCGCATATGTCATCGGATAGACCGTAAGCGCGTACTTTTTGGAGCAAGCGACAGTGCGGAACTGAGTAGAACGCCTTTTGAAAGTCGAGAAGTATGGCATCAACCATGGGAGCCGGTATCTAGAGCCTGTTGTATATCATGCACAAAGAGGGTCAGCTGTGTCTCGCATGACCGCTGTTTCCTAAAACCGTGATGGTTTCTGCAGATGAGCTTCTTAGAGTATAGAAAGGTCATTATGTCTTAATTCAAAATATGTTCCATGATTCTACAACAAATCGATGTCAGTGAAATTGGCCGGTAATTATGTGCATCCCATTTTCTACTCTTTTTGTAGACTGCTATGACCTGGGCCATCTTCATCCCGTGGAACTTTCCGTTGTTCCAATGATCTCTGATAGACGATGGATACGAATGGTACTATATTAGTAGCATAGTGAACATATAACCTTAAGGGGATACCGTCCGGGCCAGATGCCTTCCTGGCGTCTAACGATCTTAACTGTTTTACAATCCCAGATACACTAAACACAAATTCAGTCATCCTTGCGTTTGTTCGATACTTGAATGGTGCTGCAGTCCTCTACCGTAAACGAATTTTTGAAAGCTAGGTTTAGAATTTCGGCCTTCTGTTTATCATCATCCGTTACATTACCCGTACTGTCAGCAAGAGAAGGTATTGAATTTTTTTGAGCGTTCATAGATTTTGCGTACGGCCAAAATTTATTGGGGTTATTTTTAGAATCTGCAGATAAAATATTGCTTTCAAATTCGTTAAAAGAATCTCTCTTTGACCTTTTGACAGCTGCTTTTAATTCGCATAAGCGGTCTGGTGTGGCCGAGCGGTTCTAGGCGCTTCAGTCTGGAACGGCGCGACCGCTACGGTCGCAGATTCGAATCCTGCCTCGGGCATGGATGTTTGTGATGTCCTTAGGTTAGTTAGGTTTAAGTAGTTCTAAGTTCTAGAGGACTGATGACCTCAGATGTTAAGTCCCATAGTGCTCAGAGCCATTTGAACCATTTCGCATAATTTCTGTTTGTCAGCGGGGCAGTGATTACGTTTAAAACGATTGTGCAAAATTCTCTGCTTTCTCAGCAATTTCCTAATATGTTTGTTGTACCAAGGTGTATCGTTTAGCTCCCCTATATTTTAGCTAGGCACATTCTTCTCTAGCACTTGGTGGACAATTAAATTCTTACCAAATATGCTCAATATCTTTGTGTCCCGCGGTGAATGCTTGGAGTTGACTATGAAGATATTCATTCATGACATTTTTATTTGCTTTCCTAAACAAGAAAACTCTACGCAGATTTTTGGTATTTTTGCGACTTTCACTGACATAGAATCCACAATCACACTATGGTCGCTACTACGTTCTTCTAGATTAACTTCCTCAAAAAGATCAGGTCTGTTTGTCGCCAAGATATCTAATATGTTCCCGTCTCAAGTTGGTTTTGCAACCAATTGCTCACAGTTGTAGGTTCAGTGTGCTCCTAGAAGAACTTCACATGAGTCTTAGCTTCTGCCCCCTGTGCTAAACGTGTAATTTTTCCAGTCAATGGATGCGAGATTAAAGTCTCCACCTACACTCCTGGCCATTAAAATTGCTACACCAACAAGAAATGCGGATAATAAACGGGTTTTTATTGGACAAATATATTATACCAGAACTGACATGTGATTACATGTTCACGCAATTTGGGTGCATAGATCGTGAGAAATCAGTACCTAGAACAACCACCTTTGGCCGTAATAACGGCCTTGATACGCCTGGGCATTGAGTCAAACAGAACTTGGATAGCGTGTACAGGTACAGCTGCCCATGCAGCTTCAACACGATACCACAATTCATCAAGAGTAGTGACTGGTGTATGTGACGAGCCAGTTGCTCGGCCACCATTGACCAGACGTTTTCAGTTGGTGAGAAATCTGGAGAATGTGCTCGCCAGGGCAGCAGTCGAACATATTCTGTATCCAGAAAGGCCCGTGCAGGACTTACAACATACGGTCGTGCATTATCCTGCTGTAATGTAGGGTTTCGCATGTATCGAATGACGGGTAGAGCTACGGGTCTCAACACATCTGAAATGTAACGCCCACTGTTCATAGTGCCGTCAGTGCGAACAAGAGGTGACTGAGGCATGTAACTGATGGCACCCCATACCATTACGTCGGATGATACGCCAGTATGGCGATGACGAATACACTCTTCCATTGTGCGTTCACCGCGATGTCGCCAAACACGGATGCGACCATCATGATGCTGTTAACAGAACCTGGATTCATCCGAAAAAAATGACGTTTTGCCATTCGTGCTCCCAAGTCCGTCGTTGAGGACACCATTGCAGGCGCTCGTGTCTGTGATGCAGCGTCAAGGGTAACCGCAGCCACGGTCTCCGAGCTGATAGTCCATGCTGCTCCAAACGTCGTCGAACTGTTCGTGCAGATGCTTGTTGTCTTGCAAACGTCCCCATCTGTTGACTCAGGGATCGAGACGTGGCTGCACGATCCGTTACAGCCATGCGAATAAAATGCCTGTCATCTCGACTGCTAGTGATACGAGGCCGTTGGGATCCAGCACGGCGTTCCCTATTACCCTCATGAACCCACCGACTCCATATGCAGCTAACAGTCATTGGATCTCGATCAACGCGAGCAGCAATGTCGCGATACGATAAACCGCAATCGCGATAGGCTACAATCCGACCTTTATGAAAGTTGGAAACGTGATGGTACTCATTTCGAGTCCTTACACGAGGCATCACAACAACGTTTCACCAGGCAACGCCGGTCAACTGCTGTTTGTGTATGAGAAATCGGTTGGAAACTTTCCTCATGTCAGCACGTTGTAGGTGTCGCCACCGGCGCCAGCCTTGTGTGAATGCTGTGAAAAGCTAATCATTCGCACATCACAGTATCGTCTTCCTGTCGCGTCTGTAGGACGTCATCTTCGTGGTGTAGCAATTTTAATGGCCAGTAGTGTATAACTAGCGTCCGCTGATCCACTCACTATTCCCAAGTGACAAAATGACAGCATGTAAAATCAAATAGCAACAGTGAACTGCAATTAAAAACATTGACAATAGATAAATCAACCAACCTAATATTACCACGCCGTCTGCATATTCTCTAGAGCCATGATCTGAGTGTAATGAGACGTTGGCTAGTACTCTCTCCCCCCCACCTCCCCTCCATCATCCACATATTAGCACCTGCCTAAACGTTAAAATAGAAATAATTTTGTTTGAAATATTTCATTTTTAAAATGAGGATAGGTGAATGATATTTAGTTTTTCCCCCTGTTTTAGCAAACCAATAAGTAATGAGTCAATAAGAAAAGTCCTGGTATTTCTAGCAACTTTTTTTACAGACTGTTGGAGCAATTCTCAGTGCATCACGAGCTCTTCCGACAATTTCAGCTCTAAAACGAAAGCTAACTTCCCCCATTGAGGGTAGACACTTGTTACAAAACATACTTCCTCTTCATCACTCCTCTCCCTAGCAAGATTGGCACCTTCATTAAATATACATACATACATAACTCCTAGGTGCTATGAACTACGCAAACATGTAGAGATGATAGGCTTGAGGTGATGAGCTGCTCGCTGCCTACAGTCCACTGCTGGAGAAACTGGGCCGTCTTCCGGCAGCACCACATCGCAGACTACTGCCAATACCAGACTTCAGCACGAAAGTCTGTCTTTTCGGACCCACTCAGGCGTTTCTGGGTGCTGAAAGCTACCAGGGGTAGGGAGATCAACAGACCACTTGACTACCAGCACCAGATAGACAACGGATGGGTCATCACAGAATTAGGAGTGGAACACTCCAGCAACCAGCGCTAGAATCACTTTGCGCTGGGCAGTAGCCACGTCTGCTAGCCGGCAACGGGCCACAGCGCCGATGTCGCTCTCGCCATCAACTGGGCGTGCAAACGTAGTCAGCTAGAATCCAACATGAAGCTGAATGAGCAACAGCTGAGGCCACTGTCGTAGAACGACATCTCGTAAACATCGTCAATAAATGAACTCTATTACCCCAAATATGGAAACTCCACGTAGGAATATCAACAATGTAGGAAAAGATAAAATGCTACTTACCATGAAGGAGACACGTAAAGTTTGGAGACAGGCATGATTAAGGCTCTCTTTACTGACGAAGGCTGTGGTCAAAAGCTACATGTGAGTGTCTTTAAACGTTGTCGCGTCCCACTGACGAGTCTTGAGAGGAAGTAAGAAGGACTGCACCAATGCGCGTAATGGAACTCACCGACAAGGTACGTCGAGAACAACTTCTGCTAGCGGGCCGCCTGCTCTTTACTTGCTTGGCTGAAAAGTAGGCTGTTGAGTGGGTTGGAGTATGCAACTCGGCAGGAATCTCGGGGATCCGAGGAGGATATCATAAAACGGGAGATAGGGTTACCAGTACTTGAAGCACCCCCTGGCACATTTCCTATGTACAAGTCTACCTACAAAGTATCTTTGGCTATAACACTTGCTATTCTTCCTTGATCTTAAGTCTCGTGGTGCAGAGGTGAGGGTGCGAGCCAAAGTGACGACTTCATCGGATTCTTCTAATTGTCACTCGCAGTTCTCTTCCAGACGACTATGCAACAAAAGACCTTTGCAGTAGGGAGGGTAGCCCTTTTATAGGCGTCTTTGCGCACGGCCTCATCCTTCTGGAAGTTTATACCCTTACGTATACGGGTGGGGCTGATCACGAGGGAGCGCGTGAAACCCGCATGGCGTACACGGATGATATTGCCACACAGACTGTGTTCAAAGGTCACTTCTCCTCGCTTATTCTCAGCCTCGTGATACTACAGAGTCCAACCTTTATTGGAGGAACAAATAGTAAATAGTGGCTGCGTCCGATCACATACGCGCCTCTGCTGCTCTGGCTAACAATTTATGTTCTGCTATAATTAACTTTAGCTTGTACTTTCTGCTAATCGTGAGAACGTGCCTGTCTGCAACTTGACACGCAATCTGTCTTTTCCTACACTGTTGAACTCTAATAACATTTTACTTGCCTCCAAGACGCTTCACAGGTTCCCAACAGCTGTCCCGACATCATGCACAGACCTCTCCGCTCAGCCGTCTGTGAGAACGATACCCGTTCACACGTGACGCGTATCTTTTCAAACTATCTGCATGATGCTGAAGTACTCTAGTGGCCAACAAGATAACCAGGTCTGTCCCCGATACAACATGTGCGGGAGTAACTCGGACATCAACTCCGTCCCACCGCCAGTGTCCAGGATATCAGCGATAAGTTACACCATTTGGGAGCCAGTGTGCCTGCAGAGAGGATACAGCAGTATCGCGACGCCCTTCCCAACCGCATATGTGCTTGCATCAAGGCCACAGGGGGTACAACGTCATACTGATAACTGGGCTGTTACTGCAAAAAATGGTTCAAATGGCTCTGAACACTATGGGACTCAACTTCTGAGGTCATAAGTCCCCGAGAACTTAGAACTACTTAAACCTAACTAACCTAAAGACATCACACACATCCATGCGCGAGGCAGGATTCGAACCTGCGACCGTAGCGCTCGCGCAGTTCCAGACTGTAGCGCCTAGAACCGCTCGGCCACTCCGGCCGGTGCTGTTACTGCAAAGTTGTTTGTAAACTTTACTCTATTTCTTAATCACTGAAATAACATCACATTCCCTCTCAGCTTGTGGAGTTCCATATCGTTTCCTACTCCACTTCTGGGTGTGCCACGTTTTTTGTCAGGCAGAGTGTAACAAAAAATTTTGCAAGTCGTTCATCTTTCCTCTAAGGCAGTATATCAGTCCTGTGTAAACTAGTCCTAGAGTGGGAAGCAATCATCTGTGGACTAGGTGTACGACGTGTCGCCTACAGTGCTTACAGAGAATACTTTATACTCCAGTCACGTAGACGGGAGACGGTCTGTAAACTCATCGAGGGGCGTGACCACGGCACAGCCGTTGAGGGGCGAACGAGGTTGCGTTGTTTGGTGGAAGAGACCAAACAGCGAGGTCATCGGTCTCATCAGATTAGGGAAAGGTGGGGAGGGAAGTCGGCCGTGTCCTTTGAAAGGAGCCATCCCGGCATTTGTCTGGAGCGATTTAGGGAAATCACGGAAAACCTAAATCAGGATGGCCGGACGCGGGACTGGACCGTCGTCCGCCCGAATGCAAGTCCAGTGTGCTTACCATAGCGCCACCTCGCTTGGTGCGAACGAGGCAGGGGCGCTCGGTGTGTGTGGCCGCGTTCGTTGCGAATCTGGGTCGTCAGTGTGTCTTGTTTGAAACACCAGTATTTGATTAGCGTATTGTTGTTTGCAATCACATGCATCCTTCATTCTTACTGTGCCCGCCCATTTCTTCATTAGTATCACGTACGAGTAAACTCATTATGTCATCCTCCACGGATATAGCGAGCGAGGACGACATGTCAGTTCTGAGTGCTCCGAGGAAGCGATCGCAGAAGTTCTCTAGAGAAACACATTTTCTGCATGTGTATTAAATGGAGCTGTTGTATCCAGAGCAGTCAGTGGCCGCTATTTGAAAAGAGCAGCATCTGCAGGTGCTGGTCATTCTTCAGGATATCGTGTAATAAGAGAGTACAAAGCCAACATACTCTTTGAAGTTTTTTTTAAAAAAAAAAAAAAACGTTAAACCACGACAGTAGCTTTCAGAAAGTTTTTATGACTTCGATAGAAATACGATCCAAAGTACTCGAATTTTTTTCGTAACAAATTGCGAACAACTGACAGATTGCTAATGCCAAGAACGAAGCTCAAGATTTTGGCATATGTGACTGTAGGCTTTCCAGCTGGAGGCACGAGATACCTTCATCAAGATTTGGGCAAACTGCCGGAAGTAAAGCTGTGACGACGGGGCGTGAGTCGTGCTTGGGTGGCTCAGATGGTAGAGCACTTGCCCGCGAAAGGCAAAGGTCCCGGGTTAGAGTTTCGGTTCGGAACACAGTTTTAATCTGCCAGGAAGTTTCATATCAGCGCACGCTCCACTGCAGAGTAAAATCTCCTTCAAGCTTTGGACAGTTTTACGAGAACTACATTTTATAAATTATTAAAAGAAATGCATTTCAAAAATGCTTGGCGTGCACACGATGGCATTGTAATAGAGATGACATTTTATTGATGCGTCGTGATCTACGGAATATTAAGCTGTTGAGAGATGAAGAAAGGCCCATATGCTATTTAGAAGCGACATGGCTGGACGCAGGACAAAATCCAAGTAACGTCTGGGTGGTTAACGCTATAAAATCCTCTAAACAAGTGTTACTGTCCGGAAACAATAGTCTACCGCGTAAAGGGAAATGCCGGCTTATTATACACATTGGGAGCAAAGCAGCTTTCGTCAGAAACTGAGAATCCACGAAGAATGGAGATTACCATGAGGAGACTCTTACCGATACTTCGAGATGTAGTTTCAAGACGTTCTTCCTCGGCTTCAGGAAAACGCAGTTATTGCTCTCGAAAAAGTGCCAAACGCGAATTCCAGTAAGCAAGAGATATCGAAATGGCTAAAATCTGAAGATATCTCTTTTAAAGACGGTATTTTAAAGAAAGGAGTATTTGAAATTGTCAAAAAAAAAAAAAAAGAAAAAAAAAGGAAGAAAGTAGAGTAGCGCGCAACGAACACGCATTACGAGAAATGGGTAAGAACGCAGGGAAAACTGTTCTTCGAATCCCTCTGTACCACTGCGAATTAAACACCATCGAGTTAGTCTGGAACAGAATCACAAGACATGTTGCAGCAAAAAACGAAACTTAAAAAATGTTAATTAAAGAACTATTAGAAAAACTGGTAACAGAAGTGACTGCGGAAGAGTGGAACAAATATGTCCTCTCTGTGGTGGAAAAATTTGAAATTCAAACGTGGAAATTAGACTGCATTATAAACCTGAATGAAAGAAGTTAAACTCCGTCAGAATGAGCTCAGTTTTATCGTTCCTTTAACATTATTGTAACTGGTATTGTTAATAAGATCACTTTTGTCTAAACCTGCTGTGCCCACTCTCGGTTTTTCACGGTTTCTTTCATACATTGGAGCCCAAGTACATAGCGGAGGCTTTCTCACGAGCGTCGCACGCCCCGCTGTGACGTCATCCAAACGTGCACAGCGTGCCGAAGGATTTTCGACACCCCTGCTTTTATTGCAACAGGTGTTGGCCAGTCATGTGAAACTGGTTCTGAGTGAACAGAGTACAGAGAAACTGATTTTTTTCCTTATTTCATGTACCATTTATCGAACTAATTTCCTTACAAGGAAAGGTATGCAGCTTTGAAACACAGACGATCTTTTTAAAAATATTCTGGTACAGGCTCTCAACACTGTGGTGTTGAATGACTGACCGTATCATAGGTGACCGCTACCACTGTTATCCCTGTAGTTGTGCGCTCTCCATACGGATGTGAAAGAGACAGCACCTGCCGAAGAGTAAAGCCAGGTGAAAGAGGGCGAGGGTCGCAAGGCAAGCGGAGCGTTTAGTGGAGGCCCCAGCACGGAACCGCGCGGTACACCTGGCGGTCGCTTCCTGCAGGAGCTCCGCAGAGGGGTGACTAGACACACAGCCTGCCTGGCTCTCTTCAGGAAGCCGGCAGGAGACGCGGAATGTAAAAGCTGCGAGAATCCGGCCTCTCTCCAATGCTGCTGCCTATACGTGCCCCGCACTGCTGCTTCTGTGGAGCGCCGCTTTCACGGACACACTGTCCGCGCATCGGACTGGAAGGGCAACAGGTAGCGGCGGCCAGCTTCATGCCTTAATCCAGCCTTTCCCAACCTGAGAGGAATCACCTCACTACGGGGGAAAATTAATTTTTCCGAGATGTTAAAACAAAAGTACTCGATTAGGTAAGTCCGCAGCTAGTGGCCTCGCGCACGGGGTCCCGGATTCGATTGCCGGCGTGGTCAGGGATTTTCTCTGCCTCGAGTTGACTGGGTGTTGTGTTGTCTTCATCATCATCATTCATCCACATTACGGTAGGAGGAAGGCAATGCCAAACCACCTCCGCTAGGACCTTGCCCAGTCGGCGGTGCGGGTCTCCCGTATCTCGGAGTATGGGACATCGTCATCGTCGTCGATTAGGTTAAAGCCACGAAAGTATCTTATTTGGAAACATCATTAGTATTATAACTAATTCGTAAGAATGTAATACCAATTACATAAGTTACCAATAATTACATTCTTTTTCACATACTAGAGACACAGTTCAGTGTAGGTTACACCTTGTGTTCGTGCGGTAGCGTTCTCGCTTCCCACGCCAAGGTTCCCGGGTTCGATTCCCGGCGGGGTCAGGGATTTTCTCTGCCTCGTGATGGCTGGGGGTGTTGTGTGCTGTCCTTAGGTTAGTTAGATTTAAGTAGTTCTAAGTTCTAGGGGACTGATGACCATAGATGTTAAGTCCCATAGTGCTCAGAGCCATTTCAACCATTTGAACACCTTGTGTAATGACAGTACAAGGGAGTGCTGAAAAGAAATATCTTTGAATTTTTTTGTGAAAGCTCGAAAAAACTCAAACCCCTTTAAGTAAAACAAACTGTAGAAACGTTCTACATCTTTATTATTCATGTATACATATAGTGTTTGCTCCTTCTGCCGCTATACGGCTTCGAACTATAGCGTATAACATGGCGGTATGTAACGCAACTACACTAAAGAGCCAAAGAAACTGCCACACCTGCCTGATATCGTGTAGGGCACCCGGGAACTCGCAAAAGTGTCGAAACAGGAGGTGGCATAGACTCGACTAATGTCTGAAGTCGGTAACTGAACAGCACGTTGCAAGGCATCCCAGATGTTCTCAATGAGTTCTTTTTGAGGAGGATGGGGGCCAATGGAAGTGTTTAAATTCAGAAGAGTGTTCCAGGAGCCACTCTGTAGCAATTTTCGAAGTGTGGGGTGTAGTATTGTCCTGCTGGAATTGCCAAACACATTGGTCATCAATGGATTCAGGCCATCAGACAGGATGCTTACGCACGTGTCACCTGCCAGAGTCGTTACACGTATCAGGGGTTCCATATTACTCCAACTACACACGCCCCACCAGCTAGAAAAATCCCCTGCTGACTGGAAAGCTCCATGGATTCATGAGGTTGTCTCCATATCCATACACATCCATCCGCTCGATACAATTTGAAACGAGACTCGTCCGACCAGGCAACATCTTACCAGTCATCAACAATCCAATGTCGATGCTGACGAACCAGGCGAAGCGTAAAGCTTTGTGTCATGCAGTCATCGAGGGTAACGAAATGGCCTTCGTCTTCGAAAGCCTAAATCGATGATGTTTCCTTGAGTGGTTCACACACTGACACTTGTTGATGGCCCATCATTTAAATTTGCGACAATAGTTGGACGATTCTCTTCAGGCGTCGTCGATACCTTTTTTGTAGGATGGCCCATCATTTAAATTTGCGGCAGTAGTTGGATGATTCTCTTCAGGCGTCGTCCGTCCCTTTTTTGTAGGATCTTTTTCCGACCACAGTGACGTCAGAGACGATGTTTTACTAAATTTTTGATATACACAGTACACACGTGAAATGGTCGTACGGGAAAATCCCCACTTCGTCGGTACTTCGAAACTGCTGTGACCCATTGATCGTGCGCCCACTGTAACACCACATTCAAACTCACTTAAATCTCGATAACCTGTCATTGTAGCAGCAGAAACCGATCTAACAATAAATACAATTATAGCAGATATGTAATTGACGGCATGATTACTCAACACATGTCCAATCGGGGAACTGTCTGGGAATCTTTCTGGCGACGGGAGTACATCAGCCAGGGCCGTCGCGAAAGGGCATCGGCTGTAGCGGTGGCTGCAGGACTCGTGCTTGAATCGGCGATACCAGATTATTTGGCGCTACAGTGGATGTCGGTGCATGAGAAACACCGTGCTGTAATCAAGTTTCGAATTCGGAGAGTTCGTCCACACATGTAGCACCCTCTCCTTCTCAGCTTGACAACGCCATACCTCATTTGAGCGTTGCAACATCTGCAACAATCCGACGCCTAGGGTTCACTGTCATCGATCGTCGTGCACACAGTCCGACTCAACACCATCCGATTCTCATATGTTTACAAAACTTAAAGAACAGCTTCGAGGACCTCACTTTGATAGTGATGAAGCAGTGTAGCCAGAGGTGAGTTTGTGGCTCCGCTAACAAAGTCGGACCTTCTACGGTGATGGTGTCAACAAATTGGTGTCTCGTTGGGAGAAATGTGTTCATCGCCAAGGTGAATATGTTGAGAAATAAATACGTAGACATGAGGAATAAAGGTGTAGATTGTTAATAACGTTAGTTTTATAAAAATATCTGTAGTAGTTTTCATGTGACAAATTCGGAAGCATTACTTTCTAGCATGCCATCGCATGGACATCAACTTCGCCGTGTAGTCCTCTCACTATACCCGTATTTTGTGCTTTGTACCAGGCATCTATAGCAGTAAAATTGAGAGATATACTCCATTTACTGTTAAATATGTCATGAAAATGCCTTCTCCGCTTAGGCAGTGTCCAGAATGGACCAGAAATTGCTTCATTAATCATTTCGCAACAGGTAAACGAACTAACCGAAGCACAACATAATAGCAACTATGTGACTACATTGCTGTAGTGCCTACACCGTATTATTATTATTATTATTATTATTGTTATTAGACGTAGTGGTCAGGCACAAAACATTGGCAGCCTGAAGTCTTCACATCTGTGCTAGTGCAGAAGTAAGGCGTCCAGGAATCAAGTGATTCATAAACATTAAATATAGTGCAGACATCTTAAATTGGTTGATCGGAAGTAGAAGTGCACGGTGTGGGTGATGCGAGTGCCTGTAAAGAGATAAGTGGTGGAGAGGAAGCATGTTTTGTAACAAGTGTCTATCCTCAATGAGGATAGTTAGCTTTGTTTTCTGAGACAGAGTTGTATGAAACACTCCCGATACAGTGGGAATTACTTCAACATTGTATAAAAAAGGTTATTATAAATGAGTAGTACCAACTGTCTCAATGAGGTATTCGTTCGCCGTTTGGTAAACCACCTACAAAAGAATCATTTATTTTTCATCTTTAAAAAACTAAAAGTTTTGAAAGACAATAGTTTTTTTCATTCTTAAGTTTACTTAGATGTTAATGTTAGTGAAGGTAGGGGTACTAGCTGATTGTACTAAGAAGTAATGCAGTCAGAAAGGTTCGGTGCCACTGTCTTAATAGATTTAAGAAAAACGAAGGAAAATGAAAATTTGACGGCCGAATGGTAATGGTTCAAATGGCTCTGAGCACTACGGGACTCAACTTCTGAGGTCATCAGTCCCCTAGAACTTAGAACTACTTAAACCTAACTAACCTAAGGACATCACACACATCCATGCCCGAGGCAGGATTCGAACCTGCTACCGTAGCGGTCGAATGGTAATGTCCTTGTCCGTTCAGTTAACCACTGCAGGCACATCTCTCGGTGTGTTCTGTTTGGCTCGCATATAGGATGTCCCATTTATCTTGACCACACCAAACAACTTCTTATCGATAAGGAAAATAAAAAGGGTATGAAGCAAATGGTGTTTACCTAGCGGGGTGATATTACCCAGAATTATTGCCTTTCCTGTAACATTTCACGTTGCAATGATATGTATAGCAGCATGGTTCCTCTCCTTAAGACCTGACCAAAAATGTATCACAGTGTAGCATTCACGTAAGCTTAACGCAAAGCTTACCTCGACTCCGCTGTGCTAGCACGGAGTGCAGGTAGTATAGCTTGCCCACTTGTTGGAGTTGACAGTAAAAACATGGAACACAAGAAATATGCACACCTATCACTACTTTTGGGTAATTAACATTCCCCGTAGATGAGTAGCATTTGCATCCTCTCTTTGTGTACGATTTTCTGTAACCTGCAGCTGAAGACTGTTTATTGAATGACCAGGGTTCATTTTACTTGTGTTTTCGTATGTTTATTCGCCTTGGTCCCTGCACTGTGGGCTAACGCAGGAGTCTGTTTTGTTTAAGTCTTTTAATGGAGTCGTGTTTATGTGAATGGTAGTCACCTTTTTGGTTCAAATGGGTCTGAGCACTATGGGACTTAACATCTATGGTCATCAGTCTCCTAGAACTTAGAATTACTGAAACCTAACTAACCTAAGGACATCACACAACACCCAGCCATAACGAGGCAGAGAAAATCCCTGACCCCGCCGGGAATCGAACCCGGGAACCCGGGCGTGGGAAGCGAGAACGCTACCGCACGACCACGAGATGCGGGCAGTCACCTTTTTGGACAGGTATTGAGGAGAGAAATGGAGTAGTTAATAAAAAAATCTAGGGCGTTATTTCAAAAAAGACATATTTCTGTTCATATCTTCGTAACGATGAAAGTTACAGGAAAGGCATTCGTGTTGTTTAATATGCCCCTAGTGGCTAAACCACTTTTCCTTGATACTTCTTTCTATTTTGCATTTCGACAAGAAGTTATTTGGGGAAGTGAAGGTATGTGTAAACACTACTTCCGACTCAGCTTTCGAGAAAAGAACGGTCAGTGTTTAACGTTACTTGAGACAGAATATCAGCTACAGTTAGGAAAAGATGGTAATCGGTACTGTGCACTTCAAAGGAACCAACCCGGAATATGCCTTTACCTGTCTACGGGAACCACAGATATCTGAATTTTCTGACGGGGTCTGACCACTACCATTGCTACATGATAATCATCATCATCGGTATCATCGCAATTGCGAGTCTAGCATCTGCCACAGTAGCATCTTGTGACGTACGAGTTTATGATCAGATCAAAAACTGGACTTAAACACGAAATTGTAACGCCCTGGAAGAATGTATTGTTTTGCACTGTTTAGAATATTTGAAAACCGTTTAATTTTAATCTGTCTGTATCTTCCCCCAGATCAGAGAGTAAAAAGAGAGACTGACTACTGTGTACTGCAGTATCTGAGAGTCGGTTGTAAAAAGGATAGCGATCAGCTTGTATTCTAATGAATACGCCTGCCTGACACTACGACTGCTATTTCATTCGTCCGCTCTTTGCGGACAGATACATTACTGGTGGTACAGTGGAGAGCAACTTAAGACTGCCATCGCAGGCACTCTCTTGACGTCATCAGGGTGAGCATTTTATAGTAGCATCTGAATAGATAGCCTACGAAACGCAGTGCCCCTTCCACGCCAAAGACACTCCGTGTCTCTTCTTGGCGGGACAAGCGCACTGGAGTCCGACTCCAGAACCAGCAATGTGTAACGTGTCGGTTGTTACAGACGAGAGCGCAGAGTGGCATGACGACCGAGCGAAGCGTATCCCCTTCTGAATGGAGCGTGAAGAGAACTACACGCGTGGACATGGAAATGGTCAGCACTCCGGTGCAACTGCATAAATTAGGCAGCAGCAACGCCATCGGCATTGTGACAGTGGACTTGTCATTACGAAATAGCACTTCTGTGTTGTTTTCTTTGTGAGAAGATAGTGTTGTGTCTCGTGTAACAACGAGAAATATGTTGTGTCGTTCCGCTGTATTTCTGCTTGCCTTGTTCAAGTTGCAACGACTGCCATGCGGCTATGGAAAAGATGGGTCCAGGAGGTTCACACTGGATGTCATGCAGAATCCCAACAGCCCCCCGCCATGCAACTAGCGCCTGAGAGGATAGACGCATTGTTCGCTCAGCCATAGAGTCGCACAACCATGTCAGATACTTCCTATGAGGAAATGGGCTTCTCCTGCCGCAGGACAAGTATCCAAAGTGGGTCGGCGTCAGGTGTACCACGACCGCCACCATTATTGCGGCTTCCTATGAGAGAGAGGCGCGCCCTTAGTTATACACAACGACAACACTGGACACAGAACTGGTTGGTACCACGTCCTTTTTTCATACGGGTCCCTGTTCCGCATACAGCATCACGATGGACGTATCAGCCTGTGGAGGCTCAAGGAGACAGAACCTTGCGAGATTTCAGTCGTCATCGTCGTACAGGCCCATCACCTAGCGTGATATTATGTGGTGACGTTGGGCAGGCTACACGATCTCACCAGGTTCGCATAGCTGGTAGTTTGGGCAGCAGGCGTCACGTTTCTTTCTGACGTCTTCAGGCCAGTAGCTGATCCTTTTGTTAGGGGTCTTCGTAACGATATCTTTCAACAAGATAACACAAGACGACATATTGCCTGTGCTGTCCTGACCGATCGCAATACACAGGCTGTTCAACTGTTGACCTGGGCAGCACGTTCTCCTGTCTAGGATCACTCTGCTCCACCTTAACTTAAAGTGGGAACAGGCAGCCAATCCAGCGCCACGAATTTCCACGAACATCTCGGAACTATCCGAAGTTATATATATAAGAAAACACGCCATTTTTAGTTGGTTGTTGGTTCACAAAAAGATCGACAACCAACTAAAAATCGCGTGTCTTGTGTTGCGCTTAAAGTCTTGTGGGTCTTTTCCTGCTTGCTGCAGGTTGCGTTAGCTGTCTAAAAATTGTTATTACTACTTCCTGGCGTTTCTATGCCAATAGGATGGTTAATCTGTTACGCGAGGAGGCTTGAAAATGTGGTATACATTTTCCAACTTTTCATTAGTGTAGGTATGCTAAAATTTATGTTTGCCTTTCACATGTATGCTGAATGGCAGTCACTGAAGATGATCTTACGTATGTCTGTTTTGCTGAATACATCAGAAGTTGTGCAGAGTATTTGCAGTCTTGCTTTACAATGTCACCAAAATGATCTCGAGTACCTACTAGAACGTTTCTCTCTTCATCTCATATATTTGTAAAACTTATTTGGTTATTCCAGTAACTGCATAAATAATGTACAGTGTTCGCCACGTTCTTTTCCAGACAGGTATAGCCCATGCGCATGCCTTCGCTGTCTTTTTAGCAGCAAATACCACCATGCAGAACTCGCCTCCAAGTATATAGGCGTTGTGGTATTCATCCCGTCCAAAAATCTAACCCCCCTGATAGAACAGATTCTAACCTAATCTAGCATAACCTAAGGTGTATACCGCAAAAAACTGTGAGCTGTGACGGAACTGTCGGCCGACGTTATCTGGCGACGGCGTCTGTAGGACGTTGTCGGTGGCACTGGGAACGCAGCCTTGAGGCACGTTTACATGGACCGTAAAACTGCACATTACCCACAATATATCCAGATGACGTTGCCTGACGTTATTGCGAGCACACGAATTGGTGCCACATGTTCTGCAACATTATTGGCCACTGTTGCCTAGAAATGTTTGCGGTAATACATTTTCGATCCATGAGTGTTTACAAGGGACCACACTATTTCCACAGAAGGGATGAAGTGAGCGCGGCTCTGCAACTTTTTTATGATTTAAATAATAAAAAACTCCACCAGTTACTTACTTTCTCATGCGTAGCACAAAGCGGGTAGAGAATTAATTCATATTTTCAAGTGCGTATGTTTACATGAATATTTTTTATAATGTTCGCATGTGTGATTTTCTGTCTCTCTTGCACTGGAGACGTAGAAAATCACACATGCGAAACACCACAAAAATATTCACGTAAACAAACGCACTTGAAAATCAAAATAAATTCTCGAAATGTGTTGTTCTAAGTATGAAATAATAGGTAACTGGCTCATTTAGTAGTTAAACCATGGATGACGTAGTTGAAGGTTTTCCTAAAACATTGGACATGATGAACGAAATCTGCTGCTTTTACTTCACACAAGGACTCAAGTGAGAAGGAAAAAGAGAAATGTGGCTCTGTGTATGGGCTCTTTTTTCAAGCAGGAGCAATGATTCCAAAAATGTTACAAGTAAACTGATGTTGGTTACACAGACTGTCGAAACAAGATTTCTAATTGGACTGAAAACTCTTGAAATGAGAGAGTATTGCAGTTAAATCATAATGCGCGATGACCCTTCGGAATTTAGCTACTGCCGATTCGGACACAAGTTTAATGTGCCTGTTTGAAGTTCACTATTCAGCAATAAGTCTCATGCTACCAGAAATATACAATGCTTTGTTAATAAGAATTAAAGGTTGAAACAATTTACATATTATTTTTCTTCGTCTGCACACGCCACTGTGCGTATAAATTGCTGCTGCGGGTGCGTCTCGAGACAGTATGCAATTCAGGATATCAGATGCAAACCATAGAGATGAAGAGCTTTTGGCCCTTCTTCCTATGTAACTTTGTTTGTCTCGCGTTTGGCATAGGTTCCAATGCTTCGAGATATTTTGTATGTTTCGCCAAGGGTGTTTACGAGCTCATAATCAACATCTTTCCAACTTTTCTTTTTCAGGTTGCGACCTTTTATATACATTAACCTTGACGTCCCATTGCTCTGATCGTGGACGAATAGCATTTATAAAATTCACAGTTCTCTCGTTTGTCCAATTCTCCATGGCTGCACACAACAGACAACTACAGCACATGAAGGTATATGTACACGCTCAAACTACCTTACAAAAGCGAAACGATACTACCAGTTGTATAGGTTAATTGAAGGGCTCATTTCAATAGTGGTACAAGTCCATTTTAATTCTTTCTGAGATACAGAGTTCTAAAGTTAAATGAGCGCTGAAAAATCTGCAGTAGACACACCAGAGAAATTAAAGTAGATATACTTTCTGGTATCTGGACACCAGAGAAATTAAAGTAGATATACTTTCTGGTATCTCTACTGCAGATTTTTCGGCGCTCATTTAACTTTAGGACTCTGTATCTCAGAAAGAACAAAAATGGACTTGTACCACTATTGAAATGAGCCCTTCAATTGTCGTCTTTAGCAACTGTGATAAAATCTTATTCAGACCTGAGGCGTTTCGCATTATTTTGAAGCACCTTTAGTGATCACTGTACGCATCCAGCAACAGCAAACACGTAAAGTGACGATAGGACATTGCACAGAAGTGTAAATGTGTTAAGTTTGGTGAAAGTGCTGTGTGCAAATATTCAACAAGTACACGTGGAAGACGAAGAAGAACTGAATAAACAACAAAAATCCGTGAGTAACGAGAAGAATGAAAACGCTTTGTAGTAATAAGTAAAGCACGCGAACTGTTAATGATCAAAACAAACGTAATAGTAAGAGAAAAAGAACCATATTTTTGCAGTGACTTCTGAAGGTGCATTAATATAAAGCGAAACACGTCTGGTCTGAATAAGACATTATTACAGTTGCTAAAGACAGCTTGTAACCTATACTACTTGTATATGTGCAACTGCGGAAAAAAGAGGCCAGAACAAAGAAGAAACGATAGTACGTAAGATTCACATGTTGTTGGATCAGATCTTTAGTAAGATGTAAGAATTTTTGCAGCCAAGATCTCGTCTTGAAATATTTTTATTTCCTGAGTGACCGGTTGCGACAGGTTTAGCTGCGATTTTTTTTAGTCTTGTGGAAATAATATTAACCTGCAAGAACCGTACAACCGTAACTAGAGCACACTTCACTTACAAAAGCCGGCCGCGGTGGTCTCGCGGCTCTAGGTGCTCAGTCCGGAACAGCGCGACTGCTACAGTCGCAGGTTCGAATCCTGCCTCGGGCATGGATGTGTGTGATGTCCTTATGTTAGTTAGGTTCAGGTAATTCTAAGTTCTAGGGGACTGACGACCACAGATGTTAAGTCCCATAGTGCTCAGAGCCATTTGAACTTACAAAAAACTGGCGCCATATTGGTTTGTCAAATACGTAGTCCGTTTGATGTATTTGAGAAGCCAATATGGCGCCTTTGTTTTGTAATCGGTGTGTGCTCTAGTTATGGTTGTACGGTTGATGCACATCAATATTATTTTAAGGAGATCAAATGACGACAGCTAAACTTGCAGAAATCGGCCATTGAGGAAGTAAAAATATTTCAAGACGAGATCTTCTCTGCAAAAATTCTTCTTAGTCATGAAACGATATTGTTTTCGCTCGGACGCGTGACTGTGGCGCTGACGGTGTGAGAAGTATTTAACAAAGATGAGAGCGGGAGAGAAGCATTTACATACAGGGATAGAGATAGATATTACCCTGCAGTACGAAATATTCCCCAGCCTTGGTGCACGACACTGGCAATCCTTCAGCAATACATCGGACGCGACCTACAAGAGCGTGCAGCGTCAGCAATATTGCCCGGCCATACCTCACAATTGTCATATACTGCAGTCACATTGCAACAATGTTGAACCGGCCGGAGTGGCCGTGCGGTTCTGGGCGCTACAGTCTGGAGCCGAGCGACCGCTCCGGTCGCAGGTTCGAATCCTGCCTCGTGCATGGATATGTGCGATGTCCTTGGGTTTAATTAGTTCTAAGTTCTAGGCGACTAATGACCTCCGAAGTTAAGTCTCATAGTGCTCAGAGCCATTTGAACCAGCAATGTTGAAGGCAATGCTATTGCGGTAAAATAGGGCCGACCTAGACGCACCTTTAGCGCCGTTGTTGTAGGCAGACTTAACGACCAGGCGTGAGCTGACTCGTCTGGCCTCGCAGTGTGTCCGCCTGCGAGCAGGAGTCGTCCACGCGTGTATCCGGCCTGGCCAGGCGCTGTGCGTGGAGGACGAAAACGCCCGGCCGCTGGAGCAGAACCACGGCGCAGGCCGCAGCAGCAGTCGGCAGTCGGGGGCTGCCAGCCGATGGCCGCGCGTCCTTCAGGAGAGCGGCCAGGGGAAAGCGCCCACCCTCCACACGCTCTGGTGCTTCCAGGACCTCGAGGTGGCGGTCAGCAATGGCAACAGTGTACCTGCGTCTCTGCTACTAGCCAAAGGCAGAACATTTTCATTTTTCATGGGGGAAAAGGGATTGTTTGATGCAAATATTGTATGTAAGTGCATTTCTTTACACTGATCAGCCAGAGCATCACGACCACCTATCTAATAGCCGCCATGCCCACCTTTGGCACGGTTAACAATGGCGATGCGTCGTGGCCTGGAAGTAATGAGGCCTTGGTAGGTCGCTGAAGGGAGTTGGCATCATATCTGCACGCACAAATCACCTTAAACGCCCGCTAAACCCGCTGGGCAGAACAGGTAATTAGGATTGTGGAAAGGGCCAAGTAGGTTCGGGTCAGTTTCACCTTCTAATTGTAATTTATTGTAATTTAGTAACACTTTATATTTACTAAGACGGTATCAGTTCTTTCGGACGGGAATCGGCAACGCGCCGCGAGTAATGAGTATAATGGGCGGGGGCACTACGAATGTAGTGCGGGACAATACGTTGAGAAGGTGGGTTTCGCGGGAGGCGTGCCAGAGATAAATACCTGCAGTCGCGCTGTGGCTCAGATGGATGTAAGCAGGATATCCCGGGTACGAGTCCCGGTCGGGGCATACATTTCTTCTGTCCCCGTTTGACGTACGTCAACGCCTGTAAGCAGCTAAGGGTGTTCATTTCATTGTAATTTCATTCTTAGTAACACTTTTACAACCAAAGCGGCACACAGCCGGACATTTACGGAATGCAACTCTTTCACGGCTGAAGGCCGTGGGCATACATTTCATCTGTCCCCGTTTGACGTACGTCAAAGCCTATAAGCAGCTAAGGGTGTTCATTTCATTGTAATTTCATTCTTAGTAACACTTTTACAACCAAAGCGGCACACAGCCGGACATTTACGGAATGCAACTCTTTCACGGCTGAAGGCCGTGGGCATACATTTCATCTGTCCCCGTTTGACGTACATCAAAGCCTGTAAGCAGCTAAGGGTGTTCATTTCATTGTAATTTCATTCTTAGTAACACTTTTACAACCAAAGCGGCACACAGCCGGACATTTACGGAATGCAACTCTTTCACGGCTGAAGGCCGTGGGCATACATTTCATCTGTCCCCGTTTGACGTACGTCAAAGCCTATAAGCAGCTAAGGGTGTTCATTTCATTGTAATTTCATTCTTAGTAACACTTTTACAACCAAGGCGGCACATAGCCGAACATTTACCGAATGCAACTCTTTCACGGCTGAAGGCCTTCAAACAAGAAATCTTAACGAATCAACAAGTTAAAAATCCAGTTAAGATAGCAATAAAATAATTTAAAAAATACATCACAGTAAAGTAGATAGAACAAACACACGCAAGGTGCAATAGAAATGGCTGAAGGCCGCAATTAGGTTTCAAAATTTTAGAATATATTACCATAGACTTCTAAAGGCAGAAGGTCACAATGTTTAAAAACAACAAATCTTAAAAATCAACAAGATAAAAATGCAATTAAAGAGGCAAATAAAATAAATTAAAAAAGAACTTATCAAGCCTACGTGGAAAGGCTCAAGGCAAAGCAGATAGAACAAACATATGCAAGGTTCAATACCAATGGCTGAAGGCCACAATTAAGTTTCAAAATTTTAAAATATGTTACCATAATCTTTTAAAGGTACAAGGCTGCAAGGTTAAGCTTGAAGATAAATTTGACAATTAATTCCGCAAAAATTTTAGAGAAAAAATAAAAAATAACCATAAGCCTTAAATTTCAAGCAGCTGAAAACAGATAATTAAAGACCGGTGACACTCAGAAGCCTCCAGGGAGGTCGGTCTGCCCTCGTTCACGTAGGCGAGACAGGTGGCGAGCCCAACTACACATGATCCGTCGGAACCTAACCAGGGGACAGCCACGGACCGACCGACACAGCGACTTCCTTCCCGTCAATCAGAACATGAAAACTCAAACAGAAAAGATCACAAACGTGAAAATGCACAGTGGAGTATGTATTAGCTGTCAAAATTACGCGTCATGTTGGACAGCGACAACAGGTGAGGGAAGGACGCTGCCTGAAATTACGTTAGTGCCCAGGGCAGGTAACCGGAACACTGACGCCCACTACGCAGAAAATTCCACTGGTGCACTCGAATTGTAGTCGACCAAAATAGTTAATTGCATCGCATGGCGGCTAAATTTCAGCAGTAGAAACACTCGGTGTTGCTCACAGGAAAACTCCAACTGACTGGCGGCCCGAACTCGCGACCCGAACTCTACGACAGTCAACGACGGGGAAGTAATAGCAGTCCAGCAAAGATACTACGAGAGGGGATATATCGATACACGCTGCTAGCGCCGCTCACGGTCAGGCAAAGCAGCGACTCAGTGACAGTAGTAATTTAAATTAACGTACTGAGATGGAAGTACGTTAAAAACAGGGTGTAAAATAGATGATGGCGGGAACACGAGCCATGCACGACTCGCAACTAGGTCCCGTAAATTCCAGGGAGGACGGTGATGAGCTCTGACGCCACGTTCAGATGTGTTCGACCGGCTTCAGATCTGGCGAGTTGGGGGACAGTGCCTCATTTGGAACTCGCCACTGAGTCCCTCGAAACACTTCACACTCCTGGTCTTGACGTGGCGGATTATCTTGTTGAAAAATGCCTCTGCTCTAGTGAAAGATGATCGTCATGAAGGGGTGTACGTGGTCTGTAATCAGTGTACGACACTCGTTGGGCGTCACGCTGCCTTGCATGAGGTGCATTGAATCCATGGGCCAACGAGATTGCTCCACAGAATGTAATGGAGCCGCTGCCGTCTCCCTCCCGCAGTACAGGGGTCAAGGAGATGTTCTCCTGAAAGGCGATGGATTCGTGGCCTCCCACGAGCACGGTGAAGAAGCTATCGGCATTCAGCAGACAATGCAGCGCTGTGGACTGCGCGAACGTCCATTGCCGATGGTCACGTGCCAATTCCAGTAGTAGTTGCCAATATCATGGTGTTGACACTGCCACATGCATCAAAAATGGCTCCAAGCGCTATGGGACTTAACATCAGAGGTCATAAGTCCCCTAGACTTAGAACTAACTAACCTAGCGACATCCCACACATCCATGCCCGAGGCAGTATTCGAACCTGCGACCGTAGTAGCAGCGCGGTTTCGATCTGAAGCACCTAGAACCGCTCGGCTACAGCGGCCGGCGAACCGAATCAGTGTCCGCATGAAGCCCAGGGGTGGTTCACCTCCATGCTAGTAAGTGTGAGAGTAGACTTTGTAATTACTGAAATGACATCAGGTGCCCTTTCAAGCTGTGAACGTCTTTTTCGTTTTCTCCTGCCGTTCTAGATGGTTCAGGGTGCTCTTTTTATGAGTCTGTGTTAGTGACCCAGTAACCAATTACCCAAACGCTATTACTACTGAAACTTCCTGGCGGATTAAAACTGTGTGCCGGACCGAGACTCGAACTCGCGACATTTGCCTTTCGCGGGCAAGTGCTCTACCATCTGAGCTACCCAAGCACGACTCACGCCCGGTCCTGACAGCTCCACTTCCGCCAGTACTTCGTCTCCTATAGCACTTGCCCGCGAAAGGCAAATGTCCCGAGTTCGAGTCTCGGTCCGGCACAGAGTTTTACTCTGCCAGGAAGTTTCATATCAGGGCGCTATTACTACTGTTTGTGGAAATGCAGACGCACGAAACTTCTTTATGATTTACCTTGCGGAAATAATACGTCAAAATCTTGAAAGTTGTCTAATTTGACTTCGATTTTTCAAAAAATTTGGAGAACGTCGTTGAAACAGGTTTTTCGTGAACCGCCTGTATTTTAGAATGAGATTTTCACTCTGCAGCGGAGTGTGCGCTGATACGAAACTTCCTGGCAGATTAAAACTGTGTGCCCGACCGAGACTCGAACTCGGGACCAATGCCTTTCGCGGGCAAGTGCTCTACCATCTGAGCTACTGAAGCACCACTCACGCCCGGTGCTCACAGCTTTACTTCTGCCAGTCTCTCGTCTCCTACCTTCCAAACTTTACAGAAGCTCTCCTGCGAACCTTGCAGGACTAGCACTCCTGAAACAAAGGATATTGCGGAGACTCGAAGTTTCGTATCAGCGCACACTCCGCTGCAGAGTGAAAATCTCATTCTGGAAACCTCCCCCAGGCTGTGGCTAAGCCATGTCTCCGCAATATCCTTTCTTTCAGGAGTGCTAGTCCTGCAAGGTTCGCAGGAGAGCTTCTGTAAAGTTTGGAAGGTAGGAGACGAGAGACTGGCAGAAGTAAAGCTGTGAGCACCGGGCGTGAGTCGTGCTTCGGTAGCTCAGATGGTAGAGCACTTGCCCGCGAAAGGCAAAGGTCCCGAGTTCGAGTCTCGGTCGGGCACACAGTTTTAATCTGCCAGGAAGTTTCGCCTGTATTTTGATTCCGTGACAATTAAAACTTTCACAGCCACTCTTGGACCTTCCCTACCTTCCCCCGAATATGACTGGGGCATGTCATGTTAAAATATCGTGCTGATAACTGACCGACGACTGGCTGCAGTCCCTTGACGTGGTCCAGTTAAACGTTTCCAGTGCTGCGTCCGCGCCACAGCCCGAGACGTCACGGTGCGCCTCCCGGCTCACATTCCGCTGTGGCAGCGTGATGCGGCACGGGGACAGCTGGTCGCCAGTGACCGCACACTGTGGAGTGTGTACCGGCAGGCAGTCTCCCACGTTCTTCGAATTAGCGCCGCGACAGGCTGGCCAACATTCCGCGGCCGCATTTCCACGGCTCTCGTCGCGCTCTGCAAACCATGAGCCTCGGCTGGCCGCCCAGGATGTGTTCCTGGTCCGCCTCGGACACTCGGGCCATCTGTGTACTCCGGGTCAGAGCTTGCGCTCCTACTGGTGAGGAAAAACATATACGCCTCGGTACTAAATATTTGTACATCTACATGGTTCCCCTGCAATTCACACTTAAGTACCTGGCAAAGGGTTCATCGAACCGTTTTCGTACTACTACCCTGCCATTCCACTCTCGAATGGAGCATGGGAAAAAGGAACACCTAAGTCTTTCCGTTCGAGATCTGATTTCTCTTATTATGATAATAATTTCTCCCTACGAAGGTGGGTGTCAACAAAATACACTCCTGGAAATTGAAATAAGAACACCGTGAATTCATTGTCCCAGGAAGGGGAAACTTTATTGACACATTCCTGGGGTCAGATACATCACATGATCACACTGACAGAACCACAGGCACATAGACACAGGCAACAGAGCATGCACAATGTCGGCACTAGTACAGTGTATATCCACCTTTCGCAGCAATGCAGGCTGCTATTCTCCCATGGAGACGATCGTAGAGATGCTGGAAGTAGTCGTGTGGAACGGCTTGCCATGCCATTTCCACCTGGCGCCTCAGTTGGACCAGCGTTCGTGCTGGACGTGCAGACCGCGTGAGACGACGCTTCATTCAGTCCCAAACATGCTCAATGGGGGACAGATCCGGAGATCTTGCTGGCCAGGGTAGTTGACTTACACCTTCTAGAGCACGTTCGGTGGCACGGGATACATGCGGACGTGCATTGTCCTGTTGGAACAGCAATTTCCCTTGGCAGTCTAGAAATGGTAGAACGATGGGTTCGATGACGGTTTGGATGTACCGTGCACTATTCAGTGTCCCCTTGACGATCACCAGAGGTGTACGGCCAGTGTAGGAGATCGCTCCCCACACCATGATGCCAGGTGTTGGCCCTGTGTGCCTTGGTCGTATGCAGTCCTGTGGCGCTCACCTGCACGGCGCCAAACACGTATACGACCATCATTGGCACCAAGGCAGAAGCGACTCTCATCGCTGAAGACGACACGTCTCCATTCGTCCCCCCATTCACGCCTGTCGCGACACCACTGGAGGCGGGCTGCACGATGTTGGGGCGTGAGCGGAAGACGGCCTAACGGTGTGCGGGACCGTAGCCTAGCTTCATGGAGACGGTTGCGAATGGTCCTCGCCGATACCCCAGGAGCAACAGTGTCCCTAATTTGCTGGGAAGTGGCGGTGCGGTCCCCTACGGCACTGCGTAGGATCCTACGGTCTTGGCGTGCATCCGAGCGTCGCTGCCGTCTGGTCCCAGGTCGACGGGCACGTGCACCTTCCGCCGACCACTGGCGACAACATCGATGTACTGTGGAGACCTCACGCCCCACGTGTTGAGCGATTCGGCGGTACGTCCACCCGGCCTCCCGCATGCCCACTATACGCCCTCGCTCAAAGTCCGTCAACTGCACATACGGTTCACGTCCACGCTGTCGCGGCATGCTACCAGTGTTAAAGACTGCGATGGAGCTCCGTATGCCACGGCAAACTGGCTGACACTGACGGCGGCGGTGCACAAATGCTGCGCAGCTAGCGCCATTCGACGGCCAACACCGCGGTTCCTGGTGTGTCCGCTGTGCCGTGCGTGTGATCATTGCTTGTACAGCCCTTTCGCAGTGTCCGGAGCAAGTATGGTGGGTCTGACACACCGGTGTCAATGTGTTCTTTTTTACTTTTCCAGGAGTGTATTTACGAATACGGAAGAGAAAGTTGGTGATTGAAATTTCGTAAATAGATCTCGCAGCGAACAAAACCGCCTTTGTTTCAGTGACTGCCACCCCAACTCATGTATCATATCAGTGACACTCTCACCCCTATTGCGCGATAACAGAAAATGAGCTACCCTTCTTTGCACTTTTTCGATGTCCTCCGTCAATCCTACCTGGTAAGGATCCCAAGTTTCAGCTACTAATAGCGAATACCCTGTTCAAGAATCACAAGAGGAGGTGGTATACTTGGAAAAGGCCGAGAGATATGGGAAGATTTCAATTAGATTACATCATGGTCAGACAGAGATTCCGAAATCAGATATTGGATTGTAAGGCGTACCCAGGAGCAGATATAGACTCAGATCACAATATAGTAGTGAAGAAGAGTAGGCTGAAGTTCAAGACATTAGTCAGGAAGAATCAATACGGAAAGAAGTGGGATACGGAAGTTCTAAGGAATGACGAGATACGTTTGAAGTTGTCTATAGATACAGCAATAAGGAATAGCGCAGTAGTCAGTACAGTTGAAGAGGAATGGACATCTCTGAAAAGGGCCATCACAGAAGTTGGGAAGGAAAACATAGGTACAAAGAAGGTAGCTGCGAAGAAACCATGGGTAACAGAAGAAATACTTCAGCTGATTGATGAAAGGAGGAAGTACAAACATGTTCCGGGAAAACCAGGAATACAGAAATTACAAGTCGCTGAGGAATGAAATAAATAGGAAGTGCAGGGAAGCTAAGACGAAATGGCTGCAGGAAAAATGTGAAGACATCGAAAAAGATATGATTGTCGGAAGGACAGACTCAGCATACAGGAAAGTCAAAACAACCTTTGGTGACATTAAAAGCAACGGTGGTAACATTAAGAGTGCAACGGGAATTCCACTGTTAAATGAAGTGGAGAGAGCAGATAGGTGGAAAGAATACATTGAAAGCCTCTATGAGGGTGAAGATTTGTCTGATGTGATAGAAGAAGAAACAGGAGTCGATTTAGAAGAGATTGGAGATCCAGTATTAGAATCGGAACTTAAAAGAGCTTTGGAGGACTTACGGTCAGATAAGGCAGAAGGGATAGGTAACACTCGATCAGAATTTCTAAAATCATTAGGGGAAGTGGCAACAAAACGACTATTCACGTTGGTGTGTAAAATATATGAGTCTGGCGACATACCATCTGACTTTCGGAAAACATCATCCACACAATTCGGAAGACGGCAAGAGCTGACAAGTGCGAGAATTATCGCACAGTCAGCTTAACATCTCATGCATCGAAGATGCTTACAAAAATAATATACAGAAGAATGGAAAAGAAAATTGAGAATGCGCTAGGTGACGATCAGTTTGGCTTTAGGAAAAGTAAAGGCACGAGAGAGGCAATTCTGACGTTACGGCTAATAATGGAAGCAAGGTTAAAGAAAATCAAGACACGTTCATAGGATTTGTCTACCTGGAAAAGCGTTCGACAATATAAAATGATGCAAGCTGTTCAAGATTCTGAAAAAAGGCTACAGCTTTGTCTTACACCCTTCTTCATACGAGCACTTCGTTCTTGATCGTCCACTCTTATTATTCCCTCTTGGTTGTTGTACATATTGTATATGACTATAGGGAGAGACGGGTCATATACAATATGTACAACAACCAAGAGGGAATAATAAGAGTGGACGATCAAGAACGAAGTGCTCGTATGAAGAAGGGTGTAAGACAAAGCTGTAGCCTTTCGCCTCTACTCTTCAATCTGTACATCGAAGAAGCAATGATGGAAATAAAAGAAATGCTCAGGAGTGGAATTAAAATACAAGGTGAAAGGATATCAATAATACGATTCGCTGATGACATTGCTATCCTGAGTGAAAGTGAAGAAGAATTAAATGATCTGCTGAACGGAATGAACAGTCTAATGAGTACACAGTATGGTTTGAGAGTAAATCGGAGAAAGAGGAAGGTAATGAGAAGTAGTAGAAATGAGAACAGCGAGAAACTTAACATCAGGAATGATGGTCAATGAAGTTAAGGAATTTTGCATCTTAGACAGTAAAATAACCAATGACGGACGGAGCAAGGAAGACATCAAAAGCAGACTCGCTATGGCAGAAAAGGCATTTCTCTCCAAGAGAAGTCTACTAATATCAAATACCGGCCTTAATTTGAGGAAGAAATTTCTGAGGATGTACGTCTGGAGCAGAGCATTGTATGGTAGTGAAAGATAGACTGTGGGAAAATCGGAACAGAAGAGAATCGAAGCATTTGAGATATGGTGCTACAGACGAATGTTGAAAATTAGGTAGACTGATAAGGTAAGGAATGAGGAGGTTCTACGCAGAATCGGAGAGGAAAGGAATATGCGGAAAACACTGGTAAGGAGAAGGGACAGGATGATAGGACATCTGCTAAGACATGAGGGAATGACTTCCATGGTACTAGAGGGAGCTGTAGAGGCCAAAAACTGTAGAGGAAGACAGAGATTGGAATACATTCAGCAAATAATTGAGGACGTAGGTTGCAAGTGCTACTCTGAGATGAAGAGATTAGCACAGAAAAGGAAATCGTGGCGGGCCGCATCAAACCAGTCAGTAGACTGATGACCAGAAGAAAAAAAAAAGGATCCCACACTGCTTAGCAATATTCCAGCAGAGGACGGACAAGTGTAATGCAGCCTGTCTCTTTAGTGGACGTGTCGCATCATGCCCGATTGGTGCTCCATCTGGATCGGAAGACTTGCCTATCTCACGTGATTTGAGTTGTTTCGCAGCACCTAAGATGTCTACTTTTATGTCACTCATACTAACAGCTGCTCTGGTTTCGAATTCTGCAATATTTACTTCGTCTTCCTTCGTGAAGGAATTACGGAAAAGTGCATTTAGTAACTCCGCTTTAGTGGCACCATCATCGGTAACATTCCGATCGCTATCGCGCAGTGACGGTATTGACTGTTTTTTTGCCACTGATGTACTTAACATACGACCAGAATCTTTTTGGGTTTTCCACCATATTTTTAGACAATGTTTCATTGAGGAAACTATTAAAAGCGTCTCGCATTGTCCGCACTAAATTTCAAGCTTCCGTGAAACTTAGCCAGTCTTGGGGACTTTGCCATGCTTTTTTGGTTGGTTCTGCAACAGTGATCTGACGTGTTTTGTGTACTATGGTGGATCACTCCCGTGTCTTATTAATTTATGCGGTATGAATCTATCTATTGCTGGCGATACTGTATCTTTGAATTTGAGCCATATATAGTCTACACTTGGACAGAATCACGCGGTGAAAAAAGTAAGTATGAGCTTCCATACTGCTCGTGCATTGGACAGGTTCACGCGTTACCCAAACAACAAAGCGGACCCCTTCTCAGGTTCCGTTTTCTATGAATTTAACTGTGATGGATGTTAGAAATTTTATGTAGGTCATACGGTACATCAGTTCAACACAGAATTTTAAGAGCGCAATAGATTGACTGAGAGCAATAGTACCACAGTGGAAGCTCCCTTGAAAGAGATCGTCCAGAGCATTTCAGAGGGCACCAAAGTCCCACAAACACAAGCAAGAAAGAGTGCACTCGAGAATATGGAAAAAAAGGAATGTCCCATGAGGAGTGATCAGTATTCAGGAATATTGACAGGACCGCTCAACTAAAGAAAAAAAAAACTGTATATGGAGACATGCCCTATTCCGAAAGATTTCCTAGATACAACACATTTAATGTATATTTGCTTTCGGGGTAGTGCCACTCGCACATGTGTCTTACCTCCTAACGTCTTTGACATTATATTCTAGAACACCCTACCTCGTTGCTTTCAATCTCATTGCTTGAGATATCTTTCTGCCATTAAACGAGCTCGTTCTAAGCGAAATAGTCCGTGGTGTGCTGCGAGTGAAGTAACGCCCGCGATTGTGCTTCTATCAGAGAGAAGCAACGGTTAACTGTGTTTGTACACACACACACACATCTTCAATAATAAAGAAATGCAGATGCAGTGTACGCTTATGGCTTCTACGAGGAATGTGCTCCTGCTACTGTAGAAGAAAACTGTCTGGGCTTTACGACACGTCGAATTCGCGATCGTAGAGTGTTAATAGGAGTTTTCACTATGTTTCATGGAACAGGTATTCTTCCAAGTTATCATTTTTCTTTTGAGTGTGCGGTTCTACCAACTGTGCAGGAACAGCAACACCGTGGTGAAATGGCGCAGCGTAGTCTACTGCCAGCACACGGCGACTTAATGCACGTATCAGTGACCTACTAACATTTGTACGGCGGACATTACATCCGGAAAATCTTTTTCCCGTATCACATACAGTGTATCCACAATCAGATTGCCGGCACCACCATATGACTTCAGTTTTGTCACCAGTTAAGTCGTTTACCATCATTAGTATTATTCGATGATGAGGCCACGTTCACACACGAGACAATCAATGATGGTCGCAGGAAGATTCACACAGTAGAGAGGAAACCAATTTCCAAGTTCGTTTTTCGACCAATGTTTGGAGCGAATGATCAGAAAAAATTACTAGCTTTTTTGGAATATTCGTTTGTTGAACGCCTTGAGGACATACCTTTCGCCAAGCGGACAGCAAATCTAGTTGCAGCTTGGCGAAACCCCCCAACATGTTGCGAGCCGTGTGAGGGAACACCTGAACCGCACTACCCTAATCGCTGGATTGGCCACCAAGATCACCAGACCTTACCTCATTGGATTTTCGTTTATGGTATTGGATGAAATCTGAGGTGTACAAAGGAAAGGTGAAGAAGGGAGATTAACCACTCGGTTGCACTACGGCCGCTGCTGCCCTCATTATGGAACGTGAAGACACTCTCAGCTAAGCAACACAACGTGTTCTCCCATGACTGTACAAATGCACTGAAGTTGACGTTGGATATTAAAGTATTTATTGTGAACTGTACAATAGCTATAATGTGACGTGTACGATAGCTCTTACAGGTGAAATCCGATTTTCCTATTGATACGTTCTAAAACACATGTTATAATACTACCTGTTGTAGTTGCGTACACGTGAAACTTCACAGAGTGTTGAAAAAAAAAACAATGCACATTGAGAGTGTTCCACCTCGGAAACTATTCGAAATAGTTCATATGTTCACATGAAGTGTTTTGCTTCAAATGATCGTTCCAGTCATATCCCTGAGAGCCGGCCGGTGTGGCCGTGCGGTTCTAGGCGCTACAGTCTGGAACCCTGTGGCCGCTACGGTCGCAGGTTCGAATCCTGCCTCGGGCATGGATGTGTGTGATATCCGTAGGTTAGTTAAGTTTAAGTAGTTCTTAGTTCTAGGGGACTGATGACCACGGATGTTAAGTCCCATAGTGCTCAGAGCCATTTGAACCATTTGAAGCATATCCCTGAGTATTGACCATTCATCTTGGGACTCCGTCTGCAGGCGCGTGCTACAAAAGGGCGGAACAAAATTTTGCACGAACGAGCTGAATTACGTAGCATAAGGTTTTTATAGAAATCTAGCCGAGTATCTGATGTAACGGAACCGTATAAATGTTGAGAATAAATGCCCAATCACTCTGAAATTACATGTGCTGTGTTGTAACTTACTACCTGGTCGAAATTGTGAGAGTTTCAAATTTCAGGGCTTAAAAATGTTTGTTCTTAATGTTTTGACTTCATGTTACGGAATTATTTATTATACGGCATGACGTAAGCAGAAAGACGTTTTGTGTGTGCGAGGTGGAACACATATATGATAATTAAATACGCCACCAAAAGACATGTAATTGTCAGCTGACTGCACGGCAACATCCGACGGTGGTTCGAGTTCTCCCTCGGGCGGGGGTGTTATCCTTAGCGTAAGTTCGTTTAAATAAGATTAAGAAGTGTGTAAGACTAGGAACCGCTGACCTCAGCAGTGGGGTCCCTTAGGAATTCACACACATTCAGTTGATTGTGAGCTGCCATGTCCCCGACGTACAGGTTGAGTCACTAATTATTCCCACCAAGAATAACTCCGAAAGTATGATAGGAGCTGAAAGGGTGTGGGACAAAAATTGCATGGGACAACGTGGGTCATAATATGACGTTGGTGTTTTTGTTGCTAGGTGGAGTCGCTTGATATACCAGGGTCCACTTTTTTTTTTTTTTTTTTTTTTTTGTAATGGGATGCTACAGTTTGGTACTTTTATTCTGATAGCGGCTATCGAGAAGGAAGCCAATGATGTGTAACAGTAAGGTCTTTGAAAGTCAACGAAACTCAAAAAAAATGGTATGAACGTCCATTTACAGAAAGTGTTCGAAGTGATGATCATTGGTATCAATGCAGTGCTGCAACCTTATTATTATGGATTCAGTCGTATTCCTTTATCGCATCGGCACTTATCGTAGCACATGCTCTGACAATTCTGCCTCCCATATCTTCAAATATAGATGGATCGTCTTTATAAACAGTCTTTTACGAATCCCCACAACAACAAAATCCAGAAGTTTGAGGTCTGGCGAACGAGCCGGCCACGACACATCTCCTCTGCGTCCAATCCAATCATTTGGGAATTGTCTCTGCAACTCATTTTTAGCCATCAGCGAAAAATGTGACCGATATACATCGTGTTGATACCACATTCTGTTCATTGTTCCTAAAGGTATTTCTTCCAATATCAGACCTAATGTTTCTTGCATGAATGTGGTGTACTTCCTACCATTAAGATTTCCTTCGACAAAGTAGGGGAATATAATTCCGTCTTCCAGAATCCCACACCAGTCATTTGCCGACCACGGTTTTGGTGTGCAACTTGCCGCAGCCAAAATGGATTTTTAGTTGCCCAATAATGCATGTTCCATGTTTTGCGAATGTACCCTCTTCAGTAAATAAAATCAAATTAATAAATGTGTCATCCCTCTGATTCTGAAGTTGAACCCATGGGCAGAATTCATGCGTTGCATACAATCCGTACCAGTTAATTCTTGCTGGAGACTGATACGGTAAGGATGATACTTATGGTGATGCAGAACACGAATATTACTCTGGCTCATACCAGATTCCCTTGCGATTTGACGCGAACCAACACAAGGATCTCGAACCACAGTGGCAAGAGCACCAATTTCCGTTTCGTCGTTAGTAACTTCCCTTTGCCGGATATGTTTCCGATGCGTTAGAGATCTAGTTGTTCTCAATTTATCATACACATATTTAAATGTACGACGTGTAGGGTGAGTACGTTGAGGATTTCTTTCAGCGCATAAGTCTCTAGCTGTCACTGAATTTCGTTGGAATTCTCCGTAAATGAGAATCATATCGACTTGCTCTTCGAAGCATACATCACTCACATTCGCTTCATTCGACGATACTAGTCTTACCGTTCCTATTAGTGTTGTATTGCGAAACCGTCGAATGGTGTTTACATGTCAATAGCACGTTAGATGGATTCCACGTATTCGGCGAATATTTATATTTGCACGATATACGAGAGAGAATTATCAGACCATGTGCTTCGATAAGTGTCGAAGTGATAAGGAATACCACTCAATCCATGACAAGAACACTGCAGCACTGCATTGATACCAATGGTCATCACTTCGAACACCTTCTTTATATGGACGTTCATGCCACCTTTGTGACCTTCGTTGATCTTCAAAGATCTTACTGTTACACATCATTTGATTCGTCTCGTTAGGCGCTATCACAAAATAAGTGCCAAACTATAGCATCCCAGTTAAGAAAACAAATTTGACTTTCACATCTCTAACGCGACCCCACCTAACAACAAAAGAACCAACGTCATATTATGGCCCCCCTTGTCCCATACAACATTTGTTCCACAAACTGCTATCACACTTTCGGAGTTATAGTTAGTGACTCACCCCGTATAACTAGGTGTGACCAGCAGGTCTGTGGCGACTGTTTCTCGGAGTATCTTCGAACAACTGTTTGGTGTAAAGTGGACAGTGTTGAATTAACTCGGTAGGCCAACATTCTGTGCGATATACATAGCTAGCTTTTACTTTTACATGCGTATGCTTCTACCGCAGTAATGTTATTTAAAGACGATGACAAATATGTAACGTTGTTATCTTTCGCGTTTACGACGACAGTGTTTGCGTATTGAAATGTACATTTGTACAAGCCCACAAAACATGAGAGTGTAAATTTACGAGCTGGAGTACGCACTTGAAATGGAAAACAATAGAAATCAGCTTATCGTGCAGTAAATAACAGTGATTGTATAACATCATTGGAGGTTAATGGAACTGTCTTCTGCTCTACCACGATTGGCCTGTATAACGATATGTTTACGTAATGTGTATACATAAACATACAGTTATAAATGTCCCCGTTCGTAGTCGCTAATTATAACAATATGTTTACTTTTGTGCTGTAACATATAGCTATAATCAGCGTTGGAAGTATATTTGCGAATGCCGACCGTGTGCGGCTGTTTCTCGTTGGATCGTCTGATCAGTCGGAAGTTGCATTGCAGATGAGAGTAAATGCCTATTCAAAATATAATTATTTTTGGATAGCTCAACATGAATTTCCTAAGGGACCGTAGTTTATCATGCATTTACCAGTAGAATGTGGAGCGGAGAAAATATTTCGCTGCATACAACTTCCGTCCGATTTCGACGAAAGAATTCGTGACTGTGAACTCTCTATTTGGCAGAAACATAAAGAAAATTAAATAACTTCATGAAGGAGTGAGACATAGATTCTACACTAAATAAATGGTTCATACACCAATTCCATTTAAATCTGAATTTATGGCAATTAATAGATGAACTTACACTACAATGAAGAATTTTAACATGGATGCCGTTTTGACTGGCACTTCTCTTCTCGTAATGACAATAATTCCTTTGAAGTTTTCACATACACGTCGCACAATAAATTTACTGCTATGCAGTATTGCACTTTTAGTATTGCACTTTTACTTTACACTAAAATATATTATTTTTAACGATAATAATACGGCGGCAAGACATGCGGGTCCGACACAAGTTACAAGAGACAAGAGAAGAATGACTAACTGTTCATCGAGAATATCTCGTACATAAAAAAAAAATGTGTTAAAGTGTTCTTCTTCTGTCCGTTTTTCGCGCCGCGGTTTTCAAAGTCAATAACTCACTGCATCGCTGACGGCGCTTCGACAATAAACAAGTTACGTCACAGGTCGTTCACCTTTTACATTCTCGCAACATTATTTGCTAACTGTAGCTGTTGCCGAGCGACTGCTCGATTAGTGAATGATTTGAAATGATAAGACAACCACATAATCTTACACCTGCTGTTGAATTAATGGGCCTTGTCCTTCATACGCTGTTGTTGTGGTCTTCAGTCCGAAGACTGGTTTCATGCAGTTCCTCATGGTACTCTGTCCTGCACAAGCCTCTTCGCCTCATCACGGCCGCAACTGACATCTGTTTCGAGCTGTTTATTGCGCTCAAGCCCTGGCCCCCTCCTATAACTTTTCTCGCCCCACTTCCCTGCATTTCCAAATGATTTCGTGGTAAGTCCTGTCAAGCAATTCCTTCTTTTTTTCTGGATGTACAATTAATTTCTTTTCATCCAGATTGGATTTAGTACCCTTTTCAGTAGTCATCTTAACTTCCCATCTAATTCTTTATATGTGTGGTCATATTGTCCGTAGTTGCTTTATAATGATTAAAAATCTTCGCAACTACAAGAAAGTTCGTATTTTTGTCACCAAAAGCGTTTCATTTTATTAATATAAAACATCATCAGTGGTGGCATTTTATGGCCGATTCTTGCTCAAGCCAGGAAGTGTCCAAAATTTAAAAAAAAAAACTGCCAAACAAGAGAATTCCTCTAAAAAGTGCAAGTACACGACAGTTCCTGACGTGAGCGTCTTCGGCCACAGAGTACCACTACTGATGACATTTTATATCGAGAAAACGAAACGTGTTGGTGGCAAAAATACTCACTTTCTTGCAGTTTCACCGGCGGATTTAAAATACCTTCAATTGCCATCCAACCATCAACATTGTTCTGTAGCATCACTTTGTAAAACCTTGTATTGTTTGCTTATCTGAGCTGTTTGTCGTCCCCGTTTCGCTTCCGTACAAGGCTGCGATCCATACAAATAGGTCCAGGAATTATTTCTTAACCATTAAATTTAGATTGGATGTTAACGGATTTCTGCTTTCAGAGAAGCGTTTTGTGCTGTTGTTGGTCTGTATATTATATCTTCTCTACTTCGACAGTGGTCAGTTATTTTCTGCCCAAGCAGCGAAATTCATCGACGACTTCAGTTTCTCATTCCTTGATCTAATTCCCTCATTATCTCCTGATTTAATTGTTTTACTCTAGTTGATATTCACCTTACAACCACTTTTCAAGAGACTATCCATCCCGTTCAGGTGGTAATCTCATATTCTCACTCTGGGCTCCGCCGTTCCATCAAATCTGTTTACTTTTATCCTCACAGCGGCTCATTTAAATACTAGCATGCTCACACACATCTGAATTACTTCTGTTGGAGCCCCTTCTCATATGCAGGAACTCAGCACGTAGTTCAATTTACAACTACCGTTGCAGACGCTGTATCTGTATACTGCCGAGAGGAATTGAACTTTATCGAATTGTGAATAGGGTGGGCCTAGCTTCTCGACAGAGTCGGCCATGAGAATCGGAGTTTACACATAAGTAGCAGTTTCCTGTCACCATACTATTCAATTATGGAATATTTCTCGGCTAAGAGATTGAAAGATACAACAAAATTTCGACTCTACATACTATATTGTTGTTCTTTTAGATTCCGAGAGCACGTATAGAATGTTTTTTTTGAAGGACGCCCATCTCCTTGAATTTCGTTCCAACCAATCTCGTGAACGGTGTTAAAACTGTGACGGATCATCAGAGCACTCCAACGTCATCAGTCTCTTGTTGAAACGGTGCCGTAGACTTCGCTATAGTTCACAGTGAATTCATGGACGTACCTGTAGTTAAAGTGTTGATGAATTTTTATAAAATTTGTGCGGAATTAAAACCAAGATTAATAAGCAAAATGTTTTCACAATTAAAGAAAGGTTGAACAGAAACTTGATCTGGTAAAAATGTTAATTTGGAAAAAAGTATTACTTTTGTTTAACAATTCACGTGGCGACCACTGTTCAGGTAGGGATTGCAGTTCTCTGTGAGCGCCTGCTGGTCGTCAGATAGATGACACGCGTAACAGATCTGCTTGCCGTGTAGTTAGCCCGGTACTTGTTAGGCGTTGCCTCGTCCAGCTCTTCCTTCAACCAACACTGTCAAACGTTACAATCTCATGATGCGAACCTCTTCCTGTGACATAGCTCTTGCAGATCTTTACAGCGCCAGGAGCACCTTTCAGGATGTTTGTTTATGAGCCCATGGCCCTAAGCACATGATTTACAATGGTTATATAATGAGTGACAAAATACACTATAAAAATATCTGTGAAGGATGCTCACAGTACAAAAACGCAATAAAACAAAACATAACACTGCAGCCGAAAAACTGCATACTTGTGTTTTCATATTCTGACATTCATATTGGCGACACATTCTAGGTAGGACGTTGTGATGAAGAAAGCCAGACTAGCATGGCGGGCTCTCAATTCATTATCCCGGGCAGTGTGTTGCACAGTCGCGTTTCGAGTCTCACAGTTATAGCTAGGGCTGAGTTGCTTTCCTCACTTACGGAGATTATGGGCACATATTCCGTGTTTAGGCTCTTCCATATCTATCGTGTAAGTGCAAAGTCGTTAGCTTTTTCATGTTGGACTGACATGATCACGGTTCTCGGTGGAGCCACTATCATAAAGCTGAAATAAGCTTTTTTTTTTCAGTCATCAGTCTTCTGATGCCAACCTTTTTATCTCGGAATAGTATTTGCAGCCTACGTCCTGAATTACTTGCTGGGTGTAACCCAATCTCCTTCCACTACAGTTTTACCCTCTGCAACTCCCTTAGTACCATGGACGTTATTCCCTGATCTTAACAGATGTCCTATGATCCTGTTCCTTCTCCTTGTCGGTGCTTTCTACATACTCCTTTTCCTCTCCGATTCTGTGGATAACCTCCTCATTCCTTACCTTATCTGTCCACCTAATTTTCAACATTCTTCTGTAGCACCACATTCAAATACTTCCATTCTCTTCTGTTTCGGTTTTCCCACAGTCCATATTTCATTACCATACAACGCTGTCCTGCAAAAATACATTCCCAGAAATTTCTTCCTGAAATTACAACTTTTGTTTGCTACTAGTAGACTTCTCTTGGATAGGAAAGTCCTTTTTGCCAGTGCTAGTCTGCTTTCCATGTTCTCCTTGTTCCGTCCCTCATGGCTTATATTGATGCCTCGGTCGCAGAATTCCCTAATTTCATCCACTAAGCGATCTCAGGTTATAATAAATTTGTCCCTGTCCTCATTTCTGCTACGGACAGGGAAATATCGTCTTATTTGATGGTCAAATTCGATGCTCTTGTTTGGTGGTTTAGACCTTTTATTTTTCAAAATTTTATTTTCTTGTTTTGTTGTGATTTTCATTCCGAAGACTGTAATTGATGCAGTTTTCTATTCTAATTCGCGCAAGTATTTTTATCTCTGCGTAGCTCCATTTGAACGTGCTTACTATAATCAAGGCACGGTCTCCCACTACCATGTTTACCCCCCCCCCCCCCCACACACACACACAGAAACACTTCCCTCCGTTATCAAACTGATTACTCCTTGGTGCCTCTCCCGATCTGTCCTATCAACCAATCCCTTCTTTTAGTCAAGTTGTGCCATAAATTCCTTTCCTTCCCAATGCTATTCAGTACCTCCTCATTAGTTAATCGAACTACCCATCCAATATTCAGCATTCTATGTGGCACCCAATTTCGAAAGCTACAGTGCTGTTCTTGTCTTAACTGTTTATCGTCCATGTTTCACTACCACACACGGTTAGACTCGAGACAAATATATTCTGAAAAAACTTCCCAATACATACATTTATCTTTGATGTTAAAACATTTGTCTTTTTTAGAACAGCTTTCCTTGCCAAAGCTAATCTGCATTTTACATCTTCTCTTCTTCTGGAAATATCAATTATTTTTCTGCCCAAATCAGAGAGTAGGCAGGCCGTCACATCTCGATTAGGACCGCAGTTATTCGGAGGATTTTTATCCTCCTTTGATTGCTCTTTCGGTATTATGTTGAACACATAACTGTAATTACATTTTATTTATTGTCCTAACGATAAACTGAACTTGAATAAAACCACAAACATCTGTTAAGTGATGATTTGTTCACGACCGGTTTCACTGCGTTAAAGCAACATCTTCTTGTAGTCCTACATGGGAAGGAAAGCATGCGTGTAATCGTTATGTTTAAAAAATTATATAAGGGCAGACAGTAAAATTAAATGTAAGTAAAACTACTTACGGTAGCGTCACGTAGATTAGCTCACAGACACGCCCCCAACATTCATAGTCACAGAATCCAACCGCGTGAAGAGGGTAAGTGGCCAACAAATAATAATCGACGGAGCATTGGGACGAGTAGTGCAAGGGATGAGACTTTACGACAAAAAGAGAGGTAGTTAATGTTATAGACAAAAAGAGAGGTAGTTAATGTTATAAATAAGGTAGTAATGTAACAAGACTTGAAGACAATCCTTCCACTTATTTAGCATCCGTAGGTTCAGTTCTGGTACACATACCACTCTGCAAGACATATTATATATTTTATAGCTTTCTTGATACTTCTGCGCTGCATGAACTTTGTCATGGATGACTACTCCCATGTATCCAGAATAAGATTTTCACTCTGCAGCGGAGTGTGCGTTGATATGAAACTTCCCGGCAGATTAAAACTGTGTGCCGGACCGAGACTCGAACTCGGGACCTTTGCCTTTCGCGGACAAGTGCTCTACCATCTGAGCTACCCAAGCACGACTCACGCTACGTCCTCACGGGGTACTGGCGGAAGTAAAGCCAGTGAAAGGCAAAGGTCCCGAGTTCGTGTCTCGGTCCGGCACACAGTTTTAATCTGCCAGGAAGTCGAGCCAATGTCCACAAATCAGTGTGCATTAAGAAGGTATCGCTCGAGCTTGTAACAATTCTGTTCGATATCGATTTTTTTCTTGTAACTTTTATGTTTTCTTATGCTTGAAAAAACATCTGTGTTTCAATGCTCTTTGGTTGAACACATATGGAAATAATTGCTCTTATTTTCCGTAAAGTTATTTAACAAGAATTAATTTGTGAATGTAAGCCCCCGGTAGCTGAACGGTCAACGCGACAGAATGTCAATCCTAAGGGCCCGTAATCGATTCCCGGCTGGGTCGGAGATTTTCTCCACTCAGGCACTGGGTGTTCTGTTTTCCTAATCGTCATCATTTCATCGCCATCGAGGCGCAAGTCACAGAAGTGGCGTCAAATCGAAAGACTGGCACCCGGCGTACGGCCTACACGACGGGAGGCTCTAGTCACACGAGATTCACATTTTTATATAAATCATTTTGCAATTCGTTTTGGTCATATGATGACAATACGGTAAATGACAGCATCATCTGCGAACAATCTAAGATGGCTTCTCGACTGTCTCCTATGTCGTTAATATGGATCAGGAGCAATAGAGGACCTATAACACTTCCCTGGGGAACGCCGGATATTACTTCCGTTTTACTCGATGACTTTCCGTCTATTATCTGTTCCCTTTCTGACAGGAAATCACGAATCCAGTCTCACAACTGGGGCGATATTCGATAGGCACGCAATTTAGTTAGAAGACGCTTGTGAGGAATGGTGTCGAAAGCCTTCTGGAAATCTAGAAGTATGGAATCAATTTGACATCCCCTGACGATAGCACTCATTACTTCATGAGTGTAAAGAGGTAGTTGTGTTTTGCAAGGACGATATTTTCTCAAACCGTGCTATGTGTCAACAAATCGTTTTTATAAGGTAGATTATAATGTTCGAACACAGTTCTAACATTCTGGGTGGTGTCTGTTTGTTCTAAGTAGCGTCTCCCAACCACCTTCGCGCAACGACGCTCTGAGCGTGTTTTTTAGGGAATTGACTAGTTTGAACCTTGGACCTGTTGCTGGTAAGGAGACGCCAGACCACACATGACATGTAGAGTTCAGAAGAGTTAAGTGAGACTAGTGATGATATAATCAAATACTTAATGATTTCAGCGTCAGCTCCACTGCACTCCCTGTAAAAGAATCTTAATACTAACTAAATTTAGTGGAAGGGGTTCAAGGCTTTCCTATTGTTAGTGAGCTGGTAAAATAACATCGAAAAAGCTGTTAAGTTTGCCACTGGAATTTTTATTCTACTCACAAAACATTGTTTATAAATTGCACTATTGATGAAACGAAATAGTTTAATACAGGATGATAAAAAGCTACTGCGTTCAACAAAAATGTGAACGAAAATTCCCTGAATGGGTTTCCAAGTTCTACAATGGATCGAAGGATGACCTATGCCATATTACATCTATAATCTAGATAAGTGTTAAGTTTCATAAAAGAGAAAACTATCAAAATGATCTACAGTGACCCTCAATTATCTTTAATTACTTATTTAACTTGTCGTAAATTACAGTGGCTGATGTGGCTTCTCAATAATTATATAACAGAAAAATCATTGCGTTTCAGATTTTTACTTCATGTAGCAAATGTGAATACCATGAGCTTTAATTGACGATCGACACTAGTATTACGCAAAACTGGGGTGTAACAGATGAGACTTCCGCAGTTCTGAGTGAAGCCTTATGCGCTCAAAAATGCGGCATTGCGTGTTTTCATTACCTTGACGGTGTTTAGGCAGCGTCAGGGGGCGGCAGGCGGCACAGCTCCACGCATCTCGCCATCTCGGAAGCAACTCTCTCCTAACTTCTACTTACCACAATTTACCGTAGTTTAAAAAAAGCTATCTGGCTGTGTTTTCAATTGACCAGTCAGAGTCTCAATGTTAACCTTAAGCTCCGCCTACAAAATTCTGTATGTTCAATGAGAAACGTTATACTTTTCGTGGTGGGGCCATGTTTTTAACGTTTGCAACGTAACAGAGACGCGAGAAAGTCTCACGCTAAAACTTGCAGCTGGTGTGGCCCTTTTAGTGTTATCGTAAGATCTTTATTGTTCTTCTGGAGGGCTCTATCTTTTAACATGGCCTGGGGGGTGGTTTTGGCGGTCAGCTGGCGACATGGGTGTCCGTCCCTTATCGTAGGGGCTTCTAGCTTAACACGGTTCTGCTCTCGGCTTCTGTTCCCGTTTCTTCCCTCGGAACTGCGTCTGTTTCACGGTGGGAAGGTATGACATGCATTTAGGCGTTCTTGTGTTAGTCTGTGGCATTCCATTTGCTCACTCGTTGATCGTATTACTTTGGTTAATTTAATGTCAGGATTTATTCGGAACTATGTGACATACTGTCGGATTTGCTATCATGTCAGAGTTTTCATGGAAGGTGTTGGATTTGCCTGACACCTTACACAGTATATGTTCCAAAACCCTGCTGCAAATCGACGTTAGTGATACGGGCCTGTAATTCAGCGGTTTACTCCTATTTCACTTTTTGGATATTGGTGTGACTTGAGCAATTTTCCAGTCTTTAGGTACGTATCTTTCTGTGAGCGATCTGTTGTATATAATTGCTAAATTTGGATCTATTGTATCAGCATAATCTGAAAGGAACCTGACTGGTATACAATCTAGACCAAAGGCCTTGGCTTTATTAAGTGATTTAAACTGCTTTGTTACACGGAGGGTATCTACTTCTATGTTTCTCATCTTGGCAGTTGTTCTTGGTTGGAATTCAGGAATATTTACTTCGTCTTCTTTTGTGAAGGAGTTTCGGAAAACCGTGTTTAATAACTCTGCTTTAGTGGCGCTGTCATCAGTGACTTCATCGTTGTTATCGCGCAGTGAAGGTACTGATTGCGTCTTGCTGGTGTGCTTTATGTATGACCAGAATCTCTTTAGGTTTTCTGACACCCTACACAGTGCTTGTTTGTTTCATATTCCTACGTGAGCCTGCTGAAAAGTAGTACCTCTGAATTTTTCATTCTGTTCTCATTTAGGGTTGTGGTATGACATGTAATGTATGTTACTCGGTCGACTTTCCCACATCCTCTGGTCGAACATGGGGATTAGACCCTTCCACTATCCTACATAAGTCCCTCATCCACCCCATCCTATGTTATGCCTACCACACTTGGAACCCCGTCTCTGCCCCCCCCCCCCCACCCATTACAAATCTCTCCAAACGCTTGAGCGTCATGCACTCCACCACCCTTATCGCATCCGTCTCCTGTCCCCCATGCAGATCCTTTATGATCTGATTCCCTTCCCTCATCTCCTCCTGCTCCTTGAATGAATACAGATCCTATATGTCTCCCACAAACTGGATGCCCCTCCCCCATCCTTTGGTTTCCCCCATCCTCTCTCACCCTAGCCCACTGCCACGCCTGTACCACAGTATCCCACCTGGTTTCCATCTCCACACACTCCATACAATTACCCAAGGTGGCTTCCGCCAACTCCCCCTCTTGGATGATGTCCTCGTGCCTCCCACCTACCCCTCCTACCAGATATAATCCCTCCTTCTTCCCCCCTCCTCAGGGCTCCCTCTCTCCCTCCCTCTCACCCCTTTTTCCCTGCCAAACACCTTCTTTCTCCTTTTCACGCCCCCCCCCCCCCACAAGGCTTCTGGCTTCTTTCCTTCTCCCCTCCACTGCACTCCTCCTAACCCACTCCTGGTTTCCCCCTACCGTCTCCCCCCTCCCTTTTCTTCCCCCTCTCCTTCCTTCGCCCAGTGTTAGATCTCCTTGGGTGCAGTGATTTTTAACGTTTTTGTTGTGGTCAGTGTTGTGTGTTAGTTTTACTCCAGTGCCGTGTGCATTGCTATATTCCACCAGCACCAACAGTGTCGCTAGTGTCATTAATTTGTGTTTCCACTATGGGGTTTTCTTTGTTTGCGTGTCGACTCACAGTGTTCATTCTCCGCATGTGTGTGTGGCTCTCATCTAAGTGGTTTCTAAATCTATCATTTACACTCATCTAGTTTCTTGTTTATTCATCACTTTATACCATTCTATGTTAAGTGTTCTTTTCTCATTTGACTATGTTTTTTTTTGTAACTCTCTTGGCTGAAGAGCGGCATATTGTGCCTCTGCCAGCCCACCCCATTTTGGGAAAAGAAATAACAATAAAGAAAAAAAAAAATACTTTCCTACATTGCCTACACATGTTGCAGCCGTTTGTCACTAGAGGGCTCCAAATTGTAGCGCCTAATGGGGGTGTGTCTACGTGAGAAACAGCGTGATGTAATCGAGTTTCTAACCGTCCAGATACGGAGCACCCTCTCCTTCAGCATAACAATGCCAGAACACACATGAGCGCTGCCACATCTGCAACAACCTGTTGCCCTGGGTTCACTGTCATCGGTCATCGACTATCGACCGTACAATCCCGGTTTGGCCCCAACCGATTTTGATCAGTTTCCGAAACTTTAACAACGCCTTGGAGGCTGTGCAAGCAGAGGTGATGCTGTGGTTCTGTCAACAAAGTCAGGCATTCTACAGGACGGTATCAACATACTTGGTTCTCATTGGGAGAAATTTGTTTTTTGCCAGGGTCAGTATGTTGAGAAATAAATATGTAATTGGAAGAATAAAGGTGTAGAATGTTAATAAAGGTTGTTTTATTTAAAAATGTTTTTATACTTAGAGTTTATGACTTCGATTCCGGGTCTAGATGTTTTTGTTCTATTTTCTAATTTTAATATCCGCAATAATGCTGAATGTTTTTGAAAGAAAAGTAATGAGAAAAATCTGGGCACCTGTGTTAGTGAATTGTGTTTGAAGAATTCTAAAGGACAATGAAATTTATCAGCTAATGAAGCAACCCACTATAATCCGGAAATTAAAAAGTAGGAGACTGCAATGAGCTGGACATGTGAATAGAATGGAAAACAATGGTTTCACCAAGAAAGCATTTGAAGGAACTCTCCATGCAAGACCATTGGGCCGACCTCGTACAAGGTGGAAAGATGACAGAGAGAAGGACGTCGCAGCCTTAGGAATTTCCGCAGGGTGGAGAGAGACTGTGAGAGATAGAAGGTGGTAGAAGCAGATTGTTGATGCAGTGTGTGGTCTAGAGGGCCTGTGGTCGCCGAGAAGAAGAAGAAGAATGCTAGTATACCCTGATTATCGCTGTGTATAAACGGAATGTCCCGACTGACTGATGGAATCACTGATTCATCATCGTCCAATCCAAACTGTTAAGGATACAAACTTGAAATTTGGAGGGGGTGTGGAGCTTATACTGTAGACGTCGTTAAGAAATTTCAACGCTAATCGGGTGAAATAAAGGATGAAGCATCTTAATAAAATATTTAGATATATCAAAAAATTTTATAGTTAAATCGCTGAAACGTGGTATTTCACTTTTCTGTTACATATAAAGAAATCTTTGTTAGGGGATGATAGTTTCTGTAAAAATATCACCAAACAAACGCAAAAGGCATGATTAACAAAAAATAAGGTTTGCTGCTACCAAACTCCCTTTTTCGTCAATAGTACATTCGCGAAAGACCATGCTTCTGTGGCCTTAATTAACGTGAAAAGTTTAGAAGATGGTGCAATTGACAAACAACATAGAAATTCAATTAAAGGAAAAAATATCTATGGAGATCACAGAGTTAACGCTAGCAAAGCAGTGGACGCTAAGCTAGTTACATTATTTGCATGACACAGAAACATGTTTAATGTTGAACGAAGCAATTATTAGTCATAAATGTCAGAAATAATGGTGAAGGGTTATAATCAGTTAAAATAGCAAAGTTGTGAATGTGGAGATTTTGAACATTATTATTAAATTTAGTAAGGGGGAACAGTTGTAATGTTTTATATACGCTGCTAGTGACAGAATATGTTTCATAAACCATGTTAATAGCAAAGACGTGCTCCAACTGTTGTACAACGATCAAGAAGCCACTTAACGTATCATGCAGTCTCGAGTTAGGAAGTAAAAAAAAAATAGCACTCCGTCTTCAGACTACCAAAAAAAAAAAATGGTTCAAATGGCTCTGAGCGCTATGGGACTTAACATCTATGGTCATCAGTCCCCTAGAACCTAGAACTACTTAAACCTAACTAACCTAAGGACAGCACACAACACCCAGCCATCACGAGGCAGAGAAAATCCTTGACCCCGCAAGGAATCGAACCCGGGAATCCGGGCGTGGGAAGCGAGAACGCTACCGCACGACCACGAGATGCGGGCTTCAGACCACATCTGGTCCAATGAGACCATCCGACCGCCGTGTCATCCTCCGGTGAGAATGCAGAAAGGAGGGGCGTGTGGTCAGCACACCGCTCTCCCGGTCATTATGATGGTTTTCTTTGACCGGAGCCGCTACTATTCGGTCGAGTAGCTCCTCAATTGGCATCACGAAGCTGAGTGCACCCCGAAAAACGGCAACAGCGCATGGCGGCCCGGTTGGTCACCCATCCAAGTGCAGGCCACACCCGACAGCTCTTAACTTCGGTGTCGGCGGGGTCAGGGATTTTCTCTGCCTCGTGATGGCTGGGTGTTGTGTGTTGTCCTTAGGTTAGTTTGGTTTAAGTAGTTCTAAGTTCAAGGGGACTGAGAGCCATTTGAAGCATTTTTTTAACTTCGGTGTTCTCGCGAGTATCGGTGTATCCACTGCGGCAAGACTGTTGCCTTAAAAAAATGACTCAGACCCAAAATCGAATTCGAGCATAGCAGCATAAACCTGCACCTCATTGCATAGCTGCACAGCGTAGGCTGTAGACACTTGTCGTATATGAGATAAGAGTGTCGCCAACCTCCGTAGTTTGACGTCTGTTTTCTACCGCAAATAAGCACGAGGCGAAATTTTGTAACAGACCTCGTACTGTTGGCGCGGAAGGGTTCGCTCGCTGCCATCCGAGTGCGCGTATTTTGGCTCAGGCTACAGTAGTAAGCAGTGGCTTTGCTCAGTCGTTAGACCGTGCTGGGTATATGGGGCTGTAGTGGTCGCCTCGGCACGAGAGCGCTAGACCAGACCAGGGCAGACCGCAGCAGACAGGGGACAGGCTGTTGCTGCTGCCGGCCCTCTGCATGCCCCGGGTGTCGCTCGCCGCCGCCATGAATAATGAATGCCCCGAAGGAGAGGCGGTGCGGCCGCGGACCTCCGTGTGGACGCGGTGGGCGCCGTCCTGCTACCGTGTCTGCACTGGCCACACTGCTCTCTGCTTTGCCCTGGGGACACGGACAATGTCAGACGGCGGCACACTGTTCGGCGTAAGGCTGAAATAAATACACTCCTGGAAATGGAAAAAAGAACACATTGACACCGGTGTGTCAGACCCACCATACTTGCTCCGGACACTGCGAGAGGGCTGTACAAGCAATGATCACACGCACCTGGGACCGGACCGCAGCGACGCACGGATGCACGCCAAGACCGTAGGATCCTACGCAGTGCCGTAGGGGACCGCACCGCCACTTCCCAGCAAATTAGGGACACTGTTGCTCCTGGGGTATCGGCGAGGACCATTCGCAACCGTCTCCATGAAGCTGGGCTACGGTCCCGCACACCGTTAGGCCGTCTTCCGCTCACGCCCCAACATCGTGCAGCCCGCCTCCAGTGGTGTCGCGACAGGCGTGGATGGAGGGACGAATGGAGACGTATCGTCTTCAGCGCTGAGAGTCGCTTCTGCCTTGGTGCCAATGATGGTCGTATGCGTGTTTGGCGCCGTGCAGGTGAGCGCCACAATCAGGACTGCGTACGACCGAGGCACACAGGGCCAACACCCGGCATCATGGTGAGGGGAGCGATCTCCTACACTGGCCGTACACCTCTGGTGATCGTCGAGGGGACACTGAATAGTGCACGGTACATCCAAACCGTCATCGAACCCATCGTTCTACCATTCCTAGACCGGCAAGGGAACTTGCTGTTCCAACAGGACAATGCAATTCCGCATGTATCCCGTGCCACCCAACGTGCTCTAGAAGGTGTAAGTCAACTACCCTGGCCAGCAAGATCTCCGGATCTGTCCCCCATTGATCATGTTTGGGACTGGATGAAGCGTCGTCTCACGCGGTCTGCACGTCCAGCACGAACGCTGGTCCAACTGAGGCGCCAGGTGGAAATGGCATGGCAAGCCGTTCCACAGGACTACATGCAGCATCTCTACGATCGTCTCCATGGGAGAATAGCAGCCTGCATTGCTGCGAAAGGTGGATATACACTGTACTAGTGCCGACATTGTGCATGCTCTGTTGCCTGTGTCTATGTGCCTGTGGTTCTGTCAGTGTGATCATGTGATGTATCTGACCCCAGGAATGTGTCAATAAAGTTTCCCCTTCCTGGGACAATGAATTCACGGTGTTCTTATTTCAATTTCCAGGAGTGTACAATGAAGGGCCAAGGGAACTGGTACACCTGCCTAATATCGTGTAGGGTCCCTACGAACACGCAACACGGCGTGGCATGGACCGGAGTACTGCTGGGGTGAACTCACCGGATGAATCCTGCAGGGCTGTCCGCAAATCCGTAAGAGTGCGAGGGGGTGGAGAGCTCTTGTGAACAGCACGTCGCAAGGGGTCCCAGATATGCTCCGTAATGTTCGTGTTGGGAAGTTTGGTAGCCAGTGGAAGTGTTTAAACACAGAAACTATCGCTGGAGCCCCTCTATTGAAACGCTGGATGTGTCAGGTGTCGCATTGAGCCGGCCGCCGTGGTCGACCGGTTCTAGGCGTTTCAGTCCGCGCTGCTGCTAGGTCGCAGGTTCGAATCCTGCCTCGGGCAGGGATGTGTGTGATGTCCTTAGGTTAGTTAGTTGTAAGTAATTCTGTCTAGGAGACTGATGACCTCTGATCTTGTCCCATAGTGCTTAGAGCCATTTGAACCATTTTTGACCCTTTGGAATTACCCAAGTTCGTCGGAATGCACAATGGACATGAATACATGCAGGCGATCAGACAGAGCGATTACGTACGTGTCACCTGTCACAGTCGTATCTAGACGTGTCAGGAGCTCCGTATCACTCCCACTGCACACGCCCCACACCTTTACAGAGCCTCCGCCAGCTTGAGCAGTCCGCTGCTGACATTCAGAGTCCATGAATTCATGAGGTTGTCTCCATACCCGTACAACTCATTCGCTCGGTACAATTTTAAACGAGAGTCGTCCGACCAGGCAACATGTTTCCAGTCGTCAACAGTCCGGTTTCAATACAAACAATCCTGTTGGAAGAACATCCGCAACTGGGCATTCTGGCAGAGGTTGAAAATACCACTTCAGTTGTAAATTGCTTTATATTCGCACGACCGGTTTCGGATTGTTATAAGCCCATCCTCAGGTCTCATACTGGAAACAGCAAAAGACGGGAGATGATTTTTAAACGCCGCAGCACACTATTTTTAAAAAGGTTTTAAAAACTTTGAAAAAACATTTCGAAACCGCCGGTCGGGCTAGGTGCTATGAAACCCATGTCAATGAGCAACTGGCACCAGACAGTACTACGGACGACTGCCTGGGGAGGGAAATATACAAATGGTTCAAATGGCTCTAAGCACTATGGACTTAACATCTGAGGTCATCAGTCCCATAGACTTAGAACTACTGAAACCTAACTAACCTAAGGACATCACACACATCCATGCCCGAGGCAAGGATTCGAACCTGCGACAGTAGCAGCAGCGCGGTTCCAGACTGAAGCGCTTAGAACCGCTCGGCCACCGCGGCCGGCTACAAATGGTATCGGGACACATACGCTGTGGCGTGATCCCCGAGCTTCGCGTGTACCAGGCGCGGTGTGTTGCCTATCAGCGCAGAAGTCCGAAAGCGGTCGTGTGAAAATAAAGTAATTTACAACTTTAGCGGTATTTTCGACCTCTGCTAGACCAGTTTTAGTGTTGACGGCCCCAGTGGAGGCGTAAAGCTTTGTGTCGTGCAGTCATCAAGGGTATACCAGTGCGCCTTCAGATGCGAAGGCCCATATCGATGATGTTTCGTTGAATGGTTCGCATGCTGACACTTGTTGATGGGCCAGCATTGGAATCTGCAGCAATTTGCCGAAGGGTCGCACTTCTATCACGTTGGACGATTCTTTTCAGTCGTCATTGGTTTCGTTCTTGCAGGATCTTTTTCCCGCCGCAGCGATATCGGAGATTTGAAGTTTTATCGGATTCCTGATATTCACGGCAAGCTCGTGAAATGGCCGTACAGGAAAATCCCCACTTCGTCGCTACTTTGCACATGCAGTGTCGCCGGCCGAAGTCGCCGAGAGGCTTTAGGCGCTCCAGTCTGGAGCCACGCGACCGCTGCGGTCGCAGGTTCGAATCCTGCCTCGGGCATGGATGTGTGTGATGTCCTTAGGTTAATTAGTTAGGTTTCAGTAGTTCTAAGTCTATGGGACTGATGACCTCAGACGTTAAGTCCATAGTGCTTAGAGCCATTTGAACGATGCAGTGTCCCAGTTCCCTATCGCTTGTGCGCCAACTATAACACCACGATCAGCCTCACTTAAATCTTGATAACCTATCATTGTAGCAGCAGTAACCGATCTAACAACTGTGCCAGACACTTTTTGTCTTATGTAGGCGTTGCCGATCGCGACGGCGTCTTCTGACTATTTACATATCTCTATATTCCAATACGTATGGTTACACCAGTTTTTCTAGCACTTCAGTGTATGGAAATGATCGTTTGGTGTCATTGGCCGAGAGGCCGCTTTGGTGCAGGTCTTATTACAGTCGACGCCACATTGGGCGACCTGCGCGCCGGATAGGGATGAAATGAGGATGAAAACAGTACAACACTCAGTCCCTGATGAGAGAAAAAATCCCAACCCAGCCGGGAATCGCTCCCGGGCCCGTAGAACGGCAATCCGGCACGCTGGCCGCCCATCTATCGGGGTGGACACTTAGCCACACCCAGTGCGCCAGCACAGACGAGCCGATAAGCCTTTACAGATCGCGCAGCGATTTAGTCACGTGCTCAACCATACACGCACATGCAGGCGAAAAAATTCATGGGATAGCTCTTAACATCTTGCCAGAACTCCTTTTACCCGACGTTGTGCAGCAACCCAACTTGGCATGGACTCAACAAGTTGTTGGAAGTCGCTGCAGAAAGACTGAGCCGTGCTGCCTCTATAGCTGTCTATAATTGCGAAAGTGTTGCCGGTGCAGGAGTTTGAGCAAGAAGTGACCTCTCAATTAAGTCTCAGACATGTTCGACGCGATTCATTTCTAGAGATTTTGGTGGCCAAATCATTCGCTCGAATTTTCCAGAATATTTTTGAAACCAGTCGCGAACAATTGTGGCCCAGTGACATGGCATATTATCATCCCTAAAAATTGGGGCGTTGTTTGGCAGATGAAGTCCATGAATCGCTGCAAGTAGCCGAACATAGCCGTCTGCTGTCAATGATAATTTCAATTGCACCAGAAGACCATGGCCATTCCATGTAAACACAGACCATACAATCATGCAGCCACCGCCACTTCGCACAGTGTCTTGTTAAAAATTTGAGTCCAGGCTTCTTGGTGTCTACGCCACGCTCGAACCCTGTCATCAGCTCTTACCAGCTGAAATCGGGACTCATCTTACCAGACCACAGTTTTCCACTCATCTAGAGCCCAACCGGTATGGTGAAGAGCTCAGAAGAGCAGCTGCAGGCGATGTCGTGCTGTTAGCAAAGCCAGTAGCGTCGGTCGGTCGCACGAGCCGGCGCCTATGACTTCGACGTCCTGTAGCGTCGTTTCCAGAAACGGGTTTCTATTCTTGATTTATTCCTAAAGACATCATCTACAACCCTTTGAATTTTGTTGCAACAGTTTCGGGTATCCTGTAGATAGTCATTTTTTCCTCGTTCATTTGGGGCTGACGATAGAACAGAAAATCGTTGATGTTCGTACGAAGTATTCTCCGCCAGGCACCGGGGTATGTATACAGATGTAGTTAAGTGCATCGATCAGTTCCAAAAGAGGTCGTCGCTGTTAACTTTGAGCAGGTTTATGTTGTAGACCAAAAGCGAGGACGTCACACTCTGGAGTGGTCTTGTGCCGCGTTGCCTCCCGTGAAGACTTCCACCCGTGGTGCGTGACGCGACGATCGTCTTTTGTTACAGCAGGCGACCTTGCCGGTTCGCAGCACACACCACTCCTACCACTGCTGCCAACATTTAGGAAATTGAATTTCCGACGGTCACAGACAAAACACCTGCCAAGCCAAAATTCACCATAATATCATCAACACACGTTCAAGCCAAGTTCACTCGCGCAACGAAAGTGACGCTAGAGCTGATGCCATAATGCGGTGGCAGTGCAGTTGCGCGTGGAAACACCCATTTTTCAGTGCCTTAACTTTTGTCTTGTCACAACAAGTCGCTTGAACTTTGTGACACCAGTCGCCTTCCAACACTACCTGTATTTCGAAGCTCGAGCGTTTCGTCGCAGTTATCGTGTAATAGTTGGTGGTGTACTCCATTCGATTTCAGTGTGTTCCCATTTTACTACAGGAAAATCGAAGCAGTGATCGGCAGATACTGCAGCTACTAGAAGGACAACCTAATATTACTGTTAAATTTCTATATCAGTGTGTGTGTGTGTGTGTGTGTGTGTGTGTGTGTGTGTGTGTGTGTGTCACAATCCTGAAAGATTTTTGGATGAATAAATAAATAACTGTACAAATCGTTGATTACATGCAGGAAACAGGAAATGTGATGTCGCAGCTTTTATACTAAAAATTAATCATCCGAAATGCCTACATCAACGAATACAATAAGATTCTAAAATGTTGGAAGAGTGGCGTGTCTGTAGATAATATTTAAATGGCAGCTGATGGTTAGTTTGATATAACGGACAGCGCTTTCCTCTGGTTCAAAATGGTTCAAATGGCTCTGAGCACTATGGGACTCAACATCTTAGGTCATAAGTCCCCTAGAACCTAGAACTACTTAAACCTAACTAACCTAAGGACATCACACACACCCATGTCCGAGGCAGGATTCGAACCTGCGACCGTAGCAGCCCCGCGGTTTCGGACTGCAGCGCCAGAACGGTACGGCCACCGCGGCCGGCGCGTTTCTCCTATAAAAGTGTTTGAGGTCCCTGGTACTCCTCTGCGCGAAATCTATGCTCAGGTCCAATATTTGGGTTTCGTCTTCCTTATATTTCTCTTGTCGCAGCTCCAATGCCATAACCTGTACTATAATACCTGCTCTATAATTTCAGACAACGCCATAACGAAAGCTGTGCAACTATGTAGCATTTGCGGCGTTCTGTCTGAACGGTAGCTCATGGTGTCACTACAGAATGCCTCAAGATGTGGCATCACATTAGTTTCGTGTGTGAATCTGGCTTTACATGCGGTACATCTTGTGGAAGACAAAAGTCGCATTTTGTGTTCACATGTTATACCTGAATGGATTTTAGTATCCAGTTCAAATATCAATTTTCCCGTGCGCCAGTTGCTGTACACGAATGGTGAAGAGCTCTCCGATTGCGTCAGTACGGGGAAATGAGGTTCGAGAGGGAGTAAGCTGGCTTTGTGGATGTCAGTGGATCCGCAAGGAGAAGGAAGACGAGATGTTGAAAATCTTATACGCGTCAAACAGCGCGTGCGATCCATTCCAGATAAGCGTACGAGGGTATTTTATTACACTCACCTAAATTATGCCCCTAGGTGGGTAAGTAAGAAGTGATCACTGGTAGAAAATTATTATACTGCAGCGTTTTTGAGGGCCGGAACCTGCAGAAAACTTCCGATCGAGTACAGGGATATTCAAGTTCCAGCGCACAAAAGTAACGAATGCTTTCTTACGAGCTACTAATTGTGTACTGTGCTACGAAAACAGATGGTGGATATCGCAATTTATAAATTGGACTGCCATACACGGTATTGGTTTGTACCAAGCAGTTCGATTTCGCTACTTCACCATGTGGATCAACAACCATGATTTTCTCCTACTTAACAAGGATAAAATGTGTTTCAATAAATAAAGGAAATGAATAACTTCCTGGTCAGTCAGCAGGTGTGTTCCATCGGATTCTGGTCAGGCGTCTTTGGTGGGTGACGAGGACAAAATCATGTTCGTTTTGTTATAAATCCTGTCAGGGATCACAAAAATTTCAGTAACCAGGTAATTAATTTCGGGCTGCTATGACCATCCGCAGACCTGAAAGACATTAAATACATAGGTAGCTTGATGTAAAATGTCTCAAAATCGCATAAAATACACTGTCCGAAATCATTTTTAGCAATCTTGACAGAATTTGCGTACCTGAGTCTCTATAACCGTCCATAACTGAGAAAGCGTCACCGGTGCAGGATTTTGTACACGAATTGACCTCCAAATTATGTCCCATACATGTCGGGCAATATGGGTGACCCGATCATTCGCTCAAACTGTTCAGACTGCTCGTCAAACCAGTTGCGAATAGCTGTTGCCCGGTGACATGGCTCATTGTCATCCATAAAAATTCCATCGTTGTTTGGGAACTTGATGTCCATGAATGGTTGGAGGTCGTCTCCAAACAGCCGAACGTAACCATTTCCGGTAATTTACAAGAACGATTGCCTATCGAAGTTGCGAGGTCCAAACGATATGTATCGAACGTGCGATTGTATATCGGTCGTAGGTGTTGTGATCAATTATTTGCAATCGTCATCTTTATCTGTTTTCCGTCGATCCCTTAGTTGCTCTAAATTACATACCTTCGCGAATTGTTTCTGAGTTGCTAGGGAAACCCAGACGACTTATGTCGCTAGTGAGTGGGGTGTCTGGTGTTCTTGACGCTTCTTCGGAGGATTCTCTCACATGGAAAGATCTAATTCCATGTTTATCCAGTGTAGAACGTTGTTCGACTTTTTGTCGCAAATATGGAGTACTGTGGTCTGTGGTGATGAGAAGTGTGTAAAACATCGTAAGAATAGCTTCGATGCTGAAATACCGTTACAATTTCATCGCGGACAGTGCGGAAAACGAACAAGTTTCAGGAAGAATACATGTTTCCACTCTTCCAAATTATCCACCCAGACCACCGTAATGGACTTTCACATGACGACAACAACCGACGACGAGTGAGGTAAGTTGTCTCCTCTGCAATTACAAATACACTACTGGCCATTAAAATTGCTGCACCGCGTAGATGACGTGCAACAGAAGCGAAATTTAACCGTCAGGAAGAAGATTCTGTGATATGCAACTGATTAGCTTTTCAGAGCATTCACACGTGGTTGGCGCCGGTGGCGACACGTACAACGTGCTGACATGAAGAAACTTTCCAACCGATTTCTGATACACAAACAGCAGTTGACCGGCGTTGCCTGATGAAACGTTGTTGTAATGCCTCGTGTATGGGGGAGAAATGCGTACCATCACGTTTCCGAATTTGATAAAGGTCAGATTGTAGCCTATCGCGATTGTTGTATGTCGTATCGCGACATTGCTTCTCGCTTTGGTCGAGATCCAATGACTGTTAGCAGAATATGGAATCGGTGGGTTCAGGAGGGTAATACGGGACGCCGTGCTGGGCCCCAACGGCCTCGTATCACTAGCAGTCGAGATGACAGGCATCTTATCCGCTTGGCTATAACGGATCGTGCAGCCACGTCTCCATCCCTGAGTCAATAGATGGGGACGTTTGCAAGACGACAACCATCTGCATGACGACGTTTGCAGCAGCATGGACTATCAGCTCGGAGACCATGGCTGCAGTTACCCTTGACGCTGCATCACAGACAGGAGCGCCTGCGATGGTGTACTCAACGACGAACCTGGCTGCACGAATCGCAAAACGTCATTTTTTTTTATGAATCCGGGTTATGTTTACAGCATCATGATGGTCGCATCCGTGTTTGGGGAGATCGCGGTGAACACACATTGGAATCGAGTATTCGTAATCGTCATACTGGCGTATCACCCGGCGTGATGGTATGGGATGGCATTGGTTAGACGTCTCGGTCACCTCTTGTTCCCATTGACGGCACTTTGAACAGTGGACGTTACATTTCAGATGTGTTACGCCCCGTGGTCCTGTACGGGCCTTTCTGGGTACAGAAAATGTTCGACTGCTGCCCTGGTCAGATCTCTCACCAATTGAAAACGTCCTGTCAATGGTGGCCGAGCAACTGGCTCGTCACAATACGCCAGTCGCTACTCTTGATGAACTGTGTTATAGTGTTGCATGAGTAGCTGTACCTGTACGTGCCATCCAAGCTCTGTTTGTCTCAATGCCCAGGCGCATCAAGGCCGCTATTACCGCCAGAGGTGGTTTTTCTGGGTACTGATTTCTCAGGAGCTATGCACCCGAATTGCGTGAAAATGTGATCACATGTCAGTTCTAGTATAGTATATTTGTCCAATGAGTTGCCGTTTATCAGCTGCATTTCTTGTTGGTGTAGCAATTTTAATGGCCAGTGGTGTATTTTTGTAACGCTCTTCTTTTGTCGTTGCTGCAGTGACAACTGTAAGCATACTCACAAAACCTGCCACCCGAGTCCCATGATCGATTTACGATCGCACGTTCGATATGTATCGTTTCGACCCCGCGACTTCGACAGGCAATCATTCTCGGAAATTACCGCATTTCCAGTCAGTGATCCGTTAAGTTGGACCAGGGCAACAAGTCGATTTCCTGCAGACACAGCCCACACCATTATGGAGCCACCATCAGCTTACACAGTTTCTTTTTACCAACCTCAGCCCATGGCTTCGTGTGATCTGCGCCACACTCGAACTCTACCATCAGCTCTTTCCAACTGAAATTGGGACTCGTCTGTCAAGGCCACGGTTTTCTAGTCCGTTTTCCAGTAGTCGAGAATCCAACCGATACGGTCACGAGCCCAGCAGAGGCGCTGCAGACGACGTCATTTTGTTAGCAAAGACACTAGCGTCCCTCGTCTGCTGCCATAGCCCACTAACACCAGATTTTGCCGACTCTCTTAACGGATACTTTCGTCGTACGTCCCACAATGATTTCTGCAGTTATTTCTCTGTTTGCACTGACAACTCTACAGAAACCCCACTACACTCGATCGTTAAATGAAGGCCACTGCGGTATCCGTAGTGAGAGGTAATGCCTGAAATCTGGTATTCTCGCACACTCTTCACACTGTGGATCCCGGAATATTGAATTCCCTAACGTTTTCCGAAATGGAATTTCCCATGTGCGTCCAGCTGCAAATACCATTCCGCGTTCGAAGTCTGTTATTTCCCGTCGTGCGTCCATAATCACGTTGGAAACCTTTTCATACGAATCACCTGAATACAAAAGAGAGCCTCCAACTGCGCTTTTATACCACAAAGGTTACTCAATAATTCAAAAACAGTCTTAATCGCATTTATTATTATAATACCGCCAACCGGTTTCAACCCGATGTAGGGGTCATCTTCTGGGCGTTTACACCATTGCTCGACTGCTGGTGGTGTCACTCCTGTCTATATAACTGCAGGAAACTATCAAGTCACCACCAGCAGTCGACCAATGGTGTAAACGCCCAGAAGATGACCCCTACGTCGGGTTGAAACCGGTTGGCGGTACAATAATAATAAATGCGATTAAGACTGTTTTTTAATAATTGATTAATCATACTAATCGCTGCTTCTCTCCACAATCATGTTGTCCAAAAATAGAGGTTACTGCCTGATGTCTTAGCAGATGTCGCACGATCCTCTCCCTTCTTCTTCTCAGTGTTTCCCATACATTTCTTTTTTCACCGATTCTCTGAAGAACCTTCTCGTTCCTTAACTTTATCAGTACCTAATTTTCAACATTCTTCTGTAGTAGCACAGCTCAGGTACTTCGATACTCTTCTTTTTCAGTTTTCCCACATTCCATGTTTGACTACCACACAATGCTGTACTCCAAACTCACATTCTCATAAATTCCTTCGTCAAATTAAGGCCTGTGTTTGATACTAGTGGAATCTCTTGCCCAAGAATGCCCTTTTTGCCAGTACTAGTCTGCTTTTGACATCCTCCTTGCTCCATCCATATCGGTCATTTTGCTGCCTAGCTAGCAGAATTTCTTAACTTCATCTACTTTGTGATCACCCATCCTGATGTTCAGTTTATCACTTTTCTCATACCTGCTACTTCTCATTACTTCCGTCTTTCTTCGATTTACTCTCAATCCATATTCTGTACTAATTAGACTGATCTTTCCATTCATCAGATCATGTAATTCACTTTCACTGATGATAACAATATCATCAGCGAATCTTCTCATTGATATCCTTTCACCCTGAATTTCAATTCCACACATGAGCCGATATTTTATTTCGGTCATTTCTTCTTAGATGCATAGGTTGATGGAGTGGGGGTGGCGAAAAACTACACCCTCTCTTACACCTTTTTTAATCCGAGCACTTCGTTCTTTGGCATCTGCTGTTATAGTACCTTCTTGGATTTTGTACAGATTGTACACTGAAGAGCCAAAGAAACTGGTACACCTGCCTAATATCATGTAGCGCCTCGCGAGCACGCAGAAGTTCCGGAACAGGTCGTGGCATGGACTTGATTGTCTGAAGTAGCGCTGGAGTGAACTGAGACCACGAATCCTGCATGTCCATGTCTAGGACGTTTGATGGTCAGCGGAAGAGTGTAAACTCAGAAGAGTGTTCCTGGAGCGACTCCGTAGCAATTCGGGACACGCAGGGTGTCCCATTGTCCTGCTGGAATTGCCCAATTCCGTCGGACAGCACAACTGACATGAAGTGATGCGAGTGATCAGACAGGATGCTCACGTACGTCTCACCTATCAGAGTCGTATCTAGACGTATCAGGGGTCCCATATCACTCCAACTGCTCATCGCCCCACACATTACAGAGCCTCCACAGCTTGAACAGCGTGGAAACGGGAACCATTCAACGAAACATCATACATATGGCCTTTCAGAGCCAGAGGCCCACTCGTGCACCCTTGATGACTCCACGACACAAAGCTTTACGCCTCGCCTGGGCCCATCAACACCGACATTTGACTGTTGATGACTCGAGACATGTTGCCTGGTCGAACGAGTCTCGTTTTCAAATTGTATCGAGTGGATGGACGCGTACGGGTACAGAGACATCCTCATGAATTGTGGGGCCCTGCATGTCATGAGGTTGTCTCTGTACCCGTACGCGTCCATCCACCCGATACCATTTGAAACGAGACTCGTTCGACCAGGCAACATGTCTCCAGTCATCAACAGTCAAATGTCGGTGTTGACGGGCCCAGGCGAGGCGTAAAGCTTTGTGTCGTGGAGTCATCAAGGGTGCACGAGTGGGCCTCTGGCTCTGAAAGCCCATATATATGATGTTTCGTTGAATGGTTCCCACGCTGACACTTGTGAATGGCCCAGCATTGAAATCTGCAGCAATTTGCGGAAGCGTTGCACTTCTGTCGCGTTTGACGATTCTCTTCAGCCGTAGTTGGTTCCGTTCTTGCAGGATCACTCACTGTTCTGACCCAAATGACACTCACAATACTCCATTGAGGCCATTGCACAGGTGGCTTTCGTAGTCAAATACAACAGCACAAACTGCAGGCTTGGCTTAGCATTTGCGCTTAGGTCCAAGAAAGCATTTCTCGCTGGGATTCCGTATTTTTGTCCAACCCCAGAATCTTCAGGCGCGTGCCACTGCGCGACCTTCAGCATTTCCGTGACGTTCGCTCGTGGTTTAAACAAACCTGTGACCATTCGTGCTGTTCTTCTTGATCTGCATTCATTATCCCTCGTTAGTCCTGTTCGGTATGGTTCCAACCTACTTGAGCGTTATTTCAGGAACATATGTTTGTTTTGTAAGCAATCTCTTTCGTAGGCTCATTGCATTTCCCCGGTACCGTGTCAGTGAACCGAAGTCTGCTAAGTGCTTTAACTATGACTGTGTTACTGATGGTTTTATGCTCAGTTGCATTATACTTAACAAACAGAATGGAAAAGGTTGTGCTGCATAATTCAATGAGGGAAAGATAGAAAATTTTAGTGACTGGGGAGAAAAAAATCACAAAGGGATTCCCCAGGGTTACATATTTGATCCACTACTATTCCTTATACAGGGTGTTACAAAAAGGAAAGGCCAAAATATCAGGAAACATTCCTAACACACAAAGAAAGAAAATATGATAGGTGGACATGTGTCCGGAAACGCTTACTTTCCATGTTAGAGCTCATTTTATTACTTCGCTTCAAATCACATTAATCATGGAATGGAAACACACAGCAACAGAACGTACCAGCGTGACTTCAAACACTTTGTTACAGGAAATGTTCAAAATGTCCTCCGTTAGCGAGGATACATGCATCCACCCTCCGTCGCATGGAATCCCTGATGCGCTGATGCAGCCCTGAAGAATGGCGTATTGTATCACAGCCGTCCACAAAGAGTCTCTACATTTGCTACCGCGGATGCGTAGACAAGAGCTTTCAAATGCCGCCATAAATGAAAGTCAAGAGGGTTGAGGTCAGGAGAGCGTGGAGGCCACGGAATTGGTCCGCCTCTAACAATCCATCGGTCACCGAGTCTGTTGTTGAGAAGCGTACGAACACTTCGACTGAAATGTACAGGAGCTCCATCGTCCATGAACCACATGTTGTGTCGTACTTGTAAAGGCACATGTTCTAGCAGCACAGGTAGAGTATCCAGTAGGAAATCATGATAACGTGCTCCATTGAGCGTACATACTGACGAAACTAAAATGAGCTCTAACATGGAAATTAAGCGTTTCCGGACACATGTCCACCTAACATCTTTTCTTTATTTGTGTGTGACGAATGTTTCCTGAAAGTTTGGCCGTACCTTTTATTAACACCCTGTATGACCTTCGCTTAACAGTCAACAAATAAAATTGGAACGGTACTAGTGTGATTTTAAACCCCATTCGAGAGAAACCAATAGAAGATTAGATAAATGATATTTGCCAAAGGATAATTAAGTTGTTCTCTGAAAATGGACTCTCCCTAAATTTTGAAAAAAACAAAACTACAATCAGTTCTGTGCAACAAACAGAGTCATACCAACAACTGATGGAACACATGAGCAGGAGTCAGTAAATAGGGCCGAATACTCCATATTTTTGGGTGTAAATATTGATGAAAAATGGAATTTGCAAATTAGTGAGCTTCTCGAGCAATTAATTTCAGCTACTTTTGCTCTTCGTATTACTGCTGATCTTTGAAACAAACGTATCAACCTCCTGACATAGTTTCCATATTTCCCCTCAATAGTGTCTTAGGGAATAATTTTCTGGGGTAACTCATCACCTGGAAAGAAAGTATTTATGGCCACGTCATGTGGGTACCTCTTCAAGAAGCTAGGGTTTCATTGCGCCGTCGCAGTCAACGTACTCCCTAATGATGACCGTCATAAATGATCCATCACAGTTTGTGAAGAATAGTGATGTACATACCTGCAACACTATAGGGGAAAATTCAAATGTTCAAATGTGCGTCGAATCTTATGGGACTTAACTGCTAAGGTCATCAGTCCCTAAGCTTACACACTACTTAACCTAAATTGTCCCAAGGACAAACACACACACCCATGCCTGAGGGAGGACTCGAACCTCCGCCGGGACCAGCCGCACAGTCCATGACTGCAGCGCCTAACATCGCTCGGCTAATCCCGGGCGCCTGTAGGGGAAAAATGACATTTATTACCCACTGTTAAGTCCGTCAGTGGCTCAGAGAGTTCAGTATGCAGCAGCAAAAAGTTTTGTTCGTTTGCCCAATGCTATGAAATGTCGGACAGGTAGCGAAGGAAGTTTTAAATCTAATTTAAAGTCATTTCTCCTGGACAACTCCCGCTATTTCATTAAAAAAAGTTCTACTTACAAACTAGTAGCCAGAAATATTTTTTAAAAAAAATGTTCTTTTCAAGTGAAGTTGCATGAGTAGAAAAAATATAAGAAGAACATAATAATGCTTTCTTTGAAATTAACATAAATCATGCACACATATCCTGTAAACTGACGCGTTCCTCATGATTTCGATAAAAGAATCGTCCAAATGATTCAATGCAACACATTTTTCTTTCCTCCATTGTATATCAATTCCCCATCTGTGCGGGCTGGCGGCAGCTTGCATGCAACACAACTAAATAACTATCTTTCATATACTCACAAACTATTACTCCCAGACATGCGTACGACTAATTTCAACTGTTACCCGCTAATATTTTAGTCACGGGGTACACCTCTTTTCGTTTTGGGAAGGACACTATTTTAATTTTATGGACAGGATCAAAAGCACGCTGTTGTCTTCCCAAAGTTGTAATCGGAGAGAGATTTTAATCGGTCCCAAATCTTTTCCGCTCCATAAGCCTGTGCCGTGGTCTCCCGTGGAAGTTCAGGGAAGGCACGCTAGATGGCAGGAGCTGCTCTCCTACTGGGAGGTCGCGGACGAGCGTTTGCAAACAGTCTTTTGGTCTTGCCAGTGGAAGAAGTCGGTTATACTTTCGTGTACTTGAATTAAAGCAAGGATAAAAGCGAACGTACGTGTTACATCAAAGCATTTATGTTTCCTTTGGAGAAAAGAGAGCTTCTGTAAACCATCAAAAGCTTAGATAATAAGCAAGCACTAAATAAATAATTCGGTGTAGTAATTCGTTTAGTGAGCGCGAAAGCGTCACAGCTCAACTGTCTGCAGTAGCAGATGCTACGAGAGATGCGTCGTGCACTATGATATGATGTACCGTTGAAATACCGAGTCCGTGCGTTTCTAAAGAGTCAACGAATATACCGCTTCTCCCCTACGTATGTCTCCCATGTTACCGTCTGCCACGTATCATGAACTAACTTGTGGAGTATATGGATGTTGGGTGGATGGCTGAAGGGTGGAACGAATATATGGAAGGGCCGTAATAAGAAACGAAACTTGAAGACTATATTGTGGAAAGTAAAGGCCAGATAAATGAAGGTGGAATGGGGCATAAAATATTGGAAGAAGAGGTTGACAGAGTACTGAAAGAAATAAGAATTATTGAGATTCTTGGGAGAGACAGCCATGACGAAACTGTCCCCCCAGGTGTGGAATACATGTAGGAAGGGCAAAATACCACCACACTTCAAGAGCAATGCAATAATCCAATTCCAAAGATTCAGGTGCTGACAGTTTAATAAGTCATGACACAAATTATTTACGGAAGAATGAAAAACTTGTATAAGTCGGCCACGGGAATGATAAGTTTGTGTTCTGGATAAATGTGGGAACACTCGAGGCCATATTGATGCTTCGACTTACCTTAGAAAATAGACTGAAGGCAGGCAAATGTACGCTTATAGCTTTTGTAGGCTTAAAGAAAGATTTTGACTATGGGGACCAGAGGGTACACTTTGCGTGTCTTAACGTTGTAGGTCTAAAATACAGGGTCATCTACAAACTGTAGAGAAAGCAGGACGAAGTTATTAATAGAAGAACATGAAGGGGAAGGAGTTGTTGAAATGGGACTGAAACGGGGTTGTAGTCTATCTCTCACATTATTCAGTCTGCGCATTGAGCGAACAGTAAAGGAAGCCAAGAAAAAATTCTTTTTGTTCTTCCAGTTCAAGGAATGAGTGTTAGCCTGTAGCGAAGCCAAAGAAACTTAGGGGAATTTCTGTCTCGAGGTTCCAAAAACTATGTAAAGGTTTTTTAAATTGTCGCCACCAGTCACAAATGTAATTAACTACTGTGTTACTTATTTATTTAGCGACATGTTTCGAGGCAATACCTCATCTCCAGGCTAAATGGCATTACAAAAACAATTTTACAATAAGGTCATACTGATGTTACATAGTCTTTTCATAATTGCTGTGGTTATCCTGTGGAAGAAGAGAAAGCTTAGTAAGAAGCGATGTCACTTTGGAAGCTGGACTGATGTTTGCATGAAAATGTGTTGTGAAGTGTCTAGTGTCCCGTTTATGTGCCACGCCAGAAGAACAAAGTGAGTGACCGTTACAAAACATTTTGTTGCCAACATCAGTCCAGCTTCCAAAGTGACATCTCCTCTTACTAAGTTTTCTCTTCTTCCACAGGATAACCACAGGATTTATGAAAAGACTATGTAACATCAGTATGACCTTACTGTAAAATTGTTTTTGTAATGCCATTTAGCCTGAAGATGAAATATTCCCTCGAAACGAGTCGCTAAATATATAAGTAATACAATAGTTAACTAAGTTTGTGACTGGTAGCGGTAATATAAAATAAAAAACCTTTACATAGTCAAAATGGCTTCAAATTCTTTCAAAAACTAGTTTTTTTGCTGTTTATCACTGCTTATAAAGCATTAAGAACATGTAATCAAAAGCCAGCCGGAGTGGCCGAGCGGTTCTAGGCACTTCAGTCTGGAACCGCGCGACCGTTAAGGTCGCAGGTTCGAATCCTGCCTCGGGCATGGATGTGTGTGATGTCCTTAGGTTAGTTAGGTTTTAGTAGTTCTAAGTTCTAGGGGACTGATGACCTTCGCTGTTAAGTCCCATAGAGCTCAGAGCCATTTGAACCATGTGATCAAAAGCATTTTGCCGGGAAATATCTGAAAATCACGTTTCAGCGGAGGCACTAACCACCCACTCTAGGAGCTCTCCGTTCTTGGAACGTTTGCGATTACGATCGATATATTTCTGTAAACCTGCAACATTCTCGGTCGAAGAAAATTTAGATATTGATATACTTACCCACTAGACGTCTCAAATATATGCTTTCGACAAAAGTGAGATGAAAAAAGCAGTTATGCCCTTACTGTATCGTAGGAATTTAACGGATGACAAACCGCAGGACGATTATTGGTCTGGAAGTTGGTGCGAATGGAACCAAGCTCAGACAAACGGGACACTAGACACTTTTCATCATAAGCCACCACCGAAGAATGAAGTTACTGAAGCTCTTGCTCGTGTGTGCAAACATCTGACAGACGACAATTTGGTGGAGAAGTCTCCTGGAGCCTATCTGCAGAGCAACAATGAAACACTAAATTCATTAATTGGGACTTATCTACATATTTATCTATACTCTGCAAACGAGTGAGAGGTGCATGGCAGAGGGTACGTGCCATTGTACCAGTCTTCTACGGTCGCAGGTTCGAATCCTGCCGCGGGCATGGATGATGGATGTGTGCGATGTCCTTAGGTTAGTTAGGTTTAGTTAGTTCTAAGGCTAGGGGACTGATGACCTCAGATGTTAAGTCCAATAGTGTTTGGAGCCATTTGCACCAGTTGTACCAGTGTTCGGGTTTCTTCCTGTTCCATTCACACATGGAGCGCCCGAAGACTGATTGTCTGAACTATTCTTATCATATCCTGATGGTGTGTGAGCGATACGTAGGGGGTTGTAGCATATTCTCAGGGTAATCGTTTATACACGGTACTTGAAACTTTGTTAATAAATTTTCTCAGGATAAATTTATCTTCAATAATCTTCCAGTTCATTCCCTTCATTATCTCTGTGACACTCTCCCACGGATTAAACAAACCTGTGACCTTTCGTGCTTCCCTTCTCCATATACGTTCAATATCACCTGTTAGTACTATTTGCTACGGGTCCCTCATACTCGAGGAATATTCTGGAATCAGTCGCAATCTTCTTTGTAGATTTATTGCACTTCCGCAGCATTCCACCAATAAACCGAAGTCTACCACCTGCTTTATCCACGACTGAACCTATGTGATCATTCCATGTCATATTCCTACAAAGTGTTACACCCAGATATTTGTAGGAGTTGACTTATTCCAACTGTCACTCATTGGTATTATTTACTTATATGGTTCAAATGGCTCTGAGCACTATGGGACTTAACATCTGTGGTCATCAGTCCCCTAGAACTTAGAACTACTTAAACCTAACTAACCTAAGAACATCACGCAACACCCAGCCATCACGAGGCAGAGAAAATCCCTGACCCCGCCGGGAATCGAACTTACTTATATGGATATGGTGTCTGTTCTTTCGGACATGTCAGAAAGGACAGACACCATATCCATAAAAGTTTATAGGTCTGGCAATACCGGCCGTGACTTTCTTCTTCTGTGCAGATGCACACATATAAACTGAACTCTTACGGGACTTAGTAAAAATGTCTTCCACGAGTAATGAGTGTGTTGGGGTGGGACACAACGAATGTAGTGTGTGGACACACAAGGTAAGAATGTGGGTCTCGCGCGAGGCGTGTGCGAGATAGTCCCTGCAGTCGCACTATGCTCTGTTCCCTCGGTGGCTCAGATGGGTAGAGCGTCTCTCATGTAAGCAGGACATCGCGGTTTCGAATCCCGGTCGGGACACACATTTTTACCTGTCCCCGTTGATATATATCAACGCACGTCAGCAGCTGAAGGTATTAATATATAATTCTAATGTCATTGGTACTATGGTTCAAGGGTACTACGTTCTTTCATTTTGTGAAGTGCAAAATTTTACGTTTCTGAGTATTTAGAGCAAGATGCCAATCTCTGCATCACGCTAAAATCTTATCAAGATCTGACCGTATATTTATGCAGTTTCTTTCAGATAGTACTTCATTATAAGTAACTGCATCATCTGCAAAAAGCCTGAGTTTACTATTATGCTCCAAAACACATATTTTAGACTGTAAAATTCACACGAATGGCGAACAGTCATTTTTTACTACGGATATAAGGGTGTCCTGCATAACATGAAAGTCATGTGAGTCGTTATCTGCTCCACGGCTTGCTCATTCCCGACGAAAGGAGACGAGAAACGGATCGAGTTTTGACCAACGCTGGATCCAGAGCCGCGTAGAGGCTAGATCTGTGGCTAGGGAGATCCACATTTTAGTAGATGAGAACTTGGAAGGAAAGTAAGGTTTACTGTATGTCCCAGGAGCAGTAGATTAACGGTAAGCTGAAAAAATTTAAAGTAAAAATGATTCAAATGGCTCCGAGCACGTTGGGACTTAACATCGGAGGTCATCACTCCCTTAGAACTTAGAACTACTTAAACCTAACTAACCTAAGGACATCACACACATCCATGCCCGAGGCAGGATTCGAACCTGCAACCGTAGCTGTCGCGCGGTCCCAGACTGAAGCGCCTAGAACCGCTTGGCCACTCCGGCCGGCAAATTTAAAGTAAAATACACACAAATCAAACTGAGTACTTCAAATGCATATTTTTCGAGACAACGCTTTTCTGAAATCGTTCACATGATTTTTTAAAAAAAACACTTCTCAGTAAAATTGGAAGACAATACATTTTTCTTAGTGTTCTTTGTTTAGTCACACTTGAAGCTACAAATTAGCTCTTTTTTCAGTAACTACGTTTCGAAGCGGCCGCTATTTTAAAATTCACTTCAGGAAATAAAATTTAATACTAATGATATCAATGTCTGACTTTGATTACGGACCTATACTTCACCCTCATTCGTGCGAACCGTTTAGCTGCGCAATCCGCGCAGAGGTACTTTGGCCGCAATTTTGTAGCTGCAGAGGTGCAAGAACTTATCTACCAAAATTTATTAACAATATAGTTCAGATATGTACTGTTGTTTGTTAATAAGGATTTATATGATAAAATATTTTTTTGCAGAAAAAAAGTTAAACATGAGCAACAGATTAGTTCTCTCAAACTCTCACTTCGCACTGTGTCTCTCAACGTTAATCCAAAAAGTGACTTCAGAAATCTCCGATTCTCTGTTCAGCTCCTTTTCTTAGGATTCACTACCACACAATGCTAGAGTAGACTTAGCCACTACATTCTGCAATTTTAATGTGATCTCATTCTAATAGTTTTACGAAGATGCCTCCTTATACCACCTTATACAGCGTCATTTTTCTGTACCACATATGAATTAGTTTTGTACATATATCTGTTTCAACATATTTAATAGAACTTATCTGTTTTACTATCTTATTGTTTATCACTATTTCTGCTCTCCTTATCTGTATCCCTTCAATTGCCGGTACTTTTGTTTTATTTACAGATTTACACATATAATTACTTTGTAAAACGTTATTCAGCTTTACCTCATTTTCTTGTAAAGCCCTTTCATTGTTCGCAAATAAAAGAGTGCCTAAAAGTTTGTTCCTTCCCAGGTTCACAATCTCCGAGTTTTCAGAAATTTTCCATTAATGTATATTACATTCATCAGATTTAAAGGTACAGTGTAGTCGGCACGTATTTCTCATAATTTCGTGCTTCTCACCTTGTCGAAGGCCTCCTCAAAGTCTAGGAAGAGCAGAATAGTGGCTTGTTGAACTCTCTTCTTTTTTTTTTTTTATTAGTTGGATCTGCATAGGACCCGCCTTTGGGGAAGCCGCATTGCTCCTCTCCTGAAAATGTTTCTGCTATTGGATGGAGTACCCTTTTAACGATAAACGAATGGATTATAATTACTCTAAGCCATAATGGCTATGTTTGTGCACTGTGACTGTGTGGGATAATTATTTATTTCAGGCGGCCGGAGTGGCCGAGCGGTTCTAGGCGCGTCAGTCTCGAACCGCGCAACCGCTACGGTCGCAGGTTCGAATCTTGCCTCGGGCATGGATGTGTGTGATGTCCTTAGATTAGTTAGGTTTAAGTAGTTCTAAGTCTATGGGACTGATGACCTCAGATGTTAAGTCCATAGTGCTTAGAGCCATTTGAACCATTTGTATATTTCCCTACCCATGCAGTCGTCCGTAGTACTGTCTGGTGCCAGTTGCTCATTGACATGGGTTTCATAGCACCTAGCCCGACCGGCGGTTTCGAAATGTTTTTTTCAAAGTTTTTAAAACCTTTTTTTAAAAAAAGTGTACTGCGGCGTTTGAAAATCATCTCCCGTCTTTTGCTATTTGCAGTATGAGACCTGAGGATGGGCTTATAACAATCCGAAACCGGTCGTGCGAATATAAAGCAATTTACAACTGAAGTGGTATTTTCAACCTCTGCCATAATGCCCAGTTGCGGATGTTCTTCCAACAGGATTGTTTGTAGTGAAACCGGACTGTTGACGACTGGAAACATGTTGCCTGGTCGGACGAGTCTCGTTTAAAATTGTACCGAGCGAATGAGTTGTACGGGTATGGAGACAACCTCATGAATTCATGGACTCTGAATGTCAGCAGCGGACGGTTCAAGTTGGTGGAGGCTCTGTAATGGTGTGGGGCATGTACAGTTGGAGTGATACGGAGCTCCTGACACGTCTAGATACGACTGTGACAGGTGACTCGTACGTAATCGCTCTGTCTGATCGCCTGCATGAATTCATGTCCATTGTGCATTCCGACTAACTTGGGTAATTCCAAAGGGTCAAAACTGGTTCAAATGGCTCTAAGCACTATGGGACAAGATCAGAGGTCATCAGTCTCCTAGACAGAATTACTTAAAACTAACTAACCTAAGGACATCACACACATCCCTGCCCGAGGCAGGATTCGAACCTGCGACCGTAGCAGCAGCGCAGACTGAAACGCCTAGAACCGGTCGACCACGGCGGCCGGCTCCAGAGGGTCAATGCGTTTCAAGTTTCTGCTACCAATCACTTTTTATTTTATGCTTAACCTAACATAACGCAACGCGTTTCGAACATGTTCTGTTCATCTTCAGGCGTTTATACATACATACATACATACATATAGAGAAATGTTACTTAAAAATAAACAGTCTTAAACTAGATTAATCTAGAACTCTTTCCCCATTGTTTTTCACTCTAGCTGCTGATGTGGCTTTTGGGGAGAAGGAGTGGGGCAGTGTATGGCTAGAAATCGAAGTCAGTGATGACTTCTGCTGGTTTTCTTCCTTGTGGTTGACTGTGTATGATACCACAGCCTGTATAGGATGCAGATAGATTTGCATCAGCTACGTGTTACGAAAATAGTGTGAAATGCTTTTATATGGCAGTTGATCAATTACTATTTCTCCATCTTGCTGGTTCACTTGCATCACTGGTGTGATGGCGGAGCTGTTGATTGACATTACACTAATGCACATTATATTCTGTCACTGACTGCCGACGTAATTCCCTGCACAAATTGCTTCGATGTTATACACACAACACAAGATGACGGACTGTAGCATTTGAGTCTGTATCGATTATCGAGGTTTTGTATTGATATTCTTGGTACAGACAGATTTTTAGTCAGTTATTTATATTGACATATCTTTAATATATTGAGTTAGAACTGGCTTAAGATTGTTGAAGAATGAGTTTTTGAATTCGGTTATTTCATTAAGAGTGTTATCTCCATGCTTTGTGTTATGTTTGAAAATTTCCATTTCTTCCATGGTATCCATTCCCTTACTTTTTCTTATTTTGTGTAAAATTTCGAGGTTGTCTTCGATTTTCAAAGGGTGGCCTGTGTCGTTAATGTGAGTTGCTACTGTTGATTTGTTACATTTATCAAGCCTGTAGCAGTCTAAATGTTCTTTGATCCGAGTTCTGAAATTTCTGCCTGTTTGGCCGATATAATATTTATTACATTGGCTGCAGGTAATTTTGTAAATGCCAGCTGCATCAGTACTTGTGTTTTTATATTGCGAATAATCTTCCTTCTTCGCTTGTTGTTGGTGCTGAAGCTGATTTTTACTTCTGTATTTTTGAATAGTCTTGCTAATTTGTCAGATACTATTCGAAGATACGGCATGTTTACATATTTGACTGCTGGGGCACTGTCAGTTGTGAGTGTAGTTTGATGTGGTTTGTTCAGTTTATTTTTCATCTGTTGTGACATGGTATTAATTAGAGGAGGGTCACATCCATTGTTTATTGCAGTATATGTTATGGTTTCTATTTCTTGTTGGAGTCCTGTATGTTGAAGTGGAAATTTGTGTGCTGTGTACAGTATTGATCTATAAGCAGCTTTTTTGTGGGAGGAGGGATGTGCTGAGGGGTTTGGTATAGTGGCGTCAGTGCCAGTAGGTTTTCTGTAAGCTACCTTTTGGTTGTGTTTTGATACTTTTATGTCAAAAACAGGTATGGTGTGACCCTTCTCTAATTAATACCACTCAGGCACTCTGAACCGTGCATGCTGACTTGCAAAATGAGCAAGGGCAAAATGCGCGTCCGCATGTGGATCCTACTAATTCCCATCGTGCTCCGCGGCCAAGCTTGCAGTCTGAACGCCTTGAAGTAAACTGTTCAGAAGTTACGACGATTTTATTTCATATAGTTCAATAATTGTCACTCTGTGTGTAGTTTACACGTAACAGAAGGAAAGTGGAGCCACCAAAAGGTGTTGAGATTTGGATGCAAGGACACGGTTGTGCTAAGAAAGTTAATTGATGTGTAGCCCCGTATTACCATTATTCCTAAAGTGGTCCATCTACCTATCACCACGACTAAATGAAAACATTGATTACTATACTACTCACTTTTTTCGTAATACGACAAAAGCTCTTTACCAACCTTATCGCCAGCATGCATCGCCGTCCGCGTTGATCACTACACCCTATTGGGCGTCATATCCCACCTTTCGTAATATCCAGCGATGACGACAGTGTAGCTATTATCTCTGGATAAAAGTGTAATTTTCTGTTTGTTTCATAGCGTGTTCCCTTTATTATCTTCCGTCTTATACTGTAGCAGTTCTTTTTACGTATGGTGGAACAATGTGACTTGCCAGTCGCAAATCATTCAAAAGTTACTTTTGTATGTCGTAGAGCCTGCATAGCAGTCCGCGGTGATCAGACATCCCATTAATAATCATATTTCGCGTTTTGTAAAATCCAGGGGACCTTCAGAAATCTCGGTGTCTTTGAATGAAAGTGTAATTTCGTGTTCGTTCCACTGAGTATTCCTTTTACTTCATAAAAAAAAGAAAAAAAAGGTTCAAATGGCTCTGAGCACTGTGGGACTTAACATCTAGGGTCATCAGTCCCCTACAACTTAGAACTACTTAAACCTAACTAACCTAAGCACGTCACACACATCCATGCCCGAGACAGGATTCGAACCTGTGACCGTAGCGGTCGCGCGGTTCCAGACTGTAGCGCCTAGAACCGCACGGCCACACCGGCCGGCGGTTCAAATGGCTCTGAGCACTGTGGGACTTAACATCTAGGGTCATCAGTCCCCTACAACTTAGAACTAGTTAAACCTAACTAACCTAAGGACATCACACAACACCCAGTCATCACGAGGCAGAGAAAATCCCTGACCCCGCCGGGAATCGAACCCGGGAACCCGGGCGCGGAAAGCGAGAACGCTACCGCACGACCACGAGATGCGGACTTTCAGTTCAAAGGTTCTGTGCACTATGGAACTTAACTTCTGAGGTCACCAGACCCCTAGAACTACTTAAACCTAACTAACCTAAGCACGTGACACACATCCATGCCCGAGGCAGGATTCGAACCTGTGACCGTAGCGGTCGCGCGGTTCCAGACTGTAGCCCCTAGTACCGCTCGGCCACTCCGGCCGGCTCCTTTCAGTTACCATCTGTATTATAGTGTAGCAGTTCTTTCTAAGTATGGTCAAATTTGGTGGAAGAGTGTACGGCAAGTTGAAAAAGAGAGAAGGTTCAAGAGCGGGATATATTTACGTGTCCGTATGATCAACCTCTTTCCCTCAAAAATATCTCTCTCTTTCATACCTCCTCTGTGTCACTGCTCTGATTTGTGCTAAGATTGCAGTACACGCGACGTACGTATTTGATTCCACCGCCCTGAGTGGAATGCATAAAAGCTAATAAATGTTCAGCAACCTGCAGTCTTCTATGGTTGTTGTCCCCTGCGCAGAAAACAGCACGTTGGTTGTGAATCTGTAATCTTGAGACTGTAAGTAACTCTTAGCGAGGAACTGTTCTTTTAAAAATAATTAAATTTCCAATAAACTTGTTTATACCGGACGCCACTCGCTTTTTACTAGCGGAACACGAGAAACTACACAGTTACATTCCTTTTATAGATTCACAAATGATTTCTGTTCTTCAACAAATTAATGAACTGCATATTTCCGTAAATTAGTATTGCACTGTTCTCAAGCATATGTCGAAATAACTATACATTGCTGGTAAGGTCTTAACTGATACTGCGGCGGACGACATGTCCTTCCTCCGAGAATGGCGAACGACTTCGCCCGCCATCCAAGCTAGGCGTGATCCGAAGATCACCGAACTGCTTTGTCTGCGTTTTCGTTTCACAGTTGTTTATTATTCTGCTGGTTATTGATACTTGTGAAATAATAGAATGATGACGCGCTACTGAGAGATGCTTTATATATGACATGCAAGAAATACACTGTTTAGTTTGTCTAATATTAATAACAGACGATAAACATTTTGGCGCGCAACCTCCGAACGCAGCACCAATAGCGGAGAAGGACCACAATTTAGACGGTCTTTCTCACGATATCCGTACCTAACAGTTACCTCACACCACATTACGTCATCTTGCCACAGCTGCCTTCTCAACCGCTCTAAAAAGAGCTTCTTGTAGCCGAATATGATGGCTGCAAAGTCATAAATATTACAAATGTCTCTTGACAGCCACAAATCATGCAAAAGTTACTTCCGTCCTTAAGTTTTACACATTTAATTAAGTTCCAATCTTGAATAAACGTGTATAGCTGTTATAAGGTCTGTACATTAAAAGAAACAAGCGTGTCTGACAAGAAATGCACTTAAACTGATTCCATTAACGTAAGTTACAATAAAAGTTGCGGTCGTTACTGTAAGGGACGATGGCCATCGGTGTGTGACAACTGACCACCAGATATTTCCAGGTTTGCCCATCTTCAAATGCGTCAGTCATTTTCTCTGCACTCAGTCGTTACATGGAAAGAGAACAAAAAGCCTAATTTCCGCAGTTGCCTAACAAACACATATTTTACATCTACATCTACGTCTAATGGATACTCTGCAAATCACATTTAAGTGCCTGGCAGAGGGTTCATCGAACCAACTTCACAATTCTCTATTATTCCAATCTCGTATAGCGCGCGGAAAGAACGAACACCTATACCTTTCCGTACGAGCTCTGATTTCCCTTATTTTATCGTGGTGATCGTTCCTCCCTTTGTAGGTCGGTATCAACCAAATATTTTTGCATTCGGAGGAGAAAGTTGGTGATTGGAATTTCGTGAGAAGATTCCGTCGCAACGAAAAACGCCTTTCTTTTAATGATTTCCAGCCCATATCCTGTATCATTTCTGTGACTGTCTCTCCATATTTCGCGATAATACCAAACGTGCTCGGCTTTTAGATTAGACTGATTTATCGTGTAACTGAAGTTTAACGAGTTCCTTTTAGCACTCATGGAGATGACCTCACACTTCTCGTTATTTAGGGTCAACTGCCACTTTTCGCACCATTCAGGTATTTCTTCTAAATACTTACCGTATAATACAACTTTTAAAGCGGCTTGCGCATACGTTGGGTCGGGAATTACGAGCACCGAGTGGCACCGACAATTTGATGATACTACAGACTTCATTAGAAGCGGAGAGAAGCTACAGAATTACTTAGAAAAGAAGGCAGTGGCGTAGCTCTTGAAGTGGAAGCTGGCCTTGATCTGGTGTAGCGGCAGCCTCGCCACGCCGCGATGTGTGTGTCTGTGTGGTCAGTAACCCGGCGTGGGAGGGCCTGAGTCAGCGCCTGGCCCGCTCCTAACCAGGCACCGCTGGCGACCGTGACAGGACGCGGCAGGGCGCGCTAAAGTCTGCGGCAGTCTTCTCTGCTCGCCGATGAGGCGGACATCGGCTATGTTTACCTGTTAAATGGCCTGTTCGTTGCACGTAACGTCTTCAAACACTCTGATGTTGTCTTGGTAAGAAATCGAAACTAGAGGTTGAATAGCAGGGTGGTTTTAAATTAACTTGAACCAGTGTACGCAGAAAACTATTTAACATCTGGGTACCCAACTTTTCAGGAATGATGTTCAGACTGTGCACAGCAGTAGTTGCATTGTTAGTAGTGTTAGTGCCATTACTTACCGTTAGGCGTCGCTGCTGTTACGGCGCCGTATTGTTGAAAGACAAGCATCAATGTGCATTACAACTGCCGCTACCTTCAGGATTTCAAAGACTGTGTCCCAGTCAATATTGTCAGAACCTTCCTCTAAGTATACAAATACTGTAAACGTAAACGTAAACTTTCTTTTAGGATAACTGCTATAGATACTACATACATCTTTAATATTGCCATTTCTGTTCAGTTGTAAATACGTTCTGTTAATGTTTTCGTCATAAATATTTTCCCAAAACTTCATTCATACGCCGAAAGTATACCGCCGATGAAAGATACACAACTGGCCATTAAAATTGCTACACCACGAAGATGACATGCTACAGACGCGAAATTTAACGGACAGGAAGAAGATGCTGTGATATGCAAATGTTTAGCTTTTCAGAGCATTCACACTCCTGTGGCGACACCTACAACCTGATGACATGAGGAAACTTTCCAACCGATTTCTCATACACAAACAGCACTTGACCGGCTTTGCTTGGTGAAACGTTGTTATGATACCTCGTGTAAGAAGCAGAAATGCGTGCCGGCCGCGGTGGTCTCGCGGTTCTAGGCGCACAGTCCGGAACCGTGCGACTGCTACGGTAGCAGGTTCGAATCCTGCCTCGGGCATGGATGTGTGTGATGTCCTTAGGTTAGTTAGGTCTAAGTAGTTCTAAGTTCTAGGGGACTAATGACCACAGCAGTTGAGTCCCATAGTGCTCAGAGCCATTTTTTTTATTTTATTTATTTTTTTTTTTTTTTTTTTTTTTTGGAATGCGTACCATCACGTTTCCGACTTTGATCAAGGTCGGATTGTAGCCTATCGCGATTGCGGTTTATCATATCGCGACATTTCTGCCCGCGTAGGTCGAAATCCAATGACTGTTAGCAAAATATGGAGTCGGTGGGTTCAAGAGGGTAATACGGAACACCGCGCTGGATCCCAACGGCCTCGTATCACTAGCAGTCGAGATGACAGGCATCTTATCCGCATGGCTGTAACGGATCGTGCAGCCACGTCTCGATCCCTGAGTCAACATATGGTTTACGTTTGCAAGACAACAACCATCTGCACGAACAGTTCGACGACGTTTGCAGCAGCATGGACTATCAGCTCGGAGACCGTGGCTGTGGTTACCCTTGACGCTGCATCACTGACAGGTGTACTCAACGACGAACTTGGGTGGACGAATGGCAAAACGTCGGATGAATCCAGGTTCTGTTTACAGCATCATGATGGTAGCATCAGTGTTTGACGACATCGCGGTGGGCGCACATTGGAAGCATGCATTCATCATCGCCACACTGGCGTATCACCTGGCGTGATGGTATGGGGTGCCACTGGTTACACGTCTCGGACACCTCTTGTTGGCGTTGACGACACTTTGAACAGTGGACGTTGCAATTCAGGTGTGGTACGACCCGTGGATCTACCCTTCATTCGATCTTTGCAGGATAATGCATGACCGCATGTTGCAGGTCCTGTACGGACCTTTCTCGATACAGAAAATGTTGGACTGCTGCCCTGGCGAGGACATTCTCCAGATCTCTCTCCAATTGGAAATGTCTGGCCGAGCAACTGGCTCGTCACATTACGCGTCACTACTCTTGATGAACTGTGGTATCGTGTTGAAGCTGCATGGGCAGCTGTACCTGTACACGCCATCCAAGCTCTGTTTGACTAATGCCCAGGCGTATCAAGGCCATTATTAAGACCAGAGGTGGTTGTTCTGGGTACTGATTTCTCAGGATGTATGCACCCAAACTGCGTGAAAATGTAATCACATGTCAGTTCTAGTATAAAATATTATTTCAATGAATACCCGTTTATCATCTGCATTTCTTCCTGGTGTGGCAATTTTAATGGCCGGTAGTGTAGAAGGTGGAGGTGTTCGTTTGGCTGTGGAGCGCAGAAGGCGTTTTCGTAATTTTCGCTTTGCTCCCTTCCTCCCTCCTTTCCTTACGAGAAAATTGAATGTTTTAGACGTCTCTTGTGGGAAATGCTATGTACTTTTACCTGCTGTGTTTTTTTTATAACATACATAATTTTGAAATTGCAGGGGTGGGGGTGAGCGCTGCTGACGTTTTCGCAGAAAGGCCAAAACTCTCTGCTTTTAAGCGCACTGTAACGTCAATATCGCTCGCCAGGAAATCGAAAAGACTATTGCGTTTTGTAGGAAGTTTCATCTACTTTAATTTGGTGTATAATGGTTGTCTTCGAGCAGCGCATTGTTTTCGAAATATAAGCGGAAAATTGAAAAACGTGTGAAAATTTTGAAAATTTTGATTTCTTTTATGTTTTCCTTTGAGAAACCGATCTCCTACGAGACAGTCAAAATGAAATTCGGGTTTAGCATCCCAAAAAGACATGTCGAACCCTCGAAAAAAAATTCAACGACTTTAGTACGAAGAGTCCGCCCCGATAGTTGAGTGGTCAGCGCGGCAGTCTGTCGCGCCAAGGGGCCCGGGTTCGAGTCCCGGCTGTGTCGGAGATTTTCTCCGCACAGGTACTGGGTGTTTCCCCATCATCGTCAGTGGAAGGCAACGGGAAACCACCACTGGACTCACTTCCCTAGACGCTCATGCTTTAGATCTCTCTGACGAGACCTGCCGTAAGGCAGAACATAAATTTTAGTTTATTACGAAAAGGGTTGTTTTGAACATCAGTGTCTGAACTATAATTGGCACTGTGTGAACGACACTTCTTCCGAATGTCTGAAGGTATGTCTCCAGTTTCATGGGTTCTAAACAGAAGGCTGAAAAGTCGTTTGGTTGTCATTTCCAGGAATGATTTTAGAAATTCAGCAGGCGAAGGAGTGTTGTATGCCCTTTCTGTCTTATTGGATCTCAAGGCTTCTATAGCTCTGATACATTCTGACTGGACTGGATCCGTGGGAGCTAACGCGGTTGGTATATTACTGGTATGTGGAATTTCGTGCGGAATGTTGGAAACATTGCAAAGATTTTTTATTATTCGTGCAGCACAAAACCTAGGAGGGAACAAACAGCCTTTGCGTTTGACTTGCTCGGAAGTTACGAGCAATTGTCCCGTCTCTGCAGATGCCATTTGGCCATTTAAAGCGAGTGAGAGCATAATGAGGGAGAGAGACAGGGGGAGAGAGCGACCGTCGTGGAAGAGACGGATTGATTTAGGCAAATGAACCGCCGCGGTACGTCAGTTCAGGGGGATATACGCAGCTGTCTCAGGCGAGGCAGCTCCGCCTGGCCTGCTTCATCCACGGACGCGATACGATAATCTCGCTGGCTAACAGCGCCGCTCTCGTCTCAATAAACTCTCGCAGCGACTGACCACGCATTAGCACACAATCGCGGGCAGCTCTGCTGGAGCACTGGAGATGAGATACCGCGCCGCTAGGAGTCCCGCTTCCAGCGCTCTCAATAGCACTGGACCGCTGCTAAGTGGAGTTCCGCAAGGCTCTGTTCTCGGCCCGCTACTCTCTTTACACACAGCGTGAGGCGGCTAATGATTTCTCTGCAAATATCTTTAGACGTGTTCAAGATGTTGATTATCCGTATTCACCTAGACAAGCATTCACGGAAGGCGCTCAAAGTAATATTCAGCGTTTCCACAACATCATTAACTTGTTCGAAAGATCCGCAATATGATGGATTTTCAAGTTATGCATTGCTGTCAGTGTCGAGTTAGAATTCTAACCCAACTATTCAAAGTACCGCACGCTATCTTCATTTATTTATTCATTTTATGACGAACTCTGAATGACAGTAGCCGCGTGGGATTAGCCAAGTGGTCTAGGGCGCTGCGTCATGGACTGTCCGGCTGGTCCCGGCGGAGGTTCGAGTCCTGCCTCGGGCATGGGTGTGTGTGTTTGTACTTAGGATAATTTAGGTTAAGTAATGTGCAAGCTTAGGGACTGAACATTTGAACATTTTAGAATGACAGTAAACACAGCTTTATTGCAGTGATAAGTTCGAGTGATATCTACACTAATGTTCATAAATTAAGGATAATTGCAGAATGTGGTGCCACACAAAGTGGCACTACACAAAACTGGCGCCAATAGTATACGCATCACGGAACACACACGACACAGATCTGTAAGACCACATTATTGTTAATAAGTTGAGAAAACCGTCCCGAAACACACATGCTGCAAAACGCCACTGTTTCCTGCGCATGTACCCTGACATCCGTATGGGATATGATCACCATGCACACGTACACAGGCCGCACAACGGGTTGGCATACTCTGGATCAGGTGGTCGAGCAGCTGCTGGGGTATAGCCTCCCATTCTTGCACCATTGCCTATCATAGCTTCTGAAGTGTCGTAGGGGTTTGAAGACGTGCAGAGATACGTCGACCGAAAGCATTCCAGACATGCTCGGTGGGGTTTAGGTCCGGAGAACAGACAGGCCACTCCATTCGCCTGATATCTTCTCTTTCAAGGTATTCGTCAACGACGGCATCTCAGTGGGGCCGTGCGTTATCATCCATCACGAAGAAGGTGGGACCCACTGCACCCCTGAAAAGGTGCAGTACTGGTGCAAAACGACGTCCCGTTACACCTGACCTGTTATAGTTCTTTTGTCAAGGACACGCAGGGGTATACGTGCATCAATCATAATGCCACCCCACACCATCATACCACGACCTCCATACAGGTCCCTTTCAACGACATTAAGGTGTTGGTATCTGGTTCCTGGTTCACGCCAAATGAAAACCGGGCGAGAATCACTCTTCAGAATATACCTGGACTCGTGCGTGAACATAACCTCGGACCACTGTTCGAGTGACCATGTACTGTGCTCTTGACACCAGGCTTTACGGGCTCTCCTGTGACCAGGGGTCAGTGGAATGCACCATGCAGGTCGCCAAGGGAAAAACAGTCGTATGTAGATTGTGTTTCTGGAGACAACTGTCCCAGAGGCTGCGGTAAGGTCCCTAGCAATGCTACCTGCAGTACTCCATGGTCGTCTGCGGGCACTGATGGTGAGATGTGGGTCTTCTTGTGGTGTTGTACACTGTGCGTGTCCCGTGCTGTAGCGCCTGGACACGTTTCCTGTCTGCTGGAATCGTTGCCATAATCTTGAGATCACACTTTGTGGCACACGGAGGGCCCGTGCCACCACCTGCTGGATTTGACCAGCCTCCAGTCGCCCTAGTATTCTACCTCTCATAACGTCATCAGTATGTGTTATCTGAGTCATTTTCAACACACAGTCACCATTAGTACGTCTGAAAACGTCTGCACACTTACTCGCTGCACCGTACTCTGACATGCACCAACGCGACGATCGCAGGCCAAATGCACCGCATGGTAATACCCCGAGGTGATTTAAACCCGCAAACCACCCACCAGAGCGTTGGTTCAACATGTACCAGCATTATCCTTCATTTATGAGCATGAGTTTATATTTTCCTTATTTTATTCTGTTTCTAGACTGCGAATAGAAAACGAAATATTAAAATTGTAGCTAGAACAGATCATACAGTAGCTTGATAAACACTCATCGGGAAACTATTATCCGAATGGGACGGAAATCGGGAGATTTGATGAACACGTACGGAGAAAAAAAAATTACAATTACGGAAAAATTGGATGATTTATTCAAGTGAAAGAGAGTCACAAATTGAAGAAATCAGTAATGCGTTGGCCTAGCTCCGGCCCTTATGCAAGCACTTATTTCGCTTGGAATTGACTGAGATAGTTATTGGATGTCGTCCTGAAGGGTATCGTGCCAAATGACAGCCAAAGATGTCCTGCTATGGGAAGAAATGGCACCCCAGACCATCATTTCTGGTTGATCTGATGTATGGCGGGTGACAGTTCAAAATGGTTCAAAAAGCTCTAATCACTATGGGACTTAACATGTGAGGTCGTCAGTCCCCTAGAACTTAGAACTACTTAAAGCTAACTAACCTAAGGACATGACACACATCCTTGACCGAGGCAGGATTCGAACTTGCGATCGTAGCGGTCGCGCGGTTCCAGACTGAAGCGCCTAGAACCGCTCGGCCACATTTGTTTGTCTGAACATGTGCATCACATGTACCGATTTCCGTCCCTCTCGGATAATTCCTTCGCGGTGTGTTCTTCTTTTAAGTCTCAGAGTGTATGTCAGGACAACGCGTCGTCGTCGTTGTAGTTTTCAGTTCTGAGACTCGTCTAATGCAGCTCTCCATGCTAATCCACGCTGTGTCAGCCTCTTCATCTCTGAGTAACTACTGCAAGCTACATCCTTCTGAATACGGTTGTTGTACTGATCTCTTGGTCTCCGTCTACGATCTTCACCCACTACACTTCCCCCCAGCACTAGACTGGTGACCTCTTGGTGTGTCAGAACGTGTCCTGTCAACCTATCCCTTCTTTTAGTCAAGTTGTTTCATTATTCTTCTCCCCACTTGTATTCAATACGTTTTATTGGTTACACGGTCTACCCATCTGTTCTTCAGCATTCTTATGTATACCACTCTCTTTCAAATTATAAAGGTGGCAGGGGTAAAATACAGGGAGCGAAAGGCTATTTACAATTTATACAGAAACCAGATCGCAGTTATAAGAGTCAAGGGGCATGAAAGGGAAGCAGCGGTTGGGAAGGGAGTAAGACAGGGTTGTAGCCTCTCCCCGATGTTATTCAATCTCTATATTGAGCAAGCAGTAAACGAAACAAAAGAAAAATTCGGAGTAGGTATTAAAATCCATGGAGAAGAAATAAAAACTTTGAGGTTCGCCGATGACATTGTAATTCTGTCAGAGACAGGAAAGAACTTGGAAGAGCAGTTGAATGGAATGGATAGTGTCTTGAAAGGAGGATATAAGATGAACATCAACAAAAGCAAAACGAGGATAATGGAATGTAGTCGAATTAAGTCGGGTGATGCTGAGGGAATTAGATTAGGAAATGAGACATTTGAAGTAGTAAAGGAGTTTTGCTATTTGGGGAGCAAAATAACTGTTGATTGTCGAAGTAGAAAAAATGTAGACTGGCAATGGCAAGGAAAGCGTTGCTGAAGAAGAGAAATTTGCTAACATCGAGTATAGATTTATGTGTCAGGAAGTCATTTCTCAAAGCATTTGTATGGAGTATAGCCATGTATGGAAGTGAAACAAGGACGATAAATAGTTTGGAGAAGAAGAGAATAGAAGCTTTCGGAATGTGGTGCTACAGAAGAATGGTGAAGATTAGATGGGTAGATCACATAACTAATGAGGAAGTATTGAATAGAATTGGGGAGAAGAGAAGTTTGTGGCACAATCTGACCAGAAGAAAGAATCGGTTGGTAGGACATGTTCTGAGGCAACAAGGGATCACCAATTTAGTATTGGAGGGCAGCGTGGAGGGTAAAAATCGTAGAGGGGGACCAAGAGATGAATACACTAAGCAGATTCAGAAGGATGTAGGTTGCAGTAGATACTGGGAGATGAAGAAGCTTGCACAGGATAGAGTAGCATGGAGAGCTGCATCAAACCAGTCTCAGGACTGAAGACCACAACAAAAACAACCACTACATAGCAAAGTATGAAATGTTCGTGTGGCTGGGACGTTCCGTCGGGTAGACTGGTCGCTTGGTGCAAAGCTTTTCAGTTGACGGTACTTCGCGCGACTTGCGTGTCGATCAGGACGAATCATGATGAAGACAGCAGAACGTCCAATCCCCGAGCATATCTGCGAACCGGCTGGAATCAAAGCTGGATGTAACAACGTATGCCATGACGTAATGATCACGCCGTCGACGAGACGTGAAATCGCAAACTTTCTTTTTCTTCTCCATACTTCTTTCCCAACCGCATTTGCTTCTTCACACCCTCCTTTGTTCCATTTCTGTGCTCGTACAGTACATCTAGAATGTATCGAAAACATTCCTTCTTCCTGTTTTTCAGTTGCCATACTAGAATCGTCCATAAAGCAAGTAAGGTGATAGTTACCAGAACTGTTTTGTTTCTTATTTTTTGTTCATTCCTTGACTTAGGCATGGAGGCTTTCCCTCAGCTTCAGGCACACTGAATGCAACCATAGTACATAGCACCTTACTGAATATTATTTCCCTCCACCTCCTCCTCCTCCGATTTCATACACATGTGTCAACAGTTGATTTTGCTTTAATTTCGGGATGCTTCGTTTCAGGATGCAGACGAAGAACGTGAACCTGAGCCAGGACCAGCTGAACAACTCAGTGCTGGAGGTAAGTGTGGCATAAAGTTGAAACAAAGTATTCTGTTTTAATAAAGTAAGAATAAAGTAGAGAATATGAATCGAGAGAGAGGAAAACGGTAAAGTATTCACGTTAAGGGACAAAAGTCTACCTACTATCCTTCGCTCCTCTGGCACACAGATACGATGGGAAGTTACACATTATCGTAGCGGACCAAGTAACTTTTACTGAACGCTGCACTACAGTTCAAAGTGATACAGACACACGACACGGCTTTTCAACATAGTCACCAAGACTCTGTACACAATTATCGGCACGTTCTACTAAAGGCTCAGTTGCTCGTAGATAGAAATCCTCCCGTGCCGACGTAGCCTTTGGAGGTCCGCTGTGTGTACCTCCTCATAGGCGGAAAATCTGCGGATGGTGCGAATCAATTGGTTCAAATGGCTTTAAGCACTAACATCTGAGGTCGTCAGTCCCCTAGAACTTTGAACTACTTAAACCTAACTAACCTAAGGACGCCACACACATCCATGCCGGAGGCAGGATTCGAACCTGCGACCGTAGCAGCAGTACGGTTCCAGACTGAAGCGCCCAGAACCGCTCGGCCACAACGGCCGACACGAATCAATTACCCGACTGCCTGGACGCTGTCCTCCGCACTCGACCGACCGAGTTGGCCCAGTGGCTAGCACACTGGTCTCACATTCGGGAGGACGACGGTTCAAACCCGCGTCTGCCCATCCTGATTTAGGTTTTCCGTGATTTCTCTAAATCGCTCCTGGCAAATGCCGGGATCGTTCCTTTGAAAGGGCACTGCCGAATCCCTTCCCCGTCCATCCCTAATCCGATGAGACCGGTGACCCCGCTGTTTGGTCTCTTCCCCGCAACAACCCAACTCCACTCTGTGTTCGATGTAGATGCCGTTCCTTCCCTGTCAGCACCGCGCGTGTCTGTGGGGCCTCGGTCAAATTGTTTGCACCATGCCAATACGACTGGACGCGACATTACACTTGGTGCGAATGTCGCCAGAATTTTGCGGTGAATCTGTGTGCACTCCACAAGACTCTGACCGGCCCGCGTACTTCACCGTTGGAACACAGCTCCAGTCGCCGCGCGGCTTCACTCCCACACTGTGGCGCACCTGTCACACGTACCGCAGCACAACTGTGTCTGCAGGAGAACCGAAACACGTACTGCCTCCTGACAATGCGCAGTCGTCTTAGCGTGGGAGGACATGTGTAACATACTGTTTGAAGTCCCCTCTTGCACACTCATGCGGAATCCATAACGCAGGTGCTGCTTCACTACTGTCCTGTGTCCTATTGCTGCATCACGAATGTTGCACAGTTCTACTCTACACAATGTAAACATTCTGCAGCACTACAGAGTAGGACTGTACATAAGTTAAAAAATATCGGGGATCCGAAATATCGATATTTAGAGAAAGTCAACATCGGCTCCTGATATATCGAAAAGATGTATCGATATACACGGTGTTATAAAAAGGTAAGGCCAAACTTTCAGGAAACATTCCTCCCACACAAAGAAAGAAAATATGTTATGTCGACATGTGTTCAAATGGTTCAAATGGATCTAAGCACTATGGGACTGTGGTCATCAGTCCCCTAGAACTTAGAACTATTTAAACCTAACTAACCTAAGGACATCACACACATCCATGCCCGAGGCAGGATTCGAACCTGCGACCGTAGCGGTCACGCGGTTCCAGACTGAAGCGCCTAGAACCGCACGGGCACAACGGCCGGCTTGGACATGTGTCCGGAAACGCTTACTTTCCATGTTAGAGTTCATTTTATTACTTCTCTTCAAATCACATTAATCATGGAATGGAAACACACAGCAACAGAACGTACCAGCGTGACTTCAAACACTTCGTTACAGGAAATGTTCAAAATGTCCTCCGTTAGCGAGGATACATGCATCCACGCTCCGTCGCATGCAATCCCTGATGCGCTGATGCAGCCCTGGAGGATGGCGAATTGTATCACAGCCGTCCACAATACGAGTATGAAGTGTCCCTAAATTTGGTACCGGGGTTGCGTAGACAAGAGCTTTCAGTTGCCTCCATAAATGAAAGTCAAGAGGGTTGAGGTCAGGAGAGCGTGGAGGCCATGGAATTGGACCGCCTCTACCAATCCATCGGTCACCGGATTTGATGTTGAGAAGCGTACGAACACTTCGACTGAAATGTGCAGGAGCTCCATCGTGCATAAACCACATGTTGTGTCGTACTTGTAAAGGCACATGTTCTAGCAGCACAGGTAGAGTACCCCGTATGAAATCATGATAACGTGCTCCATCGAGTATAGGTGGAAGACCATACTGACGAAACTAAAATGAGCCCTAACATGGAAATTAAGCGTTTCCGGACACATGTCCACCTAACATCTTTTCTTTATTTGTGTGTGAGGAATGTTTCCTGAAAGTTTGGCCGAACCTTTTTGTAACACCCTGTATAGATAGTAAAAGTATCTATGCACCGACCTGTGAAGATATCGGCTGCACATTGTAAATATATTGCCGGTTCGCATTTTTTGTTTTATTTTATTTTAATTATTTATTTATTTATTTATTTATTTTTGCAGTGAACACATAGTGTGTTGTGGGGCGATCACTCTGTTATATAAATAATTCGAAAGCCATGATTGCTTAAATACTGTTTATTGAATAACCGTTTTCGACACTCTAAAGGTGCCATCATCGGTTCTGTGAAGATATAACACGACAGGCTTGAGGGAGGCCTTACATTAGTTACACTATGTACATTACTATTAGTACAGTACCACATACCTGAATGTAGCTTAACATTTATGAACCATTTGGATATAACGATACATGAGGCACACTAGCTGATATAAAATCATTGTCACAGAAATAAAAAACAACTACTCTCATGGCTATCCTATTCCATCAGATATGTAAAAGCGAAGTCATAAGTTAAAACTAATTGGTACAATACCGCTGCGGTCACGTTGTATCTTCACAGATCCGAAGATGACACCTGTAGTGTGTCGAAACCGGTTATGCAGTAAACAGTATTTAAGCGATCTTGGCTTTTGAAGTATATTTTTTGATTTGTTATTAGATATTCCGTATATCAACGATCTAGCAGCCTGCTTATCCCTCTTAGAACATGAATTGAAAAGAAAACGATGCCCGTGCACGCTCGGCGATAACCACTTTCCTAACAATGGTAACTGTGTGTAAGTGGCACGGTAAAATGTATCCGATGGGCCCGTCGCTCAGTTTCGTCACATCAGATTTGTCCGCAACACTTCATGTCGACTCCCTGTTATTCCATTTCTGCAAACGCCAGCGATCTAGCAGTTGTGGTGTCAAAATTGCGTGGTGAAGCTAAACGTTGCGGTTTTTGTTGGTAGCCCCAAGCGCCGATTACGTCAGCCTTTCCCGTCACACTTCTCTGGACACCGCAATGACCAGTCTTGTTTAGATTTTTGTTCCTCGCTTTCTACAACTGTTTTTGGAGAGTACCGATGGGAAGAAATAGCACACTAGTTGCATTAAAAATAATTTCTTAACGCAACTGGTGTGCTGTTACTTCACGTAGGGAATTTTGTTATTCCATTTACTTCGTAACCCCCACCCCAGTGCAAACAGACTACTTCTTTCGTACGACCTATACTTCCTTCACAAGTCAAAGAGAAAAACTGGATGTGATGAAAGCTAAAAAAGTAGTAAGACTCCTTCACACTGTGAAACTAAAATTATGTCCTAATACCATTTCAAAAGAACGACTTCAAACATATACTGAAAATTGTGAAAAAAATAATATAAAATGAAGATGTTGGCACTCGATATTGCCGTATCTATTGGCAAAGGGTGGGGGGGGGGGGTGGCGTGCTATTACTGACTACATCTATCGATATTTTTGCAAAACGGTAAAACGAAATATTGATATTTTATCAACACCCCTGCTACAGAGCACTGCACAGCACCACACCCCTACACTACATTACTGTACTGCACTCTGCACTTGATGTCAGGAGTAAAACCGGTTTTTCCATAATTTTTTTTCTGGACTGTTAGCCCCTGGTGGTGGTGGTGGTGGTTAGTGTTTAACGTCCCGTCGACAACGAGGTCATTAGAGACGGAGCGCAAGCTCGGGTTAGGGAAGGATTGGGAGGGAAATCGGCCGTGCCCTTTCAAAGGAACCATCCCGGCATTTGCCTGAAACGATTTAGGGAAATCACGGAAAACCTATATCAGGATGGCTGGAGACGGGATTGAACCGTCGTCTCTCACCCGCTGACTGCTTCCGGAAGGACGTTCTGGTTTGGTGTTCTGCCTCGGTGCGTCTCGTCATGACGCAAGGCCACTTCTTGCTTGCGTCTCAGCCATGTAGGCTCGCACTTTGTACGCTGATGTTCCGCGTGTCAGCAAGTTTTGCTAGTGTCACGGACGTAGTATGCAGCATGAGACACCTTCCGAGGCTATAGTAGATCCCTCGAATATAAACCATTGCCTAATAGCTGGAACGAAGCACGCGTGACACCTGTCTACAAGAATGCTAGCAGAAGTGAAACACAAAACTGCCGTCCAGTGCCTTCGACATCCACTTGTAGTTGAATCTTAGAATATGTTCTGGGGTCAAACGTATTGGGATATCTCGAAGAGAACGACCTTCTCCATGCCAACCAGCACGGATTTCGAAAACATAGACGATTCAGCTGTTTACCAACGCCACTGACACGAATATCTATTTCACTCATCGGCGAAATCAAAAGGAGGGGTGGTAACATTAAGGGCGCAATGGGAATTCCACAGTTAAATGCAAAGGAGAGGGCGGACAGATGGAAAGAGAACATCGAAGGATTCTATGAGGGGTAAGATTTCTGTGATGTCGCGAGTGAAGAAGAGTCAGGAGTCGACTGGGAAGAGATAGTGGATCCAGTATTGGAAACAGAATTTAGAAGAGTTTTGGAAGACATAAGATCGAATAAGACAGAAGGGGTACATAACATTCCATCAGAATTTCTAAAGTCACTGGGAGAAGCGGCAACAAAACGACTGTTCACGTTGATGTGTAGAATGTATGTGTGTGGCGATACGCCAACTGGCTTTCGAAAATAACATCATCCACACAGTTCGGAAAACTGCAGTAACTGACAAGTGCGAGAATTATCGCACAATCAGCTTGACAGCTCAAGCATCGAAGTCGCCGACAAGAGTAATATGCAGAAGAATGGGAAAGAAAATTGAGGATGAGTTAGATGACGATCAGTTGGGCTTTAGGAAAGGTAAAGGCACGAGAAAGGCAATTCTGACGTTGCAGCTGATAACGGAAGTAAGATTAAAGAAAATCCAAGACACGTTCATAGGATCTGTCGATCTCGAAAAAGTCTACGACAATGTAAAATGATGCTACATGTTCGAAATTCTTCAGAAAATAGCGGTAACTGTAGGAACACAGGTAACGTACAATATGTGCAAGTACCAACAGGGAATAATAAGAGCGAAAGACCAGGAACAAAGCGCTCGATTAAAAATCGTGTAAGTCTTTCGACCCCACTGTTCAACCTGTACAGCGAAGAAGGAATGACGGAGATAAACGAAAGTTTCAAGTGTGTAATTAAAATTCAAGGTGAATGAACATCAGTGATAAGATTCGCTGATGACATTGCTATCCTCAGTGGAAGTGAAGAAGAATTACATGGCTTGCTGACTGGAAAGATCACTCTAATTAAGTAGAGAATATGGACTGAGAGTAAATCAAAGAAAGACGCAAGTAATGAGAAGTAGCAGAACAGTGATAAAGTTAAGATCAAGATTGGTGATCACAAGGTAGATTAAGTTAAGGAACTCTGTTATTTAGGCAGAAAAATAACACACAACCATCGGAGCAAGGGAGACATAACAAGCCAAGAGAAGTCTACCAGTGTCAAACATAGGCTCTAATTTGAAATCTTGGACAATTTAAGTTTGGAACACAGGATTGTATGGTAGTGAAACATGGACTGAGGGAAAACCGGAAAAGCAGAGGTTCGAAGCATTTGAGATGTGGTGCTATAGAAGAATGTTGAAAATTAGGTGCTGATAAGGTAAGGAATGAGGAGTTTTTCCAGAGATTCGGCGAGGAAAGGAATATATGGAAAACACTGACAAGAAGGAGGAACAGGATAGTAGGTCTTCTGTTAAGACATCAGGGAATGACTTCCATGGTACTGCAGGGAGCTGTAGAGGTTAAAAGCTGTAGAGGAATAGGAATACATCCAGCAAAAAATTGACGACGTATGTTGCAAGTGCTACTGTGAGATGAAGAGGTTGGCACAGAAGAGGAATTCGTGACAGACCGCATCAAACAAGTTAAAAGACCAACAAAAAAGTAAATTAATTAATTAAATTTAAAAAATCATGGGAAACCCAACTGGCACTTTTCTCATATGACATTCTGAAAGTCATGATGACAATTTGAAAGCCAGGGATCAAAGCAGTCAGGTAGACACAGTATTTCCTGATTGGCGAAAAGCATTTGACTCAGTACCACACCTTCGATTACTGTCAAAAGTTCGATCATATGGGGTATCAAGTGAAACATTTTACGAGATTGACGACCTTTTCATTGGGGAGAACACAGCATGTCATCGTCAGATGTGGAAGTACCTTCGGATGTTCCGCAGGAAAGTTTGTTGGGACACTTTCGGTTCGCGTTCTACATTAATGACGTTGTAGATAATATTAATAGCAACCTCAGACTATTTGCTGACGATGCAGTATTCTATGATGAAGTACTGTCTGGAAGAAGCTGCATAAGTATTCAGTCGAATGTTGATAAGATTTCAAAGTGGTGCAATGATTTCTTTCAATATATTCAGAAATGTAATGTTGTACACTTCACAAAACGAAAAAAACGTAGTATCCTATGACCATAATATTAATGAGTCACAGCAGGAATCGGCCAACTCGTACAAATACCTTCGTGTCACACTTTGTAGGGATATGAAGTGGAATGATCATGTAGGCTGAGTTGTGGGCAAAGTAGGTGGTATACTTGGTCTATCGGGGGAATACTGAGGAAGCGAAATCAGTCCACAAAGGAGACTGCTTATAGATCTTTCATCCAACCCATTCTAGAATACTGGTCAAGTGTGTGGGGCCTGTACCAGATAGAACTGGCAGGGGATATTGAACGACAGGGGCAGCACGAATGATGACAGGTTTGTCTGACCCTCGCGAGAATGTCACCGAGATGTTGAACGGACTGAACTGGCTTTCCATGCGTGTATGGAACGAGAAAAAGGATGTGACTGGAACAGGGAAAATCCCTAATAACTGGTACAATGCGCTTGACAGTGGTTCACAGAATATACAGGACCGGTATATTTGAAACGGCAATACAAACTAAACGACCAGCGATAGAAATACACCGTTTGTTGCAATATGCTTGGGACAACAGTACATTTTCAGGCAGACAAACTTTCAAAATTACAGTAGTTACAATTGTCAACAACAGATGGCGCTGCGGTCTGGGAAACTCTATAGTACGATATTTTCCACATATCCACCACGCGTAGCAATAATATGGCGTAGTCTCTGAATGAAATTCCCCGAAACCTTTGACAACGTGTCTGGCGGAATGGCTTCACATGAGGATGTGATGTACTCCTTCAGCTGTTCAATTGTTTCTGGATTCTGGCGGTACACCTGGTCTTTCAAGTGTCCCCACAGAAAGAAGTCACAGGGGTTCATGTCTGGCGAATAGGGAGGCCAATCCACGCCGCCTCCTGTATGTTTCGGATAGCCCAAAGCAATCACACGACCATCGAAATATTCATTCAGGAAATTAAAGACGTCGGCCATGCGATGTGGCCGGGCACCATCTTGCATAAACTACGAGATGTTCGCAGTGTCGTCCATGGCAGTTTGTACCGCCACAAATTCACGAAGAATGTCCATATAGCGTGATGCAGTAATCGTTTTGGATCTGAAAAATGGGCCAATGATTCCTTTGGAAGAAATGGCGGCCCAGACCAGTACTTTTTGAGGATGCAGGGATGATGGGACTTTTCGGTTCCCCATATGCGCCAGTTCTGTTTATTGACGAAGCGGTCCTGGTAAAAATAAGCTTCGTCAGTAAACCAAATGCTGCCCACGTGCATATCACCGTCATCAATCCTGTGCACTATATCGTTAGTGAATGTCTCTCGTGCAGCAATGGTAGCGGCGCTGAGGGGTTGCCGCATTTGAATTTTGTATGGATAGAGGTGTAAACTCTGGCGCATGAGACGATACGTGGACGTTGGCGTCATTTGGACCGCAGCTGCAACACGGTGAATGGAAACCCGAGGCCACTGTTGGATCACCTGCTGCACTAGCTGCGCGTTGCCCTCTGTGGTCGCCGTACGCGGTTGCCCTACCTTTCCAGCACGTTCATCCGTCACGTTCCTAGTCCGTTGAAATTTTTCAAACAGATCCTTTATTGTATCGCTTTTCGGTCCTTTGGTTACATTAAACCTCCGTTGAAAACTTCGTCTTGTTGCAACAACACTGTGTTCTAGGCGGTGGAATGTCAACACCAGAAAAATCCTCTGTTCTAAGGAATAAACCATGTTGTTCACAGCACACTTGCACGTTGTGAACAGCACACGCTTACAGCAGAAAGACGATGTACAGAATGGCGCACCCACAGACTGTGTTGTCTTCTATATCTTTCACATCATATGCAGCGCCATCTGTTTTTGAAAATTGTAACTACTGTAATTTCGAAAGTTTGTCCGCCTGAAAATGTACTGTTGTCCCAAGCATATTGCAACAAACGGTGTATTTCTATCGCTGCTCGTTTAGTTTTTATTGCCGTTTCAAATATACCGGTCATTTTTTAAAGACCCTGTACAGTCGTGGACAAAACGAGCGAGACCCCTCGCCTTTTCGTTATGCTGATCCGCACAGCTTTAAAGTTTGCTACACAGCATAACAGGCAAGGCGACGAAGTGCTACTACCAACATACTATGCACAGGCGTGAAATTGAAAAACTATCCGAACTTTGTCAGACTGTAAGACTATACTAAAGCTGATTAGTGTGTTAAACAGAACACTTAAATATAAGATATAAATGAAAGACGAAACGCTATTTAGTATGAACTGTGTTAATAAAAATGAATTTCAGCTTATCGAGATAACACAACTGTTTTAGTAATACAAAGTACCCCAGATCGTTACGAATTAGCAAAATACTATGCGGATTCGGCCGCGAAACAGTCTGTGTCATCGTTCAGACCAGTCACACTGGACCCTAACATAGAAGCTCACTTTTTTACACCACCAAGGGACCGGATGCCGCAAGAAGTGCGGTACATTTCCGCTTATTATGTCTACTCGAGCTAAAGGGGTTTTAAAAGTTGGGTAGACAATTAGATGGTCAAGAAAGTGAACTAGTAGGGTTCCTTTTTACCGATTTAGGTGACAAGATCCTAAGAACGAAATAGCTACGACAGTTACTGAAGATGAGGGCCGCATAAATAATTCCCTCTACTCTTTATTCGAAATGTTCTAGTTACAGTCGATACCGGTATATCAGCATATTAATCGTAGCTACGTTTTGGAACCAAAACCCGTTTACAGAAATGCAAATAAAATCCATTTGCCTATACACGTGTAAATTCAGATCCCAGTATTAATGGCAATGCGTTTTAGAAGTGCGAGCACTCCCATTGCTAGCTAGCTTAAGAAACACTTCGGCTAAAGTACGTTTTCTCACTGTGGTGAGTCTAATGGAGAATTCGAAACACTGTAAAATACGTTTGGCAGCTATGTCACCGTTTATTTCCAGGGGTGGTGCAGAATTATCCTACTACATTCACTCGCTAGTAACAGTATTTTGTTATTTCGGTAAACATTCCGAATGATTGTCACTTGAGCGGCGGCATAAAGGTAGAAAATTCATGTTTTTGAGTCCAGAAAACTCTATGCAACAGAAACTGCAAATCATTTTGCCATTTTCATTGTGAAATTGCCGGCTTATTCATGTTTGGGGTAATTGTCTGCTAGTGTAGTGAAAGGTGTTTACCACTGTAAGGGAGGTCTGGTTTGTTTTCTGTTCCAATCTCGATGGAGGCAGATAGACTATCAGTAAAGCACTTTTAAGAAATTCCCGCGCCCGCCCCCAATACGTTTTATTGCTACCTTTATTCTGTACCGGCTCCCTGTGGATGTCAATATGAAACTCTTGTAGTATTTCATACTTGTTACTGCCTACTTTTTCCGCTTCTGTCAATAGTTGAATTGACTTAAGTGTGGCACTGAATGATTTTTAACTCAATTTCGTTATGAATCTTCACGCATTGCTAAATTTGCACACTTTTATGGTAGGTCAGCTACAGTAATCCAGTATGACTAGTCTGAACGTTGACACAGACCGTTCCGCTGCCGAATGCGCTTAATATTTTGCTAATTCGTAACGATCTGGGGTATTTTGTCTTACTAAAACAGTTAGGTTATCTCGATATGCTGAAATTCATTTTTGTTGATACAGTTTATACTAATTAGCGTTTCTTCTGTCAATTATATCTTATATTTACGTGTTGTGCTTAACACACTAATCAGCATTGCCGGCCTCTGTGACCGAGCGGTTCTAGTCTCTTCAGTCTGAAACCGCGCGACTGCTATAGTCGCAGGTTCGAATCCTGCCTCGGGCATGGATGTGTGTGATGTCTTTAGGTTAGTTAGATTTAAGTAGTTCTAAGTTCTAGGGGATTGATGACCTCAGATGTTAATTCCCATAGTGCTCAGAGACATTTGAACCATTTGAACTAATCAGCATCAATGTAGTCTTACACATGATTGAAAACAGTCTAAATAACTGCGGATATTTTTTTCAATTTCACACCTGTGCATAGTATGTTGGTAGCACATCGTCGCCTTGCCTGTTATACTGTGTAGCAGACTTTAAAGCTGTGCGGATCAGCATAACGAAAAGGCGCGAGGGCTCATATTGTCGACGACTGTACATGTAGAGTCTTAGGGTGCGTGTAAGCCATGAGCAGATAGTTTCGAGACCACTGGCTGAGAATGTCACAGATTTTTGTAACGGCCGAAATTTCACTGAGCGCAGTTTTCATGTATCTGGTGAAAACGTGAAGTTTTGGAGAAGAGGTTTGAAGAAAAATACAACGCGTCCTGACAGTACCAGAAGACTTTCCCCCTCAGAGCAGTGGCTTGCTGCGAGCGGTCGCAGCCGTTGGCAGCCCTGGCGAGGCTGGGCTTCCCCCAGGTGAGCTAACGACTGCCGGCCCCTCCCTCTCAGGCAGAGGCAGAGGCAGAGGTCTGGCGGACGCTCCAGGGGCCGTCAGGTAGGCAGTCGCCCCTCACGCACCTGCTTTGCTTCGCTTTTGTCCGCAGCCTTTCACTCTCGGCCGCATCTGCTCTCTCTCTACAGCCCAACCGTCAGAAGCTCCGCTCCACTTCTCTGCGTCACGGAGTTCAGCACACGGACACAGAGCGGAACCTGGTGCGCGGTCTCAGAGGTGCGGGTAGTTCGCTACACGAGGTTCGTTTGAGCAGTAGCCAGGGCAGGCGCACCTTCTCCCGCTTCTGACTACTTTTAGTGTGGCTATTGGCTGTATCAGCAGCAGCTGCAAGCAGCCAAATGCTGCCTGGGAAAATCTTTCTGTCGCGCCAACGCTGCCAGATTCGCACATATACAGAGCTGTCTGAGTTGTGACAAGGAGAGTCTCCATGAAACGTGGGACTTAGGGAAACCAGGAAAAGGTGTGGGTGATGGAAGGTTGATTGATAGAGCATGAAACCGGTCTCCAAACTGACAATATATCGCCCTACACCAAGTCCATGTAGTACACATACAATTCACATCCTGTGCCATAAAAAATTGTCCCTTTTGCATCATTCATTTAGCTACCAACTGCCAGACACCCTTACACATACCGCGAAGATAGACAGCATCATATACACTCCTCACAGCACAACATATTTCTCCGCAGCTGATGGTCACCTATCATCCACATCCGACACGTGACCAGAGCACCCTCAGTGGACCGAAGTCACTCTACAAACTGTTGTACAAAAACAGGCTCGTTTCCCCTTGGCACAAAGGCAACACCATTTCTGGTCCCGACCTGCTTTCTTGCTTTGTTTCTACAACATTCTCCAGACTCTGGGGTTAGAAAAAGACATGTTTTTTCACATGGTTTGCCAGAATATTATACCATTTACACGATACTTCTTGATATCAAGCACACAGCAATATCGCTTGCATATCAGTATTACTCGTGGAATATAATTCTGACGATACAGACTGGAAATAATTCTCTGGAAACCCAAAACTTTAGGGAGGTGGAGAGTGCTGCAAACCACTGTACCTAGAAACTTATCCCGTCTGCGAAGATCTTTTCATAGAAACTCGAAAAAAATTGAGGAAACTGATATTTTCACTCGTGGATACCGATGTCGACGATGTAACAGATTCCAAATCAACCCTACAATTTTCAAAGTCAGCTAATGTTTTTCTCATGTCTAGAGAACCAGAAAATATGTCTTCCACCTGTCTTTCACCTGCTAGATGCGCACACCACAATCGATGTTCTCTCAACTAAATAAAGATGGGAAATGTGAAGAAGCAGTCAATCAGGCAATTTACATGAGAGGGAATAATGGTTCAGTGCAAACACATGTCCATACTGAATCTCCTCAAATTTCCACGTGGCCATGAAAGCTGTCCAAAACATACTAAGTATTAATTTGCTATTCGGCTGTCTAGAGGATGACACGTTATTTCAGCTACATTCCTGCTTCCCAACAGGCCTCTCCATTCCGAGAGCTCCTACCGTTAGCTGGAAATGTGAATCACTCCCGCCACAGGTCACTGGCACTGCATGCCAGGCACCAAGCGGTGTTGGTCCAAATTGCTGTACACACCAGCGACGTCGGCTGCAATGTCGTATATCCAAACTACAGTGTTGAGCCCACTGTGATTTAAACCACCATACATTTGGATGGGAATGGGCTAAAAAGAAACCTTCTGGTTAGGCAATAATACGACACAAACTCGCAGGAAAACACACCAAAATTATTGCTGTTTTCATTTTCTATTTACATACCTACCCAACAGAATGCAGCACACTATAATTTTGGGTAGTTTCCTACATTATACCAGTGAACTTGTTCCTCACAAAAAAAGATGTGGTTTGTGTGCTTTTCCAGTAGTCATTAATGGTAAGGTAACGTATCAAGATGGAGGAAATACTTGTTGCATTGTGTAAATCAAGTTACATGAACCTTATGTAACAATATATGTACGATATTTGTTAACACTGATCAGCTGGCACTTTACACGTGGTTTCACTTTGCCAGCTTGTGTGCTTTTTTCTCTGTTGCTCAGATTTCCATGTTTCTTTCCAGAAGAACGCCCAGCTGATACAGCAGCAGCAGCAGCAGCCGCTGTCACCGGCCAGCCCAGGGAGTCCCCCACCACCGCTGCCACCCAGAGCGCCAGGTAAGCCAACCTCTGAAAGCTAAAGTTACCAACAGGAGAGCAGCCAATGGGTGGCTTGTAAAGATTCGTGGTGACGTAGTTTGCTGTTTGACCACTGTTCTCTGTATCTCTGTCATCTACCTCTACCACATATTACACGTATTCTTAGATGGTGACAATTATCGGACTATATGAAATAAAATCGCCATAATTTCTGAATGATTTGCGTTACGACTTTCCAACTGTACGTTTGGCCGCGAGGAGGGATGGGAATTGGTATGCGCATATATGGTTTAGTTTATCAACAAATTCCACTTGCATCTGGATGGGTTCGTCAATAAATTGGCGCATCTGGGGGAATGATAATACGCCTTTCGCCATCGAGAAGTCTCTTCATCCTCAATGGGTGACTGTGTGGCGTGCAATGTCCAGACGCAGAATAATCGGTGCGATGTTCCTTGATGGCACGGTGACTACCGAACGTCACATGAAGGTTTTGGAAGATGATTTCATCCCCATTCTCCAAAGTAACCTTGATTTCGACGAGATGTGGTTCATGCAAGACGGAGCTACATCCTGTCGAAGCAGGGCAGTTTTTGATACCCTGGTAAGCACTTTGGGGACCGCTGGCATGGTTCTCGATTGGCCGCCATATTATCCGCATCTGAACACTTGCGACTCATTTCTGTGGGGCTATCTTAAAGACAAGGTGTACAGCAATAACTATTTCTCAGATGAAAACAGCCATTCAGGAAGTGTTCGAGAGTATCGATGTTCCGACACTTCAGCGGGTCATGCAGAATTGCGTTATTCGTCTGCGCCACATCATTGCCAATAGTGCAAGACATATAGAACATGTCATAACCTAAATCCGAATATCTGTAGTGACGTTTGCATGTTGAAGAGAGTGTGTGCATGCCTTAGTTTGAAACTAATTTCATATAGTTGAATAATTGTCATTTTGTAAGTGCATTTATCACTCCTGTAAAGGGGCTTCCCCATACCTCCTATAAGAAACTAGGTAGCTGAACGGGAGAAACACATTCTTGTATGATGCTACAGTCATCCTATCATTGTGCTTGGAAAATTGTTCTGCACATACCTAACAAGTAGACAAAAATGGCTCTGAGCATTATGGGACTTAACTTGTAAGGTCATCAGTCCCCTAGAACTTAGAACTACTTAAACCTAACTAACCTAATGACATCACAAACATCCATGCCCGAGGCAGGATTCGAACCTGCGACCGTAACGGTCGCGCGGTTCCAGACTGAAGCGCCTAGAACCGCTCGGCCACAGCGGCCGGCACAAGTAGACAGCCACGCTGTCACAGCATAGTAGTGATCCACTCATGAAGGAATACAACTCGTTCACAATAATGAAACTCTCTAGCAGATTAAAACTTAGTGCCAGATAGAGTCCCGAACTGAGAACCTTTGCCTTTCCCAAGCAAGTACTCTACCGACTCAGCTACCCAAGTACGACTCACGACCTGTCCTCACAGCTTTACTTCCACCAGTACCTCATCTATCACCTTCCAAACTTCACAGAAGCTCTATTGCGAAAATTGCGGAATTAGCACTGCTGGAAAAATGGACAATGCAGAGACATAGCTTAGCCGCAGCCTGGAGAATGTTCTTCCCGGAGTAAATTTTTCGTTCTGCAGTGGAGCTTGCACAGATATGAAAACTTCTTGGCAGATTAAAACCGTGTTTCAGATCGAGTTACAACTCGGGACCCTTGCCTTTCGAGGGTAAGTCTCTACCGACTATGCCACAAAAGCAACCAAGCCATCGAAATTACCAGGTTCTACTCTGCCAGGAAGTGGCAAATCACCGAACACTTTGCTGCAGAGTGAAAAATTCATTCTGCCCCACAACAGCGTCCACGTTGTGAAGCCTTTGATTACTACCAGAGGCGTACTGCTGCCCCCCAGCATCTGTGGCGAGGTGTATGTATCGAGCAACCGTTCGCCTGGCTGACAACGTGCCACAGTATGTCCGTAGAGCTGGTGTAACAAGGGTGGCGATTCATCCGTCCTACCAGGCGACACTGTCCCGTTGATCCACGGTGTAATGTCGATGAATCTGCGCCCATTCCAGTCGTAACTGGTGATGTCACCGGGTAAACATGGGGAAACGTGTCGTGATCATCTACTGTGGAGCTCCATGTCTACTTTCTGCTGAGCGGCGTGCTTCGAAACACAGCGCTGTACTCCGTCATCAGGTCTGCCACACATCGCCGCCTATCGTGATATACAGAAGCCGCCTATCGTGATCTACAGTACGGACAAGCTTACAAGTTCCAGATCTGTGATTGGGCGTGTACATCCAACACCTTGTCGTCTACTCTCAGTTTCACTATCCTTCAACCACTTTCCAAAGTTGCTCATGACAGCTACGTCGTCCATACTGTGGGAGGGAGCAGAAGGGGGGGCGGAGGGGGTGGGGGCGATACTGGAGACCAAGTGGGTGCCGCGCCCCTTCCCCCTATCTCTTACGGAGAGGAAAAATATAGTGTAGTTAAGAGTTTTTGTTTCAAGAGAGTGATTTAAAAGTCGGTATTATGCAGAATTTTAATAGTTTCGGAAGGAACTTTTTTTTATGAATACCTTAAAGTCGGATCCGATGGCCTTTGCAGTATGGGCCCTTCAAAACCCCCACAAACCAACCAACCAACCAACTTAAAAGTCGCCATTCGTCTTATTTATTTTATTTTTTTATGTACACATCAATTTCCGTAGGACCAAATTGAGGAGTAAATCTCCAAGGACATGTAACGTGTCGATACATCAAATTACAACATACAAGTTATAACAGATAAAAATGATGTGTTTATGAACCCGAAAGTCAAGCCGTAAGTTTAAGTAAATGCAATCAAAAATACAACAAGAATCAACTTAATTTTTCAAGAAACTCGACAGAGTAGGAGGTGTGGCCCATGAGGAAACTCTTCAGTTTCGATTTGAAAGTGCGAGGACTACTGCTAAGATTTTAGAACTCTTGTAGTAGCTTATTGAAAATGGATGCTGCAGTATACTCGAAAATGGTTCAAATGCATCTGAACATTATAGGACTTAACATCTGAGGTCATCAGTCCCCTAGACTTAGAACTACTTAAACCTAACTAACCTAAGGACATTACACATATACATGGCCGAGGCAGGATTTGAACCTGCGACCGCAGCAGAAGAGCGGCTCCAGACTGAAGCGCCTAGAACCGCTCGGCCACAAGGACCGGCTTGCAGTATACTGCACACCTTTCTGCACAATAGTTAAGGAAATCCGATCCAAATGCAATGCCGAGTATTAACTGAGTGAAAGCTATGAAACTTCCTGGAAGATTAAAACTGTGTGCCCGACCGAGACTCGAACTCGGGACCTTTGCCTTTCGCGGACAAGTGCTGTACCATCTGAGCCACCGAAGCACGACTCACGCCCGGTACTCACAGCTTTACTTCTGCCAGTATCTCGTCTCCTACCTTCCAAACTTTACAGAAGCTCTCCTGCGAACCTTGCAGAACTAGCACTCCTGAAAGAAAGGATACTGCGGAGACATGGCTTAGCCACAGCCCGGGGGATGTTTCCAGAATGAGATTCTCACTCTGCAGCGGAGTGTGCGCTGATATGAAACTTCCTGGCACATTAAAACTGTGTGCCCAACCGAGACTCGAACTCGGGACCTTTGCCTTTCGCGGGCAAGTGCTCTACCATCTGAGCTACCGAAGCACGACTCACGCCCGGTACTCACAGCTTTACTTCTGCCAGTATCTCGTCTCCTACCTTCCAAACTTTACAGAAGCTCTCCTGCGAACCTGGCAGAACTAGCACTCCTGAAAGAAAGGATACTGCGGAGACATGGCTTAGCCACAGCCCGGGGGATGTTTCCAGAATGAGATTCTCACTCTGCAGCGGAGTGTGCGCTGATATGAAACTTCCTGGCACATTAAAACTGTGTGCCCAACCGAGACTCGAACTCGGGACCTTTGCCTTTCGCGGGCAAGTGCTCTACCATCTGAGCTACCGAAGCACGACTCACGCCCGGTACTCACAGCTTTACTTCTGCCAGTATCTCGTCTCCTACCTTCCAAACTTTACAGAAGCTCTCCTGCGAACCTGGCAGAACTAGCACTCCTGAAAGAAAGGATACTGCGGAGACATGGCTTAGCCACAGCCCGGGGGATGTTTCCAGAATGAGATTCTCACTCTGCAGCGGAGTGTGCGCTGATATGAAACTTCCTGGCACATTAAAACTGTGTGCCCAACCGAGACTCGAACTCGGGACTTTTGCCTTTCGCGGGCAAGTGCTCTACCAACTGAGCTACCGAAGCACGACTCACGTCCTGTACTCACAGCTTTACTTCTGCCAGTATCTGAGGAACGGACGTGAGTCATGCTTGGCTAGCTCAGATGGTAGAGCACTTTCCCGTGGAAGGCAAAGGTCCCGGGCGTGAGTCGTGCTTGGGTACCTCAGATGGTAGAGCACTTGCCCGCGAAAGACAAAGATCCCGAGTTCGAGTCTCGGTCGGGCACACAGTTTTAATCTGCCAGGAAGTTTCATATCGACGCACACTCCGCTGCAGAGTGAAAATCTGATTCTAAGTGAAAGCTGCTTATTCTTGGGAATAGCTAATATTGTTAGCAAGCAATGACAGTAAGGAATATATATATTGAGCTGCCAATGTCAAAATACCCAAACTCGAGAACAGGGGTCGAAAAGAGTTTCGTGAGCTTTACACCACTTATTGTCCGAACCGCCCGTTTCTGAACCAAAAATATCCGTTTAGAAGGGGAAGAGTCAACCCAAAATATAATACCATATGACACAAGCGAATGAAAACATGCGAAGTTGACTAATTTTCGTGTCGAACCATCACTCATATCAGATACCGTTCGAAAAGTAAAAATGGCAGCCTTAAGTCATTGAACAGGATTCTGAACAAAGGCTTTCCACGACAGTTTACTATCTGTCTGAACACCTAGAAATTTGAACTGTTCAGTTTCACTAATCATATGCCCTGGGTACGGCGTGCGGTAGCCGTCGTGGGGTTGTGGATCACTGTTGCTGCGGCGGGGGTGGAGCCTGTCCGTTGTTTCTAGTTCCCCAGTTTACATACATACAAGTAGTAGTTGATCTGCTCTTTGCAAATCCTGTCCACTAGTTTGTGTTACCTAGGTGGTATATTCTTATTCACCCTCTTCTTTTATCCTAAAACCTCCCTTTTATTATGGACTGTAGAAGTACCACATTTATTCGGAAAGTAAGTCTGATAGGTCGCACAGTGGAAATCACAGTGAAAATCCGATGAAGCTCCGCACAGAGATTTCGCCTGATTTCACCCAGCCCACGTAACTTAACCGCCATACACCTCCTTCTTCATGACTATTCTCGGTCCCACACTGCGGCGGTACTGAGGACGTCCCTGCAGCGTTTTCGGTGGGAAGTGTCTGATCACCGGACACACAGCCTGGACTTGGCTCCCTCTGATTTTCGTCTCCACCGACATGAACCGCTGGCGCTGTAGGTAACATTTTGGTTGACACAACGAACTGCAGACCAGCGTGGAGAATGGGCAGGAAGCACAGGCTGCTGTCTTCTATCACAAGGGTATTGCAAAGTTGGTACGACACTACGACAAATATCTAAGTCGGAGCAGCTCTGCAGGAAGAATAGCGGTTACTGCCTCAACATAATATTGATGACGTCATGCACAGCATGTCCCGCCGTTGTCAGTCCGGTATTAGTGCCATAGATGTCACACCATATACTGAGCCTATTAACCAGTTGTCAGAATGTGGGTCCAATCCCTTAAGTTGGAAAAAAATGAAAAACATTCTTGTCTACCATTACGTATATTGCATTTCAGTACCTCTCTATTCTTTACATTCTTTCTACTTTACTATCATCTGTTTATACTGTTCTGTAGCAAACTTTCCGTTTGTTCAATAATTTTGGACACCAGTGTATTTATGTCGCAAAGTATGAGTCCATAAATGGACCCCTGAAGGCCTTGGTTGAACTACGAGGGTGGTCTGAAGAGTAGATTACAACATCAGGGTTTTCCCGAGAGCTTGGTTCAACTTCAGATAGGCTCCGTGTGAAACTGCAAGTCATTCCGTCCCGTAGCTGGCAGCTGGTAGCTGACTCAACAAGGCGCGGAAACGGTGAAAATCGATTAGTCCCAGTGAGATTTTTTGTAAGAGAACGTTTGACTACAACGGAAGGTTTATCAGAAGTTGTTCAGTTTCCATCTTGATAATATGGATTGTCGAAGGTAAACGTGGCTGTGCAAGAATCCAAGGTGATAAACATGAAAGACATTTGAAAAGTGCTACCACGTCATGAACCGTAGGAATTCAAAAATAACGTGTCGGCCATATCTTGTACGAGGAACTGCACGTGAGAACGGTACCTTTGTGCAGGCTGTGTGCCGTGCCTACCGACGGCGGATCAGAAATAAATTCGAACGACAGTTTCCGTACAGTGTTCGTACCTTTTCGCAAGAAAAGGAAAAGTTATTTTCTGCATCGGTACGTGAAAGTGGATGAAAGATGAGTTTATCACTACGCTGCTGAACGAAACAGCCAAAACGGTGGACAGAGGGGGCGGGTTCCTTGGCGCCAAGAAAGACGAAGACAGTGTCATCAGGGGGAGGGTCATGGCATCAGCGTTCTGCGATGTGAATCGAATGCTGTTAATTACCTGTCTTCAAAAAGATAACACAATAACTTGGGGGGCGGGTATAATTGTAATCTTCTAACGGTTCTGGATGCAAAAATTCTAGAAAACAGACCTAGTTTGCAGAAGACAAACGGTATCATCTCTCATTAAGACAGGGTTGGCTCTGAGCACTCTGGGACTCAACATCTGAGGTCATTAGTCCCCTAGAACTTAGAACTACTTAAACCTAACTAACCTAAGGACATCACACACATCCATGCCCGAGGCAGGATTCGAACCTGCGACCGTAGCGGGCTCGCGGTTCCGGACTGTAGCGCCTAGAACCGCACGGCCACTCCGGCCGGCTTAAGACAGGGCACCTGCTCCCAAAAGTGTCTTGTTAATTGAACAATACTGAGATCTGCGATATGAAGGGTTGGGATGTAGGATCTGCTCCCCATCTTTGGCTGCATCAGACTTGTACCTCTTCTTAACACTAAAATTCTTCTTTGTTGTTCATGGTTTTCCATTCAAAGGTTTTTTAGAACGTAAATTCTCGGTGTTACTTTATCCATGTTGCCATGTGGTATGGAGCTGGTTGAGGCCATGGACTGTGCTATAAATTTATGAAATAACTTTTACTGCTTCAGTAAATTTTGGAAATTTGTGGTAAGATCTTATGGGACCAAACTGCTGAGGTCAGCGGTCCCTAAGTTTACACACTACTTAACCTAACTTACGCTAAGGACAACACAAACACCCATGCCCGAGGGAGGACTGGAAACTCCGACAGAGGTAGCCGCGCGAACCGTGACAAGGCGCCTGAAACCGTCCTGCTGTACACCGCGGCTCTGCTTCAGTAACTTTTTACGTATATTTATTAGCACGACGACTTTCGGCAACATGCTGTTACAACGTGCATTACAGTTACATATACGTTAATTGGAAGCGTATTGGGGATTATTTGCTGGGTATGAGCATCAAGTCCGTTACACTTACCTGGACATTAATTTCAGTGGCACTACCACTACCTTCAGGTTAATGTACATTCAACTGGAACACACCTGATAATGCCAGCATGCTGCCAAAACACGTCGCGATAATATTGAAGCTTTGCTTGCGCCGTTTTTGCAACTGATGACAGCAGCGGCAAATGATGACACAGACTGTGCGCCGTAAGTGTCGTACAATTAGCTTTGGCGTTGGTAAACACAACGCCATCGAAATACACTCCTGGAAATGGAAAAAAGAACACATTGACATCGGTGTGTCAGACACACCATACTTGCTCCGGACACTGCGAGAGGGCTGTACAAGCAATGATCACACGCACGGCACAGCGGACACACCAGGAACCGCGGTGTTGGCCGTCGAATGGCGCTAGCTGCGCAGCATTTGTGCACCGCCGCCGTCAGTGTCAGCCAGTTTGCCGTGGCATACGGAGCTCCATCACAGTCTTTAACACTGGTAGCATGCCGCGACAGCGTGGACGTGAACCGTATGTGCAGTTGACGGACTTTGAGCGAGGGCGTATAGTGGGCATGCGGGAGGCCGGGTGGACGTACCGCCGAATTGCTCAACACGTGGGGCGTGAGGTCTCCACAGTACATCGATGTTGTCGCCAGTGGTCGGCGGAAGGTGCACGTGCCCGTCGACCTGGGACCGGACCGCAGCGACGCACGGATGCACGCCAAGACCGTAGGATCCTACGCAGTGCCGTAGGGGACCGCACCGCCACTTCCCAGCAAATTAGGGACACTGTTGCTCCTGGGGTATCGGCGAGGACCATTCGCAACCGTCTGCATGAAGCTGGGCTACGGTCCCGCACACCGTTAGGCCGTCTTCCGCTCACGCCCCAACATCGTGCAGCCCGCCTCCAGTGGTGTCGCGACAGGCGTGAATGGAGGGACGAATGGAGACGTGTCGTCTTCAGCGATGAGAGTCGCTTCTGCCTTGGTGCCAATGATGGTCGTATGCGTGTTTGGCGCCATGCAGGTGAGCGCCACAATCAGGACTGCATACGACCGAGGCACACAGGGCCAACACCCGGCATCATGGTGTGGGGAGCGATCTCCTACACTGGCCGTACACCTCTGGTTATCGTCGAGGGGACACTGAATAGTGCACGGTAAATCCAAACCGTCATCGAACCCATCGTTCTACCATTCCTAGACCGGCAAGGGAACTTGCTCTTCCAACAGGACAATGCACGTCCGCATGTATCCCGTGCCACCCAACGTGCTCTAGAAGGTGTAAGTCAACTACCCTGGCCAGCAACATCTCCGGATCTGTCCCCCATTGAGCATGTTTGGGAGTGGATGAAGCGTCGTCTCATGCGGTCTGCAAGTACAGCACGAACGCTGGTCCAACTGAGGCGCCAGGTGGAAATGGCATGGCAAGCCGTTCCACAGGACTACATCCAGCATCTCTACGATCGTCTCCATGGGAGAATAGCAGCCTGCATTGCTACGAAAGGTGGATATACACTGTACTAGTGCCGACATTGTGCATGCTCTGTTGCCTGTGTCTATGTGCCTGTGGTTCTGTCAGTGTGATCATGTGATGTATCTGACCCCAGGAATGTGTCAATAAAGTATCCCCTTCCTGGGACAATGAATTCACGGTGTTCTTATTTCAATTTCCAGGAGTGTATCAGTCGAATTGTGATTGCATCATATAGGCTTTGTCCATGGAATATGCCAACTTAAGAGCACAGTTGGGGGAAGTTTTAATTTTCTGCAGTTGAGGCTCATTAGATGGTGGTAAGACCTATTGTGAAATAACTTTTAGTGAAAGAACTTGAAGAGAATGGTTCCAACGCTTCAAGAACGTTGATTTTTTTACGTCGAATACAGGCATGGCGATGGAATAGGGAAGTTTTCCGAAGCTGCTGAAACTGACAAAAGTAATTACAGGAGATCGTTATCGAAAGCAGTTGATGTGTTTGGGCTGAACACTGAGAGACAAACGGCCACAATACAGCGATAGACACGAGAAGCTGATTTTCCAGGATAACAATCCTCGACCCTAAGTCGCAAAAGCTTGGAAACGTTGAAATGGGAAGTCCAACCACCGTATTCTGTAGATATTGCTCCCTCTGGATGCAATCTGTTTCGACCAATACCACATGGCCTGACTGATCAGCACTTACGGTCATAAGAACATGTGGAAAATTGGATCGATTCGTGAATCTCCTCAAAACGAGCCCAGTTCTTTCGCAGCGGAATCGTATGTTGCCCGAGAAACGGGGGGAAAGTAGTGGCCAGCAGTGGTCAAAATTTTGAATCGTTGCGTTTTTGTAAATTTTTCACAAGTCTCTGACTTCGAGGTGAAACGTTGGAAGAGAAGTTGTAAGCCTAATACGTGTACATCAATATGACCGGCACACGCTGCACCTTCAGGTTAATGTATACAGAGGGGTCCAAAAAATGTACCCACTGTTTAAAAGTCCATAACTTGCAAACTGATTAACGGAGTTGTTTCATTTTTGGTGAAAGTGTAGCTTAAAGTCCAACTTAAAGATATCACTGTAGGTGTTCGGAATGGTCACCATTAACATCCACATACAAACGATGCCGCCGAACTGCAGCACGGACTACTGACTGTAACGTGTTCAGTTGGATATTTGCACATGAATGTACGACGGATTCTCGAAGTTCATCCAATGTGCGTAGCTTTTGTCGATAAACGACGTCCTTTAGTGTTTTGAAGTCAGCAAAGTGGAAGTGCTCCATCCCACGATTGCTACACGCAATGAAAGAAGACGACCCAGATCGTAGACTGGAGTACTGCGACTGGTTTACTAACATGGTGCGCAACGATGAAGAGTTTGCACAGATGATTGTGAGGTCTGATGAGGCACAGTTCAAACTCAATGGTACAGTAAATCGCCACAATTGCATCTAGTCGGCTGCCGAAAATCCGAAAGTCCATCTAGACAAAGCCGTGAATTTGCCAGGAGTAAATGTGTGGTGTGGGTTGTCTTACTGGTGCTTGATTGGGCCATTCTTCTTCGACGGCAAAGTTACTGGTGTGGTGCACGTTCAGAAGCTTCAGACATCCATTTTACCTGCCATCCGAGACTTGTATGGAGACGGAAGAGTTCACTTTCAACTATATGGTGCTCCAGCCCACGACCAAAATCGTGTTAGGGCGTATCTAGACGAAAATCTACCAGGAAGATGGATAGGCTGTAGAGGTGCTGTAGAGTATCCACCACGTTCCCCAGACCTAACTGCTCTGAACTTTTACCTGTGTGGAACACTAAAGGACGTCGTTTATCGACAAAAGCCACGTGCATTGGATGAACTTCGAGAATCCAGCGTACATTCATGTGCAAATATCCAGCTGAACACGTTGCAGTTAGTAGTTTGTGCTGCAGTTAGGCGGCATCGTTTGTGTGTGGATGTTAATGGTGACCATATCGAACACCTACAGTGATATCTTTAAGTTGGACTTTAAGCTAGACTTTCACCAAAAATGAGACAAATCCGTCAATTAGTTTGCAATTTATGGACTTTTAAACAGTGGATACATTTTTTGGATTCCTCTGTACGTAACTGTAACGCAACTGATGATGGTTGCACGCTGGCGAAACGCATCGCAGTAATAAATATCAATAAAAAGTGACTGAAAAATTATATCAGAATTTTTATTTTCACTATTCCAAAAAGGTGGGAATTTAAAGAGATGGGACCTGGATAAACTGAAAGAACAAGAGGTTGTACAGGGTTTCAGGGAGAGCATAAGGGAACAATTGATAGGAATGGGGGAAAGAAATACAGTAGAAGAAGAGTGGGTAGCTTTGAGGGATGAAATACTGAAGGAAGCAGGGGATCAAATAGGTAAAAAGACGAGGGCTGGTACAAATCCTTGGGTAACAGAAGAAATATTGAATTTAATTGATGTAAGGAGAAAATATAAAACTGCAGTAATTGAAACAGGCAAAAACTAATGCAAACGTCTCTACGATGAGATCCATAGGAAGTGCAAAATGGCTAAGCAGGGATGGCTAGAGGACAAATGTAAGGATGTAGAGGCTTATCTCACTAGGGGTAAGATAGATACTGCCTACAGTAAAATTAAAGAGACCTTTGGAGAAAGGAGAACCACTTGCATGAATATCAAGAGCTTTGATGGAAATCCAGATCTAAGCAAAGAAGGGAAAGCAGAAAGGTGGAAAGAGTATGTAGAGGGTCTATACAAGGGCGATGTAATTGAGTACAGTATTATGGAAATGGAAGAGGATGTAGATGAAGATGAAATGGGAGATATGATACTGCGTGAAGAGTTTGACAGAGCACTGAAATACCTGAGTCGAAACAAGGCCCCCGGAGTAGACAACATTCCATTAGAACTACTGACAGCCTTAGGAGATCCAGTCCTGACAAAACTCTACCATCTGGTGAGCAAGATGTATGAGACAGGTGAAATACCCTCAGACTTCAAGAAGAATATAATAATTCCAATCCCAAAGAAAGCAAGTGTTGACAGATGTGAAAATTACCGAACTATCAGTTTAATAAGTCACAGCTGCAAAATACTAACTCGAATTCCTTACAGACGAATGGAAAAACTGATAGAAGCAGACCTCGGGGAAGATCAGTTTGGATTGCGTAAATATGTTGGAACACGTGAGGCAATATTGACCCTACGACTTATCTTAGAAGCAAGATTAAGGAAAGACAAACCTACGTTTCTAGCATTTGTAGACTTAGAGCAAGCTTTTGACAATGTTGACTGGAATACTCTCTTTCAAATTCTGAAGGTGGCAGGGGTAAAATACAGGGAGCGAAAGGCTATTTACAATTTGTACAGAAGCCAGATGGCAGTTATAAGAGTCGAGGGACATGAAAAGGTAGCAGTGGTTGGGAAGGGAGTGAGACAGGGTTGTAGCCTATCCCCGATGTTATTCAATCTGTATATTGAGCAAGCAGTAATGGAAACAAAAGGAAAGTTCGGAGTAGGTATTAAAATCCATGGAGAAGAAATAAAAACTTCGAGGTTCGCCGACGTAATTCTGTCAGAGACAGCAAAGAACTTGGAAGAGCAGTTGAACGGAATGGACAGTGTCTTGAATGTAGGGTATAAGATGAACATCAACAAAAGCAAAACGAGGATAATGGAATGTAGTCGAATTAAGTCGGGCGATGCTGAGGGAATTAGATTAGGAAATGAGACGCTTAAAGTAGTAAAGGAGTTTTGCTATTTGGGGAGCAAAGTAACTGATGATAGTCGAAGTAGAGAGGATATAAAATGTAGAGTGGCAATGGCAAGGAAACCGAAGGAAACCGTTTTTGAAGAAGAAAAATTTGTTAACATCGAGTATAGATTTAAGTGTCAGGAAGTCATTTCTCAAAGTATTTGTATGGAGTGTAGCCATGTATGGAAGTGAAACGTGGACGATAAATAGTTTAGACAAGAAGAGAATAGAAGCTTTCGAAATGTGGTGCTACAGAAGAATGCTGAAGATTGGATGGGTAGGTTACGTAACTCATGAGGAGGTATTGAATAGAATTTGGGAGGAGTGTTGTGTGCATAGTTCCGCGTAGTCACAACTTTCCCACTAGAGCGCGCCCCGCTAAGCACAACAGCACAGGCGCAGCTCTCGTCCGTCTCCGCACTACGAGATGGCGCTGTCTTAGAGACGGACCAAATTCTGCTTCCGCCGATCAGCGTATTAATATGTAATGCAGCCAATGAGATTGCTGCTAACGTAGAACCTTTTCTCCTCACGTATCACACTCACTCAGTGATACCTGAACGCGCGAGGTATTATAACGAGTGTACACACCTCCGACTAGTCTGCATTAGTCGGTACCAGTATATAGTCAAGTTTCAGTCTGCGCCTAATAAGATTATCATATTCCTGTACATAGCCACGAAGAGAAATGTTTAGACACTTTGTCAAGTATCAGAGATATGTGAAAATAAGATTAACAAACCAAGACCAAATGAACGTCAGATTGTCGATTGTAAACAGCATCCAGAATCAAGTTACGTAATGTCTACATTTTTTAATTATTTTAACAAATGTGTGTGAAAATTAATCCAGTTGTGTTTAAAGTTGGTTACCGTCAATCTGCTGCTCTAAGCGTGTAAGTTTCATTTCTATCGTCTAACGGCAGAAGATAAAGACGCCACGATAAGACCACGAGATATATTGCTAACACTCGCCTACTTCGTTAGAGAGACAAGTCAAATAATCTGATGGTGTGTGTACCGAAGGTCTTACAGTACGCACACCACAAGGAGCTTGTGGAACAACTTGACTAGAAGAAGGGATCGGTTGGTAGGACATGTTCTGAGACATCGAGGGATCACCAATTTAGTATTGGAGGGCAGCGTGGATGGTAAAAATCGTAGAGGGAGACCCAGAGATGAATACACTAAGCAGATTCAGAAGGATGTAGGTTGCAGTAGGTACTGGGAGATGAAGAAGCTTGCACAGGATAGAGTATCATGGAGAGCTGCATCAAACCAGTCTCAGGACTGAAGACCACAACAACAACAACAACAACGACGACGACGACGGTTCGCCGCGCGGGATTAGCCGAGCGGTCTCAGGCGCTGCAGTCATGGACTGTGCTGCTGGTCCCGGGGACATGGGTGTGTGTGTTTGTCCTTAGGATAATTTAGTTTAAGTAGTGTGTAAGCTTAGGGACTCATGACCTTCGCAGTTAAGTCCCATAAGATTTCACACACATTTGAACATTTTTTGAACACCTGACGGTTCAGAAAAAGCAGCTGTAGAAAGTAGATGTTCTAAACTAGAAGGTGCTTTTCATCTGTGCAAAGACTTATACAAAAGCAAAAGCCTGTTTTTAAACCTAAAACTTTGTCATTATAACACCGTAATTAGACCGTCAGCTTTGAATGCATCAGAATGTTTAAACATGACGAAGAAAGGACCACTACGAAAACTTGAAATACAAGACCGGAAATTTTTGAGGAAAATCCTTGGCCCTATCAAAGAAAACGGAGAATTCCGCCGAAGACAAAATGGTTGAAATGGCTCTGAGCACTATGGTACTTAACATCTGAGGTCATGATTCGCCTAGAACTTAGAACTACTTAAATCTAACTAACGTAAGGACATCACACACATCCATGCCCGACGCAGGATTCGAACCTGCGGCCACAGAAGTGGCGCGGTTCCGGACTGAAGCGCATAGAATCGCTTAGCCACCGCGTCCGGCGCCGAAGACACAACTGTGAATTATACTAACATACATTAGGCATTGTTACCAGTTTGAGGAAGAGGAGAATGATGTTTGTTGGTCATCTGGAAAGAATAAACCCGCAAAGACTTACCCATCGCATACATTCACCAATTTCAAAAACAAAATCGTATTCAATATGGGAAAGCCAAGTTACAAAGGTTGTACAGGAAGGTGAAATTTCATTTTATGACATTTAGGATCGAGACGTTTTCAGAGAAAAAGTCAAAATTTCTAAAAAGCTTGTAACCTTATTTCGCTTACTACGCCATTTCCCACGTCATGCCTGCAAATGGTCAAAACAGAGAAAAGAAGCACAGTTAGCCAAAATGAAAAATCTACTGGCAAAAGGGGAAAACACAATCGTGGTCCGTAGCAGGCCGAAACGATAGCAAAATAATAATAATAGTAATAGTAATAATATCGCTGGCACGCGCAGCAACTTCAGGTTAATGTATATGTAACTGTAACGCAACTGATGATGATTGCACGCTGCCGAAACGCGTCGTGGTAATAAATATCAGTAAAAATTGACTGAAGCTATAAAAAATATTACAGAATTTCTTATTTTCCCTATTATGGGTCCAAAAGTTTTCAGAGCATCCCCATGGCAGCATCCTCCAGTATGTGGTAACGGTACGGGGTCGTAAGCCAAAGGCAGTCGTTATTCCGCAGACTCCCCTGCCGGTCCGTTCAAAACACACCTCCCCCAACGCCGTCTCGTCGCAAGCTGGACGGCAGCGTCTGCGCCGCCGGAGTTCTTTGCAGCGCCCAGGCTGGCTCGCGCGCTTCGCGATCCGCGGTCTCCTCTTCGTCTCCCAAGTGCACTGGACAAGCTGCAGCCGCAGGGAGTCTGGGTACGGGAGAGCGTGATTCTGCGGCGTGGCCTAGGTAGGTAGGTAGGTAGTCGTTCAAGGTGTGCGGGGGGGAGGGGGGGAGGCAGAGGAGATGGGGGGGGGGGGGGAGCACGGCGTTCCTCTCCGGCGGCGCGAGCGGCCAGTCGCTGCGTGGCGTCTCGCTGGCGTGGTCGCGCCGCCTCTCCTGTGCCCGTGTGTGTTCGCTTACGTGTGCGTCGTCTGTCCCGCTCGGCCAGTGCTTCTGTGTCACCGCTGCGACAGACAGTGCAGCCGCCTGCCCCAGCATACCAGGGTCCGGAACGCCGCGGGAGGGTCACCTATGAGGCAACCTGGACCCGCGTAGGAGAACACCAGCAGGTAAACAACGGCGCACGACGCCGCCGCTGGGGCAGGCGTCACTATCTGCCCAATACCTGGACCGAGGAGGAGTTTCACACTCGTGGCGGGAGTGTGACAGCGACTACTCTGCACCCCGCCACCAGCATATACTGAAATCTTGATTAGGATGCCTTTTTCACATCTACATCTACATTTATACTCCGCAAGCCACCCACCGGTGTGTGGCGGAGGGCACTTTACGTGCCACTGTCATTACCTCCCTTTACTGTTCCAGTCGCGTATGGTTGGCGGGAAGAACGACTGCCGGAAAGCCTCCGTGCGCGCTCGAATCTCTCTAATTTTACATTTGCGATCTCCTCGGGAGGTATAAATAGGGGCAAGCAATATACTCGATACCTCATCCAGAAACGCACCCTCTCGAAACCTGGACAGCAAGCTACACCGCGATGCAGGGCGCCTCTCTTGCAGAGTCTGCCACTTGAGTTTGCTAAACATCTCCCTAACGTTATAAAAAAAAAAAAAATGGTTCAAATGGCTCTGAGCACTATGGGACTAACCTAAGGACATCACACCCATGCCCAAAGCATGATTCGAACCTGCGACCGTAGCAGTTGCGCGGTTTCGGACTGACGTGCCTAGAACCGCTTGGCCACCACGGCCTGCGTAGCGTTATCACGCTTACCAGATAACCCTGTGACGAAACGCGCCGCTCTTCTTTAGATCTTCTCTATCGCTTCTGTCAACCCGATCTGGTACAGATCCCACACTGATGAGCAATACTGAAGTATACTACGAACGAGTGTTTTGTAAGCCACTTCCTTTGCTCAAAAATGGTTCAAATGGCTCTGAGCACTATGCGACTTAACTTCTGAGGTCATCAGTCGCCTAGAAGATAGAACTAATTAAACCTAACTAACCTAAGAACATCACACACATCCATACCCAAGGCAGAATTCGAACCTGCGACCGTAGCGGTTGCTCGGTTCCAGACTGTAGCGCCTAGAACCGCACGGCCACTCCGGCCGGCCCTCCTTTGTTGATGGACTACTTTTTCTAAGGACTCTCCCAATGAATCTCAACCTGACAGGCGCCTTACCAACAAATAATTTTATATGATCATTCCACTTCAAATCGTTCCGCGCGCATACTCCCAGATATATTTTACAGAAGTACCTGCTACCAGTGTTTTTTCCGCTATCATATAATCATACAATATAGGATCCTTCTTTCTACGTATTCGCAATACATTACATTTGTATATGTTAAGGGTCAGTTGCCACTCCCTGCACCAAGTGCCTATCTGTTGCAGATCTTCCTGCATTTCGCTGCAATTTTCTAATGCTGCAACTTATCTGTATATTACAGCATCATTCGCTAAAAGCCGCATGGAACTTCCGACACTATCTGCTAGGTCATTTATATATATTGTGAAAAGCAATGGTCCCATTACACTCGCCTGTGGCACGCCAGAGATTACTTTAACGTCTGTAGACGTCTCTCCATTGAGAACAATATGCTGTGTTCTGTTTGTTAAAAACTCTTCAATCCAGCCACATAGCTGGTCTGATTTTCCGTACGCTCTTGCTTTGTTTATCAGGCGACAGTGCGGAACTCTATCGAACGCCTTCCGGAAGTCAAGGAAAATGGCATCTACCTGGGAGCCTGTATCTAATATTTTCTGGGGGGGGGGGGGGGGGGGGAGAGAGAGAGAGAGAGAGAACTGCAGTCGTAAGTTTTACCGTACTCGTTCGTGACACATTGATATTGCTAACAAAGGAAACAAACTACCAATATGAGTCGGTCATCATCAGAATATTTGATGAAGAATACCATCTAGATCCCTAAATAAAATGTCTTTATTTATTACGACATTTTGGCAGCCGCCATTATCAGACAATAAAAAACAAGGAGCAGTGTCACTATTGAAAATCAGTAAAGCATTGACATTATATCATTCTTGTTGTTGTGACCTTCAGTCAGAAAACTGGTTTGACGCAGCTCTCCTTATTAGTCCATTCTGTGTACGCTTCTTGGTCTCCGCATAACTAGTGCAACCTACATCCATTTGAACCTGCCTACTGTTTTTAAGACTTGGTTTGCCATGCTTGCCTAGGCAAACGCTGGACTCGTCCGCGTCAGGAAGTACGGTACTAACACTGTTAAAACACAGAACCAAGTTTGTACGATTCGCAGACAGGAGTTGCTCACGACTTCTCTCTCCCTGGTAACCGACGGCTTCTGTGACAGGAAGGGTATTTCTTCCCAAAAGCGAATAGAATAAGTTTGCCAAGTTTTTACTGCTGTGAACAACGTACTGGACGGAGTTAACGCCTACAAGAGTAAGAGTTTCAGTTTACTCATTTTGAGCCGCGAGATACATTAGAGAAGATAGAATTCGTTGCCAAATTCGCTAATAATAACCTTTGTTCTCGATAATCGGTTCCACCAATCAATGTAACCATCTTCAGATCTCGAGGGACAGCTTATTGCATATTTCTTAAACTAGCAATACAAGTGTTTTGCTCACGAAATGGCAAGCAGGTAACACATGTCGATGCAGTCTTCCAGTCTGCTACGCACCTGCCAATTCACTAGAAAGAGCGCTTTTATTGCTATTTTAGGAAACATGCAATAACCTGAATGAGATTTTCACTCTGCAGCGGAGTGTGCGCTGATATGAAACTTCCTGGCAGATTAAAACTGTGTGCCCCACCGAGACTCGAACTCGGGACCTTTGCCTTTCGGTCGGGCACACAGTTTTAATCTGCCAGGAAGTTTCATATCAGCGCACACTCCGCTGCAGAGTGAAAATCTCATTCTGGAAACATCCCCCAGGCTGTGGCTAAGCCATGTCTCCGCAATATTCTTTCTTTCAGGAGTGCTAGTTCTGCCAGGGTCGCAGGAGAGCTTCTGTAAAGTTTGGAAGATAGGAGTCGGATACTAGCAGAAGTAAAGCTGTGAGTACCGGGCCTGAGTCGTGCTTCGGTAGCTCAGATGGTAGAGCACTTGCCCGCGAAAGGCAAAGGTCCCGAGTTCGAGTCTCGGTCGGGCACACAGTTTTAATCTGCCAGGAAGTTTCATGCAATAACCTGTCCGTCGAGATTTGAAGATGGTAACATTGATCACCGAAACCGGCTATCGAGAATAAAGGTTATCATTAGCGAACTTGGCAACGAAGAGTTTATCTTCTCTAATGTAAAACGAAGACTGTATTTAAGCCTTGGTCTCACCCAACAGTTCCCACGCCCCCGCTCCAAACTTGCCTCCACTACCAAACTGATGATTTCTTAATGTCTCTACATGAGTCCTATCAACCAATTCCGTTTTCTAGTCAAGTTGAGCCCGCTTGTAAGATACTGAATCGCGAACAGAATATTATTCAAGTGTGTGAAATCCCTATCAAACAGAGCTAATAGGGATATTAAACTCATACAAAACAGGGGAGCACGAATGGTCACTAGTGTGTTTCAGCCACGGCAGGGTGTCACTGAGATACTCAAACACCTCACCTGGCTGACACTGGAAGACGCAGACCATCCCGTAAAAGGCTACGTATGAAACTTCGAGAACAAGAGCTAAGTGAGAGGTCTAGGGAGAGACTGCAGTCGCTTATGTATCGCTCCCGTAAAGACCACGAACTAATTAGAAGAGCGCGCAGTGAAGCGTTTAAGCAGTCTCTTTCCTTCTCGCTCCATGACAAACTCGGAACGTGAAGAAACCCCTCTGCCACGCTTTACGGGCTGATTTCCAGAGAACAGATCTGACTATATTCTGTCGTGGTATCGTGTATCATTGCTATTACACTCTTGTCAGGGAATTCGCAGTGGTTTGTAAAATATGGGTGTCAATGTAGTCACAGAACAAAACGCAAAAACTTGGTATACATTTACTACAATATCAGTGAGTCACAACTGAATGAGTGAAGTCGTACAGTGTTCTACGCTGAAGCGCCAAAGAAACTGGTATAGCCATGCATATTCAAATACAGAGATATGTGAACAGGCAGAGTACGGCGCTGCGGTCGGCAACGCCTATGTAAGACAACAAGTGCCTGGCGCACTTTTTAAATCACTTACCGCTGCTACAATGACAGGTTATCAAGATTTCGGTGAGTTTCAGAGTGGTATTGTAGTCGACGCACGGCCGATAGCACACAGCATCTCCGAGGTAGCGATGAAGTGAAGTCCATTTCACGAGTGTACCGTGATTAGCAGGAATCCGGTAAAACATCAAATATCCGATATCGATGTGGCCGGAAAAAGATCCTGCAAGAACGGGAACTGGTACAACTGAAGACAATCGTTCAACGTGACAGAAGTGCAACCTTTTGGCAAACTGCTGCAGATTTCAATGCTGGGCCATCAACAAGGGTCAGCGTGTGAACCATTCAACGAAACATAATCGATATCGGCTTTCGGGCCGAAGTCCACTCGTGTACCCTTGATGACTGCACGACATAAGCCTTTACGCCTCACCTGGGCTCTCAACACCGTCACTGGACTGTTGATGATTGGAAACATGTTGCCTGGTGGGACGAGTCTCGTTTCAAATTGTATCGATCGGATGGATGTGTACGGGTATCAAGACAACCTCATGAATCCATGAACTCTGCATGTCAGCAGGAAACTATTCAAGTTTGTGGAAGCTCTGGATTGATGTGGGGCGTGTGCAATTGGAGTGATATGGGACCCCTTATTTATTTATTTAGCGTATGGCTCATAACATCACAGTAAAAATTACAGAAACAACACGATTAAAAAAATCACATATGTATAAACAGAGCAATAAATAACTGTTTGTATATGAGGACACCGCCAATCGTAAATTTACACTCACAGAAGAGCAATCACAAGCAGACGTCCAGCTTAGATAATAAATAGTCGATTGCCTCTTGGTTCGCCATTAGGAAATCCTGTGGGTCACCCTCGTATGCCCTTAGTGGGCATTCCTGCACGATGTGTTTGACCGTCTGTCTCTCAGCGCCACAGTCGCAAGCGGCCGAAGGAAGTTTACCCCATCTGTGTAAGGAGTTTGTGCATCTCCCACAGTTGGTTCTGATGCGATTAAGAGTTGACCAAACTTTGCGAGGACAATCAAATCCTTTTGGGTTACTAAAGATGAATGGCATGCTGTGGCAGTTTACTGCTGTTCTGCTCTCCAATTCCTCTTTCCATCGGTCATTTATTTTAAAGTTGGTTTGGAGCAGTGCCTGTGCGGTCTTTTGTGGAGGATGCCGAGTTGACCAAACTTTGCGAGGGCAATCAAATCCTTTTGGTTTACTAAAGATGAATGGCATGCTGTGGCAGTTAATGCTGTTCTGCTCTCCCATTCCTCTTTCCATCGGTCATTTATTTTAAAGTTGGTTTGGTGCAGAGCCTGTGCGGTCTTTTGTGGAGGATGCCGAGACCGGAGTCGGTTTCCTTGGATGTCGTGAGTATCTTCATGGATTTGTAATTGAGGGTTGGTCATGATTTTTTGAAATTCTCTAACCAGAGCGTATTCACGGCGCAGGTTAGGAGGGGCTATGTTACTGAGAACGGGCAGCCAACTTGATTATACCTTGAGCTGGATCCCTCCAACCAGCAAGAGCTATGAGAGGTTTGTGGGAGCGGTCATTAGCTCTGCGAAAACAGCGATCTCAAGAGGGTACCGCAAAAAACACATTCCCGGCTGGACAGGGACATACGATGGGACCCCTGATACATGTATATACGACTCTGACCGGTAACACGTACGTAAGCATCCTGTCTGATCACCTGCATCCATTCATGTTCATTGACAAACTCGGGCAACTCTAGCAGGACAGTACGACACCCCAAATGTCCAGAATTGTTACAGAGTGGCTCCAGGAACACTCTCCTGAGTTTAAAGACTTCCACTGCCCACGAAACAGCCCAGACATAAACATCATTGAGCACATCTGGGATGCCTTGCAACGTGCTGTTCAGAAGAGATCTCCACCGCCTCGTACTCTTACGGACTTACAAACAGCCCTGCAGAATTTATGTTGTAGTTCCCTCCAGCAGTACTTCAGACATTAGTGGAATCCATGCTACGTCGTGTTGCGGCACTTCTGCGTGTTCTCGTTGGCCCTACAAGATTTTAGGTAGGTGTACCAGTTTCTTTGGCTTCTCAGTTTCATAATTCGTGGCGATAACGAAGGTACGATCATATGGAACTGATCTCCAGATATGTGAGTGCCTCGAAGACTGCATAAGTAATAGATCGGCGACAGATCATAAGCTACAAGGCTTTCGCAGGGGTCACCGCCGGAAAGCGTGCCAGGACGCTATTATTTACTATATACAACCACAAATTATCTGGTAGACAGGCTGGGCAGTAATATGCAGTTACACTCCTGGAAATGGAAAAAGAACACATTGACACCGGTGTGTCAGACCCACCATACTTGCTCCGGACGCTGCGAGAGGGCTGTACAAGCAATGATCACACGCACGGCACAGCGGACACACCAGGAACCGCGGTGTTGGCCGTCGAATGGCGCTAGCTGCGCAGCATTTGAGCACCGCCGCCGTCAGTGTCAGCCAGTTTGCCGTGGCATACGGAGCTCCATCGCAGTCTTTAACACTGGTAGCATGCCGCGACAGCGTGGACGTGAACCGTATGTGCAGTTGACGGACTTTGAGCGAGGGCGTATAGTGGGCATGCGGGAGGCCGGGTGGACGTACCGCCGAATTGCTCAACACGTGGGGCGTGAGGTCTCCACAGTACATCGATGTTGTCACCAGTGGTCGGCGGAAGGTGCATGTGCCCGTCGACCTGGGACCGGACCGCAGCGACGCACGGATGCACGCCAAGACCGTAGGATCCTACGCAGTGCCGTAGGGGACCGCACCGCCACTTCCCAGCAAATTAGGGACACTGTTGCTCCTGGGGTATCGGCGAGGACCATTCGCAACCGTCTCCATGAAGCTGGGCTACGGTCCCGCACACCGTTAGGCCGTCTTCCGCTCACGCCCCAACATCGTGCAGCCCGCCTCCAGTGGTGTCGTGACAGGCGTGAATGGAGGGACGAATGGAGACGTGTCGTCTTCAGCGATGAGAGTCGCTTCTGCCTTGGTGCCAATGATGGTCGTATGCGTGTTTGGCGCCGTGCAGGTGAGCGCCTCAATCAGAACCGCATACGACCGAGGCACACAGGACCAACACCCGGCATCATGGTGTGGGGAGCGATCTCCTACACTGGCCGTACACCTCTGGTGATCGTCGAGGGGACACTGAATAGTGCACGGTACATCCAAACTGTCATCGAACCTATCGTTCTACCATTCCTAGACCGGCAAGAGAACTTGCTGTTCCAACAGGACAATGCACGTCCGCATGTATCCCGTGCCACCCAACGTGCTCTAGAAGGTGTAAGTCAACTACCCTGGCCAGCAAGATCTCCGGATCTGTCCCCCATTGAGCATGTTTGGGAGTGGATGAAGCGTCGTCTCATGCGGTCTGCAAGTACAGCACGAACGCTGGTCCAACTGAGGCGCCAGGTGGAAATGGCATGGCAAGCCGTTCCACAGGACTACATCCAGCATCTCTACGATCGTCTCCATGGGAGAATAGCAGCCTGCATTGCTGCGAAAGGTGGATATACACTGTACTAGTGCCGACATTGTGCATGCTCTGTTGCCTGTGTCTATGTGCCTGTGGTTCTGTCAGTGTGATCATGTGATGTATCTGACCCCAGGAATGTGTCAATAAAGTTTCCCCTTCCTGGGACAATGAATTCACGGTGTTCTTATTTCAATTTCCAGGAGTGTATTTGCTGATGGCGCTAGTGATGCTGTGAGGCATTGTGACCATTGGTTGGTCGTTAGGTCGGGCATCCCATCGCCGACGTGTATTTGATCTTTCGATCGCTTCCGGGTGTTGGAGAGTCCGTTGGTTGGGGCAGAGCAGCGAGGAAGTGTCTATGACGCGAGGTCGGGCCGAAGCCGCTGGCGGCGTGCACGTGCGGTTGGAGTTGTGAGGCGCTTCCTGCGGGGATTACGAAGTTCATCGCCCACCGATTCTGGACCCTTAACCTACAGTCAAGCCTCAACTGCAATCATATCTCTTCGTTTGACCCTGGTGGTTGCTTTCTGGGACGTTCCCGCAAGCAACAGCGTGCGTGCATTGAAGTTGGCTAGAATGGCAGCCATGTTCCTATGTGATGTTTAACTTAATTTGATTCATTTCTTCATTAATGAAGCGTACCAGCGATATCTTCTGCCTTGTGGCCGTTGACGTCCCGGTTATCTGTCGTGGTCGTTGACATAGTTTTCGGCAGTGGATTTTCCTCGTCGTGTTGATGTTGTCCAGCACGGCGTGTAGTTCGACAACTGACGTGTTGTTGGTAGTTTTGGGCTTTCATTCTGACTTGGCTGAATTGGGCACCAGTATCTAGTACGTTGTGCTATTGACATCTTGTCACTTTCCTGCTCAGGTGGAGCAGAACTGATCTTGTTGGTTGTTCCGTCGGCTGGCTTTTGGTTGGGTTGCCTTCCAATTAAGAGGTTGTCGGTCAGGCTGCCCGTCTCACCTAAACATGCGTTAGCGTTACCTTCCCAGGCCGACCCTTGGAACTTCTGAGCGCCTTGTGTTTTAATAGTGATTTCCTTTTTAGTCTTAACTACTCTGTGTGGTCTTTGGCCGAGTTTTAGATTATTAAAATTGCAAGGTTTTTCTTCTTAGCCCTTAAGGCATAAAAAAAGAACAATTGTTTCTTGTTCGGTATGAGGCCTTCAGCCGAGTTTTACACGAAATATTTTAAGATAAGGCCTTCAGCTATTTCAAATTGAAAGCTCTTCTTCCTATGTCTTAATCCGTTAAATTGTTTTGTTCATATGCGACGTTCAGCCGAGTTTTCAGCCTATATAGATTAATCATTGAAAATCTTTGTCTCGGCCTTAAGCTGTAACACTGTTCTTGATTAATGTGTGGCGTTCAGCCGAGTTCTATGGGAAAATTTTAAGCTAAGGCTTTCAGCCTATTTATATTGAAGATAAAACTTTTTTTTCTAAAGAAGTGAAACCTCCAGAAGAAATCCTGTACCTCAATTCCTTGCTTAGGCCTTGTGCCTTGGATTTTCGATGTGGCCTTCAGCCGATCTAAAATCAAAGGAGGTCTTTTGTTAAAACCTTGAGAGTTTTGATTCTTGCTGGTGTGATTGTGTGTTTTATATGTTGAGTGCAACTGACACTAACTTATTTTGGCCCCTTTCCACAAATATAACCTCAGCCGCTCTGTCCTGCTAGCTCAGGGATTTCACTTGACGCTGTGGATATCGAAATTCCCTAACGATTTCTGAAATGGAGTGTGCCATGCTTGTAGCTCCAACTTTCATTCCCGTTCAAAGCCTGTTAATTGCCGCCATGCGGCGACTATCACGTCGGAAACCTTTTCACGTGTATCACATGCTTACATATGACTGCTCTTTTACTCTTGAGTACGCTATACTAGCGCCAAGTGTATTTGTGCGTATCGCTGCCCCATGACTTAGTTCAGTGTATTATACGTCTTTCTCTATAGCTGACACCTAATGTTCTCGGAATTTTGTATGCAATAGAATATCTTAAACATGTCATCATTATCAAATTACATTGATTATATAAATTATGCAACATCCATTTACAGTAATGGGGCAGAACAAGTCGTTTAGTGTATGAATCACGAATCCACTCTTCAAACCGACTGTATTGTCCGCAAGACATTTAATACGTTCTGGTAGGCTGCTGTAATCGTAGTATGTGTATTTATTAAGGAAGTTAAAATACAGTGTGTTTGAAAAAGGACGGCGTAATTTCAAAACTCCATGTTTATTGATAAAAACATACAACAAACATAGAATGAATTGCCAAATAGAATGAGATTTTCACTCTGCAGCGGAGTGTGCGCTGATATGAAACTTCCTGGCAGATTAAAACTGTGTGACTGAGAGAGACTCAAACTCGGGAGCTTTGCCTTTCGCGGGCAAGGTTCGCAGGAGAGCTTCTGTAAAGTTTGGAAGGTAGGAGGCGGGGTACTGGCAGAAGTAAAGCTGTGAGGACGAGGCGTGAGTCGTGCTTGGGTAGCTCAGATGGTAGAGAACTTGCCTGCGAAAGACAAACGTCCCGAGTTCGAGTCTCGGTCCGTCACACACTTTTTGCCAGGAAGTTTCAGTTGCCAAATAGTCACAAAATCTTAACGTTTCAGCTGTGCTTTCATAGGCTCTTTCCAGTAGCAGCACGGAACAACATATTGTCGATAGCTAAATTCGTCATCAAACTTACACAACTTACCTGCTTTCACAGACGTCATGGAGGCTGTCATTCTGTTCTTCGCTTGTTTTATGTCACGAGGTAAAGGGTAGATGAATACACTTTTCTTTACCCATCCCCACAAGAACAAACAAACCGCGTGGGGTCATGTGTGGCGAACTTGGAGGCCAGGAAAGCAGGGTAATGTCTCGGGGTCTCGTGTGCCCTATCCAGCGTCGAGGCAGTGTGTCGCTGAGAATGTGACGTACGTTGTTGTGACAGGGTGGTCGAGTTCCATCCTGTTGGGAAACGAAGTCATCGGGGATGACAGCTCATCCCAGTCACTGTGTTTTCCTCAAAAAACGAGGGACCGTACACTTTTTCACTAGAAATGGCACAAACAACTTTTATTTAAGGTGAGTCTTTCATGCTCAGTAATGCCACGAGGGTTGTGGAGTTACCTCGATTTACTTCACCGCTAACATGTAGTGTTGCTTTATCACTGAAAATTAACCGTGGTACAAAATTTTTCATCTTGCATGTCGAGTAGCAGGACGTTGCTGGAGTCAACCCATTTCTAAAAAATTGTTCAAATGGCTCTGAGCACTATGGGTCTCAACTGCTGTGGTCATTAGTCCCCTAGAACTTAGAACTACTTAAACCTAACTAACCTAAGGACAGCACACACATCCATGCCCGAGGCAGGATTCGAACCTGCGACCGTAGCGGTCGCACGGTTCCGGACTGCGCGCCTAGAACCGCGAGACCACCGCGACCGGCAACCCATTTCTAAAAATGGATCAAATGACTCGGAGCACTATGGGACATAACTGCTGAGGTCATTAGTCCCCTAGAACTTAGAACTACTTAAACCTAACTAACCTAAGGACATCACACACATCCATGCCCGAGGCAGGATTCGAACCTGCGACCGTAGCGGTCGCGCGGTTCCAGACTGAAGCGCTTAGAAGTGCTCGGCCACTCCGGCAGGCTCAACCCATTTCTATTTATCATCAATCCAAAGAGCTTGCACTAATTGCAGTCTGTACGGTCCATAGACTAAACGACGCCTTCACACTCACCAGACAGTCGTATGAGGCATCGCCAGTTCTTTGCTTGTGCGTCGACATCTCTCTTGCATTCCATACTTAGCTGGATTCTTTGAGTTGGTCGGCCTTCACATTCCCCACAATGCTGGCACACTGACTAACAAATACAAACGATACCGTTTCTTCGTAATTCTCATACAGTAGCAGCTGTCTGGCATCGCACATAGCAGCTCTGTCTTTATTAAAATGATGTTAGTGTTTGCAGTGTGGAGTGCGAATTCGTTTTTATTACGATATGATCAGCCTGGATAGGTCGAACTTTATCTTAGCGCTCTTTCAAAGGCTAAGAATTCCACCATGGAAGTGACTGTTCTGTCTTCCACTTCTCACTTCTTTCAGCTTTGGCGTCTCTGGAATATGCTAAGTTGTACGGTGATCCGTAGCCCACGTTAAAATACACACTGTCCAGTTACATTAACGTGACCACTTGCGAAAAGCGTGAATAACCACCTTTAGAAAGGCGTACAGCTGCGAGACGTGAAATTCCAGCAGTAAACCTCTTCTGATGCATAACTCCTCTCTTCTATCATCTGCCACTGGAGTTCGTTGAGCACCTCTGTAACGCTCCAGCGCCGGCTAAACCATCCCGTGACGAAATGCGCCGCTCTCCTTTGGATCTTCTGCCTCTTCTATTAGACGTACGTGGGAATGGTTTCAGGTTGATGAACAGTGCTCAGGAATCGGTCGTACAAGCGCACTGTAAGCCACTTTCTTCGTGGATGAGTCACTTTTCCCATAAATCTAGTCTAGCATCAGCTTTCCCTACAACTTTTTTTTTTTTTTTTTTTTTGTGGCCACTCCACTTAAAGTCGCTCTAGATAATTACTTTTCGATATTTTGCGGTAGATACTGTTTCCAGAAATTTTTCATCAGTTGTTCAGCGGCAAGGAGTGGCTTTCTCTTCTTATGTATGCGCAATATGTTGCCTTCATTTTCGTTCAGGGTCAACTGCCAAAGCCCTCACCTTTCATCTATCCTCTCTGCAGGTCATTCTGCAAATGAGCACAACCTTCTGGTATTCCTACTTTATTACAGTCAAACGCATTATCTGCGAACCGTCTTAAAGCGCACCCAACGCTTTCTACTAGATCATTTACGAGGGTTGGAACTTAAATAGAGGCAACTATTTATCCATAACCAATACAAAAGAGTTTGCATCTGTTACTGTCCTTCAAAGTAGTCACCAGTGTTGTGTAGAACCCGTTGCCAGCTATGTGGAAGGCGTAGTATACCGTTAGCAGAGCCTGTTCTGTTGATGGTGCGAATGGAGCGGTCTGCTGCCTGTCGAATCTCTGGAACAGTTCTGAAGCGAATGCCACGAAGTGGTTCCTTCATCTTCGGAATCAAATCAAAGTCACAAGCACGTAAGTCTGGGGAGTATGGTGGATGGTACAGTACTTCCCAATCCCATCGACCGAACAGAGCAGCCACAGCTTGCGCTGTATGCACCCGCGCATTGTCGTGCAGAATGATGGGTGGGTTGCGCTGAAAGCGTCGCCGCTTCTCTCACAAAGCTGGTCGCAGTTGATACTCAGAAAACGAACAGTAATACTGTTCATTGACGGTCTGCCGTGGAGGAACATAATGCATTAGGATAACACCATCACACGAGAATCACCATAACTTTAGACCGCTTCATTCGCAGTATCAACAGAACACGCTCTGCTGGCGGTATTCTATGCCCTCCACATCGCTGGTGATTACTTTGGAGGACAGTAATAAGAGCAAACATGTAACTCTTTTGTATAGGTTGTCAATAACAAGTTGCCACTATTTAAGTTCCAACCCTCGTATATACATCGTAAATAGTAAAGGTCCAATCCCACTTCGTTGAGGTACTCTTGAAATTACCTTTACCTATCACGATTGTCTTCCATTATGAGCGACATGTTGTGTTTTGTATGAAAGCAAGTCTTGAATTCAGTATAAAATCTGGTCCGATACTTGGTAAGCTTATATTTTTTTCACTAAACGGCAGTGCGGGACGGTGTCGAATGCCTTACTGAAGTTAAGGAACACGGCATCAACCCGAGCGCTCATACCTATTACGCTGTGGATCTCATAGAGGCACAGAGCGAGCTGAGTTTCACAGGATCTCTGTTTGTAGAATCCATCTAGATTTATACAGAGGTTCAGATGGTTCAGATGGCTCTGAACAGTATGGGACTTAACATCTGAGGTTATCAGTCCTCTAGAACTTAGAACTACTTAAACCTAAATAACCTAAGGACATCACACACATCCATGCCCGAGGCAGGATTCGAACCTGCGACCATAGCAGTCGCGCGGTTCCGGACTGAAGCGCCTAGCATCGCTCGGCCACCGCGGGCGACCTTTTACAGAGGAGATTTTCTTTTTCCAGAAATGCCGTAATTCTTGAGCATAAGACTTGGTTCGTAATTGTACAACAGATTGACATCGACGATATAGACATATAATTGTGTGCATCTTCCCACTGCCCTTATTGAAAACGGAAATGACCTGCTCTTTTTTCCAGTCGCTAGGTACCCTTCGTCGCTAGACACGCTGCTTGAAGGGAATCAAGTCCTTTCGCATAGTCTTTCTAGAAAGCTCTATGAATCCCGTCTGGCCCTGATGCGTTTCCACGTCTAGCAAGTGGGGTGGAGGGGGGTGGGGGTGGGGGGGTGACAGGTTGGTCATTGATTTTCATCAAGTTTTGCGAGGACAATCGATATTGAAATGAAACACGTGTTTCGACTTCGTCCTTTTGCTAGACACTCCCTACTTTTTGAAAAATTCGAGATCACTTTTAATGCTACATATGGACAGGTCAGCTAAAAACGAATAGCAGTGTGCCAGTCTAACGGCCTGACCACTCGGCCACCGACTTCCCCGTACTAGGCGGGCAGAATGACGCGTACCTAGGCTACAATGTCAAAACACACAAAAATGTTAATAATTCGAATATTATTAAATTTCGACCCCGTATTAGATTAATAAAAAAAATGTCCGGTTTTCGATGATATTTGCATTTATAGCTTTGAAAATACGATTTTCCAACATCAAATTTGACCTCTGTTTTTTTCAAAAACTACAGAGTGTCTAAGAAAAAGTCGAAACCCGTATCTCTTTATTTTCAGTATAGAACGTCCTTGCAAAACTCGTTCAAAATCGGTGGCCCACATGTCAGACCTTGTAGGCGATTGTAGTTTCTTTTCTATTCCGCGATCTGTTATCTCAGTATCTGATATCTCGACATTCGTACGATGACGGAAATGACAGACCGTCTTACGACCTTCCGCTGTGAAACATTTTCGAAACACCGAATTCAGTTCAAACGCGTGTGAAATCTTGTGGGACTTAACTGCTAAGGTCATCAGTTCCTAAGCTGACACACTACTTAACCTAAATTATCCTAAGGACAAACACACACACCCATGCCCGAGGGAGGACTCGAACCTCCGCCGGGACCTAGCCGCACAGTCCGAATTCAGTATTTCGTCCTTTTCTTTGTTACCTTCATCAACGGTACACGTCAACCACAACTACCTGCAACAGCAGCAAAACTGTCGTGCATTGCAGCCACATTACAATGCTGCTGCTACCAAATATTGCCGTAAATTACGGCCGATGTATACCGAAATAATCAGCAACGAGTAGCATAAAATAAATTTAATTTCTTAACTGATTTCTTCAGGAGGTTATACCTGACACGTTATTTGAGTGTGTTAACAACGGCAAAATGCCATGGTCATATTGGTCGTATAAGGCCTGTTGATAAAATGTCAGTATACCGATATATTGATAGTTTTTCCAAAAGTATCGAAATGACGAGCGATATAAATATCACGGTATATCGATATCATATAGGCAATATCGAGTGCTGATATTTCTATCTTATATTACATTTTTCACAATTTTAGCAAATATTTTAAGTCGTTCTTTCGATATTGTAGTAGGACGTAAGTTAAGTTCCACTGTGTGAAGGATCGTACTACTTTTTGGGCTTTCTTCACGTTCAATCTTTCTCTTTGACCATGTATAACAAATATAGGTGGCACGAAAGGAGTAGTCTGATTGCAGTGGGGGTGACGATGTGGATGTAATAACAAGATTTCCTCTGTGAAGAAATAGCACACCAGTTGCGTTAAAAAACAATTTTAACGGAATTAGCGTGCTATTTCTTCTCGTCGGCGTTCTTCAAAAACAGTTGCTGAAAATGATCCACCGAAGTCTAAGTGACAAGAGTGGTCTTTACGGTGAGCTGAGATGTTTGAGGGGAAATGCTGACGTAGTCGGTGATCGGCACTACCAACAGAAACTGCAACGTTTAGCTTCACCGCCCAATTTTGACACTACATTATCTAGTTCGTGGGAGTTGGCAGAAATGAAAAAAACCAGGGAAGTCGACACGAAGTGTTCCGGACAAATCCGATATGTGACGAAACCGAACGACGAACCCATCGGACACCTTTTATTGTGCCACTTACATGCAGCTACACTTGTTAGCAAAGTGGTTATCGCCAACCGTGAACATGCATCGTTTTCCTTTCAATACTTACAGTATGGGGGATAGGTAGGTTCCTAGCTTGTTTATTTACAGAGTACTTAATAATGAATCAATGCTTAAATGTACAGCTTTTGAACCAGCAGTATATTTACAATGTGTAGCCGGTTTGTTATATGTTGACACAGGAATGCTAAAAGGAATCTGTTAAACTTGAGTTACACGTTAAATCAATCAAATATAAAGGCCGTAAATTCAACTAAATACCTAAGAATTACGAACAACTCAAATTGCAAGGAACACACAGAAAATGTGGTGGGGAAGGCTAAACAAAGACTGCGTTTTATTGGCAGGACACTTAGAAAATATAACAGATCTACTGAGGAGACTGCCTACACTACGCTTGTCCGTCCTCATTTAGAATACTGCTACAAAAAACAGTTCGAATGGCTCTAAGCACTATGGGACTTAATATCTGAGGCCATAAGTCCCCTAGACTTAGAACTATTTAAACCTAACTAACCTAAGGACATCAGACACATCCATGCCCGAGGAAGGATTCGAACCTGCGACCGTAGCAGTCGCGCGGTTCCGGACTGAAACGTCTAGAACCGCTCGGCCAGAGCAGCCGACAATACTGCTGCTCGATGTGGGATCCTTACCAGATAGGACTGACGGAGTTCATCGAAAAAGTTCAAAGAAGGGCAGCACGTTTTGTATTGTCGCGAAATATGGCAGAGAGTGTCACTGAAATGATATAGGGTTTGGGTTGGATGTCGTTAAAAGAAGGCGTTTTTCGTTGCGACAGAATCTTCTCTCGAAATTCCAGTCACCAACTTTCTCAAATTCCAATTGTTCAAATGGCTCTGAGCACTATGGTACTTAAACATCTGAGGTCGTCAGTCCCCTAGAACTTGGAACTAATTAAACCTAACTAACCTAAGGACATCACACACATCCATGCCCGAGGCAGAATTCGAACCTGCGACCGTAGCGGTGGCTGGTTCCGGACTGAAGAGCCTAGAACCGCTCGGCTACTCCGGCCGGCCCAACTTTCTCCTTCGCATGCGAAAATATTTTGTTGATACCGACCTACATAGGGAGAAACGATCACCAAGATAAAATAAGGGAAATCAGAGCTCGCACGGAAAGATATAGGTGATCGTTCTTTCCGCGGGCTATACGAGATTGGAATAGTAGAGAATTGTGAAGGTGGTTCAATGAACGCTCTGCCAGGCACTTAAATCTGATTTGTAGAGTCTTCATGAGTCTCGACATAACTTCCGTATACATTGTAAGTAGGCTGCTTAGGTTTTTATGTTGGTAACGCTACGTAGCGGTCTATATGATAATCAGTGACTGTGCTGTGTGAAGGCTGTGGTTGGTTTGTATTGTTGGAGTATACGCTATTGTCGTGTTGGGCTGTTGGATGTTAACAGCGCGTAGCGGTGAGCAGTTGGAGGTGAACCGCCAGCAGTGGTAGATGTGGGGAGAGAGATGGAGGAGTTTGGAGAGCGGATGATCTGGACGTGTGTCCATCAGAGAGAGTAAATTTGTAAGACTGGATGTCATGAACTGATATATGTATTATGAACACTGTTAAGGTAAATACATTGCTTGTTCTCTATCAAAATCTTTCATTTGCTAACTATGCCTATCAGTAGTTAGAGCCTTCAGTAGTTAGAATCTTTTATTTAGCTGGTAGTATTGGCGCTCGCTGTATTGCAGATTTTTGTGTGGTGATTTGTGAAAGGTATAGGTTAATGTTAGTCAGGGCCATTCTTTTGCAAGGATTATTGAAAGTCAGATAGCGTTGCGCTAAAAATATTGTGTGTCAGTTTAGTGTTGATCAGAATAGGTAAAAAGCGGAATGTGTGAGTACGTTCAATTCTGCCCAGCTGTTTGAAAATGAAATAACGTAAGGTGTTTACCAGCACAGTAATTTACCAGCACAGTAATTGATTAAGTATTCTAAGGGGACGTTTCAACATACATCGTTAAATTGACGCTTCCTCGATATATCGATAGTCGACAATCATATTTATTTTAATATCTCTATATCGGATTCCCGATATTTTTGAAAAATATAACATTCCTTGTTCGTAGAACCTGTACAAAAATGGCATTGTTGACAGTCGCAAATAATGCGATAGGAAGAATCTCTTGAAGAAGGATTCCAAGTGCTCGAAACCGATTAAGAAATTAAATTTGTGTTATGCAACGGATAGCTGGTTATTTCGCTATTTACAGTTTCAATTGCTGAGGGCGGAGAAAATACTAAACATGACCGATGCACCGTTCTTTGAGGATAATCTTGTCTGGTCTGGGACGCGTCTGCACGGCGATTATGTGGCAGCCGCCTGTACTTGGCTGTTGGTGTGGTGGTGGGGGGGAGTCAGCGAGGCCCACAAAGGCCTGCCTGTAACTGAGCCCAGGTGAGCGGTCTCCCCTCGCTTTTTATCTCCGCTGCCGCTGCTGCCGCGTCCCGTCCTCTTCTCTGCTGCGCTATCTTTCGCTACGCTCGTCTGTCCGGTAACGGTTCCATGGCGACGAGCAAAGGTCTCGATGCTGGCAAGGGACAGACAGAGAGAGAGGACAGAGGGAGGGAGGGAGAGAGAGAGAGAGAGACTCTTTTAAGGGGGCCGTTTCGCCGTCGGGCTGTGAAATCCGTCTGCAAGGACACCCGACTCCATGCGGCTCTTAATCCTTTACTGGCAGACCTCGCATCGTCGTAGAGGTTGCCCATAAACTACTGAAAGGAAGCTCAACCGTGAAAAATATTATCCAACAACGTTAAAGGAAGGTAGGAGACGAGGTACTGGCGGAATTAGGGCTGCGAGGACGGGACTTGAGTCGTGCTTGGGTAGCTCAGTCGGTAGAGCACTTGCCCTCGAAAGGCAAGGGTCCCGAGTTCGAGTCTCGGTCCGGCACACAGTTTTAATCTGCCAGAAAGTTTCAACCTTAAAGGAGCACACTGGTATCTACAGAGCGCTCTAGATTCCATACCAGCTACATTCGTTTCAGTGTATGCTGTTAAAATAGCCCCGTGCTTTGTGATCATATACAACAGCTCACTCGAGGAAAAATCGGTGCCTAAAGAGTGGGAAGTCGCACAGGTTACACCATTACTAGGAAAGCAAGTACGCGTTATCCATCCACTTCCATATTACTTACGTCGATTTCCAGTAGGAGGTTAGAGCATACGAGGACTATTCGGAAAGTAAGGAACGATACGTCGTGAAATGGAAACCACATTGAAAATCAAAACTGTTTCATTTGCAACGGTTACCTACACCTTCCAGCTACTTCTCTATGCAGTCGCCGCTCAGACATCAGTCGTAGCATTATACCAACTTTTCAGTTCTCTCGTAACACACTACTGGCCATTAAAATTGCTACACCAAGAAGAAATGCAAATGATTAACAGTTATTCATTAGACAAATGTATTATACTAGAACTGACATGTGATTATATTTTCACGCAATTTCGGTGCATACGTCCTGAGAAATCAGTACCCAAAACAACCACCTCTGACCGCAATAACGGTCTTGATACGCCTGGACATTGAGTCAGAGCTTGGATGGCGTGTACAGGTGCAGCTGTCCATGCAGCATCAACACGATACGACAGTTCATCAAAAGTAGTGACTAGCGTTTTGTGACGAACCAGTTGCTCAGCCACCATTGACAGGACGTTACAATTGGTGAGAGATCTGGACAATGTGCTGGCCAGGGCAACAGTCGAACATTTTCTGTATCCAGAAAGAGCCGTACAGGACCTGCAACGTGCGGTCGTGCATTATCCTGCTGAAATGTAGGGTTTCGCAGGGATCGAATCAAGGTTAGAGCCGCAGGTCGTAACACATCTGAAATGTAACGTCCACTGTGCAAAGTGCCGACAATGTGAACGAGAGGTAACCGAGACTAGTAACCAGTGGCAACCCATACCATCACGCCAGGTGATACCCCAGTATGGCGATGACGTATACACGCTTCCAATGTGCGTTCACCGCGATGTCGCCAAACACGGATGCGACCATCATGATGCTGTAAACAGAACTTGGATTCATCCGAAAAATTGACGTTTTGTCATTCGTGCACCCAGGTTCGCCGTTGAGTAAACATCGCAGACGCTCATGTCTGTGATGCAGCGTCAGGGGTAACCGCAGCCATGGTCTAAGAGCTGATAGTCCATGCTGCTGCAAACGTCGTCGAACTGTTCGTGCAGATGGTTGTTGTCCTGCAAACGTTCCCATCTCGGGGGATCGAGTCGTGGCTTCACGATCCGTTACAGCCATGCGGATAAGACGCCTGTCATCTCGACTGCTAGCGATACGAGGCCGTTGGAATCCAGCACGGCGTTCCGTATTACCCACCTGAACCCACCGATTCCATATTCTGCTAACAGTCATTGGATCTCGATCAACGCGAGCAGCAATGTCGCGATACGATAAACTGCAATCGCGATAAGCTACAATCCGATCTTTATCAAAGTCGGAAACGTGATGTCAGCACGTTGTAGGTCTCGCCACCGGCGCCAACCTTGTGTGAATGCTCTGAAAAGTTAATCATTTGCATATCACAGCATCTTCTTCCTGTCGGTTAAATTTCTCGGCTGTAGCATATCATCTTCGCGGTGTAGCAATTTCAATGGCCAGTAGTGTAGAAGACAGGCGCCAGTGCTTTTCGACAATTTTCTACACTGGGCTGCAGCTCGTTGTCTGTGTCAAAATATTGTCTTCATAGCCAGCGGTTCATTTGAGCAGAGATGAACCTCAGGAGAGCCAATTACGGGCTGTATTGTGGGTGATCAAACAGTTCCCATCTTAATTGCCCCTGCAGAGTGCGGCCGAGAATTTTCGTGTAGAACGAACTGCATGACAGTTACGTTATGTGGATTGCATAGCTTTAGGCGAAATCTTTTGCCAGGTCCTCATACTTGGCGGGAGACACTAATTTCTAGGCATCTTTACGTTCTCACTGTGATCTCAGAACTGAAAAGAGCGATGTGATGCGATGGACGGTCGTACTAGACAAGATGCCCATCGCATCTGTTCAAACCTTCATCAGATTTTCAATGTATTTTCAATTTGGCGACCCATCATTCCTTACTTTCCGAATAACTCTCGTATTATGTCTTCCAACATTAAGAAAAACCTCGGTGAAAATTGTTTATTCACAGATAGTGAGCACAGATTCAGAATATATCATTATTGTGACACACAACTATCTCTTTACTCACACAAAGTAGTGAGCGCTGTCCATACGGTATCTGAAGCTCATTGCATGTTTCTAGATTTCTGGAAGCCCTTTGTCGCCGGTCGTCAAAGGCTATTCCCGATCATATTCCGTGCCTAAGGAGTATCGTACCTGTTCTGTGACTCGATTCGTGATTTCCTGTCAGAAAGATCACAGTTTACAGTACTTTGTGGAAAGTCGTCGAGTAAAGCAAAAGTGATATCTGGCGTTCACTTAGTCTGTATGTTTATTGTATGCAATGAAATCTTGATACACATAAACTAAACTCCTCCCGAACAGGCCATGAAGGCCCAAAGGTACCGACTGACCGCCGTGTCATCCTCAGCCCACAGGCGTCACTGGATGCAGATATGGAGGGGCTCTCCCGGCCGTATGTCATTTCCGAGACCGGAGCGGCTACTTCTCAATCAAGTAGCTCCTGAGCCTGCCTCACAAGGGCTGAGTGCACCCCGCTTGCCAACAGCACTCGGCAAACCGGATGGTCACCCATCCAAGTGCTAGTCCAGGCCGACAGCGCTTAACTTCGGTGATCTGACGGGAACCGGTGTTACCACTGCGACAACGCCATTGACTTATGATACGCACAGTGTTCTATTAATGTTCTTCAAAACTTTGAACGCAAAAAAAAAAAAAAAAAAATCAGTTTTCAATAACATTCCATGCGAAAGATTATGGACAGCGAGAGGCTGAAAAAAAAAAAGAAATAAACACATTATGTTCACCTCCTTAATAGCCGGCATGGATACCAACGGCGGCGCGTCGTTTCGCGTGAGCAGTGAAGTCTTGATAGGTCGGTGGAAAGAGCTGGTACCACATCTGCACACACAAGTCACCTAATACGTTAAAATACCGTGGAAGGGGGCGAAGAACTCTGACGCCACGTTCAATCACATACCATAATTGGAACTCGCCACTGTATTCCTCGAAGCACTCCATCACAGTTCTGGCCTTGTGACATGGCGCATTATTCGGCTGAAAAATGCCACTGTCATCGAGAAACGTGATCGTCATGAAGAGGTGTACTTGGACTGCAGCCAGTGTACGATACTCCATGGACGTCATGGTGCCTTGCCCGAGCTCCACTGGACCAATGAATGCCCACGTGAGTCTTCCCCAGAGCATAATGGAGCCGCCGCCAGTCCGGTAGTACAGGTGTCAAGGAGTTGTTCCACTGGAAGATGACGAATTCGCGCCCTCCCACCGCCATGATGACGAAAGTATCGGGTTTCATCAGACGGTGTAACGCTCCGATACTGCACCAACGTCCAGTGCCGATAGTGACGTGCCCATTTCAGACTCAGTTACCGATGTCATGGTGTTAATATTGGCACATGCATGGGTCGTCGGCTACGGGGATCCATCGTTAGGAGTGTTCGGTGTACACATGTCTTCAGACACGTTTGTCTCTGCCCAGCATTTATTCTGATCTTTGTTCCGCTACGGTTCGCCACCTGTCATGTTTTGCCAGTCTGGTCAGTCTGCCGAGACTGCGATGTCCGACATCTGTAATGAAGCGTGGCTGGCCAACCGAACGACATCTGGATGTTGTTGCATCTTAGTGAAGTTATACACACGAGTACTAAAAGAAATTCGCTAAATTTCGATTACGCGACAAGTCACACAAATCCGAAGCTGTAAATTCAACTAAATACTTAGGAATTACAATTACAAAGAACCTAAATTGGAACGATCACGTAGATCATGTTGTGGGTAGAGCAAATCAAAGATTGTGATTCATTGACAGAACACTTAGAAGGTGCAACAGGTCCACCAAAGAGACTGCTTGCACCACGCTTGTCCGACATATTCTGGAGTTTTGTTGTGCGGTTTGGGATCCGCATCAGGTGGGACTGACGGATGACATCGAAAAAGTACAAAGAAGGGCGGCTCGTTTTGTATTACCGCTAAGTAGGAGATACTGCCACAGACATGATGCGTGAATTGGAGTGGCAATCATTAAAACAAAAGCGTTTTTCGATGCGACGGGATCTTCTCATGAAATTTCAAATACGTTTTCTTCTCCGATTGCGAAAAAAGGGTTAATGATCATCACGATAAAATACTAGAAATCAGGACTCGCGCAGAAAAATTTTTGTGCTCGGTTTTCCCGCGCGCTTTCGAGAGTGGAACGCTAGAGAGACAACTTGAAGTTGGTTCATTGAACCCTCTCTGGCACTTTATTGTGAGTAGCAGTGTAATCATGTAGGTGTAGATGTAGATGGCTTCGCCACGTCTTGAAGACGCCCACCACAGCAATCCTCGAACATCTGACAGTACAGTGTCCGGAAATCTCGTACCGGGCCTCCGGGCCATCACCATCTGTCCTCGGTCAAACTGAGGTATATCGCGCGCCATCCCCATTCGACACACGGACAGCACACTCACTGATACCACATGCATCTGGCGTTTGTCTGATTAGCTGTCACTACTCGCCAGGTGACGCTGCTATCGTCTGTACAGGTTTATATCGATAGTAGGTTATGATCACAATGTTCTGGCTGATCATTGTATATTAGGCCAGAATTGTTTCAAACCCTTCCTTTCAACGAATTTGCATTAAGTTTTATACCTATGTGTGGTTTTATGGTTACAAAGATTCCGCCGCGCGGGGTAGCCGTGCGGTCTGGGTCGCCTTGTCACGGTCCGTGTGGCTCCCCCCGTCGGAGGTTCGAGTCCTCCCTCGGGCATGGATGTGTGTGTGTTGTCCAGAGCGTAAGTTAGTTTAAGTTAGATTAAGTAGTGTGCAGTCTTAGGGACCGATGACCTCAGCAGTTTGGTCCCATAAGACCTTACGACAAATTTCCAAAATTTCCCTGCCTCCGGCATGGATATGTGTGATTCCCTTATTTTAGTTAGGTTTAAGTAGTTCTGAGTTCTGGGGGACTGATGGCCTCAGATGTTAAGTCCCATAGTGCTCAGAGCTATTTGAACTATTTTTTGAACAAAGATTCTCTCTACGAGCTCCAGCTTCCATCGTTTGACACGTCTGCATTCGTTACTATATTTGTTTTTCGCAAGTCACCCTATGATGCATAGTAGGGAGTATACTAGGTACGATGTAAAGGTAGAGATGAGGTCTGTGGCACAAGCCCGTGACCTGGCTACTGGTCTGACACCGACAGAGGTGGCGCAGTGGTTGGCACACTGGTGGGAGGACGACGGTTGAATCCCGCGTCCGGCCATCCTGATTTAGGTTTTCCGTGATTTCCCGTTTCAGGTAAATGCCGGGGTGGTTCCTTTGAAAGGGCACGGCCGACTTCCTACCCCATCCTTCCCCAATCCGATGAGACCGACGACCTTGCTGTTTGGTCTCCTCCCCCAAACAACCCAACCCGCTACTGGTCTGACTGCAGCTGGAGTGTAGCCTTTGTTCCCCGTGGCGCTGGGAGGCGGATGGTAGCGGTCTAATCGCCCTGGCCGCCTTTTACACCTGGGAAATGTTCAGATAGTTGGTAGCAGACTGACTGGACCTGGCACCTGGCACCGTCCTGGACGGACTGGAAAGTGTTAACAATGTCGTTGTCCCCCCTCCCCCGCCAGCTGCTCTATGCCAGCATGAGCTACACTCAACGCAACCACGCTCAAGACCATCACGCTGTATGCGCTAACCACCAAGTGCGATCTATGTAGCTTGAACAATCTTCTAAGTTTCTTTCTTGAGGGAGTATTAGTCCTGCGTGGGGTCAAGAGAGAGGCGCGAGGTTTGGAAGATTTGAGGGAGTCGTAGAAGTACATCTGTGAAGTAGGTGGGTCTCGGCTGGGTAGCTTAGCAGGTACGAGGGCAGGGTGCTGGATTCGAGTCCCGGTGCGTGGCACAGTTTTAATCTCCAACGTGGCTTAAGTTTAAGAAGCGATTCATTTCGGCAGTCGATCTGCTGCGACCACCAACCGTCCAGGCCTCCGGGCAGCTTCGCTCGCCGCCCCGGGTCGGTACTCCCCACGCTCTGATGACATCGTTGCGACGCTGCGATTGAAATATTAGCGAATTAGCATCGTCAGGCCCGTCGTGTCTATTTTGAAATGCAATTTTCGCCGTCTTAATTACACAGCAGTCAGAAAAGTCATTAAGCGCGTCCCGACCAGAACGTCGCAAAATGGAATCATTTGCATGTAATTGCGGCGCGGCTTGCATTCCGGTATTAACGACATCGTTGCAAGAATGTTAATTCCCGCTGCGTTAATCACGGCTTTGGACGGGCGCCATACTGTCGCCGCGGCTTGTCCGCGGGCTCGGTTTTCCCTTATACAGAACTGGCCCAGTCAGCTGCTGGCTCGAGCCTTTGTGCGCGCCTGTTTACTCGCAGCAGCCCAGACGAGGACTCCGTCAAATGTTACTTGTCCTTCTGAGTGCTCCGTAACAGATTTTATACAAGGTGAACCTCAAGTCCACACAAAAAAATTTCTGGTTGGGTTCAGAGATATTATTTGACTATTTCGGTGTAAGCGGCCCGCGATGTTTAGTGGCACATTACTGAATATTTGGTTCAAATTGTTCAAACGGCTCTGAGCATTATGGGACTTACCTTATGAGGTCATCAGTCCCCTAGAACTTAGGACTACTTAAACGTAACTAACCTAAGGACATCACACACATCCATGCCCGAGGCAGGATTCGAACCTGCGACCGTAGCGGTCGCGCGGTTCCAGACTGTAGCGCGTAGAACCGCTCGGCCACCCCAGTTGGCACTGAATATTTGCATTTTGAATAAATGCTTATCGAGATTTGTGTTTCTGTGTGTACTGCAACCTGTACTGGAACCCGTATAAAGGTCAGGAAGCAGAGATAGAAGTGAATGGTGTGAAAAGGAAAGCAAAAATATTTGTTCAACATATTTTTGGAAAAACCATTGAAAAATTGAAAAGAATTACCAAAGGAATTAAAATTAATGGGGAGCGAATACACTGTATCCGTTTTTGCAGATGATATATTAGTACTTGCTGACTCAGTGAAGAAAATGGAGTTTATGTTGCTAAAATCTGCCAAAATCCTAAGAGAATTTAATCTAAAAATAAATGAGAAGAAAACAAAAACTATGGTAGTAGGGAAGACCAAAGAAAGTGGTAAAGTTAATATTAAACCAGAAGATGATGTTCTAGAGCAGGTTGAGAACTTCTGTTATTTGGGGAGCACAATCACTGACGACAATAAACGTATCACCGATATAAACAGAAGAATAGCCTTGCCAAAGCAAGCTTTCCAAAATAAAAGGAATTTACTAACAGATAATCATATAAGCCTTGAAAGTAGGAAAAAATTTGCCAGAACTTTTGACTGGAATGTCTTAACATACAGATGTGAAGTGAGGACTCTGGGAAAGGCAGAGAAAAAGAGACTGGGAGCAATGGAAATGTGGATATGGAGAAGAATGACGAAAACAACCTGGGTGGATAGAAAAAGTAATGACCAGGTATTAAAAGAAGTGAATGAGAACAGAACGCTGCTAAATTATATAGGAAGAAGAAAATTATAGGTCACATAATGAGACGCAACCAGTTCCTAAAGAATGTATTTGAAGGAAAAGCTTTAGGGAAAAAAAGCAAGAGGCAGGCCAAGAGCATCGAAGAAGATATGGGGATAAAATGACAATGGAGTGAGTTATTGTTGTGCTCTTCAGTCCTGCGACTGGTTTGATGCAGCTCTCCATGCTATTCTATCCTGTGCAAGCTTCTTCATCTCCCAGAACCTACCGCAACCTACATTCTTCTGAATCTGCTTAGTGTATTCATCTCCTGGTCTCCGTCTACCATTTTCACCTTCCACGCTACCCTCCAGTACTAAATTGGTGACCCCTAGATGCCTCAGAATATGTACTACCAACCGATCCCTTCTTCTCGTCAAGTTGTGCCACAAACTTCTCTTCCCCCCAATCCTATTCAGTACCTCCTCATTAGTTATGTGATCCACCCATCTAATCTTCAGCATTCTTCTGTAGCACCACATTTCGAAAGCTTCAATTCTCTTCTTGTCCAAACTGTTTATCGTCCATGTTTCACTTCCATACATGGCTGCACTCCATGCAAATACTTTCAGAAATGACTTCCTGACACTTAAATCTATACTCGATGTTAACAAATTCCTCTTCTTCAGAACGCTTCCCTTGCCATTGCCAGTGTACCTTTCATATCCTCTCTACTTCGACCATCATCAGTTATTTTGCTCCCCAAATAGCAAAACTCCTTCACTACTTTAAGTGTCTCATTTCCTAATCTAATTCTCTCAACATCACCCGACTTAATTCGACTACATTCCATTATCCTCGTTTTGCTTTTGTTGATGTTCATCTTATATATTCCTTTGAAGATACTGTCCATTCCGTTCAGCTGCTCTTCCAGGTCTTTTGCTGTCTCTGACAGAATTACAATGTCATCGGCGAACCTCAAAGTTTTTATTCCTTCTCCGTGGATTGTAATACCTACTCCGAATTTTTCTTTTGTTTCCTTCACTGCTCGCTCAATATACAGATTGAATGACATCGGGGGGTGGCTTCACAACCACTGCTTCCCTTTCATGTCGAGTCTTGTAACTGCCATCTGCTTTCTATAAAATTGTAAACAGCCTTTCGCTCCCTGTATTTTACCCCTGCCACCTTTAGAATTTGAAAGAGAGTATTCCTGCAACATTGTCAAACGCTATCTCTAAGTCTACAAATGCTAGAAACGTAGGTTTTGCCTTTCCTTAATCTTTCTTCTTAGATAAGGCGTAAGGTTAGTGTTCCAACATAAAAATATAAAAATATTACAAAAACCATTGCGAGGCGTTTAGTACTATACACCGTCGGCATGCTGGAGCAGGAAACGCGCCAGCAAGAAGCAGCAGCCCTCATGCTTCTTCCAGTGGCCGGAATACGGCGGAGCACGAACTACGGTGTAGCAGTCTTCCCCGTTCGGCCACCGTCACCAGCCGTGGCGTTTGGCGGTTCGTCTGTCGTCGTACTCGTAACTGCCGTGGTTGTTACGCTTGAGTGGGGCGTTGCCGCGGCAGTAATTGTAAACCGCGCGAGCCTGTATGCCGCGACCGCTGCGCTGCAGAGCCTCCATTACGTGGGGCCCGTTAATCGCACCCCCTGTAATAAAGTCCCCTCTCTCTCACTCTGGCCGCAGTAATTTACGGCTTCCGCAGTACACCTCGAACCGGCACCCCACCTCTACGGCATTCCCTTGCGTAGCCTGTGAAGATCTTCACATTACTCGGATAACGTCGGAAGCTGGGACGACAATACTGCTTTAAAACTCTTACCGTCAGTGTTTGTCCACCAGACATAAAGATAAAATAATGCCGTAGTTTGCGCAACGAATGTTTCACTCTCTAGCGGATTCTGCGTTGCCTTGAAACTTGCCGTATTACAACTGTATTTCGTACCTGGTCTCGAACCCAGAACTTTGCATTTTGCGACCATTACCGTTACCGAACTTTTAAAAAATTTTAAGTAAAGTAATCTCGGTTGCGGAAATATTGCTTTAATGATGCGCTTAGTTTTCGTAGTAGGACTGTTGATGAAATATCGATATTTTTACCAAGAAATGTGGGCGGCATTTGTTCGCCGATATGTCAATATATCGATATCATAAAGGCAATATCGAATTCCGATATTTTTATTTCACATTATATTTCATGTCTGGGGAGTTTGATGGCCAGCGCAAGTATTTAAACTGAGAAGAGTGTTTCTGGAGCCACTCGGTAGCAGTTCTGGTCGTGTGGGGCGTCGCATTGTGGAATTCCCTACTTGTGTCGGAACGCACAATGGACATGAATGGACGCCGGTGGTTAGACAGGATGCTTACGTACGTGTCACCTGTCAGTCGTATCTAGACGTCTCAGGGGTCCCATACTACTCCAACTGCCCACGCCCCACACCATTACAGAGCCTGCACCGGCTTGAACAGTCCCCTGCTGACATGCAGGTTCCATGGATTCATGAGGTTGTCTCCATGCTTGTACACGTCCATCCGCTCGATACAATTTGAAACACGACTCGTCCGATCAGGCAACATGTTTCCAGTAATCAGCAGTCCAACGTCGGTGTTGACGGGCCCAGGCAGGGCGTAAAACTTTGTGTCCTGCGGTCATCATGGGTACAGGTGTGGGCCTTGGGCTCCGAAAGCCCATACCGATGATGTGCCGTTGAATGGTTCGCCCCGTGACACTTGTTGATGGTCCGGCGTTTAAATCTGCAGCAATCTGCGGAGGGGTTGCACTTCTGTCTGTCTTACAGTATCTTTTTCCGGCCGATCGATGTCGGAGATTTGATGTTTTGCCCGATTCGTGATAATCACGGTACACTCGTGAAATGGTCGTGCTGGGAAATCCATACTCATCGTTACCTTGGAGACGCTGTGTGCTATCGGCCGTGCGGCGACTACAACACCACTTTCAAACTTACCGAAATCCTGATAACCTCTCATTGTAGCAGTAGTAACCGATCCAACAACTGCGGCAGACACTTGTCTTGCATATGCGTTCTCGACCGCAGCGCCGTATTCTTGCCTGTTCACATATATCTGTATTTGAATAAGCATGTCTACACCAGCATCTTTGGCACTACTGCTTATTTCTCTCGAAAGCAACTGAAGTTAAGTTGTGACAGCCAAAATGAACCGGTTTATGACTGAACCGCTGAACAGGGGAGCATTCTACGCAGCAGCTAGACCACGAAACAGGTTTCAGCTTTGGTACTATGCTAGGTCATTTCAGTAAGAGGCTGGAAAGCTGTCTCGGATCTCAGGTTTTCTCAAAGTCACTACGGCACCATTTACAGCTGATATCGACTCGCGTTGACGGCTCGGCGGTCTGCTAAAGCGGCGGGCGGCTCTATTGCGCCTGAAGACCAGTCGTTACCGTCGAGCAAAAAAAGTGAAGAGCAGAGACAGGTCTCCCGTGCCGTTCGCCTGTGAGGGGAAAATAGGCGACTTCTCGGCGTTTTCATCGAGCGCGATCAACTACTGCCGCACGGTGGACGCTAAGGTTTTTGCTGCCGAAGTCAGAGGCGAGCTCGTCCATTCGCATCTAACGCGAATGCAGAGGCTTTTTTCCGAGCTCTCTCGCAGCGCCTTTCCTTATTTGGCTGAGATCGCCAGTTCGAACATTCCTGTACCCTATTTGGTCAAGAAGATACGAACGAAAAAATCCCAGGCCAAATAAGTATATGTTAATTCTCGGATTCTTCAACCGATTAACCCCTTTTTCAGCATAGTAGTTAATAATGATGCTCATGTTGTAATGTTGACGTAGTTGTACAGTGGGACTGTTGGTAAAATATCGATGTATGAATGTATCAGGTTTTCCCCAAAAACTGTCGATATGAATCGGCTACGTTCTTTCCCTGAGTTATCGACATCGAGATGGCGATTTCGAGTACCAATATTTTTATTTTATATTACATTTTTTTCGCAATTTTCCGTAAATATTTCAAATTGCTGTTTTGAAATTGTAGTGGAACGTTATTTTACTTTCAGTGTGTGAAGAAGTCTTACTACTTTTTGAGCTTTCGTCACGTCCAGTCTTTCTCTGTGACTGTGTGAAGCAAGTATAGAAGGCACAAAGTAGTTGTCAGATTGCACTAGCGGGTGGCAGTATGAGTGGAATAAGATGATTTCCGATGTGAAGAGATAGCTCACCAGTTGCGTTAAAAACAATTTTTACTGCTACTAGTGTGTTATTTCTTCACATCGACGTTCTTCAAAAACAGTTGCTGTAAATGACAACACTCTAAACGGCAAGATTGGTCTTTACGGTGGGTAGATACGTGTGAGGGGAAATGCTGACGTAACGGGCGCTACCAGCAGAAGCTACAACGTTTAACTTCACCACGCAATTTTGACGTTACAAAGGTTAGGTTGGTGGCCTTTGCAGAAATGAAAAAGCAAATAAGTCGACGTAAAGATTTCCCGACAAATCCGATATGTGACCGACGCATAGGACACATTTTATTGGATGGTTGGTTGGTTTTGGAGAAGGAGACCAGACAGCGAGGTGATCGGTCTCATCGGATTAGGGAAGAACGGGGAAGGAAGACGGCCGTGCCCTTTCAAAGGAACCATCCCGGCATTTGCCTGGAGCGATTTAGGGAAATCACTGAAAACCTAAATCAGTACGGGCGGACGCGGGATTGATCCGTCGTCCTCCCGAATGCGAGTCTAGTGTCTAACCACTGCGCCACCTCGCTCGGTACACATTTTATTGTTTCACTTACATGCAGTTATCGTTGTTAGCAAAGCTGTTATCGCCAAGTGTGAACGTTGTTTTCCTTTAAATTCCTGTTCTACGGGGAATAAGTAGACTGCTAGCTTGTTGATGTAGAGAATGTCTAATAACAAATCAATATTTAAATATACAACTCTAAAACCGGGACTATATTTGCAATGTATATCCGATATTTTTAGAGGGCGGTACGTCGATACCTTTTCTTCCTACATATTGGTGCATGGATACTTTTTTCGGTTATGTCGTCGGCGGATATTGATTTTTTTAAATATATCGGATTCCCGATATTTTTAAAAATATCAAGAGCCCTACTGTACTGGTAAATACGTCGTGAAGGGTAGCCCACTAAACCCCGAGCTGGCGTCTGCGACACTCATACCATACAGCATGTCAATTATTTTACCCTGTTAGCCCCAAAGACGTTCTCTGTATATCTGCGTCACAAAACGCAAACGGCTAAAGTGGTTCTCTAGTTGTGTATCTAACAATTGCCAAGGGCAACAAAAATATGATTTACAATATTTCATATATCCCTAATTATTAACCGAGTTTAAAAATTTTAATTGCTGGCACAGTTCCACATTAACAGGTTTAATCGTACGTTAAAAGGTGTTAACCAGCAAGTCAGCTGTTAAATTTAGAAACTGCGCTTCATGTCTTGCGGGAACGTAACTCGCGGAGCGCAAACTGCCCTGAGTGTGTTCATCTAACATTTGAGAATGGGAGCGCTTAGCGACTTCCAAAGAACTCTACACATAATTTCGAACATTTGCAAATCTTCTTTTCCCTGATGTCTCCCGCCACTCTCTGTTCATGCAGTAAAACTCAAGCATCAGGCTTGACGTTTTAATTAATTACTTCTTTACTACTAACGCTATTGCCAGTACAGTTTACTGACAGTACTCACATATTCCACTGAAAGTAGCTGCATATCATTGTACGGCAGATTGCTAGGAAGATATAACGTCATAAACTTGGGGGTACGTGAATAACTAGCTTTTCTTAATACACAACTGTTTTATGCGTAGGAGTCAGGTTCTTCAAAGAATCATAGGTTGGATTACTGTTACTTGATTGATGTTCAAAAAATGGTTCAAATGGCTCTAAGCACTATGGGACTTAACATCTGAGGTCATCAGTCCCCTAGAACTTAGAACTACCTAAACATAACTAACCTAAGGACATCACACACATCCATGCCCGAAGCACGATTCTAACTCGCGACCGTAGCAGCAGCGCGGTTCCGGACTGAAGAGCCTAGAACCGCTCGGCCACAGCGGTCGGCCTTGATTAATGGACTGGTGGACAGTAGCGCAATCGTTTTGAATAATTATAGAAAGAGCTGCCATTAATTTATATTTATTTAAGGCAGCTAAATGTTCTATCATACTGAACTCAAACATATGTTCAAAACTCTCATTCTTTCGCGTATATCGATCATCAGCTCAATTGTTTACGATGTATCATGTGTACAGGTAGGCCTGTCTACGCTAAAGATCCAAAATAACAAAATCGATTAGAAGCACAGAAGCATGTAAATTAAGGAGAGATAATGAAATGTGTAAAGAAGGAGGAAAAAAACAAAAATGAACAAAAGACTGTTTTCGCATTTATACAAGACGAATGATAATAAGCTGAGGAGAAATTAAGAACATACTGACCTGAAAAAAATTACTAATACACAACGCAGAAGAAGATGAAGCAGAAGAGGATTTTTTGAGGAACAAGATGCTAAATTCATAACTACTGCAAGCTAGAAGCAACAACAGGAGTGAAGTGAAGTGGTCTGAAGGGAGGACAAGAAAGAGACTGGGTCAAGAGATGAAAGAGTGGGTTCAAATGGCTCTGGGCACTATGGGACCTAACATATGAGGTCATCAGTGCCCTAGACGTAGAACTACTTAAACCGAACTAACCTAAGGACATCACACACATCCATGTAAGAATATTTTTTAGGAAAATAAAAGAAAAAATGTGAAGAAAGTGAAATTGTCACGTGCTCTCTGGCTGGCCAAATCGGAAGGAAGAATCGTCACAGCTGTTGGCCTTCATTATGGCTGGGGCGCTTTCAGTGAGGTGTCCCAATGTCTGTGGAGGAATGGCAGCCCATTCTCCCTCAAGAGCCGAAAGCAGAGAAGTTGGTGTCTTTGATTTATTTATTAATTTATTTATTCGTCATATTACAGCCTGTTTTCTAGAAAGCTAGCACAGGCAGTACAGTCAAAGTTTTATAGATAGTAATAAATATATGTATTAATTATTTCTTCGTGGTGTACTTATAAATACCAGAAAACAATGCAAATTCCACAAGCGCATTATTACTACACTACTGGCCATTAAAATTGCTACACCAAGAAGAAATGCAGATGATAAATGGATATTCGTTGCACAAACATATTATACTAGAACTCATATGTGATTACTTTTTCACCCAATTTGGATGCATAGATCCTGAGAAATCAGTACCCAGAACAACCACCTCTGGCCGTAATAACGGCCTTGATACGCCTGGGCTTAGAGTCAAACAGAGCTTGGATGGCGTGTACAGGTACAGCTGCCCCTGCAGCTTCGACACGATGACCTGTGGTCATCAAAAGTAGTGACTGAAGTATTGTGATGAGCCAGTTGCTCGGCCACCATTGGCCAGACGTTTTCAATTGGTGAGAGATCAGGAAAATGTGCTGGCCAGGGCAGTAGTCTAACATTTTCTGTATCCTGAAAGGCCCGTACAGGACCTATAACATGCGGTCGTGCATTATCCTGCTGAAATGTAGGGTTTCGCAGGGATCGAATGAAGGGTAGAGCCACGGGTCGTAACATATCTGAAATGTAACGTACAATGTTCAAAGTGCTGTCAATGCGAACAAGACATGATCGAGACGTGTAACCAACGGCACCCCATACCATCACGCCGGGTGATACGCCAGTATGACGATGACGAATACACGCTTCCAATGTGTGTTCACCTCGATCATGCCAAACACGGATGCGACCATCATGATGCTGTAAACAGAACCTGAATTCACCCGAAAAAATGACGTTTTGCCATTTGTGCACCCAGGTGCGTCGTTGAGTACACCATCGCAGGCGTTCCTGTCTGTGATGCAGCGTCAAGGGTAACCGCAGCCGTGGTATCCGAGCTGATAGTCCATGCTGCTGCAAACGTCGTCGAACTGTTCGTGCAGATGGTTCAAATGGCTCTGAGCACTATGGAACTCAACTGCTGTGGTCATTAGTCCCCTAGAACTTAGAACTACTTAAACCTAACTAACCTAAGGACATCACACACATCCATGCCCGAGGCAGCATTCGAACCTGCGACCGTAGCAGTCGCACGGTTCCGGACTGCGCGCCTAGAACTGCGGCCGGCGTGCAGATGGTTGTTGTCTTGCTAACGTCCCCATCTATTGACTCAGGGATCGAGACGTGGCTGCACGAAACGTTACAGTCATGCGGATAAGATGTCTGTTATCTCGACTGCTGGTGATACGAGGCTGTTGGGATGCAGCACGGCGTTCCGTATTACCTTCCTGAACCCACCGATTCCATATTCTGCTAACAGTCATTGGATATCGACCAACGCGAGCAGCAATGTCACGATATGATAAACCGCAATCGAGATAGGCTACAATCCGACCTTTATCAAAGTCGGAAACGTGATGGTACGCATTTCTCCTTCTTACACGAGTCATCACAACAACGTTTCACCAGGCAACGCCTGTCAACTGCTGTTTGTGTACGAGAAATCCGTTGGAAACTTTCCTCATGTCAGAACGTTGTAGGTGTCGCCACCGGCGCCAGCCTTGTGTGAATGCTCTGAAAAGCTAATCATTTGCATCTTACAGCATCTTCTTCCTGTCAGTTAAATTTCGCGTCTGTAGTAGGTCATCTTCGTTGTGTAGCAATTTTAATGGCCAGCAGTGTACATTTATTTTTGGTACTACAAAACTTCAATAAAGTCCCTCATCTAATTATCCATTATTAATACTACGAGTACTTTAGTGCTACTGCTTCATTCATTTATTAGGGCACATATTACATGCTGATATCTGTTTCTCCTACTGGATCCGCCGTTATACTACCCCCATCAACAGCCATTGTCTGCTGAATTCCTCGCGCATAAGGCAGCACATCAGGAACGTTTCCACTTTGGAAACGATTCCACCTTTCACTGGTACGTCTTAGGATCCGTATATCATTTAAGCCAGTACAATGTGCGATGGTTGCACAGAAGGTAATGCACCGCTTTTTTTTTTCTCAGTCGGAAACAATGGTACGAATGCGAAATGTGAGGTAACTTCATTTGAAGTCTCTTTAGTGAACGCGCCAAGTTTCCGTCACTTCCGACAGATAGCGTAGCTCCTTGGCAGTTTCAAAATGGCGCCTGTAGGCTTTTGTACGTTATAAGGAACGTCTCGTCATTGCTGCCATTACGGTAGAAAGAAACTGAGGGGAATATCACAAACGCGTGTCCAAAGTCTATGGAACATCTGCCGCCGACAGAAGCACAGTTAGTCGCTGGGCACGGATGGTGAGGTCATCAGAAGACAGTTCGGCGGAGCTCCACGATTTGCAACGGTCTTGGAGACCATTCACGGCATGTCACACCTGACATGTTGTAGCGAGCTGATGTTGTCATTCGCGAAGACATACGCATTACGGCTCGGCTGCTGGTGCTGCATCTGTCAATCAACAGAGGAACTGTGGATGCAGTTATGCAGACTCTTGGACATTCAAAAGTGTGTACAAGGTGGGTCCCGCGCTGTCTAACGGTGGATCATAAACCGCACAGAATTTTTACAACATTTTGAAGCTGAGAGGGAGGCCTTCTTGTCTCGAATTGTGACAGGTGATGAAACCTGGGTTCACCATTTTGAGCCCAAAACAAAACGACAGTCAATGGAATGGCGCCATTCCCACTCTCCACAGAAGAGAAAAGTCAAAGCAACTGCTTGCGCCGGTAAGGTCATGATCACCGTGTTCGTGGAGCGTTGCTTATGATACGTAGCACTTCGTGCTGTATGATTTGCAGTCGGCGTAGACGTGTTGGAGCTGCGTGTCCCCAAACTGGAACTGCATACGTCATCATTGGTCTAATTAATGTTGTGCACTTGGACCTCGACGCCCTCCTATTCAGTGTGCTTTGCCTGTTGGGCATAGGGTAAAACTACACAATACAATCCCCCCTCCATTTATACCGGCTGGCCCGACATTCGAGGCATCTGGTGATCAATTCCTCAATACTTGTCCGCATACTTTTGATCAGATAGTGTACCACTGCGTCTCCGTCAAAAACCTCTGGAACTACGGAAAGGGTTAAAGTACTACTTGCGTGTTTCTGTTCGGAAAGTCTCCGGCCATGTAGCGGCTGCGGAAGCAAGCGAAGCTAATTTGCGGACCGTGTCGGCTCCCTCGTTAAACACCGTATGAAGTCCAAAGCTGTATTGATGACCCATAAAGTGTTGCCTTATGTTGTACGGCTAGGAACACCGCACTCAAGTCTCGTTGTGGGAGACGGAGAGGCTGTTTGGGAGCGCGTGGTAAGCGGTGGTATATTTTATGCCTGCCGTCCATAACTCGCGTCTCTTCTGATCGGGGCGGCGGTGCTAAGAGCTCTGGGGCGCTATTGGAGGGGAAGGCCCGCTTTAAAGCGGCACGGCTTGGAGGTATTAAGGTGTCTCCTCAATCTGATCTGGGCCGCTGCCTGGCGAGCAATTTAAAGAGGTGCTTAGCGGCTGCGCTGGAGGCGCTCGGTACATGTGTGTGTGTGTGTGTGTGTGTGTGTAGAGAGAGAGAGAGGTAGAGGCAGAATCGCATATGTCTATAGAGTCTAGACCATCGTACGAGAGGAATGGCCTGATCGTCCGTTTAGACTGTGTTATCTCCCACCCCTTGGCCACTCGGCGCCTGACTTACTGCGCTGGAGTGAGGAGGTGTAAAAATAAAACGAGGAGGAGAGGGGAAAAAAAAGAAGGAAGCTATCCAGGCAGCCAGCTCCAGGAGAGATGGATGGGGTGTCGGGACCTGGCTCTGGTGTAGGGTGTGTGTTTACATGCTGCCTGCCGCACCCAGCCGTCGCATATGTTCACTACGGCGAGAAACGATTTTTGAACGCACTGTTTTACCTGAGTCGAGGGAGAAAGGTTACAAAAATACTGGCATATCAGTTGTAGAGGTTTTTTCTTATGTTTGTGATTGTTACCAAATAAGATTAACGAAAGGGGTGGGAAATATATCAGGGAAGGTGGGCACGATTCTACATTTACATATATGCTCCGCAAGCCACGTAACTGTTTGTGGAGTAGCTAGTTTGTAATTACTGTTCCGGTCGCCAGTGGTCTGCGGGAAGAGCGATCGCTGGTAAGACTTCGTGTGAGCTGGATTATGTGTTATTTTATGTTCAGGGTCTTTTAGCGACGTATACACTGAAGCGCCAAAGAAACTGGTATAGGCACGCTTATTCAAATACGGAGATATGCAAATAGGGAGAATACGGCACTGCTATCGGTAACGCCTATATAAGACAAGTGTCTGGCGCAGTTATTAGATCGATTACTGCTGCTACAATGGCAGGCTATCAAGGTTCAAGTGAGTTTGAACGTGTAGTCGGCGCATGAGTGATGGGACGCAGCATCTCCGAGGTAGCGTTGAAGTCGGGATTTCCCCATACCACTATTTCACGAGTGTACGATGAATATTAGGAATCTCTTACATAGCTGCGGCCTGAAAAATATCCTTCAATGGCACGACCAACGACGATTGAAAAACATCGTTGAAGTGAAACCCTTTTGCAAATATCAATGCTGGGCCATCTACAAGTGTCTACGTGCGAACCACTCAACGAAACATCTTCGGTATGAGCTTTCGTATCCGAAGGCCCACTCGCGTACCCTTGATGACTGCACGACACAAAGCTTTACCCTCACCTGGGCCCGTCAACACCGACGTTGGACTGTTGATGACTGGAAACTGTTGTCTGGTCGTACGAGTCTCGTTTCAAATTGTATCGAACGGATGCACGTGTACGGGTATGGAGACAACCTAATGAATCCATGGACTCGGCACGTCACTAGGTGACTGTTCAAGACAACCTAATGAATCCGTGGACCCTGCACGTCACTAGGTGACTGTTCAAGCTTGTGGAGCCTTTCTAATGGTATGGGACTTGTGCAGTGGTAGTGATACGTCTAGGTACGACTCCAACAGGTGACACGTAGCATAAGCATATTGTCTGATCACCTGCATCCATTCATGTCCATTGTCCGTACCGACGAACTTGGGCAATTCCAGCATGGCAATGCGGCATCTCGCACGTCCAGTATTGCTACAAATTGGCTCCGGGAACACTCTTCTGAGTTTAAACACATCCGCTGGCCGCCAATCTCCCCGGGCAGGAACATTATTGAGTATATCTGGTAACGGGCTGTTCAGATGAGATCTCCAGCCCTCGTATTCTTACGGATTTATGGACAGCTCTGCAGGATTCATGGTGTCAGTTCCCTCCAGCAATACTGCAGACATTAGTCGAGTCCATGCCACGTCGTGTTGCGGAACTTCTGCGTGTTCGCAGGGGCCCTACACGATATTAGGCAGCTGTACCAGTTTCTTTTGCTCTTCAATGTATGTTGCAGGAAGCAATATATTGTATTGGATGATTCTCCAGGAACATAGGCTCTCTGAATTACGGGGGCATACAATAAATAATGCAACACATTTTTATCTCGTTCTGTTTCAGTTGAAAATATATAGAATTTGTTGCGGGACATCGTGGAATATTCTGCATCGGCCCCTTTAGTTTCATGAAGTTCTGATAGAGGGCGCCTCTGTGCTTAGCCCCCAAAATGGCGGCTGTAACGGAGGAGTGCGCCAAACATAGACCTGTCACTTTCTTTTGATGGGAAAACAGAGCTTGCAGAATATCTACGGAGACCAGCCAGTGAACAAAAGCACGGAGAGTCGCTGAGGACGTGTCCGTTATCGCGACAAGGTCACGTGAAACTGTCCGATGTCCCCTGTCCCGACCGGTTACACACAGCTGTGACTCTTCCTATGCTGGAACGTGCGCACACTCTCATTCCGTGATGTGAAGGTTGTTGATGCAGCAAGACGTTGGTTCCCGCATTGGCCAGTAGAGTGGTACCATGCGGGGATAGAGGCCCTCCCAGTAAGGTGGAGTAAATCGGAACGGCGATTGTGTTGAAAAACAGGGTTTTGCAAGCAAGAGAGTGGGGAATAATATGATATATTGGAATCTTTAATAAAACCAGACTGTTTCAAGAAAAAAAGTGTTGCAGTACTCACTGAACGCCCCTCGTATAACAGCAAGCCACACAGTGATTCAACACAGGTCTCTTCCAGCGCCTGCCAATGGAGCTGGCTGAACATTGCACTTATTTAATGAACCTGTGACGAAACGCGCTGCTTTTCTTTGGCTCTCCTCTATTTTCTTTATAAATGCCTTATGTTACAGATCCCAGACGTAAAAGCGTTATCGTTAAAGTGCGGAAGCGCAGTAAGAAATATGTTTGAGAAGGCCGCGCGCAGAAGCGTGATTTTCAGGGATCTTGGTGCTCGGATCCTGTTTGAGATAGGAACATGGTATGAAATACTTTTGTTTAGGCCGAACCAGCGGTCATTTGTGTAGCCATTCGAACATCCATCTTACTGCAACTATCTTATAGTATATCAAGCAAAGTTTGAACGACGAACCGGAGCTGGTGCCGGTCAGATTGTGCGAATCGATTAATTCCTTTAGCAAAAGGTGTTAATTGGGCCGAAATTAAGCCTCGGCTAATGGCACCATTTGTATGTGCACCGATCGGATTTTATGTCTAAGAACGTGTAAAAGAAGTGTTTTTCTGGGATGTCCTAGAAGTGTGCCACTTCTGTAGTGTAAATTTGTACGTATCGGGTGGAACTTTGCACTAAGGCAGATAAACAGATGACGTCAAATCGACTTTTTATTCAATAATCTTTTTCCGTTTTCGAGATACTCGAGCTAAATGTAGCAAATAAAATTCATTCTTAGGTGAATTCAATGCGCGGAAACGGTTGAAAGTGCTTCAGGTAAATAAAAAATACTTTCTTACGATACAACTGAATACTCACTTTCAAGAATCTAGCTTGATTCCAATTTTACGTGCAATAAAACACGTTTCCTATGAGTTTTTCTACGCGCGCCACTTACATGTTTCAGACTTAAGCGAATCGCTTCAAATTTTTCTGACAAGGTAGACAAATACATGTACTTAATGTTCGTCCTGTTGTTTTGTGAAAGATCTATCTGTTGCTATCATATAAGCAGCATGGTTCTAAAGGTTTTTTTTCCTTCTTTGTGTTACCAGTCTTCTGATTGGTTTGATGCGGCGTGCCACGAATTTCTTTCCTACTCCTCTGTGCCAACCTCTTCATCTCAGAGCAACCTCTTTATCTCAGAGCAGCCTTCGAACCAACGTCCTCATTTGCTGGCTGTGTTCCAACTTCTGTCTTCCACTACAATTTTTGCCCTCTACAACTCCCGCTAGTGCCATGGAAATTAACAAATGAGCTATCATCCTGTCCCCTCTTCTTGTCAGTGTTTTCCATAGATTCCTTTGTTCTCCGATTCTGTGCAGGACCTCTTCATTCCTTAACTAATCATTCCAACAAATTTTCGATATTCTTCTATAGCACCACATCTCAAAAGCTTCGATTCTGTTCTCCATCGCATCAGTTGTCGCCGAGTCAAGAAAAATATACGTCCATAATGCATACCGACAAACTTGGGCCATTCCAGCAGTGCAATGCGGTAACCCACATGTCCAGAATCGCTACAGAGTGGCTCCAGGAACACTCTTCTGAGTTTAAACACCTCCGCTGTCCCCCAAACTCCCTGAACAGGAAAATTAGATTTTTTAGATAAGAGATTTGTTAGATCAGAGATAGTAACAAGATCTCTGGTTTTCAGTAATTTATTATTTGTTGCTAGAATCGTTCAGCTTGTGAGACAGTAAGCTTTTAAGTAAGTTTATCTATGCAATACAGTATTTCATATATCGCTCGATAATGTGTGTTTATTTCCTGTTATTCTGCACACTATGGTCATTTTTCATGTGATTCCAGGTTCAGACTCGTGCGAATGTGATTAAAATGTGTGGAAATATAAAATAACTAATTTTAAAAAATAAACAAAATTTAAAAACGTATAATAAAAACACGAAAAAAATTAAAAATTTAAACTAAAATCCTACTACTGGCATGTGACCTTAACGTGGTGGTGAGGCTCGTGTGCCCTGAGGACACAGTAGGCTGTCCTGGACAGGTTCAACCATGCCGGGCCGGTAACCGTGGAGGAGCCGAACTAGCGACGCCCATCGCTATCAGACGTGGTTGGAAAGCAAGTAAAAAAATATAAAAAAATAAAAAATAAAACCACACCGTATCAGTCGTCACTCGAGCCCACAAAATTCTACATTGGTTGTCAACCGATGGTGCTCTAACGTCAGTTATGGTTGAGTAAGAGTGGGCAACCACAATGAAAAATACTCCTATCATAGCACAAAATAAGGAGAGTACGTCTCGGGCAATTTTAAAGACATCTAAATCATAATATCTTAATACATTCGCGCTTTTTTGCAAGTTAACCCTACTTCCCTAGCGCAGCGAGGTCTCTTAGCTGCAAGATGTGACACACCTGCCTCTTGCAATTTATAGGCTGGAGTCCCTGACTCTGTACCCAAGGCAGAGAAGATATTCGCCAGCTGTAGAAAACAATACATTACATCATAGGGCTCAAGAGCATACATGTAAGAGCTAAGAAAGTTTTTCTGGTGAGGTAAAGTTTTCCGCGGTGGATTTGCTACTGGGGACGGGGAAGGGATGACTTCACGCATCATGTTACTTTACTTGATACGATGCAGTATATTATATGACATGGTACTAAAAGTAACAAGTATAAAAGCGCGAATAAAAAGTTTTGATATAGCTGTCTTTGCAGTTGCCAAATAAATCGAAAACCTAGTGCTTGTCTTTTAGGTTCCTAACTTTGGCAAGGACATACTCGCTTTTGTTTTGTGCTATGACAGGGGCATTTTAAGTTTTGTAAGCTACCTCTTTCAAGGGTGGAGCACACTCTCTGAGGATCCTTCCAATGAATGCCAGTGTGGCATGTGCCTTACGTGCCATCGGCTTTATGCGGTCGTTCCACATGAATGTCGCAATGTCGCTGCGTGTGCAGACCCCTTGACATTTAACAGATGTGACTGCTTCCAGTAATTGTTCTGCAATCGTGTGGCCGTAGAATTATGGGTCGTTTTTCCTATTTGTGAGCGACGCGTTACATCAGCTTAAGTTGAGGGTCAATTGGCAGTCTCTGCACCAAGCATCGACCCTACACTCGTCTCCCAGCTTTTCGCTACAGTGTGCTAGCGTTGCGACTTCTCCCTGTGAAACAGTATAATTTGCGAAAAGCCTCATGGAACTTCCGAATTTATCGACTCATACACTTAAGAGGGTAATTCAAATAGGAAGGACAGATTTCAATTGCTTATTGCGTTATAAAATGACTTTTTTTATAATATGAATATTTATATATGTGTTTGGAGAGAGAGAGAGAGAGAGAGAGAGAGAGAGAGAGACAGAGACAGACTGATTTTTGATTGAGATTTTTACTTCACAACCGGAATTTTGGTTGCTGCCTCCTTGAATGATCAGCTTCTGCACCAGTTGGTGACGTACTACAATTTGCAGGAAGTTATTGTTCTTTAAGGTTTAAAATACGACTCTCTTAGTTACTTGGCCATATTGCGGATAGCTTTGAGCCTAAGTTTTCGTAGCTTTTCACACCTAAGGGATCACTGTTGTGAGTAAGTAAGATCAAACAGCGACCTGGTTTTCGTGCGAAAAGGAGATTGCTTGACACACAAACTTCCTTCAAACTACACGTCCTGCTACATCAAAATTGGTCAGTGGAGTTCAGCACCATACTATTGTACAAGAACATAATCCAATTACTGTAATTAAGAAATTATGAGAGATATTTACTTATTGAATGAAAACTATAGAGAATGCATTTCCTTCCCTGTATTTTAGTGAACTTTGCACACTTCTGTCGATTGATATACGGCGACGACAAGGAAGTTCACCTCCTTTTCCAAAAACAAGATTTTTCTATTCTTCACTTCCAGGAAATTTGTATACATAAATGTTCGGCAACTCTTACACATACTTTACTCGGTTTTATCACTAAAATATCAATTTTCATTAAATGTAACAATACGTCCTGAGCGACGGTCTAGCAACACGTTCTCTTTCCCTTCCAACAAATCATTTTTTTTTTTTTTTTTTTTTTTTTTTTTTTTAAGTCCATACTCAAAGACTCACAACTACCATCGCTGCGGGGATCGCGTGCTAAAGAGTTTGCTGCTGCCCAGCCGCGCTTCACCTCACTTCAAGCACCTTTTGAATCAAATTTACATTTACGGTACTTACATACATTACTGAGCTTCTCAGAATAAAATCAGGCACAAATTAGTTAAAAAAAGTGGCAGTGAGGCTCACGTGACTGGATAGACGAAAGTGCAAAGTTTTATGTTCGCACAGACACTATACCTTACGCACAACAGAAGCACCATCCGTTGCTCGACAAACTTCGAAGCATCATTACACACACGATTTTTTTTTTTAAAAAAAAGAAAAGAGGTGGATCCCCTCCACGTCCACACCGGCATGATGGCCAGCTCAACATTCCTACTGCCATCTCTGCATAATGGTTAATTTTCACTAAAGGGAGGTGTCGTAGGATTTGGGTTCTGCGATGTTTGCGTACGTCTACTTAAGGTTAACCATTAATACGCGCTCATCTGGACATAGATTGGGTCGAAAGTCGAACGAAGGGTAGCGATTTGAAGGGCAGAGGAAGAGAAGTTCCAAGGCAAGAGCCGAGGAGAAAGAAACCTCTGCGATAGTTAGGTCGGGTGGTAAGAGCAGCAGCGGATGTGTTGCTGCCTGCGACAGGTCACGCAAGGGTAGGCTTTGTTAGTAGTGGGTATTATGCATGTCGATACCTTTGACGTTGAGCGGTGCTGTTACTCGGCGGCTGCCGCTGAGTGCCGGTGTTGATCTCTCGGTCAGCGTCTCAAACCTGTAACAGTTAGGTTCATCATCGTTTTGTGTCCGATAGGTCATGTATCAGATGCTCAGTGTAGGGTGATGTTGGCGATTTGTTTGTGCGTCAGTGGGCGAGCTCGTCGGTTTCCCTGCTGTGGCCTGTTGGTCGGCATTAATAGCTGATATGCAGGAGCTTGCCGACGTTTGTCGCTAGTTGCTGTATATTGGCTTGCCACAGGTGGTTATGCCCTAGCTAGTAGTGTTTTTGGCCGCTTATGCTTCCACGAGTCAACAGGTCCCTATTTATTAAATCGACAGCTACAACAATACGATTTCTCAGTTCTTGAAGAGTAGCTGCCACAGATGGGACGAAGACTCCGTCTTTTATGTACCCTACAGGAAGAAAAATTGCAAGGCGTGGGGCCAGGAAACCTGAGAGACCAAAAGTAATGAAGACTAGCTTGCTACCCACCTCTTCCAATCCAGCGTTGTGAGATGGAGTTACCGCTACAGGCGCAGGTTCGAATACTGCCTCGGGCAAGTGTGTATGTGATGTCCTTAGGTTAGTTAGGTTTAAGTAGTTCTCAGTTCTAGGGGACTGATGACCTCCACTAGTAAGTCTCATAGTGCTCAGAGCCATTTGAGCCTTTTTTTTTTTTTTTTTTTTTTTTTTTTTTTGAGATGGCGTTGTTAACTTAACGCCGCACCTCATGGCGAAAGTGAGACGGGGTGTCGTCATACTTAACACTGAAATCATTGGAATCTTCGTGGGGTTCGGGGAACAACAACTTTTGCAGCGTGTCACAAATTTCTCCACAGAAAAGAAAGTTACTAAACTTTGCCAACAGAAACGGCACAAAAGCGCATTAAGTTTCGACGGCACAATTGCGTACCCTCAAATTCTTACATTATGGAGGTTTGCTTCAGCCGGTAGATGAAACATGGTTCAAATGGCTCTGAGCACTATGGGACTTAACATCTGTGGTCATCAGTCCCCTAGAACTTAGAACTACTTAAACCTAACTAACCTAAGGACATCACACACATCCATGCCCGAGGCAGGATTCGAACCTGCGACCGCAGCGGTCACGCGGCTCCAGACTGAAGCGCCTAGAACCGCACGGCCACACCGGCCGCCAGAAGAAAAATCTGTTCGTCCGAGAAGATGAGTCGCTGGGAAGAAGTGTCCTCTGGAGAAATGAAATGCTAAATTTGCATCTTCTGTTATGGCGCGCGAGATGTAACAGCTGCAGGAAGTGCAAATTTTACTTCACACGCAGGCGTCATTCCAGAACACGCCATATCGTTGTCCGAGGAAGATGAGCTCCCTGGCCTGCCCATCTTATGCACTTTCAGGGTTCCTTGTGAACTCATCTCGGATACGTTCGGCATTTTTTCATCAGACGTACATGGCCAACTAGTTCTCTTCACTTTGCATATGCAACGAATTTCGAAGAGTTTTGTACGCCGGCCATAAATCTGCTTGTGCAGAGACCGCTTCTTGCTGAATCGACAGCGGAATGGACGCTGCGCCTCGAGCAAATTCCGACACGCAAAATGTTTTTTTCTTGTAGTGTAGTCGCCATGTTGCTACAAACAAGCAGCTGCGTCAAAACTTTGAACTCTTACGCTACCCAGTGTCATGCGCAATGCGCTTCTATCTTCTATAGTTCGTCTGCGGTAGATAATTGAAATATGTTCTTTCTTTTTAAACTAGCCGGTATATTGTGAAGGGTTAAGGGTAGCGACTATTGGGAGGCGTGGCAGATGCATGGTGTGTCAGGAGGCACTCAACCAGTTCGCCACTTGCCGGTTCCTCAGGGAAGAGGAGGTGGTTGCAACCTGTGTACGGCGGTGGTTGCAGTAGAAGAAGAGTGACTTTTAACCACTTTATTCTTGCAAAATACGTCTCTCCTTTAGCGATGCTACGGTGCGTGGTGCGGCGGGTGGATAATAGAATAAATGTTTTGTATTTATGCTGTTTGCCGTTCTCAACACTGGCTCTCTAACTACAATATTGGCAACCAGAAAGTGATTAGCAAAACGTGAAGCCTGTAATTAGACTTCCTAGTGCCCACTTCATCTGAGAAATACATTTATAGCTACAGCTTATAGCTCTGAGGAATTAGGAGATTGTCTGGGATTCATAATCAAAAACCATTCTCTCTCAAATGTTCACTATATTCTGAAAGTCACAGACCAAAAAGAATCCACACAATCCAACTACCAGAGCAGTTCAGAGTCTAATGCGCTGATGCAACTATAACTGTTCAAATTAAATGTTTAAGTGAAGGCTCGCCATAATTTGATGATAATGTTCATCAAACGCCACGCTAAATAATGGTATAATGTCTGTCGTGCGGCGGCACGTGAAAATACGAGGTATGCAAACGGAAGATAAATCATTAAAGTCATCCCAGAATTAACACTTCACTCGAAAACGATTTCATGGTTACGCGTATCCCGAGTAACTTATTACTGCATCCGAGGCTGTTTATATCAAAGATACCGACGCGACGCGACTCCCGGCACAGGTGGTGCGCTAATCAGCGTCTGGAAAGAACTGGGGCCTTCCTATTCTCGCGCAGCGTTCTTACATATAAAGCCGCGGTGCGGACGGCTAAGGGAACGCCTGATCAAATCTGCTCTCCCGACTAGCCGCCGGGCTAATAATGCACCACTTTAAGTTATCGAATAAATCATTGCTTCCTTTGCTGATGGCCGATGAAGCTTTCAATTTAATTATGCAATCAGCACACAAGTAAGTAATCATAATAAAAGTCTGACGTGGCTAAGTCAAGTATTTTGGGCGAGAGAATTAATTTAATTACACTACACGCAGTAGACGAGCTCTGAACTTGCTCTTTGGAGATATAGTTTTATAGTTATTCTGTTGAAACTTCTCACAGTTTTATGATTATGGCGGATCTCCCTTCTACTTAAATATAAACATCCTAGCTTTATTTACTCGCCTACTTAATCTATCTTGCTTCCTTAATTTCTAAGACAAAAACCAGAAAATCATGAATTTCAACTAAAACTTTAATTTGTGAGATACAGAATACTGTTTCTACTAAATTATTATGCAAAAGGAAACTAAATATATTTTTTTAAGTTTCTAGCTCTTTTCTGTTGCGCCATTGATTTTTTACAGAGAAACATCCAAATTTCGAAAGTGGTTAAAGTTATTGAACTGATATTCAACACATATTGATTTAGTATTACTCCTGACATTCTAGAAACGTTTCAGGTTATTTACTTGATTTTTAAAGTATTGCGCAACAGTTATGGCGTCAGAGCTAGTTATAGCGGACTGGCCGGCAGACAATGGAAAGACGGATGTGAATTTTACAAGGCGTGAGTAGGCTGCTTCCCTACAGGTGGTCGTCTGCCGCTGCTTATCCCAGTGCGCCAGGCAGCTACTCGCGAAGTGGACGCTGCGTCTCCACCCTCCACACTCGAAGAAGGGGGTCCTCGAGCCCCTCCTGTAACTGAGCCTCATCTCTGCTCTGTGAACTGCGATGACGGCCGCCGTGTGGTCGAAAAGTGCGCCGACCCTGGCCTGCCGCGCAGTCCTAAAAAAATTAAATTGTTAGCGCGAATTCTTTACAGACGAATGGAAAACCTGGTAGAAGCCGACGTCGGGGAACATCAGTTTTGATTCCGCAGAAATGTTGGAACACGTGAGGCAATACTGACCCTACGACTTATCTTAGAAAATAGATTCAGGAAAGGCAAACCTACGTTTCTAGCATTTGTAGACTTAGAGAAAGCTTTTGACAATGTTGACTGGAATACTCTCTTTCAAATTCTGAAGGTGGCAGGGATAAAATATAGGGAGCGAAAGGCTGCTTACAATTTGTATCGAAACCAAATGGCAGTTATAAGATTTGAGGGGCATGAAAGGGAAGCAGTGGTTGGGAAGGGAGTGAGACCGGGTTGTAGCCTCTCCCCGATGTTATTCAATCTGTATATTGAGCAAGCAGTAAAGGAAACAAAAGAAAAATTCGGAGTAGGTATTAAAATCCATGGAGAAGGAATAAAAACTTTGAGGTTCGCCGATGAGATTGTAATTCTATCAGAGACAGCGAAGGACTTGGACAAGTAGTTGAACGGAATGGACAGTGTCTTGCAAGGAGGATATAAAATGAACATCAACAAAAGCAAAACGAGGATAATGGAATGTAGTCGAATTAAGTCGGGTGATGCTGAGGGAATTAGATTAGGAAATGAGACACTTAAAGTAGTAAACGATTTTTGCTATTTGGGGAGCAAAATAACTGATGATGGTCGAAGTAGAGAGGATATAAAATGTAGACTGGCAATGGCAAGGAAAGCGTTTCTGAAGAAGAGAAATTTATTAACATCGAGTAGAGATTTAAGTGTCAGGAAGTCGTTTCTGGAAGTATTTGTATGGAGTGTAGCCATGTATGGAACTGAAACATAGGGCGATAAATAGTTTAGACAAGAAGAGAATATAAGCTTTCGAAATGTGGTGCTACAGAAGAATGCTGAAGATTAAATGGGTGGATCACATAACTAATGAGGAGGTATTGAATAGAATTGGGGAGAAGAGGAGTTTGTGGCACAACTTGACTAGAAGAAGGGACCGGTTGGTAGGACATGTTCTGAGGCAAGGGATCACAAATTTAGCATTGGAGGGCAGTGTGGTGGGTAAAAGTTGTAGAGGGAGACCAAGAGATGAGTACACTAAGCAGATTCAGAAGGATGTAGGTTGCAGTAAGTACTGGGAGATGAAGAAGCTTGTACCGGATAGAGTAGCATGGAGAGCTGCATCAAACCAGTCTCAGGACTGAAGACAACAACAACAACGTTTTCTTAATTTAAGCAACCTTCATTTACAATCTTTCATAAAATATCGATAATTAAGAATTTATATTTGAAATGAAAGCAAGAATTTTGAGTGCAATGTGTAATTAGAAAGAAGATGATATGAATTATTCATGAAAAATGATGATGAATTTTGCATTTACGATGTGCGGGTATTCCAAATTGAACGAAAAAAGAATGATCAAGACGGGACTGGACCCAACGATCCATAACCTGCACCAGGTTATCAATCTACTGTGCTACCAATTCTGCTATACATAGTGTGTATACTTTTCAATCTACTACGCGACCAATTCCACTGCAGTGTGTATTTGTATCTCAACTGTATCAAATACAGCTACTCGGTAAACTTCAAAGCCGATTATTTTCTGTAAACTTATGAAAGACATTAAGAATAACCTATTTCTCGGCTCTTTTTAACCGTGTTCCACGCGCGTGTTTCACTACAGAGAGGAAGCATCCTCCGCCATTTTCATATTGCGCATTAACAGCGCGAAAATTAGAGCAGAACAGAACAGAGACTTTGTCTGACTGTATACGAGTTTTGAAGTAAAGGCGACATAGCTAAAGTGCCATTAAAAATGTTGATAGTTGTTAATACATTAGAATATCTAAAAAGTTACATTTAACGTAAGTTGGAAATAAGATATATAATACATAAGTAGGAACTACTTCTAAGACTGTAAAAAAAATGTTTCAAATGGCTCTGATTACTATGGGAGTTAACAGTGGAGGTCATCAGTCCCCTAGACTTAGAACTACTTAAACCAAACCTAAGGACATTATACACATCCATGCCCGAAGCTGGATTCTATCCTGCGAACGTAGCAGCAGCACGGTTCCAGATTAAAGCGCCTAGAACCGCTCGGCCATAGCGGCCGGTAAGACTGTAAAAACACGAGTGAATGTGTGCTACGGAATCTGAGCAATCATCGCGTTTCTGTTTGTTTACATCTGGTTTATTCTTACGATAAACAGAGTGTACTCTTTTCCTTTCCTGTCCCACTCGCAAAAAAGAGCGGGAAAAGCTACTGTCTATGTGCGTCAGTACGAGACGTATTAGCTCTTATCTCACATTCGAAGTTCTTACGCGAAATGTATGTTGGGGACAGTGGAATCGTTCTGCACTCAGCTTCAAATGTGGGTTCTCTAAACTTTTTCGATAGTTTTCTTCGAAAGGAACTTCGCCTTTCCTACAGGAATTCCCGTTTGTGTTTCCCAGGGATCTCCACAATACTTGCGTTTTGTTTGAAGCTGCCAGTAAAAAATCTAGCAGCCCACCTCCGAAGAGCTTCGATGTTTTCCTTCAACTCGATATGATGGGGATCCCAAACAGTCCAGTAGTACTCAAGAATAGGTCTCACTAGTGCCATATACGCGGTCAGCCTTACAGATGAATCACACCTTCCTTAAGTTCTCTCAAGAAACCGATGTCGATCACAATCTTCCCCTACCTCAGTTCTCACATGCTCGTTTCATTTCAGTTGCTTTGGAACGTCCCCTATTTAATCAATAGACTGTCTCAAGCAGTTCACTTGTAATGCTGCACCCGAACGTTACGGCATTGTTTATCCTACTCATCTCCATTAATTTACATTTTTCTTCGTTTAGAACTAGCTGCATCTGTCACACCAACCACAATTTTACTCCAAGTCAGCTTTTACTCTCCTGCAGCTACTCAACGACGACACGTTCCCCTACACCACAGCATCATCAGCAGGCTGCTGCTTACCTGTCCTGCAGATCATTGATGTGTCTATAGAATGGTCTAGCGGTTCTAGGCGCGCAGTCCGGAACCGCGCGACTGCTACGGTCGCAGGTTCGAATCCTGCCTCGGGCATGGATGTTTGTGATGTCATTATGTTAGTTAGGTTTAAGTAGTTCTAAGTTCTAGGGGACTGATGACCACAGTAGTTAAGTCCCATAGTGCTCAGAGCCATTTTGTCTATAGAAAATAATTGCCCTTGCAGGACAGTCCGGACCCACTGACCGCTGTGTCATCCATAGTCTTTTTTTTTTTCCTGGGCGTTCTGATTGGTCTGATGCTGTCCGCCACAAATTCTTGCCCTGTGGGAACCTTCTCATCTCAGAGGGGCAATTTCAAGCTACGTACTCATTTATTTGCTGAGTGTATTCCAATCTCGTTTTTCCTACACACATTTTACTCTCTGTACCTGCCTGTAGTACCACAGTGTTCTTCTCTGATATATTAACACATACACTACCTGCAACGTTAGCTGAGAGCGCTAATGCGCTGGCTGCTTCCTGGACCCGGCTAAGCGCTCCGGCCCCAGATCGAATCCGCTCGGCGGATTAACGAAGAGGGCCGGTATGCCGGCCAGCCTGGATGTGGTTTTTAGGCGGTTTTCCACATTCCACTAGGTGAATATCGGCCTGGTCCCCATGTCCCGCCCACTTACACGACTCGCAGACGTACGTAAAACGTTGACACTCTTTCATGGCTTACTCTAGACGCAGAAAGGTGGGGTACACTCATTCCATCCGGAGTGGTACGAGGTTGCTACAGGAAGGGCATCTGGCCACCTTCTGGCAATAACACTGCCAAATCCATAGTAACTAAGCCGACCCCAGGTTGAAGTGGGACAATGGCCCAAAGCAAATGATGATCTTCTTGGCAACGTTTTCCACATATTCGTTTCCTGGCCATTTCTCTGGAGAACCTGCTCATTACTTACTTTGCCAACCCCCTGTGGCATTTCTGACCATTCCCTTGTCTCCGACGAACGCTCGCCCTTGAGGGAATCTATTCCGTATTCTTGTACCTCCGTTAACAGTCTGCAGTGGGGTGTCGTGTCAAACGCTTCACAGAAATCTAGAAATATGGAATCTGCCAGTTGCCCTTCATCCAAAGTTCTTCGTATTCTTTGTGGTGTCGCAGTTTTGGTGGCCAAAACTGTACCAACATTAAAGTTTTTGCCAAACAGCGCTGTGCAGATTCGTCAGAAGGGGTGTTTCAATCCAAATGCGACACATGTCGATGCATTCATTCGGGTCTATTTCTCGCCGTTACACCGCGGTGGCCGGCCCGGGTGGTCGAGCGGTTCTAGACACTACAGTCTGGAACCGCGCGACCGCTACGGTCGCAGGATCGAATACTGCCTCGGGCATGGATGTGTGTGATGTCAAAAAATGGCTCTGAGCACTATGGGACTTAACTTCTGAGGTCATCAGTCCCCTAGAACTTAGAACTACTTAAACCTAACTAACCTAAGGACGGCACACACATCCATGCCCGAGGCAGGATTCGAACCTGCGACCGTAACGGTCGCTCGGTTCCAAACTGTAGCGCCTAGAACCGCTCGGTGACTCTGGCCGGCGTGCGTGATGTCCTAAGGCTAGTTAAGTTTAAGTAGTTCTAAGTACTAGGGGACTGATGACCTCAAAAGTTAAGTCCCATAGTACTCAGAGCCATTGGAACCAGTTTTTTCGAAGTAGCAGAGGGTCTCCGACGCTAGCGCTGGCCTAAGCGAAATATTTTCCGACGACAGAGGCAACACACCCGAAACTGGTAATGCGGGTTTCGAGATCGGCGGAGCCTACTTGCGATGCGGCGTGGCTGCCCCGCAATTAGACACGGGCCTAATCAGAAGAGAGCAAAATGTGCTACAGTGTTTGGGTCGCAAAACGAAAAGTATGCCAACCGCTCATGCGGCGAGAGTTTACTTTGCTTTTTCATTCCGCTCAGCGCAGCCTCATGAAACATACTCTTTGCATAATCGCGCCTTCATGATAGACTAATTTACATGTCTCCTCGAGAGTTATGGGCCACCGTTGTACGTGCTACGTATAAGGCGAGGAACGGTCGCCTCGCGTCCTTTTACGCGCGCGGTGATTGATAGCGGCACCGACAGCATCAACAAACCATAGTTTTCGCTACGAATGTCTGAACTCTGCAGTCCAGTCCGTGCTGTTTGGCAACTTGATGGCAGATTAAAAGTGTGTGTGACTGGGATTCGAACCCGAAACACTATAACACATCATTTCCACTTGCGCTACTGCGAACGCGACAGCTGATTTCCGGTGTCTGACAGATGTGCACGTACATCTGCTACATCCACGCTCTGCAAACCACAACGAAGCGCATGGCGGTACCTCTCATTGTACCAGTTCTGCCCAGGCAGGACAATCCAGACCCATCATATACTGTGTCATCCTTGGCCTTTTTTCGTTTTTAACCTCAGTTTTCGCAATGGTTTGATGCTGTCTGCCACGAATTTCTCTCCTGTGGAAAATTTTTCATCTCAGTGTAGCTACTGCAAGCTACGTACTCATTTATTTGCTAGGTATGTCTTCGTATACTTTGTACACTTCGTCACTGATGAAACTGACACTAAAGTAGAGTTATTAAACACCGTTTTCCGAAACGCCTTCACCAAAGAAGACGAACTACATATTCCTGAATTCCAATCAAGAACAACTGCCAAGGTGAGAATCATAGCCGGCCGCTGTGGCCGAGCGGTTCTAGGCGCTTGTCCGCAACCGCGCTGCTGCTACGGTCGCAGGTTCGAATCCTGCCTCGTCCATGGATGTGTGTGACGTCCTTAGTTTAGTTAGGTTTAAGTAGTTCTAAGTCTAGGGGACCGATGACCTAAGATGTTAAGTCGCATAGTGCTCAGAGCCATGTGAAGCATTTATTTGAGAAACATAGAAGTAGATATCCTCGGTGTAACAAAGCAGCTTAAATCACTTAACAAAGGCAAGGCCTTCTTTCCATATTGTATACCGGTCCGCTTCCTCTCACCATATGCTGATATAAAAGCTCCATATTTAGCAGTTACATACAACTGCTCGTTCACAGAAAGATACGTACCTCAAGACTGGAAAATTGCTCAAGTCACACCAATACCCAAAAAGTGAAGTAGAAGTAATCCGCTGAATTACGGGTCCGTATCACTAACGTCGATTTGCAGTAGGCTTTTGGAACATATACTGCATTCGAACGTTATGAAGTACCTGGAAGAAAACTATTTATTGACACACAGTCAGCACGAATTCAGAAAATATCGTTCTTGCGAAACAGAACTAGCTCTTTATACTCATGAAGTAATGAGTGCTACCGACAGAGGATGTTAAATTGATTCCATATTTTTAGATACCCAGAAGGCTTTCGACATCGTTCCTCACAAGCGTCTTCCAACCAAACTGCGTGCCTTTCGAATATCGCCTCAGTTGTGCGACTGGATTCGTGATTTCCTGTGAGAAAGGTCACAGTTCCTAGAAGTAGACGGAAAGCCACCGAGTAAAACAGGGCTAATATCCGGCGTTCCCCAAGGAAGTGTTACAGGCCCTCTATTGTTCCTGGTCTATATTAACGACATAAGAGACAATCTGAGTAGCCGTCTTAGATTGTTTGCAGATGATGCTGTCATTTACCGTTTTGGAAAGTCATCAGATGACCAAAACGAATTGCAGAATGATTAAGATAAGATACAGGGTGTTTCAGAAATGACCGGTATATTTGAAACGGCAATACAAACTAAACGAGCAGCGATAGAAATACACCGTTTGTTGCAATATGCTTGGGACAACAGTACTTTTTCAGGCGGATAAACTTTCGAAATTACAGTAGTTACAATTGTCAACGACAGATGGCGCTGCGGTCTGGGAAATTCTATAGTACGATATTTTCCACATATCCACCATGCGTAGCAATAATATGGCGTAGTCTCTGAATGAAATTACCCGAAACCTTTGACAACGTGTCTGTCGGAATGGCTTCACATGCAGATGAGATGTACTGCTTCAGCTGTTCAATTGTTTCTGGATTCTGGCGGTACACCTGGTCTTTCAAGTGTCCCCACAGGAAGAAGTCACAGGGTTCATGTCTGGCGAATAGGGAGGCCAATCCACGCCGCCTCCTGTATGTTTCGGATAGCCCAAAGCAATCACACGATCATCGAAACATTCATTCAGAAAATTAAAGACGTCGGCCGTGCGATGTGGCCGGGCACCATCTTGCATAAACCACGAGGTGTTCGCAGTGTCGTCCAAGGCAGTTTGTACCGCCACAAATTCACGAAGAATGTCCAGATAGCGTGATGCAGTAATCGTTTCTGATCTGAAAAATGGGCCAATGATTCATTTGGAAGAAATGGCGGCCCAGACCAGTACTTTTTGAGAATGCAGCGACGATGGGACTGCAACATGGGGCTTTTCGGTTCCCCATATGCGCCAGTTCTGTTTATTGACGAAGCCGTCCAGGTAAAAATAAGCTTCGTCAGTAAACCAAATGCTGCCCACGTGCATATCGGCGTCATCAATCCTGTGCACTATATCGTTAACGAATGTCTCTCGTGCAGCAATGTTAGCGGCAATGAGGGGTTGCCGCGTTTGAATTTTGTATGGATAGAGGTGTAAACTCTGGCGCATGAGACGATACGTGGACGTTGGCGTCATTTGGACCGCAGCTGCAACACGGCGAACGGAAACCCGAGGCCGCTGTTGGATCACCTGCTGCACTAGCTGCACGTTGCCCTCTGTGGTTGCCGTACGCGGTCGCCCTACCTTTCCAGCACGTTCATCCGTCACGTTCCCAGTCCGTTGAAATTTTTCAAACATATCCTTTATTCTATCGCTTTTCGGTCCTTTGGTTACATTGAACCTCCGTTGAAAACTTCGTCTTGTTGCAACAACACTGTGTTCTAGGCGGTGGACTTCCAACACCAGAAAAATCCTCTGTTCTAAGGAATAAACCATGTTGTCCACAGCACACTTGCACGTTGTGAACAGCACACGCTTACAGCAGAAAGACGACGTACAGAATGGCGCACCCACAGACTGCGTTGTCTTCTATATCTTTCCCATCACTTGCAGCGCCATCTGTTGTTGAAAATTGTAACTACTGTAATTTCGAAAGTTTGTCCGCCTGAAAACGTACTGTTGTCCCAAGCGTATTGCAACAAACGGTGTATTTCTATCGCTGCTCGTTTGGTTTTTATTGCCGTTTCAAATATACCGGTCATTTTTGAAACACCCTGTATCTGAATGGTGTGAAAAGTAGCAATCGACCCTGAATACAGAAAAGTGTGAAGTTATTCACATGAGTACTAAAAGAAATCCGCTAAGTTTCGATTACGCGATAAGTCACACAAATCTGAAGGCTGCAAATTCAACTGAATACTTCGGGACTACAATTACAAATAACCTAAATTGCAATGATCACATAGATAATGTTGTTGCTAGAGCAAACCAAAGACCGCGATTCACTGGCAGAACACTTAGACGGTGCAACAGGTGTACTAAAGAGACTGCTTACACCACGCTTGTCCGCCCAATTCTGGAGTATTGCTGTGCGGTGTGGGATCCGCATCAAGTGGGACTGACGGATCCCATTGAAAAAGTACAAAGAAGGGCACCTCTTTTTGTACTATCGCGAAATATTGAAGATAGTTTCTCGGACATGATACGTGAATTGTTGTGGCAATCATTAAAGGAAAGGCGTCTCATTGCGGCGGGAACTTCTCATGAAATTTCAATCACCAGTTTTCTCCTTAGATTGCGAAGACCTTCTGTTGGCACCCACCTGCGTAGGGAGAAATGGTCATCACGCTCAAATAAGAGAAATCAGGGCTTGCGCAGAAAAATTTAACTGCTCGTTTTTCCCCCGCGCAGTTCGAGAGTGGAACGGTAGAGAGACAGTTTGAAGGTGGTTCATTGAACCCTCTGCCAGGCACTTTACTGTGAATAGTAGTAGACATAGACATTTTATTGTCTGCAGCTCCCTCTAGTACCATGGAAGTTGTTCCCTGATATCTTAACACATGCCCTATCATCTTGTTCCTTCTTCTTGGTAGCGTTTTTCATATATATGCCTTTCCTTGGCGATTCTCTGGAGAACCTGCTCATTACTTACTTTGTCAACCCACGTAATTTTCCAGATACTTCCAGCACTACTTCAAACATTAGTCAAGTCGATGCCACTTCGTGTTGCGGCACTTCTGCGTGCTTACGGGGGCCCTACACGATATTAGGCAGGTGTACCAGTTTCTTTGGCTCTTCAGTGTAATGTTTGACTGAGAATTATTGTGGAATCTCAAAGAGCTGTAACTCAGCCATCTTCAAGATTCTGTGATACTCCGCCATTTCTTTGAGCATCTCCGGCACAAAATGCCATTTATCTGTCTCAGCTGTTACTCGCTAGCACTGTAGTGATATGAAACCACGAGTTTTAGTTTTGTGGGATAGCGTTTTTGTTTAGCTTAGAGATGGCCGGCCGGGGTGGCCGAGCGGTTCTAGGTGCTTCAGTCTGGAATCGCGTGACTCCTACGGTCGCAGGTTCGAATCCTGCCTCGGGCATGGATGTGTCTGATGTCCTTAGGTTAGCTAAGTTTAAGTAGTTCTAGGGGACTGATGACCTCAGAAGTTAAGTCCCATAGTGCTCAGAGCCATTTGAACCTTGTTTTTTTTTAGCTTAGAGATGAACAGTAAACCTCCAATTCCTTAAGGAATCAAAGTCTCGCATATAAAACCTCCAAACTTCAGATTACCAATGATTTAAAGCGTTGAGTATTTGACGTTACCTATGTAAACGAGAAATGGTTGAGAAAAAGGTTGAAATTACATTTACATCTACATAATACTCCGCAAGCTAACCAAGGTGGGACGCAAAAAATATTACTCGCATAACTAACTGATGGACCCCTTCCCTGCTCCACTCACGAATGGCGTGTGGGAACGTCTGCCAGTGGAATTTTTTGAGCATTTCTGTAACGCTCTCGCGCCGACTATACGATATTGTGACAAAACGCACCGCTCTTCATTGAATATTCTCTATCTCTTCTGTCGCCCTACCTGGTAACAATCCCAGGCTGATGAACAGTACTCAAAAATCGGTCGAACAAAGCGCCATGTTGACGACAAGACGAGTTACGTTTCCTTAAGATTCTTCCGATTAATTACAATCTGGCGTCAGTTTTTCCTATTATTTGTTTTATGTGATCATTCCACTTAAGGTCTTAGATATTTCACGCTAGTTACTGTTTCCAGCTTTCTTTTGCGTAGTTACCGTTTCCAGCTTTCTCTTGATATGTGCAACATCTTAATTCGTTTACGTTCAGGGTCAACTGCCAGAACCTGCTCCAGTCATCACTCCCCTGCACCTTATTCTGCAAATCGATACTGTCTTCTGGCGTTGCTAATTTGTTATAGACAATTGGACTGTCTTAAAGAGCACCTGGCGCTTTCTACTAGATCATTTACACTGATGGGCCCAAAAATTATGACAACGTGCTTAATACCTTGTTTGTCCAACTTTGGAACGAAGTAGATCACTGATTCCGCGTATCAGAAATCCGACAGTTTGTTGGTAGGTTTGTAGACGTATGTGGCTCTGGATGTGTACGCACAAGTCATGTAATTAATGTAAACAACGGGCCGTTGATTTGCGTACGCAGTGATGGTGCCAATTATCCTTGCAGATGGGTTCCATAAGATGTATATGAGGCGAATTTGGTCGCCCAGACATGAACATGAGATCACTGTATTGCCCCTCAAATGACTGTAGCACAGTTCTGGCTCCTATTCTATTGAGAGGTGACTTCGCCGTCTGGGAAGACATCAAGCATGAAGGGATGCAGGTGGTTCGCAGCTGTCAGCGAGTCTTCGATTACTCCCACAGGTCCCATACAAGCGCAGGAGAATGTCTCCGACAGCACAATACTGCGCCCACTAGCCTGCGCCCATGGCGTGCTGCACTTTTCGAGCAGCCGTTCACCTCGATTACGGCATTCGTGGAGACGAGCATCGACTTAGTGTAGCAAAAATGTGATCCACCCGAAGAGCCGACACGTTTCCATTGATAGACGCTCCAATCCCGATGGTCCCGCGTCCTCTACAATCGTAACTGATGATGTCGTTATGTCAACATGGTAACAACGTAGGGATGGTCTGCTGCGGAGATCCCTGTACAACAATGTACTCCGAAACACTTTTGCGTGCACCAGTGTTGTGGTCTATCAGCAGAGATGCCACAGATCACCATCTACGCTACTTTACGGAGCAGACTAGCCTCCGACCCCACGTTGTGTGAAGAGTCATGGAGGTCCAACCATTTCGCACCAAGTGGTCCTTCTACCTCTTTTCGTAGATGCTCACAGCGGCATCACGTGAGCATTCGACCAGCTTCGCCATTTTCGAGGTATTCGTTCACAACCTCTGCGTAGTAATAATCTGCCCTTCGTCAAAGTCGTTTATCTCACTCGATTTCCCCATTTGCAGCCCATATCTTTGCTAGGGTATCCCCTGTCCGTGTATGCTCGGCTTACATACTTTTGTTACCGCGCCAAATGCTCGTAACGCCACCAGGCAACATCCAGCGTCACGGTGGGGAGTGCTCACAATGTTTTGGCTTATCAGTGCAAAAACACTGAAAAGTGACGATCCTATCACATTTCCTTGGGGTACTTTGGAAATTACATCTGTCGATTCTGTTCCATTAACAGTGACGTGTTGTCTATTCAATGAAGTCTTGAATCCAGTCCAAAATCCGATCCGATAATCGGTAAACTCGTATTTTTTTTTTCACTAACGGACAGTGCAGGATAGTGTCAGATGCCTTCCTGAAGCAAATCACTTACGCTTGAAGTTTGTTGCAAGTCGATAATTGTTGTCATAATGAAATACTGGATGATTATAGTCTGGGTACTTTACACTCCACTTTAAGCAAACGCTAGTTTTTCGTATATCTAAATCTCTGTGACATATCTCCTGTAGTATGTGACGTATAATTTTGCGGTGTATTCAGTGGTACACAGGGTGTTACAAAAAGGTATGGCCAAACTTTCAGGAAACATTCCTCACACACAAAGAAAGAAAATATGTTATGTGGACATGGGTCCGGAAACGCTTACTTTCCATGGTAGAGCTCATTTTATTACTTCTCTTCAAATCACATTAATCATGGAATGGAAACACACTGCAACAGAACGTACCAGCGTGACTTCAAACACTTTGTTACAGGAAATGTTCAAAATGTCCTCCGTTAGCGAGGATACATGCATCCACCCTCCGTCGCATGGAATCCCTGATGCGCTGATGCAGCGCTGGAGAATGGCGAATTGTATCATAGCCGTCCACAGTACGAGCACGAAGAGTCTCTACATTTGCTACAGGGGTTGCGTAGACAAGAGCTTTCAAATGCCCCCATAAATGAAAGTCAAGAGGGTTGAGGTCAGGAGAGCGTGGAGGCCATGGAATTGGTCCGCCTCTACCAATCCATCGGTCACCGAATCTGTTGTTGAGAAGCGTACGAACACTTCGACTGAAATGTGCAGGAGCTCCATCGTGCATGAACCACATGTTGTGTCGTACTTGTAAAGGCACATGTTCTAGCAGCACAGGTAGAGTATCCCGTATGAAATCATGATAACGTGCTCCATTGAGCGCAGGTGGAAGAACATACTGACGAAACTAAAATGAGCTCTAACATGGAAATTAAGCGTTTTCGGACACATGTCCACATAACATCTTTTCTTTATTTGTGTGTGAGGAATGTTTCCTGAAAGTTTGGCCATACCTTTTTGTAACACCCTGTATACTGATACTGCCCGCAAATTGTGCTGCCAATGGTGTTAGTATTAAAGACGTGACAAATTAAAACGCAGTGTCTGATGATGGAGTTTCCTGCATTAACAGCAAAAATATAGTACGCGATAAATGTTTTGCGTTTATCACTCCTTTTTCTTTGGTGGGGGGAGGGGGGGGGAGTGGAGAAGTTTCGTAAGGGTTTGATACTACGAGGGGCGTATTCCAAAAAAGGTCCAGTCGCTCGTGGAATGGAAACCACAGTGAAAATCAAAAGTGTTTACCTGCAATAGTTAGGCACACCCCGCAGCAACGTCTCTACATGGTCGCCACTCTGTCTGAGTCATTTGTCGTAGCGTTGCATCAACTTTCCAATACCCTGATCACAGAAGGCAGCCACCCGCACTTTTCGCCGATTCTGTACACTGATCTGCAGTTCGCTGTCTGTGCCAAAACGTTGACTTCGTAGCCAGCCAGAGATGAGAATCAGAGGGAACAAAGTCCGTGCTGTATGGAGGGCGATCAAACACTTCCCATCAAAAACGCTGCAGGGGCATCCTCATTACCCCTGAAGAGAACGGCAGAGAACTGTGAGGAAGAAGGAAATGCGTGACAGTTATGCGCGCTGCATCAAATCAGGCGAAATCTCTCACATACACTCGTATTGTTTTGTAGGCATCTTAACGTGCTCACTGTGCGCTCAGAACTGAAAAGACAGACGTGATGCAATCAACGGGCACACTAGAGACACAGTTGAACACAGCTATGCAAAGCTTTATCGGATTTTCAACGTAGTTTCCATTTCGCGACTGAGTGGACCTTACTTTCGGAATACGCCTGGAAATGACTAAAAGGTCTCATTCACGGAGACTGGATACATAAAGTCCATGTATTTGTACGCCGTCAGTTATGTTGTCTCTGAAAAAACACACATTTTCTTATTGTCTTGTTTATTATGTGAAATTTTTAGCTTGAAGTGATATCTTCCAATGAGTAGACTGTGAGAGCGTTTTAAATTATCTTCCATCAGCATATGCATCGAATATTGAATATCAAATTGTTGTTGCCCCTGGAAGCCGTTAGAGGCAACTGTTAATGGGTTTACTTATGTAAACTAATACAAAACTTAGGAAATACTTCATTTATTTAAATATACTGTGTATTTATATCTCCTTGAAACAATATATGTAAACAGTTGCAAGAAAAGCAGACGACTCTAATCATTGCTCATACACAGGATGGCCACAAACCGTCTGAAAAGCTTGTGAGTGGCTGCAGGGTAAGTTGTGCGGAGATATAACTGTGAAGAAAAAAAATTCGCCGTTTGCGAGTTAACTAATATTGAAGTTAGCCATCAGGCTGTTGCGCCCGCAAATGTGTTTTGGCCTTAACCGAACAAGAAAGGGATTAAAAAAACTGGCCTTGAGACGGTAGACGGGATAGAGCCCGAGTCAAAATGTCAGCAGTCTCGTGCACTATCGTCCTCGCTATGAGAACAGCTGACACTCTAATTGTATCTGACTGGTCGCTTGAATTTGCGAGCATAACGGCCTGATTGGCTAACTTCAGTGATAATTATCTCGGAAACTACGCAAGGTGTCGATTTTTTCCTTACTATTGTTTCTCAGCAGAACCTTCCCGAGAACATCGCTACAAACTTTTCACACTGTTTCTGACCATCCTGTATAGCCGCAAGGAGTGTGCAAGTACGAGGGATGTTTGAAAAGTCCGTGCAAAGTCCGAGAGATGGCACCACCGGCGCATATCGAGGTCATGTTTAGTTAGTAGTATCTTTGGAAAGAACGCACACCAAGTTTCAGCCATATTGGTCCATTACTTTGTGTTAGGCATTCGTGTGAATAAAGGAAGTCGAGTGATTGTCGAAAAATGGGCAATAAAGAATTTCGTGTGGTGATTAAACATTACTTTATGAAAGGCAAAATGCCCCAGGAGACAAAAGAGAAACCTTCGATTAGAACAGTTTATAAGTGGTTTTAAAATTTTCGGAGTGGCCATATGGGCACAAGTGATGCTGAACGTTTCGGGTGCGCTGTGGAGGTTACGACTCCAGAAATAATTGATAAAATCCATGATATGGTGATGGATGGCAGAAGAGTTAAGGTGCGTGAGATTGCTAGTGCCGCGGGCATCTCGAATGAACGGGTACATAATATTTTGCATAATTATTTGGACATGAGAAATCTATCCGCAAGATGGGTTCCGCGATTGCTCAGGCTTGACCTAAAACGGAATCGTGTGAAGTGTTGCAGAGATGGTTTGCAGCTGTTCAGGAAGAATCCGCAGGACTTTAAGCGTCATTTCGTCACTGTGGATAAAACATGGATACATTACTATACTCCTGAGACCAAACAACAATCAAAACAATGTGTTACCAAGGGAGAATCTGCACCAAAAAGGCGAAGACCATTCCTTCTACTGAAAAGGTCATGGCGACTGTCTTTTGGGATTCGCAAGGGATAATCCTCATCGACTATCTGGAAAAGAGTAAAACTACTACAGGTGCATATTATTCATCGTTATTGGACCGTTTGAAAACCGAGGTGCAAGAAAATCGCAGGCGATTGGACCGCAAAAAAAGTCATTTTCCATCACGGCAATGCACCAGCACAAAGCTCAGCAGTTGTGGTCGCAAAATTAATGGAAATAGGATTCCAACTCGTTCCACATCCCGCCCTATTCTCCAGACTTGGCTCCCTTGGACTACTACACTCCTGGAAATGGAAAAAAGAACACATTGACCCCGGTGTGTCAGACCCACCATACTTGCTCCGGACACTGCGAGAGGGCTGTACAAGCAATGATCACACGCACCGCACAGCGGACACACCAGGAACCGCGGTGTTGGCCGTCGAATGGCGCTAGCTGCGCAGCATTTGTGCACCGCCGCCGTCAGTGTCAGCCAGTTTGCCGTGGCATACGGAGCTCCATCGCAGTCTTTAACACTGGTAGCATGCCGCGACAGCGTGGACGTGAACCGTATGTACAGTTGACGGACTTTGAGAGAGGGCGTATAGCAGGCATGCGGGAGGCCGGGTGGACGTACCGCCGAATTGCTCAACACGTGGGGCGTGAGGTCTCCACAGTACATCGATGTTGTCGCCAGTGGTCGGCGGAAGGTGCACGTGCCCGTCGACCTGGGACCGGACCGCAGCGATGCACGGATGCACGCCAAGACCGTAGGATCCTACGCAGTGCCGTAGGGGACCGCACCGCCACTTCCCAGCAAATTAGGGACACTGTTGCTCCGGGGGTATCGGCGAGGACCATTCGCAACCGTCTCCATGAAGCTGGGCTACGGTCCCGCACACCGTTAGGCCGTCTTCTGCTCACGCCCCAACATCGTGCAGCTCGCCTCCAGTGGTGTCGCGACAGGCGTGAATGGAGGGACGAATGGAGACGTGTCGTCTTCAGCGATGAGAGTCTGCCTTGGTGCCAATGATGGTCGTATGCGTGTTTGGCGCCGTTTAGGTGAGCGCCACAAGCAGGACTGCATACGACCGAGGCACACAGGGCCAACACCCGGCATCATGGTGTGGGGAGCGATCTCCTACACTGGCCGTACACCTCTGGTGATCGTCGAGGGGACACTGAATAGTGCACGGTACATCCAAACCGTCATCGAACCCATCGTTCTACCATTCCTAGACCGGCAAGGGAACTTGCTGTTCCAACAGGACAATGCACGTCCGCATGTATCCCGTGCCACCCAACGTGCTCTAGAAGGTGTAAGTCAACTACCCTGGCCAGCAAGATCTCCGGATCTGTCCCCCATTGAGCATGTTTGGGACTGGATGAAGCGTCGTCTCACACAGTCTGCACGTCCACACGAACGCTGGTCCAACTGAGGCGCCAGGTGGAAAAGGCATGGCAACCCGTTCCACAGGACTACATCCAGCATCTCTACGATCGTCTCCATGGGAGAAGAGCAGTCTGCATTGCTGCGAAAGGTTGATATACACTGTACTAGTGCCGACATTGTGCATGCTCTGTTGCCTGTGTCTATGTGCCTGTGGTTCTGTCAGTGTGATCATGTGATGTATCTGACCCCAGGAATGTGTCAATAAAGTTTCCCCTTCCTGGGACAAAGAATTCACGGTGTTCTTATTTCAATTTCCAGGAGTGTATTTGTTCCCCAATTTGAATAAATGGCTGGCAGGACAGAGATTTAATTCAAACGAGGAGATGATTGCAGCAACTAATAGCTATTTTGTAGACCTGGACAATTTCTATTATTCGGAAGGGTCAACAAATTAGAAAAGCGTTGGACGAAGTGTATAGGTCTAAAAGGAGACTATGTCGAAAAATAAAAAAGGTTTACCCCAAATACGTAAGTAGTTCTTATTTTTGCACGGAATTTCCAAACGCCCCTCGTACATGGATCAATACACTCCTACCCGGCGAGTGATTGAAAGCATTATTGTAACTCCCATATCCGTCAGAGACTTATGCCAGTCGGTTAACTCCCATTAAGGAAAACAACCCTAACCCGGGGATAGGTGAGAGGAACTCGTACCGCTGACGCGGCCTCAGGGAACAGCTCCATTCTGTTGTTTCATTCAGCTGGACTAAGAAACATTCGAGTTGCCGATCAGTTGCTAAAACCAGTCGGTTGTTCCACGACTACCCCAGTCACATTGGTGAGCTTAGGTGCAGAACAGCATGCTCCTCTACATCTATATCTACATACATACTCCGCAATCCACCATGCAGTGCGTGACGGAGGGTACGTCGTACCACAACTAGCATCTTCTCTCCCTGTTCCACTCCCAAACAGAACAAGGGAAATATGACTGCTTATATGGCTCTGTACGAGCCCTAATCTCTCTTATCTTATGTTTGTGGTCTTTTTGAGAAATATAAGTTGGTGGCAGTAAAATTGTACCGCAGTCAACCTCAAATGCTGGATCTTTAAATTTCCTCAGTAGCGATTCACGAAAAGAGCGCCTCGTTTCCTCTAGAGACTCCCACACGAGTTCCTGAAGCATTTCCGTAACACTGGCGTGATGATCAAACCTACCAGTAACAAGTCTAGGAGCCCGCCTCTGAATTGCTTCTATGTCTTCTCTCAATTCGACCTGATAGGAATCCCAACTGACGCGAATTCTTTACAGACGAATGGAAAAACTACTAGAAGCCGACTTTGGGGAAGATCAGTTTGATTTCCGTAGAAATATTGGAACACGTGAGACAATACTGACCTTACGACTCATATTAGAAGCTAGATTAAGGAAGGGCAAACCTACGTTTCTAGCATTTGTAGACTTAGAGAAAGCTTTTGATAATGTTGACTCGAACACTCTCTTTCAAACTCTGAAGGTGGCAGGGGTAAAATACAGGGAGCGAAAGGCTATTTACAATTTGTACAGAAACCAGATGGCAGTTATAAGAGTCGAGGGACATGAAAGGGAAGCAGTAGTTGGGAAGGGAGTGAGACAGGGCTGTAGCCTCTCCCCGATGTTATTCAATCTGTATATTGAGCAAGCAGTAAAGGAAACAAAAGAAAAGTTCGGAGTAGGGATTAACATCCATGGAGAAGAAATAACGACTTTGAGGTTCGCCGATGACATTGTAATTCTGTCAGAGACAGCAAAGGACTTGGAAGAGCAGTTGAACGGAATGGATAAGGTCTTGAAAGGAGGATATAAGTTGAACATCAACAAAATCAAAACGAGGATAATGGAATGTAGTCGAATTAAGTCAGGTGATGCTGAGGGAATTAGATTAGGAAATGAGACACTTAAAGTAGTAAAGGAGTTTTGATATTTGGGGAGCAAAATAACTGTGATGGTCGAAGTAGAGAGGGTATGAAAGGTAGACTGGCAATGGCAAGGGAAGCGTTTCTGAAGAAGAGAAATTTGTTAACATCGAGTATAGATTTAAGTGTCAGGAAGTCGTTTCTGAAAGTATTTGTATGAAGTATAGCCATGTATGGAAGTGAAACATGGGCGATAAATAGTTTGGACAAGAAGAGAATAGAAGCTTTCGAAATGTGGTGCTACAGAAGAATGCTGAAGATTAGATGGGTAGATTACATAACTAATGAGGAAGTGTTGAATAGGATTCGGGAGAAGAGAAGTTTGTGGCACAACTTGACCAGAAGAAGGGATCAGTTGGTAGGACATGTTCTGAGGCATCAAGGGATCACCAATTTGGTATTGGAGGGCAGCGTGGAGGGTAAAAATCGTAGACGGGGACCAAGAGATGAATACACTAAGCAGATTCAGAAGGATGTAGGTTGCAGTAGGTACTGGGAGATTAAGAAGCTTGCACAGGATAGAGTAGCATGGAGAGCTGCAGCAAACCAGTCCCAGGGCTGAAGACCACAACAACAACAGGGATCCCAAACGCTCGAGCAGTACTCAAGAATAGGTCGTATTAGTGTTTTATAAGCGGTCTACTTTACAGATTAACCACATCTTCCCAAAATTCTACCAATGAACCGAAGACGACTATCCGCCTTCCCCACAACTCCCATTACATCCTTGTCCCCCCTTCATATCGCTCTGCAATGTTGCGCCCAAATATTTAATCGACGTGACTGTGTCAGGCGCTAGTGTCATCGCGACCGGGCTGTAAGCGGAGCGCGAGCCGAGGTGAGGTGAGGCCAGTATGGTGTGGTGTGGTGTGGTGTGGCGTGGCCGTGTTCGCCGGCGGCAGCGTCACGCCGCGGTCTTGACCTCAGCGGAGTTTAGCCAGAGCGGCCTTGAGCGCAGCAGTAAAGGCTGGGCGGGCACGGCGCATGCGTCACCTCACAGGCACGGCGGATGGTCTGTCTCACTGCTGGCGTCGCCGAAACAACACAGCACGACGCCTGCCCTAAAAAACGATCTTCGAGTTTACAAAAAAAAAAGTGTGCCACAGTCTTACAGGAGTTCCTATAGGTCAAAACAATACTGAAGGGTTGGATGGGCAAATGACTATAAGGTACTTTACATATGTAGAATTGTGGACAGTTGGGAATGTGAGTCTCACGGGAAGCGTCCAAGGGATAAGTCCCTGCAGTCGCGCTATTCATCTGTGTCCTCGGTGGCTCAGATGGATAGAGAGTCTGCCATGTAAGCAGGAGATCCCGGGTTCGAGTCCCGGTCGGGGCACACATTTTCAGCTGTCCACATCGAGGTATACCACCAACACCTGTCGGCAGCTGAGGGTTTCAGTTAGTCATCATTTACTGAAAGGTCCTACACTATGAGCTCAAACGTATCCGGACACTCCAAAGTCATACGTTTTTCATATTAGGTGCATTGTGCTGCCACCTGCTGCCAGGTACTCCATATCAGCGACCTCGTGAGAGAGCAGAATGGGGCGCTCCGCTCAACTCACATACTTCGAAGGTGGTCAGTGATTGGGTGTCACTTGTGTCATACGCCTGTACGCGAGATTTACACACTCATAAACATCGCTAGGTCCACTGTTTCCGATGTGATAGTGAAGTGGAAACGTGGAGGGACACGTACAGCACGAAAGCGTACAGGCCGACCTCGTCTGTTGACTGACAGAGACTGCCGACAGTTGAAGACGTACGTAATGTGTAATAGGCAGACACCTATCCAGACCATCACACAGGAATTCCAAACTGCATCAGATCCCACTGCAAGTACTATGACAGTTAGACGGGAGGTGAGAAAACTTGGATTTCATGCTAGAGCGACTGCTCATAAGCCACACATCACGCCGGTAAATGCCAAACGACGCCTCGCTTGGTGTAAGGAGCGTAAACATTGCACGATTGAACAGTGGAAAAACGTTGCGTGGAGTGACAAATCACGGTACACAATGCAGCCATACGATGGCAGGGTATGGGTATGGCAAATGTCCGGTGAACATCTGCCAGCGTGTGTAGCGCCAACAGTAGAATTCGGAGGCGGTGGTGTTATTGTGTGTTCTTGTTTTTCATGGAGGGGGCTTGCACCCCTTGTTGTTTTACGTGGCACTATCACAACACAAACCCACACTGATGTTTAAGCAGCTTCTTGCTTTCCACAGTTGAAGAGCAATTCGGGGATGGCGATTGCATCTTTCAACGCTATTGAGCACCCGCCCATAATGCATGGCCTGTCGCGGAGTTGTAACACGACAATAACATCCCTGTAATGGACTGGCCTGCACAGAGTCCTGGCCTGAATCCTGCAGAATACCATTGGGATGTTTTGGAACGCCGACAATAACATCCCTGTAATGGACTGGCCTGCACAGAGTCCTGGCCTGAATCCTATAGAACACCTTTGGGATGTTTTGGAACGCCTTCTTCGTGCCAGCCCTCACCGACCGACAACAATACCTCTCCTTAGTGCAGCACTCCGTGAAGAATGGGCTGCCATACCCCAAGAAACCTTTCAGCACTGATTGAACATATGCCTGCGAGAGTGAAAGCTGTCATCAAGGGTAATGGTGGACCAACACCATATTGGACTCCAGCATTACCGATGGAGGCCTCACGAACTTGTAAGTTATTTTCAGCCAGGTATCCGGTTACTCTTCATCACACAGTGTATCTTAGGCCGTCATAAAGAGAGTCTGTTCCTTCTAGGAGGGGTACTGCGGGGCAGGGCACCTGGGAAGTCTCCTGGGCCAGACGCAGCGTCTGTACGTTTCCCCTATCGTAAGTCGGTTATACATCAATCCGTCCCGCTATTCGACGCATGCAGTACACGCTGGACCTCTGTGAACTGCTGCACTCATAAGCCCCTGGTACTACCTGATCAAAAGTATCCGGTCAATTATTAGCGGATATTAGACTGAAGAACCAAAGAAACTGGTACACATGCCTAATATAGTGTAGGGCCCACGCTAGCACGCGGAAGTGCCGCAACAGGATGTGGAGTGGATTCGACAGTCTGAAGCAGTGATGGAGGAAATTGACACCATGAATCCTGCAGGGCTGTCCATACCGGGGGGGGGGGGGGGGGGGGTCTGTTCTGAACAGCACGTTGCAGGCCTCCCAGATATGATCAACTTTATTCGCACGAAGTAATGGCCGCTATCGACAGGGGATCTCAAGTTGATTCCGTATTTCTAGATTTCCGGAAAGCTTTTGACACCGTTCCTCACAAGCGACTTCTAATCAAGCTGCGGAGCTATAGGGGATCGTCTCAGTTGTGCGACTGGATTCGTGATTTCCTGTCAGGAAGGTCGCAGTTCGTAGTAATAGACGGCAAATCATCGAGTAAAACTGAAGTGATATCAGGTGTTCCCCAGGGAAGCGTCCTGGGACCTCTACTGTTCCTGATCTATATAAATGACCTGGGTGACAATCTGAGAAGTTCTCTTAGACTGTTCGCAGATGATGCTGTAATTTACCGTCTGGTAAGGTCATCCGAAGACCAGTATCAGTTGCAAAGCGATTTAGAAAAGATTGCTGTATGGTGTGTCAGATGGCAGTTGACGCTAAATAACGAAAAGTGTGAGATGATCCACATGAGTTCCAAAAGAAATCCGTTGGAATTCGATTACTCGATAAATAGTACAATTCTCAAGGCTGTCAATTCAACTAAGTACCTGGGTGTTAAAATTACGAACAACTTCAGTTGGAAGGACCACATAGATAATATTGTCGGGAAGGCGAGCCAAAGGTTACGTTTCATTGGCAGGACACTTAGAAGATGCAACAAGTCCACTAAAGAGACAGCTTACACTACACTCGTTCGTCCTCTGTTCGAATATTGCTGCGCGGTGTGGGATCCTTACCAGGTGGGATTGACGGAGGACATCGAAAGGGTGCAAAAAAGGGCAGCTCGTTTTGTATTATCACGTTATAGGGGAGAGAGTGTGGCAGATATGATACACGAGTTGGGATGGAAGTCATTACAGCATAGACGTTTTTCGTCGCGGCGAGACCTTTTTACGAAATTTCAGTCACCAAATTTCTCTTCCGAATGCGAAAATATTTTGTTGAGCCCAACCTACATAGGTAGGAATGATCATCAAAATAAAATAAGAGAAATCAGAGCTCGAACAGAAAGGTTTAGGTGTTCGTTTTTCCCGCTCGCTGTTCTAGAGTGGAATAGTAGAGAGATAGTATGATTGTGGTTCGATGAACCCTCTGCCAAGCACTTAAATGTGAATTGCAGAGTAGTCATGTAGATGTAGATGTAGAACAATGTTCGTGTCTGGGGAGTTTGGTAGACAGCGGAAGTGTTTAAACTCAGAAGGATGTTCCTGGAGGGACTCTGAGCAATTCTGGACGTGTGGGGTGTCGCATTGCCCTGCTGGATGTGCCCAAATGCGTTGGAATGCACAACTGATATGAATGGATGCAGGTGACCAGATAGGACGCTTACGTACGTGTTACCAGTCAGACCCATATGTAGAGATACCAGTTTTGAACTCGGGAGTGAGTCCTTCCGCTGATTTCATGCGATTTTTTTGGAATTACGCTCCGCAGTGCTGGACAGTCCCCGTTCGTCAGTATACGAGGTATCCTTGGTCTCGGTTCGGCAGTGGTTGTTCCTTCGCGTTTCTATTTCACAATTACGTCACCAACAGTCGAGTGCGGCAGCTTTATGATTGAAATGTCCACGATGGAGATGAACAATTATTCTGTTCTCGTGACATCTAGTGTTCAATTTTTCATTACGTAGGGGTTTTCGCGTATTTATGATCAGATAGTGTTAGTGGTAAGGTCAATATGAACTCGCGTGTTCCTACAGTCCTGCTTCGACAAGTTTTTCCGTGATACATCGTGCGTACCAGGTGGAATATCTTCGTGGTATTTGGGGCACAACAGCGAGATACGAAAGTCGCGTGAGTGCGTCGCTTTGGTGTTCGTGAATTGAGCTGTGCGCTATACTCACTTCATACTCGATGCCCCAGACGAATGCTGGCAGGCTGTGCTGCCGACCCGCCGCCCTGGAGGGAGCAAGTGCTCCCTTGATTGTTGCAGGGCGTCGCCTGCGACTGCGCGCCCTCCGCCCCCACCACACCACTCGTACATTCGGTGGCTGCGAAGCGCGACGTGGCGCAACTGATACTGACGTAGCTGCCGCGAGTGCTTGCCCGGGCGCCTTGTTGTCCGTCACGGTGGATGGCCGCACAGACCTCTTTCCGACCGTCTGACTTTCTCATTTACATACCCACTCAGCTGCGGCAGGCCTTCACTGGTCGTGCGCTACCCACTATATTCCGATCCTCAGTATCACCACGGCAACTACAGATCGATGCCATTACGTCTCCTTGTCCCCGAATCTCCGAGCATAGTCCAGCCAGTCAACGTTCAATATTCCCGATGGGTTCGGTATGACTCGTCATCTCTCCTGTGCCCATTGCTACATCTATACTCCGCAAGCCACCCAACGGTGTGTGGCGGAGGGCACTTTAGTTGCCACTGTCATTACCTCCATTTCCTGTTCCAGTCGCGTACGGTTCGCTGGAAGAACGACTGCCGGAAAGCCTCCGTGCGCGCTCGCATCTCTCTGATTTCGCATTCGTGATCTCCTCGGGAGATATAAGTACGGGGAAGCAATATATTCGATACCTCATCCAGAAACGCACTCTCTCGAAATCTGGACAGCAAGCTACACCGCGATGCAGAGCTCCTCTCTTGCAGAGACTGCCACTTGAGTTTGCTAAACATATCCGTAACGCTATCACGTTTACCAAATAGCCCTGTGACGAAACGCGCCGCTCTTCTTTGGATCTTCTGTATCTCCTCTGTCAACCCGACCTGGTACAGAGCCCACACTAATGAGCAATACTCAAGTATAGGTCGAACGAGTGTTTTGTAAGCCGCCTCTTTTCTTGATGGACTACATTTTCTAAGGACTCTCCCAATGAATCTCAATCTGGCACTCACCTTACCAACAATTAATATTATATGATCATTCCACTTCAAATCGTTCCGTGCGCATACTCCCAGATATTTTACAGAAGTAACTGCTACCAGTGTTTGTTCTGCTATCATATAATCATACAATAAACGATCCTTCTTTCTATGTATTCGCAATAATTACATTTGTCTATGTTAAGGGTCAGTTGCCACTTCCTGCAACAAGTGCCTATCAGCTGCAGATCTTCCTGCATTTCGCTGCAATTTTCTAATGCTGCAACTTTTGTGTATACTACAGCATCATCCACGAAAAGGTGCTTGGAACTTACGACACTATCTACTAGGTCATTTACATATGTTGTGAAAAGCAATGGTCCCATAACATTCCCCTGTGGCACGCCAGAGGTTGCTGCTAGAGATGGCAGCCCTGTCTCCTATGGAGTGATCGAAAAGTTGTCAAACAGAGCTCCACCGACGAACTTTCCTACGTGGTGGGTTGGACCAAAGCAGGAAACAAATATCTAGTAAACACGGGCTTTAAGATGCATACGAAAAGAGCTATGATCACTTGTTCATCTTCAGTAGTGTGGAACATACACTGCTGGCCATTATTGCTACACCAAGAAGAAATACAGATGATATTCATTGGACAGCATGTTATACTAAAACTGACATGTGATTACATTTTCAAACAATGTAGGTGCATAGATCCTGAGAAATCAGTACCCGTAATAACGGCCTTGATACGTCTGGGCATTGAGTCAAACAGAGCTTGGATGGCGTGTACAGGTGCAGCTGCCCATGCAGATTCAACACGATACCACTGTTAATCAAGAGTAGTGACTGGCGTATTGTAACGAGGCAGTTGCTCGGCCACCATTGACCAGACGTTTCCAATTGGTGAGAGATCTGGAGAATGTGCTGGGCAGAGCAGCAGTCGAGCACTTTCTGTATCCAGGAAGGCCCGTACAGGACCTAAAACATGCGTTCGTGCATTATCCTGCTGAAATGTAGGGTTTCGCAGGGATCGAATGAAGGGTAGAGCCACGGGTCGTAACGTATCTGAAATGTAACGTCCACAGTTCAAAGTGCCGTAAATGCGAACAAGAGGTGTCCGAGATGTCTAACCATCACGCCAGGTGATACGCCAGTATGGCGATGACGAATACACGCTTCCAATGTGCGTTCACCGCGATTTCGCCAAACACGGATGCGACCATCATGATACTGTAAACACAACCTGGATTCATCCGGAAAAAAATGAGGTTTTGCCATTCGTGCACCCAGGTTAGTCGTTGAGTACAGCATCGCAGGCGCTCCTGCCTGTGATGCAGCGCCTAGGGTAACCGCAGCCACGGTCTCCGAGCTGATAGTCCATGCTGCTGGAAACGTCGTCAACTATTCGTGCAGATAGTTGTTGTCATGCAAACGTCCCCATCTGTTGACTCAGGGATCGAGACGTGGCTGCACGATCCGTTACAACCCTGCGGATAAGATGCCTGTCATCTCGATTGCTAGTGATACGAGGTCGTTGGGATCCAGCACGGCGTTCCGTATTACCCTCCTGAACCCACCGATTCCATATTCTGCTAACAGTCATTGGATCTCGACCAACGCGAGCAAGATCGTCACGATACGATAAACCGCAATCGCGGTAGGCTACAAACCTTTATCGAATCGGAAACGTAATGGTTTGCATTTATCCTCCTTACACGAGGCACCACAACAACGTTTCACCAGGCAACGCCGGTCAACTGCTGTTTGTGTATGGGAAATCGGTTGAAAACTTTCCTCATGTCAGCACTTTGTAGGTGTCGCCACCGGCGCCAACCTTGTGTGTATGCTCTGAGAGGCTAATCATTTGCATATCACAGCATCTTCTTCCTGTCGGTTAAATTTCGCGTCTGTAGCACGTCATCTTCGTGGTGTAGTAATTTTAATGGCCAGTAGTGTATATTTTCTGCTGCGAGCTCTTTGGTTTCCATAATTGGTGAGGAGGCTGTACGGACCATAATAAGAAATGATATCCAGCAAAACAGTGTCAGTAAAATGCATACCTGAAGCACTATGAGCGCTTGTTCAGCAGAAGAGATGCCTTTGACAGTAGCGAAGGTAAACAAGTGCCCATAGCTCTTGAGGTATTCACTTTAGAGTCCATGTATGTTGGATGTTCTTTTCCTTATTTTGGTCCATACTATCACTTCTGAAAGTTTGTTGGTGGAGTGAGTCAAAACTATATAGGGCGATCCAGCTGCCCCTACTCATTAGTTTCATGCAACCCGCAACACCTTCAAAAACGACATCCCAGGTTTTCATAGTCTCTCACTCACTGTGTGGACACTACTAGTCCTACCAAAAAAAAACAAAAAAAAAAAAATATTTTTCTAGGAAATTTATGTATTCAAATTTTGTACTGGGATACGTTTTCGCTGGAGGCTCTGGTTTGAGGGTTACTCAACAAAAACGCATTTCAAGGTCACTTTTGTACATTTTTTCATGAATAATTCGAAAACTGTTGCCTGTGGCGAGAAATTATCCCACTACAAAATTTAACTACATTAATCTTTTTTACGAAAAATGTTCATCTGTAGAACAAATAGTATGCGTTAGCGTCCAAGAGGACATGAAAATCGGGCGCGACGCATTTGGTGTTGCAGGTGCAGCTGGATCGTCTTTTATATGATTGTCATCAGTTTGCGGAACTCGTTGACACTAATGTTAATATCTGTTGTTATGTCATTGTTTACTTCCACTAGTGACGGTGGTGAGTGTGTGTGGTGTAGTTCCCAGATAAGTTACAGAAGCTCTTCCGTCGTCTTTGAAGGTGAGGATTTACAGGGATGGTTCAAATGGTTCAAATGGCTCTGAGCACTATGGGACTTAATTTCTTTGGTCATCAGTCCCCTAGAACGTAGAACTACTTAAACCTAACTAACCTAAGGACATCACACACATCCATGCCCGAGGCAGGATTCGAACCTGCGACCGTACCAGCAGTGCGGTTCCAGACTGCGCGCCTAGAACCGCTAGACCACCGCGGCCGGCTTTACAGGGATACTTTGATACACAATGAAATATTTTCCGATACCTATAAACTAAAACTTGCGGATAAAGTGGTGTGCGAAGTGTATGGGAAGCAGGTAACAAGGAAGTAGCCGGATTTCCAAATTGAAGACATCATTCTGCCTGCTGAAGAAGCTGGTGCACAACCGTAGACTGGCTGAAATCTTGCGTTTTCTGATAAGTACTGTATTGTACTGTATTGTATGATAACCGGGGGCCTAGAAATGACAGAGAGGCTGCGTCCCCGCCGTAGCCGCAGTGGTCCACAACCCCACGACGACTACCGCAGTCCACTTCACCTCTCCGCCGCCCACACCAAACCACTCTTTCAGGGTTACTGTTCGATTCGGCCCCCGGTGGACACCCCCCCCCCCCCCCCCCCCCCCAGGGAACGTTTCACATCATATGCGTGTAACCCTGTATGTTTGCGTGGTAGAGTAACTGTGGTGTACTCGTAAGTGGAGAACCTGTTTGCGCAGCAATCGCCGACATAGTGTAGCTGAGGCGGAAGAAGGGGAACCAGCCCGCATTCGCCGAGGCAGATGGAAAACCGCCTAGAAACCACCCACATACTGGCCGGCTCACCAGACCTCGACACAAGTCCGCCGAGAGCATTCGTGCCGGGGACCAGGCGCTCCTTCCCAATCCGGAAAGACGTGCGTTAGACTGTACGGCTAACCGGGCGGGTTCTGTTAAGTATAGTTCTACGTACGACATGAAAGTCTAAATGGAAAAGTTAATACCAAAACTGAAAGAAAAAGACACATAACAAGATAATGTGTTCAACAATTACACAGTCAAAACAATGGAAGATACCTTGGGATGATTTAAAGACCTGCAGGTTTTCACAGGTGAATCGACAGATACTGACGGTAGCGTTATTGGAACAAAGACATTTATATGGAGACTGTAAATGTTACGATGTTCTTTAAACATGTTTCGAAGGAGGAAAAGCTTTAAATTTTCATCAAAAAGGTGGAGACTGGTACATGTGATTTTCATACTTAATGAGTCCTTATATTCAGATTCGTTACAAATCCTGTTTTTTTTCCCTATGCAATTTGGAAGGTGAGAGACGTATTTCCACGTTATTTGTAATGTTGTTCTGAAACAGTGCTTAATACAATACACAGCTGCAATTCAGAGAACATTTTCAGTTCCGCTAATGTGATGGAGAGTGGACAGATGGTATACTCGAACTTTTTGAAGGCAGGCGCAACATCACGCCGCCCCACCTGACCAGGGAGGCGTCCTTAAAGACGGCAGGTCTCCCGGTTTCTTCTCGTCGCCTTCCCGGAAACGGGCAGTTAATGTCGTTATTTTGGGATTGTTTAACACTGCAACTCTTGGACATTTCCCACGACGCGCATCTAGTGCGCGTGCATATGCGAACGACTGGTGAAATACTGTTGAACACTATAAAGTCACTGCTCTTTCGAAAACGGCGTGTTCGCCCCGCAGTATTTTGTGTAATACTGCGGATATCATGTGACCTCTACACGTCACACGCGCCTCCTCGTTCGTTGTTAGTAATACTTGTCGTGCTATGTTGCAGTGGCTGATGGGGCGTGTGCAATCCGACTCGTAATTGCAGACATTAAAGCGTTTTTATTAGGTCGCTTTCATGTCTGTTCGGTGCGAATTTTCTAAGTGATTTCAAACTAACCTTCCTAAGATATGAAAATGCAATGTTAATTCACTTTCTAGTCTGCTGTGTGGCGGAGAGTACTTTGTTTTTCTGTCTGTCAACTTCCCGATGAACAACCGACTTGAAACTTTCAGCGTAGCCCAGAACTAGAGATAAAGAGACATTAATTCGGTTTACTATCTGTTGTGTGGTGGAGGGTACTTTTTGCTCCACTGTTTTTTTTGCCCCTCCGTGTTCCAGTAACGTTGTTACAATTATTGCCCTTAAACCTCCCTGTGAGCTCGGTTTTCTCTCATTTTTGCCTTCACGGCCATTTCGCGATCTATAGGCTGACTCAGGTGAAGAGAAAGTAATATAAACCTGTTCTGGTTGTAGGAATTTACAACATGTCTTGGTGAAATCTCAACAAAATGTTTGAAATCGATTGGAAAATTTCACACACACGAGATTGAAAGTGAAAAAAAAATTATATAAATGAAAAACTTATTAACACGGCAAGTTTTTGAAAAATGACTGAAGAGGATAGAATAATTTCTCCTACCCCATACAGATAGTTCTGAAAATGTCTGCTTGTGAGCTCGCCTCTTAATACCTTTGACAATTGCGTATCCAATATACACAGCCCAGTCACATAAATGTGACCAACTGAATGACCAAATGTTCAAATGTGTGTGAATTCCCAAGGGACCAATCTGAAGAGGTCATCGATCCTTAATCTTACACACTACTTAAACTAACTTATGCTAAGAACGACACACACACACATGCCTGAGGGAAGACTCGAACCACCGGCGGGAGAGGCCGAGCGATCCGTGACATGGCGCCCTAAACCTTGCGGCCACTCCGCGCGGCCCGAATGGCCATTATTTGTAGTGCGGATGTGCAGGAAGAGTGTCAGTGAGGTTTTGGAAGGTACGGACAGGGGCGTGGAGCCATGCTAACTCCAGTGCCGTGGACAGCTCCATTAGGTTTCTCAAAATGGTTCAAATGGTTCTGAGCACTATGGAACTTAACATATTAGGTCATCAGTCCCCGAGAACTTAGAACTACTTAAACCTAACTAACCTAAGGACATCACACACATCCATGCCCGAATCAGGATTCGAACGTGCGACCGTAGTGGTCGCGCGGTTCCAGACTGAAGCGCATAGAACCGCTCGGCCACCAGCGGACGGCTTAGGTTACTCGGTTAAGGATCCACGGTGCTAACAGTCCGCTCGATGTGGCCCCACAATTTCTCGATTTTTGACCAGGCAAGTATGGTAAAGTCACCGTGGTGCCGTTCGAACCAATCATGTACACTGCTACCTGTGTGACACGTTGCATTGTTCTGCTGGTAGATGCCATCGTGCCAAGGGGTAAGAAACTGCACGCAGGGGTAGCCGTGGCACCCAAGGATAGATGCTTCTACATCTACATCTACATCCATACTCCGCAAGCCACCTGACGGTGTGTGGCGGAGGGTACCCCGAGTACCTCTATCGGTTCTCCCTTCTATTCCAGTCTCGTATTGTACGTGGAAAGAAGGATTGTCAGTATGCTTCTGTGTGGGCTCTAATCTCTCTGATTTTATCCTCATGGTCTCTTCGGGAGATATACGTAGGAGGGAGCAATATACTGCTTGACTCTTCGGTGAAGGTATGTTCTCGAAACTTTAATAAAAGTCCGTACCGAGCTACTGAGCGTCTCTCCTGCAGAATCTTCCACTGGAGTTTATCTATCATCTCCGTAACGCTTTCGCGATTACTAAATGATCCTGTAACGAAGCGCGCTGCTCTCCGTTGGATCTTCTCTATCTCTTCTATCAACCCTATCTGGTGCGGATCCCACACTGCTGAGCAGTATTCAAGCAGTGGGCTAACAAGCGTACTGTAACCTACTTCCTTTGTTGTCGGATTGCATTTCCTTAGGATTCTTCCAATGAATCTCAGTCTGGCATCTGCTTTACCAACGATCAACTTTATATGATCATTCCATTTTAAATCACTCCTAATGCGTACTCCCAGATAATTTATGGAATTAACTGCTTCCAGTTGCTGACGTGCTATTTTGTAGCTAAATGATAAGGGACCTATCTTTCTATGTATTCGTATCACATTACACTTGTCTACATTGAGATTCAATTGCCATTCCGTGCACCATGCGTCAATTCGCTGCAGATCCTCCTGCATTTCAGTACAATGTTCCATTGTTACAACCTCTCGATACACCACAGCATCATCTGCAAAAAGCCTCAGTGAACTTTCGATGTCATCCACCAGGTCATTTATGTATATAGTGAATAGCAACGGTCCTATGACACTCATCTGCGGCACACCTGAAATCACTCTTACTTCGGAAGACTTCTCTTCATTGAGAATGACATGCTGCGTTCTGTTATCTACGAACTCCTCAATCCGATCACACAATTGATCTGATAGTCCGTATGCTCTTACTTTGTTCATTAAACGACTGTCGGTAACTGTGTCAAAGGTTACATCTGGTGATCCATTGTGCCTCCCAGAACGAGTAGATCGCCAGAGAATGGCACGAAAACGTTCCCTATAATGTTGCTGCCTCATCCTGGACCCTTACTACAACTACTGAAGCGCCGTACATGCCAATAGCCACTTGTCTGATGAAGCATGAAATGTAGCTCATCTGAGAAGAATACCTGTCGCCTCTCAGTAGACGTCCAGTTTGCGGTACTGGAGTGCAAATTCCAGCCGTCGCCGATGATCAACATTCGGCATTGGTGCATGAACCAGGTTCCTGCTGCAGAGGTCCATAGCACCAACGTTTACTGAACTGGACGGTTGACGAGACCCTGTTATTAGCCCCTTCGTTCACGTAGGCGGTCAGTTGCTCCACAATTGCACGTCTGTTCGCCCGTACACATACCACAAGGGAACCTCCCCATTGCACCCCTCTCAGATTTAGTTATAAGTTGGCACAGTGGATAGACCTTGAAAAACTGAACACAGAACAATCGAGAAAACAGGAAGAAGTTGGGTGGAACTATGTACAAAATAAGCAAAATATACTAACTGAGTAGTCCATGCTCAAGATAAGCAACATCAAGGATAGTTCGAGCTCAGGAGCGCCGTGGTCCCGTGGTTAGCGTGAGCAGCTGCGGAACGAGAGGTCCTTGCTTCAAGTCTTCCCTCGAGTGGAAAGTTTACTTTCTTTATTTTCGCAAAGTTATGATGTGTCCGTTCGTTCATTGACGTCTCTGTTCACTGTAATAAGTTTAGTATCTGTGTTTTGCGACCGCACCCAAAACCGTGCGATTGATAGACGGAAAGAAAGTGCCTCTCCAATGGGAACCGAAAACATTTGATCGGAAGGTCATAGGTCAACCGATTCCTCCACAGGGAAACACATCTGTTATATTCTATACGACACTGGTGACGGCATGTGGGTCGTGTGTTTCGATGTTTGTTTAGGTGTAGCGTCCCCTTACTACGGCGCAGTTGCCTCACATCGGACGGACGGACAGATAATAATTGCCTGAAAATAAAAAAAATTAAACTTTTCCCTCGAGGGAAGACTTAAACCAAGGACCTCTCGTTCCGCAGTTGCTCACGCTAACCACGGGAGCACGGCGCTCCTGAGCTCACACCCTCCTTGATGTTGCTTATCTTTCGCATGAACTACTCAGTTTGTATATTTTGCTTATTTTGTTCATAGTTCCACACAACTTCTTCCTGTTTCCTCGATTGATCTGTGTTCAGTTTTTCAAGGCCTATCCACTGTGCCAACTAATAACTAAATCTGAGGGGGGTGCGATGGGGAGGTTCCCTTGTCAGCAGCCGTCTTTCGCCCCTCCCATCTATGGCCCATGGTGCACCACACCTGCGCCGGCACTGCTTTTGGATAACATGCACGTTATACTAAAACCAGGGCGGCACACAAACAGTTTTCAAACCTACTCGTTTCTTATATGGTTCCACCATTGATCCAAATTTAAGTGGTCATTCCCTTCTTGATGTCAGATAAATGGTTCGGTTTCCGCATTACGGCAGTGACTGCATTGTTTTCCACGTCCCCCTCTTCCCCCCCCCCCCCCCCCTCCCCTCCCCGACACACTTTATACACCCTCCACAGCTAATGCTGCCACCAGCTGTCTATGACTGGTTATTGCTGCCGAACAAAGGCAGCGGTCACATTAATGTAACTGGACCGTGTATAATATTAAAGGGGTGGCTGTCGTTGAGACAGCACTACGTATCATTTGCAGAGAAGTAAAACTGTTAGTGAATTAGGTGAACTATTCATGCACGAATTGTCTATCGCACAAGCCCGACGTTTTACGTTTTAAATATCACAAATATTACAATGAAATTAATGCCCATAGCTGCATACAGGCGTTGATATACGTCAGCGGGGACAGTTGAAGATGGGTGCCCCGATCGGGACTCGAACCCGGGATCTCCTGCTTACATGGCAGACACTCTATCCATCTGAGCCATCGAGGACACAGAGGATAGTGCGACTGCAGGGACTTATCTCTGGCACGCCTCCCGTGAGACCCACATTCCCAACTTAGTGTCCCGCATTATATTGATAGCTTCCCTGCCCCTTATACTCGTTACTCGCGGCTTTTTGCCGATTCCCGTAAGAGTTCTAGCACTGTCTGTGCATCGACACAGAAGATGGTCAAATGGCCGGTGAGCCTTATATACCCGTCGCTAAAAAACAGTGACTCGTATATGTAATAAGTTTCCTTTAATTTACATCTACGGTCACGAACTTTTTGTTAACACATTACCGGTTTCGGTCTTTAATGACCATCATCAGATATGTTTCATAAAAACAAAGTCCTAATGTACTGCAGCCATCAGATCTGTTTCATAAAAATGGCTGCAGTACATTAGGACTCAGTTTTTATGAAACAGATCTGATGATGGTCATTAAAGACCTAAACCGGTAATCTGTCAACAAAAAGTTTGTGACCATAGACGTAAATTAAAGGAAACTTATTGCAAATATTGTTGTAGCTATTAAAAATATTCAGTCATAAATTGTCAGGACTATGTTGAGTGAGGAATCTGTACGGCACTAGGAGAAATTATTTTATACCTTCTAGTCCGTTTTACAAACATGTTAGTTTAAAAAGTTTTTTATTTAAATAATTCATTTTTATGTGTGTGAAGTTTCGATCACTTCGCGAGTCACATGAAAATTTAGTCACGCATTCTCCCTTCTACACTTTACACGTGCATTAAGTAAAAAATTTTTATTTTCTGTCGTTCCTGCTGTTGGAAAATCTAAAGGTATATACTGTTGGTCTTTTTTCCGCTTGTTGATGTTTTTGCTGATTGGTAGAGTTGAACGGATGAAATCCGTGGTTTGTAAGGTGTTGGGTAGGTACCTGAGGGTAGCGAACGTAAGACTCTCGAATACTGGCGGACAGTCAAATGCGTGCCACTAAAGTGAGGATTTTCCAGAACGCCACACGATCGGAATCATTGTTCGGAGGAACACTGCCGGCACCCAAATGGCCACGTTGTGAGTTTCCACCTTCTGCGCGGATCGTGCTTCACACGAAACGCAGAACTGAGCTGCGACGCAGTGTATTCGCTGATGTTTTTGTACCGCTGCCCTAAAGTTTGCATTCCACTTCGCGAAAGAAGACGGCGCATGCGCCAGTCACGAAGCAGAGTCGTGTTCCCCTCGTCGAACTGTTTCTCGAGTCGTGATTTCCCAATGAATACGTCTATCTTTTTTGCAGAAACTGCCCCTGAACTGGGCGTACAGAGTGTGGAAACATTCTGGCTCCATCTTCATTACGTCTTTGTTACAGTCTTCAACGCCTACAACTACCCCGTATCTCTTTAGTTTTGTTTTTATACTTTTCACGAGATGTATGTAGGAGGAAAGAATATGTCGGTTGATTCTTCTGTCTACGCACGGTCTCGAAACTTAAACAGCAGACCACACCGTGATGCACGACGCCTCTCTTGTAGTTGACCGAGCACCTCCTGTCTCGCTTTCGCTTCTATTAAACGAACCTGTGACGTAACGCGCTGCTCTTCTTTTGATCTCTATTTTCTCCGTCAGTCATTTCAGGCACGAGTCCCAGAATGTCATTCAATTATTGGTCGACCAATGTTTTGCAAGCTACCTCCTTCGTAGATGGGCCACACTCTTGAGTGTCAGTGAGGCATCTTCCTGTCCTACGATTCATTTTATGACGTCTGCACACCTTAAATCGCTCCATACACGTAATCCCAAATGCTTAGGTATGATTCCTTCCAGTGATTGCTCTGCAATCGTTTAGTGATACAATAATAGACCTATCTTTTGTGTGCAATACGTTACATTTGTTTACAATGGGGATTGTCCAAGAAGAGCCTCGTGGAACTTCCAACATTAGGTATATTGTGAAAACTAGTGGCTCTATAATACTCCCTTGGGGAGCTACTTCTGCGTCTGAACACTTCCCTCCATGGAGAATGACATCCTGTGTTCTACGATAATGGTGGAAGCTGAAGAAATGATTTAAAATTTGTCCCATGGCCAGAACGCGAACCCGGGTCTCCTTTCTTACTAGGCAGATATGCTCGTCATTACATCCAAGTGTGGGATGCTGTTCCAATACCGGAGAACCATGCCAATAGTGACAATCTAAGAAGGGGAAAATAAGCTGAAGATATGAATTGAAATTTGTGTTAGGGAGGGCATTGACTTGGTAGTATGTACAGCGATGCTTGCTAGAGTGCCGTGGCGGGGCCCGCCACGAATTCCTTTCCTGTGCTAACCTCTTCATCTCAGAGTAGCACTTGCAACCTACGTCCTCAATTGTTTGCTTGACGTATTCCAATCTCTGTCTTCCTCTACAGTTTTTGCCCTCTACAGCTCCCTGTAGTACCATGGAAGTCATTCCCTCATGTCTTAGCAGATGTGCTATGGCGAATATAGCTGCCTAATAACCAAGGAGACCTGTGTTCAAGTCCCTGACGTGTCATGAATTTTAATTTACTTCTTCAGTTTCCAACATTCTCGTAGATAAAGATGAGACTCAAATGTTTCGAGGAAAAATTTAATTGTTTATGAATAAGATCCAGCTACACTGCTATGTAAGTTGTTTGTATTTTATCTCATTCACAATGAGCGCATTTCGGTAAATTGCCATCGTCGGTGCTCTTTAAATACACTCCTGGAAATTGAAATAAGAACAAGGTGAATTCATTGTCCCAGGAAGGGGAAACTTTATTGACACATTCCTGGGGTCAGATACATCACATTATCACACTGACAGAACCACAGGCACATAGACACGGCAACAGAGCATGCACAATGTCGGCACTAGTACAGTGTATATCCACCTTTCGCAGCAATGCAGGCTGCTATTCTCCCATGGAGACGATCGTAGAGATGCTGGATGTAGTCCTGTGGAACGCCTTGCCATGCCATTTCCACCTGGCGCCTCAGTTGGACCAGCGTTCGTGCTGGACGTGCAGACCGCGTGAGACGACACTTCATCCAGTCCCAAACATGCTCAATGGGGGACAGATCCGGAGATCTTGCTGGCCAGGGTAGTTGACTTACACTTTCTAGAGCACGTTGGGTGGCACGGGATACATGCGGACGTTCATTGTCCTGTTGGAACATCAAGTTCCCTTGCCGGTCTAGGAATGGTAGAACGATGGGTTCGATGACGGTTTCGATGTACCGTGCACTATTCAGTGTCCCCTCGACGATCACCAGAGGTGTACGGCCAGTGTAGGAGATCGCTCCCCACACCATGATGCCGGGTGTTGGCCCTGTGTGCCTCGGTCGTATGCAGTCCTGATTGTGGCGCTCACCTGCACGGCGACAAACACGCATACGACCATCATTTGACCAAGGCAGAAGCGACTCTCATAGCTGAAGACGACACGTCTCCATTCGTCCCTCCATTCACGCCTGTCGCGACACCACTGGAGGCGGGCTGCACGATGTTGGGGCGTGAGCGGAAGACGGCCTAACGGTGTGCGGGACCGTAACCCAGCTTCATGGAGACAGTTCCGAATGGTCCTCGCCGATACACCAGGAGCAACAGTGTCCCTAATTTGCTGGGAAGTGGCGGTGTTGTCGCCTACGGCACTGCGTAGGATCCTACGGTCTTGGCGTGCATCCGTGCGTCGCTGCGGTCCGGTCCCAGGTCGACGGGCACGTGCACCTTCCGCCGACCACTGGCGACAACATCGATGTACTGTGGAGACCTCACGCCCCACGTGTTGAGCAATTCGGCGGTACGTCCACCCGGCCTCCCGCATGCCCACTATACGCCCTCGCTCAAAGTCCGTCAACTGCACATACGGTTCACGTCCACGCTGTCGCGGCATGCTAGCAGTGTTAAAGACTGCGATGGAGCTCCGTATGCCACGGCAAACTGGCTGACACTGACGGCGGCGGTGCACAAATGCTGCGCAGCTAGCGCCATTCGACGGCCAACACCGCGGTTCCTGGTGTGTCCGCTGTGCCGTGCGTGTGATCATTGCTTGTACAGCCCTCTCGCAGTGTCCGGAGCAAGTATGGTGGGTCTGACACACCGGTGTCAATGTGTTCTTTTTTCCATTTCCAGGAGTGTACGTAGATAAGCGATGGTCTTAATATAATGGTTTTGTAACTATGATATGAAAATTTATAATATATCATTAGGTGTTTTATCTCACACGTAACATCGTTGCTGTCATGTCCTGTCTATTTTGGAATTATTACTTTCTCAGGTGTAGAGTGGAGATGCATATTAGATGTTACTTGTTTTCGAAACATGCCACTTTTCTGACAGTTGGATGACAGTGGGTCAGCAATGTTACATGTTTATGTAGTTACCATTATAAATAACTGATGTGCGAAATTCAGTTGTTATTATTATCATTTTCATATAGGTTTGTTTCTAATTTTGTTTTTGTCTAAAGTTAGTTTTAATTTTATTTTACGTTTTAAATTTTTCCTAATAATTGTTGTTGTTTATGATTTATGTTGGTGTTCTGTCTCTGTTTTACACTACTCATGTTATAGCTGTTACTATGGATATGTGTTGTGTAGAGTCACTGATATTATTATTTTACCCGTTTTCCCAATTTATAATACGAATAAGGTTTTCTATATATTTTTTGTGCTTGAAGTCGGTTTGTTCGTTCAGTAAATTTGTTGGGTTGCTGTATGCATGTGAATATAACTCAACTCTAGTAGCCTACTTCAATGAAATTCAAAAATATTTCGAAATGCCTTCGTTATTACTACGGGATGAAAAGCTATATTTTCTAACTTGGAGAAATACTTATATTGTTACTCTGTATGATCTTTGTCTTGCTGAATAATGCAACTTTATATGCACTAGTGTCTGCTGTTCCTTTGAACTAGGTTCGAGCCAAAGCTACTGAAATAGCGTCGGTCTCTGTGATTGTATTAAGATTGTGCTGGAATACGTAAACAAATTTTGCCCTGTATCTCCTTTATAAAACATCGGATTTCGTATGTTACTGACGAATCAAGCGAGTTTTTGTTTGCAGATAATGAAATTACGGTCTGTCGAGAAAGCCGATCGATCATCCATACTTCCACACAATCGTCAGCTAATAAATTACTGACCCCACCAATATTTATAAAAATTACTTCAATTTTAAAAGCTAGCTACTCGGTTACTCAGACCACTTGAATGAAAGTCAAGACTTATTTTGATCAGGTGTTAATAACATAAAACAGCTCCACTTACGTCAAGGTGCGACATCAAGTAGAGGTAGAGTGTCAGAATTGGATACCGAATTATGAATCATCGTCTTATATCGACTATAATCCATTATATAAATAATAATCTGGGCATTACTATGAACATTACATAATATTTTCTTTAGGTTATTGTTACTTTTTGGTAGATTACAATGTTATCTTCAGCGCTTTTTCGATACCTTAAACACTTTTCTTCTCTTACTTCATATAAGTAAGTTAAAAAAAGCTTAAAATACCTAAATAGTTAACGACGGTAAACGGAGCGCCACAAATACGTCCCCACATGTAACCTGCCCATCACAGGAGCATAGTGAAGACTTCGTGTCACTTCACTCAAGAGCAGAAGTAAATAACGTATTAAAACGACTTACACATGCCGATGGATCTGAAGGCTCTGAAATGAGCCTTATGATTCAACAAAACACGAGAAAAATATGGCGATAAACGTTATTATTCTTCCTTCCTGTGTAATTTGAAACCTTTTCAGCACTTTTTCTCACCTACATGCTTAAAGCCAAAAAGGACTACATTAACTAATTTTTAGAATAATAAGACACTTCAAGCCGCTTTATACACGGGAGTTGGAATCTTTAAAGAATCGGGAGGAGGCAGGGAGATATTGATGCCTCATGCAAATAACTTACTGCGCGTAAACTGGCAGAAAGACGGGTTGTTGGTTACACCGTCAGTGATAGTTTACTGGAGTCGCCACAGACACAACAGTAACTAGTTAACCTCTGCAACCTAACGGAAACAAATGGCGATGCTCTTCACAATGACTGTCCTAGCGTCTGTCCTGCGTTTTCCCCCATTGATATTACGGTCTATTACACGTGGCTGTCCAGATTTGTACTTTGAAAAGAGAGCGTGCGATTGGGCATATCTGTGTAGAGGCAGAACACACAAAAGTTCCAATTCTCCACTAGCCTGGTACTTTGATTCATGTCCCAGCGCAATGATATCATGTAAGTCGTGGTGTCGTCCTCTCTTGATGTGAGCCTGTAATGAAAGTTACTGACGACACTCCAACTACCTCATAAGAAGCCCAGTTTAAAGTTCACAGATACCAAAATCTTTATGTAAACGGAATAAATTAGCGGACAAAGCTGTAAACCACTTGCATCCGATACAAGAAATGTTCGACTGCGGTGTAACACGTTACTCTTCATACAGTTAATAATGTTAAATCCCGCGTCCGGCCATCCTGTTTTAGGTTTTCCGTGGTTTTCCTAAATGGTTCCAGGCAAATGCCGGGATGGTTCCTTTGAAAGGGCACGGTCGACTTCCTTCCCCGTCCTTCCCTAATCCGATGAGACTGTTGACCTCGCCGTTTGGTCTCTTCCCCCGAACAACCCAACCCAACCAACCAGTTAATAATAATGAAACAGTCCGCTACTGTAGCTGAGAGCCTTCGTAAACAACGTTCCGTAGTCAGTACAGGAATTTACTTTACAATTTTTCTTATTCATATTTCTTCTTGTATAATGCCTTTGTGTTTTCAGTTGCTTTAAACACATTTTTGTTGCGAGGATTTAACGCCGCTCGCTTTCGGGAAAATATCAGATCGAGTTTGTATTATTGTTAACGCTAAGTTATTGATATGCCAATTTCTTGACGATACGGCCTTAATTAGATACACAAAGCATCTTTCACTCCAGATTTGTTGCCTGTAGGTACTTTAGAAACACAATAAAATTGCTTTATCATTATTTATTTCTTGTGAATAGTAGAGTAATAGCTTGACTGATTTTCGCTCTTTATTTTTCACTGAACTATTTATTGAAGATACCTCTCTTTTTGTTTCAGGTAAGGACCGGAGTTGATAAATTACTGAAGTCTGCAACGACCACATTATTATTGGTAAGAATACGCTACCATTTTCACTTATAGAGAAGGACATTCTTGTGTTGCAAAATTAGATTTTTAGAAAAATTCCACTGTTTACAAAACACAACGCTACTTTTTTCTTATTTTTAACCCGTGTTTCGACTCTTATCTTCTGTAGGTCTCGTTTTTTTTGTTTTTTTTCTCTAACTTGTACTCATTTAACTTTATTAAGGCTGCGATGTATTTTATTGTAGTGACAGGAAGGAACTTTTTGTGATATTGTGCATTTCTTGACGTTAAAAATTTTTGATAACATGATGAGAACAGCAGCGATATATACCTTATTTTGATGAAAATAATCAGTTGTGATTACAATTGATGCTTCATTTCATTACTGGTGACCGGCTTCAACTGTAGTAGACCATCTTCAGATCGGAGGGCGACACCACTTATGACCCACGTATACAATGACCACCGCTGGTATACAGGGTGTAAATTTTAAGTTGACAAACCAGAATTGCTCGAAAAATAAGCTTCACACGAAAAAATGTGGAGCAGCCAAAGTTGATTATTTCAGAGGGGGACATCTGCTGGTGTTAAAATTAGCCCGCCACCCCAGCCCCCTGGGGGTGGGGTGGGAGGCAACTTTAAAATTTCAAATGGAAACCCTCATTTTTTATTGCAGAATCAGATTCTACATAAAAAACTACGTACATTTTCTCTTGAACATTTGTTTTGATTCTTGGTAGTTGGCGATATAATTCAAGAAAATACATGTTCTCATTTTTGCGTGAAAAATGGTTACGGGTAAATAAAAAATACTTATCTACTTCGAAAATTTTGATTCGCCAAAACTAAAACTCTCCTTCTGTCCCCATAGGGTAGGGTTTGAGAGAAAGGAATTAGAGTTTTACAAATGTTGACCCAAATATTAATTTTTTCCGCAGATTCGGATAAGTTTTTGTTTCGTGGTCATGAGGCCACACAACTTTTAATTATAAAATAAATCGTCTGACTACCTAACTAACTAACCAACCTACTCACTAACGAGTGAACTCATTAACTAGTTTTAGCGAATCAAAATTTACGGAGTAAATAAGTATTTTTTATTTATCCATAACCATTTTCCACGCAAAAATGAGAACATGGATTTTCTTGAATTACAACGTTAACGACCGAGAATCAAAACAAATGTTTAAGACAAGATGTACGTAGTTTTTTTTATCTAGAATCTCATTCTGCAATAAAAAAATGGGGGTTCCCATTTGAAATTTTAATTTTGCCTCCCGCCCCACCCCTAGGGGCCTGGGGTGGTGGGCTAATTTTAGCACCAGCAGATGTCCCCCCCCCCCCCCCCCCCCCGAAAATAATCAACTTTGGATTCTACACATTTTTTCTTATGAAGCTTATTTTTCGAGTAATTCTGGTTTGTCAACTTAAAATTTACACCCTGTATACTGGTAAGCAGCAGTCGTCAGCTGCACTTGACAACTGGTACCTTCCGGCACATTTGTGCTTATTCTATACGTGGGTCACCAACAGTATCGCCTTCCGGTCTGAAGACGATCTACAAAAACTGACACTGATCACGACTGATATTTTCATTAAAATTCTTTGATGTGTTTTGTGCAAGAAGATTAGTTTGTGGTAAGCTCCTGTGGGACCAAACTGCTGAGGCCATCGGTCCATGGGCTTACACACTACTTAATCTAACTTACGCTAAGGCCAACACACACACACACACCCGAGGGAGGACGGGGGGAGCCACGCGAACCGTGCAAGGCGCCCAAGACCGCGCGGCTGCAAGAAGCATGGTTTTATGACGTATATTCACCACTTCTGTCTTATTTTTTGTCACAGTCTGAATTCTCGAAACAACTCTGAAAAATTTCAGACACCACAGTCATTTCCATTACATAATATCGTAAAACAGAAGGTCGTTCAACGACAAACAGAGAGATGCATGGTTGTAGTTATTAGGAGAGACAGGACAACAAGTAAATAGCTGAGGTAAGAGATTGGAGGACGTTAGACGTTAGTTTTTACCGCAATGGAGATGAAATGGAGGTGAGTGGGACATATAACCAGGCTAATGGATGATGGGTCTACCGAGGAAGTACTTTCCTGGATATTCGTAAAGTAGAAGAATAGTTCGAAGACGATGATTGCCAATCTTCCATGCCATAACGCAGCATCTGTGAGGCAATGGTTTCGAGACAATAACTTTCCTGGAATGGACTGTCCTGCAAGAGTCCCAGCTTGAACTGAATGGAATACTTTTGCAATGAATTAGGTCGATTTCGCTCCAGACCCCAGCATCCAACATCACTGCCTTCTCTGGTTTCGGCTTCTCGGGAAGAATGGGCTGTTGTTCCTTCACGGACACCTCAATTAAAGTGTGTCTGGCATAGTTCAAGCGCTCATAAAGGCAAAGGATGGACACATTTCAAACTAATGTCCACTAATATGTCGCTTAGCATCCCTGATTGATCGGGAGGCCTGTTATAGAGGGGATGGATGTTTTTATTGTCAGAATCAAGCCACTAGTACCTCTATCATTCTGCTATAATAACCTACCGTTAGATGAGTCTTGCCATCCTGCGTTCCACTTGCCACTGATAACTGCTTGAAGATCCTTTCCAAAAATCCTCAGCTGGAACTATTGCACGTTCCTTCAGTCCTTTGCAAGTGGCTGCTTTGGCGAGCTTGGCTGCCTTTTCAGGTACAGGAATGCCACAGTGAGCTTTCACTCAGCACATGGCACTGCACTAATTTCCAATTGTGGATTTTAACATCAGCTTCGTGAAGACAGTGCAACTGGATGTTTTTTTTTTTTTGTCAACTATAGAAACATGTCAGCAATCAGAGACGATAACGATCTCGCGATGCAGATGTTGGTGAACGTATACAAGCGCTCGTTGTATAGCCGTGAGCTCAGCTACTGTAGTCGTAGGAATTTGATAACCCTGTGGCAGCTGCTACCCCAGTAAATACAACAAGATCCATCTTTGTTCTTCGAACCGTCGGATTGTATTTTGCCCGACCTTTGTTTTTCGAGGTACAAGAAGATTTCAGTGCTCTTGCAATAGTTCCAGTCAGATTCAGATCATAGTCATAAATCATAAGCATAGCACTACGCACCATAACAAATGATAACATACGCAAAAGTTCTTTTGCTTCGATGCAGGAATTACGCTGAACCGCGAAAGAAAATGGTACAGGCATACGTATTCAAATATAGATATATACAAATAGAGAGAATACGGCACGGCGCTCGGCAACGCCAAGTGTCTGGTGCAGTTGTTAGATCGGTTACTGCTGCTGCAAGGGAAGGTTATCAAGATGAAAGCCAATTTGAACGTGCTGTTATAATCGGCGCACGAGCGATGGGACCCAGCATCTCCGAGGAAGCGATGAGGTGGAGATTTTTTCGCATGACAATTTCACGAGTGCACCGTGAACATCAGGAATTCGGTAAAGCATCATATCTCCGACATCACTGCGGCCGGAAACGGATCCTGCAAGAACGGAACCAACGACGACTGAAGGGAATCTTTCAACACGACAGAAGTGCAACGCTTCCGCTAATTGCTGCACATTTCAATGCTGGGCCATCAACAAGTGTCAGCGTACGAACCGTTCAACGAAACATCATGGATATGGGGTTTCGGAGCAGAAGGCCCTCTCGTGTACCCTTGATGACTGCACGACACAAAGCCTTATGCCTCGCCTGGTCCTGTCAACACCGACGTTAGACAGTTGATACCTGGCTGGACGACTCTCGTTTGAAATTGTATCGAAAGGATGGATGTGTACGGGTATGGAGGCAACCTCAGGACTGAAACTTCCTGGCAGATTAAAACTGTGTGCTGGACCGAGCCTCGAACTCGGGACCATTGCCTTTCGCGGGCAAGTGCTCTACCAACTGAGCTACCCATGCACGACTCACGCCCGGTCGTCACAGCTTTACTGCTGCCAGTACGTCATCTCCTACCTTCCAAACTTTACGGAAGCTCTCCTGCGAACGTTGCAGAACTAGCACTCCTGAAAGAAAGGAGACATGGCTTAGCCACAGCCTGGGGGATGTTTCTAGAATGAAATTTTCACTCTACAGCAGAGTGTGCGCTGACATGAAACTTCCTGGCAGATTAAAACTGTGTGGCGGACCGAGACTCGAACTCGGGACCTTTGCCTTTCGCGGGCAAGTGCTCTAGCAACTGAGCTACCCAAGCACGACTCACGCCCCGTCCTCACAGCTTTACTTCTGCTAGTCTCGGTCCTGCACAGAGTTTTAATCTGCCACGAAGTTTCATATCAGCGCACACTCCGCTGTAGAGTGAAAACTTCATTCTAACCTCAGGACTGTTCACCCTGGTGGAGACTCTGTAATAGTATGGGTCATGTGGAGTTAAATGGTGTGGGACGTGTGGAGTTGGAGTGACATGGGACCCCTGATACCAGTCTCTTTGGCTCTTCATTGTAGGAGACAGGTAACTTGTTTGTACCTAGGGTCGACAGCAACAGAGCTTCGTTGGTGGTCCAGTGGAAACTTTTGGCTGGCCACCCCTGAACTTTCTCCAGGAATTCGGAGCGGCGCGCTGCCTGGCGTTGCCCGTCCGGTGTGGCCTGCCCGCAGGGTCTGCTGCGGTCGAAGTGCGAAGGGCGGCCGGCCCCGCCCCCACGCCGCGCCGCCACAAAACACGGGCCCGCCGGAGACTTCAACGCTCGCACAGGAAAGGAACACATTCCTCCATAATTCCGTGACCGCCTTCGCATTATCCGAACCATGCAGATATCTCCGACGTAGTCTGAACATTGTTTTCTGGTAACTAACGAGGTACAAAAAACGTACACAATGAGAATTTACGAAAATGAGGGTGTCAGATTGAGATATAACTTCCATTTTTCAGCAAGGTGCGGCTTCTCTTTTTCTACAAAATCACTTCATACTTTTTTAGTATATACCCATCCCAGTTTCTTTTTTAAGTTCAGGTAGCGCTGTAATTGTCTTTCTTCTCATACTTCCCTCATCACATCTTCGTTTGTTAGTCTGAAACAAAATGATCGTATGGCATAATTAGCCGGCAGACACCGTCTGGTGTTGTTCGGCTGCTCAGTACAGGTCTTTCTTTTTGATGCCACATCGCTGACATGTGTGTATCTACTTCTTTTCCGTTTTCTAGCAGCCCACATTTCAAAGCTTGAAGGTTTTACTGCTTCTCATGGTCTAATTAGAGGCGCTGTACCGAACTACAGTCCAACCGAATCACTATATCAACATTTGTCGTAATACCATCTGCATACCGACGCAGAAAATAATTCTCTTAGCAGGGAAATTCCAGTTTTCTTATTGCTATGACCGATTTAATTTCTATACGTTCAGCATCCTCCTTCATTTCTGTCTAGCGTCACAATTTTCGTTTCCTTTCGCTTATTTTCATTCTATAATTTCTCCTGTATTTCTGATCTCCTCTATCAATTCTTGGAGCTTCTTTCTGTGCTTAGTAGCAGAATCATATTGTCTGCTAATCTCGACCTTCACATTCTACGGCCACTGAATTTTACCCTTCGTCCATTAGGAAGCAATGATCAATCATATCTACGAAGTATGCTTTAAAGAGTGTGGGAGGTTCACAAAAACCATGTTTTATACCTGTATTCATAATTCTATACAGTTGATATTCTCTCCTTTGTGTTACTAGATTCTGTCGTTTCAAACCTGTTGACTTTTCTTTAGCATAATTACAATCTCGTTCCAGCTCATGTAATCTCCAAGTCTGTGACACTTATTCCTAGCCAGCCGCGGTGGTCTCGCGGTTCTAGGCGCTCAGTCCGGAACCAGGCGACTGCTACGGTCGCAGGTTCGAATCCTGCCTCGGGCATGGATGTGTGTGATGTCCTTAGGTTAGTTAGGTTTAATTAGTTCTAAGTTCTAGGCGACTGATGACCACGGATGTTAAGTCGCGTAGTGCTCAGAGCCATTTGAACCATTTGAACTTATTCCTATATAAGCTCTATCCCTACTTAACAACTCTCCATTCTAGAATGCGTACGAGTTCTATTGCATGCTTCGTCTGAATTTGTTCTAAACCGAGATTGCTCCACAGCCAAGAGTTGTTCAATTTTTCTTCCTGAACACTATTTTGCTGTCTAGGGCGCTTTGCTACGGTTCGCGCGGAACTCCCCCCCCCCCTCGACCCCCCTCCCCCCACCCCCACTCATCGGAGGTTCGAGTCTTCCCTCAGGCATGGGTGTGTGTGTCGTCCTTAGCGTAAGTTAGATCCATGGACCTTGCCGTTGGTGGGGAGGCTTGCGTGCCTCAGCGATACAGATGGGCGTACCGTAGGTGCAACCACAACGGAGGGGTAGCTGTTGAGAGGCCAGACAAACGTGTGGTTCCTGAAGAGGGGCAGCAGCCTTTTCAGTAGTTGCAGGGGCAACAGTCTGGATGATTGACTGATCTGGCCTTGCAACTTTAACCAACACGGCCTTGCTGTGCTGGTACTGCGAACGGCTGAAAGCAAGGGGAAACTACAGCCGTAATTTTTCCCGAGGACATGCAGCTGTACTGTATGATTAAATGATGATGGCATCCTCTTGGGTAAAATATTCCGGAGGTAAAATAGTCCCCCATTCAGATCTCCGGGCGGGGACTACTCAGGAGGATGTCGTTATCAGGAGAAAGAAAACTGGCGTTCTACGGATCGGAGCGTGGAATGTCAGATCCCTTAATCGGGCAGGTAGGTTAGAAAATTTAAAAAGGGAAATGGATAGGTTAAAGTTAGATATAGTGGGAATTAGTGAAGTTCGGTGGCAGGAGGAACAAGACGTCTGGACAGGTGACTACAGGGTTATAAACACAAAATCAAATAGGGGGAATGCAGGAGTAGGTTTAATAATGAATAGGAAAATAGGAATGCGGGTAAGCTACTACAAACAGCATAGTGAACGCATTATTGTGGCCAAGATAGATACAAAGCCCACACCTACTACAGTAGTACAAGTTTATATGCCAACTAGCTCTGCAGATGATGAAGAAATTGAAGAAATGTACGATGAAATAAAAGAAATTATTCAGATAGTGAAGGGAGACGAAAATTTAATAGTAATGGGTGACTGGAATTCGAGTGTAGGAAAAGGGAGAGAAGGAAACATAGTAGGTGAATATGGATTGGGGAAAAGAAATGAAAGAGGAAGCCGCCTAGTAGAATTTTGCACAGAGCACAACTTAATCATAGCTAACACTTGGTTTAAGAATCATGAAAGAAGGTTGTATACGTGGAAGAACCCTGGAGATACTAAAATGTATCAGATAGATTATATAATGGTAAGACAGAGAGTTAGGAACCAGGTTTTAAGTTGTAAGACATTTCCAGGGGCAGATGTGGACTCTGACCACAATCTATTGGTTATGACCTGCAGATTCAAACTGAAGAAACTGCAAAAATGTGGGAAATTAAGGAGATAGGACCTGGATAAACTGAAAGAACCAGAGGTTGTACTGAGTTTCAGGGAGAGCATAAGGGAACAATTGACAGGAATGGGGGAAAGAAATACAATAGAAGAAGAATGGGTAGCTCTGGGGGATAAAGTAGTGAAGGCAGCAGAGGAACAAGTGGGTAAAAAGATGAGGGCTAGTAGAAATCCTTGGGTAACAGAAGAAATATTGAATTTAATTGATGAAAGGAGAAAATATAAAAATGGAGTAAATGAAGCAGGCAAAAAGGAATACAAACGTCTCAAAAATGAGATCGACAGGAAGTGCAAAATGGCTAAACAGGGATGGCTAGAGGACAAATGTAAGGATGTAGAAGCTTATCTCACTAGGGGTAAGATAGATACTGCCTACAGGAAAATTAAAGAGACCTTTGGAGAGAAGAGAACCACGTGTATGAATATCAAGAGCTCAGATGGCAACCCAGTTCTAAGCAAAGAAGGGAAGGCAGAAAAGTGGAAGGAGTATGTAGAAGGTTTATACAAGGGCGATGTACTTGAGGGCAATATTAGGGAAATGGAAGAGGATGTAGATGATGACGAAATGGGAGATACGATACTGCGTGAAGAGTTTGACAGAGCACTGAAAGACCTGAGTCGAAACAAGGCCCCCGGAGTAGACAACATTCCATTAGAACTACTGATGGCCTTGGGAGAACCAGTCCTGACAAAACTCTACCAGCTGGTGAGCAAGATGTATGAGACAGGCGAAATACCCTCAGACTTCAAGAAGAATATAATAATTCCAATCCCAAAGAAAGCAGGTGCTGACAGATGTGAAAATTACCGAACTATCAGTTTAATAAGCCACGGCTGCAAAATACTAATGCGAATTCTTTACAGACGAATGGAAAAACTGATAGATGCGGACCTCGGGGAGGATCAGTTTGGATTCCGTCAAAATGTTGGAACACGTGAGGCAATACTGACCTTACGACTTATCTTAGAAGAAAGATTAAGAAAAGGCAAACCTACGTTTCTAGCATTTGTAGACTTAGAGAAAGCTTTTGACAATGTTGACTGGAATACTCTATTTCAAATTCTAAAGGTGGCAGGGGTAAAATACAGGGAGCGAAAGGCTATTTACAATTTGTATAGAAACCAGATGGCAGTCATAAGAGTCGAGGGGCATGAAAGGGAAGCAGTGGTTGGAAAAGGAGTGAGACAGGGTTGTAGCCTCTCCCCGATGTTATTCAATCTGTATACTGAGCAAGCAGTAAAGGAAACAAAAGAAAAGTTCGGAGTAGGTATTAAAATTCATGGAGACGAAGTAAAAACTTTGAGGTTCGCCGATGACATTGTAATTCTGTCAGAGACGGCAAAGGACTTGGAAGAGCAGTTGAACGGAATGGACAGTGTCTTGAAAGGAGGATATAAGATGAACATTAACAAAAGCAAAACGAGGATAATGGAATGTAGTCAAAGTAAATCGGGTGATGCTGAGGGAATTAGATTAGGAAATGAGACACTTAAAGTAGTAAAGGAGTTTTGCTATTTAGGAAGTAAAATAACTGATGATGGTCGAAGTAGAGAGGATATAAAATGTAGACTGGCAATGGCAAGGAAGGCGTTTCTGGAGAAGAGAAATTTGTTAACATCGAATATAGATTTATGTATCAGGAAGTCGTTTCTGAAAGTATTTGTTTGGAGTGTAGCCATGTATGGAAGTGAAACATGGACGATAAATAGTTTGGACAAGAAGAGAATAGAAGCTTTCGAAATGTGGTGCTACAGAAGAATGCTGAAGATTAAATGGGTAGATCACATAACTAATGAGGAAGTATTGAATAGGATTGGGGAGAAGAGAAGTTTGTGGCACAACTTGACTAGAAGAAGGGATCGGTTGGTATGACATGTTTTGAGGCATCAAGGGATCACAAATTTAGCATTGGAGGGCAGCGTGGAGGGTAAAAATCGTAGAGGGAGACCGAGAGATGAGTACACTAAGCAGATTCAGAAGGATGTAGGTTGCAGTAGGTACTGGGAGATGAAGCAGCTTGCACAGGATAGAGTAGCATGGAGAGCTGCATCAAACCAGTCTCAGGACTGAAGACAACAACAACAACAACAAGCCTATAGACCGATGACTTGAGCAGTTTTCCCCGTAGGAACTTACCGCAAATTTCCAAAACTATTTTGCGAGCATGGAAAATCAGAGAGAAACTATCATTTACACGGCTATAAGTTACCATAAAGACAGTGTACCATTAACTTTAATAACACTTTTGTCTTGATCACTGTTTTTATTGGCTTTGTTATACCTTATGATTTTCTACTTTACACCATTTCAAAGGATCAAATATATATAACATAATGTCTTATGGACCAAATATATAGATACACAGTATCTTATCAGTCGTAATGTTGTGAGACTTAAATGTATAACCTCCACAGTGCTGTCGCTCCAAATGACGGCAGGTAAAGTTCTCGAGGTATTTGCCCTTCCAGCAGAGGGTACTGCGAGAATCGTCAGCAGAAATCACTCGTTTCCAGTCATCCATTGTCCATTGACGTCTCTCTTTACACTCCATGAAGTATCTCACAGCACTGACCGCAGAAATGTGTGGCTTGTAATGAGCTGCTCGGCCATGGTGCCAATTTTCATTAGCTCCCTACGCACAGTCATCGGGCTAGATGGACTGCTGCTCCTCTTTGAAACTCACGAGTGATTTCTTCCGCTGATTTCAGGCGATTTTTGCAACCTTCTTTCGTGATGCTCGACTGTCGCTGTTAGTCAGTACACGAGGTCTGCTGGTTTTGATTGGGCCCTGGTTATTCCTTCACGTCTCCATTTCAAAAAATGGTTCAAATGGCTCTGAGCACTAGGAGACTTAACATCTGAGGTCATCAGTCCCCTAGAACTTAGAACTACTTAAATCTAACTAACCTAAGGACATCACACACAGCCATGCCCGAGGCAGGATTCGAACCTGCGACCGTAGTGGTCACGTGTTTCCAGACTGTAGCGCCTAGAAACGCTCGGCCACTCCGGCCGGCGTCTCCACTTCACAATCACATCGCCAACCGTCTACTTGAGCAGCTTCAGAGGGGTGATGGATTTGTTAGTCAGATGACATCCGTGGCCTATATCCGGGCCGCTCAAACTTTGCACTTGACTTATGCGTTTCAAGTTGGCGGCGTAGTAGGGTAACAAGTGAAGAACGATAAGCGCGAGGCGCTAGGTTCGGGACGTGAGCCAATGTCTGCCGCTCGTGACATTAAGCTCCCGCGTTGTGGGCTTCGTACGGTATGAACACAAGTATGGTTTCTACCGTGTGCTTGCGTTGTACTGTGCTTTATTTCGCTGTGATTTAAAAAATTCTGATAGAAATAAAGATCTGATAGGAAAATGTTGGTGGTTCAAATTACATCAGAAGATTCCGCCGCAACGAAAAGCGCCATGCGGCCCCGGTATCTCAGTGGTCAGCGCGACAGAATGTCAATCATGAGAGACCGGGTTCGATTCCCGGCTGCGTCGCAGATTTACTCCACTCAGGGACTGTGTGTGGTGTTGTTCTGATCATTATCATTTCATCACCATCGGCGCGCAAGTCGCCGAAGTGGCGTCAAATCGAAAGACTTGCACACGGCGAACGGTCTACCCGACGGGAGGCCCTAGTCACACGACATTAATTAACCTAAAACGCCTTTGTTTTAATGATGTCCACCCCATATCGTGTACCACTTCAATAACACTCTATTCAGTTGTAGTACAAAACGTGCTGCCCTTCTTTGAACTTTTTCGATGTACTCCGTCAATCCTATCTAGTAAGGATCCCACACCGCTCAGCAAAATTCTAAAAGAGGACGGACAAGCGTAGTGTAGGCATCTCTTTAGTAGATCTGTTACATGTTGTAAATGTCCTGCCAATAGAACGCCTTCCCCACATTTTCTGTGTGTTCCTCCCAACTTAAGTTGATCGTAATTGTAATGCCTAGGTACTTAGTTGAATTTAACGGCCTTTAGATTTGACTGATTTATCTTGTAACCGACGTTTAACGAATCCCTTTTACACTTTTCGTTATTTGGGGTCAACTGCCAATTGCTAAGAATCTGCAAACAATCTATGAGGCCAACCGTTGGTGGCCGAGCGGTTCTAGGCGCTCCAGTCTGGAACCACGCGACCACTACGGTCGCAGGTTCGAATCCTGCCTCGGGCATGGATGTGTGTGTCAATAGATCGTTTTCATCATAATGTTCGAATAGAATATGTTACAAAATCTTACAGCAAATCGACGTCGTGATAAGGGTCTGTTATTCAGCGGGTTACTTCCATTTTATTACTTGAGCATTGCTGTAACTTGTGCAACTTTCTAGTCTTTAGGTACGAATCTTCCGTCGAGCGATTGGTTGTATGTAATTGTTATATATAATGAGGAATTATATCAGCATACTCTGAAAGGAACCTAATTGGTGTACAGTGTGTACCGGTAGACAAAAATGGCTCTGACCACTATGGGACTTAACATCTATGGTCATCAGTCTGTACCGGTAGACTTGCTTTTATTAAGTGAATAAAGTTGCTCTCTCCAGAGAGGATATCTATTACGGAGTTAGCAGCGGTTCCTGATCAGAATCCTGGAATATTTACTTCACCTCTTTGGTGAAAAGGATTTCGAAAAACTGTGCTTAGTAACTCCGCTTTAAAGGCACTCTTATAGGTAACATAATCATAGATCTTTTGAAGGAAAGACTGAAGCGACAAAGAAACTGGTATAGGCGTGCGTATTCAAATACAGAGATATGTAAACACGAAGAATACGCGCTGCGGTCAGCAACGCCTAGATAAGACAAGAAGACCTGTCTGACGCAGTTGTTAGATCGGTTACGGTTGCTCCAGTGGCAGGTTATCAAGATGAAAGTGAGTTTGAAGGTGATGTTATAGTCGGCGCACGAGCGATGGGACACAGCATCTCCGAGGTAGCGATGAAGTGGGAATTTTCCCATACAACCATGTCACGAGTGCTCCGTGAATGTCAGGAATCCGATAAAACAACAAATTTCCGACATCGCTGCTGCCGGAAAAAGATCCTGTAAGAACAGGACCAACGACGACTGAAGAGAATCATTCAACGTGACGGAAGTGCAACCCTTCCGCAAATTTCAATTCTGAACCGTCAGCAAGTGTCGGCGTGCGAACCGTTCAAACTAACAGCGTCGATTTTTCGGAGCCAAAGGCCCACCCGTGTACCCTTGATGACTGCTCGACACAAAGCTTTAGCCTCGCTTGGCAGCCAGCTGGAGTGGACGAGTGGTTCTAGGCGCTACAGTCTGCAACGGCGCTGCCGCTACGGTCGCAGGTTCGAATCCTGCCTCGGGCATGGATGTGTGTGATGTCCTTAGGTTAGTTAGGTTTACGTAGTTCTAAGTTCTAGGGGACTGATGACCTCAGATGTTAAGTCCCATAGTTCTCAGAGCCATTTCAACCATTTTGAACCTCGCTTGGGCCCGTCAACGCCGACTGTTCTATTCTAGCTGGTGGAGACTCTGTAGTAGCGTGGGGCGTGTGCAGTTGGAGTGATATGGGACCCCTGATACTTCCAGGTACGAATCTGACAGGAGACACGTACGTAAGCATCCTGTATGATCACCTGCATCATATTTATGTCCAAAGTGCATTACGATGGACTTAGGCAATTCCAGCAGGACAATACGACACCCCACACGTCCAGAATTACTACAGAGTGGCTCCAGGAACACTGATTTAAATTTATATATACTAAGATGGTATCTGTTCTTTCGGATATGTCCTAACCGAACTTCAAGGAATCATTCCACACCCACAAAGGAAGAAAATATGTTATGTGGACATGTGTCCGGAAACGCTTACTTCCCATGTAAGAGCTCATTTTATTACTTCTCTTCAAATCACATTAATCATGAAATGGTAACACACAGCAACAGAACGTACCAGCGTGAATTCAAACACTTTGTCACAGGAAATGTTCAAAATGTCCTCCGTTAGCGAGGATATATGCATCCAGCCTCCGTCGCATGGAATCCCTGATGCGCTGATGCAGCCCTGGAGAATGGCGTATTGTATCACAGCCGTCCACAATACGAGCACGAAGAGTCTCTACGTTTGGTACCGGGGTTGCGTAGACAAGAGCTTTCAAATGCCGCCATATATGAAAGTCAAGAGGGTTGAGGTCAGGAGAGCGTGGAGGCCATGGAATTGGTCCGCCTCCACCAATCCATCGGTCACCGAATCTGTTGTTGAGAAGCGTACGAACACTTCGACTGAAATGTGCAGGAGCTCCATCATGCATGAACCACATGTTGTGTCGTACTTGTAAAGGCACATGTTCTAGCAGCACATGTAGAATATCCCGCATGAAATCATGATAACGTGCTCCATTGAGCGCAGGTGGAAGAACATGCGGTCCAATCGAGACATCACCAACAATGCCTGCACAAACGTTCAAAGAAAATCTGTGTTGGTGACGTGATTGCACAATTGCGTGCGAATTCTTGTCAGACCACACATGTCGTTTAGAATTTTTGCAATTGATCGCGTTGGAATGAAGCCTCATCCGTAAAGAGATCATTTGCACTGAAATGTGGTTTGACACATTGTTGGATGAACCATTCGCAGAAGTGTGCCCGTTAGGCCAATCAGCTGCTGATAGTGCCTGCACACGCTGTACATGGTACGGAAACAACTGGTTCTCCAGTAGCAGTCTCCATACAGTGACGTGGTCAACGTTACCTTGCACAGCAGCAACTTCTCTGACGCTGACATTAGGGTTATCGTCAACTGCACGAAGAATTGCCTCTTGTAGGTGTCCTCGTCGTTCTAGGTCTTCCCCAGTCGCGAGTTATAGGCTGGAATGCTCCGTGCTCCCTAAGACGCCGATCGATTGCTTCGAACGTCTTCCTGTCGGGACACCTTCTTTCTGGAAATCTGTCTCGATACAAACGTACCGTGCCACGGCTATTGCCCCGTGCTAATCCATACATCAGATGGGCATCTGCCAACTCCACATTTGTAAACATTGCACTGACTGCAAAACCACGTTCGTGATGAACACTAACCTGTTGATGCTACGTACTGATGTGCTTGGTGCTAGTACTGTAGAGCAATGAGTCGCATGTCAACACAAGCACCGAAGTCAACATTACCTTCCTTCAATTGGGCCAACTGGCGATGAATGGAGGAAGTACAGTACATAATAACGAAACTAAAATGAGCTCTAACATGGGAGTTAAGTGTTTCCGGACACAAGTCCACATAACATCTTTTCTTTATTAGTGTGTGAGGAATGTTTCTCGAAAGTTTGGCCGTACCTTTTTGTAACACCCTGTATTAAGTTAAGGCTCATCGGCCACTTGACCATCTTCTTCTTCTGTGCGAATGTACAAACAGTGCCCGAACACTTACGGGAATCGGCAACGTGCTGCGAGTAATGAGTATAATGGGCGGGGGCACTACGAATGTAGTGCGGGACAATACGTTGAGAATTTGGGTTTCGCGGGAGGCGTGCCAGAGATAAATCCCTGCAGTCGCGCTATCCTCTGTTTCCTCGGTGGTTCAGATGGATAGTGTGTCTGCCATGTAAGCAGGAGATCCCGGGTTCGAGTCCCGGTCGGGGCACACATTTTCATCTGACCCCATTGACGCCTGTAAGCATCCAAGGGTGTTCATTTCATTGTAACTTCTGAATTTAAACACTTCCGCCCGCCACCGGCTCTCCAGACATGAACATTATTGAGCATATCTAGGATGCCTTGCAACGTGCTGTTCAGAATTGACCTCCACCCCCTCGTACTCTTTACGAACTTATGGACAGACCTGCAGGTTAATTCGTTCCAGCACTATTTCTCGCATTAGTCGAGTCCATGCCACATCGTGTTGCGGGTCTTCTGCGTGCTCGCGAGGTCCCTACAAGATGTTTGGCTGGTATATCAGTCGCTGTGGCTCTTCGTTGTGTAACCACCATTTGAGTGCGTAATAGGAATCATCAACTACATATTTTTTTGCCAGTTTACTAATACTCAGCGTCACCGGTTCAGATCCGGTCCAACTGTGGTGGACAAGTGAGAAGAGACTCAAAGTAACTGCTGAATAACAGCCGAGCATAGCAATTTGAAGGCTTGGCGTGCCACCCTCCGACAGTGGAGTAGATTTGGCCACTGTTTCTATGTTTCGATACAGTGTATCGATACGTGGAACTGTTTCAGTGTTTCGGAACGGCTGTGGTTCACTCTTTCGAAACAGTGGTGTTTCATTCTGCCCTTGTCTCGGATAACCGGACCAGATTCGATCTCGAGTCAGACACAGAAACTGTATCGCTGTTTCAAAATAAGGCTGTTTCAGTCCACCTGTGCTTGGAACGGACTAATTGTACCGAAACAGTGATGTTTCATTCCGCTCTGTGTCGGACGAGATTCGGGCTCGGCACAGGTACTGAAACACAACATACCACTTCATGAAACACTTTCAATAGTGTCGAAATCGTTTTGACAAGCAATAGCATGAAGTTTACGATATCCAAAAATAAAGCTTCGTTTCTAGCTGACTGTCCTATTCCGAAATGGCGTAACATCTGCTTTATAAACACTAACCAAACAATAAAACAACGCATACTATTCACATTCAAAATAATAAATTTGTGAAAACCATACAGTTAAATTACGCTTCTCTGTTCATGTACAGTAATTATGTTAAGAAACGCAAATAAGCCTACAACATTTTGAATAAAAAAAGGCGTAGAGTGACAGTTATTAGGCACATACATAAATTTGATGTTGGTATAAGCAATCTGTTTGACATCACTGACAGTGTAATGTTCAAAGGGAAGGGCTGGGAAGCAGGGTGAATTTATGGTAACGGTTCGAAACATTTTGAAAGACAAAAATTTTTCTGATATAGTTTGTTATTTATTCGAATTATTTGTGAGTCTATAGTCACCGTGCCTATTATCCACAATGATTCCCTTTGTGTGCATGGAAATTAGCAGGATGGGTATATTACCCATACTAACGGAATGTGGGAATCCCAGTAACATATCCGTTGTTTCTGCAGTTTGCTCCCACCTCCAGTTCCGTGGTTCTTCTGTCTTCAACTATGGCTGTCCTCAGCCAACTGAAAAGTATGAAAGTCACACGACACGAAAGCAGCGCATATGCTGCAGGCGCTCTCACACCTCATTTGTGTTTATGTGGACATACTTATACAGTAGACATTCAAGATGATAAAATGTGTAGGTTTATTAGATTACAAAACACAAACTGTTTCCAAACACCGTATGGATTCATTATATTGTACTGTTTCATTTGCTTCGAAATAGTGTTATTGTACGATAGCGTGAACATACTCATACATCAAATCTTTTTCTTCAGTTATATATTCCAATTTTGCCAAAAGAACATACGAGAACATTTGTGTAATAGGCTAATTTACTGGCATTTAGCATGGCTTCCTCACTTGATACGGTTGTGAAATAAGATATTTGACCAAATCACGGGTTTTAAACTTGGCAGTGTGGAATTTGCGGTGCGACGCTGACTGGCAGAAGCCGTCACTCCTGCGTTGCGAGGCGCGGCGCCACGCCGCTGACAGGCGGTAGGGGGTGTGGCGTGCCGGCCGCCGCCCGCCATTGTCCACAGCTTGCAGCGGCACGCGCCGGCCAGCCAAAGGCAACGCCCGCGCCGCTCAGCTTTTGTCCTCGTCTCCGCTTGCGCCGCGCCGGCTAACGGGAAACTGTCCCCTGCACTCTGCTACACTTGTTCCACTCGAACGTTCTCATTTCACGCCGGTGCCCATTAACATTGCAACGCAGGGAAGAATAGCAAACACGAAATTACATTTCACTGCACCATTACGCGCAGCCCACCGTTAAGCCGTCGGGAGACGGGCTGTGCGTTGAGCGTACCGAGCGAGACTCACGAGAAAGTCAGGCCGCGGCGCGTACGTCACGAGGTCTCTCGCTCACTCAACTCAGCAGAACAAGCTGCATTCCTACAACTCACAGTACGCAATTTGCTGTTTACGTACAAACGAGAATTGCATCTTCTACTGGAATCCGGTATTGTGGAGTCTTACTGGTTATTAGACCTCCAACGATCGGAAGTCCGCACGCCTACTGATAATTTGTTACGGCTATACTGCGGTGCAACAAAATTAAAATTGTGACACAATGATTATGAGTAGCATGAGGTATCACATTTGCATGAAATGAGCATAGTTAAGCAGAAGAGACTAAATTCTGTAAACAAGCCGTTATAGCATTCGTGTCGAGCACAGATCTAAAATCAGAGTATACTGCAAAGTTGGGTATTTTATTGTGTTATTGCATTGTATTGTATGTTAATCAGGGACCTCGAAACAGAGAGAGGCTCCGTCCCCGCCGCAGCCGCAATGTTCCACAACCCCAAGACGACTACCGCAGTCCACTTCACCCCTCCGCCGCCCCTCATCGAACCCAGCGTTATTGTGCCGTTCGGCCCTCGGTGGACCCCCCAGGGAATCTCTCACACCAGACGAGTGTAACCCCTACGTTTGCGTCGTGGAGTAATGGTGGTGTACGCGTACGTGGAGAACTTGTTTGATCAGCAATTGCCGACATAGTGTAACTGAGGCGGGATAAGTGGAACCAGCCCGCATTCACCGAGGCAGATGGAAAACCGCCTAAAATCATCTACAGACTGGCCAGTTCACGGCACCTCGACACAAGTCCGCCGGGTGGATTCGTGCCGGGGACCAGGCGCTCCTTCCCGCACGGAAGGCCGTGCGTTAGACCGCAAGGCCAACCGGGCGGGCATTGTGTTATTAGTAATCAGTAAGACGCTGCAATACCAGATTTCAGTAGAAGATTTAGTTCTCGTTAGTAAGTAAACACCTAGTTGCGAGTTAACTGGTTTAGAAACGCGCCGCCTATAATCCTCGTGGGACTCACTGCCGAGTTTCTGACGTCATAGCGGGGATAGGCACGTTGGGGAGTGTTCCGAACGCGCAGAGCGATGTTTAGCACGTCAGATATTCTGAACGTGCGCTAGAACGTAGACCAGTGACATGGAAGAACATCACATACGTCACATGGATTCCATGTCTCTTCAGTGTTCTGTCGGATTTCGGTTGAAGCCCATATGTATATTTACGTATGCTGTTTCTAACCGCCATCATATTGACGATAGCTGGCCTCTGTGGCCGAGTGGTTCTAGGCGCTTCAGTCCGGAACCGCGCTGCTGCTACGGTCGCAGGTTCGAATCCTGCCTCGGGCATGGATGTGTGTGAGGTCCTTAGGTTAGTTAAGTTTAAGCAATTCCAGGGGACTAATGACCTCAAAGTCCCATAGTGCTCAGAGCCATTTGAACCATTTTGCAATGCTCTAGGTACTAATAACATATCAACGATTAAAGTTTTCAGTTAATAACAACTCTACGGTTAAAGCTTTCGCGAGACGGCAATACGCTAAGCACGGTCGCAAAGCACTCACGGTCGGTACAGTGCAGTGAATTGAGTCGCGGGATTGCAAGGTATCAGCCGATCTGTCCGCGTGTTACTGCATTCTCTTTTTTTTTTACTGTCCTTCGCGTTTTCTGGTCCGTTCTGATGCTTTCTTATTAGTTTCATAGGAGTATATTCTATAATATTCAGTGTTATGTAAATATAAGGGCGCTCTTTCTGAGGAGTGAGTTCGTTCCATTAGCTTGATCTACAAGACAGCTTGTATTGCTTGCAGTAAAATATTTTGCACGTTTTTGTTTTAAGTTTTGTATTTCACATGTTGTAAGGATTCAACTGCTGAATAGGAACGGTGATCACGTGAGAATGACTTTACGATTTTAATAAAAAGTGAGAATGTCTCGGAGCCAGAACCGCGCTACAGTAGTTTGAGGTGTATTGAAATGAATTCACGTTGTTATCTCAGCGACCAAATCCGCATGATATAAATCCTGTGGAACCCATGTGGGTCCTATCTTGTACCATCACCGCGCACGCAATTCAGTGGCCAGTTATTTACGCCAATTACGTTACCTGTGGGTAGGAATCTAATGCCACATATTTCCACAAACCTGCCATCGAACTGTCGGATCCCTAATACGCAGAATCGGTGATTTATTTCGTTTTAAAGAGGACAAACAAGTTATTAAACAGGTGGTCATAATGTTTCGGCTCACCCGTGTATGTGTCTTTTCTGGAGGAAATGTCAAGTTTTGCTTCCCACCCAGCACCTAGCAACTCCCAGCTGCCCGCTAGCTGCCAGTTTACACGATGAAGTCATAGGACCCTGAGCAAAAGCTCGGATTGCGGAGGAAGGCAAGTGAAGTGGGACGTGTCTTATTTAAAGGAACCATCCCAGCATTCGCCATAAATGATTCAGTGCAACAAGCGTTAACCTGAACCTCTACGACCAGCCTCGTCGGGCCTTGGGAACTTGAGCACAAGCCCCGATGGGGAGGAAGGGGAATGAAGTAGACAGTGTCTCATTCAAAGGAATCATTCCAGTCTTCCCCATAGCCAGAGATAACCTGATTCTGCATATCCAGCCGGGGCGGGCCATGTATCGCGACTCTCCGAATACTAGTCTACATCTACATCTACAGCTACATGGATAATCTGCAAATCACATTTAAGTGCCTGGCAGAGGGCTGATCGAACCACCTTCACAATTCTCTATTATTCCAGTCTCGTATAGCGGACGGAAAGAATGAACAACTATATCTTTCCGTACGAGCTCCGATTTCCCTTATTTTATCTTGGTGATTGTTCCTCCGTATGTAGGTCGGCGTCAACGACATATTTTCGCATTCGGTGGAGAAAGCTGATGATTGGAATTTCGTGAGAACATTCCGTCACAACGAAAAACGCCTTTCTTTTAATGATATCCAGCCCAGAACCTGTATCATCTCTGTGACACTCTCTCCCATATTTCACGATAATACAAAACGTGCTGCCTTTATTTGAACTTTTTCGATGTTCTCCGTCAGTCCTGTCTGGTAAGGATCCCACACCGCGCAGCAGTATTCTAAAGGAGAACGGACAAGCGTAGGGTAGGCAGTCTCCTTAATAGGTCTGTTACACTTTCTAAGTGTCCTGGCAATAAAACGCAGCCTTTGGTTTGTCTTCCCCACAACATTTTCTATGTGTTTCTCCCAATTTACGTAGCTCGTAATTATAATTCGTAGGTATTTAGTTGAATTTACGGCTTTTAGATTAGACTGATTTATCGTGTAACCAAAGTTTAACGTGTTCCTTTTAGCACTCATTCGGATGACCTCACACTTTTCGTTATTCGGGGTCAACTGCCACTTTTCGCACTATTCAGCAATTTTTGTAAATCGCTTTGCAGTTTGTTTTGATCTTCTGATGACTTTATTAGTCGATAGACGACAGTGTCATCTGCAAACAACCGAAGGCGGCTGCTCAGGTTGTCTCCCAAATCGTTTATATAGATAAGGAACAGCAAAGGACCTTTAACACTACCTTGTGGAATGCAAGAAATCACTTCTGCTTTACTCGATGACTTTCCGTCAGTTACTACTAACTGTGACCTCTCTCACAGGAAATCACAAATCCAGTCATGTAACTCAGACGATATTGCATAAGCAAGCAATTTCACTACAAGCCGCTTGTGTGGTACAGTGTCAAAAGCTTTCCGGAAATCCAGGCATCCGGAATCGTTCTGAAATCCCTTGTAAATAGCACTCAACACTTGAAGTAAATAAAGAGATAGTTGTGTTTCACAGGAACGATGTTTTCTAAACCCATGTTGACTGTGTGTCAATAAATAGTTTTTTTCGAGATAATTCATAATGTTCGAGCGCAATATATGTTCCAAAATCCTGCTGCATATCGACGTTAACGATATGGGCCTGGCCGGCCGGAGTCGCCGAGCGGTTCTAGGCGCTACAACAGTCTGGAACCCTGCCTCCTGCATTCCTCGGGCATGGATGTGTGTTATGTCTTTAGGTTAGTTAGGGGACTGATGAGTTCAGAAGTTAAGTCCCATAGTGCTCAGAGACATTTGAACCATTTGATATGCGCCTGTAATTTAGTGGATTACTCCCACTACCTTTCTTGAATATTGGTGTGATCTGTGCAACTTTCCAGTCTTTGGGTACGGTGTCAACAAAATATTTTCGCATTCGGTGGAGAAAGCTAATGATCGGAATTTCGTGAGAACATTCCGTCACAACGAAAAACGCCTTTCTTTTAACGATTTCCAGCCCAAATGCTGTATCATTTCTGTTAAACTCTCTCCCATATTTCGCGATAATATGCCACTGCATCACCTCGCCCGCCTCCCCCCTTCCCCCCTCCCAGCTGCTGTAGGGACCCTACCGCTGCTACTCTACTCACGCTGACCCGCTATCTGCGCCTGCGCATCTCCTCGCCTCTGCTCCACACGACTCCGGTCGCGCTGTGCTGTACCGGGCAGCCAGCGGCCTGGTCTCCGCTCGTGCGTGTCCATCTGGCGCGCGCATCTGGCCGCGTGTCTCAGCCGCTGCTCCCTATCCATCCCTCCATCTGTCGCTGTCACGACTTGATGGCGTCGTTACGGCAGTCTATTCCGCAACTTCTAACCAAGTCCCAATTCGTACGCCGGCCGTACCACACGTAGCTTCCAGAATGGTTATTTAACTCCCCAGCGGGGTGGGCGCTGATTTGAAATCGCCCGACAGAATAAACTGTCTCCGAATTATCGCCATGTCTCAGGAACCGCGATCCCGGCTGTTACAATCAGTGAACCAACACTGTCTGGATCACTGTTTTTTTTTAAAAAAAATTTTTTTATTAATGATTGCCGGAATCAGTCTGCCGAACAGATCATCTGCAGATCCGATGCCGCGATGTGCAGTTTGTTTGGATGACATACCAAAAAAATGGTTCAAATGGCTCTGAGCACTATGGGACTTAACTGCTGTGGTCATCAGTCCCCTAGAACTTAGAACTACTTAAACCTGACTAACCAAAGGACGTCACACACATCCATGCCCGAGGCAGGATTCGAACCTGCGACCGTAGCGGTCGTGCGGTTCCAGACTGTAGCGCCGTTAATCGCGCGGCCACCTCGGCCGGCTGATAAAATACCACTGTTGACCAATTGTGGCGCCAGTCGCTACACATGCTACAAAATACGAACGTAGTCTCATATGCAAATGCCGTTAGGCGATATTTGTGAGTCTGACATGCGATGTCTCCAAATAACATCTTTTCAAATATTGTATGACATACTGTTTTTCTTGTATTGCTCACTTACATGAGATATCTTAGCACATTTTATCTGATGATGATGATGACTCGAATCGCGTCATAAATAAAGTTTTTAGCGATCAAGACATTTCCTTAGAATTACTGCATACCGTTCGAGTGCCGGTCGGAGTGGCCGTGCGGTTCCAGACGCTAATGTCTGGAACCGAGCGACCGCTACGGTCGTAGGTTCGAATCCTGCCTCGGGCGTGGATGTGTGTGGTGTCCTTAGGTTAGTTAGGTTGAAGTAGTTTTAAGTTCTAGGCGACTGATGACCTCAGAAGTTAAGTCGCATAGTGCTCAGAGCCATTTGAACCATTTGAACTGGTCGAGTCTTTGGCATCGCCATCAGATAGGACTAAAGGAAGAGATTGCAGCAGTTCAAACATTTGCTGCTAGAGTTGTTACTGACAGGTTAGACCAGCACGCGAGTATTACGGAGATGCTTCGTGTCTCTAATGGGAACCACTTGAGGGAAAGCAACTAATGAGAAATTTAGTGAACGGGCATTTGCGGCTGACTGCAGAACGATTGTGCTAGTGGCAATGTACATTTCGCGTAAGAAACACGAAGAGAAAATAGGGTAAATTAGGTCTCGTATTGAGGCTTTCCTGAGCCGTGGTAAAATTTGCGGTTTTGAAGAGCGCGCCGCAGCGCGTAGTGTAAAGCAGTCGCCTTCTGTTTCTGGCGGTGGCGCCGCTGAGGCAATCGCAGCTTTGGTGTCTCCCTCTGGTGGCAAAGGGGAAAAGTTGCCTGTTCACATGCACTTAAGGGGCGCTATCAGCTCTGCGGGTCTATGCTGTCAGCCAGCCCGCCTTGTATGAGGTGATTAAAATTACAATAAAGAAAGAAAAAAACTGTGCGGGCGGTCAGTCTCGGCGAGCCTGGTCAGTTGGTCAGCCGGGTCAGTGTGGGGCAATCAGTGTCTGTCTGTCGTCCGGAGTGCTAGTATGTGTTAGGCCGCCAGTCTGCTCGAGTTTCTTCAGGCAATGGTTATTGGCGGTTGGATCGATCGGTTGGTCGGACGCGTACTGGGACACAAGATGACTTGTCCGTCTTGAGCGTCGGCGCGTATGAGGTCGCCACATCAGTCCAGTGGGCCGCGCCGTATAGCGAAGGATAGTGGCTTCGCGGCCGACACGAGAGCAACAGGAGACAACCCACGACATCGGACTGGCCGGCGCGATCTGCGACGCCGTGAGACGGGAGATCGGCGTGCCTTCCTGCGTCCGCTGAAGCGGCTGGCGGCGGACGATTCAGGAGAGCGTATTGGGGGTGCTGCGCCAGAAACCGCATTTATTAGAAGTTAAGTGATTAGTGATATGTTGTTTCAGTTACTTGTTAAATGTTTTTACCTTGCCTATCATCTTGCGAGGTGGTATATGTGTAATGTAGAGCATGTTGGTACATTTTATGTGAAACTGCATTTCATGGATTTTATGTAAATGGTCATTTTAGCGTATAAAGTTGCCACCCTTCCACCGTAAGTGTTCTTTTAAAAAGAAGTTGCACTTCCGGTGGCAAATAATTTTAATGTGAGTGTTTTGTACCATTTCAATCCCTCTTACGGGGTTAATAGTTTATGTGTTTGTGTGAGCTGTTATAATTTTTAGTTTAAAATAATCTGGTGTGTTGCAAATTTGTACTAGTGTAGTCTTTCAAAGGTTGTGACTACGGCCGTGTTAAAAGGGAGCGACAACGTTCTCAGCCTGAATGCTCAAAAAAAAAAAAAAAAAATAAAAAAAAATAAAATAAAATAAAAAATATAAAAAAAATATTTCTGCCTCTGAATAAATTGTAACTTGATGTTTACAGAGTGCTTTCTGATTATAATTTTAAATTTGTTTCAAAAGAAAAAAAAGGACTTTTAGGAATAAAATTTCCATTTATTGAAAAAAATGTTTTTTTGTATCATCAGTTACTCATTGGCAACTACTCCCACGCGCACAGAGCGTGATTAAGTGTGCTAATGTTCTTGTGAATCGCTAGTAAATAAAGTAAATTCTTAAGAAAAGTTTTGAAAGTAAATTCACGGTTCAGTGCCGATAGCCGTTTTTCCTTCGTTCGATTTGAGACTAGGACAGGAAAGGAAATAACCAATAGCGGTAGAAGCTACTCTCAGGCATGCAGTGTCTGCGGAGTATGTGTGTAGATGTAGATGTAGATTATTTAGTTTCTAATACAGCACAGCTGAATTTAAGTTACTGAGACACTAATTTATTCACATCCCTCATTCCACTGCCACTTTTGTTTCATTCTGAACCACGTTTGAGTATTTTGTAATTATCGCCTGAAGGGTAAAATGAAAAACAGATGGGCACATTTGTATTTCAATCATGAAAGGAAATTTTTTTTAAAGATCGTCACTGTTATCAGTATTTTGTAAAATTGTAATACTGTTTATATAAGTTACGAATAACAATATTTTTTTTTAATTTGAAACGCTAGCATTAGTGCATGAACATCTGCCTCACATAGCCCACCCAATACAAAGATACTTTGCATTTTGTACGGCGATAGCTACAGTATGCCGTCTTGGTTTTTGCTCGTGATGTAAGGAGCGTTCTTGCTCGCTGTTGTTTCTACTTCGCGTAACATATTGCCGAAATGTCGCAATTTTGTGTTTTACGTGACGAAATGGCTCCTCAACGAGAAATAACAGGCAGTGACGTCACAAAACTGGTACAATACCACGCCAACGTTAGCTAACTAGTCCAGTGTGCCGCCAGCTCCAGTATCACTGTGGCCTCATCTGCTGGTACGTTTAGCTACAACTGATTTGAGGCGTTAATCGTGTCTGAAACAGTGCATCTGTCCTTCGAAGCGAATTGTTAAGTTCTACATGTACATCTACGTCTACATGGATACTCTGCAAATCACATTTAAGTGCCTGGCAGAGGGTTCATCGAACCACCTTCACAATTCTCTATTATTCCAATCTTGTATAGCGGACCGAAAGAATAAACAACTACATCTTTCCTTACGAGCTCCGATTTCCCTAATTTTATCTTGGTGATTGTTCCTCCGTATGTAGGTCGGTGTCAACCAAATATTTTCGCATTTTATGGAGAAAGCTGATGATTGGAATTTCGTGAGAACATTCCGTCACAACGAAAAACGACTTTCTTTTAATGATCTCCAGCCCAAATCCTGTATCATTTCTGTGACACTCTCTCCCATATTTCAAGATAATACAAAACGTGCTGCCTTTCTTTGAACTTTTTCGATGTACTCCGTCAGTCCTGTCTGGTAAGGATCCCACACCGCGCAGCTGTATTCTAAAAGAGAACGGACAAGCGTAGGGTAGGCAGTCTCCTTAATAGGTCTGTTACACTTTCTAAGTGTCCTGGCAATAAAACGCAGACTTTGGTTAGTCTTCCCCACAACATTTTCTATGTGTTCCTCCCAATTTACATGGTTCGTAATTGTAATTCCTAGGTATTTAGTTGAATTTACGGCTTTTAGATTAGACTGATTTATCGTGTAACCGAAGTTTAACGTGTTCCTTTTAGCACTCATTCGGATGACCTCACACTTTTCGCTATTCGGGGTCAACTGCCACTTTTCGCACAATTCGGCAATTTTTGTAAATCGCTTTGCAGTTTGTTTTGATCTTATGATGACTTTGTTAGTCGATAAACGACAGCGTCATCTGCAAACAACCGAAGACGGCTGCTCAGGTTGTCTCCCAAATCGTTTATATAGATAAGGAACAGCAAAGGACCTTTAACACTACCTTGTGGAATGCAAAAAATCACTACAGCTTTACTCGATGACTTTCCGTCAGTTAGTACTAACTGTGACCTCTCTCACAGGAAATCACAAATCCAGTCATGTAACTCAGACGATATTGCATAAGCAAGCAATTTCACTACAAGCCGCTTGTGTGGTACAGTGTCAAAAGCCTTCCGGAAATCCAGGGATACGGAATCGATCTGAAATCTCTTGTCAGTAGCACTCAGCACTTCATGTGAATAAAGAGCTAGTTGCGTTTCACAGGAACGATGTTTTTTAAAGCTATGTTGACTGCTTGTCAATAGACCGTTTTCTTCGAGGTAATTCATAATGTTGAACACAATATATGTTCCAAAATCCTTTTGCATATCGACGTTAACGATATGGGCCTGTAATTTAGTGGATTACTCGTACTACCTTTCTTGAATATTGGTCTGACCTGTGCAACTTTCCAGTTTTTGGGTACGGATCTTTCGTTGAGGGAACGGTTGTATATGATTGTTAAGTATGGAGCTAATGCATCAGCATACTCCGAAAGGAACCTAATTGGTATACAGTCTGGACCAGAAGACTTGCTTTTATTGCCGGCCGCTGTGGCCAAGCGGTTCTAGGCGCTTAAGTTCGGTACCGCGCTGCTGCTACGGTCGCATGTTCGAATCCTGCGTCGGGCATGGATTTTTGTGATGTCCTTGGATTAGTTACATCTACATCTACATGACTACTCTGCAATTCACATTTAAGTGCTTGGCAGAGGGTTCATCGAACCACAATCATACTATCTCTCTTTCATTCCACTCCCGAAGAGCGCGCGGGAAAAACGAACACCTAAACCTTTCTGTTCGAGCTCTGATTTCTCTTATTTTATTTTGATGATCATTCCTACCTATGTAGGGTGGGCTCAACCAAATATTTTCGGATTCGGAAGAGAAAGTCGGTGACTGAAATTTCGTAAATAGATGCCGCCGCGACGAAAAACGTCTTTGCTTTAATGACTTCCATCCCAACTCGCGTATCATATCTGCCACACTCTCTCCCCTATTACGTGATAATACAGAACGAGCTGCCCTATTTTGCACCGTTTCGATGTCCTCCGTCAATCCCACCTGGTAAGGATCCCACACCACGCAGCAATATTCTAACAGAGGACGAACGCGTGTAGTGTAAGCTGTCTCTTTAGTGGACTTGTTGCATCTTCTAAGTGTCCTGCCAATGAAACGCAACCTTTGGCTCGCCTTCCCCACAATATTATCTATGTGGTCTTTCCAGCTGAAGTTGTTCGTGATTTTACTATTTATCGAGTAATCGAATTCCAACTGATTTCTTTTGGAACTCATGTGGATCACCTCACACTTTTCGTTATTTAGCGTCAACTGCCACCTGCCACACCATATAGCAATCTTTTCTAAATCGCTTTACAACTGATACTGGTATTCGGATGACCTTACTAGACTGTAAATTACAGCATCATCTGCGAACAACATAAGAGAACTGCTCAGATTGTCACCCAGGTCATTTATATAGATCAGGAACAGCAGAGGTCCCAGGACGCTTCCCTAGGGAACACCTAGTATCACTTCAGTTTTACTCGATGATTTGCCGTCTATTACTACGAACTGCGACCTTCCTGACAGGAAATCACGAATCCAGTCGCACAACTGAGACGATACCCCATAGGCCCGCAGCTTGATTAGCAGTCGCTTGTGAGGAACGGTGTCAAACGTTAGGTTTAAGTATTTCTAAGTCTAGCGGACTGGTGACCTCAGATCTTAAGCCCCATAGTGCTTAGAGCCATTTGAATCATTTTGAACTTGCCTTTATTAAGTGATTAAAGTAGCTTCACCACTCCGAGGATATTTACTTCTACGGTTCTCATGTTGGCAGCTGTTCTCGATTCGAATTCTGGAATATTTACTTCGTCTTCTTCCTTGAAGGCATTTCGGAAGGCTGTGTCTTGTAAGACTGCTTTGGCAGCACTGCCTTCGATAGTATCTCTATTGCTATCGTGCAGAGAAGCTCCTCCCCGTTTGCCCTGTGCCTGCTGCATCTCGGCCGCAGTGCAGAGGAGCAGTTGGCAAACAGCCGCGGGCGGCTGCTGGCTGCCTAGGGCCAGAGAAGCGCGGAAGTGCTGGTCCGGAGCGCCGAGCAGCCGAGCGCCCTCGTAAAGTACGGCGACCACTTTGCATACCGGACAGCAGGCTCGGAGGGGGGCTGGTCACGCCGCCCGCTACAAATCGCTGCCCCCTCCAGTACTGGAGTTCCAGCTCCAGGCACACGCCACCGCAGTCACGTAGCCGGCTGGTCGTCCGTTTAGCCAATACGCCAGCCCCGACAAACGGCCACGTTCGACAACGGCGTGCGAGATGACTGCCGTGGTAGCCAGTAAGGCTCGACTCACAGCTCACCGGACAGAAAGTTATATCATTCCACACTGTACCGGGTGTTTCAAAATGAATGTCGTGGTTTTTAACGCTTTGTAGCTTATGTTAGATTGAGCTTATAAATAACTATACTATACACTGAATCATAGCTAACACTTGGTTCAAGAATCGTGAAAGAAGGTTGTATACATGGAAGAAGTCTGGAGATATTAGAAGGTATCGGATAGATTATATAATGGTAAGACAAGAGATTTAGGAACCAGGTTTTAAATTGTAAGACATTTCCAGGAGCTGATCTGCACTCTGACCACAATCTATTGGTTATGAACAGTAGTTTAAAACTGAAGAAACTGCAAAAAGGTGGGAATTTAAGGAGATGGGACCTGGATAAAGTGACTAAACCAGAGGTTGTACAGAGTTTCAGAGAGAGCATAAGGGAACAATTGACAAGAATGGGGAAAAGAAATACAGTAGAAGAAGAATGGGTAGCTTTGAGGGATGAAGTAACGAAGGCAGCAGAGGATCAAGTAGGCAAAAAGACGAGGGCTAGTAGAAATCCTTGGGTAACAGAAGAAATATTGAATTTAATTGATGAAAGGAGAAAATACAAAAATGCAGTAAATGAAGCAGGAAAAAAGGAATACAAACGTCTCAAAAATGAGATCGACAGGAAGTGCAAAATGGCTAAGCAGGGATGGCTAGAGGACAAACGTAAGGATGTAGAGGCTTATCTCACTAGGGGTAAGACAGATACTGCCTACACGAAAATTAAAAAGATCTTTGGAGATAAGAGAACCACTTGTATGAACATCAAGAGCTCAGATGGAAACCCAGTTCTAAGCAAAAAATGGAAAGCAGAAATGTGGAAGGAGTATATAGAGGGTCAATACAAGGGCAATGTACTTGAGTACAGTATTATGGAAATGGAAGACGATGTAGATGAAGATGAAATGGGAGATATGATACTGCGTGAATAGTTTGACAGAGCACTGAAAGACCTGAGTCGAAACAAGGCCCCGGGAATAGACAACATTCCATTGGAACTTCTGATAGCCTTGGGAGAGCCAGCCCTGACAAAACTCTACCCTCTGGTGAGCAAAATGTATGAGACAACCGAAACACCCTTAGACTTCAAGAAGAATATAATAATTCCAATCCCAAAGAAAGCTGGTGTTGACAGATGTAAAAATTACCGAAATATCAGTTTAATAAGGCGGCTGCAAAATACTAACACAAATTCCTTACAGACGCATGGAATAACTGGTAGAGGCCGACCTCGGACAAATTCAGTTTGGATTCCCTAGAAATGTTGGAAAACGTGAGGAAATACTGACCTTAATACTTATCTTAGAAGATAGATTAAGAAAAGACAAAAACGTTTCTAGCGTTAGTATACTTAGAGAAAGCTTTTGACAGTGTTGACTGGAATACTCTCTTTCACATTCTCACGATGGCGAGGGTCAAATACAGGGAGCGAAAGGCTATTTACAATTTGTACAGAAACCGGATGGCAGTTATAGAGGTGAGGAGCATGAAAGGGAAGCAGTGGTTGTTAAGGGAATGAGGCACGGGTTGTAGCCTATCTCTGATGGTATTCAATCTGTATATTGAGCAAGCGGTAAAGGAAACAAAAGAAAAATTCGGAGTAGGAATTAAAATCCATAGAGAAGAAATAAAAACTTTGAGGTTTGCCGATGACTTTGTAATTCTGTCAGAGACAGCAAAGGACCTGGAAGAGCAGCTGAACGGAATAGACAATGTCTTGAAAGGAGGATATAAGATGAACATCAATAAAAGCTGATCGAGGATAATGGAATGTAGTCGAATTAAATCATATTATGCTGAGGGAGTTAGATTAGGAAATAAGACACTTAAAGTAGTAGATGAGTTTTGCTATTTGGGGAGCAAACTAGCTGTGATGGTCAAAGTAGAGAGGATATAAAATTTTGGCTGACAATGCAAGGAAAGCATTTCTGAAGAAGATAAATTTTTTAACAGTGAGTGTAAACTTAAATGTCAAGTAGTCGTTTCTGAAAGTATTTGTATGGAGTGTAGCCATGTATGGAAGTGAAACATGGACGATAAATGGTTTGGACAAGAAGAGAATAGAAGCTTTCGAAATGTGGTGCTACAGAGGAATGCTTAAGATTAGATGGGTAGATCACATAACTAATGAGGAGGTACTGAACAGAATTGGGAAGAAGAGTAATTTGTGGCACGACTTGACAAGAAGAAGGGATCGGTTGGTAGGTGATGTTCTGAGGCATCAAGGGGTCACCAATTTAGTATTGCAGGGCAGTGTGAAGGGTAAAAATCGTAGAGGGAGACCAAGAGATGAATAAACTAAGAAGATCCAGAAGGATGTAGATTGCAGTTGGTACTTGGAGATGAAGAAGCTTGCACAGGATAGAGTAGCGTGGAGAGCTGCATCAAACTATTCTCAGAACTGAAGACCACAACAACAACAACAACAACAATACACTCAAGCGCCAAAGAAAACTGGTATAGGCATTCGTATTCAAATAAAGAGATATGTAATCAGATACAATATGGCACTACGGTCGGTAACGCTTACATAAGACAACAAGTGTCTAGCGCAGTTGCTAGATCGTTTACTGCTGCTACAATGCCAGGTTATCAAGAGAGTCTGAACGTGGTATTATAGTCGGCGCACGATCGATGTGACACAGCATTTCCAAGGTAGCGCTGATGTGGGGATTTTCCCGTACGCCCGTTTCACGAGTGTTCCGTGGATATAAGGAATACGGTGAAACATCAAATATCCGACATCGCTGCTGCCGGAATAACAGTTTGCAAGAACGGGACCAAAGATGCGTGAAGAGAATCGTTCAGCGTGACAGAAGTGCGACCCCTCCGAAAGTTTCTGCTGATTTTAATGCTGAGCCATCAACAAGTGTCAGCTTGCGAACCTTTCAACGAAACATCATCGATATGGGCTTTCGGAGTACGACAGAAAGCTTTACGCCTCGCCTGGGCCCGTGAACATCGTCTTTGGGCTGTTGATGCCCGGAAACATGTTGCCTGGTTGACCGAGTCTCGTTTCAAATTGTATCGAGCGAATGGACGTGTACGGGTATGGAGACCATCATGAATGCATGGTCCCTGCGTGCCAGCAGGGGACTGTTCAAGGTGTGGAGGCTCTGTAATAGTGTGGGGCGTGTGCAGTTGGAGTCATATGGGAACCCTAATACGTCTAGATACGACTCTGACAGGTGACACGTACGTACGTACCTGCCTGATCATCTGCATCCATTCTTTGTCCATTGTCCATTCCGACGGACTTGGGCAATTCCAGTAGGACACTGCGACTCCCCACACATCCAGAATTGCTACAGGTGTGACTCCAGGAAAACTCCCCAGACATGAACGTTACTGAGCATATGGGGATGCCTTGCGAGGTGCTGTTCGGAAGAAATCTCCTCCCCTCTGATTTTATCCTCATGGTCTCTTCGCGAGATATACGTATGAGGGAGCAATATACTGCTTGACTCCTCGGTGAAGGTTGTTCTCGAAACTTCAACAAAAGGCCGTACCGAGCTACTGCGAGAGGGCTGTACAAGCAATGATCACACGCACGGCACAGCGGACACACCAGGAACCGCGGTGTTAGCCGTCGAATGGCGCTAGCTGCGCAGCATTTGTGCACCGCCGCCGTCAGTGTCAGCCAGTTTGCCGTGGCATACGGAGCTCCATCGCAGTCTTTAACACTGCTAGCATGCCGCGACAGCGTGGACGTGAACCGTATGTGCAGTTGACGGACTTTGAGCGAGGGCGTATAGTGGGCATGCAGGAGGCCGGGTGGACGTACCGCCGAATTGCTCAACACGTGGGGCGTGAGGTCTCCACAGTACATCGATGTTGTCGCCAGTGGTCGGCGGAAGGTGCACGTGCCCGTTGACCTGGGACCGGACCGCAGCGACGCACGGATGCACGCCAAGACCGTAGGATCCTACGCAGTGCCGTAGGCGACAACACCGCCACTTCCCAGCAAATTAGGGACACTGTTGCTCCTGGGGTATCGGCGAGGACCATTCGCAACCGTCTCCATGAAGCTGGGCTACAGTACCCCTCACCGTTAGGCCGTCTTCCGCTCACGCCCCAACATCGTGCAGCCCGCCTCCAATGGTGTCGCGACAGGCGTGAATGGAGGGACGAATGGAGACGTGTCGTCTTCAGCGATGAGAGTCGCTTCTGCCTTGGTGCCAATGATGGTCGTATGCGTGTTTGACGCCGTGCAGGTGAGCGCCACAACCAGGACTGCATACGACCGCGGCACACAGGGCCAACACCCGGCATCATGGTGTGGGAAGCGATCTCCTACACTGGCCGTACACCTCTGGTGATCGTCGAGGGGACACTGAATAGTGCACGGTACATCCAAACCGTCATCGAACCCATCGTTCTACCATTCCTAGACCGGCAAGGGAACTTGCTGTTCCAACAGGACAATGCACGTCCGCATGTATCCCGTGCCACCCAACGTGCTCTGGAAGATGTAAATCAACTACCCTGCAACTACCCTGGCCAGCAAGATCTCCGGATCTGTCCCCCGTTGAGCATGTTTGGGACTGGATGAAGCGTCGTCTCACGCGGTCTGCACGTCCAGCACGAACGCTGGTCCAACTGAGGCACCAGGTGGAAATGGCATGGCAAGCCGTTCCACAGGACAACATCCAGCATCTCTACGATCGTCTCCATGGGAGAATAGCAGCCTGCATTGCTGCGAAAGGCGGATATACACTGTACTAGTGCCGACATTGTGCATGCTCTGTTGCCTGTGTCTATGTGCCTGTGGTTCTGTCAGTGTGATCATGTGATGTATCTGACCCCAGGAATGTGTCAATAAAGTTTCCCCTTCCTGGGACAATGAATTCATGGTGTTCTTATTTCAATTTCTAGGAGTGTAGTTAGTTTATAATTAGTGTGAACAAGTTCGTTTTACCGTATTTCTTAAATAAATGCACCATAATGGTGTCCCATGTAAAAAATTATTTGTACAAAATACTTCTTCCCGCTTCGTTAAGTAAAACCTTGACAGTAGTATAGCTCATTCAGGGTCCGACGGCGTTGCTACGGTCCTGCACGGGGACACAAAACTACGAGGGTGAGTCAAATGAAAACCTTAAATATTTTTTTAAATATTATTTTTTGTGCGGAAATAGTATAAAGCTATATCATTTTTCAACATAATCTCCCCCACGCTCAATGCAACTCCTCTAGCGCTTGTAAAGCGCAAAAAATCCTCTAGAAAAAAATTCTTTTGGTAGTCCGCGCAACCACTCACGCACCGCGTTGCGTACCTCATCAGAACGGAACTTCTTTCCTCCCATTGTGCCTTTGAGTGGTCCAGACACATGGAAATCACTTGGGGCGAGGTCTGGTGAGTATGGTGGATGAGGAAGACACTCAATATGCAGGTCTGTGATTGTTGCAACTGTTGTAAGGGCAATGTGGGTCTTTGCAATGTCATGTTCCAAAAGGACACCTGCTGACAGCATTCCACCTTGCTTTGATTTGATTGCAGGCCGAAGATATTTTTTAGGAGATCTGTGTGTGATGCACTGGACAGTGGTCCCTTATGCTCCAAAATGGCCCCTTTTGCGTCTCAAAATAGAGTCAGCATAACCTTCCCTGCTGATGGTTCTGTTCGAAACTCCTTTGGTTAGTGGTGAGGAATGGCGCCATTCCTTGCTCGCTCTCTCGTGTTTCCGGTTGGTGGAAGTGAACCCAGGTTTCGTCCCCAGTAACGATTCTTGCAAGGAAGCCATCACCTTCTCGTCCAAAGCGCCAAAGAAGTTTTTCACTAGCATCAACACGTCGTTCTCTCATTTCAGGAGTCAGCTGTCGTGGCTCCCATCTCGCAGACACTTTGTGCAACTGGAGCACATCATGCACAATGTCGTGTGCTGACCCGTGACTAATCTGTAAACATGCTGCAATGTCATTCAGTGTCACTCAGCGGTTTTCCTTCGCTATGGCTTTAACTGCTGCAATGTTCTGTGGAGTCACAACTCGTTGTGCCTGACCTGGACGAGGAGCATCTTCCACTGAAGTCACACCATTTGCGAACTTCCTACTCCATTCGTAGACTTGCTGCTGTGACAAACATTCATCACCGTACTGAACCTTCATTCGTCGATGAATTTCAATAGGTTTCACACCTTCACTACGCAAAACCCGAGTAACAGAACGCCTTTCTTCCCTGGTGCAAGTCGCAAGTGGAGCGGCCATTTTTATACTGATACTGCGACGGTACGTGTGCATGTGCACTATGCTGCCCCAGACAGGCCATTCTGCACGCTATTTGTTAGCACGCATACCAACTTACAGGATAACGGCGCGAAATTTCGATTTGTTATTACAGATTTAAGGCTTTCATTTGATTCAACCTCGTAATAGAGCATCTCCACCTAACAGGCAGTATTCCTACGCAGTGGCTCAGCAAGTCATTTCAAGGAAGGACTGGCTTAATTATCGCAAAATTCGGGTGGGAAAGTGTGACCATTTATGCTTTGGGCACAATATACCAACGCCTTACGGACCCACTGCCTAAACTTAGTCATTTCTGGAGATTTAGAACGAGTGGGGCGGGGGGTTTCATGAAACTTGTACAGGATACTCTAAAGAGTGGAGCTGCATAAACCAGTCTTCGGGCTAAGGGCTACAACAACTCTAATATAAAACTTGCCTTCTGTGCTACCTTTTATCGGCTTACCAGCTATAATTTTCCATCCTGACACTTTTATAACGATTCATACATACAAAATATCAGGAAGACTTTCGACCACTAATCTTGAGGGTTAGAGCAGGTCTATGTTGATTTATCGATATCCCGGCGTGATGATTTCGAAAGCTTTCCAAAGGTACTAATGGATGCCTTCGTTTACAAAACAACCAGGTCGAATTCCTATCAAAAGCATTCCAGATGCACGAAGCGCCATCCACTTTAGTGCGGAATCCGGTTTTCAAAACAGGCATACCCCTTGACTGAGAATAAATGTATCACTTCTGTCGCCTTTAAGAGGTACTTTATTTTTTGCGCCTGAAACGTCAGCCATAAATCTCGGATTCTGAGTTGCACTGCAAGATGCATTTACTAGGCTGTCGAATTTGTTGATTTTTATCGATCTACTTGCTCTCGGGTGAATGCACTTCACGATAACTCACCCCGCTAAGGGTACGCTCCAAGAACTAAATAAATATTTTAAAAATTGTTGGTCATTGAGTGCATGCACTGTACATGCACTTTAAGTTTTTAGCCAATTCAGTGCTTATTTCCGGCCCTTTACGACATATTTGACTCGCTTTGTGTCTTGTTAGCGTCACTTTACCTTTTTCTTTCGCTCGTATATGAGCATCTTAATATATACTGTACTTGCTTTTACATAATTTTTAGGACATATTATGTTCTGCATGTATACATTTTAATACATTTGTTTTACATAGTTTTTAAGTTCATGCAAACGCCTTACGGCTTGTTTTGCACTTTATCTGCTGGTGTTTTGCCACACTACCGCAATGTGTGCTTTCTAAGGTAACTTCGGTTTTCTGGAACTTTTTTAGAAATTTTCCCATCTCCTTCATACATGGGGTAATTTATTGTTGTAATTTCTTTTTCATAATTAGGTCCGACTCTCATTCTTCATGTTTTTATTACAGGTGGGTTGTATATCCAGTTTTAGTAAGTGTGTGTTTTAGTTTATTTATTCGCTTAGTCGTACAAGATAGAACCACGCACCTCCCTATCTCCTTCTCTTCGTTTGTAATGTTTTGTTTTATTGTTTTTTAGACAATTTGATGATGCCCCAAAGGGTGAAAAGTGTTATTAAAATTAAATAAATTTGCAGCCCACCCTGTTTTTCATTTTCTAACTTTAAAAAAAGTATTTTATCAGTAAAAAGCATCGAAAAACAGATTCCGAGACAATGAAAAACATGTCGTTGGTGTCCTTATCACACCTTTATCAACCATTTGTCATCAACTACTGGATGGAAGCCTGCACTAGACTTTCCATTCATTAGGTCTTCATGTTCATTCATTTATTTTTTCATCAATCTTCTGGCTGGTTCGATGCTGCACCCCATGAATTCCTCTCCTGCTCTAACCATTTCACCGTTCCACTGCCACTGGGCGTCCTCAGTATTGTTTTCTGGATGTATTGCAGTCTCTGTCTCTCCTATATTTTTTGCCCTCTACAGCTGCCTCAAGTGCCACAGAAGCTGGTCCTTGATATCTTAACACGTGCCGTGTCATCCCGTCCTTTCTCCTTGTCAATGTTTTCCACATGACACTCTGTCCACGGATTCTGCAAAGAACCTCCTCATTCCTTATCAGTCCACTTAGTTTTCAACATTCTTCTTTAGCACCACATACCAACTGATTCCATTCTTTTTTTTCGGTTTTCCCACAGTCCATAAATAACTGTCATGAAACTTTACTTTAAAATACATTCACAAATTTTTATTCCTCAAATTAAGACCCATGTTTGATACTTGTAGACTTCTCTTGGCCAGTAATGCCCTCTTTTCTTGTACTAGTCTTCTTTTTATGTCTTCCCTGCTTCGTTCGCCCTGGGTCATTTTCTCTCCTTTGCCTTTCCCCAGTTTACTCTCAATCCATACTCTGTGTTCGTTAGACTGTTCATTCCACTGAGGAGATACTGTAATTCTTCTCCTTTTCACTGAGGATGGAGTGTCATCAGCGAATCTTTTCATTGATATCCGTTCATGATGAATTTTACTCGCGCTCCTTCTGACAATTCCATTTTCCACACTGCCCATTATTTAGTTACTTTTATTTACACGATGATCAGCTGATTTTTTTCTTTTAGGCGCTTTTAAGCGTGTATTCCTGTAGGTGTATACTAATGTACATCTGCCATAGCAAGCAAGCGGGCGAGAATACCGTCCTATGCTCGTCAATGCTTTAAAATAGGTAGTGCTGTAATGGTATACGCACATGAACTCAATACGCAAAGAAGTGGGATACGGAAGTTCTAAGGAATGACGAGATACGTTTGAAGTTCTCTAACGAAATAGATACAGCAATAAGGAATAGCGCAGTAGGCAGTACAGTTGAAGAGGAATGGACATCTCTAAAAAGGGCCATCACAGAAGTTGGGAAGGAAAACATAGGTACAAAGAAGGTAGCTGCGAAGAAACCATGGGTAACAGAAGAAATACTTCAGTTGATTGATGAAAGGAAGAAGTACAAACATGTTCCGGGAAAATCAGGAATACAGAAATACAAGTCGCTGAGGAATGAAATAAATAGGAAGTGCAGGGAAGCTAAGACGAAATGGCTGCAGGAAAAATGTGAAGACATCGAAAAAGATATGATTGTCGGAAGGACAGACTCAGCATACAGGAAAGTCAAAATAACCTTTGGTGACATTAAAAGCAACGGTGGTAACATTACGAGTGCAACGGGAATTCCACTGTTAAATGCAGAGGAGAGAGCAGATAGGTGGAAAGAATACATTGAAAGCCTCTATGAGGGTGAAGGTTTGTCTGATGTGATAGAAGAAGAAACAGGAGTCGATTTAGAAGAGATAGGGGATCCAGTATTAGAATCGGAATTTAAAAGAGCTTTGGAGGACTTAGGTCAAATAAGGCAGAAGGGATAGATAACATTCCATCAGAATTGCTAAAATCATTAGGGGAAGTGGCAACAAAACGACTATTCACGTTGGTGTGTAGAATATATGAGTCTGGCGACATACCATCTGACTTTCGGAAGAGCATCATCCACACAATTCCGAAGACGGCAAGAGCTGACAAGTGCGAGAATTATCGCACAATCAGCTTAACAGCTCATGCATCGAAGCTGCTTACAAGAATAATATACAGAAGAATGGAAAAGAAAATTGAGAATGCGCTAGGTGACGATCAGTTTGACTTTATAGGAAAAGTAAAGGCACGAGAGAGGCAATTCTGACGTTACGGCTAATAATGGAAGCAAGGCTAAAGAAAAATCAAGACACGTTCATAGGATTTGTCGACCTAGAAAAAGCGCTCGACAATATAAAATGGTGCAAGCTGTTCAAGATTCTGAAAAAAGTAGGGGTAAACTATAGGGAGAGACGGGTCATATACAATATGTACAACAACCAAGAGGGAGTAATAAGAGTGGACGATGAAGAAAGAAGTGCTCGTATTAAGACGGGTGTAAGACAAGGCTGTAGCCTTTCGCCCCTACTCTTCAATCTGTACATCGAAGAAGCAATGATGGAAATAAAAGAAAGGTTCAGGAGTGGAATTAAAATACAAGGTGAAAGGATATCAATGATACGATTCGCTGATGACATTGCTATCCTGAGTGAAAGTGAAGAAGAATTAAATGATCTGCTGAACGGAATGAACAGTCTAATGAGTGCACAGTATGGTTTGAGAGTAAATCGGAGAAAGACGAAGGTAATGAGAAGTAGTAGAAATCAGAACAGCGAGAAACTTAACATCAGGATTGATGGTAACGAAGTCTATGAAGTTAAGGAATTCTGCTACCTAGGCAGTAAAATAACCAATGACGGACGGAGCAAGGAGGACATCAAAAGCAGACTCGCTATGGCAAAAAAGGCATTTCTGGCCAAGAGCAGTCTACTAATATCAATTACTGGCCTTAATTTGAGGAAGAAATTTCTGAGGATGTACGTCTGGAGTACAGCATTGTATGGTAGTGAAACATGGACTGTGGGAATACCGGAACAGAAGAGAATCGAACCATTTGAGATGTGGTGCTATAGACGAATGTTGAAAATTAGGTGGACTGATAAGGTAAGGAATGAGGAGGTTCTACGCAGAATCGGGGAGGAAAGGAATATGTGGAAGGAGAAGGGACAGGATGATAGGACATTTGCTAAGACATGAGGGAATGACTTCCATGGTACTAGAGGGAACTGTAGAGGGCAAAAACTGTAGAGGAAGACAGAAATTGGAATACGTCAAGCAAATAATTGAGGACGTAGGTTGCAAATGCTACTCTGAGATGAAGAGGTTAGCACAGGAAAGGAATTCGTGGCGGGCCGCATCAAACCAGTCAGAGGACTGATGACAAAAAAAAAAAAAAAAACTTTCTGAACAATATGGCGGTGAGCTGGTATGACATGGGCATACAAAAACTGCCAAAGCGTCTACAAAAGTGCAGCGACATAAATTGTAATAAGGTAAATAGCGAAATGTTCAAGCTGTAAACTGATGTAAACCATTGTAGGAATAAACAGGTCTATGTACTGATAAAAAAATACGAGACCTTACTTTTGGGATTACCCTCGCATGAATACACAGGAATCCAGTAGCGACTGAGTAGCGCTGCATGCCTGGCGTTAGCAGTCAGCGCGGGCCAGGGCGGTGATGTTGCTGTTGGAGACACTACACTAACTTGGGAGAGCTCTGTCGAAACGGCGCGTAGAATTCCGCCTTAAAAGTCAGTTCGTTTGTAACGGAAAACTGGGCGTCCCATGAAAAATGTGATGAGCACTGTTTGTTTGGGCTGACTCCAGGCAGACAACGTGAAAGCGAAATGGTAAATTTCTGCTGAAAAAGCAGAGAAAATGCACCTGACGACTCTGAGGAGGGACACCCTGTATGACGTGTATGTAGGATAAATAGTAAGCGAAGCAACCTTAACGAGTTCGTAGGTTTCAAAAAGATGGGTCACGGAAGAGCTGAGAACGATTGGTGCTTTAATGTCAGGCTAGCAGCTTCAGTTAGCTCATAGCTCACTGGGGGCCTTCAAATCTCAAACACAGACAGCATAAACATTAAAATGACAACACACATCCGACTCCAGAAGATGTAACAAGGCACTTGCAACTGTAACTAAATAATACAAGATTGCATGCTTCGGCATAGCAATCTTGCATTAAAAAAAAATTGTGTAGCAGTTTAAAAGAAACAAACAATCCAAAGCGATTGTCGACCTTATCACATGTGCCGTTACACGAAACCACACAATTAAAAAAATAATAATTTCTTGTAAATGAGTAAATACAGATATAAAACTTACAGAAAACAATCAACATTAAAATATAATTTCTCTAGCTTTTTGCCAGTAAACTTAAAAATATCTCGAGCTTGTTCTGTGCACACTGAGTGCTGACGGAAATACAGCTCTAAGACAAGTGGAGTTGTCACTGTCCAGAGTTAAGCTTCATTATACACGGGGGAGTTCGCGAATGCCAACGGTCACTTTTGGCTCTTCAGCTACACGTAACAAAGATGCTCGACATTTTCGTGGTAGGGCTGTGGTTCGCCATAAGTAAACACCGGCAGCACAGCGTCCACAATTGAAGGCAGCAGAGATGGCAAACGTGCCGACTGCGAAGACGCAAGCCCGCGAGCTTGGAGAAACAGGGCAGTGGTAATAGTAATCTCCTCTTCCTCATTGTTTCCGATATGTCTGTTTAAAATAATCTTTGTGGCTTTTGTACATGCGTCTTGTGGCTTTTATTAATTTGCCACACTACCCATGCGACCATATTGGCTATTGTCGACGGGATATTACACCATAACATTGCTTCAGTGCTTGTCCTCGGTGGGACAGACAGCGGTACCCTGCGAACTTTCTTGTGTGTTGGCAATCACGAGTGCGGTAGCCTCTAGTTGAGCTGAGGCGGCAGCCTCGTCGGCGCCGCGTTCCGACCGGAGTAACAGACGCAGCTGCCGGCGGCCGCTTCCGGAGAAACGCCGGGGGATCTCTCGGGAGACTTTCTTCGCATTGCTGTGCCGCTCTTTCCTCTCCTCTGCAACAAGTGTGTAATTGCCTCCCAGGCTGCAGGCTGCAGCAGCCGGCGCTAATTAGGGCCCGCCGTGGCGTCGCAACGTTCGTGACGGAAGACGACTGCGTGCCGAGTCTGTCGGCTGCTGCGTGCGTGTGGCTGCACAGGGGACCCCGTAACACTCGTCACCTGTCTTCCTACTCCAAAGGCGATACTGTGCGATGACGGCGAACGTCCAGAAAATTCGAGGGTACTCTCCCACACCAGCTGCCGACGGCTACGTCTCCATACATGCTCCTCGAGCCACGATATCGTGCAAGGCAGAGGGCGCCTAAGTGCTAGGCGTCGTCTTCCATGTTACACTCAGATGTGCAGCGAGGGAATGATCCTTTATTGTATGATTGTGTGATTGTGTGACTATATGACAGCGGAACAAACACTGGTAGCAGTTACTTCTGTAAAATATCTGGGAGTATGTGTGCGGAACGATTTGAAGTGGAATGATCATATAAAATTAATTGTTGGTAAGGCGGGTGCCAGGTTGAGATTCATTGGGAGAGTCCTTAGAAAATGTAGTCCATCAACAAAGGAGGTGGCTTACAAAACACTCGTTCGACCTATACTTGGGTATTGCTCATCCGTGTGGGATCCGTACCAGATCGGGTTGACAGAGGAGATAGAGAAGATCCAAAGAAGAGCGGCGCGTTTCGTCACAGGGCTATTTGGTAAGCGTGATAGCGTTACGGAGATGTTTAGCAAACTCAAGTGGCAGACTCTGCAAGAGAGGCGCTCTGCGTCGCGGTGTAGATTGCTGTCCAGTTTTCGAGAGGGTGCGTTTCTGGATGGGGTATCGAATACATTGCTACCCCCTACTTATATCTCCCGAGGAGATCACGAATGTAAAATTAGAGAGATTCGAGAGCGCACAGAGGCTTTCAGACAGTCGTTCTTCCCGCGAACCATACGAGACTGGAACAGGAAAGGCAGGTGATGACAGTGGCACGGGTTGCTTGCGGAGTATAAATGTAGATGTAGATGTAGAAGTGGACGTTGGGGGCAGTAGGATCCTTGTGCAGTCAGCTTCACATTCCGCTTCTCTAAAATTTCTGAATAGGTTTTGCGAAAATAGAGTCGCCCTCCCATCATGGGGTCCCATTTCACCACTCGTAACATTTCCGTAATACTCGCGTGCTGATCGGATCTACCGGTAACAAATCTAGCCGCACGCCCCTCAATTACTTCGGCGTCTTCCTCTAAGTCCACTTGGTGGGGATTCCAAACACTCGAGCACTACTCAAGAATGTCTCACACTGTGGCGTCCCACACCCAGCCACCTTTACAGAGGAGCTGGCGTTTCCCAGAGTCCTCCAAATACACCGAAGCCGACTATTCGACTTCTCCACAACCAGGCTGATGCGCTCCGTCAGTTTCATGCCACATAAGTATTTAATCGACTTGACTGCGTCAAGTACTACACCACGCATACTGTATCCGAACATTACAGGCGTGTGTTTACCACTGTTCTACATTAAGTTGCCTTTCTCTACATTCAAAACTATCAACCAGCGAATATACCAAATACAAATTCTGTCCAAGTTTATCCTGTGTCGTCCAACAGCCACTCAGTGACGATACTTTCCAGTACATATTTCCAACGAAAATTCCGCACTGGCTGTATGAATGATTTTTATTAAATCTGCGACCGGTTTCGCACCACTTATCGGTGCATCCTCAGGCAGGCAATATACGCTATTTACAACATAGTAACGTTGAACATTGCGCTGTAGCCATTCCCCATCATCCACATCCAATATACCGTCATCTGGTGAAAGCGGTAGTTAAAATTTAAAAATATTTTTATTTTTTATTTTTTAAATGATGGGAGCGGCCATTACCGTGCAAGCTGAGAGGAGTCGCGCGGTATATTGGACGTGAATGGCGGGGAGTGGCTACAGGGCAGTGTTCAACGTTACTATGTTACAAGTAGCGTATATTGCCTGCCCGAGGATGCACCGATAAGTGGTGCGAAACCGGTCTCAGATTTAATAATAATCATTCATACAGCCAGTGCGGAATTTTCGTTGGAAAAATGTCGAAGTTTGGCTGTTGTTGCCCGCCGTACGAAACTTTCCCGTACACTTACATTGTCCCCATAATAACGTGATGTAATGATAATTTCTGACTTGAAAAACTAGTTTCTAAATGTGATGTATATCTTCATCTACTTGTATACGTCGGAAGCCACCGTACTGTGCGTGGCATAGTTTCCCTGTGCCATAACTAGTCATTTCCTTTCCCGGACAACTCGCAAATGGTTGGTTCAAATGGTTCTGAGCACTATGGGACTTAACATCTGAGGTCATCAGTCCCCTAGAGCTTAGAACTACTTAAACCTAACTAACCTAAGGACATCACACACATCCATGCCAGAGGCAGGATTCGAGCCTGCCACCGTAGCAGCAGCGAGGATCCGGAGTGCAGCGCCTAGAACCGCTCGGCCACCCCGGCCGGCAACTCGCAAATAGAGAGAGGGAAAAGTGACAGTCTACATGCCTTCGTATGGGTCTTATCTTTTCGTGGTCCTTAGGCACAGTGTATGTTGACGGCAGAAGAATCGTTCGGCAGTCACTTTCAGATGCGAGTTCTCTAAAGCTACTCAGTAGCGGACTTCGAAAAGAACGTCGGTTTGCTTCCAGGTATTCCCATTTGAATTCCCTACACACCGTCGTAACACTTACATACTGGTCGAACCTACCGGTAACAAATTTAGCAGCCCGCTTCTGAATTGTTTCGGTCTCCTCCTGCAGTCCGACCTGGTACGCATCCCAAAACACTCCAGCAGTATTCAAGAATAGGTCGACCCAACGTCCTATACGCGGTCTCCTTTTTCAGTTGAACCACACTATCCTAAAATTCTCCCAATAAACCGAAGTTGACCACACGCTTCAGCTATCACAGTTTTCGTGTGCTCATTCCGCGTCATATCACTTTGCGACGTCACGCCCAGATATTCAAACGACTTGGCTGTGTCAAGCACTGCACTGCTAAGGCTGTGTCTGAGTCGTAACTTCCACACTCACTCAACCTCGACACCTTACCGTACACCACAGCATCATCAGCAAGCAGCCGCAGATTGCTGACCATCTCGTCCGCCAAGTCATTCATGTACAGGGTGATTATAATACTTAATTACTTTCAAACAGCTGTATAAATGGCACCACTTGTCAGAATGACATCAGATTGCAACGGGATATTATCGGAGAAGGGGAAAATCGTATAGCAGAAGAAAAGTAAATACTTACAGAATGTAGCAGTATATGGTGCTGTAAGCATCATAATTTAATAGTGATCGATTACCAATGACTGCCTAAGGTGTGCGTTTGACGTTAAACAAACTGTACTACCCAGTGTTCATGGGTGTATGAGTGTACATGTGTGACACTGTTAGTTACTAAGCCCATCCACCCCGGCAACGTCATATCACACCGGAAAAAATCGGTTTTTAATTATTCTCAGGCCAAAAACCACATAAAAATCATCAATCACATCAGAATGAGATTTCCACTCTGCAGCGGAGTGTCCGCTGATATGAAACTTCCTGGCAGATTAAAACTGTGTGCCCGACCGAGACTCGAGCTCGGGACCTTTGCCATTCGCGGGCAAGTCCTCTACCAACTGAGCTACCCAAGCACGACTTGCGCCCTGTCCTCACAGCTTTTAGTACCTCGTCTCCCACTTTCCAAACTTTACAGAAGCTCTCCTGCAAACCTAGCAGAACTAGCACTCCTTAAAGAAAGGATATTGCGGAGACATGGCTTAGCCACAGCCTGGGGGATGTTTCCAGAATGAGATTTTCACTCTGCATCGGAGTGTGCGCTGATATGAAACTTCCTGGCAGATTAAAACTGTGTGCCGGATCGAGACTCGAACTTGGGACCTTTGCCTGGCAGAAGTAAAGCTGTGAGGACGGGGCGTGTGTCGTGCTTGGGTAGCTCAGTTGGTAGAGCACTTGCCCGCGAAAGGCAAAGGTCCCGAGTTCGAGTCTCGGTCCGGCACACAGTTTTAATCTGCCAGAAAGTTTCATCAATCACATCGGTTTTTAATTGTCCTGTGGTCAAACACCGCATAAAAAGCATTAATCACATCGGTTTTTATTTGTCCTGAGTGCCAAAAACCTCATAAAAAGCAACAAAAAATGGTTCAAATGCCTCTGAGCACTATGGGACTTAACATCTGAGGTCATCAGTCCCCTAGACTTAGAACTACTTAAACCTAACTAACCTAAGAACGACACACATATCCATTCCCGAGGCAGGATTCGAACCAGCGACCGTAGCAGCAGCGTGGTTCCGGACTGAAGCGCCTAAAACCGCTCGGCCACAGCGGCCAGCTGATTGTTTGTATATCGTCGCACTAGTTTTGTAAATTTTCACAATAACGTTATGAGCATGGCAACACAGTTGTGCATATCCACTGAGCCCGTGCGGCGTAGTGGTTAGCGCATCTGAGAGCCAGCGTATGAGACCCAGGTTCGAATTCCAGCCTTGGAACAAATTTTTATTTGTTGTTTCAGTTTCCATACACGTATATACATAATGGATGTTTGAGATTAAAAGCGTCTCTAGGCCCCTGTAGTTTCATATTTATATATATAATTCTGCTGTACGTGTGTATGTCACTGAAATCCTCCTAAACGGATGGACCGATTGGAATGAATTTTTTTGTATGCGTTTGGGTGGCACCCTGGATGGTTTAGATTCACAAATGATCCCGCCAGATGGCACTGCAGTCGGTATCTAGGTTATTTATCTATACTGCAACGAAACGGCTGGATTGATATGAATGAATTTTTGTGAATGCATTCAAGTAGGGGCCTGGATGATTTAGATTCACAAATCAGCCCGGCAGATGGCGCTGCAATCGGTATCTAGGTTATTTATCCATACCGCAACTAAACGGCTGGATCGACTTGAATGAATTTTTGTGTATACATCCAAGTGGGGGGCCTGGAAAATGTACATTCTTAAATCAGCACGGTAGGTGGGGTTGCATTTTTGTGTGCAATATTGAGCGTATTATATTCAGATATAAGTTACGGGCATATGATTTCGTTCATTTTTCGACATTCTAATTTGTGTGTATTACATTATGTGTGTGTCGTTATTTTGACATTTTCATTTTTTTAAGGTGTCTTTTGATATTTCAGGTGTCGCATTTCAGTGAATATTAAGTGTATTATATCCACATATAAGTTACATACATGAAACAATGCCATGTGTTCGTGGACGAGAAGGAAAAATAGGTCGAAGGACGCGGAATTCACAATTAGTCCAGAGCCGTCCGTTAAACAGATCGGCCGAAGATCACATGACGGACAGTGAAAATTTAAGAAACCAGGATGCAATCAGACGTGCTAATGAAAGTCGAGAGCAACGCAACGAACGCCTTCGAGCTAATGCATTGCGACAAAGACTGGCCCGTCAACGAGTCACCGACACATTCAGAACACGTGAACAACAGAGTTTGCAAGTGTATCGCGCATTGACACGTGCTTCACTTCATCGCCTTGCGTTTGAATATTTGTCGGACATCGACTATTCGTCACATTCACAAACTGTAACAATGCCAGCACTGTCACGCACTCAAATACAAAGGTGAATCGGCCGGTTTCTGCTGCGCGTCTGGAAAAGTTGTATTGCCACCATCGAATTTCCACCGGAACTATTCAATTTATGCTTTCAAGTGACATCATATGGAGCAACAAAAATCGTTCAGAATGAAGATGGTCGCAATTTTCACTCAGAGTTTAAGACTCAGGGTTAAATGTATCGCCAAATTGGTTCTTTAATGTCGATGCCTGATACCGATTTAAAATTTCTGCGAATCTACTTCATGGTTGATGAGTAGCAGCAAATAAATGCACGCTGCCGGTACAGCCACATCGAGCAGATGGAGGAGCGAGAAATTGTGGGTATTTTAGAGCCGTTTTTACAGAATCACAACCAGTTGGTCCAGTTGTTTAATACCGTTTCAAACAGACTGCAAAACGACAACTATACAGCAGACGAAGTACCATCTGGGTAGCACGCGGGCCGATATAATGCACCGACCATTAATGAAGTTCTAGTTGCTATGGTTGGCGACGCATTTGAACGTCGAGATATACGAATCCATTGCAGAGATAACACAGTGCATACGATTGAAGACAGTCATCGCTCTTACGACGCTTTGCAATATCCATTGATATTTTGGGAAGAAGGAGAAGATGGGTATCATTTAAATGTCAAACAAAAAATGCAGGGCAACGTCTGTCGGGTCCACTAGTATGATTATAATTTCTAAATAATCAAGATACGCGCCATATCCACCCACCTTTGCACACACACACACACACACACACACACACACACACACACACACACACACACACACTCACGTTCACATTCACTAACACACTTTTACCGGCGCTACGCCACCGGCCAGGCATAACAACAATTGACTCTAGTGCGTCCCACTTCCCAGCGGTGGAGAGAGAGAGACCGGCGAGTTGTCGGGACAGAGCTTTCACCGGACTCACGCCGTCCGGCATCCCTCGGTGGAGCTCGTCCACTCACGAGCATCCGTGTCGAGTGTTATGCTGGCACAAACTCATATCACAAGGTCTAGCGGGCCACCAGCTTGCGACAGACGCTACAGCCAGATACTCTTCCTGTGACTGAGGCTCTCTTTCTGTCCCTGTTCGATTCTACAGGGTGTTTCAAAAATGACCGGTATATTTGAAACGGCAATAAAAACTAAACGAGCAGCGATAGAAATACACCGTTTGTTGCGATATGCTTGGGACAACAGTACATTTTCAGGCGGACAAACTTTCGAAATTACAGTAGTTACAATTTTCAACAACAGTTGGCGCCGCAAGTGATGTGAAAGATATAGAAGACAACGCAGTCTGTGGGTGCGCCATTCTGTACGTCGTCTCTGTGCTGTAAGCGTGTGCTGTTCACAACGTGCAAGTGTGCTGTGGACAACATGGTTTATTCCTTGGAACAGAGGATTTTTCTGGTGTTGGAATTCCACTGCCTAGAACACAGTTTCGTTGCAACAAGACGAAATTTTCAACGGAGGTTTAATGTAACCAAAGGACCGAAAAGCGATACAATAAAGGATCTGTTTGAAAAATTTCAACGGACTGGGTACGTGACACATGAATGTGCTGGAAAGGTAGGGCGACCGCGTACGGCAACCACAGAGGGCAACGCGCAGCTAGTGCAGCAGGTGATCCAACAGCGGCGTCGGGTTTCCGTTCGCTGTGTTGCAGCTGCTGTCCAAATGACGCCAACGTCCACGTATCGTCTCATGCGCCAGAGTTTACACCTCTATCCATACAAAATTCAAACGCGGCAACCCCTTAGCGCCGCTACCATTGCTGCACGAGAGACATTCGCTAACGATGTAGTGCACAGGATTGATGACGGCGATATGCATGTGGGCAGCATTTGGTTTACTGACGAAGCTTATTTTTACCTGGACCGCTTCGTCAATAAACAGAACTGGCGCATATGGGGAACCGAAAAGCCCCATGTTGCAGTCCCATCGTCCCTGCATCCACAAAAAGTACTGGTCTGGGTCGCCATTTCTTCCAAAGGAATCATTGGCCCATTTTTCAGATCCGAAACGATTACTGCATCACGCTATCTGGACATTCTTCGTGAATTTGTGGCTGTACAAACTGCCTTAGACGACACTGCGAACACCTCGTGGTTTATGCAAGATGGTGCCCGGCCACATCGCACGGCCGACGTCTTTAATTTCCTGAATGAATATTTCGATGATCGTGTGATTCCTTTGGGCTATCCGAAACATACAGGAGGCGGCGTGGATTGGACTCCCTATTCGCCAGACATGAGCCCCTGTGACTTCTTTCTGTGGGGACACTTGAAAGACCAGGTGTACCGCCAGAATCCAGAAACAATTGAACAGCTGAAGCAGTACATCTCATCTGCATGTGAAGTCATTCCGCCAGACACGTTGTCAAAGGTTTCAGGGAATTTCATTCATAGACTACGCCATATTATTACTACGCATGGTGAATATGTGGAAAATATCGTACTATAGAGTTTCCCAGACCGCAGCGCCATCTGTTGTTGACAATTGTAACTACTGTAATTTCGAAAGTTTGTCTGCCTGAAAATGTACTGTTGTCCCAAGCATATTGCAACAAACGGTGTATTTCTATCGCTGCTTGTTTAGTTTGTATTGCCGTTTCAAATATACCGGTCATTTTTTAAACACCCTGTAAATATATATGCGGTTGTGGCTTCAGTAAACACAAATTCATCTTGTTTAACACCCAAAGTTGTTTCGGCAAAATCTCACCATCGTCAATGGGTTTATGTATTGTGTTAGCATCACATACACGCACTGTGTTAGAAAGTTTTCATACCCTATAGGGGGATGAAAATCCGGAATCAACAGAAAATGATAAACGAGCGCAAAATATCAGCTGGACTGCAAATGTCCGACGTCCACATAAACATGAATATATGATACTCAGACAGTGAATGAACCCACTGACGATGGTGAGTCTTCACCGAAACGCGTTTGATCTTCGTTGATCCATTATGGATCGTGGGACGACGGCTGGCATGAGCTTCTTGATGCAATAATTTGCCAACAGCTGAATGTATTGTGGAATTTTATTTTATTTTATGAACTTCTATGTGCTACAAGTTTCGGCATTACATTGATGCCATCTTCAGGCCCTACTCGTCATCGTGTCTGTGTCGCCTGGAAACCAAGAGCTGTTGCAGGACGATTTGATTCACGGATCCAGTTATATGGCTCCTTCTGTGTATAGCGATTTTACGACTATACGAAATACGAGGGTAGTTTGAAAAGTTCTAGGAACGGAATAGGAAAAATTACTTACATCATTGAAACTTTTTTCCTTAACAATGTAGTCTCCTTGTGTATTAATGCACTTTCTCCAAAGATCTTCCAGTGCATTGATCTCATCTCCAAAATGAGTTTCCTCCAGGCCTGCAAAATAGGTGTCAGTTCCGGCTATCAATCCCTAATTCAGGGGAGAGGGGGTGGTGGGTTGTTGTGGGGGAGGAGACCAGACAGCAGGTCATCGGTCTCATCGGATTTGGGGAGGACGGGGAAAGAAGTCGGCCATACCCTTTCAAAGCCACCATCCCCACATTTGCCTGGACCGATTTAGGGAAATCATGGATAACCTAAATCAGGATGGCCGGACGCGCGATTGAACCGTCGTCTTCTCGAATGCGAGTCCAGTGTGCTTGTCTTAATTTCAACTGAATATTCGTCCACCAAGAAAAACTTTCAGTTTTGGAAATAGAGAGTCTGACGGAGCCATGTCAGTTGAGTAAGGCTGGTGTGGCAACAACTCATACCTTAGTTCCTGTAATTTTGCGATGGCGACGGCACATGTGTGAGGGCGCGCATTGTCTTGATGGAAGATGACTTTCTTCCTTGCTAAACCTGGTCTTTTTTCGCATATCTTTTCTTACAATTTGTCCAGGATGTTAGCATAGTAGTCTCCAGTAATTGTTTGCCCGGTGGGGTGACAATCTACAAACAGAATACCCTTCGCATCCAAGAACACTGATGCCATGACCTTTCCCGCCGAAGGAATCGTCTTCGCTTTCTTTGGTGGTGGAGAATCAGCATGTTTCCACTACTTTGACTGTTGTTTTGTCTTTGGGGTACAGTATTGCACCCAAGTTTCATCTGTCGTCATAAACCGGCAAACACTGTGCCGATATGTCCATTCTCATCTGTTTCTGATCCAGCATTATCTTGCAGATAATTATTTCATTTTTAATTCTTCGGTTAAAATGTGATGTACCCTTTCAGATGACATCTGACAAGCGTGAGCAATTTCATGCACTTTCAATCGACGATCCTCCATGACTATTTTGTGCAATTTTCAATGATTTCTAGCAATAGTCGAATATGAAGAATTAGAGTCCCCCAGTGTATTCTGGAAATCGGCACGAATGTCCTCTGCTTTCATGCCTTTCTTTACGAAGTACTCAATCATTGCTCTAATCTCGATTTTTTTGATCTTCGCAAATCACTACGCAAATGACAATAGAGCAACGTCACCGCCACAGCTCTCACCCAAGAGCACTGACGTGGCACGTGTTTACAAGTAACAGTCTAATGAATATCACGCGAACAGCTTGTTTCACTAGCGCTCACCTCTCGTGGTGATTCCGAGAACTTTTCAAATGGTTCAAATGGCTCTGAGCGCTATAGGACTTAACATCTGAGGTCATAAATCCCCTAAGACTTAGAATTGCTTAAACCTAACTAACCTAAGGACATCACAAACATCCATTCCAGAGGCTGGATTCGAATCTGCGACCGTAGCAGTCGCGCGGTTCCGGACTGAAGCGCCTGGAACCGCTCGGCCACAACGGCTGGCGAGAACTTTTCAAACTGCCCTCATAATTTGTGTGTGATCAACGAAGAACCGCATTTCCGTAGTTGTACAGAATGTAAATGATGCTGTTTACTGAGTAGCACAGTAGGGGAAGTCGAAACAAATAATTTGATTATTACTTGTGTAGTCTGTCAAGCCGCAGAACAGCCTCAAACCGTTATACAAAAGCTGTCTAACACATAAACCTCCAGATGTAAGACACTCACATCTGTACCAAACGTTGTATGTCGACAGAGTATCGACCAAAACTGCGATTTAGTTCGTACTATGAGCACTCGTTCAGCAGACCGGGCGTAAACGTTAATTAAAAGCAACGATAAAACTACCAGAACTTAGAAAAAGTGGAACGAACTGTAACCAATTAATTACGCATGGCCTCCGTGGGTGAGTTAGTAGAGCTTTAGGTGGTTGTAGCAAAGTTCCCGGGTTCAAATCCTACAAAGTGTGTTTCGTTTTTTATTTTATTTTTTTTTTTTTTAAATTGCGCGTGAAAGTGTTATATGGAACAACACGTTCAGAGTTTACATCAATGTCCTCTTGGCGGTCTGCTTTCGCTTTGTTTTTCCAAAGTAGTAAATCTGTGCATTTATAGTGTCACGGAATATACATTCATAGCAGAAAAATAAAGGAACAATTGCATCACTGGTGCGGAAGTAATATAATAATAGACGTAATAAAACTAATTACGACGACCTAACGCTCTACCAACTCATCCACGGAGACCATTCGAAATTAATTACTCACAGTTACGGTTTCCTTGTGCTCTGGTCCTTCAGGTGTTACTCTTAATTAACATTTACGCCCGTTCTACTGGACGACAGCACATAGTACGAAGTAAATTGGAGTTTTTGTTGATATTCTATCTACATTCAATGTTCGGTACAGATCTGGAGGTCTGCTCGCAAGCTGAAGTCCATATAAGGCGCGCGAGGTTTTTCAATACCCTCTCGGTCTCTCACGCATAAATCGGCTATTTCGGTAACATTAGTAATACGATGGTAATGGAAGGAAAAAAGACTCTAGTAAACGTAATGCAAAAACTAATTACGTTTTTTCTTCGATCTAAACTTAACCCTTACAATCCTTACAAGCAGACTAACAAACCAATTAAATTGTTGATTTTACGCTGTTAAATTTCACAAAATTTTGAGGTGAAGTTCACACAAGCGTTAATGTTACACTTTGAAGCGTATAACAGGAGGTTTTTAATGTTAGAGGACGTTTATAGGCAAAATCTCCCATTATGCAAATAAGCTGTAGTTTGGTGACTTTTTTAAGCCAGTTTGTTTCCCGACTGGTAAACCGCGGCTGTGCCATGTCAGTTTTTTCGTCTCGGCTACACCTACACTAGTTGCGATACGTCGTAAACAGTTGTAATTTATACTTTGTATATGTATTTATACTCCCTTTGTCAGAAACGTTCCAGGACAGATTTCTTCATGTCTGAGTTTGCAATACTAGAAAGGAACCTTTTTTTTAAGTATATGTGCGTCCTTGAAATGACCTTGGGCATGATTCCGCGGAAACTCACTAGGTAACAGGGCTGTGCTTAGCAACACATTGAGTTCTTGGCGCATTAGTTACGGTGACACAAAGGACGCTGATTGTGAGCAGAGAGCGAACGTTGAGATTTGCGTTAGCCTCGGGAATACCCCGGCAAGCACAATGCAGGCGAGGCACTTTCAAGAAGTCGTGTTTTCGAGTGGCACAAAACGTTTCGTGAAGGCAGAGATTCAGTACAGGACGATCCCAGAGCTGGTCGTCCGTCTACAGCACATACCGATGCAAACGTGGAGCGTGTAAGGCAGTTACTGCAAGAAGACAGTCTTGAAACTGTGCGTGCGATGTCAGAATTTGAGTCCTGGTGTGTGTCATGAGATGACTTTGTCAATTGCCTGGCATCACGCGTGGAGAATGTACGCAATTATCGCCACTAAACTTGCTGACAAAACGAAGTCTATTTGAATAATTTTAAATGTTCACCTCTAGGCTGTAGCAGTCTCCAGTGGAAATGGAAATAACCGATCGGTACTGGTATTTACGTCTGAATGACCGGGATATTTCGATATTTATTTGGTCTCCGTTATAATAGGTGATTCTTTTTTATTTTTTACTAATAACCGAGTAAGGAAGCAAATCTGAAATTTTAGGCTTTCAAATAAACCTTTTTTTTTTTAAAAAAAACCGAGTAACTCTTATTCGTAAAATTGTCATCTCTTTCAAATATTGCTTTATAATAGAAAACGGGAAAAGGGATCAGTGCTGTTTTTATAACAGTTCCGACAGAACCGAGCAAAAAATGCACGGCATAGCAATTGGTACAACATTGCCGACACAGTAACGTACCTGTTACCATGTGGCGTGGCCTATCAGGTGGTACGTGTGCAATAAGTGCCATATCTCGTGTGTGTGGTAGAGTGTCACCGTCGTTATCGGACATCAGTTCTACTACAGAATAGCACCTTCCCTAGTCTGGGAGTGTTTCATGAAGCGCGGTATCAGTGAAGCGTAATGTTCCGTTTGCTTTAAAACATCACAAGCGGAGGAAGCTACTACAAACTTGCGACATCATATGAGGAGAAAAGTTAAAACTTAACAATTCATTCATAGTTTACGATAAAAATTGAGAGTAGCGGATCTGCTGCCTGTGCATAACATGCCTTTATCTGCACAAATTAACACAAAAATAATGTTTTTCGACATCAGTTTTCACTCTTTAGCACTGAGTATTTATTATGCCCAAATAGTGTTATGATCGTCAATTACAATGCGATTTTTGAGCATAGTTTATAAAAATTAGAATCAGTAGGAGAATACTGGTATTTTTTTGCATTGAACCACTTGTCACTTTTTGAAAAAACGCACGCGAGTAGAGAACGCGGTTTCAGGGTTTCGTACAAACTTAATATGTATACATAGCGTTCATCCAGTCCGGTAATCAAGAATCTTTACCACTTTTGCTTGTTATCAACATTGATACTAGAAATATTTCAGTCCCAGAGATTCCACAATTTTCGAGGATGTTTTAATTTCAATGACATCAATGTGACAAAGTCACCCAGGAGGAAGGCTATCATTTTTATAATAATCAGCAGTTGTTCATTCAAGCTGACTGGATCGCAAAAAAATGTTCAAATGTGTGTGAAATCTTATGGGACTTAACTGCTAAGGTCATCAGTCCCTAAGCTTACACACTACTTAACCTAAATTATCCCAAGGACAAAGATACCCACCCATGCCCGAGGGAGGACTCGAACCTCCGCCGGTACCAGCCGCACAGCCCGTGACTGCAGCACCCTGGACCGCTCGGCTAATCCAGGGCGGCGACTGGATAGCAAAGGTAAAAATCGAACATCAGGCAAGGAATGAATTTATTGCTCATTTACCCCGTTTCTGAATCTAACCATCATGAGGTATGCAAGTGCGATTACTGCAAGCAGATAAGATTTCTCAAATTGTATGTGAAACAAAAATTCGCACACTAGTCTACAGATCTTAGTACGTGACAAGTTTCAACGTGATATGTCTGTCCCTTCCTGGGAAGAAGAAAAAGGGGTCTTATCGACAGACACATAAGAAACCACAAAAAAAAGGAAAAAAAATTCGAGCGACATAATTACAAGTTTACGGTTTTCAGATTGTTCCCTTTACTTGTACTGTAAAATCTCGCTTCTTGATTATAGTCTAATGGGAAGTACCATTTCGCTTTTCGTGAGTGAGTTTGCGATTATTGAAGTATGTGACATAAATGGCCGGAATGTTCTGATTGCACTGACTTAGAGGCAGGCTTCAGTGTTTTAGATTGAGCCGGCCGCGGTGGTCTAGCGGTTTTAGCCGCTCGGGCCGGAACAGCGCGACTGCAACGGTCGCAGGTTCGAATCCTGCCTCGGGCATGGATGTGTGTGATGTCCTTAGGTTTGTTAGGTTTAAGTAGTTCTACGTTCTAGGGGACTGACGACCACAGATGTTAAGTCCCATAGTGCTCAGAGCCATTTTTTTTTTTAGATTGCTAAGGAACCACAGACGTCAGGAAGTGACAATTTTCAACTTGTTGTCTATCCGTTCTCGACGAAAGGTGTTTTTAACATCCGAACTGACAGACAGACTGACGGACGGACGGACAACATTGTGATCGTATAAAGATTAACCACATGGAGAAGAAATAAAAACTTTGAGGTTTGCTGATGACATTGTAATTTTGTCACAGACAGCAAAGAACCTGGAAGAGCAGTTGAACGGAATGGACAATGTCTCGAAAGGAGGATATAAGATGAACATCAACGAAAGCAAAACGAGGATAATGGGATGTAGTCGAATTAAATCGGGTGATGCTGCCGGAATTAGATTAGGAAATGAGACACTTAAAGTAGTAAAGGAGTTTTGCTATTTGGGAAGCAAAATAACTGATGATGGTCGAAGTAGAGGGGATATACAATGTACACTGGCAATGGCAAGGAAAGCATTTCTGAAGAAGAGAAATTTGTTAGCTTCGAGTTTAGATTTAAATGTCAGGAAGTCGTTTCTGAAAGTATTTGTATGGAGTGTAGCCATGTATGGAAGTGAAACGTGGACGATAAATAGTTTGGACAAGAAGAGAATAGAAGCTTTCGAAATGTGGTGCTACAGAAGAATGTTGAAGATTAGCTGGGTAGATCACATAACTAATGAGGAGGTATTGAATAGAATTGGAGAAAAGAGAAATTTGTTGCACAACTTTACCAGAAGAAGGGATCGGTTGGTAGGACATGTTCTGAGGCATCAAGGGATCACCAATTTAGCATTGGATGGCAGCGTGGAGGGTAAAAATCGTAGAGGGAGACCAAGAGATGAGTACACTAAACAGATTCAGAAGGATGTAGGTTGCAGTAGGTACTGGGAGATGAAGCTTGCACAGGATAGAGTAGCATGGAGAGCTGCATCAAACCAGTCTCTGGGCTGAAGACCACAACAACAACGAGGGTTCTGTTTTTACCCATTGTTATATGGAGCCCTAGAAATGGTAGAATAAAATTACCTATATTTTGGCATCACTGGCGTATAACTGGAAGTTAATTTCATGACGTTTTAAAGAACACGTCTTCTTGCATATGATCTGTCTCATTGTTAATGCACTGCTGCAACCAGTTTGTGAACTTCTGCATAACTTTGTGAAGCGCGTGTTGCGGAAGCGGCCTACTTCTAGGCTACTGCTAGTTTCAAGGTTTTTAGGGTTCTGGGTCGACGTTTATCTTCTCACTCTCGAGTACTCGCATCGGGGTTAAATCCAGTGAGTGCAGAGGCCATGGAATGTCACTGTGCCTGGAGATTAAGTGCCCCGGTAAGATTTCCCTCAAAACAGTAATCGAATTTCTAGAAGTGTGGGCAGTGGCACCATCCTGCTAAAATCACACTACCCCCAAAACCATTGTTCAAGATGTGGTTAAACAATTTGTTGGATCAAGTTGACATGCCGCTCAAAATTGGCGGTACCAGCACGGTCCATTGATGCTCCAACTCCCTTTTGCTCAACTTTGCAACATGCACAGAAGTTCTCCACCCATAACAAAATCGTTTTACGGCCAGGAACTACGTTTTGAGGGAGGATAGCGAGTACACACCAGGCGCTGTACTCCAACGGCACATCGGTTTTGGGAAACATACGTTTCGACGGCAAAAGCGTGTTGTTCATTCGCCCAAGCCAAGTTCACAGCTCACAGTGGCACTGACAGAAACTTCCACAGCTAGTGCGTCATTAGAGAGCACCCCACCCTTCCAGAACCTGCCCTCCGTTTACTACGTCAACCCTGTACATAGAACAAGGACGCGGATAGTGGTCAGGGCTAGTGAAGTCACCACTTCTCTTTATCCTCTTTGAGACTAGGGAGAGCTGTTATCGCTGAAATGACGGGTTTTCGGTTACATAGTTTTTTTGTTCAACACCAGTTTAACTTGACAGTTACAACCGCTCAAAAGTTTGAAATAACCGATTTTCAGTGTTATATCGCCATTAGTTCTTGTAATAAAAGCAGAAATCGAACAAAGACTGAAACACGTTTACTCCTTCGTTTCAAGAGGCACAGAAGCAAGATATTAAATTAAATAGGGAAATAAAAGGGTACTTATTTCGTCCACCGCTCGCTGCTTTTTTCAAAATATTTTGGTCAGTATTATTAAATTAACCTTTTAAATTAGGGATAGTCTACTGTTCTACGTTGTATAAATATGCATATGTATGGAAAATTAGAAGACTGCTGTAAGTATATACAGCATACTTAGTCGTACTCGCGGGACTACAGCGGGAAAAGAGTAAGCCAGTGCGTCGCCAGCGGTAACAGCGGCGCCTTGATTTCTGATGTACGCCACCCTCAACACTGCATTCGAACACGCTTTGTTCCTGCTTTCTAGCAGGGATGGCGCTTGTTGCTGAAACTACCGGTTTTCGGTTATACCGGTTTTCTTCGACGCCATTTTAACCTGGGTATTAAACCCACTCAAAATAACCGGTTTATGAAAAAACCGGTTTTCGAATTTTTCCTGTTATTTCCTATAATAAATGCAGAAATTGAACAACATTTTGACTCTTTCGCTATCGAGATGCACAGAATCAAAATATTAAATCAAACAGGCATATACTTTTAAAAGAAATTTAGTCGTCCACCATTTACTGCTTTTCTCGAAAAGTGATAAGGGGTTGAATACTACAAAAAAAATCACCAGTATTCTGATACAGGTTCTAATTTCTTGAAACTGTGCTCAAAAATCATGTCGTAATCGCCGCTCATACCACTATTTGGACGTTACGCATAGTCAGTGCTAAAGGGTGAAAACTGATGTCGGAGAAGTCTATTTTTCGTGTTAATTTGTCTGTTTTCAAGGGCTACATCGAGATAAAGAGGCATATTATGTAGACCCAGACAATGGACTATCTAATTTCTTTTTTTTATTGTGAAGTTTTAGATTTTCTCCTTATATGACTTCACAAGTTTGTTTTAGCTTCTCCCATTGTTAATCTTTTAAAGCAGATTCAGAACTGCCCTTCACTGATACCGCACTTCGCAAAATGCGTCCGGACTGGGTATGTTGCCATTCTGTAATGAAACACGACATCGAGAAACTAGCATATAGACCACATACGGCGAGCCTCGGACACTGCACGTACGGACGTAACATCGAGCAGGCGAGCCCACGTGGTAACAGGTGCATTACGGTCTCTGCAACGCCGTGCTAGTTCTTATGCGATGTGTTTGTGGCTCGTTTTTGTCAACATTGTCATCAAAATTGCACCCATCGATTGTCACATTTTCTGTTACAGCGCAATATTTCAAATCAATGGAAATGTTACGAACAAATATTACTCGTTTTTAAAAAAAGGTTTATTTAAAAAAACAAAATTACAGCTCTACTGCCATGGCTAACTGATACTTCGGGTTTTTCTCTGTTGTTACGCTGATGTGCCAAAGAAACTAGTGCACATGTCTAATATCTTGTAGGGCCACCGTGAGCACGCAGAAGTGCCGCAGCAAGGCGTGGCATGGACTCGACTAATGTCTGAAGTAGTGCTGGAGGGAACTGACACCATGAGTCCTGCGAGGTTGTCCATCAATTCGTAATAGTACGAGGGGGTGGAGAACTCTTATGAACAGCATGTTGCAAGTCATCCCAGATATGCTCAGTAAGGTTCATGACTTGGGTGTTTGGTGGCCGGCAGAAGTGTTTAAGGTCGTAAGAATGCTCCTGGAGCCACTCTGTAGCAATTCGGGATGTGTCGGGTGTCGCACAGTCCTCTTGGAATTGCCCAAGTCTGTCGGAATGCACAATGGGCATGAGTGGATGAAGGTGATCCGACGGGATGCTTACGTACGTGTCACGTGTCAGAGTCGTATATAGAGGTATGAGCCCAAGCACTACGGGACTTGACATCTGAGGCCATCAGTCGCCTAGACTTAGAACATAGTAACATAAGGACATCACACACATCCATGCCCGAAGCAGGATTCGAACCTACGACCGTAGCAGCAGCGCGATTCCCCCACACCATTGTAGTTGCCTCCACCAGCTTGAACACGCTCCTGCTGACATGCAGGGTCCATGGATTCATGAGGTTGTCTCCTTGAGGGTGTCTCCAACCGCTCGATTCAATTTGAAACGAGACTCGTCCGACTAGGCAACATGGTTCCAGTCATCAAGAGTCCAATGTCGGTGTTGAAGGGCCCAAGCGAGGCGTAAACCTTTGTGTCTTGCAGTCATCACCAGTGGGGCTTCATCTCCATAAGCCCAAATCGATGAACGGTTCGCACGCTGACACTTATTGATGACCCAGTACTGAAATCTGCAGCAGTTAGCGGAAGGGCTGCACTTCCGTCCCGTTGAACGATTCCCTTCACACGTTGTCGGCCCGTTCTTGCATGACCTTTTTCCAGCCGCAGCGATGTCAGAGATCTGATGTTTTAACGTTTTCCTGATATTCACCGCACACTCGTGAAATGGTCGTACGGGAAAATGCTCACTTCATCGCCACATCGGAGATGCTGTGACCCATCGCTCGTCTGCGGACTATAACACCACGTTCAAACTAATTTAAATCTTGATAAGCTGCCATTGTAGCACCAGTAACCGATCAAACAACTGCGCCAGACACTTGCTGTCTCAAATAAGCGTAGCCGATCGCAGCGCCGTATTCTCTTTACATAGCTCAGTATTTGATTACTCATGCCTGTACCGGTTTCTTTGGCGCTTCAGTGTAGTAGGAAATAAAAAGCACCTGTTATAACTGAGGCCAAACGAATAGCGAAAAATACCGGACATTCAGAACTGAAGTATCGGTACCGGTCATAACCAGTCGGTTTCTGGCGCTCACTAGTCTCCAGTCTGCGTGAACCCCGTAGAGCCGGGAGTGCCGGCTGTGTTTACGGCGTGTACCGCGATCGGCCCCGTCGCTTCCCATGAGCAGGCAGCCAGGCCGGCCCGTGCTGGCGTCCAACACGACTGGTCTGCAGTTCCGCGGCGTCTCGCGTTACGTCCCCAGTGAAGGCTGACCCGCCCCCAGACCGGTTGCGTGGCGGCCGCCTCAGCTGCAGCAGGCGCGGCGAGCTGCGCCCCGCCGACACTGCTCTCCCCACACACCAGCTCTCTGATGGCGTTCCCTAGCGACAGGCGGAAGATGCCAGCTCCATTCGAGAACGTGATGGAGGCTAACTGTCAGTGTTTACACCTACACTACTGGCCATTAAAATTGCTACACCACGAATTTGACGTGCTACAGACGCGAAATTTGGCCAACAGGAAGAAGGTGCTGTGATATGCAAACGATTAGATTTTCAGAGCATTCACACAAGGTTGGCGCCGGTAGCGACTCCTAAGACGTGCTGACATGAGGACAGTTTCCAACCGATTTCGCATACACAAACAGCAGTTGACCGGCGTTGCCTGGTGAAACGTTGTTGTGATGCCTCGTGTAAGGAGGAGAAATGCATACCATCACGTTTCCGACTTTGATAAAGGTCGTATTGTAGCCTATCTCGATTGCGGTTTATCGTATCGCGACATTTCTGGTCGCGTAGGTCGAGATCCATTGACTGTTAGCAAAATATGGAATCGGTGGGCTCAGGAGGGTAATACGGAACGCCGTGCTGGATCCGAACGGCCTCGTATCGCTACCAATCGAGACGACAGGCATCTTATCCGCATGGCTGTAACGGATCGTGCAGCCACGACTCGATCCGTCACTAAACAAATCGGGACGTTTGCAAGACATCAACCATCTGCTCGAACAGTTCGACGACGTTTGCAGCAGCATGGATTATCAGCTTGGAGACCGTGGCTGCGGTTACCCTTGACGCTGCATCACAGACAGGAGAGCCTGCGATGGTGTACTCAACGAAGCATCTGGGTGCACTAATCGCAAAACGTCATTTTTTCGGATGAATCCAGGTTCTGTTTACAGCATCATGATGGTCGCACCCGTATTTGGCGGCATCGCGGTGAACGCACATTGGAAGCGTGTATTCGTCAACGCCATACTGGCGTATCACCCGGCGTGATGGTATGGGGTGCCATGGGTTACACGTCTCGGTCACCTCTTGTTCGCATTGACGGCACTTTGAACAGTGGACGTCACATTTCAGATGTGTTACGACCCGTGCCTCTTCCCTTCATTCGATGCCTGCGAAACCCTACATTTCAGCAGGATAATGCACAACGATATGTTGCAGGTCCTGTGCGGGCCTTTATGGATACAGAAAATATTCGGCTGCTGCGCTGGCCAGCACATTCTCCAGATCTCTCACCAATTGGAAACGTCTGGTCAATGGTGCCCGAGGAAATGTTCCATCACAATACGCCAGTCTCTACTCTTGATGAACTGTGGCATCGTGTTGAGGCAGCATGGGCAGCTGTACCTGTACACGCCATCCAAGCTCTGTTTGACTCAATGCCCAGGCGTATCAGGGCCGTTATTACGGCCAGAGCTGGTTGTTCTGGGTACTGAGTTCTCAGTATCTATGCACCCAAATTTCGTGAAAATGTAATCACATGTCAGTTCTAGTATAATAAATTTGTCCAATGAATACCCGTTTATCATCTGCATTTCTTCTTGGTGTAGCAATTTAAATGGCCAGTAGTGTATATAGTGGGAAGTGACGATACGGTATTCGGCACGGTATCTCACTGACCTTCTCAAATCCACCGTCGCCTCACCTGCCCACCCTAGACGAGATCGCTAACGTACGCCTGTTCACTGACTGCTGTGTTTGTGCCTCACTTTTACTCCTACTTACTATCAGTCGGACATGTAGGCTCGATAGTAACAAGGTAGGGAGACTGTGTCGTGCATTGAATTGTGCGGTAGATGGTTCAGAGCGTGCGAATGAGTCGTTAGCGGGGACTGTATCATTCTGGAGTACCGTTCGGTGAGTGTGTGTGTGTGTGTGTGTGTGTGTGTGTGTGTGTGTGTGTGTGTGTGTGTTCGTGTTGGTTAAAGCCGGACTTATGGATCGGATAGTTTCTCCGTTTCCCTATTAAAGGTATTGGACCCTATTATTTGGGTAACTGCACGGGGGACCCACACTCGGTGGAACGATAGGGCCAGTATTCTCCAGGTGTCGGGTAGCGCGCCTCAGTTCGTCGGTCGTCCTACAGAGGAGCTTCCGCGTTGCAAACGTCCCAAATCTCGAAAAAAGCCCAGATGGCTCATGTACAAGTAATAAAAAGTATCTGTACAGCTGGCTGAAAATGATTTAAAAGTTCGTGGCGCCCTCCATCGGTCATGCTGGAATCCAGTAAGGTGTTGCCCTACCCTTAGCCTTGATGACAGATTCCACTCTCTCAGGCATACATTCAATCAGGTGCTGGAAGGTTTCTTGGGGAATGACAGCCCATTCTTTACGGAGTGCTATACTGAGGAGAGGTATCGATGTCGGTCCGTGAGGCCTGGCACGAAGTCGGCTTACCGAAACATCCCAAAGGTGTTCTGTAGGATTCAGGTCAGGACTCTGTCCAGGCCAGTCCATTATAGGGATGCTATTGTCGTGTAGCCACGTGCATTACGAACAGCTGCTTGATCGTGCTTAAAGATGCAATCGCCATCCCCGAATTGCTCTTCAACAATGTGAAGCAAGAAGGTGCTTAAAACATCAATGTAGGACTGTGCTATGATAGTGCCACGCAAAACGACGACGGGTGCAAGCCTCCTCCATAAAAACCACGATCACACCATAACACCACCGCCTCCGAATTTTACTGTTGGCACTTCATTCGCTGGCATTCGCCATACCCACACCGTGCCATCTGATCGCCACATTGTGTACCGTGATTCGTCAGTCCAAACAACGGTTTTCCACTGTTCAATCGTCCAATATTTACGCTCTTTACACCAAGCGAGACATCGTTTGGCGGTTATCGGCGTGATGTACGGCCTATGGCCGGCCGGGGTGGCCGATCGGTTCTAGGCGCTTCAGCCTGGAACCGCGTGACCGCTACGGTCGTATGTTCGAATCCTGCCCTTAGGTTAGTTAGGTTTAACTAGTTCTAAGTTCTAGTGGACTGATGACCTCGGAAGTTGAGTCCCATAGTGCTCAGAGCCATTTGTGGCCTATGAGCAGCTGCTCGACCATGAAATCATACTTTTCTCACCTCCCGCCTAACTGTCGTAGTACTTGCAGTGGATCCTGATTGGAATCCCTGTATGGTGGTCTGGATAGATGTCTGCTTACTACACTCTTCAACTATCGGTGGTCTCTGTCAGTCAACAGACGACGTCGGCCTGTACGCTTTTGTGCTGCACGTGTCCCTTCACGTTTGAAATTGATTATCACATCGGAAACAGTGGACCTAGAGATGTTTAGGAGTGTAGAAATCTCGTGTACAGACGTATGACACAAGTGACCCCCAGTCACCTGACCACGCTCGAAGTCCGTGAGTTCCGCGGAGCGCCCCATTCTGCTCTCTCACGATGTCTAATGACAACTTACGTCTCATATATAGAGTACCTGCCAGTAGATGGAAGCACAATACACCTAATATGAAAAACGTGTGTTTTTGTAGAGGCAGTGTATAAGTAATGTAAAAGAACGTACTCGCAAAATTATAGACCCATATCCCTAGGTTCTGCTGTGCCGTCATCTAAGATGGCGGATTTAGGCGGGAAGATGGGTCAATTGGGCTACCTCCACTAACCTAACCCCCCTCCCCACCCCTCCCCCAGAAAATGGTGGGAAGTTCAAATTCAATCAGAACAATACAACACACCTCTACCAACCTATGAAAGTGGTGGGAAAATAGATCACTTGGGCTACCTCCACTAACATAAGTCATCTGACTGCCACCTCTTCCTAGAAAATGGTGGGAAGAGGACTCAACCTGTGCTAGACACAAGTCTTTATTTTGCATTCAGTCCTTATTTAAACTATTTGAGGCAGTACAGCCATCCAGTGTGTTCGCCATGAGGTCCGGAGTCCAACTGACCTAGTACACAGTACCACCTCCAGAGGGCGCTGTTGTCAATTCCATGACGTAATCCAAGATGGCGGTGGAAAATGGCGGGAAACTGTGTTCATCACGAGGTCTGGGCCTGGTCACAGAACAGACGACAGTGCCTTCTGGTGGCAGTACTGTGTACTAGGTCAGTTGGACTCTGGACCCCATGGCAGTCAGTAATTCCCCCCACCCCCTGGTGATTGGTAATTCCCCCACCCCAGACCACCATCTTGGATTACATCACACAATGGATGACAGCACCCACTGGTGGCAGTATAGTGTACTAGGTCAGTTGGGCTCTGGACCTCATGGCAAAAACACTGGATGGTTGTACTGCCCCAAATTGTTTAAATAAAGACTGAATGCAAAGGCTGAGTCCTCTTCCCACCATTTTATAAGAAGATGTGGCAGTCAGATGACTTAGGTTAGTGGCGATAGCCCAAGTGACCTATTTTACCGCCATTTTCATAGGTTGGCAGAACTGTGTTGCATTGTCCTGATGGAACTTGAACTTCCCGCCGTTTTCTGGGGGAGGGGAGGGGGGTTATGTTAGTGGAGGTAGCCCAATTGACCCATCTTCCCGCGAAAATTCGCCATCTTGGATGACGTCATCGCCGCCATCTTGGATACATCTGGTAACAACGGAGAGTGGGGCAGAACATACTTAGTCCCCATACTGGCATATGGCAACTGGGGTACAGTAGATGCACTGAAACGGTTTCAGGTCGTCCGCCAACAGCTAGCGTAATGGCATGGCTACCAGAGCACCATATGTGTCTACGTTTTAACAGGGAATGCTAACAGCCAGAAGGTGCAAACGTGTAAGGCAAGCAGGTAGCCATGCGACGGTATTCGGGGAATTGCGACACGAGTTGGACGTGCTGCATCAGCTGTACAATTAGAGGTGGGCCCCCGCACAGTGTAGAGGGTAACTCGCCAGTCAACGACTTCGGTTCACACAGGCGACCCGCAGGCTTGCTGTTGGGGAAGCCGCAACTGGATGGAAAAACAGAAAATACGAACAGAGATTATGCTAACTGTTCCAGACCTAAGAGAGAGTTTTGATGCAGCTTAATAAAAACGAACTCCACGATTCGAATCACAAGTTACGGTAAAGAGCCGTGAGTAGAAAATGAAGAGCAGTCGGCGAATGACCGCGCGACGAAGATTAACGACTTAACTGGGATAAAAACGTGGCGCTGATCTCTCGCTGTGCAAACCGAACATTTGTCTCTTAACCACGGTCGGTCGGCTTTGCTATGAGCGTTCTGCCACCAGTGACTGGTAAAAACTGAGCCTAACTATCCATGTTTGCTTCCAAGTCGTGTAAACGGAGCACATGAATCGCAAAATGTAAGAATGTTTTTAGAATCGGTATTCGGAACATGAACTCTTATGGTCCTGTGTAGTAATTTGTGTTATGATTCTCAACATCACATTATCAAAATTTTCACACTTGTTCCATTAAGGGTGGGTAGGACATCAAACGGGCCGACTTGGAGTAGAAGAGGCACCACAGGACATTTTAATTTCCACTGCCTTTATTTTTACAAATAAATTCATAAAACTTTGTCAGCATGACCCAGTAGGATTCAGGATTCACACTCCTAGCAGTGTAAGTTCAAAAACATAATAAAATAATTTTTTTAGATATGAAATTTCGTCATTGGTCCACTTACTATTGGCTGCATTTGTTGCTATAGGTACACTTTTCTTCGTAAGTAAGAGATTCTTTGATGAATTTTGCAAAGCATACAAACCACATCTGCTGATGTCGAAATTCTAAAACTTCCCAAATATATTAAAAGCAGTGGTGAAAATTGAGACAATTAACTATAAAATTTGATATTTTTCTAAGCATCAAGTTTGAAATGTAACAGCTCATTCAATTTTTCATACATTACGCAAAGTCTACAGTTTTATACACCTGTAAGTATGGTTTGCGTGCTGTGCAGAATTCATCGAAGGCTCTCCCTTACGTATGAAGGAAACTGTACCTATAGCAACAAGTGCAGCCAATAGTAAGCGAAAAAACTGAAATTTTACATGTAAAAAAATATTTTGTTATGTTTTTGAACTTCCACTGTTATGAGTGTGAATCCTGGATCGTTCCAGGTCATGCTGACAAAGTTTTACGAGTTTACTTGCAAAAGTATAGACAGTGGAAATTAAAATGTCGTGTGGTGCCTCTCCTGCTCCAAGTTGGCCCGTTAGAAGTCCTACCCCCTTAATACAAAATTAAAGCAAAGGGTGAACACAGGTAAGACATACTACTGACTGTATGAAATTTTGTCTGTGGGCAACCGTATGTTTCGTATATCAAGTAACAACAGAGGAACAATGGTCGGAAATATTAATAATAATGTTCAACGTAACTTTTTGTCAGTTGGTTTACTGCAACGTTAATTCTAGGCCCTGACAAACAATCTCCTATACAGGCGATAACATGTTCCTCGGTTGTGTTGACACAGTTTATTTTTTACTTGCGACCAATCACGTTGTATCATCTACGGTGATAAATGGCAGAAACAGCGTAAAACGCAGAAATCGCGTAAGTCGCGAAAATCGCGTGAATCGAAGAATCAGCTAAAATCGCAGAAGTCGCAGTTATCGATAAGTAATATTCACAGAAATCGCCGTTATCGGAAAATCGCAGTTTAGCCCATCCTTAGTCCAGTGGCAGTCAGGGTGTCGTATTGTGTTACGGCTGTGGCTGGCGAGTGAGTCGCGCGTCCAGCGACGTCCCTGGCTGTTTTTGCTGGAGACTCGGTGTCCCCGCACTGGCACTGGATAGGACCGGACAGTTGAGGAGCTGGAAAGGGGGGGGGGGGAGCTCGGAGGGGGAGGAGTGGAGGTCAGAAGACACGGAGGTACCGTTGTCTCGCGGCGACACAGGGGACCGAGCGTCGCCCGCTCGCCAACACTTGGGTGCAACTACGGCTTCGAGCTTACGGAGCGATCCGCACTAAGGACGGAAATACGAATTTCAGTGATTCTATCGTGGCGCGCAAAACGAAGTCAGCTTGGTTTTTATAGCCGACACTGTTATAATTGAACAAATATGTAACGCACTGAAATTAAACTCATTTGCAAAAGAAAGTTGTTTCGTTATACAGATTCACAGGGTGTCCCACATAAAACCGGCACACCTCACACCCGAGATAGATGTAACTATAAAGTAACTAAAAAATATGTAGTTACCAGTAGTATTTGTATGGCGTGTAGCCATATATGGAAATGAAACGGACGATAAATCTACATCTACATCCATACTCCGCAAGCCACCTGACGGTGTGTGGCGGAGGGTACCCTGAGTACCTCTATCGGTTCTCCCTTCTATTCCAGTCTCGTATTGTACGTGAAAAGAAGGATTGTTGGTATGCTTCTGTGTGGGCTCTAATCTCTCTGATTTTATCCTCATGGTCTCTTCGCGAGATATACGTAGGAGGGAGCAATATACTGATTGACTCTTCGGTGAAGGTATGTTCTCGAAACTTTAACAAAAGCCCGTACCGAGCTACTGACCGTCTCTCCTACAGAGTCTTCCACTGGAGTTTATCTATCATCTCCGTAACGCTTTCGCAATTACTAAATGATCCTGTAACGAAGCGCGCTGCTCTCCGTTGGATCTTCTCTATCTCTTCTATCAACCCTACCTGGTGCGGATCCCACCCTGCTGAGCAGTATTCAAGCATTGGGCGAACAAGCGTACTGTAACCTACTTCCTTTGTTGTCGGATTGCATTTCCTTAGGATTCCTCCAATGAATAAATATAGACAAGAAGAGAATAGGAGATTTCGAACTGTGGTGCTGCAGACGAATGGTGAAGATTTGATGGGTAGATCACGTACTAATGAGGAGGTACTGAACAGAATTGGGAAGAAGAGGAATTTGTGGCACGAATTGACTAGAAGAAGCGATCGGTTGGTAGGGCACATTCTGAGGCATCAGGGGATCACCAATTTGCCGGACGTTGTGATCGAGCGGTTCTAGGCGCTTCAGTCTGGAACTGCGCGACTGCTGCTGTCGCTGGTTCGAATCCTGTCTCGGGCATGGATGTGTGTGATGTCCTCATGTTAGTTAGGTTTGAGTAGTTCTAAGTTCTAGGGGACTGATGACCTCAGAAGTTAAGTCTCATAGTGCTCAGAGCCATTTGGAACATTGTTTGACCACCAGTTTAGTATTGGAGAGAGGCATGGAGGGTAAAAAACGTAGAGGGAAACCAAGAGATGAATACAGTAAGCAGATTCAGAAGGATGTAGGTTGCAGTAGGTACTGGGAGATGAAGAAGCTTGCACAGGATGGAGTAGCATGGAGAGCTGCATCAAACCAGTCTCTGGACTGAAGAGCACCACAAGAACAACAACCTGATTACGAGAGGGGGGGGGGGTCCAAAACTTTCTACCCTAACAAATAAAGAATGATAGAAACTTATTAATACCGTTTAATTTTTGTATATAATGCCCGTGTACTCTAATACACTCGCGGCATGCTCAGATAACTCTGCAAACCATTCAAATCCCTACAAATATAAGGTCTTCGGCTTCGAGTCCGTTCACTGCATCATTATTGCCAAATCGTTGTCCTTTGAGATCTTTTTTTAGGTTTGGGAAAAGAAAAAAGTCTGAGGGAGCCATATCTGGATAATATTGTGGATGACGTAATAATTCGAACACCCAGTAACGCTTTTTTCAGTGTTGCGAGAGCTACGTGCGCCGGCGTTGTCCTGATGGAAAATAACTCAGCGCGCCAATTTTCCGCACATTTCTTGTTTGTCTCTTCTCTCAAACGGCGCAGGAGAGTGCAGTAGTATGATGCATTGATAATTACACCCTCTTGCAAATAATCCACCCTAATTACCCCTACTGCATCCCAGAAGGCCGATGCCATCCCCTTACCAATTGATTTTTGCACCAGGAGCTTTTTAGGGTAGGTGATAAAGTTTCCACGGTGGTGGCCGTCGTTTTGTCTCAGTATCAAAGTGGTAAACCCACGTTTCGTCCATTGTCACATACCTTCCAAGATAGCCGACCTCATCCGCTTTAAATTGGCGGACGATTTCTTTACAACACTGCATTCGCTCCTGTCCCTGATCTGCATTCAAGTCTTTCGGTAGCCACCGAGATGAAACTTTACGCATTCGCAAAAATATCCACTACAATGTCATGAGCACGCCCTTGGGAGATTTCAAATGTGGTTTCAATGTGCTGCAACGTTAAATGTAAACGTAAGCTTCCGCGGCCGTTGTCACAGTCAATAAAATTCTTCTGGGTTTATCAACTATAAAATTCCGCTGTTTCGGCGACTGTTGCAAGACACCTTCCTCAGAGTGTACTACTAACTGCCGAGTGAGCACTAGTTTGGTTAGTCATATGCTATGGAGGAGTGCTGTCATTGGATATGAGGGTGAGGAAGAAGGGTATCAGGTGTTCTTTTATTGGCCTCTGCACTGAGTGTTGTCATTGGCAAAAATAGACGTTTTCCATTGGAGTTTCCTTTAGTGCTTGCCATTGGTGGAAATCGGCGAATGGGAAACTGAGCGGCGACTGCAGCGTAGCGTTTTTTACTAACTGCCTAGTATCGACTAGGGCGCGTCAGCGCTCTGTGTACCCTCCGCCGCTGTGGCCTACCTCGCGCCTATTGCTCTGCGAGGGCTGTCCTTCCGTAAAGCTGACACTGGTGGCGGTCGAGATGCTGGAAATCGGTACCCGTCTTCCATGTTCATGTTGCCGGGTCGCTTGGCTATTTCTATAGCTCTCTAACCTTACTCCTCAAACCAAACGGCTGTTTCGCCAGTACGCGGGACTCTCGAAATTCGATCTTCATCCTGCACTATTCCAGGTGTTCTTTCGCCGCTCATTTGTTGTATTATTTTAGGCGGATGTATCTCTCGTGTTCAGATAACCTTGTGCTCATTGCACGTCCAGTCTCACCTACATACACCAGTCCACTTTCGCTCCCGATTTCATGAACTCCGGCGGCATGAAACTTGTCAATTGTATCTTTTGTCGAGCCCAGAATGTCTTTTATTTTGTTCTTGATACGAAAGTTCGGCTTAATACCTGCCCTACGGAGAATTTTGCCCAGACGTTCAGTGCAGTCAGCCAGAGTATACGAGTCGTTCTTCCGAAAGCCCATATCGATGGTGTTTCGTTGAATGGTTCGCACGCTGACACTTGTTGATGGCCCAGCACTGAAATCTGCAGCAATTTTCGGAACTTCTGTCACGTTGAACGATTCTCTTCAGTCGTCGTTAGTCCCGTTGTTGCAGCAGCTTTTTCCGGGCGCAGCGATGTCGGAGGTCTGATGTTTTACCGTATTTCTGATACTCACGGTACACTCTTGAAACGGTCGTACGGGAAAATACCCACTTCATCGCTGTCTCGGAGTTGCTGTGTCCTATCGCTAGTGCTCAGGCTATAACACCACGTTGAAACACACTTCTATCTTGATAGCTTCCCACTATAGCAGCCGTAACCGATGTGACAACTGCGCCAGGCACTTGTCTTCTAGACAGCCGTTGCCGACCGAAGCGCCGTCTTTTGCCTATTCACATATATCTATATTTGAATACGCATGCCTATAACGGTATCTTTGATATATATATATATATATATATATATATATATATATATATATATATATATATATATATATATATATATAATGATGTGATGCCTCGTGTAAGGAGCAGAAATGTGTACCATCACTTTTCCGACTTTGAATGAGGTCGGATTGTAGCCTATCGCGATTGCGGTTTATCGTGGCGCGACATTCCTGCTCGTGTTGGTCGAGATCCAATGACTGTTAGCAGAATATGGAATCGGTGGGTTCAAGAGGATAATACGGAACGCCGTGCTACATCCCAACGGCCTCGTATTACTAGCAGTCAAGATGGCAGGCATCTTATCCGCATGGCTGTAACGGATCGTACAGCCACATGTCGATCCCTGAGTCAACAGATGGGGACTTTTGTGCGAGACAACAACCATCTGCATGAACAGTTCGACGACGTTTGCAGCAGCATGGACTATCAGCTCGGAGACTATGGCTGCGGATACCCTTGACGCTGCATCACAGACAGGAGCGCCTGCGATGGTGCACTCAACAACGAACCTGTGCGCACGAATGGCAAAACGTCATTTTTTCGGATGAATCGAGGTTCTGTTTACAGCATCACGATGGTCGCATCCGTGTTTGGCGACATCGCGGCGTACGCACATTGGAAGCGTGTGTTCGTCATCGCCTTACTGGCGTATCACCCGGCGTGATGGCATGGGGTGCCACTGGTTACACGTCTGAGTTACCTCTTGTTCGCATTGACAGCACGTTGAACAGTGGACGTTACATTTCAGATGTGTTACGACCCGTGGCTCTACCCTTCATTCGATACCTGCGAAACCCTACATTTCTGCAGGATGATGCACGACCGCATGTTGCAGGTCCTGTACGGGCCTTTCTGGATACAGAAAATGTTCGAGTACTGCCCTGACCAGCACATTCTCCAGCTCTCTCAGCAATTGAAAACGTCTGTTCAATGGTGGCCGAGCAACTGGCTCGTCACAATACGCCAGTCACTACTCTTGATGAAGTGTGGTATCGTGTTGAAGCTGCGTGGGCAGTTGTACCTGTCCTGTACACGCCATCCAAGCTCTGTTTGACTGAATGCCCAGGCGCATCAAGGCCGTTATTACCGACAGAGGTGGATGTTCTGGGTACTGATTTCTCAGTATCTATGCACCCAAATTGTGTGAAAGTGTAATCACATGTCAGTTCTAATATAATATATTTGTCCAACGAATACCCGTTTATCGTCTGCATTTCTTCTTGCTGTATCAATTTTAATGGCCACTAGTGTATATATAAACAGTTGTTTGAGGTTGGAAAACGTCTCTGGAGCCATGTAGTATCATTTGATATACGTTGTCTGTCACTCAGGGCGTCGTCTGGCGTGCCATAGGAAGATGTACTTTCATAGCAGGTTGCAACCAACAATTTTTCACGAACTAACACGGCATGTGATTCAGGCATGATAAATTCCTCAAGATAATATTGGTTCCACGCTACAGGAGTATCTCCGTGACTGTGGAGGTCACATCTCTTGCTGACGTTGCCGATGAGTATCACTATGGAACTGAAGTTCAATCACTTAATACGCGTCACGTGATGAGTGTGTCCACAGATCTTGATAAACATGGGGCTCGTGCTTCACGGTGTAACACTTTCGGTTTCCACCGGCGTAATTTGTCTCGCAGTGCGCTGTCCGTGGCGGCGCGGCGTCCTACTCGGCAGAGCGGTTAAGACAGCGCGCGTCGCTCCGTGTCCGTATATAGCGCCGACCTGGGGACCAGCTCACTCCGCAGGCCAGGGGGACATCTGTTGCCCCTCCGACAACCAGCCGGCACCGACACGCAGTCCATTCTGGTGGCTCTACGTGTTCATCTGCGTCTCCCCCAGCCGTGTCTCCCGCGCGTCACTGAAACTGGATATTGTAAGTCCTCTCTCTCTCTCTCTCTCTCTCTCTCTATGTGTGTGTGTGTGTGAGAGAGAGAAAGGGGGGGAGGGAGGGTGAGAGAGAGAGAGAGAGAGAGAGAGAGAGAGTCTTACTCTAGAATATCTTTCCTTAGTGATGCAAAATTTATCTTAAAGAGGATCTTAGCCGACCGCTGTGACCGAGCGGTACTAGGCGCTTCAGTCCGGAACGGCGATACTGCTACGGTCGCAGGTTCGATTCCTGCCTCGGGAATGGATGTGTGTGATGTCCTTAGGTTAATTAGGTTTAAACAGTTCTAAGTCGAGGGGACTGATGACCTCAGATGTTAAGTCCCATAGTGCTCATAGCCATTTGAACCAAACGGAGAATTTAACTGCGCACTCTATCGAAGTTTGCTGAAATTCGTTTTTGTCTTTCAGTCTTTTGCACCAGTGTAGTTACGTAGTTTTTTTTTTTTTTTTGGAAGAGGATCTTATATTCTGGCCCTCTCAGAATTTTATCCACACTTGCAGGAGCTGAAAGTCAGTGGCCAGACATCAATTACCTAAAGCAGAAAGACGCAATTCTCAAAATCATGCAACGGATCGCCTCGGAAGACAAAATGGTTTCTGTTGCACCAGGCGAAAATACACTCGCCGGTACAACGGTGGCTTCTTTATTTTATGCAAGTGGAAACTACACACATCAAATAAAGGTTTGCATCACTACTGTTCCCAGAACTGAAGGTAGACGTTGACTGTGGATATTGTATCACAGACACAGTCCCTTTGACTGTTCTGAGATGTCACTAAACCCGGCCAAAAATGTAAACACCCATGAATGAGTAGCACCTAATAGACGGAGTGGGGCTCACAGCCGATCAGTTCCAGTCATTCCACCAGGACGGAGGTAGACGGCACGTGTCCTCTGTAGTTTAACCATGCCTACACAGTCAATACCTCGGTTTGATCGCGTCCGCATTGTTACTTTGTGCCAGGAAGGGCTCTCAGCAAGGGAACTGACAGGCGTCTCGGAGTGAACCAAAGATGTGTTGTTCGGACATGGAGGAGATACAGAGAGACAGGAACTGTCGGTATCTTTCTCAGGTCGCCCAAGGATTACTACTACAGTGGATGACCGCTACCTACGGATTATGGCTCGAGGGAACCCTGACAGCACCGCCACCAAGTTCAATAATGTTTTCGTGCAGTCACAGGATGTCGTGTTCAAATGGTTCAAATGGCTCTGAGCACTATGGGAATTAACGTCTGAGCTCATCAGTCCCCTAGAACTTAGAACTACTTAAACTTAAGGACATCACACACATCCATGCCCGAGGCAGGATTCGAACCTGCGACCGTAGCAGTCGCGCGGTTCCAGACTCAAGCGCCTAGAACCGCTCGGCCACTCCCGCCGCCCGTCGTGTTCCGATTCAAACTGAACGCAATAGGCTGCATGATGCGCAGCTTCACTCCCGACGTCCATGGCGAGGTTCATCTTTGCAACTACGACACCATGCAGCGCGGTACGTACGGGCCCAACGACATGCAGAATGGACCGCTCATGAATGGTATCACGTTCTCTTGACCGATGAGTGTCGCACATGCCTTCAACCAGACAAGGCAGCCCGGTGAGGCTGAATGTCTTAGACACACTGTCCAGCGAGTGCAGCAAGGAGGAGGATCCCTGCTGTTCTGGGGTGGCAGTATGTGAGGCCGATGCACGCCGCTGTTGGTCATGGAAGGCGCTGTAATGGCTGTACGATACGTGAATGCCATCCTCCGACCGATAGTGCAGCCATATCAGCACCATACTGGCGAGGCATTCGTCTTCATGGACGACAATTCGCGCCCCCATCAAGCACATAATGTGAATGACTTCCTTCAGGATAACGACATCGTTCGACTAGAGTGGCCAGCATGTTCTCCAGGAATGAACCCCATCAAACAAGCCTGGGATGGATTAAAAAGGGCTGTTTATTGGCAACGTTAACCATCAACCACTCTGAGGGGTCCACGCCGAATCGCCGTTGAGTAGTGGGACTATCTGGACCAGTAGTGTCTTTATGAGTGGATAGTATGCCACGACGAATACAGTTATGCATCAATGCAAGAGAACATGCTACTGGGTTTTAGAGGTACCGGCGTGTAAAGCAATCTGGACCATCACCTCTGAAGGTCTCGCTGTACGGTGGTACAACATGCAATGCGTGGTTTTCATGAGCTATAAAAAAGGGCAGAAACGATGTTTATGTTGATCTCTATTCCAATTTTCTGTACCGGTTCCGGAACTCTCGGAACCGAAGTGATGTGAAACTTTTTTTTGGTGTGTGTATAACACATAAAATATTAGCTCACTGTATTACAACATGGGTAAAAAGCAACACTAAACGTTGTAAAAGCGGTTGTAGGCACTTCAGTCCGGAACCGTCCGACTGCTACGCTCGCAAATTCGAATCCTGCCTCGGGCATGGATGTTTGTGATGTCCTTAGCTTAGTCAGGTTTAAGTAGTTCTTAGTTCTAGGGGACTGATGACCTCAGAAGTTAAGTCCCATAGTATTCAGAGCAATTTGAGGCATTTTGAGTCCACAGAGCTTCATGAGTATTTACAACTGTCTCCGAACATTGACTCATAGCTTGTCTTTCATATTAAATCGATGTTTACTGTTTTTTAAACAAGACGGTATTTAAAATAATTGATTTAGACAGCGTAAAGTTGTTTAAGAACGAACTTAAATATCTGTTGGTGTGGGGTCATACGCACGTTTCCGCCGCTTTCACACGTCAAATGTTGGCATTAGACTACAGTTTTTCTAGTTGACAACCGTGTTAGAAGATACGATTTGCGATGCTGTTATATTTACGCCTGTATATCTTTGGTTTTCAGCATTGTTTCGCTGTCGTTTGAGCTGTTGCTATTTAGTGATTCTCCAAAGTTGTTTGTTTTAATGACGGGGCAGCTAGCAGCTGCGGATTCCAGAGTCGCTAGGAATATATTCTGAGTGTGAAAGTGGGACAATAGCCGGTGTCAGCTGATTCCGCGAGAGTAGCCGAAACTGAAAAGTGGGTCCATGAGGCAACGAAAAAGGCCGGGATGAAAAGGAGAAATAAGAAAAGGAAGGCAGAAGATGAGGAACTTGTGGTACACGTAAACAACAACGGGAATATGTGAGGCGTAAAGCTTTGTGTCGTGCAGTCAGCAAGGGTACACCAGCGGGCCTTCGGCTCAGAAAGCCCATGCCGATGCTGTTCCGTTGAATGGTTCGCACGCTGACGCCTGTTGATGGCCCAGCATTGGAATCTGTAGCAATTAGCGGAACTTTTGTCACGTTGAACGATTCTCTTCAGTCGTCACTGGCTCCGTTCTTGCAGGATTTATTCCGCCCGCAGCGATGTCGGAGCATTGGATTCCTGATATTCACGGTACACTCGTCAAATGGTCGTGCGGGAGAATCCCCGCTTCATCGCTACCTCGGAGATGCTGTGCCCCATCGCTCGTTCGCCGACTATAAAACCACGTTCAAACTAACTTAAATCTTGATAACCCGCTATTGTAGCAGCAGAAACCGATCTAATAACTGCGCCACAATTTGTTGTCTTATATAGGCGTTGCCGACCTCAGCGTTGTATTGTGCTTGTTTACTTATTTCTGTTCTTGAATACGCATCCCTATCTTAGCGATCCTGACCTATGATTTTTGTCACACATTTTAACATAATTCATCGCCTGTCCCCCGAATTGACAGCGATAAATATCAACGAGTCTATTATTATCTTCGGATGCTAAGCGGAGATGTGAAGAGCTTGCGATGTGCTTAATGCGTAATACGACGATGCTCCCTTGTGATGGTCAGGCGTGACGACGGATATGTCTGCCCTCGTGTTTCCATGCTGTCCAACATCGGACATTGCCACATCCAAATGCTCTATAAATCCGAATATTGCACTCTTCAACCTGCTGCCGAAATCCAGACTCCAACGAGGCCATTTTCAAACTCTCTCAGGTGCTGATAACGCTGTCTCGTACGAATACGTGAGCTCTCCCTCTCCTTCACATCGATCGCTGACGTCGGGTGACACCAATTGCTACTCTAAGCATTTGCGTAAACGCTGATAGTCTATACCTGTATGAAGTTGCTTTCACATCCAACCACATTTACTGAGTGCCTAACTTTTTTACCAGTCAGTGTATAATTTTTTTCGGGAGGGTGCGTTATGCTGGAATCGCGCCTGAGATATACAGCGTGTTACAAAAAGGTAGGTCCAAACTTTCAGGAAACATTCCTCACACACAAAGAAAGAAAGTATGTTATGTGGACATGTGTCCGGAAACGCTTACTTTCCATGTTAGAGCTCATTTTATTACTTCTGTTCAAATCACATTAATCATGGAATGGAAAGACACAGCAACAGAACGTACCAGCGTGACTTCAAACACTTTGTTACAGGAAATGTTCAAAATGTCCTCCGTTAGCGAGGATACATGCATCCACCCTCCGTCGCATGGAATCCCTGATGCGCTGATGCAGCCCTGGAGAATGGCGTATTGTATCACAGCCGTCCACAATACGAGCACGAAGAGTCTCTACATTTGGTAGCGGGATTGCGTAGACAAGAGCTTTCAAATGCCCCCATAAATGAAAGTAAAGAGGGTTGAGGTCAGGAGAGCGTGCAGGCCATGGAATTGGTCCGCCTCTACCAATCCATCGTTCACCGAATGTGTTGTTGAGAAGCGTACGAACACTTCGACTGAAACGTGCAGAAGCTCCATCATGCATGAACCACATGTTGTGTCGTACTTGTAAAGGCACATGTTCTAGCAGCACAGGTAGAGTATCCCGTATGAAATCATGATAACGTGCTCCATTGAGCGTAGGTGGAAGAACGTGGTGCCCAATCAAGACATCACCAACAATGCCTGCCCAAACGTTCACAGAAAATCTGTGTTGATGACGTGATTGCAGAATTGCGTGCGGATTCTCGTCACCCCACACATGATGATTGTGAAAATTTACAATTTGATCACGTTGGAATGGCGCCTCATCCGTAAAGAGAACATTTGCACTGAAATTAGGATTGACACATTGTCGGATGAACCATTCGCAGAAGTGTACCCGTGGAGGTCAGTCAGCTGCTGATAGCGCCTGCACACGCTGCACATGGTACGGAAACAACTAGTTTTCCCGTAGCAGTCTCCATACAGTGACGTGGTCAACGTTACCTTGTGCAGCAGCAACTTCTCTGACGCTGACATTAGGGTTATCGTCAACTGCACGAAGAATTGCCTTGTCCATTGCAGGTGTCCTCGTCGTTCTAGGTCTTCCCCAGTCGCGAGTCATAGGCTGGACTGTTCCGTGCTCCCTAAGTCGCCGATCAATTGCTTCGAACGTCTGCCTGTCGGGACACCTTCGTTCTGGAAATCTGTCTCGATACAAACGTACCTTGCCACGGCTATTGCCCCGTACTAATCCATACATCAAATGGGCATCTGCCAACTCCGCATTTGTAAACATTGCACTGTCTGCACCACCAAGTTCGTGATGAAAACTAACCTGTTGATGCTACGTACTGATGTGCTTGATGCTAGTACTGTAGAGCAATGAGTCGCATGTCAACACAAGCACCGAAGTCAACATTACCTTCCTTCAACTGGACCAACTGGAGTGAATCGAGGAAGTGCGGTACATACTGACGAAACTAAAATGAGCTCTAACATGGAAATTAAGTGTTTCCGGACACAAGTCCACATAACATCTTTTCGTTATTTGTGTGTGAGGAATGTTTCCTGAAAGTTTGGCCGTACCTTTTTGTAACATCCTGTATATGCGCAGTTATTTTGTCCATAGTTCCGCGTACCTCTTTAGTTGTCCGCAGCATGCAATTTCTTTTGCTAAGTGTTTTGTGGTTATTTTGCATAACAGCACGGTGTCGTTGAGTGAAGCAGAGATGTGGTCTCCGCGATGCAGCGAGGTGCGTGCGGGAGCCAGAAGCATGTAGCTTATTACGCATCAGCTCCTGCGTGAAAGCAGCGAGATGAAGGGAGGGGGCTGGGTTGTGCCCTTGAGGGCCACCGGCGGAAGTGTGCCGCGCGTCCACTTCCTGTGCACGATCAAAGCGCCCTTCCCTCGCCTCCTGCTCGCTGCCCTTCCTGTCCCTACCTGCAGCCTACACAGGTCCTGTTGTTGCAACGGTCTCACGCACCTGCCCAGGAAAACTCCTTCCGCCCTTCCTCATTTCCTTCCTGCAAGGACCGAGGAACAACAGTCTACACAGGGGTCCCCGAGCAATGGCACAGGGGTCCGCAAGATCCTATTAGAATCAAAAAATATATTAAATATATTTCGTATGATAACAGATTTTTTGTTTTGTACGTTTAAAATGCTTCAATAATGAAATGCCAATGTTTTTTGTAAGAAGGGAACCTCGCCATCGCACTCCCCTCAGATTTAGTTATAAGTTGGCACAATGGACAGGCCTTGAAAAACTGAACACAGATCGATCGAGAAAACACGAATAAATTGTGTGGAACTATGAGAAAATAAGCAAAATATACAAACTGAGTAGTCATTGGCAAGATATGCAACATGAAGGAGAGTGTGAACGCAGGAGCGCCGTGGTCCCGTGGTTAGCTTGACCAGCTGCGGAACGAGGGGTCCTTGGTTCAAGCCTTCCCTCGAGTGAAAAGTTTAATTTTTTATTTTCAGTTTATGTGACAAACTCTGACGTTTTCATCACTTTTTTGGGAGTGATTATCACATCCACAAGAAAACCTAAATCGGGCAAGGTAGAAAAATATTTTTACCCATTCGCCAAGTGTACAAGTTAGGTGGGTCGACAACATATTCCTGTCATGTGACACACATGCCGTCACCAGTGTCATATAGAATATATCAGACGTGTTTTCGCTGTAGCGGAATCGGTTGACCTATGACCTTGCGATCAAATGTTTTCGTTTCCAATTGGAGAGGCACATACTTTCGTCAACTAATCGCACGGTTTAGCGATGCGGTCGCAAAACACAGACACTAAACGTATTACAGTGAACAGAGACGTCAATGAACGAACGGACAGATCATAACTTTGCGAAAATAAAGAAAGTAAACTTTCCACTCGAGGGAAGACTTGAAGCAAGGACCTCTCGTTCCGCAGCTGCTCACGGGGCTCCTGAGCTCACACTCTCCTTGATATTGCCTATCTTGCGCATGGACTACTCAGTTTGTATATTTTGCTTATTTTTTCATAGTTGCACACAACTTCTTCCTGTTTTCTCGATCGATCTGTGTTCAGTTTTGCAAGGCCTATCCACTGTGCCATCTTATAACTAAATCTGAAGGGGGTGTGATGGGGAGGTTCCCTTGTAAGTACCAAAAATAGAATACGTATAAAAATACCCTTAATTTGGCTTTTTCAGGTACTGTGATATGACAAGGTACCAATCATGCTCGATGAGGGGGGGTCCTCGAGAAAATTTTGTTGAGAACCCCTGGTCTACAGTATCACTTCTGCGGAAATAACCAGTCTACAATGATTTTTAAATCAACACACCGCCAACTGACTGAATTGTACTTCATTAATTGTGACCCAGGTTTCAGCCTTGATGGTATTTTCAAGTGATTGAGTTTATTGCATTAAATGCCAGATATAAAATCATAATATTATAAAAAGTTGATTTTATATCGGCATTTCTTTGAGAGAGAATATTTTTCATAATTTATGGCCAATTTTGAGCTTGATGTCTTGCAATATATGTTAATGACATAAACTCAGTCGCTTGAAAAAGGTATAAAAGGCCGACACCTAGGTCGTAATTGGCCGGCCGCTGTGGCCGAGCGGTTCTAGGCCCTTCAGTCTGGAACCGCGCCACCGCTAAGGTCGCAGGTTCGAATCCTGCCTTGGGCATGGATGTGTGTGATGTCCTTAGGTTAGTTAGGTTTAAGTAGTTATAGGGGACTGATGACCTCAGATGTTAAGTCCCATAGTGCTCAGAGCCATTTGAACCATTTTTAGGTCGTAATTAAATAACCAACAATACAGTCAAATGGCAAGGTGTTCACTTAAAAATCATTGTGTGACTGTTGCTCAGCAACATCAAAAAAATAATATAAAAAACTGAATATAGCTTACTTACGTCCATATATGTTAAAAGTCGTTTTAAAATTTTACCTACTTCTAGGTGGAGTGACGTTCATGATTCATCGTGGAGAGGATATTTCTCTGGTGACAAGTTGTATGAATCAATTAATTTCGTCTGCATTTTATGCAGATAAATTACAGTTCTCGCTCCACGATGCTTTATGTTTACAGCGCAAATCGTACATGGGATGGTCGTTGTGTATCACAGATATAATTTTATTATTACCTGCAGATAAAGGTGCTCTATTGTTTCCGTGTATCCAGAGGTTTTTATTCGTTTTCTTTCCTTAAAATTTCACTAATGTTTTCTGAATAATTTTTATGTTTCAAATTTGGTGGCAAAGGAATGAAGACAGTAAGCAGATTTGTATAGATGCAAGTTGCACGTCTTATTTTGAAATGAAGTAGTACAGGGTAGAGTAGCGTGGGTAGTTTTCGGACTGAAAACAGTCGCGTTAATGCCTACACTATGTGATCAAAAGTATCCAGACACCCCCAGAAATACATTCTTTCGTATTGGGTGCATTGTGCTGCCACCTACTGCAGGTACTCCGTATCAACGACCTCAGTAGTCATTAGACATCGTGAGAGAGCAGAATGGGGCGCTCCGCGGATCTCGCGGGCTTTGAACGTGGTCAGGTGATTGGGTGTCACTTGTCATAAGTCTGTACGCGAGATTTCGACATTCCCAAACATCCCTAGGTCCACTGTTTCCGATGTAATGGTAAAGTGCAAACGTGAAGGGACACGTACAAGCATAAAAGAGTACAGGCCGACCTCGTCTGTTGACTGACAGAGACTGCCGACAGTTGAAGTGGGTCGTAATGTGTAATAGGCAGACATCTGTCCAGATCATCACACGGAAATTCCAAACTGCATCAGATCCCACTGCAAGTACTATGACAGTTAAGCGGGAGGTGAAAGAACTTGAATTTCATGTTTGAGCCGCTGCCCATAAGCAACATCACGCCGGGGAAAGTCAAGCGACGCCTCGCTTGCTGTGAGGAGCGTAAACGTTGGACTATTGAACAGTGGAAAAACGTTGTGTGGAGTGACGAATCACGGTACACAATGTGGTGATCCGATGGCTGGGTGTGGGTGTGGCGAATGTCCGGTGAACATCATCTGCCAGCGTGTGTAGTGCCAACAGTAAAATTCGGAGGCGGCGGTGTTATAATGTGGTCGTATTTTTCGAGGAGGGGGCTTGCACCACTTGTTTTGGGTGGCTCTATCACAGCACATGCCTAAATTGATGCTTTAAGCACCTCCTTGCTTCCCACTGTTGAAGAGCAATCCGGAGATGGCGACTGCATCTTTCAACACGATCGAGGACCTGTTCATAATGCACGGTCTGTGGCGGAGTGGTTACAAGACAATAGCATCCCCGTAATCGGCTGGCCTGCACAGATTTCTGAATCCTGTAGAACACCTTTGGGATGTTTTGGAACGCCGTCTTCGTGTCAGGCCTCACCGACCGACATCCATAACTCTCCTCAGTGCCGCACTCCGTGAAGAACGAGCTGCCAATCCCCAACAAACCTTCCAGCACCTGATTGAACCAATGCCTGCGAGAGTGGATGCTGTCATCAAGGCTAAGTGTGGACCAACAACATACTGAATTCAAGCATTACCGATGGAGGGCGCCACTTTTAAGTCATTTTCAGCCAAGTGTCCGGATGCTTTTGATCACATAGTGTACATCTGTTGATAAGCCTGCATTGGTTCGAAAAGTAGACAATGGCTCAGTAAAGCGCATTAAATTAAGAAGCAACAGGAACATATCATTCCCGTGAAAGGATACCACGCGCAACGTACGAAATGCTTTGCTAAAACGAAACCAATAGTCAACTGATACAGCCTCTACTTTCCTTTCTGTTCTTCGGTTACGTTATTCGCGTCACCAATTTCGATACATTTCCTAACTATCTTCCTGCGAATCTCGTGAAGTTTCCATAAAAATACACACACTGAATTTCTTTTGCACTTTATGCAGGCGGAGCCTCACTTCCTCTTTCGGTCACACGGATACTGGCTTGACATTTTATAATGACCTCCGCCGTTGAAACTACTGGTTAAATATTTTGCCCCGCCAGCAGTCTTCCTGGGTGAGTATGACCCCAGATCTACATCTACTTGAGTACTCTGCTATTCACATGAGTGTTTGGCAGAGGGTTCATGGAACCTTTGTGAGGCTACTTCTCGTCCCTTCCTCTTTCGAAAAACACATGGAATAAATGTACAGCTAAATCTTTCCGTGTGAGATCTGATTTCTCTTGTTATTTTACGATTGTTAACTTCTCCCAGGGAAAGTAGGAGTCAAAATACGAAAGAACGGTACTTTACCTACTTACTTATCCAACATTGACCAACCCTGAAGAACACGAAACTAGAATTATATATTAATACCTTCAGCTGCTGAAGGGCGTTGATATATATCAACGGGGACAGGTGAAAACGTGTGTCACGACCGGGACTCGAACCGGGGATCTCCTGCTTACATGGCAGACGCTCTATCCATCTGAGCCACCGAGGACACAGAGGACAGTGCGACTGCAGGGACTAACTCTCGCACGCCTCCCATGAGACCCACATTCTCACCTTGTATGTCCACACACTACATTCGTCGTGACCCACCCCAACATACTCATTACTCGTGGAAGACATTCTTACCAAGTCACGTAAGAGTTCGGGTAATATGTGTGCATCCGCACAGAAGAAGAAGGTCATGGCCGGTACTGCCACAACTACATACACTCCTGGAAATGGAAAAAAGAACACATTGACACCGGTGTGTCAGACCCACCATACTTGCTGCGGACACTGTGAGAGGGCTGTGCAAGCAATAATCACACGCACGGCACAGCGGACACACCAGGAACCGCGGTGTTGGCCGTCGAATGGCGCTAGCTGCGCAGCATTTGTGCACCGCCGCCGTCAGTGTCAGCCAGTTTGCCGTGGCATACGGAGCTCCATCGCAGTCTTTAACACTGGTAGCATGCCGCGACAGCGTGGACGTGAACCGTATGGACAGTTGACGGACTTTGAGCGAGGGCGTATAGTGGGCATGCGGGAGGCCGGGTGGACGTACCGCCGAATTGCTCAACACGTGGGGCGTGAGGTCTTCACAGTACATCGATGTTGTCGCCAGTGGTCGGCGGAAGGTGCACGTGCCAGTCGACCTGGGACCGGACCGCAGCGACGCACGGATGCACGCCAAGACCGTAGGATCCTACGCAGTGCCGTAGGGGACCGCACCGCCACTTCCCAGCAAATTAGGGACACTGTTGCTCCTGCGGTATCGGCGAGGACCATTCGCAACCGTCTCCATGAAGCTGGGCTACGGTCCCGCACACCGTTAGGCCATCTTCCGCTCACGCCCCAACATCGTGCAGCCCGCCTCCAGTGGTGTCGCGACAGGCGTGAATGGAGGGACGAATGGAGACGTGTCGTCTTCAGCGATGAGAGTCGCTTCTGCCTTGGTGCCAATGATGGTCGTATGCGTGTTTGGCGCCGTGCAGGTGAGCGCCACAATCAGGACTGCATACGACCGAGGCACACAGGGCCAACACCCGGCATCATGGTGTGGGGAGCGATCTCCTACACGGGCCGTACACCTCTGGTGATCGTCGAGGGGACACTGAATAGTGCACGGTACATCCAAACCGTCATCGAACCCATCGTTCTACCATTCCTAGACCGGCAAGGGAACTTGCTGTTCCAACAGCACAATGCACGTCTGCATGTATCCCGTGCCACCCAACGTGCTCTAGAAGGTGTAAGTCAACTACCCTGGCCAGCAAGATCTCCGGATCTGTCCCCCATTGAGCATGTTTGGGACTGGATGAAGCGTCGTCTCACGCGGTCTGCACATCCAGCACGAACGCTGGTCCAACTGAGGCTCCAGGTGGAAATTGCACGGCAAGCCGTTCCACAGGACTACATCCAGCATCTCTACGATCGTCTCCATGGGAGAATAGCAGCCTGCATTGCTGCGAAAGGTGGATATACACTGTACTAGTGCCGACATTGTGCATGCTCTGTTGCCTGTGTCTATGTGCCTGTGGTTCTGTCAGTGTGATCATGTGATGTATCTGACCCCAGGAATGTGTCAATAAAGTTTCCCCTTCCTGGGACAATGAATTCACGGTGTTCTTATTTCAATTTCCATGAGTGTAGTTATGTGAATATGGTGTCTGTTCTTGCGGACATGTCCGCTTCTGCCTTTTTTTTTTTGACGATTGAGCAGTGGAAAAACGTTGTTCCCAGCTGTTTCCTGGCCTATCCGGGGGTCTTTTTGTTGCAGTGTAGGCAATGAAAGCTTGCCTAGGACGTCGGGTCCCTGGCACACCGATTACGTGACCCGCCCATTCGCCTCTGTTCTTTTGATATTGTAAAACGTTGGACAGGTCCATAGTCTTATAAAGTCCATTATTGTTTATTGCTCTCCAAGTGTCTCCATCTCTCACTGGTACATAGATTCATCTCATTTCCTTTCTTTCAAATGTTCAAAAATGTTTCAAATGGCCTTGAGCACTATGGGACTTCTTCTGAGGTCATCAGTCCCCTAGAACTTAGAACTACTTAAACCTAACTAACCTAAGGACATCACACACATCCATGCCCGAAGCAGTATTCGAACCTGCAACCTGAACGGTCGCGCGGTTTCAAGCTATAGTGCCTAGAACCTCTCGGCCACTCCGGCCGGCCTTTCAAATGTTACAAGCTTTTTTGTCTCCCTTTTAGTTAGTGGACAGCTTTCTGAAGACATTATACACTGAAGAGCGAAAGAAACTGATACACCTGCACAATATCGTGTAGAGGCCCCGCAAGCACGCAGAAGTGCCGCGACACGACGTGGCATGGACTCGAATAATGTCTGAAGTAGTGCTGGAGGGAACATTCCCATGAATCCTTCAGAGCTGTCCATAAATAATAAAGTATACGAGGGGATGGAAAGCACGTTGCAAGGCACCCCACACATGCTCAATAACGTTCACGTCTGGGAAGTTCGGTGGCCAGCGGTAGCGTTGAAACTCAGAAGAGTGTTTCTGAAGGCACTTGTAGCAATTCTGCTCGTGTGGGGTGTCGCATTGTCCTGCTGGAATTGCCAAAGTCCGTCGGAATGCACAATGGACATGAATGGATGCAGGTGATCAGACAAGATTCTTACGTACGTGTCAGCTGTTAAGAGTCGTGTCTAGACGAATCAGGGGTCCCACCAAGCTTCCACCAGCTTGAACAGTCCCCTGTTGACATGCAGGGCCCTTGGTTTCATGAAGTTGTGTCCATATCTGTACACGTCCATCCGCTCGATACAATTTGAATCGAGATTCGTGGGACCAGTCACCATGTTTACAGTCATCAATGTCGGCGTTGACGGGCCCAGGCGAGGCTTCAAGTTTTTGTGGTGCAGTCATCAAGGGTAAACGAATGGGGCTTCGGCTCCGAGAGCCCATTTCGATGATGTTCCGTTGAATGGTTCGCACGTTGACACTTGTTGATGGCCCAGCATTGAAATTTGCAATTTGCGGAAGGGTGACACTTCTGTCACGTTGAACGATTCTCTTCCGTCGTCGCCGACCGGTGTGGCCAAGCGGTTCTAGGCGCTACAGTCTGGAACCGCTGGACCGCTACGGTCGCAGGTTCGAATCCAGCCTAGGGCATGGATGTGTCTGATGTCCTTAGGTTAGTTAGGTTTAAGTAGTTCTAAGTTCTAGGGGACTGATGACCTCAAATGTTTAGTTCCATAGTGCTCAGAGCCATTTGAACCATTGTTCTGTCGTCGTTGGTCCCGTTGTTACAGGATCTTTTTCCGACGGCAGCGATGTCGGAGGTTTCATGTTTTACGGGATTCCTGATATTCACGGTTCACGCGTGAAATTGTCGTACGGGAAAAGCCCCATTTCACCGCTATCTCGGAAATGCTGTGTCACAACGCTCGTAGGTCGACTGTTACTGTACGTTTAGACTCACTTAAATCTTGATAACCTGCCATTGTAGCAGCTGTAACTGATCTGACAACTGCGCCAGACACTTGTTGTTTTATATAGGCGTTGTCGACCGCAGCGCCGTATTCTGTTTGTTTACATACCTCTGTATTTGAATACGCATGTCTATACCAGTTTCTTTGGCGCTTCAATCTAGATTTTCATTTCCGCGGAATGTGGTATGGCTCAGCGGGCATATAGACAACTGGTGCCAGCAGAGATTCGTTCGTTTACATCTATCTATGATTACAACAACTGTAACAACTTCCCACGTACTTGAAGTCATCTACAGGCTTGAACGTGTCTTTGTTAATTGTAAAGGTCTCTTGTGCATATTTTCACCTGCCTATTTGCAAAAGTGTTTTTTATTATTTATGAGTATTCCTGCTCCACTTGGCGCTATGGCGATCCTTCTATACATCTCTCCAAGATCTTGTTTATTCTCGCTCACTAACATGACGCCGTCTGCTGAAGCAAGTTGTTTTTCACAAGAGCGACATTTTCTAAATGCGTGCTGATTATATGTCATTAGATCGTTTCCTTCGAGGTTTCCACAATGTTCAAGCACAGTAGATGGTCAGTTGAGACCTTGGCACATCGTACGCTTAGCTTAAAGTCTCGTTGACAAAAATACTTTATTGTCGTTTCTACATGTTGTCCTTGGTGAGCCGACACTGAAACGAATTTACGATTTGCTGTCTTAGTTTAAGTTACGAAAATATATTTATGCTTATTATGACGAAGTATGGCATTCATGTCAAAATAGTAGCTTAAACACTTGACGCGTTGCTAAATCATTTTCTGAAGAGGGCTTTGCCCTGATGTTTTTGTACTTAGAGGTCACACAGCTGCATACTTCTGAGCACTACGCCCGGATCAAGAACTTGAAAACCAGTCAGATTTACGCTCATACTAGGTGCATGATTTGCATTGCATGTTGGGTGCTCGCCAAGGCACAGTTGTCGTACCGTGTACCCTGTAAATATCAGCCTCCACGGAGCTGTTAATGTATTCCTGCAGTTTCTCCTGCTTTATGGGGTCTACATCTGCATACATATTCTACGAGCCACCATACGGTGACAAGGCAGAGGGTACCTTCCACCTCTGCTCTACATTGCCTTGCCTATTCCAGTCGCAAATGGAGAGGGGGCAAAAATGACCATATGCATCTGTACGCACGCTGATTTCTCTTATCCCAATACCGAACGATGTGGCGCAGCTGTCTGCCAACTGGACTCTCATTCGAGAGGACGACGGTTCAAATCCGCGTCCTGTCGTCCACATTTAGGTTCTGCACGAGTTCCGTAAATCGATCCAGGAAAATGCCGGGATGGTTCCTTTGAAATGGCACGGCCGATTTTCTGCCCCATCCTTGAAACAACCCGAGCGTATCTCCGTCTCTAATGACCTCTATGTCGACGGGACGTTAAAACATAATTTTCCTTCCTGCTGATTTATTATATTACGACTGTTCATTTCTCCCAATCGTGTCCTCGGCGTCCACGTGCGAGATCTACCTTGGTGGCAGCATAATCGTTCTGTAGTCTGTAGCAAAGGGCGGTTTTCTGAACTTTCTCAATGCTGTTGTTGTTTGTTGTGGTCTTCAGTCCTGAGACAGGTTTGATGCAGCTCTTCATGCTACTCTATTCTGTGCAAGCTTCTTGATTTCCCAGTACCTACTGCAACTTACATCCTTCTGAATCTGCTTACTGTATTCATCTCTTGGTCTCCCTCTACGATTTTTACCCTCCACGCTGCCCTCCAATACTAAATTGGTGATCCCTTGATGCCTCAGAACATGTCCTACCAATCGGTCCCTTCTTCTGGTCAAGTTGTGCCACAAACTTCTCGTCTCTCCAATTCTATTCAATACCTCCTCATTAATTATGTGATCTACCCATCTAATCTTCAGCATTCTTCTCTAGCACCACATTTCGAAAGCTTCTATTCACTTCGTGCCTAAACTATTTATCGTCCATCTTTCACTTCCATTCATGGCTACACTCCATACAAATACTTTCAGAAACGACTTCCTGACACTTAAATCTACACTCCTGGAAATGGAAAAAAAACACATTGACACCCGTGTGTCAGACCCACCATACTTGCTCCGGACACTGCGAGAGGGCTGTACAAGCAATGATCACACGCACGGCACAGCGGACACATCAGGAACCGCGGTGTTGGCCGTCGAATGGCGCTAGCTGCGCAGCATTTGTGCACCGCCGCCGTCAGTGTCAGCCAGTTTGCCGTGGCATACGGAGCTCCATCGCAGTCTTTAACACTGGTAGCATGCCGCGACAGCGTGGACCTGAACCGTATGTGCAGCTGACGGACTTTGAGCGAGGGCGTATAGTGGGCATGCGAGAGGCCCGGTGGACGTACCGCCGAATTGCTCAACACGTGGAGCGTGAGGTCTCCACAGTACATCGATGTTGTCGCCAGTAGTCGGCGGAAGGTTCACGTGCCCGTCGACCTGGGACCGGACCGCAGCGACGCACAGATGCACGCCAAGACCGTAGGATCCTACGCAGTGCCGTAGGGGACCGCACCGCCACTTCCCAGCAAATTAGGGACACTGTTGCTCCTGGGGTATCGGCGAGGACCATTCGCAACCGTCTCCATGAAGCTGGGCTACGGTCCCGCACACCGTTAGGCCGTCTCCCGCTCACGCCCCAACATCGTGCAGCCCGCCTCCAGTGGTGTCGCGACAGGCGTGAATTGAGGGACGAATGGAGACGTGTAGTCTTCAGCGATGAGAGTCGCTTCTGCCTTGGTGCCAATGATGGTGGTATGCGTGTTTGGCGCCGTGTAGGTGAGCGCCACAATCAGGACTGCATACGACCGAGGTACACAGGGCCAACACCCGGCATCATGGTGTGGGGAGCGATCTCCTACACTGGCCGTACACCGCTGGTGATCGTCGAGGGGACACTGAATAGTGCACGGTACATCCAAACCGTCATCGAACCCATCGTTCTACCATTCCTAGACCGGCAAGGGAACTTGCTGTTCCAACAGGACAATGCATGTCCGCATGTATCCCGTGCCACCCAACGTGCTCTAGAAGGTGTAAGTCAACTACCCTGGCCAGCAAGATCTCCGGATCTGTCCCCCATTGAGCATGTTTGGGACTGGATGAAGCGTCGTCTCACGCGGTCTGCACGTCCAGCACGAACGCTGGTCCAACTGAGGCGCCAGGTGGAAATGGCATGGCAAGCCGTTCCACAGGACTACATCCAGCATCTCTACGATCGTCTCCATGGGAGAATAGCAGCCTGCATTGCTGCGAAAGGTGGATATACACTGTACTAGTGCCGACATTGTGCATGCTCTGTTGCCTGTGTCTGTGTGCCTGTGGTTCTGTCAGTGTGATCATGTGATGTATCTTACCCCAGGAATGTGTCAATAAAGTTTCCCCTTCCTGGGACAATGAATTCAGGGTGTTCTTATTTCAATTTCCAGGAGTGTATACTCAATGTTAACAAATTTCTCTTCTTCAGAAACGCCCTTCTTGTCATTGCCAGTCTACATTTTATATCCACTCTACTTCGACCATCATCAGTTATTTTGCTCCCCAAATAGCAAAATTCCTTTACTACTTTAAGTGTCTCATTTCTTAATCTAATTCCCTCAGCGTCACCCGACTTAATTCGACTACATTCCATTATCCTTGTTTTGCTTTTGTTGATGTTCATCTTATACCCTCCTTTCAAGACACTGTCCATTCCGTTCAACTGCTCTTCCATGTCCTTTGCTGTCTCTGCCAGAATTACAATGTCATCGGCGAACTTCAAAGACTTTATTTCTTCTCCATGGATTTTAATACGTGCTCCGAACTTTTCTTTTGTTTCCTTTACTGCTTGCTCAACATACAGATTGAATACCATCGGGGACAGGCTACAATCCTGTCTCACCCCCTTCCCAACCATTGCTTTCCTTTCATGCCCCTCGACTCTTATAACTGCCATCTGGTCTCTGTACAAATTGTAAATAGACTTTCGCTCCCAGTATTTTATTCCTGCCACCTTCAGAATTTGAAAGAGAGTATTCCAGTCAACATTGTCAAAAGCTTTCTCTAAGTCGACAAATGCTACAAACGTAGGTTTGCCTTTCCTTAATCTTTCTTCTAAGATAAGTCGTAGGGTCAGTATTCCTCACGTGTTCCAACATTTCTATGGAATTCAAACTGATCTTCCCCGAGCTCGGCTTCTACCAGTTTTTCCATTCGTCTGTAAAGAGTTCGCGTTAGTATTTTGCAGCTGTGGCTTATTAAACTGATAGTTCGGTAATTTTCACATCTGTCAGCACCTGCTTACTTTGGGATTGGAATTATTCTATTCTTCTTGAAGTCTGAGGGAATTTCACGTGTCTCATACATCTTGCTCACCAGATGGTAGAGTTTTGTCAGGATTGGCTTTCCCAAGACTGTCAGTAGCTCTAATGGAATGTTGTCTACTCCCGGGGACTTTCTCAATAGTATTCGCCAAAAGAACGTCTTATTCTTTCTGGGGATCCCCGTTTGTATTCACGGAGCATTTCGGCAATACTCCCGAGCTGATCTAGCAGCGCGTCCCAGAATTGCTGTTAAGCCTTCCTTTATCCCAATCCGTTTGGGATCCGAAACAGTACGCGATTTCCTTTATATATAAGCTACGCTTTTGTCGCACTGAACCAGAGTCGACCATTCGCCTTCCGAAGTACGAGTGATTTCAGGCGTGCCGCAGGGGAGTGACGTAGGACCTTTGCCATTCACAATATACATAAATGACCTTGTGGATGACACCGGAAGTTCACAGGCTTTTTGCGGATGATGCTGTGGCATATCGAGAGGTTATAACAATGGAAAATTTTACTGAAATGCAGGAGGATCTGCAGCGAATTGATGCATGGTGCAGGGAATGGCAATTGAATCTCAATGTAGACAAGTGTAATGTGCTGCGAATGCATAGAAAGAAAGATCCCTTATCATTTAGCTTCAATATAGGTCAGCAACTGGAAGCAGTTAATTCCATAAATTATCTGGGAGTACGTATAAAGTTGATCGTCGGTAAAGCAGATGCCAGACTGAGATTCATTGTAAGAATCCTAAGGGAATGCAATCCGAAAACAAAGGAAGTAGGTTACGGTACGCTTGTTCGCCCACTGCTTGAATACTGCTCGGCAGTGTGGGATCCGTACCAGATAAGGTTGATAGAAGAGATAGAGAAGATCCAACGGAGAGCAGCGCGCTTCGTTACAGGGTCATTTAGTAATCGCGAAAGCATTATGGAGATGATAGATAAACTCCAGTGGAAGACTCTGTAGGAGAGACGCTCAATAGCTCGGTACGGGCTTTTGTTGAATTTTCGAGAACATACCTTCACCCAGGAGTCAGGCAGTATACTGCTCCCTCCTACGTATATCTCGCGAAGAGACCATGAGGATAAAATCAGAGAGATTACAGCCCACCCAGAGGCATACCGACAATCCTTCTTTCCACGAACAATACCAGTCTGGAATAGAAGGGAGAACAGATAGAGGTACACAAGGTACCCTCCGCCACACACACCGTCAGGTGGCTTGCAGAGTATGTATGTAGATGTAGATGTTCTTACGTGCTTGTTCTGCTTGATATCGCTTTGCGACGTTACGCCTACGTGTTTAATCGAGGTAACTGTGACAATGAACACACCACTAATGCTGTATTCGAACATTACAGAGTTTGATTTCCTACCTATCTGCGTTTTCCAAGCTATTGATTAAACAAATATTTCGAGGCCCGGTCAAATAGCGTCATAGTTTAGCAATAGCAATGCGGAGTTTACGTTTCGCTTTTGAAAGAAGTCAGGTATCTGTTCCCCTAAAAATGATTATGAGCTGCGTCCACTAATACTTCAGCCTTGCCGTAGTGTCTAATAAGAGCGTTCAGCTAAAAGAGAAGTAGATCACTGCCCCGTGAACCGGCCATTATTCGTCATAAATCAGCACCGGCTACGTTACACGGCCGCCGCTGCCTTTCTGTGCGATCTCTGCCCATTAGCGTGCTTTAGTTCACTACTCAACGTGGGAGTGCCCCAGTAATTACTTAATGGCGGTATAATGCCAAATTGCCAAAAAGAAGGACTGGCGTATGCGTGGATATTTTATTTTTATTTTTTGTCATTTGCTGGTTGGACTGCTGCGAATTGCACAAACGTCTATAATCATGAATGCAACATCGGGGCAACGCTCTGAATACGGAGTAGCCCCCTACTTCATACGGCCCGTACGTCGAGATATTCGTTTTGGTGGCGTTTTCAGATTCCGTAATCTTCTGTAAGAGTTACAGATGTTCCGGTTTTCTGGTGGGGTAGAGCGATTCGCGCAAAGAATTTCGCATCTGCATCAAATTGCACCGTCATCTTGCAACATAGTTAAGCAGACTGTTAACTGAGCAGTTTTATCTTTTAAAAAAATCGGTCGCAGACAACTCGTTACAGAGAAATGCCTACGTGACAAATATTGTCCCGATAACATTCTTTTATTTCTCCCGTATGGAGCTTAATTATTCGGATTCGTAGTGCAGGGCCGGCCGGTGTGGCCGAGCGGTTCTAGGCGCTTCAGTCTGGAATCGCGCGAACGCTAAGGTCGCAGCTTCGAATCCGGCCTCGGGCATGGATGTGTGTGATGTCCTTTGGTTAGTTAGGTTTAAGTAGTTCTAAGTTCTAGGGGACTGATGATCTCAGATGTTGTCCCATAGTGCTCAGAGCCGTTTGAACCATTTTTTTCATAGTGCATATCAGAAACAGTCAGACGCTCTGAGAAAAAGTTAATAAAGCGAAGGAAAAATAATGGGACTTAAAAAATACTCAGACGGGCGGAAGTCTCTCCTGTTGATATAATGTACCAGCGCTAACTAAATAAACATGAAGTTACGATCATAAAGGTGATTTAAAAAGTCGTCAGGTGCAACCGTTGAACGTAAACACAACGTTTAGCAAAACTTGGCGAGGAAAGGCACTTCCAGTCGCTGCCAACTGACATAGCATACACCGCACCCCAAGAAACTGGTACACCTGCCCAATATCGTGTAGGGTTCCCGCGTGCTCGCAGAAGTTCTGCAACATGGCGTGGCATGGAATCGACTAATGTCTGAAGTAGTTCTATAGGGAACTGACACTATGAATCCTGCAGGGCTGCCCATAAATCCGTAAGACTAAGAGGGGGTGGAGATATCTTATAAACAGCGCGTTGCAAGGCATCACACGTATGCTCAATAATATTCGTGTCTGTGGAGTTTGGTGGCCAGCGGAAGTGTTTACACTCAAAAGCGTGTTCCTGGAGCCACTCTGTAGCCATTCTAGACGTGTGGAATGTAGCATTGTCCTCCTAGAATCGCCCAAGTCTCTCGGGGTTCACAATGGACATGAATGAATGCAGGTGATCAGACAGGATGCTTACGTATGTGTCACCTGTCAGAGTCGAATCAGCACGTATCAGGAGTCACATATCACTCCAACTGCACAAGCACCACACTATTACAGAGCCTCCACTAGACTGAAGAGTCCCCTGCTGATAACCAGGGTACATGGATTCCTGAGGTTGTCTCTATACCCGTACTCGTCCATCCGCTCGATACCATTTGAAGCGAGACTCGTCCGACCAGGCAACATGTTTCCAGGCATTAACAATCAAATGTCTGTGTTGACGGACCCAGGCGAGGCGCAAAGCTTTGTGTCGTGCTGTCATCAAGGGTACACGAATGGGTCTTTGGCTCCGAAAGCCCGTATCGCTGATGTTTCGTTCAACGGTTCGGACACTGACACTTGATGATGGTCCAGTAATGAAATCTGCAGCAATTTCAAGAATGGTCCCACTTCTGCCACGTTGAACGATTCTCTTCAGTCGACGTTAGTACCGTTCTTGCGCGATCTGTTTTCGGACGGAGCGATATCGAAGATTTGATATTTTACAGGACTTCAGATTTTCACGGTACACTCGTGAATCAGTCGTCCGGGAAAATCTCCACTTCATCGCTACCTCAGAGATGCTGTGTCCCATCGCTCGTGGGCCAACTATAAGACCACGTTCAAACTCACTTGAATCTTCATAACGTGTGACGGTAGCCGTTGTAACCGATCTAACAACTACGCCAGACACTTGTTGCGTTATATAGGCGTTGCCGACCGCAGCGTCGTATTCTGCCTGTTTACATATCTCTGTACATGAATACGCATGCTTATAAAAATGTGACTTAACAGCTGAGGTCATCAGTCCCCTAGAACTTAGAACTACTTCAACCTAACTAACCTAAGGGCACCAGATACATCCATGCCCGAGGAGGGATTCGAACCTGCGACGGCAGTCGTCGCGCGGTTCCAGACTGAAGCGCCTAGAACCGCTCGGCCACCCTGGCCGGCCGCGCATGCCTATACCAATTTCTTTGGCGCTTCACAGTAGGACGAATTGTTACATAACGTAACTGAAAGAAATACGCAGTGAGACGAACGGAAATGAAATCATCACATGGGTTTTTTTATTCCAGTCTTTGATCGGAATATAAAGTCCTTTGACGGTGACCGGTTTCAGTCAGTAATGACCATCTTCAGAGCTACAATATAAAAATACACAACTAGTGGGCAGTCTATCTTTCAAAACTACACAGTATTTCATATTACGATATACTCTAATACAAACTGGGAAATGTACAGATAAAATAAGGAAAAGCGTACCATTCTACACCATGTCCTAATGTGATAAAGCCGTAATGGCATCGTTAAAACATATAAATACACTCAGCAAACCATCTTCACATAGAACTAAAATATGGTTTAAAATAGGCCACATCGTCCACAAAGTCAGTGGCGTTACTGTACGAAACATACTGAAGTAAATAAAAATACACTCCTGGAAATTGAAATAAGAAGACCGTGAATTCATTGTCCCAGGAAGGGGAAACTTTATTGACACATTCCTGGGGTCAGATACATCACATGATCACCCTGACAGAACCACAGGCACATAGACACAGGCAACAGAGCATGCACAATGTCGGCACTAGTACAGTGTATATCCACCTTTCGCAGCAATGCAGACTGCTATTCTCCCATGGAAACGATCGTAGAGATGCCTCAGTTGGACCAGCGTTCGTGCTGGACGTGCAGACCGCGTGAGACGACGCTTCATCCAGTCCCAAACATGCTCAATGGGGGACAGATCAGGAGATCTTGCTCTCCAGGGTAGTTGACTTACACCTTCTAGAGCACGTTGGGTGACACGGGATACATGCGGACGTGCATTGTCCTGTTGGAACAGCAAGTTCCCTTGCCGGTCTAGGAATGGTAGAACGATGGGTTCGATGACGGTTTGGATGTACCGTGCACTATTCAGTGCCCCTCGACGATCACCAGAGGTGTGCGGCCAGTGTAGGAGATCGCTCCCCACACCATGATGCCGGGTGTTGGCCCTGTGTGCCTCGGTCGTATGCAGTCCTGATTGTGGCGCTCACCTGCACGGCGCCAAACACGCATACGACCATCATTGGCACCAGGGCAGAAGCGACTCTCATCGCTGAAGACGACACGTCTCCATTCGTCCCTCCATTCACGCCTGTCGCGACACTACTGGAGGCGGGCTGCACGATGTTGGGGCGTGAGCGGAAGACGGCCTAACGGTGTGCAGGACCGTAGCCCAGCTTCATGGAGACGGTTGCGAATGGTCCTCGCCGATACCCCAGGAGCAACAGTGTCCCTAATTTGCTGGGAAGTGGCGGTGCGGTCCCCTACGGCACTGCGTAGGATCCTACGGTCTTGGCGTGCATCCGTGCGTCGCTGCGGTCCGGTCCCAGGTCGACGGGCACGTGCACCTTCCGCCGACCACTGGCGACAACATCGATGTACTGTGGAGACCTCACGCCCCACGTGTTGAGCAATTCGGCGGTACGTCCACCCGGCGTCCCGCATGCCCACTATACGCCCTCACTCAAAGTCCGTCAACTGCACATACGGTTCACGTCCACGCTGTCGCGGCATGCTACCAGTGTTAAAGACTGCGATGGAGCTCCGTATGCCACGGCAAACTGGCTGACACTGACGGCGGCGGTGCACAAATGCTGCGCAGCTAGCGCTATTCGACGGCCAACACCGCGGTTCCTGGTGTGTCCGCTGTGCCGTGCGTGTGATCATTGCTTGTACAGCCCTCTCGCAGTGTCCGGAGCAAGTATGGTGGGTCTGACACACCGGTGTCAATGTGTTCTTTTTTCCATTTCCAGGAGTGTATGTTTGCCTATATGCTTGATAGATGTCGCTGCTGTGTTCTTAGATGTATTCTTCATTTACGCAAGAACCATGATCTGATTAGGATACATTAGGTAAAACATGCTGCATGGTCGGACGAGTCTCGTTTCAAATGAACGTGTACGGGTATGGAGACAACCACATGAATCCATGGACCCTGCATAACAGCATGGGACTGTTGACGTTGGTGGAGGCTCTGTAATGGTGTGTGGCGTGTCCAGTTGGAGTGATATGGGACCCCTGATACGACTCTGACCGGTGACATGTACGTAAGCATCCTGTCGATCACCTGTAACCATCCACGTCCATTGTGCAGTCCGACGGACCTTGGCAATTTCAGCAGGACAGTGCGACACCCCACACGTCTAGAATTGCTGCAGAGTGGCTCCAGGAACACTCTTCTGAGTTTAAACACTTTCGCTGACCACCGGGCTCACCGGACATGAACATTATTAAGCATCCAGAATGAGATTTTCACTCTGCAGCGGAGTGTGCGCTGATATGACACTTTCTGGCAGATTAAAACTGTGTGCCGGACAGAGACTCGAACTCGGGACCTTTGCCTTTCGCGGACAAGTCCTCTACCATATGATCTAACAAAGCACAACTCACGCCCTCTCCTCACAGCTTTACTTCCGTCAGTACCTCGTCTCCTACCTTCGGGTCTCTGTCCGGCACACAGTTTTAATCTGCCAGGAAGTTTCATATCAGCGCACACTCCGTTGCAGAGTGAAAATCTCATTCTGGAAACATCCCCCAGGCCGTGGCTAAGCCATGTCTCCGCAATATCCTTTCTTTCAGGAGTGCTAGTTCTGCAAGGTTCGCAGGAGAGCTTCTGTAAAGTTTGGAAGGTAGGAGACGAGATACTGGCAGAAGTAAAGCTGTGAGGACGGGGCGTGAGTCGTGCTTGAGTAGCTCAGTTGGTAGAGCGCTTGCCCGCGAAAGTCAAAGGTCCCGAGTTCGAGTCTCGGTGCGGCACACAGTTCTAGTCTGCCAGGAAGTTTCATTATTAAGCATATCTGGGATGCCTTGTAACGTGCTGTTCAGAAGAAATCTCCACCCGCTGGTACTCTTGCGAATTTATGAACAGCCCTGCAGGATTCATGGTGTCACTTCCATCCAGCACTACTTCAGACATTAATCGAGTCTATGCCACGTCGTGTTGCGGCACTTCTGCGCGCTCGCGGACGCCCAGCACAATATTTGGCAGATGTGCCAGTTTCTTTGGCTCATCAGTGTAGACTTGAAGATAAGGGAAGTAGCCGTTCTACCAGAACGAATAGCCCGTATGGAAAGCGATAGTGGTAGAGGAGTGCATCAGAGCCACATCACGGTCGCTGACCGGAACGACAACACGGGATGAGTAGTTGGTTGCAGTGGCGAGCTATTTCTGGAAGCTGAAGCAGAAGCGGTATGGCCGCATCTGGAGCCCGGTGCGGCGCTGGAGGAGCGGCGGCTTCCAGGCGGGTACCGGAAGAGGCGAGCTGGCCAGAACGAGTTTGGGCGGCCGGGCCCGGCAGCAGAGCGGTTTTAAAGTTCCCGTTACCGGCCGGCGCGCTCGCAGTGCGGTCCGTCTGCTGGCTTGGCGTGGACCGACCTTGCAGCGGATCCCGCGAGCGAGTTGGCAGCGTGGGCGACGCCCCCTCCCCCCCCCCCCCCCCATACCTCTGCGTGGGCGGACGTGGCGCCATCGTTCTGCTCCTCCCGGCGCACGGTTCGCCATTCGTCTGACAGATGGCGCAGCGTGTGCCCTAGGCTAGAGAGAGCCTGTATAGGGAGAGAATGGCCAACCGGACGATACGGTAGCCATTTTTCTGACAAACAGCGGGCGGGACTTTTGAATGGCCAGTAGTGGAGTACACACTCACCGAATATCAAAAGCACAAGACAATATGACGAAATCATTCGTTAAATGCTTGTCTTTGCACCTATAATACACTCATAGTAGCCTACTACGTACAGCACAGGAAAATTTCATACAGTGGCTGTAAAAATTATTCGTTACTTGCATTTATCCCCTTTAAAGTTCGTTTACTAGACATATTGCAATGAAAGTAACGTAAAAAAATAGTGTCTAGCATTTGTTTCGTATCGGAAGTGCATAACGCTACGGATTTACGTACCTGTATCACGTCAGATGAATGAAAGTCGTAAGCAGTTGTTTACTTGTGACATGCAAAAAGTGTGTCTTGTCACGTCTTCAAACTTTTTGCACGTCACAAGTAAACAACTGCTTACAATTTTCTTTCATATATATACTGAATACATCTCGTAGATAACAAAAGAAAAAGATTACAAAAATCAGGTAATGTTAAATGTAGGCTATTCTAATAACGACCAAATATAACAAGAAAACTACCGTAACCCTTCTACCCCAAAGTAAGTAGGCCTATTAAAAACTGTCTTCAAGATTACCTACAATTACTATGTAAACATAATGTTTCAGCAACCACGAAAACTGCGGAAAACGTGCCTACACCGTGCCTGCGTCAACAGTCAGCTAATAATACTGAAACCAAAATAATGCCTAGTGTTCTGACTCGGAACGAAATAAAGTTCGACGCTATAAAGTCGAATGAGCATGGCACAACAATTACAGGAACTTTCTGTTTCCAGCAAGGACTGTCAGTTATTGGCTACAGAAAAGCTTGTGATGCTACCAGTATGCACGTAAACGCTAATTACGTACTAAAGACGATATACAACTAAATCGAACATGCATGCACAACGCATAACAAGTCTCTCAATAACTCAAATACCATTAATCCTCTGAACTTCAGTTCCACTCAAAAGCACGGCGGACATAGGAAGCGCGAGAGACGTTTGGCAGAAAAATGTCGCCAAAGCTAATCAACCAATCACAGGCACGTAAACGCTAATTACGTACTAAAGACGATATACAACTAAATCGAACATGCATGCACAACGCATAACAAGTCTCTCAATAACTCAAATACCATTAATCCTCTGAACTTCAGTTCCACTCAAAAGCACGGCGGACATAGGAAGCGCGAGAGACGTTTGGCAGAAAAATGTCGCCAAAGATAATCAACCAATCACAGGCAACTTCACCTTTGGCCACTCTCTCCCTATACAGGCTCTCTACCCCAGGCTAGTTCCGCAACTTAAGCGAGTAGGACGTCAAACAGGCCGACTTGGAGCAGGAGAGGCACCACAGGACATTTTATTTTCTACTGTCTATACTTTTATAAATAAATTCATGAAACTTTGCAAGCATGGCCAGGAAGGCTTCAGGATTCACACTCATAGCAGTGGAAGAGCACAAGCATTACAAAATAATTTTTTTTTAGATATCAAATTTCTTCATTTTTTCACTTACTATTGGCTACATTTGTTGCTATAGGTACACTTTTCTTCATAAGAAAGAGAGACTGTTCGATGAATTTTGCACAGGATACAAACCATACTTACAGGTGTATGAAACTCTAGAATTTTCCAAATTTATTAAAAACTGTGGTAAAAATTGAGATAATTAACTACAATATTTGATTTTTTTCTAAACATAAAGTTTAAAACGTAACAGCTCATTCATTTTTTCATAAATTAAATAGGCTCTAGTGTTTCATACACCTGTAAGTATGGTTTATATCCTGTGCAAAATTCATCGAACAGTCTCTCTTTCTTATGAAGAAAAGTGTACCTATAGCAACAAATGTAGCCAATAGTAAGTGAAAAAATGATGAAATTTCACATGTAAAAAAATTATTTTGTTATTTTTTTGAACTTCCGCCGCTACGAGTGTGAATCCTGAATCCTTCCTGGTCATGCTGAGAAAGTTTTATGAATTTACTTGTAAAAGTATAGACAGTGGAAATTAAAATGTCCTGTGGTGCCTCTCCTGCTCCAAGCCGGCCTGTTTGACGTCCTAACCCCCCCCCCCCCCCCCTTAAACACCCGTTGTTGAAAAGGGCTAAACTAGAGATGGGAAAGAACCGACGGGCTAAAAACGATATCGTTATTTTAGTTCCGAATAACCGGTATTTTTTTTACTAATAACCAAATAAAAACTATCCAGTAGTCATAGTAACGGTGCTATAAAATTTCCTTTTAAGTAAACTTTTTTTAGAAAAAAAAGGAAACAGTTATTTTTAATCGTAAACTTCGCACCGTTTAGAAATATTGCGTTACAACAGAAAATGGGAATAGCGATCAATGCTAGTTTAATCACATGGCGTAAGAATTAGTACAGCATTGTTGAATCAATAATATCCGTTTGATTAACTTCTCATGGTTGGGATTCACAATCATATAATATTTCTTAAAAGACATCATAGTCGCCGTCAACTGTATGAAATATTTATTATTACGATTGCAATTTCGGCCTTAGGGCCATTTTCAAGTAACACTGCAAACATTACCTAAACACAAAAAATACAAAATTTACATAAGTTACATTCTGTCAGAGTATAAGACTACTTGACATGAGTACATATCGCCGTCAAAATGCAGCCTTTTGAATGCGAGAGTCCCATTTTGACGACGACTTGTACTCATTTCAGATAGTCTTATATTCTAACAGAATGTAAGTTATGTACATTTATCACCAATTTTTGTATTTATCTTAATGAAATGTTTGTTTAATTATGTATATACACCCTGAGCTTCATTTTTTTTTTAATTTTTTGTGTTTAGGTAAGTTTTGCAGTGTTACTTGAAAATGGCCCCAAGGCCGAAATTGCAATCGTAATAATAAATATTCCACACAGTCAACGGCGACTACGATATCTTAAGAAATAATATCCGTGTTACCGCGTGTCGTACCTATAATGGTTCACGTGTAGAACGTGCTGTATGCAAGTCTTGCCCCCACCTGATCTAGTTTCTCACTGTCTTCGCCGTACATCCGTTGTATTGCAGAACGGCACGAACCCTAGCCTGGAAATATTTTTATGAAGTGGCGCAGCAATGAAGTACAATGCGACATTGGCTTTAAATTTCTCAGAGACATCATGCACATAGAAGCACACGAACTGATAGGAATTCATCTGTCTATTGTAACCAGCACAGTGTACCTCAAACTGATTGACGAAGCGGCCTGCGACAGATTACTCCAACGGTCTGCCATTTCTGCGAAATGATAAAAGAAGAAGGAAATTACGGTAACAATAATAAATTTAAAAACTTAACAACGATTCATTCAAAGTGTACAATAAAAATAGAGAGTAGCTGATCTTCTGCCTAAGCTCACTTTTCAATCTTTAGCACTGACTATTCCTAATGCCAAACAGCAGCATGATCCACTATTACAACACGGTTTTTGAGCAAAGTTTCAAACAATTGGAATCAATAGGAGAATAGTGGTGATTATTTGTAGTATTCAACCACTGATCACTTTTGGACGAAATCGGCGAACAGTGGACGGCATAAGTTCGCTTTTATTTAGCTGTTTAATGTAATAGTTTCATTCTGTGTATTTTGAAACTGAGCACATTGTTCAGTATCTACGTTTATAACAGGAAATAATAGGAATAAAACCCCGAAAATCGGTTACTTCATAAACTGATTATTTTGAAACGTTCTAACAGTCCACAAGGGATAGACAACATTCCATAGGAATTTTTAAAATCGTCGGGGGAAAGTGGCAACAAAGCGACTGGTGTCGAGAAAGAAACAGATGTAACTGAAATCCGGTTGTTCCAGCGGTGTAGCCCATCTCTAAGTTAAACTGTGGCTTTCCGGTATCACCAATTACTGCGAATTTTACTTTTCCGTAACTGTGATTTTGAGTTGCGACTTGTCGCAGTTTGTAATTACAGTTTGTGAATTCACAACCTGCACATTTCTGCCTTTATCCAAGGGCGGTAACATTACTAGTGCAATGGAAAACCCACTGTCAAATGCGGAGCAGAGACTGGATAGGTGGAACGGTACACCTGGAGGCCGCTTAGAGGGGGAAGACTGAACCTATCAACGTAATGCAAGAGGAAACAGGAATCGACTGGGAAGAGATAGGGAATTCAGTATTAAAACCAGAATTTAAAAGAGCTTTGGGCGATGTAAGATGAAATAAGGCAGAAGGAATAGATAACAATCCATAGGAATTTTTAAAATCATCGGGAGAAAGTGGCAACAAAACGACTATTAATCTTGGTGTGTAGAATGTATGAGACTGGCGATATACCACCAGACGTTCGGAAAAATATGATCTCAGAAATTATGCATCCAGTCACCTTTTGTGATGATTCAGTTTTTTACTTTACCGTGACCGATGTTTAATCGCCTAGCGACTCGCCTTCAAATGGTAAACACTTTTTGTTATTGTTTGTAGCATTTGTGTAGTCGTGTAGTTGTGGGCAGATTAAAAAAAAGGTAAGCAGTGAATGCGGTAAGACATCAGGAATGATTTACATCGTAAGATGGACTATGGACCATTATTTACGATTATTAGCTTCCATTGTTGGTGCACACATTATTCTGAAAAACATAATTTATATTGTTGAGTTGCGTCACACAAACTTTGCCACAAGCAATGACTCCCACTTCTTTACAGAATGTAGACAAAACAAAGAGAGTGACTAAAGTTGATACTGAAGGAATTTGCGTGAAAGTAGAGATCAATATGCGCATTTCGAAAGTCGCTCAACAATGATAGTAAATGTACATTGGTTTCAGTTGCTTTCATTATTACAAAAGTAACATGTATTCATTATTGTAACATAAATATGTGCTATTCACAAAGTCCCTAAAACCAGGGTTCAGGCTGATAATGTTTTTCACTGAAATTACTTGTAACGTGTTTATTCTTGTTTAATACATACTGATTATGAGCTAGACATCAGAGCTTCAAATGTTGGCGACTTCTTATAATGATAATGTTATAATCTCTTTAAATTTTACGCAGTTACTTTTTTTATGATACAATCATAACTTTATAACATGACAGTCACTGTCTCCTGAAACGGAATGTCATTTTCTCCATCATAATAACAATGTTTTTGAGAGTAATTTTGATTGTCGGACTATTCGGCAGACAAGTTTGACCATTTTTGCCTGTCTTCGTCAATCAAAAACCAGTTGTTTGCCAGACTTCGAAGATGACGGTCAATGCGAATGTTGATGCCTCGTAGCGCATTATGAACCAAAAGTAATTTTTATTGCCGTTTATGCGTTTCCATCGTGAGTATACGAAATCGTGGAAATTAAGATCCAAGATTATACGGACAAAAACGAAAGATCATAGACCATTACCAAGATGGTAGACGTGTTACGTATTTCCCATACAAATATTACGCAGGAGAAGGCAAATAAAAGATTCAGTATTCTACGAACAACGTACATATGGGAGTGCATGTGAATATTTCATTTGTAGCCTTTCATGTTTCCATATTTACGTCACTCAGTGTACGAGATCCAATGCAGGGTACAAATGTTAAATCTTTGAAATCTGTTCCAGCTGCCAGATATCTGTAATTTATAGAGAATCGTTGAGAAACCGGATGGATCAACGTATAACTGTGTCGCCTTTTTCAGCGTGAGAGCGAAGTAATCCTAACGGGTTATTAAAAGCTATAACGTCAGTTTGGAGAAGGCTAATATAATCTTAAGGTTTTGACTGTAATATTTCACTTAGCAGCTTGCAATAGATACTTTACCTCTCAGTTTCAACCATTCCCTGAACTAGCTTTTTTTTCTATTTCTTCTTTATAAATACTATGAAGCTCAGTGCAAGAAACGAATTGTCCCCATTGGTGACAAATACTTGAGGACACGATACACGCAGCGCGTGAGCTGCCTCAAAAGTGAGGTTAAGCTTGACAAACTTGGTTTGTACGTCTGCGCATCTGTTTGACAAACAATGGAAAGAAAGCGAATTTGACAAACATATTTGATCGTTTGCAGGGGCCGTTATTTCGCTTTCACAGAAGCGCCGTAACAATACTACACTTTCTCCTTTACTACTGAGAAAATTGTTACACTGCTGTTAATCTTTACTTCGGCGTGTAATACATAAAACATACAAACGCACAACATCGGCTCCTGTAAAGTTTTCACAGTTCTCAATAGGTGTTACTCGTAGAGCTGTTACACTACACGTCGTAAATGAGTTTATTGCTGGCTACAACCATTTCATCGTTAATGTACCGCTAGTTACATCAGATCCGTCTACTATGGCATAACTGTTCAAGCAATTTCATCTGCGAGAATGTTTCTAAATTGTTCGTTTAATTACATATGAGCGGGGAACCTCGATTCTCTGTAACGGTTGCATTCTGACCGCACACGTGGCTCTTTGGCTCGCTTTTATGTTTATCAGGGACGTATAATTATTATTCCTCGATGATATTTGTTTTGCTCCTTGTTTTCTACTATCAAAGATGTATGAAATGAAACTGCGGCTATCACGTGACGTATGAAGAAGGCAGGAGATGATGTAACATTTGGTTGCTTTGTACCAATTATGGCTACTGCTCCTCTTCCTTCTTAAATACCACTAAATTCTACAAGAGCATAGATTACTGGAGGACGAGTGTGTGTTGCTATAATATGACAGTTTCTGAAAGTCAAATCTATTTAGTACAGTTTATAGCTGGATGTTCAGTTGTGTTGGATGCTACACTGAAGAGCCAAAGAAACTGGTGCACTTGTCTAATATGGTGTAGGGCTCCCGCGAGCAACATGACATGGCATGGACTCGACTAATGCCTGAAGTCAGTACAGACATTGGACTTTTGATGACTGGAAACATGTTGCTCGTCGGACAAGTCTCGTTTCAAATTGTTTCGAGCGGATTGGCGTGTACGGGTATGGAGAGAACCTGAATGCTTGGACCCAGCATGTCAGCAGGGGAATGTTGAAGCTGGTGGACGCTCCTTGATGTCGGGTGTGTAAAGTTGGAGTCATATTTCTTTCTCGGGCTTTTGTCCCGCTCCAACGTGGGCTCGGCTTTGTTATGACGGATTTGGCAGTGTTAATCGCAGAGGGTGGCAGGATGCGCTTCCTGCCGCAGCCGGAACCCCCTGGGACGGAAGTAGTGTACCCTAGCTGTATGCGTCTAGTGTAAATCGTGAAGTAGTGCGAACGTTTTCAGATGTCTGTGAGTCGTGTAAATGAGGCGGAACATGGGGCCAGCCCAGTATTCACCTAGCGGGGTGTGGAAAACCGCCTAAAAACCACATACAGACTGGCTGGCATACCGGTCCTCTTCGTTAATCCGCCGGGCGGATTCGATCCGAGGCCAGCGCGCCTAGCCGAGCTGCTAACCCTCTTTTTTTTAACTCATTTTGTTCGTTTTCGTTCGTTTCATCTGCTCGGTGCGGACGTCGCAAGACGCCCGTTTCAGTTCGTTGTTGATCTATTAACTCAGTTTTTTTATTACAGAGGGCAGCTAACCCTCTGACCGAAAACGCTGAGCTACCGTGCCGGTCGCTCTCGGCTACCCCTGCTGGTCAGTTGGAGTCATATGGGACCCTTAATATGTACTGTACTACTCTGACAGGTGACACGTACGTAAGCATCCTGTCTGATCACCTGCATCCATTCATGTCCATTGTGCATTCCGACGGACCTGGGGAATTTCAGCAGGACAATGCGACACCCTACACGTTCACAATTTTTACGGAGTGGCTCCAGCCGGCCGCTGTGACCCAGCGGTTCTAGGCGCTTCTATCTGGAAACGCGCAACCGCTACGGTCGCAGGTAAGAATCCTGCCTCAGGCATGGGTGTGTGGGATGCCCTTAGGTTAATTAGGTTTAAGTAGTTCTAAGTTCTAGGGGACTGATAACCTAAGATGTTAAGTCCCGTAGTGCTCAGAGTCATTTGAACCATTTTGAAGAGTGGCTCCAGGAACACTCTTCTGAGTTTAAACATTTCCGCTGGCAACCAAACTCCCCAGTTATGAACATTATTGAACATATCTGAGATGTATTGCTCGAACTCTTACGGATTTATGGACAACCCTGCAGGATTCATGGTGTCAGTACCTTCCGCTTCAGACGTTAGTCGAGCACATGCCACGTCGTGTTGTGGCACTTCTGCCCGCTCGTGGGGGCTTTACACGGTATTAAGCAGGTGTAGTAGTTTCTTTGGCTCTTCACTGTGTCATGAAATTATACACCGAGTTTAATAATTTAAAATCCTCTACTAATCTATTCATTAAGAGGCATACGCTACATTAAACGGTTAAGACAGTAAGTCAAGCAATTAAAATAGAAACTGTGTGTATATCTTAAAGCAGCATAATTCACGGCGCGCAAGTTTACGCTGATTGTATTCTTCCTTATTTGAGAGTTAGCCATGAAACTTAAGCTATCAGTTCAAACTTTCTTTGAGAATTTTCCCGTTGACGCACGCCACGTCCCCCCACTCACACCCCAGAAAAGAATGAAAGCAAAAAAATCCCTTACATTTTTCGCTGTGCATGCATGGAAACTTCAGTGTCAAATAAGACATTTTAATTCATCGTTTCTTCACAACTGACTCCTTTCGGTACAAATTCTGCAGACAGTATCCACAGATACTGCCTACAAAGTTGTATCATAAGGGTACACATATCAGGAGATATGACTGCATAAACATCGAGATGCGTGATGAACCAGCTTTCCTTAAAAGCGAGCGCAAACTGCCCAGACTATACTCATCCAGTTTTTGATTATGGAAACACTCATCGCTTTCCGACAAACTAATAATACCAACATAGACTGTTGCGTCTTCAATCATAAAGATTTATATGCTTACGGTCTAATACTTAATACATTAATTCATTTGTAAAGTATTTAGACATTTGAAGCTGTTTTATACATGGGAGCTCTATCCTTCAAAGAATCTAAGTTGGAGATTGCTGGTGGAGACTAAGACAATGATTAGAAAAAGCGTGCTAAAAAATAATGCCTGCCATTTTTTTTTAAGATTACGTAATGTTTTTAAAATCAAACACACTGTATTTACGCTATACACCTTTATTCTTCATGTCTACACATTCTTTTCTCAATATAGTCACCATAGCACCGAACAAATATCTCCCAACGAGAGTCCAGTTTGTTGATACCGTCGCTGTAGAACGTTTTTCTTTGTTGTCGGAACCTGAACCTCACTTCTGCCTGGACCGCTTCATCACAATCAAAATGGAGTCCTCGTAGGCGTTCATTACGTTTTGGAAACAGGTAAAAATGTTATTGTATGGATGTGATCGATGGCAGTAAACCGAAGGCGTCGGATTGTTGCAGCTCTCGTATGTGGTCTGGCATTGTCATGCTGAAGTAGACCGTGGGCCATGTGTGGACGAACTCCTTAAATTCAAAGCTCGATTACAGCACACTGTTCCTCACGCACCGACAGAGATACGTACACATCGCCATGTAACACGATACATTTCGGAGTCCTCTTGCGGCAGAGGGCTGCAAATATGTATACGTGAAGAATAATGATGTAGAATGTTAATAACGTTTCTTTTATTCGAAAAGCTTTAACAGTTTCACATAAAAAATTCAGAGGCTCTGCTCTTCAGCAGGCCACCCTACAAGACAAATTGAGTAAGCTGGTTGTACTGCTTGAGGCGTAGCGTCTTGCGGCGCGCCTGTGTGTATTAAGTAGGAGAAGGTAGCGGCAGAAAGCTGCATACAATGAGACATTGTTATCAGATGACAGATGCGCTCTGATCCAGTAGCTAGCTGCAAGTGCAGTACTGGCCGTTAAAATTGCTATGCCACGAAGATGATGTGCGACAGACGGGAAATTTAACCGACAGGAAGAAGATGCTGTGATATGCAAATGATTAGCTTCTCAGAGCATTCACACAAGGCTGGCGCCGGTGGCGACACCTACAACGTGCCGACATGAGGAAAGTTTCCAACCGATTTCTCATACACAAACAGCAGTTGACCGGCGTTGCCTGGTGAAACGTTGTTGTGATGCCTCGTGTAAGGAGGAGAAATGCCGACGATCAAGTTTCCGACTTGATAAAGGTCGGATTGTAGCCTACCTCGATTGCGGTTTATCGTATCGCGACATTGCTGCTCGCATTAGTCAAGATCCAATGACCGTTAGCAGAATATGGAATAGGTGGGCTCAGGAGGGCAATACGGAACGCCGTGCCGGATCCCCAGCGGCCTGGTATCACTAGCAGTCGAGATGACAGGCATCTTATCAGCATGGCTGTAATGTCTCGATCCCTGAGTCGACAGATGGGGACGTTTCCAAGACAACAACCATCTGCACGAACAATTCGGCGACTTTTGCAGCAGCATGGACTATCAGCTCGGAGATCGTTGTTGCGGTTACCCTTGACGCTGCATCATAGACAGGAGCGCCTGCGATGGTGTACTCAACGACGAACCTGGGTGCACAAATGGCGAAACGTCATTTTTTCGGATGAATCGAGGTACTGTTTACAGCATCATGATAGTCGCATTCGTGTTTGGCGACATCGCCATGAACGCACATTGGAAGCGTGCATTCGTCATCGCCACACTGGCGTATCACTCTGCGTGATGGTATGGGGTGCCATTGGTTACACGTCTCGGTCACCTCTTGTTCGCATTGACGGCACTTTAAATAGTGGACGTTACATTTAAGATGTGTTACGGCCCGTGGCTCTACCCTTCATTCGATCCCTGCGAAACCCTACGTTTCAGCAGGATAATGCACGACCGCATATTGCAGGTCGTGTACGGGCCTTTCTGGATACAGAAAATGTTCGACCGCTGCCCTAGCCAGCACATTGTCCAGATTTCTCACCAACTGAAAACGTCTGGTCAACGGTGGGCGAGCAACTGGCTCGTCACAATACGCCAGTCAGTACTCTTGATGAACTGTGGTATCATGTTGAAGCTGCATGGGCAGCTGTACCTGTACACGCCATCCAAGCTCTGTTTGACTCAATGTCCAGACGTATCAAGGCCGTTATTACGGCCAGAAGTGGTTGATCTGGGTACTGATTTCTCAGGATCTATGAATCCAAATTGCGTGAAAATGTAATCACTTGTCAGTTCTGGTATAATATAGTTGTCCAGTGAATACCCGTTTATCATCTGCATTTCTTCTAGTTGTAGCAATTTTAATGGCCAGTAGTGTATGATTCGTATATGATGAGTGTGCGCATGTGCCTTTTATCCAAACCGTTAGAGACTTAAATAGGTAACACTTGCATTACTTGCGGCATATAAGACTAATGCGCAAGCTGAAGTGTGCACTGACTAAACACCAGTGCCAAGCACAGTGAGCGACTGCAGAAATCACGTTTGAGAATTCTGCGCCACAGAACAGCAGGGCTCCCGCCGCCTTAGTTATGAAGACAGCTTTGACAGGGGCGCGTGCGCCTGCCGAGGTATTTAATTCTCTGTTCTGCGGGCAATTAACATACAATGGGTAATATTGTTCGAGTCTTTGGCTGTCAGGCGACTTTTCAGGCCAGCCGAACGAGCGGTCTGTCTGTCTGCCTGGCCTTACTACCGCTGCGCCAGCTCCTCTGGGCACGCACGCACCGTTTACACTCTGCAGTGTGTGGCGGAGGGTTCTTCGTAATGACAATAGCTATTTTCGGTCCTATTCCACGAACGAGGACAAATAAGTAGGCTATCTGAGCAGCAAACTTGACTGTGCTGCACACCTGTCCAGTCTTCAAAAGTGCAGGTGTGGATATCAGTGAGGTGGTCAAAACGGAACAGAAGAGTATTCACATCTCACTAAAGCCACTATATACTTCTTCTGGCTACGAGGCCTGGTAGGAAACGGACATAACAATATCATTGCTGGAAAATGTAATTAATGTGGTGTTTGATATTACATTGCTTGAATGCACAACTGATATTCAATCTGAATAAGTGACTTTAGTCAGATATGCAAATTTTTATGATACATTTTGTTTTGAGCGTTTCATTAAAATCCCAGGCAAGACTGAATGTGTGTGTAGTACTGTCACATCTGTAGAAAATGTTAGTTATCTTAACAGAATCTTCCGTCGGTTCTTGGTAGAACAACATGAACAACATTATAATAAATGAAAAGCACCAGTTTGTTTTTGTTCTACAGTATTTATTAAAATAATTTATTGTTCAGATATCTCAATTATTTTAAGCTGAGGGAAACATAGCAATATGTCACGATACTGATATACATCTGATTTCTTTTTTGTCCTGTTATGTCCATATTTTGTTTGCGGGAAGCGCAGGGAAGCTAAGGCCAAATGACTGAAAGAAAGAAGAAATCGAAAAACAAAAAATTGACCTACCATACAGAAAGGTCAAAACAACCTTCGATGAAATTTGAAGCAAAGGCGGCAACATTAAGAGTGCAATGCGAATCCAGCAGTTAAATGCGGAGGAGAGAGCGGATAGGTGCAAAGAGTACATAGATGGACTCTGTAAAGGATTCATCTTGTTTGATGACCTGATATAAGAAGAATAGGACGTGGAAGAGATAAGTCTGGGGAGTTTGGTGGCGAGAAGTGTTTAAACTCTGTTCCTGGAGTCACTCTGTAGCACTAGAGGAATAGCGCGAGTCCGTCGGACAGCACAACGGACATGAATGGATGCAGGTGATCAGACAGGATGCTCACATACGTGCTACCTGTCAGAGTCGTATCTAAACGTATCAAGGGTCCCATATCACTCCAACTACACACGCCCCACATCATTACAGAGCGTCCACCAGTTTCAACATTCCTACGCTGACATGCAGGTCTATGGATTCATGAGGTTGTCTCCATACCCGTGCGCGTCCATCCGCTCGATAAAATTTGAAACGAGACGAGGCAACATGTTTTCAGTCATCAACAGTCCAATACCGGTGTTGACGGGCGCAGGCGACGTGTAAAGCTTTGTGTCGTGCAGCCATCAAGGGTAGACGAGTGGTCCTTCGTCTACGAAAGCCCATATGGATGATGTTTCGTTGAATGGTTCGCACGTTGGCACTTGTTGATGACCCAGAATTGACATCTGCAGCAATTTGCGGAAGAGTTGCACTTCTGTCACGTCGTCGTAGGTCGCGTTCTTGCAGGATCTTTTTCCGGTGGCGCCGATGTCGGAGATTTACCGGATTCATGATATTCACGGTACACAGGTGAATTGCTCGTGCGGGAAAATCCCCACTTCATCTCTACCGCGGAGATGCTGCCTCCGTCGTGCGCCGACTAAAATACCACGTTCAAATTCACTTAAATCTTGATAACCTACCATTGTAGGAGCAGTAACCGATCTAACAACTGGGCCAGACACTTGTCTTATTTAGGAGTTGCCGACCGCGGCGTCGTTTTCTACTTGTCTACATATCTCTGTATTTGAATACGTATGCCTATACCAGTTTCTTTGGCGCTTCAGTGTATTTACGTAATACTAGCTGTAGTTTTGTACATCTGCGAAGAGAGACCGACATCCGACTGAGTCTTGTCAGGCAGTTTCGTACAGATTTCATCACGTTGTACGTACATGGACTGCTGGACAGCGGGGAAGTCGCTTTGTTCACGACCTCCTGAAAGAATGGGTCATTAGTTCTAGGTTCTGCGTCCGCAACGTTTCACGCCTGTAGGCAGCGGTGGGCGTGCACGAGCGGAAACTTTCTTCCCGGGAAGCCGACCGCACCGCGCGTAACGCTCCTTTTAGGAGTACTGAGTCACTGCCAGCCCTGAGGGGAGGGGCGAGGGTGTGGTACGCGCTAAACACAGCCCAGCAGCCGCGATCACTCGTGTTATTCCAGTCTGGACTGTGTCCGCAGCATCCAGTGCAGTCGATTGTGCTGGCCAGGCTAACAGCTGGAGGATCTGGGAGTGGCTGGGTCACGTGGTCTCAGGCCCATATCAGAGGTGTCCGCAGGCGTGTTGCCGAACCACGCTTCCCTTAGCTTTGACGCAGCTCAATTTGGCATATGACTTTGGTGCAAAATAGCGGCGGCTGTGGTGGCCGAGCGGTTCTAGTTGCTTCAGTCTGGAACAGCGCGACCGCTACGGTCGCAGGTTCGAATCCTGCCTCGGGCATGGATGTGTGTGGTATTCTTAGGTTAGATAGGTTCTAAGTTCAAGGGCCTGATGACCTCTGATGTTAATTCCCATAGTGCTCAGAGCCATTTGAACCATTTAACAAAATAACATGAACAATAATGTCGAAAGGAGGCATTCCGTACATAGAAAAATCAAAACAACCATCGGTGGAGTTAAATGCAAGGGCGTCATCTTTGAGAGTCCAATGGTAATTCCAATGTTAAACGCAGAGGAGAAGACGAATAGGTAGAAAGGCTACAATGAAGGGAGAGCAATTTTCTGACGACCTGACAGAAGAAGAAAAGGAGTCGATATGGAAGACATAGGGGACCAGTATTAGAGTTTAGCTGAGCTCTGGACTACTTGTGATAGAATAAGGCAGAGGGCATAGTCAAAATTCATAAAGAATTTCTAGAATCTGTGCGAGCAGTTACAACGAAACTACGTCTTGGTGTGTAAAATATATGGGACTTGAGACACTACACCAGGCTTTCGGAAAAATATCATCCCACACAGTCTTGGTGATAGCAAGAGTAGATAAGTACGAAAATTACGGCACAATCGGCCTAAAGGTGCTGACAAAAATAATATAGAGAAGAATGGAAAAGAAAGCTGAGGGTCTATTAGATGACGATCAGTATGGCTTTAGGAAAGGTAAAGGCAGCAGACAGACAGTTCTAAGATAGAAATTGATGGTGGAAATAAGACTTAACAAAAATCAAGGTACGCTGATAGGATTTGTCTGTCCAGAAAAATCGTTCTACAGTGTGATATGGTGCAAGATGTTCGAAATACTCAGAAAATTGGGAATAACTTACAGGGAATGACGGGGAAAATGGAATAAGTAGAGAACCCAGAGGGAACAATAAGAATGAAGGACGTGCTATTGATGACAATGGTGCCACTACTTTGTTCACGATACGTGTTCACCTCTTGCGCATGCAAACATCTTATGAACTTCGCCGTTTCGTAAGATGCAATGTTTGTGAATTATTGTCTTAATATGGTTTTCATTTTCTCGTTTGTCTCCAACCTGTTGTGTACGTTAAAGTACTCTTTCTGTTTGAATCGCTTAAATAAGTTTCTGATTGCTGTTCGTTTATTACGCAACTGAATTTATTTTTCGTTGTAAACGGGCTGGTATACGAAGTTTCTTTTCTTCAGTGTAGCTAGTTTGTGTGTAGCTAGTTTATGTGCATGATGAAATTGTTCTCTTAATTCTTTGTTCTATTTGAACAAGAGACGCAGAAAATGCTCTTCCTAGCCTCACTCTTTTTGTTTCAGGTAAGAACCGAGGACGATGAACTGTTTAATCCTGCAACTGGCACATCATCGGTAAGAATGCCTTGGCATTTTTCTCAAGTAGTTTCGTCTCCGTATGATATCGTTGGGTGAAGCTGAACTTAGATAAACCATGTTTGAATGTGATATTTAATTTCTGCCCTACCTAGCGTGATTTTTTGTCTATCTTAACGTGTGACAGTATCTTCGATTTTTGGGTTAGTTTTCTTTGTGTAATATTGCCATTTTATGTCACGTTCTTGCACCTTACAATATTCTATTAAAACGTAGTAGAGGCAAAACGGTGGTGACTTCGATGCGCGTATAGAAAACGACCTCTTCCAACTCAGAATTAGCCTGAACGGATGTATGCTAGAACAGAATACTTATTTAAGAATAAACAGCGTATCTATAATTTAGAAATAGTTTCTGGTCATCATTTTCATTATAATCGCTCGGCCTAACAATGAAGAAAAATATAGACGATTGATTATAGTGTTGCATTTATGGTTATGTAGCAGATACGACGGTCGTATGTTCCTAAGGTAGTCGGAAATATCCACGATGGGAAAATCAGGGATGTTTGATCTCTTACGGAGGGTTACTGAGTGTCGTTCTTTCGCGAGCCGCAACACTCTCCTTTGGGACAGAAAAGGGATAAGTCATAGTGGTACCAAATTAATCGTCCGCTACATGGCGGAGGACTTTTCCACAGCTTATGGGTGTAAATATTGGATTTTAGCAAAAGGTGACTGTTTTTGTTGTGGTCTTCAGTCGAAAGAGTGGTTTGTGCAGCTCAGGATGCTAGTCTATCGTGTTCAAGCCTCTTCAACTCTGCATAACTACTAAAATATACATCTCCGTGAACCTGGATATCGTGGTGAACCACTTGTTTCCGTTTACAATTTTTTCCCACTACAGTTTCCTCCGTTACCAAATGAACGATTCCCTGATTCCTTAGAATGCGTCCTATCAGTCGATCTGTTTTTATGGTCAAGTTGTTCCATAAATGTCTCTTCTCTCCCTTCCGATTCCGTTCCTCTCATTTAGTTATTGCATCTATTTATCTTGTCGTCAGCGTTGTTCTGTAACACATTGCCTGTTGTTTCGCCGCCCAAATAGCAAAACCCGTACACTATTTAGTGTCTAATTGCTTCTGCATCGCCTGTTTTTATTCGACTTCGCTCCATTACTCTTGTTTTGCTTTTTGTTGATGTCCATCTCTTTCCAGGACACTATTCATTCTGTTCAATTGCTTGTGTCGTCCCTGACAGAACCACAGCCTCATCGACAATCATTTTATTTCTTCTCCCTTTACGTTAAATCGCTTCCTAAATTTATCTGTGGTTTCCTTTACTGCTTGATCCTTGTACAGCTTCAGTAACATGTGGAATAGACTGCAAGCCTTTTTCAGTCGCCCATCAACTACTGCTTCCCGTTGACGCACTTTGTCTCTAGCACATGTAGATAGCATTTCGATTTCTGCATTTTTATCGCTGATTACTTCACTGCAGAGAATATGGTCAAATAATATACAAAGGCTGGTTTCGCTAAACGGAAACAAAGTGCAGGAAACGATCCCTGAAAGGATAAAAAGCAAAAAACATCATACAGACCAAACGTTTTTGCTTAAGAGCCAGTACTGGCATTTTAGGGTGACACTTCGAGTGGCATATGTACTGATATTAATATTAATTGGTAACCTACATAAATTAGTATGTTATGGTCCCCCAAGAACATAGCTAAAGTACTGTTGAGAGTACGATAAATTGGCCGCCGACCACGACGTACCGGCTATTAAAATTCGCCACCGTTCGTAACACTTCGTGTCGACTTTCTGCTGTTGATTCCTGTCACTCTCAGCGACCCCAAAGTGGTCACACTCTAATTGCCTGACGACGTGTCGTGTCGCCCGTGTGGGCGGACGAGTAATTGATTAGGAATATTAATTAGACTTAAATTTAAAAACGTTATGAAGTACGAATGACTATCGCAAATGGTAAAAAATGTTTGAATGTCATTTTCGTTCCATCCACTGCGTTGTATTAATTCTATTTTATATCCCTTGTTACAAATAAGTACCGCAGCTGAAGGGGGTCGTCTCTAAAATCCGTATTCAAAAGTCCGTGTTACTTCCGTATCAAAGTTTACACTACAGCAACTGATCGGTAAGAGGCGCACACACCTGTGAGTTGTCAACACTTGAAGATAAACAAGATAACATTCCTCCTATCACGTCCCCTTACCTCACAGCGCCAAATCTATCTGCACCTCTACCATGCTCCGCTCCTGGGTGACCAGCCAATTTTTCGCGCGTCTTCTGTAAATCCTGCAGTAAATTTTTGATTCGACGCATGAGTCAGATATGGCCAAACTTTCAAATGCTAAGTATTTATTCTAAACCGGTTTTTGATGCTTATAAGTCATCCTTCTTCAGAAGCTAATGGGCTGTCATTCGCTATCGCTACAGTGTAATCACAAAGAACGCCTGAGAACACACCTCCCCACAGCACAGCTACGATAAAGTGGTTGCCGGGCTGTCTGCTTCCGCACTTTACAAGGTCGTGCGCAATATACGAGGGATATTCAGAAAGTAAGGAACGGTAGGTTGCGAAATGGAAACCACAGTGAAAATCAAAACCGTTTTACACTCCTGGAAATGGAAAAAAGAACACATCGACACCGGTGTGTCAGACCATACTTGCTCCGGACACTGCGAGAGGGCTGTACAAGCAATGATCACACGCACGGCACAGCGGACACACCAGGAACCGCGGTGTTGGCCGTCGAATGGCGCTAGCTGCGCAGTATTTGTGCACCGCCGCCGTCAGTGTCAGCCAGTTTGCCGTAGCATACGGAGCTCCATCGCAGTCTTTAACACTGGTAGCATGCCGCGACAGCGTGGACGTGAACCGTATGTGCAGTTGACGGACTTTAGTATAGTGGGCATGCTGGAGGCCGGGTGGACGTATCGTCGAATTGCTCAACACGTGGGGCGTGAGGTCTCCACAGTACATCGATGTTGTCGCCAGTGGTCGGCGGAAGGTGCACGTGCCCGTCGACCTGGGACCGGACCGCAGCGACGCACGGATGCACGCCAAGACCGTAGGATCCTACGCAGTGCCGTAGGGGACCGCACCGCCACTTGCCAGCAAATTAGGGACACTGTTGCTCCTGGGGCATCGGCGAGGACCATTCGCAACCGTCTCCATGAAGCTGGGCTACGGTCCCGCACACCGTTAGGCCGTCTTCCGCTCACGCCCCAACATCGTGCAGCCCGCCTCCAGTGGTGTCGCGACAGGCGTGAATGGAGGGACGAATGGAGACGTGTCGTCTTCAGCGATGAGAGTCGCTTCTGCCTTGGTGCCAATGATGGTCGTATGCGTGTTTGGCGCCGTGCAGGTGAGCGCCACAATCAGGACTGCATACGACCGAGGCACACAGGGCCAACACCCGGCATCATGGTGTGGGTAGCGATCTCCTACACTGGCCGTACACCTCTGGTGATCGTCGAGGGGACACTGAATAGTGCACGGTACATCCAAACCGTCATCGAACCCATCGTTCTACCATTCCTAGACCGGCAAGGGAACTTGCTGTTCCAACAGGACAATGCACGTCCGCATGTATCCCGTGCCACGCAACGTGCTCTAGAAGGTGTAAGTCAACTACCCTGACCAGCAAGATCTTCGGATCTGTCCCCCATTGAGCATGTTTGGGACTGGATGAAGCTTCGTCTCACGCGGTCTGCACGTCCAGCACGAACGCTGGTCCAACTGAGGCACCAGGTGGAAATGGCATGGCAAGCCGTTCCACAGGACTACATCCAGCATCTCTACGATCGTCTCCATGGGAGAATAGCAGCCTGCATTGCTGCGAAAGGTGGATATACACTGTACTAGTGCCGACATTGTGCATGCTCTGTTGCCTGTGTCTATGTGCCTGTGGTTCTGTCAGTGTGATCATGTGATGTATCTGGCCCCAGGAATATGTCAATAAAGTTTCCCCTTCCTGGGACAATAAATTCTTGGTGTTCTTATTTCAATTTCCAGGAGTGTATTTGCAACAGTAAGCTACAACTTCCAGCTAGTTATCTCCATAGTCGCCGATCCGACTTACACGCTTGTCGTAGCGTTGTACCAACTTCACAATACCCTCGTTATAAAAGGCAGTCGCCCGTGCTTTCCGCCAATTCTATACGCTGCCCTACCGCTCCTTGTCTGTGCCAAAATGTTATCTTCATAGCCAGCGGTTCATGTGAGCAGAGGTGAAACTCAGAAGGAGACAATTACGGGCTGTATTGTGGGTAACCAAACATTTCCAATTGAAACGATGCAGGAACATCTTCATTGCCCCTGCAGAATAAGGCTGAGGATTGTCTTGAAGAAGAAACTGCACGACAGTTATGTAATGTTGGCTGCATAGCTTCAGGCGAAATTTCTCACCAGGCCCTCGTACTTGACGGGAGACACTATAGTTCTAGGTATCTTCATGTGCTCTATGTGTGCTCAGAACTAAAAAAACGGCGTAACGCGATCGACGGGCATAATAGAGACCCTGCCAAGCACCCCTGTGCAAAACTTCATCGGATTTCCACTGTGGTTTCCATTTCGCGACCGATCATTCCTCACTTTCCGAATAACTAAGTAAGGCGGACTTGTTCTGTAAACAAACTGTTTATTTTCTGCAGTATACAACATTATTGTCGACAGAGTATTGCCATTTCTCTGAAAACTTATAAAATTCCATTCTTACAAAATGTGGGGGTTTACAGGTCGATGAACGGTTCAAAGTTCCATCTGCAGTCCTCCAAGGAGGTGAGGCGTTTGCCATTCAGGATAATCTGCTGGGAACGGAGTAGATGAAAGTGAGAAGGTGAAATGTCTGGCGAATACGCCAATTTTGGTAACACGTCCCTCTCAAAAGAACACAGTTTTTGACATATCAGTACGGAAATACGTCACAGATCAAATGAATTCCCAATTGCGAGTAAGGAGTACCATCAGCTGTAGAATAGAATGACGACAGTGAAAATTTGTGCTGGACCGGGCCTCGAACCCGCATTTCCCGCTTATCAAGAGCGGTCGCCTTACCATTTTGCTATCCGTGCACGACTCACGGCCCGATGCAAACTTCCGTATGTCGTCAACAATGCCTCTACGACCTGAACTCTTACGTCCATTGTGTATATTCCCGTGCAGGTCAGACGTTGTACTTGGAAGTCGCTTCCCCGGTATCGGTAGATGAATCCAATATTTCAGGGCCTGTGGTATTCTGATTACGATGCAGAGTTCTCCTGGATATGCATGCTAGATTGCTTCGTAATCAGAATAGCGCAGACATTGCAATATCGTATCACTGGGTATGTGGTCTGGCGTTGTCGTGGTGAAAGATGACATCGTTTCGCTAACCAGGTCGTTTCTCATCAATGGCTGCCTTGAGGCTATCCAACTACGAACTGTATTTCTCGGAAGTGATAGTCTCATTCTGAAGAAGTTCGGAATACATGTCGCCTTTGCAGTTCTACCAGCGTAGCAGAACATTTCTCGGATGCAGCCTTGGTTTGGGAACCGATAGTGACGGCTGCCCAGTCTTGAGCAATGATTTACGCTTCGGGTCGTTGTCGTACACCATCCACTTTCCGTCTCCAGTTGCCAGTCGTCCCAGAAAAGGAGAAATCTGATTGCATCCCAATAACAAGTCACAGATGGAAATGCGCTGAATGAAATTCGCTTCACCTATAAATTCTTCCAATCCATATGTGGCATGCAGCAAACCAGTGCTTAACAGTATTGGTTAAAACAGTCTTGGTTGCAGTTTTAGTTTATTTTTATTTTTCAACTACGAGTTTCGCCTTATTTAGGTATCTTCAGGTTGATCTTAATTTGGTATTTCTTAGAACGATCCTTTATATAGTGTAGCCCTTTGACTAAGAAATACCAAATTAAGATCAACCTGAAGATGCCTAAATAAGGCGAAACGCGTAGTTGAAAAATAGAAAAACTAAAACTGCAACCACGAGTGTTTTTAACCAATACTCGCTCCACTTAGTTCATGAGGGACCCATACATCGCGAATAGTAACGTAACCCAGCTTCTTCAAGTCACTGACTGCAGTAGCACGAGCGATACTGAGCTCCGGTGCTCACACCAGCGTTGTCATTCGTAGATTGTTGACTATCACGTAATTAAACCGTTCCACGCCCGTAACATTCCAGATCGAGGTTTGCCTGTTTCCAGCTCGAAATCGACTAAACAACCTATGACATACTCGAGCTGTTGCTGCATCGTCCCCGTGAACAGCGCAAATCTGCCGGTATTGTGAGGCGTTTAAACCAGTTACAATAGTAAAACTGCGTAAGATGTCGGAACTGTTCCTTCATGCTTTACATAGCTTGTAAACACACTGTCATGCTGTTTCATCCGACGCCGCACGCACACACACAACACACACACACACACACTGACATACCCAATGGCGTGACAGGTTGTTGACCTCTACGTTTTAGGGGCGGTTACGCAACTGTGTTACCCTCCGGGGGGGGGGGGGGGAGAGGAAGGGGGGAGGAAGGAGGGGCACTCGGTTGCACGGTTTGCAAGCGCTACAGACTGAACGCGCGAGCAAAGCGAGAGACCTTATGAGACAACACAAGTATTAAACGTCGATACCTGATTGAAATGGAAATGTACATTCGAAACCGGTGGTGATTAAATACTTACAGTTCGCGACTGTTAACTGTACCTGACTTATCCGCCGAATAAATTTATTGTGCAATTGCCGACAGCGATCAGTCTCGTTTTGGTATTAAAATCCTCCAATACAGGGAATAGGAATTTTAAAATGCTGTGCGCCGGTTTGACAATAATTTTTAGTGGTGCATTCACGGGAGTCAAGTGTTTGCGTCGCATAATCGTTGTGGCAGCATGGGCCAAGCACGAGATCCACCACTGACAGAATTTCACAGAATGACAGCCCCATATTTGCGAGCGTAGAGGAGGAGGAGATAAGTATTTAACATCCCATCAACAACGAGGTCATTACAGACGGAGCGTAAGCTCGGATTAGGGAAGGATGGGGAATGAAATCGGCCGTGGCCTTTCAAAGGAACCATTCCGGCATTTGCCTGAAGCGATTTAGGGAAATCACGGAAAACTTAAATCAGGTTGGCTGGATACAGGTCTGAACCGTTGTCCTCCCGAATGCGGGTCCAGTGTTGTAATCACCTTGCTCGGTGCGAGTATAGAAAATACTTGTGCACCAGCAGTTTTGTGCTGGTGACAAATTTTCAATAAACCAAAACAAAGAAGGCAGTGCGCTTGCCTCATTGAGTCAAGTCCCCCTTATCACCGCGAAAAGAAATTTCACCTGTTGTGCATTGTCCAATAACGTTCATGTCACTTGGTAGGCGCATATGAAGGGTGCAAAACAGAATGGAGATTGTGGCTCACTATCAAAAACGTCGGGATAAGTATATTTTGTTCCCGATTTAAACGGCCGGCTTCCATTAGCACGCGGCCGAACTCACCAATGTCAGTTAAATTCTGTACATATTAGAATATTACTGTCTATGCAACTACTCATTTTGTTACTGAGCACCGAAACTAGAGTCTTAATAATTTTTTACGTCAGCTGTTGTTTTGTATTCGGCTATTAGTTGCTAGACGCATGTTATTACACGGAAGCGCCAAAGAAACTGGTATAGTCATGCGTATTCAAATACAGAGAATATCTAAACAGACAGAATACGGCGCTGCGATCGGCAGCGCATACGTCTGGTGCAGTTGCTATATAGGTTACTGCTGCTACAATGGCAGGTTATCAAGATTTAAGTGAATCAGAATGTGCTGTTATAGTCGGTAGACGAGGGTTGGGACACAGCGTCTCAGAGGTAGCGATGAAGTGCGGATCTTCCCTTCGACCATTTCACGAGTGTACCGTGAATGTCAGGAAACTGGTAAAATTCCGACATCGCTGCGTCCGGAAAAAGATCCTGCAAGAACGGGACCAACGGCGAGTGAAGAGAATCGTTCAACGTGACTGAAGTGCTATCTACATCTACATGACTACTCTGCAATTCACATTTAAGTGCTTGGCAGAGGGTTCATCGAACCACAATCATACTATCTCTCTACTAATCCACTCCCGAACAGCGAGCGGGAAAAACGAACACCTAAACCTTTCTGTTCGAGCTCTGATTTCTCTTATTTTATTTTGATGATCATTTCTACCTATGTAGGTTGGGCTCAACAAAATATTTTCGCATTCGGAAGAGAAAGTTGGTGACTGAAATTTCGTAAAAAGGTCTCGCCGCGACGAAAAACGTCTATGCTGTAATGACTTCCATCCCAACTCGTGTATCATATCTGCCACACTCTCTCCCCTATAACGTGATAATACAAAACGAGCTGCCCTTTTTTGCATCCTTTCGATGTCCTCCGTCAATCCCACCTGGTAAGGATCCCACACCGCGCAGCAATATTCTAACAGAGGACGAACGAGTGTGGTGTAAGCTGTCTCTTTAGTGGACTTGTTGCATCTTCTAAGTGTCCTGCCAATGAAACGCAACCTTTGGCTCGCCTTCCCGACAATATTATCTATGTGGTCCTTCCAACTGTAGTTGTTCGTAATTTTAACACCCAGGTACTTAGTTGAATTGACAGCCTTAAGAATTGTACTATTTATCGAGTAATCGAATTCCAACGGATATCTTTTGGAACTCATGTGGATCATCTCACACTTTTCGTTATTTAGCGTCAACTGCCACCTGACACACCATACAGCAATCTTTTCTAAATCGCTTTGCAACTGATACTGGTTTTCGGATGACCTTTCCCAAATTGCTGCAGACTTCACTTCTGGGCCATCAAAAAGTCTCAGCGTGCGAATCATTCAACGAAACATCATCCATATGGGTTTTCGGAGCTGAAGGTCCCCTCGTGTACCCTCGATGACTGCAAGACACAAAGCTTTACGCCTCGCCTGGGCCCGTCAACTTCAACATTGGACTGTTGTTTACTGGAAACATGTCACCTGGCCGGACGAGTGTCTTTTCCAATTGTTTGCAGCTGATGGACTCATACGGGTACAGAGAACACATCATGAATCGATGGACCCTGCATGTGGACAGGGGGCTGTTCAAGCTGTGGAGGCTCTGTAAAGCCATCGGCACACGGGCCGTGTTGTCGAACGTTAACGTTGAGCCTGCTGAGTCCAACGTACTGCTGAAGGCTCAGAAATGATGGGCCCCAACGTGGTATACTCGTTCACAAAGCCCTCCAGCGGCAGTTTCAGGACGTTTCTCGTTCGTAAATCATACCGTTTACTTAATGGGCGCGCATAAAATTCCCACGATCGCTCTATTAAAACGCTCATTTCCTCCATTGTCCATATGCTAGTCACGTTGTACTATATGTATAATACAGAAATAAAGAGTTCAATATCCATGTACATGTTTTAAGACGAAAGGGAAAGTACCATGTCTAATAAGTAAGGACACAGGCTTATACAAGTTCCATTAGAAACAGCGCCTTAAAACTTGCATTACTTCTCCACATAACATAAACGTTATTTTATCAGTCGCACATTTTAGTAAAACGACAAGGTCAGTCATATTTGATCAATGTTCCTACCCAGTGGCAGAATCTTTGCAACATGTGAATTACGAAACGTAAAAGAAAAAGGAGCAAAATATCATTATACAAGTAGCGCAAGCTGCCCTGTATATTAAGCCAATCGAACAAACTCACTCCTCAAGAAAAGGTGAACTTATATTTACATAACATCTAATATTATAGCATATACTTATATTAAACTAATAATAAAGCATCAGAACCTAAAAAAAAACGCAAGTGTTAGGAAAAAAATGTAGACGCGGCGAAACGCGAACCACCGCCCTCTCACGCATTTCGATACGGATCTGTGACGCTACTCACTACCCTAAACGAACAACACCCTATTAATAGCCAATATTGGCTTGTTGCCACCTGCTAAAAGCTTTCATCGTTGCTACGTTACTAACTAAAATTTAATTATAACCAATTGTACCAAGAACAATGCGATTTTGATGGACCCTTAGTGTGTCGTTGCCTTCAAATAGCATACTCTCATAATACGCATGTTACAATAACTCTTTTGCCACGAACATGATGTTTCTCTCTCTCTCTCTCTCTCTCTCTCTCTCTCTCTCTCTCTCTCTTTTTTCAACAAATCACACAGTTAACAAAGAGTTTTCGAGTGATTCTCAATTTGCTGATGCTCAGAAACGTCATATATATATATACCTATAGCCTTGGAATTAATAGGCAATATGGCGCCTTACAGCTCCCTGCTGAAGGGAGATGGCGTGCATGTGACGTAGGTAGAGTTGTACCATCTCATTGGTCAACGCTCAGAGGCCTGCTCAGAACATCTGACATGCTGGATATTGCTCTGCACGTTCGGTAAGACTCCCGAGTTCGCTGTTGGACGCTATGACGTCAGAAACTTCACTCTCAACGCTCAACGTTCGGCTGCACGATCCGTGGGCCGACGGCTTAATGGCGTGGGGCGTGTCCGGTTGGAGTGATATGGGAGCCCTGATAACTCCAGATACGACTGAGACAGGTGACAAGCACGTACGTCTACATCTACATCTACATCCACATGTTTACTCTGCAATTCACACTTAATTGCCTGGCAGAGGATTCAACGAGCCATTTTCATACTACTTCTCCACCATGCCACTCTCGAATGGCGCGTGAGAAAAAGGAACACCAAAATCTTTCCATTCGAGATCTAATTTCTCTCATTTTATTATGATGATCATTTCTCCCTACGTAGTTGGGTGTCAAAAAAATATTTACGCATTCGGAAGAGAAACTTGGTGATTGAAATTTCGTAAATAGATCTCGCCGCAAAGAAAACCGCCTTCGTTAGTGACTGCCACCCCAACTCGCGTATCATATCAGTGACACTCTCACACCTACTGCGCGATAACACGAAACGAGCTGCCCTTCTTTGCACTTCTTCGATGTCTCCTCCGTCAATCCTACCTGGTAAGGATCCCATGCCGCGCAGCAAAAATCCAGCAGAGGACGGACAAGTGTAATGCAGGCTGTCTCTTTAGTGGGTTTGTCGCATCTTCTAAGTGTTCTTCCAACAAAGCGCAGTCTTTGTTTTGCCTTCCCCACAATATTAACTATGCGGTATTTCCAATTTAAGTTGCTCGTAATTGTAATTCCTAGGTATTTAGTCGAATTGACAGCCGTTAGATTTGTGCGATATATCGTATACCCAAAATTTATCGGATTTCTTTTAGTACCCATGTGGATGACCTCGCACTTTTCTTTCTTTAGTGCCAATTGCCACTTTTCGCACCATACAGGAATTCTCTCCAGATCACCTTGTGCGTGACTGTCAACCCAACTCGCGTATCATACCAGAGACACTCTCACCCCTATTGCGCGATATCGTTGAGCAGGACAACAGGACACCCCACACGTCCAGAAATGCTACACACTGGCTCCAGGAACACTCTTCAGAGTTTAAACACTTCCGCTGGCCACCAAACTCGCCACAAATCAACTTTATTGATCATAACTGGGGATGCCTTGTAACGTGCTGTTCAGAAGAGATCTCCACCCCCTCGTACTCTTAAGGATTTATGGACAGTCCTGCAGGATTCACGGTGTCAGTTCCCTCCAGCACTGCTTCAGACATCAGTCGAGTCCCTGCCACGTCGTGCTGCGGCACTTCTGTGTGCTGGCGGGGGCCCTACAAGATATTACGCTGGTGTACCACTTTCTTTGGCTCTTCAGTGTAATTTCATTTCCAATTTGATTTAAGCGTACAATCGCCTTTTCAAAAACAGGTCACTGTACTTAACCACTAAAAGTTAGGAAGAATTAAGTGAATTTCTCAATGACTTTTTGTTCACTACGTCGCTGACTTTACAGCCTTCTCTGGTGATGAACGCTGTGACAATGGGAGCGCTGAGCGCGACACGCCAGTTACGCGAGGTCCTTACGGCGCCGTGACGTACGCGCGATGTGGCCTTTGTCCCACGGCCGGAATGCCATCTCCGGCAGCCGCGCTGCTTTATTTTGACGCTGCCCTGTCTTGTCCTGCCCTGTCTCGTCTCGGTCCTTTGTCCGGAATTTCTATTTTTACTGAAGAGCTGGCGGCCACATCGGTATGCAGCGGTCGTCACGTCTCAAGGCCTGGCACGTTCCCCGTAACCGCGCGGCGCTCACTCCTGCGGACTCGTCGCTGCAGGAATTCCGCCGCCAGGGGGCGTCCGCGGACTTCGCCGTCGCGCGTGCTGTACGCTGCACGGGGGGTCACCACTCGGGGCTGCGGAGACATTCAGGCAATAGTCACCTACGTTTAGGTGAAAATCAACAGCCGAGATCGCAATAATACACTCCTGGAAATGGAAAAAAGAACACATTGACACCGGTGTGTCAGACCCACCATACTTGCTCCGGACACTGCGAGAGGGCTGTACAAGCAATGATCACACGCACGGCACAGCGGACACACCAGGAACCGCGGTGTTGGCCGTCGAATGGCGCTAGCTGCGCAGCATTTGTGCACCGCCGCCGTCAGTGTCAGCCAGTTTGCCGTGGCATACGGAGCTCCATCGCAGTCTTTAACACTGGTAGCATGCCGCGACAGCGTGGACGTGAACCGTATGTGCAGTTGACGGACTTTGAGCGAGGGCGTATAGTGGGCATGCGGAAGGCCGGGTGGACGTACCGCCGAATTGCTCAACACGTGGGGCGTGAGGTCTCCACAGTACATCGATGTTGTCGCCAGTGGTCGGCGGAAGGTGCACGTGCCCGTCGACCTGGGACCGGACCGCAGCGACGCACGGATGCACGCCAAGACCGTAGGATCCTACGCAGTGCCGTAGGGGACCGCACCGCCACTTCCCAGCAAATTAGGGACACTGTTGCTCCTGGGGTATCGGCGAGGACCATTCACAACCGTCTCCATGAAGCTGGGCTACGGTCCCGCACACAGTTAGGCCGTCTTCCGCTCACGCCCCAACATCGTGCAGCCCGCCTCCAGTGGTGTCGCGACAGGCGTGAATGGAGGGACGAATGGAGACGTGTCGTCTTCAGCGATGAGAGTCGCTTCTGCCTTGGTGCCAATGATGGTCGTATGCGTGTTTGGCGCCGTGCAGGTGAGCGCCACAATCAGGACTGCATACGACCGAGGCACACAGGGCCAACACCCGGCATCATGGTGTGGGGAGCGATCTCCTACACTGGGCGTACACCTCTGGTGATCGTCGAGGGGACACTGAATAGTGCACGGTACATCCAAACCGTCATCGAACCCATCGTTCTACCATTCCTAGACCGGCAAGGGAACTTGCTGTTCCAACAGGACAATGCACGTCCGCATGTATCCCCGTGCCACCAAACGTGCTCTAGAAGGTGTAAGTCAACTACCCTGGCCAGCAAGATCTCCGGATCTGTCCCCCATTGAGCATGTTTGGGACTGGATGAAGCGTCGTCTCACGCGGTCTGCACGTCCAGCACGAACGCTGGTCCAACTGAGGCGCCAGGTGGAAATGGCAGGGCAAGCCGTTCCACAGGACTACATCCAGCATCTCTACGATCGTCTCCATGGGAGAATAGCAGCCTGCATTGCTGCGAAAGGTGGATATACACTGTACTAGTGCCGACATTGTGCATGCTCTGTTGCCTGTGTCTATGTGCCTGTGGTTCTGTCAGTGTGATCATGTGATGTATCTGACCCCAGGAATGTGTCAATAAAGTTTCCCCTTCCTGGGACAATGAATTCACGGTGTTCTTATTTCAATTTCCAGGAGTATATTTGTTTATTTACCGATTTCGGTGAGAGACGTTCCCTCGGGGGAAGGGGGGGGGGGGGGAGGGGTCCACAGGGAGCTGAACCGCACAATAGCCCTGGGCTCGGTGTGGGGCGGCGGTGGGGTGGGTGGACTGCTGTGGCCTGTTGTGGGGTTGTGACCCACTGAGGGCTACGGCGAGACGAAGCCTCTCCGTCGTTTCTAGGTCCCCGGTTCAATACACAGTACACACACAATACCTTTCTTGAATTTAGTGCAAAAATTAATACTTGAATTGATGCTAACAGTTTCTTTTTTCTTGAAAGAATAATGAAAAAAATATTACAGTCTGTGCGCAGCATTGTCGAGGTGTCAGTGGTAGCCTGGCTGGAGACTCCAGTGATCTTAGTCCTGCTGCTAGCAGACGGTTCCGAAACATACCAGGTGTCACGGCAAGTGCAAAGTGCCCGGAATTTTTCCCCCCGATAGTGTTCGATCGCCCCTGCTGTTCACACATGTGTAGGTCCTGATGTGCGTCTGTACTGCACAGTCTTCCAGTACCTGATGTACAGGTGTGAGTGTATTCCACAGGTAACTGCTACAAGTGCCCAACGTCTGCAGCAATCGATCCATACGTCCATACAGTTTCCCGCAGGTCCACAATGCGACCCCTCTCAAATGTCTGAAGTTGTTCCAGAGAAGCACATAATCGCTAGCGGGCCATCATTGTGCTCTAGAATGGATGTTCCATACACTGTTTATCTATAAACACAGGACAGTTACTGCCTGCAGAATCAAAACGGCGCACATACAGGCAATTTGATCACCGTCTAACTGCCGATGACCACGGCAAATGAATCACTAACTCCACAGCCCCTCAGTAAACACATACACACATTGAAACGACCCCTTAGAAAAATTGTACACGACTGTGCTTAAACTGACACACAATATTTTTAGCGCAACGCAATCAGACTTTCAAAAATCCCTACAAAAGAATGGCCCTGACTAACATTAACCTATACCTTTCACAAATCACTTACCTCACAAAAAAATCTTCGTTACTCGAACTACTGCAATACAGCGAGCACCACTACTGCCAGCTAAATAAAAGATTCAAACTACTGAAGGCACTAACTACCGATAGGCATAGTTAGCGAATGAAAGATTTTAATAGAGTACAAACAATGTATTTACCTCACTAGTCATAATATATATAGCAGTTCGTGACACCAGTTCTTACAAATTTCAAAACTCCGCCATCTCTCTCCGCACGTCCACCACTGCTGGCGGCTCACCTCCAACTGCGCAACGCTACGCGCTGTTAGCATCCAGCTGCCGCTGCCCAACACTACAATCGCAGACAACAATGCAGACTAAACACAGACTGCTCACGGCACAGCCAGTGATTTTTTCATACCGAGCGCTATGTGGCGTTACCAATAAGAAAACCTAAACAGCCTACTTACAACATCAAAAAAAGTTTTGCATCACCTCGGTTCCGAGAATTCCGGAACCTGTACAGAAAATTTGAATAGAAATCAACATAAACATCATGCCCGCCCTTTTTATTGCTCATGAAAACCACAACATTGCATGTTGTACCACTATACACGAGACCTTCAGAGGTGGTGGTCCAGATTGCTGTACACACCGGTACCTCTAATACCCAGTAGCACGTCCTCTTGCATTGATACATGCCTATATTCATCGCGGCATACTACCCACAAGTTCATCAAGGCACTGTTGGTCTTGTCCCACTCCTCAAAGGCGATTCGGTGTAGATCACTCAGAGTGGTTGGTGGGTCACGTCGTCCATAAACAATTTTCAATCTATCGCAGAGGCGTGTTCGATAGGGTTCATGTCTGGAGGACATGTTGACCACTCTAGTCCAGCGATGTCGTTATCCTGAAGGAAGTCATTCACAAGATGTGCACAAAGGGGGCGCATATTGTCGTCCATGAAGACGAATGCCTCGCCAACATGCTGCCGATATGGTTGCACTATCGGTAGAAGGGTGGCATTCACGTATCGTAAAGCCGTTACGGTGCCCTCCATGACCACCAGCGGCGTACGTCGGCCCCACATAATGCAATCCCAAAACAGCAGGGAACCTCCACCTTGCTGCACTCTCTGGACAGTGTGTCTAAAGCGTTCACCCTGACTGGGTTGACTCCAGACACGTCTCCGACGATTGTCTGGTTGGACCCATATGCGACACTCATCGGTGAAGAGAACGTGATGCCAATCCTGAGCGGTTCATTCGGCATGTCGTTGGGCCAATCTGTACAGTGCTGCATGGTGTCGTGATTGCAAAGATGGACCTCACCATGGACGTCGGGAGTGAAGTGGCGCATCATGCAGACAATTTCTCATACTTTGAGTCGTAACAAGACGTCCTGTGGCCGCACGGAAAGCATTATTCAACAAGGTGGCGTTGCTGTCAGGGTTCCTCCGAGCCACTGCAGTAGTAGCCCTTGGGCGGCCTGAGCGAGGCATGTCATCGACAGTTCCTCTCTTTCTGTATCTCCTCCATGTCCGAACAACATCGCTTTGGTTCACTTCGAGACGCCTGGACACTTCCCTTGTTGAGAGCCGTTCCTGGCACAAGGTAACAATGCGGACGCGATCGAACCGCGGTGTTGACCATCTAGGCATGGTTGAACTACAGACAACACGAGCAGTGTACCTCCTTCCTGGTGGAATCACTGGAACTGATCAGCTGTCGGACCGCCTCCGTCTAGGCGCTGGTCATGCACGGTTGTTTACATCTTTGGGTGGGTTTTGTGACATCTCTGAACAGTCAAAGGGACTGTGTCTGTGACACAATATCCGCAGTCAATGTGTATCTTCAGGAGTTCTGGGAATCGGGATGACGCAAAACTTTTTTTGATGTGTGAAGTATACCCTGGTGCCATTGAGAGTCCTTAAGGTTCTTGCATTTTTTTCGCAAATGTAATTTTGCCAGTTAACAAACAATTGAGTGATGTACAGGTCTCTGTCAAACCTGCTTATACAGTTAAGGAAACAGTTGCTGTCGATAATCGCTCTAAATTGTCGCACACGTGCAACTTGTATGTGATGACCGAGGACATGCAACTGATAGAGTTCCTGGGAGAAGAGAGAGAGAGAGAGAGAGAGAGAGAGAGAGAGAGACGGTAGAACGGACGAGACCTTTTTGTACGGCTTCGCTGTACCCCATGCCAAGATTGAGTTTGGCCGTTTAACATGACGGAAAGAAAACAAAGTGTTGGCTAGCTAGAGTGGTGAAGCCTTTGTAGACGCTAGGTGCAAGGAAGGCGGCGGCAGCAGCAGTGGTTGGCGTGTCTGATGGCGATGCGGAGTTCTGCTTGGCGGTCCGTGTTTCCTGCTGAGCTTCCGGCAGCGGTAAGCCACAGACGAGCCGCCCCACACACGCTGCGGTCTCAAAGCCGCAGCACAGCACAGTATTTGTGTTCCGAGAACCAAACACTGTTTCTCTCACTATGGGACCCACGAAAAAACAAAGAAATTCTTCATAAAACTGAAACTTCCGAAGCATGCTGAAAATTGTACTTACTAGCTTGTCCAACAGAACCAGGCCACAATTTTCTGATTGGGGGAGAAATCAATTATCGGGTTCCACAAGCCTCAATTTTCGGTCCACTATTGTTTCTCCTGAATGTACACGACCTTCCATCTAATACAGAACATGTAGATATAATCAAATAGCCCGCATCTCGTGGTCGTGCGGTAGCGTTCTTGCTTCCCACGCCCGGGTTACCGGGTTCGATTTCCGGCGGGGTCAGGGATTTTCTCTGCCTCGTGATGGCTGAGTGTTGTGTGATGTCCTTAGGTTAGTTAGGTTTAAGTAGTTCTAAGTTATAGGGGACTGATGAGCACAGATGTTAAGTCCCATAGTGCTCAGAGCCATTTGAACCATAATCAAATAAAACTATATGGTTCCAGAGACATTTTCAAGTCTCATACATGTACATTGAAGCGCCAGAGAAACTGATATAGGTATGCGTATTCAATTACAGAGATACATAAACAGGCAGAATATGGCGATGCGGTCGGCAACACCTACATAAGAGAACAAGTCTCTGGCGCAATTGTGAGATCGGTTACTGCGGCTACAGTCACAAGTCATCAAGACTGAAGTGAGATTGAATGTGGTCTTACAGTCGGCGCTCGAGCGATAGGACACAGCCTCACCGAGGTAGCGATGGAGTGGAGATTTTCCCGTACGACACGAGTGTACCGTGAATGTTAGGAATCCGGTAAAACACCAAATGCCCGATATTGCTGCGACCGGAAACAGATCGTGCAAAGACAGGACCAACGATGGCGGAGGAGAATCGTTCAATATGACGAAAGTGCAACCCTACCGCAAATTACCGCAGGTTTCAATACTGAACCATCAGCAAGTGTCAGCGTACGAACCATTCAACGAAACATCAGCCGTATGGGCTTTCGGAGCCGAAAACCCATTCGTGTACCCTTGATGACTGCACGACACAATGCTTTGCGCCTCGCCAGGGCCTGTCAATACAGACATTGTAGTTGACTGGAAACATGCTGCCTGGATGAACGGGTCTCGTTTCAAATTGTATCGGGTGGACGGACGTGTACGGGTATAGAAACAATCTCATGAATTCATGGATCCTGCTTTTCAGCAGAGGACTGTTCAAGCTGGTGGAGGCTCTGAAATGGTGTGGGCCGCGTTCAGTTGGAGTAATATGGAACCCCTTCAAATGGTTCAAATGGCTCTGAGCACTATGGGACTTAACATCTGTGGTCATCAGTCCCCTAGAACTTAGAACTATTTAAACCTAATTAACCTAAGGACATCACACACACCCATGCCTGAGGCAGGATTCGAACCTGCGACCCTAGCAGTCGCGCGGTTCCGGACTGAGCGCCTAGAACCGCTAGACCACCGCTGCCGGTTATGGGACCCCTGATACATCTAGACACTACTCTGACAGATGACACGTACGTTAGCGTCCTGCCTGATCACCTGCATCCATTCACGTCCATTGTGCATTCCGACGGACTTCGACAATTCCAGGAGGACAATGCGACATCCTACGCGTCCAGAATTACTACGGTGTGGTTCCAGGAACACTCCTGCGAGTTTAAACAGTTCCACTGGCCACAAGACTCCGCAGACATGAACAGTATTGAGCAATCTTGCATGCCTTACGATGTGCTGTTCAGAACAGATCTCCACCCGCTCGTACTCTTACGGATTTATGGACAGCTCTGCATGATTCATGGTGTGAGTTCCCTCCAGCACTACTTCAGGCATTAGTCGATATCCTGCCACGTCCTGTTGCGGCACTTCTGCGTGCTCGCGGATGCCCTACAGGAGATTAGGCAGGTGTACCAGTTTGTCTGGCTCTTCGGTGTATAACTACAGTAGTTACTGCTCGCCATCCATGTGGAGCATGTATTGGTGTCACCTCGGACTTCTAGTTCTCAGCCACACACAACTGATATCATCAAAGTATACGGGCCTGAAGATGACATTGACGCAACGTCGAAACTGGTAGCCTTTGTACTATATTTACATGTGATCGTTGTTATACAACATATTACGCTGGATTAAGTGCGTGTGTGCACCAATCCATTTTCTTGCCTTATGTCACTTACCTGTGTTTTACTGTTTGACAAGGGATGCCTTATCTATACGCCATTCGTCACTTTTATGTGTTTTACTGTTTGACAAGGGATGCTTTTCACCCTACCCTGCTACGCCGGCGGATATTGGTATATTTATTAACACTATATTGCAATATAACATTATGGATATCGTAGACATTAGTTCGTCCGCCCATGACGTGACCGTCCTGACAGTGGTTTTATCTGTTCTTTATTGGCACAATGTCAATTTTACACTCATGACAGCCATCACATTGCAACGTACGCAGACCAACGACCGTAATGGCAATATAGCTCCTACTTTAAAAAATTTCTTTAACATTCCACTATTGATATCGCATATCCGACGTAAAATTTTTGAAGTTATTTTGACGAGATGCCTTTCAGTTAAAATTTTAGTGGTGACAGGAACTCATGTCCATATCACTTACTCATATCATGAATTGATCGACTTTCGCTGGGTCTGCCTGGCAACCTTAGAGAGACCAGGACGCTTTCTCCACAGATAGCCTCTTTGGTCCTAGTAAGACGAGTAGGTAGCCATGGTTACCACAGTGGCGTCCTTGCCATCGTTTTTGCGTTGGTCGATAACAGAACATGATAGGGGGCCACGCTGTTTGGGTCAGAGTAATTACCTTTTTACACTATATTTTATAAGCTATAAGATTTTAACTTGTTTTATAAGTGCTATAGATGACGATAATGACGTTTTTTTAATTCTTTATTAACACAACAATACTAATTATACATATTTAACCCACCTCCTAACATGATTAGTGGGCCATTAATTGTTACATAGAATTGAGTTATAATGCAGCTTGATATTACAATCATGTTAGTGAACTACAGTTTAAGGTTGCTACAGTATGGTTAGTTTTCTACAACAATGGGCAGTTTAGTTTAACCTACTTTATTTATTTAATTATCTAACCCAGAAATGACTACTAACTGCAGCGTCACAGGTGTGCCAGTAAGGTACAAACCTACTTAGAATAGCCAGGCTCTTCTAGCTAACCCCGAGGAGCATGCCCCTGGCACTGCGCCGGCCAAGGTTAGTATTCGCTGCAGTTCCCTGTGTTAGTGTTGTAGTCTAAGTCCTACTAAATACACTCCTGGAAATGGAAAAAAGAACACATTGACACCGGTGTGTCAGACCCACCATACTTGCTCCGGACACTGCGAGAGGGCTGTACAAGCAATGATCACACGCACGGCAAAGCGGACACACCAGGAACTGCGGTGTTGGCCGTCAGTGTCAGCCAGTTTGCCGTGGCATACGGAGCCCCATCGCAGTCTTTAACACTGGTAGCATGCCGCGACAGCGTGGACGTGAACCGTATGTGCAGTTGACGGACTTTGAGCGAGGGCGTATAGTGGGCATGCGGGAGGCCGGGTGGACGTACCGCCGAATTGCTCAACACGTGGGGCGTGAGGTCTCCACAGTACATCGATGTTGTCGCCAGTGGTCGGCGGAAGGTGCACGTGCCCGTCGACCTGGGACCGGACCGCAGCGACGCACGGATGCACGCCAAGACCGTAGGATCCTACGCAGTGCCGTAGGGGACCGCACCGCCACTTCCCAGCAAATTAGGGACACTGTTGCTCCTGGGGTATCGGCGAGGACCATTCGCAACCGTCTCCATGAAGCTGGGCTACGGTCCCGCACACCGTTAGGCCGTCTTCCGCTCACGCCCCAATATCGTGCAGCCCGCCTCCAGTGGTGTCGCGACAGGCGTGAATGGAGGGACGAATAGAGACGTGTGGTCTTCAGCGATGAGAGTCGCTTCTGCCTTGGTGCCAATGATGGTCGTATGTGTGTTTGGCGCCGTGCAGGTGAGCGCCACAATCAGGACTGCATACGACCGAGGCACACAGGGCCAACACCCGGCATCATGGTGTGGGGAGCGATCTCCTACACTGGGCGTACACCTCTGGTGATCGTCGAGGGGACACTGAATAGTGCACGGTACATCCAAACCGTCATCGAACCCATCGTTCTACCATTCCTAGACCGGCAAGGGAACTTGCTCTTCCAATAGGACAATGCACGTCCGCATGTATCCCGTGCCACCCAACGTGCTCTAGAAGGTGTAAGTCAACTACCCTGGCCAGCAAGATCTCCGGATCTGTCCCCCATTGAGCATGTTTGGGACTGGATGAAGCGTCGTCTCACGCGGTCTGCACGTCCAGCACGAACGCTGGTCCAACTGAGGCGCCAGGTGGAAATGGCATGGCAAGCCGTTCCACAGGACTACATCCAGCATCTCTACGATCGTCTCCATGGGAGAATAGCAGCCTGCATTGCTGCGAAAGGTGGATATACACTGTACTAGTGCCGACATTGTGCATGCTCTGTTGCCTGTGTCTATGTGCCTGTGGTTCTGTCAGTGTGATCATGTGATGTATCTGACCCCAGGAATGTGTCAATAAAGTTTCCCCTTCTTGGGACAATGAATTCAAGGTGTTCTTATTTCAATTTCCAGGAGTGTACTAAATCATCGGTGCTTTTGGTCACAATCGGTGTAATTGACCCCACCCCCCTCTAATCACACGTTACTTTCTTAAGCGGCAGAAATGCAACTTACGTGATTGGCTATCCATGACGTAATGGCGGAGATAGTGGGCGGGGCTTCATGTGTTTAATTAGCGGCTGGCGTCCTTCACGTCGCAGTACACCACCAGCCACAAGCAAGAGGGTTGCCATGCGGCACCGCCTCCGGCAGACTTTCATGGTGTATCAACGCTATTTACTGCTTTATGAATATATGATTTCGTCTTTTATATGTTGATATCAATTACTGTTTATTGTAGGTCCGAAGATGATCTGATAAAAAGATAGAAACCGGTCACCATTAAAAAAGTTAAGAGATCAAGACTGCTTCTAGTTTATTTATTTAAATACAACGTTTGCAAGGACAGAGGGTGTTACACGCAAATGCGCCAGAGCAGAGGTAGCATTAACAGCGTCCATTTTTAAATTTCCGCACGTGTGCTGTGCGTTCGCCTCGGGTGTCATGGAGTGCCTTTCGCACCGAGGTGCACGGCTCCCCCCGCGGTTGCAGCGAGATTTACAAGCCGTGCCTGGAAGGACTTGGCTGACGCGTGACCCAGAAAGAGTGCTGTGTCCCCCACTCGTTTGTCTCGTCTGCTTCGCGCAGCCAGCATCGCCGTCACCTGCGAGTCGCCGGCGGCCGTTCTCTCTCGCACGTATTGCGTGTGGTCCAGTTACCCATACTGGGCGCCCGCTCTGCCGGCATATGCTGCTATTAGACCATCTACGTCGACAAATAATACATTGGAAAAGAAATAAAAATGACATTGTAATTCTGTCAGCGGCAGCAAAAAACTTGGAACTGCAGTTGAAGGGAATGGACAGCGTTTTCAGTGGAAGGTATAAGATGAACATCGATAAAAGCAAAAGATAGGGTAATGGAAAGTAGTCGAATTTTGAGGCGATGCTGGAGGAATTAGATTAGGAAGTGAGACACAAAGTAGTAGATGAGTTCTGCTATTTGGACAGCAAAACAACATGCCGAAGTTGATATAAAAAGTAGGCTGCCAATCCCAAGAATAGCGTTCCTGAAGAAAAGAAATATTTTAGCATCGAAAATAGATTTAACTGTTAGGAAGTCTTTTCTGAAAATATTTGTATGGAGTGTAGGCATGTATGGAAGTAAAACATGGACTATTAACAGTTTAGTCAAGAAGAGAATAGAAGCTTGTGAAATGTGGTGCTATAGGAAAAAGCTGAAGATTATGTGGATAGATTTCGGAACTAATGAGGAGATACTGAATATAATTCGGGAGGAATTTTTGGCGCAACCTGACTAGAAGAAGGGATCGGTTGGTAGGACACGTACTGAGACATCATCAAGAGATCAGCAATTTAGTACTGTGTAGTGGGATAGAAAACATGGAGAGCAAAACTTGAATACAGTAAGCAGATTCATAAGGATGTAGGTTACAGCAGTTGCTCGCAGACGTAGAGGCTCCACGGGATAAAGTAGCGTGGAGTTGCAGTAAAGCAGTCTTCGGACTGAAGATCACAACAACGACAAAGACAACAATAACAACAAGGCATGACAGGTCGCTCCAGACATATGCAGGATTAGTAATTACACTCCCCGACAAAAAGAAGTAAAACGGCGGGAAGTCAAGGTCCGTCCGGTGTTAACGTAATTTCGTTCACGTACGCACTATTGGCAAGTATGTAAATGATTAGAGATGTAAATGTTTGCGACAGTTTGAATGACCACGAGAGTCACTAGTGTTTATCCGTGTCTAGCATTGTTAGCAGGACTGTTATGGCACAGAGACACACGAACAGTGTCAGATGTTGAGTGATCAAATGGTTCAAATGGCTCTGAGCGCTATGGGACTTAACTTCGGAGGTCATCAGTCGCCTTGAACTTAAAACTAATTAAACCTAACTAACCTAAGGACATCACACACTGTAAATACAGTAATCAGAAGTTTTATTTAACTCGTAGCTTCCTCTGTTGTGGAGAAAATTCGCAATAGAACAGACAGCAGTGGAATCCAGCTATTAAATGAAGCAAACTAATGAACGTCGTGCAGAGTGAGGCTCCCGCTACTAAAGCGAGAGCGACCTGTCGAAGGCTGACTGACAAGGAGACGGCACAACCATAGGGACGGGGATTTGTCCGAAATTTTGTGTGGTGAAAGAGGACCCCTAACACATCACGTGGTTAAAATATTAGGGCGCACTACCCGAAAAATCAAGGGAAAATTCGATCCAAAGTTTCTTAGGTGCCGTATGAGTATAAAATGTTAGTCTACTGCCGAGCCGCCGTCTGGCCTAGGTGGTTAGGGCGCAGACTCTTACGCTAGAGGTCTCGGGTTCGATTCCTACTCCGCCACATCTTTTTCATTCTGTTTCATTTTCTTTTGTTATTCCACCAATTATTCAGAAAGTTTCCCAAACCTACATTATCTTTAACAAATTAGTTACATTATTGAATAAAAATTATTTTCTTTTTGTCCAACAACACACTTCATGGCGGTGGAATTTACATTTTTCATTGTAAAGTATATGAGGAGAAACATTGAGTTTTTAGCCAGAATAACAAAGTGGATTGGGAAACATTCAATTTTTATACATATAATAATTATAAACAAGAACCACAGTGGTAATTATCGTAAAAACAAACAAAGCAATCATTTTTGCGACATCTTGCGCAACATATAAAAGCTGATTTTTTTTTACAATCACGCGGCGTTTGCCATAAATCTGTTCAAAAACATGCCCCATTAACATTTACGAAAATGTTTTGCGTTTCTGATAATTTTTAGGCAAACCAGAAATATTGAATCATGTCTCGGAATATTGGAGACAATAATTGATGGTGAATTACAGAGTGAATTTTTGTACAATCTTCCCGGGAATTAATTTCACGATTCTCCTGTAACAATGCATTGCAATTTTGCAAGCAACAGAAAAAAAGTGCCAGAGGAGGAATCGAACCCGAGACTTGTGGCGTAAGGGTCCGAGCGCTAACCATGTATCCAAACGGCGGGTCGGCAACGTACTTACATTTTATTTTCATATAGCACCTAAGAAACTTTGGATCGATTTTTCTCGGGGTTTTCCGAGCAGTGCATCCTAATACTTTAACCATGTGAGGTGTTGGAGGTCCTCTTTCACCACACAAAATTTCGGACAAATCCCCGACCCTACGGACGTGCCGTCTCCTTGTGAGACTGAAGACTGCGGCTAATTCTGGGTCGTGCAGCTGCCGCCGGCCATCGTACACAGCGGCGGCAGAAGGCGCTCCTAGTCGGATCCGGTGAAGGCGTGGCTCAGTGAGTACGCATCATTGGACCAGCCAGGCCCCCGTGCGACCGCTATCGGTGTCTTGTCAGAAAGTTGCGCTTCCGTTGCCAACTGTGAGACACTGGTCCCCCCTGGGACCATCCTTTTTTCACTATTGCAGTCACATGGTCAATGAACATGCGGCAGAAAATGTTTATTCATACCTCCCTGTGCTGAATAAACTGGGTGGACTTGGCTGTCGCTGGCTGCCCGACCCTTGTCTGTCAGCTGGTTCGCCGTGAGCCACCTGTGGCGTCGTGTACCGGAAACCGCCCAGGCAGCGAGCGCTAGTACGTTAAACGCTGGGCCAACGGCTCCCGTGGGCTACGGTTCCCACGGCGCGGTTACGCCCGCACCTGCTACGAACGCCACAGCTCGCCGTTCAGGATACAAAGCCCAGGTAGAGTATAGAGTTTGCAGCCAGTCGCACGACAGCCGCCATGTTTTTACCAGACAGTGCACCATGTGCATGAAGCTACGACAGCAAGGGCAAACGTAGTCACCTACCGACTGTAACAAGAGTCGGAATTCATAAGTGAAATACAAGCAGCAACTATAGCGTATTATTTGACAACTGATCAAAAGAAACGCTCTTCCAATATGACGTGCGTAGTTTTGTTGTTGTTATGGTTTTTACTCCGAAGACTGGTTTGATGCAACTTTCTGGCAGATTAAAACTGTGTGCTGGACCGAGACTCGAACTCGAGACCTTTACCTTTCGCGAGAAAGTGTTCTACCAACTACCCAAGCACGACTCACGACCCGTTCTCACAGCCTCATTCCCGCCAGTACCTCGTCTCCTACCTTCCAAACTTCACAGAAGCACTTGCCCGCGAAAGCCATACGTCCCAAGTGCGAGTATCATTCCGGCACACAGTTTTAATCTGCCGGGAACTTTCATATGAACGCACACTCCCATGCAGAGTGAAAATTTCATTCTGAAAACATCCCCCAGTCTGTGGCAAAGCCATGTCTTCTCAATATCCTTTCTTCCAGGGGAGCTAATTCTCCAAGTTTCGCAGCGGACGGGTCGTGAGTCGTGCTTGGGTAGCTCAGCTGGTAGAGCACTTGCCACCGAAAGACAAATGTCCCGAGTTCGGGTGTCGGTCCGGCACCCAGTTTTAATCTGTCAGGAAGTTTCATATCAGTGCACATTCCGCTACAGAGTGAAAATTTCACTCTGGTTTGATGCAGCTCTCCATGGAACTCTATCCTGTGGAAACCTCTTCAACTCTGCATAACTGCTGCAGCCTACGTCAATTTGAACCTGTATTCATCTCTCTTCCCTCCAGTACTATATTGATAATCTTTTGGTGTCTCAGTATGTGTGTTATCAGCAGACACCTTCTTCTAGTCACGTTGTGCAACAAATGTCTTGTCTCCCCAATTCTATTCAGTATCTCCTGATTAGTTACGCAATCTACCCATACAATCTTCTGCATTTTGCTGTAGCACCACATTTCTAAAGCGCTAAACTGTTTATCGTCCATATTTCACTTTCATACATGCCTACACTCCATAGAAATATATTCGGAACAGACGTTCTAACACATAAATCTATATACACTCCTGGAAATGGAAAAAAGAACACATTGACACCGGTGTGTCAGACCCACCATTCTTGCTCCGGACACTGCGAGAGGGCTGTACAAGCAATGATCACACGCACGGCACAGTGGACACACCAGGAACCGCGGTGTTGGCCGTCGAATGGCGCTAGCTGCGCAGCATTTGTGCACCGCCGCCGTCAGTGTCAGCCAGTTTGCCGTGGCATACGGAGCTCCATCGGTCTTTAACATTGGTAGCATGCCGCGACAGCGTGGACGTGAACCGTATGTGCAGTTGGCGGACTTTGAGCGAGGGCGTATAATGGGCATGCGGGAGGCCGGATGGACGTACCGCCGAATTGCTCAACACGTGGGGCGTGAGGTCTCCACAGTACATCGATGTTGTCGCCAGTGGTCGGCGGAAGGTGCACGTGCCCGTCGACATGGGACCGGACCGCAGCGACGCACGGATGCACGCCAAGACCGTAGGATCCTACGCAGTGCCGTAGGGGACCGCACCGCCACTTCCCAGCAAATTAGGGACACTGTTGCTCCTGGGGTATCGGCGAGGACCATTCGCAACCGTCTCCATGAAGCTGGGCTACGGTCCCGAACACCGTTAGGCCGTCTTCCGCTCACGCCCCAACATCGTGCAGCCCGCCTCCAGTGGTGTCACGACAGTCGTGAATGGAGGGACGAATGGAGACGTGTCGTCTTCAGCGATGAGAGTCGCTTCTGCCTTGGTGCCAATGATGGTCGTATGCGTGTTTGGCGCCGTGCAGGTGAGCGCCACAATCAGGACTGCATACGACCGAGGCACACAGGGCCAACACCCGGCATCATGGTGTGGGGAGCGATCTCCTACACTGGCCGTACACCTCTGGTGATCGTCGAGGGGACACTGAATAGTGCACGGTACATCCAAACCGTCATCGAACCCATCGTTCTACCATTCTTAGACCGGCGAGGGAACTTGCTGTTCCAACAGGACAATGCACGTCCGCATGTATCCCGTGCCACCCAACGTGCTCTAGAAGGTGTAAGTCAATTACCCTGGCCAGCAAGATCTCCGGATCTGTCCCCCATTGAGCATGTTTGGGTCTGGATGAAGCGTCGTCTCACGCGGTCTGCACGTCCAGCACGAACGCTGGTCCAACTGAGGCGCCAGGTGGAAATGGCATGGCAAGCCGTTCCACAGGACTACATCCAGCATCTCTACGATCGTCTCCATGGGAGAATAGCAGCCTGCATTGCTGCGAAAGGTGGATATACACTGTACTAGTGCCGACATTGTGCATGCTCTGTTGCCTATGTCTATGTGCCTGTGATTCTGTCAGTGTGATCATTTGGTGTATCTGACCCCTGGAATGTGTCAATAAAGTTGTCCCCTTCGTAGGACAATGAATTCACGGTGTTCTTATTTCAATTTCCAGGAGTGTATGATGTTAAAAAAAGTCTCTGTTCAGTAACACTTTTCGTACCATTGACACTCTATATTTTATATCCTTCCTACTTCGTCCATCATTTATTATAATGTCCAAATAAGAAAACCCATCTACTACTTTAAGTTCTCGTTTCCTAATCTAATTCCCTCAGCAACACCTGATTTGATTTGATTACATTCCATTGTCCTTTTATTGTTTTTGTTGGTCTTCATCTTACATCTTCCTTTCAAGACACTGTCCCTTATGTTCAACTGCTCTTCCATTTCCTGTGCTGTCTCTGACAATGTTATCAGGGAGCCTCAAAGATTTTAGTTTTCTTCTCCCTGATGTTTTATTCCTTCTCCAAATTTTTCTTTGGTTTCCTTTACTGCTTGCTCAATGTACAGCTTGAATAACATCGGCGAAAGACTACAACCCTGTCTCACTCCCTTCTCAACCACTGCTTCCTTTTCATGCCTATCGGCTCTAATAACTGCCATCAGGTTTCTGTGCAAATTGTGCATAACAACATTTATAGAAAAAAAAATTGGGAAGTGTAGAGGAGAGGTTTGTACCTTGGAACACTTTTCTAACTTTCGCCGAGCCTATAACAGAACTGTAATCTATTTTCTTATTTCAGTTTTCAATGCTCCCATTCACTTTTTATGTGCTGCATTCTTTTTCTGAATTTACTTCGAAAAACTAAGGTTGCTGCATAGTTGAAAAGTGTCACAAGATACATGGACATGTACCTGGGAACAAATATAATATTGAAATATAAAAGCGTTGCAGTCAAGAAAACTTTCTTAACAGTGCATTTAATCGTATGTCTGTTACATTATTACTCTGCTACAGAGGAACAATGAGTGAATAAAATAATGAAATAACGCAGAAGTTTTATCAAACACCAGTCACAAGTACGGGGGGCGCTCAAAAGAAAACGTGCGATACAACACTGTGGATATACTTGGAAGTTCTAAAGTAACAAACAGAGGCCTGAGCACAACTATCCCACTGTTTCACGAGCCGAAGGACTCCCTGTTCCCAGAATTCCTGTGGCAGTGACAAAAACCACTCCTCCATTGTGTCCTACAGTTCGTCATCAGAGGTGAAGCGCTTTCCCTTTATGTTCTTTTTTTCTTTTCTCTCTCTCTCTTTTTTTTCGGACCAAATACTTGGAAGTCGCTGTGTGACATGTCCGGGCTGTAGGGCGAATGCTCCCACTTGAAGTTGGCCATTACACTTCGTATGACCTTGGAGACGTGTGGACGCGTTATCGTGGAGCTGGATCGCTACCTCCGCAAGCTGCCCAGGCCGTTTGCTCTTGGTGTTCTCGCGTAGGCTACGAAGTGTCTCGCAGCACACGTCACTGTTTATGATTCGACGAGTAATGGTCCCCGGACACGAGAAAGACGGCGAGCAACACCTTGCCTGACAACGTCACAGCTTTGAATTTTTTAGGGCGACATGACGACGCTTGCTTCACGTGCCTAAATATCTCACTACGGTATCCCAAAGCGGCATATGGAAATTTCAGTCGGTTTAGTTGTTACGACGTTTCATACCTTTTCCATTTTAGCACACCTTATACATTTTGGAATTAGAGATATTGGAAAGTAACACAAATTTGCCTTTCCAAGGCAGGTAAAATTGTTTAACATTCATGAAATCCAGTTAATTCGCCAATAGCACATGTTTCATGGTAAAAAAAAAAAACCCTCCCTCTGTTTCAATGTACAAGATGAGTGACGACCAACGAAGTACACCTCAACCTTCCATAGATTATATAACTAGTTAGAATTATATTTTAATACCTACAGCTGCTGACAGGCGTAGATATATATCAATGACAGGTGAAAATGTGTGCCCCGAACGGAACCCGAACCGGGGATCTCCTGCTTACATGGCAGACGCTTTATCCATCTGAGCCACCGAGGGCACAGCGAATAGTGCGACAGCAGGGACTATTTCGCGCACGCCTACCGCATGACCCACATTCTCACCTTATATGTCCACACACTACATTCGTAGTGTCCCTACCCAACATACTCATTACTCATGGAAGACATTCTTACCAAGTCCCGTAAGAGTTCGGGTAATATGTGTGCATCCGCACAGAAGAAGAAGGTCATGGCCGGTATTGCCAGAACTGTATACTTATACGAAAGAACAGGCACTATATCCATATAAGTACACTCCTGGAAATTGAAATAAGAACACCGTGAATTCATTGTCCCAGGAAGGGGAAACTTTATTGACACATTCCTGGGGTCAGATACATCACATGATCACACTGACAGAACCACAGGCACATAGCCACAGGCAACAGAGCATGCACAATGTCGGCACTAGTACAGTGTATATCTATTCAAAAATCAGGACTGCATACGACCGAGGCACACAGGGCCAACACCCGGCATCATGGTGTGGGGAGCGATCTCCTACACTGGCCGTACACCTCTGGTGATCGTCGAGGGGACACTGAATAGTGCACGGTACATCCAAACCGTCATCGAACCCATCGTTCTACCATTCCTAGACCGGCAAGGGAACTTGCTGTTCCAACAGGACAATGCACGTCAGCATGTATCCCGTGCCACCCAACGTGCTCTAGAAGGTGTAAGTCAACTACCCTGGTCAGCAAGATCTCCGGATCTGTCCCCCATTGAGCATGTTTGGGACTGGATGAAGCGTCGTCTCACGCGGTCTGCACGTCCAGCACGAACGCTGGTCCAACTGAGGCGCCAGGTGGAAATGGCATGGCAAGCCGTTCCACAGGACTACATCCAGCATCTCTACGATCGTCTCCATGGGAGAATAGCAGCCTGCATTGCTGCGAAAGGTGGATATACACTGTACTAGTGCCGACATTGTGCATGCTCTGTTGCCTGTGTCTATATGCCTGTGGTTCTTTCAGTGTGATCATGTGATGTACCTGACCCCAGGAATGTGTCAATAAAGTTTCCCCTTCCTGGGACAATGAATTCACAGTGTTCTTATTTCAATTTCCAGGAGTGTACATTATACAGCTTTTAAGTGTGTAGAACTCGAAATATTTCCTGCACTCGTATGGATGGCCTTGGCTTTTTTTCAGTGGTGGTGACCCTGGATGCTTCCACTGGAGACTGTCGTTTTGATTCAGATTTGAAGTGATGACACCATGACTCATCTCCAGCCACCACTCGTGCCAGGAACGAATTCCCTTCCCGAGCATAGCGTTGCAGATGAGCAAGACAGTCGGCCATTCGACATGCTCCCTGGTGCGGTTGAAGACTGTGGGGCTCTGATTGGTCACGTGACGAGCACGCGTGCCCTCTAGTGACGGGCTGTGAACTTCTTCGGCCTCGTCGGAACCACACCTCATTACACACGCCACGGTATTACCCTCTGGTGTGGCGACTGCACACTCTAACCTTGTATACCAGTAGCACAACCAGTTTGTAGTTGCAACACTTCTTTATTGATTACACATACACATGAATTCATCGGCAGTAATAATCAATTAACAACATTTGCATATCAAGGCCCTATCCACAAATAGTATTTACAATATTAACCGTCACACTTGTGACAACGGCCCCCTTACGTGCCGCTAACAACAACCAAAATAATAAATGAAATAGATAACCAAATATTTACAATGTCGGGTATCGCCTTTCTCACTCAATTTTACACTTACTGAAAAGGTAAAGTTCATTTGATGCTATCTGACCTGAAGGGTACTATTGATTGTTCTGTTTACCCTTAGCATTCTACTACACTCAACGTCTGGAAGATTCTAGACTTCATGCAAACTTAAGACAAAACGTCAATTTGATGAACATCTGATGGACGCGAGCAAACGTTTATCTATTACGATTTCACACTCTACCCAAAGGGTGGGCTTATACTCAACTTTCGGCAGTAGGAAATCTTCTCCCTAAAACAAGCCCCTCGTTGAACAGAACAGAGAAATCGCGCTTTAACGGGGTACGGACGGCCCTCAGTTCAAATCCTGAGATTTCCGTCACACTGCAAAGCTCGCTGGGCGAGGTTTGCTCACGTCAACCACTATACAGCTTTCTGAAAATAGGAAAACATGAGCGGCAGACACACTGTAGTATGTACAAGTTACACAAATATATATAGAAAAGCAATACCTTAATATAAACATATTACAATTTAACCAATGAACAGAATTAAGGACCTTATACAGGCCTCATCCGACCATAAAACACAATGTGACCTATATTTACCACGGCCACTTGCCTTCCATAAACACAAGAAATTATTAAGAAACAAGAACTACCATTAATTAGTAAAACCAGAAAACTCGAACTATATAACTAAATTAAGAAATGACGTTCAAGTGAACCAGCCACTTACAGAGTGCCGCTAAGCACCAAATCCAAACTTACAAATGCGAGGCGCTATTTCTATCCACTTTAGTAACATAACTTCATGGCCGTTCCAGAACATAACTCGCCTCGCCACCGCTGCAGTGAATGTTTTGCTGGCCACTAGCACGAGCAACTGCAACAGTCAACAGTCCTTAAGAACACAATAATATTCACTATATGTAGAAGGAGGAACCCACCACGAAAACTTGGCGATTAATTTTTTTTTCTTCATGTGAAATTCACACGCCATCCATCCACATAGCTCTCGAGGTATTAGCAAATCTTGGTCGCCACTGGCCAGCCGTGTCTATACAACTTTTAATACTTTCCGGCAGCGGCCCATGCTCCTTCGTTGCTCCAACTCGACTGGTCCTCACGGTATACGGCTGTGCCACGTGACACGGTGTCGCCAACTCCCCACAACGACAACATCGAAACCACGTCACGTCACAGACTGACTCGGCTCATGCGCGGACCCACTCTCCTCGACTTGCACACGCGCGCCACCATAAATAGCCTGCCTCAAAGACGCACAGAGAACAAGGCACAGGGACAACGATCAAAGATGTAAATAAGAATCGATATCGCCTGGCTAGAAACCCGCTGGCTCAACCTCCTGTCACCGGTTTGCGCATTCCAGACTCCGTTTCTTTTCGAATGCTCCTATATTGTGTGTGTGTGTGTGTGTGTGTGTGTGTGTGTGTGTGTGTTTGTGTATTGGCTGTGAATGGATCAGGAACCGCTGAATACCGATAGTCAAGCGGCTCCTGCTCCATGTGCAGCTAATGTACATCAATATTGCTGTAGGTCTGAAGATGATCATGTGATAATCGAAGGCAGTCGCCTTCCAACAAATGTACCTAGCGATCTAAACTGTTATCATTATTTTCAAATACGAACAAAATGTTTCAAAGAGATTCGCCCTATTTTAAAAGCCTATATCCGCTACATGAACGACGAGAGAAAGCTGACGAACTTAATCGTATGGCTAGAGAATTCTTACTTTCAGAAGGACCACTTGACTTAACGTGAGCGTAAATTTGACATGTATGTGTTCCCTCCATGTACAGTCACGGTGAACACTCAGGCAAAGAGGCGGAAAGCTCGTTACCTTACACAAATTTTAAATGTGCCATCCACTGAATGCACGACGAACCTGCAGACGGTAGCCAAACTAGCCTCATAATGTTGCGAGCATGTCTGGGGTTAACGCGTTCATTGCTCATTGCTCATACGACGTCGCAGCTCACCCTAAGTTGTTGGAAAGGGTGGCAGATAGTCTTTCAGAAACGGACGCAAAAAGAATCCCGTTCCGCAAGATTAGGCGGCGTTGGTGGCGTGCGATGCGAGATCCTTATGCTCTTTATTGCCGATTCGTCGCTGAAGCAACACATTGATAAGAAATGCTCTTACATGCAGGTGCAAATGCGCCGGTGGCGCCTCCTTGCTAGACACTCCTATACAGGGTGTCCGAAAAGTCTGATTACATAAATTGATAACTCAGGCTAGAAGTAAGATACAAACATGAAACTGGTGTCTAATTGTTTACAAACTATCGAAGTTTTTTTCACACATCAGTAAACTGCCACATGAGCACCCTTGGTAGCACGTAGCACATCTAGGTGATATTCAGTTTCCGTCCATACATTAGCCAATATCACTGGAGGGATCGATTCAACGACTGTGTTACCCGTTGCCACAGGGTTTCAAGATCTGGTACACGTGTTCAGGTAGACCTCGTCCTTGACATAACCCCATAAAAAGAAGTCTAATGGGGTTATGTCAGGAGAGCGTGGAGACCAAACCGTTGGCCCATCACGACCAATCCATCGCCCAGGTAAGGGCATATCGAGATAGGCACTGACGTCCAAACCCCAATGAGGCGGTGCACCATCTTGCACAAGACATTGGGGTGATACTGAAGCAGCTGAGGAACAGCATACAGTTGCAACATGTCCAGATACACTGCAGATGTGATGGTAGCCTCAGCGAAGAAGAATGGACAGATAATTCGATCGTGCAATAACGCGCACCAAACATTCACCTTCGGTGCACTCCATGACTCACGTGGAAGTTTATACTGATAAGTGAAAAAAACTTTGATAGTTTGTAAACAATTAGACACTAGTTTCATATTTGTATCTTACTTCTAGCCCCGCCCTGTATATCTTTTGCCCCCTTCCTACATTACCCACGTTTCCCTTGACGCTATGCGGCTTCTACCTCAGCATCCCTATGATACTGTTCGTAGCTTATCTGTGCACAATGTAGAGCGCTATTTCCGCAGCTGATCATGAACTGGTGAAACTTCCCAGAAGGGTGAACTACTTACTCTGTCACGTATCCGTTACTTTCGGCTAGGATGTGCTCTGCCACCGAGGAAGCCGCTTAAGCCTAGCGGAAGGAGCAACGGTCCGAGCGCAGAGCCCCGTGGGACGCGGCTAATATTGCAGCTCTCCATTGTTTCGTGCAGCCGGAAGAACGGCCCTCTCCTCCGAAGAAACGCCACAGAACAGTTGGAGGAGATAACGGCGATAGCTCGGGACGTGGAACAGCTTGGCGGACAAGAGGCCATTGTGGCGTGAAACAATATCTCGCCCTACTGTGCGAGTCTCTCTGGGCACTGAGCGATCTGTCCAGGTGGCACACTTAGCGTCTGGCGCCATCGGGTTGACGGTGGTGTATGTACTCCACACCCTTCCACATCATTTGTTGTAAGTAGAGCGATTTTCAGCATTTACATTTACCAACAGCCAAAGGTCTCAGCCGTGCAAGTCTTCACACGCCCATCGCTCGTTATACTGGCAGACTAGTCTCCTTTTCCTCTTTATTGTCCTCTTCTTCTTCTTCGTCTTTCTCTCCTCCTCCTGCTCCTCCTCCTCATCTTCTTCCTTCTATTCTTTCTTTTTCCTTCTTTTTTTCTTCTTCTTCTTCTCATACTCATTTTTTGTTTTTTTGTTTGCTTTAATCCCCCTTCTTTCTGTGTCTTTCACCTCCCCCCCTCTTTCTTATCCAAGCCTTTCTCATCATTATTTTCTCCTTCTCTTTCTCCCCTCTTCCTTCCTTTCTCCTCGACAACTTATTTCTCCTCAACTTCTTCTCTCTGCTCCACCTCTTGTCTCTGCTTCACTTCTTGTCTCTGCTGCTCCTTCTGCTCCACCTCTGTTTTCCGATACATTTCTCCTCTTCTTTCTCCTATTTTTCGTTATCCTCGTACTCTCCCTCTTTTTCATTTTCCTCTTCATCATCGGCTACGCAGCCTTGAGCCTGAGTTACGATGGAGCGTACCAGAGTCGGAAGTTCCGTGCTGGACAGTGCAGGCGCCCGTAGCGTCCTTTCGCGAAGGGATACTTCCATCGACGGGACACACACTCTGCGTCCACTGCGGACTGTGAAGTGTAACAGAAGCCTTCGTGCTTGTTAACGAGCGAGGCCGGCCTGTTTGAATTTCAAATGAAGACCGGCAGAGTGCAGATTGTAATTATAGCTTGCCGAGTAGATACCTGCATATCATGTGAGGAAGGGAGCATCGCGTGATGTGTCCCACATCCAGACACCGGTTTGCAGGTTGATGCGGAGTTCCTCGACAAACGGGAAGCATTTTTATATTTTTGCTCGCAGTCGCTTAGTGAACAAAACACGAGCTACCAGCGGTTGTACCATATCTGTGACTCGCTTCAAATCTTCGTAGCAGACGTAACGTAAGAGCTCGTTCTTAGCAGCATAAAATTGTCTGATGTAAAAATAATTTCAAAAGTACCCAAATGATGTGTGACGGAACCGTCATTGTTTACAATATACACGAACGAGACCCATTAATGTGACCACCGCTTATGTTCGTCGTTAACGCGCAATAACCACTTAACGACAGCAGGTGGAGCATAAACAGTGGAGGATATACAGGGTGTTACAAAAGAGGTACTGCAAAACTTTCAGGAAACATTCCTCACACACAAATAAGGAAAAGATGTTATGTGGACATGTGTCCGGAAACGCTTAATTACCATGTTAGAGCTCATTTTAGTTTCGTCAGTATGTACTATATTTCCTCGATTCACCGCCAGTTGACCCAATTGAAGGAAGGTAATGTTGACTTCGGTGCTTGTGTTGACATGCGACTCATTGCTCTACAGTACTAGCATCAAGCACATCAGTACGTAGCATCAACAGGTTAGTGTTCATCACGAACGTGGTTTTGCAGTCAGTGCAATGTTTACAAATGCGGTGTTGGCAGATGCACACTTACTTTATAGATTAGCACGGGGCAATAGCCGTGGCACGGTACGTTTGTATCGAGACAGATTTCCAGAACGAATGTGTCCCGACACGAAGACGTTCGAAGCAATTGATCGGCGTCTTAGGGAGCACGGAACATTCCAGCCTATGACTCGCGACTGGGGAAGACCTAGAACGACGAGGACACCTGCAAGAGGCAATTCTTCGTGCAGTTGACGGTAACCCTAATGTCAGCGTCAGAGAAGTCGCTGCTGTACAAGGTAACGTTGACCACGTCACTGTATGGAGAGTGCTACTGGAGAACCAGTTGTTTCCGTACCATGTACAGCGTGTGCAGGCACTATCAGCTGCTGATTGGCCTCCACGGGTACACTTCTGCGAATGGTTCATCCAACAATGTGTCAATCCTCATTTCAGTGCAAATGTTCTCTTTACGGATGAGGCTTGTTTCCAACGTGATCAAATTGTAAATTTTCACAATCAACATGTGTGGGCTGACGAGAATCCGCACGCGATTGTGCAATCACGTCATCAACACGTTTGGGCAGGCATTGTTGGTGATGTCTTGATTGGGCTCCATGTTCTTCCACCTACGCTCAATGGAGCACGTTATCATGATTTCATACGGGATACTCTACCTGTGCTGCTAGAACATGTGCCTTTACAAGTACGACACAACATGTGGTTCATGCACGATGGAGCTCCTGCACATTTCAGTCGAAGTGTTCGTACGCTTCTCAACAACAGATTCGGTGACCGATGGATTGGTAGAGGCGGACCAATTCCATGGCCTGCACGCTCTCCTGACCTCAACCCTCTTGACTTTCATTTATGGGGGCATTTGAAAGCTCTTTTCTACGCGACCCCGGTACCAAATGTAGAGACTCTTCGCGCTCGTATTGTGGACGGCTGTGATACAATACGCCATTCTCCAGGGCTGCATGAGCGCATCAGGGATTGCGTGCGACGGAGGTTGGATGCAAGTATCCTCGCTAACGGAGGGCATTTTGAACATTTCCTGTAACAAAGTGTTTGAAGTCACGCTGGTACGTTCTGTTGCTGTGTGTTTCCATTCCGTGATTAATGTGATTTGAAGAGAAGTAATAAAATGAGCTCTAACATGGAAAGTAAGCGTTTCCGGACACATGTCCACATAACATATTTTCTTTCTTTGTGTGTGAGGAATGTTTCCTGAAAGTTTGGCCGTACATTATTGTAACAACCTGTATAAAGGATGTCGGAGGGGTGGCGACGCGGAAGACAATGCAGTCGTTATCACAGTACGGAAACCGAGCGATTTTTCTGACGTCCAAAAGTGCTTGATCATTGGGTTTCGGGCCAGAGATGGAACATTTCCAAAACGACTAAGTTTGTGCCGCCATGGTTAGTGTACCATGCATGGCAAAATGGCGCTGTGAAAAACCGGTGTCAAGGAACCTGGGTGCAGCACGGGCCATGGATGACAGGGGTGAACGGCGGCTGCAGAGATGTGTACGGGCGAACAGACGTGCAACTGTTTAGCGACTGACAGTCCAGGTGAACCGAGCGACTGCCAACAGTCTCTCCTCAGCGTACGTATTGCTCAGCGTTGTGGGACAAAGTGGTCAAATTGTTGCTGCTCAAACCTGCCCCACCCTCCCGACGCTTTCGCAGTTTTGACAGTAAACCTCTTCGTAACGTACAACACCTCTTTTGTAACGTCTGCCACTGAAGTTCGGTGAGGGTATCTTTGTTGAGCTTACTAAATCATCTCGTGCCAAAAAATGTCGCTCTTCATCTGTACTCCGCAAGCCACCTTGCGATGTGTGGCGGAGGGTACTTAGTGCACCACTGCCAGTTGCGCCTTTTCCTGTTCCAGTCGCGAGTGGTTCGTAAAACGCCTCTCTTGCAGCGTCTGCCGGTGGAGTCGGCTGCTCATCTCCGTGACGCTTTCGCGCTTGCCAAATGAACCCGAAATGAAACGCGCTGTTCCCCTCTGGACCTTCTGTATTTCCTGTATCAATCCTATCTGGTACGGAGTCGAGAGTGAGGGACAATAAGTAGGAGACTGTCCAAATTCAGCTTTCCGCTATTTCGGCATCAGCGATTTCGGGCCAGCTGCCCATCTTTAGGTCATTTGTTATAGGCTGGTTGGTTGACTCGAGGGGAGGGGCCCAAACAGCAAGGTCATCGCTCCAATCGGATTACGGAAGGATGTGGAAGGAAGTTGGCCGCGCTCTTTCAAATGAACAATCCCGGCATTTGCTTGAAGCGATTTAGGGAAATTACGAGAAACCTAAATCAGGATGATCGAACGCTGGTTTGAGCCGTCGTCCTACCGAACGCCAGTCCAGTGTGCTAACAACTGCGCCAACTCGCTCGGTACGGGTACAGTGTAATGTATCTAATATTGAACTGAAAGTTGACTGTTAATACTTAAGAATCTTCGAAACCGTTTTTTACTAAAAAAAACTTCACAGTGAATGGAGACTATTCAAGCAGCTTTCATGTTATATTGTTCTTTATCGGGGACACTATCAGTTGCGCACAAGCCAGAAGCTATGATGTCCCGTAGTTCATTGTAAACCGAAAATATTAATCCATTATAGACTGTTTTCAACAACAAAAAACTAGCATTAAGCACCAGTAGGTGAATGTCAAACTGGACGCATTGGGTGATTAGACAATTAAGCAAATGTGGAAACGGCAAAAGTTTATTATCCCAATGCTACGGACTTGCAACTGCTGGCGTTGCTCAAGAAGCTCATACTGGCAAACATTTATACCGAGTTTGATGCCATAAATCATGTGATTACCGAGGGTTCTTTGCAGAGTCGAATTCATTAAAGGATAAAATAGGTAAAAGCATTCCTATAATAGGTATTTGCTCCGGCGGACGTAGAAGAAGTACGAGATTTATTCGCGGCACATCTGTTGTAGGTTGGGTGTAGCTGTTACAGTTATGACAGAGAACCTTAAGTTCCATATTCGACAGGTTACTCTGTAACTATAAGAGGTAACCTAAAGATGGGCAGCTCGCCCGAAACCAGTCATGTAGAATCAGAGGAAAGAGATCTGGAGACCGAATACGAAGAATTTTCTATGGCTGACGATCTTGGACACACCCTGAGGACGAATACGTCTAGTTTTGAAAAAAATAATCAAGTATTGGAGGAATGAGAGTTTAACAAGATACCTCCTTTGTGCGAGGGCTATATTTTCAGAGGATTGGTTCAAAATGGTTCAAATGGCTCTGAGCACTATGGGAATTAACTTCTAAGGTCATCAGTCCCCTAGAACTTAGAACAACTTAAACCTAACTAACCTGAGGACATCACACACATCCATGCCCGAGGCAGGATTCGAAGGCGCGACCGTAGCGGTCGCGCGGTTCCAGACTGAAGCGCCTAGAACCGCTCGGCCACTCCGACCGGCTCAGAGGATTCTTCAAATGAATCTATGCCTGGCGTCTGCTTTAGCGGTGAAAACTTTTATGCGGTCGTTCTACTTTATGTCAATCCATACGCACGCTCCTAGGCGTTTTATGGATGTGAATGCTTTCAGTGATTGTTTTTCAAAAGTGTAATCATAAAATAAATTGTCTGTCTACCTATTTATGAGCAATATCTCACATTTGTTTATCTTGAGGATCAATTACCAATCACTGCAACATTCGTCGATTGCCAATAGACCCTCAATATAAACATGTAACGTGACTCGCGTAAACAGGCAGAAAGTCCCATTCCTTGGATCTTCCCTATTGTTGGATGTCCTCTTGAGGACATCCAACAACTCTATCGGTTAATGCCAAATTTTTATTTCAGAGACGTGCACTCTGACTAGATCGCACTAGTTTTAGTTACCTTTTTTATTTATTTATTTATTTATTGCAGTACAGTTTTTCTTAGAGAGGTTATTTTTTTCCGATTCCTTGTTCCCCTCGAAACTGAGCCCACACAAATTTGCAGGTACGCAGGTGGGGCGAAACAGCCGCTGAGCAGATCATTATGTTTTCGGCAGTCCACCTGTGTTTCCCTGAGCCTCCCCTCCCTTCTCCCACAATATACCCCCTCTCCAGGCCCTCCCCCTCCCCCACTACACGCACGCAGTCCTCAACGGAGTTCATTTCCAGCGCCTTCCGGTCCCATTCAGTTTCCGCCGCGCCTCCGCCACGCGCCCCGTCAGTTTTTTCGCCGTTCCTGTGTCTGGCGATTCCCACTTGTTGAGTGCCGCGTTCGTGTGACTGTGCCAGACTTCTACTTGTGCTTTTGCAGCCTCTTACGCGAAGGTCCACGCAGTGTGCTGTAACCTCCAGTGTACAATAACTATGCCAGGATGCAGTACAGGGCAGTATCCCCTGCGAGTGTGTGAGAATTAGTGGTGCACAAGTGAACAATTCCGTCAGTGTCGCCCTTTCTGATTGTCGACTTGTCCTCCGAAGAACACACCCCGTAGTGTGCGAGTAGCAACAATACCCGGTTGTTAAAAGTGTCTGTCTGCGGAAAGGTCAGTATTATCAGGTCTCACGCCGTAGGCTGTTATGACACGAGGAGAGCTTTGCGGCCATATTTTAGAGCATATAACGGGACACGCGTAGCATTCCGAAGAGGCAACGTCTTATACACCAACAGAAACGGATCTTCTCACAGCTTACAGATGCGTACATAGTGGCAGCTGCCAAAAACTTAGGAACAATTAGCGCAATTTCTTTCCTTTATTTAACCGAGTTGTCGTTTCCATTTTATGTTCAGTATTTCGCCGACCGAATCAGTCGTCGTCTTCTTGTGCAGCGAGCCGTGTCGCATAACCATATAAACATAACCAAATAAACCGAAATACAGGTTTGATTTAAACAAGGCTTAGGTTCCGGCACTCGACTTACTAATATTTCGCCGGGAATCTTGAGAGAATGTGCGCGTTGCGGAATGACAGGGCGACCCCTGAAAGTCGAATGAGTGTCAAAGGTCGTAGGGGCTCATGGGGATTCGAACTCTGCCATAAATAGCGAAGCGCACAGACGGGATTTCGGAGTTCTGTTGTGGTCCAGTCAGCTAGTTCTCAAAACAAACACACTTCGCAGCACGTGGAGAAGATGTCTGGGTCGGTAGACGAAATATTAAAATCCTTCTGCATACACTGTTGCACCATCACATAAAATACTTAAAATTGTAAACTGCTAACATTACTAATGCTTCAGCGGTCCTTCCCAATATTTTATTTCGCTTGATGGTGCGCCAATAAACCGAGAAGGATTGTAATTAAACTGGAGCTGTCCACATAATTTGAGGCTGAACTTATCAGGTAAATGTTCAGACAAGGGTGTTCTGTACCTGATTTGGTAAAAACGGAACCCATATGCGATCACTCGCTTGTCCCTCTGTCTATCCGATTGTTAAAAACACTTTTTCTCACGAACGGGTAGACGAACACAGTTGAAATTAGTGTCACGTACTATGGTTTCCGGTTGCTCAGTGGCGTTAAAAACTGAAGCTCTAAATCAGTACAATCAAAATATTTGACCATTTGTGCCATTATTTGATATTCGAAAACTCGCTCATCAATACCTGCAGGGCTCTTCCCGGTTGTTTAGAATCGTGAAATCTGGCCAGAAGCAAGGTTTCACAGTGCAGGCAAAAGAAAAATCCAAAAACTGTTAATTTGTGATTATATTACACGAAAACATATTTTTATTTCATTTGTTATCTGCCGGCCGCAGTGGTCTCGCGGTTCTAGGCGCTCAGTCCGGAACCGCGCGACTGCTACGGTCGCAGGTTCGAATCCTGCCTCGGGCATGGATGTGTGTGATGTCCTTAGGTTACTTAGGTTTAATTAGTTCTAAGTTCTAGGCGACTGATGACCACAGATGTTAAGTCGCATAGTGCTCAGAGCCATTTGTTATCTATCTGTCTCTCCGTCTGTTACGACACCGTTTTCTCAGGAATGGGTTGACGTATCACGTCCGTTGGCGGTGTTAAACAATTTGAGCTTTACCATCAGTGCAGTCAAAAGATGCGGCCACTTATGTAACATATTTTGATATCTTATCAGTATAGATAACCGGCAAAAATCGTCGAAATTCTCGATTCCCAGAATGGGTAAATTATCTATGTACGTAATTAACGTTCTACAGAACACTTGATGCGTGAGTCCTATTCACATCCAAATCAAAACAGCTTTTGTTTCTCATTAAAAAAAAATGCAGAGGAATTAGGATGCATAGATCCTCATTTGGATGTCTGTCGCCATGTAACCAGAGACTCCCATATGGTTACACTAGAAGAGTTAGATATGTTTACTAATTATTTAAGAAAACCTTTCCTAAGTATTTTCTAATTCGTTACGACACCTCTTCTTCCCGGTTTTTGCCGTTTTCCGTTGTTGAAGTAACTTTTTCGGCCGGTTCGCACTTACCTACTAGTAGCTTTATTTATCAGTTCTCTTGCACTGTCCCCGTTTTGTGTAGACACCCTTTCGACCACTAGCTACACCACTTCGCTACTAATAGAATGCGTCGTCTGTCGTGCCTGTAGTGCAGTTCTAGCTTCGCAACAACAGTGGTTATGGACAATTTTTACTACTTTTCACTTTGGGAAGGCTTACTCTCCCAATTTATTTTATATACTATTTTTAATCTCAAATTTGCTATTAAAGCATTGTGAACCTTATGTCATTACGTAATTAACTGTAGCATTCAGAGTGCAGATATTGTTTCCTTCGTGAGGTCCGCTTCTGGCCTGTTGAGCTGACGCATATTCAGGTGTGTATGTTCGTATATACAGGGTGTAAACATATTTGATCACAACATATCACATTCATATAGATGATGTCGAGACGAACAATCGAGAAATTACCTGAAACTGGCCTACAAAAACAACCTAAGCTACAGTGCATGCGCGTCGCGCTAGGTTTTCAATATTCTATCGCTCTCTTCGTGCAAACTGTAAGTCTTACAGAAAAAAAATGAATGGGAGATATTTGTAGGAATTTTAATGTATTTCAAGTTTGTGCTGGGATATTTTTTCACTAGTAGTCGCAATTTTCTAGTTACTCAAGAAAAACGTACAAAATTGAGATTAGTACATACCTTCTGCATCATAATCGTCCCCTACCGGTCAGGATTTTTAGAATGTTGTTCACGGCAACGCCTCTAACACCTGTATAAAAAATTGTAACTACACAAATTACCTTCCATATTCGACCGTTTATGACCTTGATTGTCTGAGCTACTACGCCACCACGCTTAGCCGCGCACTTACAAATTGTGAAATTGACGCTTCTGTAAATTTTACCTCACTTTCTGCGACTTTAAACACCATGCAATTAAGAATTTTTTTCTGGCATTCTTACTACGAAGTTACTGTGCTTGTAATGATTGATTTTAGAGCTAATTGTAAAAGTAATTCGTTTTTGATTAACATTTTAAAAAGTCTTTTTTCATTCAGGTTCCTCTGGGGAAAGTTTAAATCAGTTATGTTACCGAAATAGCCGAATAAGCCCGTGGGGTGTAAATCGCTTTGTAGGTAATTTTTGTATAGTTATAGGAGTGTCGTGAACAACATACAAGGAATATTAAGAAGAGGGAGGGGAATGTGTGGGAGTGACGGTGCGTTTGAAGGTAACTTTTGTACGTTTCTCTTGAATAACTCTAACATCAAGGCCTCTTGTGAAAACGTATCCCAGTACAAAGTAAACTAAATTAAATTTCCTACATAAAAATCCCACTGTTCATTTTTTTCTCTAGGGCTAATACCTTGCGCGAAGAGAGCGAGAGAATATTGAAAATACCACGCTGCGCGCTTGCACTTTGGCTTAGGTGCTTCTTGTAGGCCAGTCTGAGACTGTTTCCCGGCTTGATAGACCACAAGTGTTGTATGTCAGTTTGTTCGTTTCGACTTCCTGTACACTACTGCGACAAGTTTAACAGTTGTCGTTAAAAAAAAAAGTTCAAATGGCTCTGAGCTCTATGGGACTTCACTGCTGTGGTCATCAGTCACGTAGAACTACTTGTACCTAACTAACCTAAGGACATCACACACATCCATACCCGAGACAGGATTCGAACCTGCGACCGTAGCGGTCACGCGGCTCCAAGCGCCTAGAACCGCTCAGCCACTCCGGCCGGCTGTCGTTTACACCCTATAAAATTAGTTTGATGTTATAATTTAGTTTGCTAGTATTTCACTACTCTTTTTTTCATCCTTTTTAAACAGATCTGATAATCACGTACCAAGTCTAAACCGCTAATCGCACTATTTCTGATTATTTATTTACAGATGGTTACTGTGTTGTTCTTACGCATTATGTAATTTTTCTTCTGTGTTCGGCCAGTTTTCAAGGCCTACAATTGAGGTTCTTGACAACTTAGGTATGTCCAATGCTGTCTTTTCTTCCTGCCATTGATTTTCTTCTCTTCACATAAGGGGGAATAGAAACGTCGGATCTTCAGTCACAATACTGGCCAAGTTTTATTTCATGTCCCTGTTTTTTTGCTGTGCAGTATTGTTTTTTTGTGACCAACGTGTAAATGATGTCACAAGAATGTGTCCTGTGCTGTTTCACGTTCAGGATCTTTCAGCCCAGTCTGAGACCTCTCTTCTCTAGATTACACTCGTACATGCTATTAACTGAATTGCATTATCGTCTTTATTGTCGTGTATCTTCCGACGTCCCTAAGTTACGAGATAGTATCCTGGTATCATCCTAGAGCATAAATTTCGTCTTGTGACTAAATGAAAGGTTTTTTTTTTTTTTGTAGTCAAACGATTTCCGTTTACTCGATTTTCGAAGCATGTCAGTGTGCTATTATACATTTTTTTCCCTAGAATGCTTACAAGACAGGTATGTGATTTCTGAATTTGTTTTTGGCTACTTTAGGATAAAAGCAACTTCTTGGTGCATAAATCATTCTAGCTTCTAACAGTTTTTCACCCCACTTACGAGTCTGAACTTTAAAAACTCGAAAAAACTAACAAAAACTATTAATTCTTGTGTCAGACATACACTCCTGGAAATTGAAATAAGAACACCGTGAATTCATTGTCCCAGGAAGGGGAAACTTTATTGACACATTCCTGGGGTCAGATACATCACATGTTCACACTGACAGAACCACAGGCACATAGACACAGGCAACAGAGCATGCACAATGTCGGCACTAGTACAGTGTATATCCACCTTTCGCAGCAATGCAGGCTGCTATTCTCCCATGGAGACGATCGTAGAGATGCTGGATGTAGTCCTGTGGAACGGCTTGCCATGCCATTTCCACCTGGCGCCTCAGTTGGACCAGCGTTCGTGCTGGACGTGCAGACCGAGTGAGACGACGCTTCATCCAGTCCCAAACATGCTCAATGGGGGACAGATCCGGAGATCTTGCTGGCCAGGGTAGTTGACTTACACCTTCTAGAGCACGTTGGGTGGCACGGGATACATGCGGACGTGCATTGTCCTGTTGGAACAGCAAGTTCCCTTGCCGGTCTAGGAATGGTAGAACGATGGGTTCGATGACGGTTTGGATGTACCGTGCACTATTCAGTGTCCCCTCGACGATCACCAGAGGTGTACGGCCAGTGTAGGAGATCGCTCCCCACACCATGATGCCGGGTGTTGGCCCTGTGTGCCTCGGTCGTATGCAGTCCTGACTGTGGCGCTCACCTGCACGGCGCCAAACACGCATACGACCATCATTGGCACCAAGGCAGAAGCGACTCTCATCGCTGAAGACGACACGTCTCCATTCGTCCCTCCATTCACGCCTGTCGCGACACCACTGGAGGCGGGCTGCACGATGTTGGGGCGTGAGCGTAAGACGGCCTAACTGTCTGCGGGACCGGAGCCCAGCTTCATGGAGACGGTTGCGAATGGTCCTCGCCGATACCCCAGGAGCAACAGTGTCCCTAATTTGCTGGTAAGTGGCGGTGCGATCCCCTACGGCACTGCGTAGGATCCTACGGTCTTGGCGTGCATCCGTGCGTCGCTGCGGTCCGGTCCCAGGTCGACGGGCAAGTGCACCTTCCGCCGACCACTGGCGACAACATCGATGTACTGTGGAGACCTCACGACCCACGTGTTGAGCAATTCGGCGGTACGTCCACCCGGCCTCCCGCATGCCCACTATACGCCCTCGCTCAAAGTCCGTCAACTGCACATACGGTTCACGTCCACGCTGTCGCGGCATGCTACCAGTGTTAAAGACTGCGATGGAGCTCCGTATGCCACGGCAAACTGGCTGACACTGACGGCGGCGGTGCACAAATGCTGTGCAGCTAGCGCCATTCGACGGCCAACACCGCGGTTCCTGGTGTGTCCGCTGTGCCGTGCGTGTGATCATTGCTTGTACAGCCCTATCGCAGTGTCCGGAGCAAGTATGGTGGGTCTGACACACCGGTGTCAATGTGTTCTTTTTTCCATTTCCAGGAGTGTATATGTTCGCGACATTACTGACGATGTTTCAGAGTTGAAGATGTTCAAAATGTCCGCCATCACTAGCAACACAGTACGTGCATCACTGCAGAAAGATTGACACCTGGGCTACGGTTACTACTGGCATTTATTCACAGGTAGTCACAGTCACCGCCTTCATGTCATCCAGCATACGTGGCTTCGGGGCGCAGTCGGTGTCCTTAGAGTTCATCTACACCTACATCATACTCCGCAAGCCACCTAATGGTGTGTTGCGGAGGCTACTTTCCGTACCACTATTTGATCCCTCCAACACTGTTCCACTCGCGAATAGTGCGTGGGAAGAATGATTGTCGCTAAGCCTCTGTATTGGCTCTAATTTCTCGAGTTTTCACCTCGTGGTCAATACGCGAGATACATGTGAAGAGGAAGTAATATGTTTCCGACTCCTCCTGTAAAGTGCTGTCCCGAAATTTCAGTAGTAAATCTCTCCATGAGGCACAACGCCTCTCTTGTAACGTCTGCCAGTGGAGTTTGTTTAGCATCTCCGTAACGCTTCCCCGCCAGCTAAACGATTCCGTGACGAAACGCGCCCCTCGTCGTTGGATATTCTCTATCAGTTCTATCTGACAGGGATCCCAGATAGGCGAACAATACTCAAGAATCGGGTGAACATGCGCTTTATTAGCCACTTCTTTCGTGGATGAGTTACATTTGCTTAAGATTCTTCCGATGAATCTGAGTCGTGACTGCTTTTCCCACTGTCTGTTTCATGTGGCCATTCCACTTTAGATCGCTCTGGATAGTTACGCCTACATATTTTACAGCAGAGCTGTCTCCAGCTGTTTGTCATCAACAGTGTAGATGTACAGCAGTGGATTTCTTTTCCTATGTGTGCGCAATATGTTACATTTATTTACGTTCAGGGACAACTGCCAAACTCGGAACAATTCATCACTTCTCTGCGGGTCGTACTGCAATTTCTTACTATCCTCTGGCGTCGATACTTTGGTATAGACAACTGCATCATCTGCGAATAGCCTTGAAGAGCATCTGACGCTTTATACTAGATTGTTCATATACACTCCTGGAAATGGAAAAAAGAACACCGGTGTGTCAGACCCACCATACTTGCTCCGGACACTGCGAGAGGGCTGTACAAGCAATGATCACACACACGGCACAGCAGACACACCAGGAACCGCGGTGTTGGCCGTCGGATGGCGCTAGCTGCGCAGCATTTGTGCACCGCCGCCGTCAGTGTCAGCCAGTTTGCCGTGGCATACGGAGCTCCATCGCAGTCTTTAACACTGGTAGCATGCCGCGACAGCGTGGACGTGAACCGTATGTGCAGTTGACGGACTTTGAGCGAGGGCGTATAGTGGGCATGCGGGAGGCCGGGTGGACGTACCGCCGAATTGCTCAACACGTGGGTCGTGAGGTCTCCACAGTACATCGATGTTGTCGCCAGTGGTCGGCGGAAGGTGCACTTGCCGTCGACCTGGGACCGGACCGCAGCGACGCACGGATGCACGCCAAGACCGTAGGATCCTACGCAGTGCCGTAGGGGACCGCACCGCCACTTCCCAGCAAATTAGGGACACTGTTGCTCCTGGGGTATCGGCGAGGACCATTCGCAACCGTCTCCATGAAGCTGGGCTACGGTCCCGCACACCGTTAGGCCGTCTTACGCTCACGCCCCAACATCGTGCAGCCCGCCTCCAGTGGTGTCGCGACAGGCGTGAATGGAGGGACGAATGGAGACGTGTCGTCTTCAGCGATGAGAGTCGCTTCTGCCTTGGTGCCAATGATGGTCGTATGCGTGTTTGGCGCCGTGCAGGTGAGCGCCACAATCAGGACTGGATACGACCGAGGCACACAGGGCCAACACCCGGCATCATGGTGGGGGGAGCTATCTCCTACACTGGCTTTACACCTCTGGTGATCGTCGAGGGGACACTGAATAGTGCACGGTACATCCAAACCGTCATCGAACCCATCGTTCTACCATTCCTAGACCGGGAAGGGAACTTGCTGTTCCAACAGGACAATGCACGTCCGCATGTATCCCGTGCCACCCAACGTGCTCTAGAAGGTGTAAGCCAACTACCCTGGCCAGCAAGATCTCCGGATCTGTCCCCCATTGAGCATGTTTGGGACTGGATGAAGCGTCGTCTCACGCGGTCTGCACGTCCAGCACGAACGCTGGTCCAACTGAGGCACCAGGTGGAAATGGCATGGCAAGCCGTTCCACAGGACTACATCCAGCATCTCTACGATCGTCTCCATGGGAGAATAGCAGCCTGCATTGCTGCGAAAGGTGGATATACACTGTACTAGTGCCGACATTGTGCATGCTCTGTTGCCTGTGTGTATGTGCCTGTGGTTCTGTCAGTGTGATCATGTGATGTATCTGACCCCAGGAATGTGTCAATAAAGTTTCCCCTTCCTGGGACATTGAATTCACGGTGTTCTTATTTCAATTTCCAGGTGTGTATATATTGGAAACAGCAACGGTCCTATCACACTTCCCTGTGGAACTCGGGATATTATCATCATATCTGCCGATTTTGACCCGTTAAGAGCGACGTATTGAGTTCTGTCTGCAAGAGTCTTCAATCCAATCGCATGTCTACTCCGATACTCCGTATACTCGTATTTCTTTCATTAAACGGCAATCTTTCAGATGTAGCAACACGCCTACCAACTTTCGTTGATGTACTCGTAACACAACTCCTCCTTGGTGTAGCAATATTTTGCCCTCAGTGCATAAATGTATTACGTCAATTGAAGACTGAAGTAAATAAAGTTGCATATAAGAGGCTGCTTACTATATTCCTTCAGTAATAAAAAAAAATTACTCGATGTGCAGCTCAATATGAGAGACCGGTAACAGTACGCTGAGAGGAAGTCTGCCCGCTCCAGCCTTACGTTATTTCGAGCGGGACAATCGGGACGTGGTTTGACCTGCGAGGGTAGCCGCGCGCGCTAACGCGCTGCTTCCTGGACTCGGGTTGGCGCGCCCGGCGCATTAACGAAAAGGGCCGATGTGCCAGCCAGCCTGGATGTGGGTTTTAGGCGGTTTTCCACATCCCGCTATATGAATGCCGGGCTGGTCCCCACGTACCGCCTCAGTTACACGCGTCGCAGACGTATGAAACACGTCCGCACCTATGTCACGATTTACGCTAGTCGCAGACACTGGAGTACACCGATTCCGTCCTGGGGGCAGGAAGGGCATCCGGCCATCCCTCACAGCTAACCACGCCAACCTTGCGATCGCTGCGGGACTATGTTGAAAGAGACAGAAAGAATCGGGATGTGGTTCTGGTTTTGCGACCTGCAGACACGGCGGGGCTCAGGCAGTGGGTCGGGCAACACGCGCCTCCTGTACACAACAGCCCCCGCGGTCCCCGGCCTTGTGGGAAGTTCTCCTCGGAAATCCGGCCCTTGTGAGGTGAGGCGGGGTCACAAGAGAGCCGCAGACGCCGCGGCATGAAAGGCACAGGACGTCCCGCAATTAGGCGAGCCCCCGTTAAGACCTGTTTCTAGGGCGAGTCAAGGCGAGCAAAGACGCTCTTCTCCAGCGTACGCACACCTTCCCCGTATCGCCTTGTAACACATCTAGACGTTCATTGCTTTGTTTCTAAGGGTTTCGAATTATTTCGGATTCATTACCACACAGACGCCGTCTACAAAGAAATACATTTCTATGTCATATTTGGAGCTGACGGAGCGAGTAGTAAACAATCATCGACATAATAGGTCGTTGTTATTGCTGCTGATGTTGTTGTTGTTGTTGTTGTTGGTTGTGGTGGTGGTAGAGGAGGTAGCCCTAAACCGAAAATTTGCCAGTAGCGAAATCTGTATAAATAAAAATCAACTGTAATACGGGAGCGTTTTTAGGTGCCTATTTCTTTAGGGTGGTCCATTGATCGGGCCAAATATCTCACGAAATAAACTTCAAAAGAAAAACTACAAAACTTGTCTAGCTTGAAGGAGGAAACCAGATGGCGCTATGGTTGGCCCGCTAGATGGCGCTGCCATAGGTCAAATGGATATCAACTCAGTTTCTTTAAATAGGAACCCCCTTTTTTTATTACATATTCGTGTAGTACGTAAGGAAATATGAATGTTTTAGTTGGACCAATTTTTTTCGCTTTGTGATAGATGGCGCTCTAATAGCCACAAACATATGGCTCACAATTTTAGACGAACAGTTGGTAACAGCTAGGTTTTTTAAATTCAAATACAGAACGTAGGTACGTTTGAACATTTTATTTCGGTTGTTTCAGTGTGATACATGTACCTTTGTGAACTTATCATTTCTGAGAACGCATGCTGTTACAGCGTGATTACCTGTAAATGCCGCATTAATGCAATAAATGCTCAAAATGATGTCCGTCAACCTGAATGCATTTGGCAATACGTGTAACGACATTCCTCTCAACAGTGAGTAATTCGCCTTCCGTAATGTTCGCACATTCATTGACAATGCGCTGACGCATGTTGTCAGGTGTTGTCGGTGGATCACGATAGCAAATATCCTTCAACTTTACCCACACAAAGAAATCCGGGGACGTCAGATCCGGTGAACGTGCGGGCCATGGTATGGTGCTTCGACGACCAATCCACCTGTCATGAAATATGCTATTCAATGCCGCTTCAACCGCACGCGAGCTATGCGCCGGACATCCATCATGTTGGAAGTACATCGCCATTCTGTCATGTAGTGCAACATCGTGTAGTAACATCGGTAGAACATTACGTAGGAAATCAGCATACATTGCACCATTTAGATTGCCATCTATAAAATGGGGACCAATTATCCTTCCTCCCATAATGCCGCACCATACATTAACCCGCCAAGGTCGCTGATGTTCCACTTGTCGCAGCCATCGCCGATTTTCCGTTGACCAATAGTGCATATCATGCCGGTTTACGTTACCGCTGTTGGTGAATGACGCTTCGTCGCTAAATAGAACGCGTGCAAAAAATCTGTCATCGTCCCGTAATTTCTCTTATGCACCAGTGGCAGAACTGTACACGACGTTCAAAGTCGTCGCCCTGCAATTCCTGGTGCCGCGACTGCAGCTAAGACATCTACTTTGGCATCATCATTTGTTGCAGGTCGTGGTTGACGTTTAACATGTGGCTGAACACTTCCTGTTTCCTTAAATAACGTAACTATCCGGCGAACGGTCCGGACACTTGGATGATGTCGTCCAGGATACCGAGCAGCATACATAGCACACGCCCGTAGGGCGTTTTGATCACAATAGCCATACATCAACAAGATATCGACATTTTCCGCCATTGGTAAACGCTCCATTTTAACACGGGCAATGTATCACGAAGCAAACACCGTCCGCACTGCCGGAATGTTACGTGATACCACGTACTTATACGTTTGTGACTACTATAGCGCCATCTGTCACAAAGCCAAAAAAGTGGGCAACTAAAACATTCGTAGTTCTTTACGCACTATACGAACATGTAATAAAAAATGGGGTTTCCTATTTAAAAAAAAAACGCAGTTGATATCCGTTTGACCTATGGCAGCGCCATTTAGCGGGCCAACCATGGCGCCATCTGGTTTCCCCTTCAAGCTAGACGAGCTTCGTTCTTTGTAGTTTTTTCGTTTGACGCTTATTTCGTGGGATATTTGGCCCGGTCACTATCAGTCGACTATCCTGTATGCGTAACCTAACTAGAGCTCCTTCATCAGTTAGCAATACATCCTGATGAAGGCGTCTTGCAGTTGTCGCCGAATCGTCGGAGTTTTATAGTTGACAATGCGGTCAACGGCCTACGTTGACACATTAGCTGCCTGTTCATAACAAAATTTCAACTCTTCCCATTGATTTAAATCATTGCTCATTGGCAGGTAATATCATTAATTCCTCTGTCTCTGGATTTATAATGGTTACGGGATGAAAATTGTGCCTGTCTTGGAGACGTGTTCGAATGAACAGACATTATACAGGGTGTTACAAAAAAGGTACGGCCAAACTGTCAGAAAACATTCCTCACACGCAAAGAAAGAAAATATGTTTGTGGACATGTGTCCAGAAAAGCTTACTTTTATTACTTCTCTTCAAATCACATTAATCATGGAATGGAAACACACAGCAACAGAACTTACCAGCGTGATTTCAAACACTTTGTTACAGGAAATGTTCAAAATGTCCTCCGTTAGCGAGGATACATGCTTCCACCCTCCGTCGCATTGAATCCCTGATACGCTGATGCAGCCTTGGAGTATGGCGTATATTATACAGCCGTCCACAATACGAGCATGAAGAGTCTCTAATTTGGTACCGGGGTTGCGTAGACAAGAGCTTTCAAATGCCCCCATAAATGAAAGTCAAAAGGGTTGAGGCCAGGAGAGCGTGGAGGCCATGGAATTGGTACGCCTCTACCAATCCATCGGTCACCGAATCTGTTGTTGAGAAGCGTATGAACACTTCGACTGACATGTGCAGGAGCTCCATCGTGCATGAACCACATGTTGTATCGTACTTGTAAAGGCACATGTTCTAGCAGCACAGGTAGAGTATCCCGTATGAAATCATGATAGCGTGCTCCATTGAGCGTAGGTGGAAGAACATGGGACTCAATCAAGACATCACCAACTATGCCTGCCCAAACGTTCACAGAAAATCTGTGTTGATGACGTGATTGCACAATCGCGTGCGGATTCTCGTCAGCCCACACATGTTGATTGTGAAAATTTACAATTTGATCACGTTGGAATGAAGCTTCATCCGTAAAGAGAACATTTGCACTGAAATGAGGATTGACACATTCTTGGATGATCCATTAGCAGAAGTGTACCCGTGGAGGCCGATCAGCTGCTGATAGTGCCTGCACACGCTGTACATGGACCGGAAACAACTGGTTCTCCCGTAGCACTCTCCATACAGTGACGTGGTCAACGTTACCTTGTACAGCAACAACTTCTCTGACGCTGACAATAGGGTTATCGTCAACTGCACGAAGAATTGCCTCGTCCATTGCACGTGCCCTCGTCGTTCTAGGTCTTCCTCAGTCGCGAGTTATAGGCTGGAATGTTCCGTGCTCCCTAAGACGCCGATCAATTGCTTCGAACGTCTTCCTGTCGGGACACCTTCGTTCTGGAAATCTGTCTCGATACAAACGTACAGCGCCACGGCTAATCCATACATCATATGGGCATCTGCCAACTCCGCATTTGTATACATTGTACTGACTGCAAAACCACGTTCGTGATGAACACCAACCTGTTGATGCTGCGCACTGATTTGCTTGATGCTAGTACTGTAGAGCAGTGAGTCGCCTGTCAACACAAGCACCGAAGTCAACATTACCTTCCTTCAATTGGGCCAACTGGCGGTGAATCGACTGACGAAGCTAAAACGAGCACTAACATGGAAATTAAACGTTTCCGGACACATGTCCACATAACATCTTTTTTTTATTTGTGTGTGAGGACTGTTTCCTGAAAGTTTGGCCGTACCTTTTTGTAACACCCTGTATAACGTCGGTGGTTCAAGGCGGTACGATTGTAAGGCTAAGGAACGAGATTAAGGAACTATTGAAACACACAGCCACAACAGGTGGGGGGTATGTGGTACCACTGGAGAACGGCGTCGTCTGGAGAGGCGTGCTGAGCGAAGACAGGCAGCCGGAGCGGACAAGTGGGTGCTGCTGGGACGCGCTCACTGCACTGCAGTGCCGGCCCTTGTTAAATGCCGGCCGTGACAAATCGGAGTACCGGTGGCCGACGCTTGCCGCTGCCGCTGCTCCTTTGTTTTTGCTGTTCGAGCCTGCCGCCCGCCGCACAGCTTCCCCTCATTAACGTACAACGGTACCCGCAGCCAAGGTCCAGGTCGCCGCCACTAAACGCCACACTATAATACACTCCAACGCTGCTGCCGGTACGGATACGTCGACATTGCCTCGTACTGGAGTAGCAGGATCAGCAGGACTTCTCCATAAACATGTCCGCGTCTTCTTTTCTTTTCTGGGTGCCAACTACGTACGTATCGTTTCAGAAGTCCAATGTAACAGTGTAGGAGCAGCTCTCTCTCTCTCTCTCTCTCTCTCTCTCTCTCTCTCTCTCTCTCTCTCTCTCTCACACACACACACACACACACTCTCTCCCTAACATGATGATGTTGTTGTCGTTTTCAGTTTGGTTTGAGTCACACACACACACACACACACACACACACACACACACACACACACTCACACCCTCCCTCCCTCCCTCCCTCCTTCCCTAACATGACGATGTTGTCGTTTTCAGTCTGGTTTGAGTCAACTGCTCGCACTGCCGCATCTTGTGCTAGTCAGTGCATGACTGCTGCGACCGACATCCATCTGAATCTGCTTACTGTAGCCAAACTTTCATAACTCTCCATTCGATCTGAGTTTTAGCGCATATCCTTTTTCCCTCTGTGCCCTCCACCCTAGTGCTTTTAATGTGTTGCAGGGTGGCTGGCTTTTCATTTTTATTTTCGTAGTCGGTCAGCCACTGCAAACTGCTTCCTTGTTTTACACTCTCCTAACTTTTTCTTGCATCTCTGTTGTTCTCTTGACCTCTTTTGTTCATTTTAGACTTCGTTGCCTTTCCTTCGTTCTTGTGGTCTTTCCTTTCCGTTCTGTGTTATATGCCTCGTCTGTTTTATTCTCACACTTGTGCCATCGTTTTATTAGGAACAAGGGACCGATGACCTCCTAGTTTGATCCCTCGTCTGTTTTATTCTCACACTTGTGGCATCGTTTTATTAGAAACAAGGGACCGATGACCTAGTTTGATTCCTTTCCTCCTTCTTTTAAAAAAAATAACTCTTCAAAATGTTTACCCCTCACTCTCCCCTCCGTTACCAGATTGATTCCTCGATGCCTCAGGATCAGTCCTATAAATCGATCCCTGCCTTTAGACAAGTTATGCCACAATTCTCTCTAATTCGATACACCATCAGATCATTAGTTATCGCATATACACATCTAATCTCCTGCATTCGTCTGTAGCACAACATTTAAAAAGCTTTCTTATCTGGACCGTTTATCGTCCGCCTTTCACTTCTGTACCGGGTTAACCTTCATAAAAGACTTTCTAATACTTACATTTATCATAGATTTATGAAATTCCTCTCTTTCAGAAATACTTTTCTTGCTATTGACAGTCAGCATTTTTTATCCTTCCTACTTCGTTCACCAACAGTTATTTTAATGCACAAGTATCAAAAATCGTCTGCTGCTTTTGATATCTCGTTTCTACTCTAGTTCCTCCAGTGTCGCCTAATTTAGGTCGACCCTCTTTTATTACCTTTGTTTTCCTTTTGTTAAATAAATGTCGTGTGGCTAGGGCCTCCTCTCGGGTAGACCGTTCACCGGGTGCAAGATTTTCAGTTTGACGCCACTTCGGCGACTCGCGCGTCGATGGGGATGGATGAAATGATGATGATGATGAGTACAACACAACACCCAGTCCCTGAACGGATAAAATCTTCGACCCCGCCGGGAATCGTACCCGGGCCCTTCTATCGCGCTGACCACTCAGCTACCGGGGGCGGACAGATGTGTGGCTAGGGCCTCCCGTCGAGTAGACCGTTCGCCTGGTGAAGGTCTTTCGGTTTGACTCCACTCCGGCGACTTGCGCGTCGATGCGGATGACATGATGATGATTAGGACAACACAACACCCAGACCCTGAAAGGAGAAAAACTCCGACCCAGCCGGGAACCGAACCCGGGCCCTTAAGATGGACAATCTGTCGCGTTGACCAATCAGCTACTGGGGACGGACTTCCTTCTGTCGATATTCATCTTATATCTTCCTTTCAAAGCACTGAACACTCCATGCAATTGCTCTTGCAGGTTCCTTGCCGTCTCTGATGGCATTACAAGGACATTTACAAACCAGTGTTTGTATTACTTTTCCCTGAACTTTAAATCCCTTTTTCTCTCCTTGCTTTCTTTCACTCCTTGCTCAATGTCCAGATTGAATAACATCGATGTAGGCTACAATCCTCTCTCACACCCATCTCAATCACTGCCTCTCCTACACATTCTTTCACTCTTCATGTTTCTGCAAAGTTGTAAATCACCTTCCGCTCGTCTTATTGTATCCTTCTAAATTTCAATATGTCTGCTTTGCGAAGAACTTCTTCTAAAGCTACAAATACTATAAACGTAGGTTTGCCATTCTTTAACTTAACTTCTAAGACGGGTCATAGAGTACTTTGGGTTCGTGTATTTCTACATCTCTACGGAGCCGTGACCAACGTAACCCGAGGTTGGCTTCTGTTAGCTTTTCCGTTCTTTCGTAAATAATTCGTGCCAGTACTGTAGAACCACAACTTATTCAACTGATTGTTCTGTAATATTCAGACCTGTCGGCACCTGCCTATTTTGGAATTCAAATTATTACATTCTTTGTGACATCAGAGGGTATTTTACCTGTCCCACATATCTTGCATTCCAGCTGGAATAGTTATGTCCTGGCTCGCTCTCCCAAGAATCTCAGTAATTGTGAAGGAATGTCGTCCATTCCAGTGTCCTTGTTTCCACCTAGATCTCTTAGTGCTCTCAAATTTTTCTCGGAGTATTGTCTCTCCCATCTCATCTTCATTTACTTCCTCTTCCCTTCCTATAGCCGGCCGGAGTGGCCGTGCGGTTCTAGACGCTACAGTCTGGAGCCGAGTGACTGCTACGGTCGCAGGTTCGAATCCTGCCTCGGGCATGGATGTGTGTGATGTCCTTAGGTTAGTTAGGTTTAATTAGTTCTTAGTTCTAGGCGTCTGATGAACTCAGAAATTAAGTCGCATAGTGCTCAGAGCCATTTGAACCAACCATTCCTATAAAATTGTCTTCTAGGTTGTTCCCCTTATATAGACCATCTACATATTCCTTTCACCCTTTAGCTCTCCCTACTTTGGTTAGTACTGGCTTGCCCTCTGAGCTTCTCTTTACGGCCGGCCAGAGTGGCCAAGCGGTTCCTGCCTCGGGCATGGATGTGTGTGATGTCCTTAGGTCAGGTTTAAGTAGTTCTCAGTTCTTGGGGATTGATGACCTCAGACTTAAGTCCCATAGTGCTTAGAGCCATTTTTGAACAGCGTCTCCGAGGTAGCGATGAAGTGGGGATTTTCCCGTACGACCATTTGACGAGTGTACCGTGAACATCAGGAATCCTGTGGAACATCAAATCTCCGACATCGCTGCGGCCGGAAAAAGATCCTGCATGAACGGGACCAACGACGACTGAAGAGAATCGTTCAACGTGACAAACTGCTCCAGATTTTAATGCTGCGCCGTCAACAAGTGTGGGCCGTCAACAAGTGTCATTGTGCTAACCATTCAACGGAACCTCATCGATATGGGCTTTCGAAGGCGAAGGCTCACTCGTGTACAATTGATGGTGACTGCAAAACACAAAGCCTTACGCCTCGCATGGACCCGTCGACAACGACATTGGACTGTTGATCGCTGGACTGATCTTGCCTGGTTGGACGAGTCCCGTATCAGATTGTATCGATCGAATGGACGTGTACGGGTATGGAGACAATGTCATGAATCCATGAACCCTGTATGTTAGTAGGAGATTGTTGAAGCTGGTGGAGGCTCTGTAATGGTGTGGAGCGTGTGCAGTTGCAGTGATATGGGGCCCCTGATACGTCTAGATACGACTCTGACAGGTGACACGTACGTAAGCATCCTGTCTGGTCACCTGCATCCATTCATGTCCACTGTGCTTTCCGACGGACTTGGTCAATTCCAGCAGGACAATGCGCCACCTCACACGTCCTGAATTACTACAGAGGGGCAGCAGTAACAATCTTCTGAGTTTAAACACTTCCACTGGCCTCCAAACTCCCGAGACATGAAGACTATTGAGCATATATGGGATGCCTTGCAACATGTTGTTCAGAAAAGATCTCCACCCCCTGGTACTCTTAAGGATTTATGGACAGACCTGCAGGACTCATGGTGTCAGTTCCCTCCAGAACTACTTCAGACATTAGTCGAGTCCATTCCACGTCGTTCTGCGCCACTTCTGCGTGCTCGCAGAGGCCTTACGCGATATGAGGCTGGTGTACCAATTTCTTTGGCTCTTCACTGTATATGGGTGCTCGATTTTCTAAATAATCGGGGGTTTGTTGGTTGGGCCTAAACTGAACGCGTCTGACTGCTAAAAAGATAATTACAAAATAGGCGTATTTTCTGTCTATCGATCGCTGTTTTTCATTGTTTCATTGCTCGAGCGCAGTGTTGTTCGGCCAACCTTCGAGGTGAGGACAGCATGTTCGATCGCCTAGTGCCGTGGAATCGCCGCCACTCTGCATAGCCTCTGAACGAGACAAGTCTGTCCGACTCCTTGCAGCACGCAGAGGTAACGTCCAGCAGGTGTTCAACCGGTTTTTCCGTATAAAACTCATTCCCTCTGCAGGGAAACTGTTTCAGCAATCATAATTATCACGCCGGCTAATTTATAGCTAATTAGCCACATTAATAATAACGCGTAATGGGGCTGCCAATTTGTAAGGGCGACAGCGGCAGATAGGATGTTTTCGCCGGCCACATTATACTAGCTTTGGCAGTGGTTTCGTAATAATTCAGCACACGATGTCTGCACCATCTTGGGCCGTTTGATTTGTGTTACATGCACCTAATTACGTCGAAGCATCAAGATAATTTGCGATACAGATAGCTTTATTTAATTGTTACTTCATTTTATTATTATCCAATCATAAATCTGCGCCAGTAAGGCAAGGTTTTATTACACGTCGTATATTCGAACACTTACAAAAAAATTCAGTCTAACAAAATATCTTAATATTAAAAACCCATGCTGAATACGAAAGTGAAATAATAATGATACAGCGAAACAGTTAGGTGAAACAGAAAAAAAGGAAAAAATACGACAATGGGTAATGGAAATTAAGAAATAGGAGAGAAGTTTATAGAAGAGAAGCACGAATAGCGGTATTAGACACTACCAGGAAGAGGAGAATTGTACTTTAAAAGGCTAGATGGAAAAAAATAACAAAACAATTTTATAATTTTTTTCGTCAGAAACCAAAAACATAAAGAAGTTAAAGTAGACCTGGGAATGTGGAAATAACGTCGGAACAAATAGGAGAAAGAGAAAAGTTCAAGAACAAACGCAAAATCATTCAAGGGCTTTCTGGAGAAAACAAAGAAAAAGACAGACTCGATGTGAACAGAAGAAAGAAGGGAAAACTTAGGCAAAAAATAAACAAAATGGTCCAAATGGCTCTGAGCACTATGGGACTTAACTTCTGAGGTCATCAGTCACCTAGAACTTAGATCTACTTAAACCTAACTAACCTAAGGACATCACACACATCCATGTCCGAGGCAGTATTCGAACCTGCGACCATAGCGGTTGCGCGGTGCCAGACTGTAGCGCCTAGAACCGGTCGGCCACCTTGGCCGGCCAAGAATAAACAATTTCCTGGAAATAAAGAAAGGAGAAAAGAAAGAAGACATACGTTATTTCACGTGGTCCTCAGTAGGCCAAACCAATAAAAGAATAATAATAATAATGTAACAGATCTCCACTAAAACAAGTTTAAGAATCTGTGCAGAGAAAACTAAGTTTTTCACTATCGTAACAAACCCACCAAGATTTTTACAGAAGTAGGTAAAATAGAAAAGATCAAAAAGTTCTAATGCCTCAGAGAGATATATTAGGAAAAGGAGAAAGAAAACTCTGCCATAACGGAAGGTCTACACTGAAACTGCTCTACGCAGCTGAATGCCTCCTGTTCAATTAAAAATTAGAAAAACTGTAAATGTTAGAAGAATTGCGAGAAAATTCTACGCACAGTAAGATCAAAAGAAATTAAGAAGCTATGATGAAATATATCTCCCACTCCCGGGTTCCCGGGTTCGATTCCCAGCGGGGTCAGGGATTTTCTCTGCATCGTGTTGGCTGGGTGTTATGTGATGTCCTTAGGTTAGTTAGGTTTAAGTAGATCTAAGTTCTAGGTGACTGATGACCTCAGAAGTTAAGTCCCATAGTGCTCAAAGCCATTTGAACCATTTTTTTAAATATATCGACAATAGAAATGATAAAGAAATTAACATTTTTTACATTTATACAGAATGAATCACAATAGCCGGACAAAGCATACGTTGAATTACGTCTGAAAAAAAATTAACAATAAAGATCATCTGCAAAATTAAAAAGATTTAGAAACACGCAACAGAAAAACAAAATACGTAGCAAAAACGTCAAATTTAGACAGGTTCCAAAGCACGTTACGATTAACTTGTATCGACCGTCATGACCTATTTTTAATGATAAAATACGCTATGTAGGTCCCACGTTTTTAATAACATGACTGCTGACAGGCCGACGAACTACGGGAGTGAGAGATTTTCTGTAGATTAAACGACTTAAAAACTATTTCAGAAAACTGCGATTGCTCAAGCTACGCTGGCACGGGCGCGATCGGTGGAATAACAGCAGTAACTGGCCGTTGGAGGCCAGCTGTACAACAGTGAGGTGATAACACAGTAATGATCAAGGAACGTCTAATTGCATCCGCCGGTGACTGAACACACATTCTAAGAAGAAGAAGAAGAAACGACGCACCACAAAGAAATTATCTCAATAACGCGTTGGTCCACCTCGGCCATTATGCAAGCAGTTTTCAGATTCGTCTTGACTGATAGGTGTTGGAAGTCTGTTTAGCGGTGTCCTGGTTCTAGGCGCTATAGTCTGGACCCGGGCGACCGCTACGGTCGCAGGTTCGAATCCTGCCTCGGGCATGGATGTGTGTGATGTCCTTAGGTTAGTTAGGTTTAATTAGTTCTAAGTTCTAGGCGACTGATGACCCCAGAAGTTAAGTCGCATAGTGCTCAGAGCCATTTGAACCACTTGAACCTTACCGGTGCCGTGGCGATTTACGTCCATTTAGGTCATTAAAATCCCGAGCTAGTGCCAGGGCCTTGCCCATAATACTCCAAACGCTGGGGGGGAGACCCCGGCGACATTTCTGGCCGAGGTAGGGTTTGGCAAGCACGAAGACAAGAAGAGTATTTGATGTCCTGGAGGAGCACTTTGGAGACCGAATTCCGGCTCTGGGGCACCCAGAGGCCACAGGCACGGGCCTCGACCGGCCGGCATATTCTACGGATCTGAGCACATGAGACTCCTTTTTGTGGGCCTATATTAAAGACAAGGTGTACAGCAATAAACATAAAACTATTGCTGAGCTGAACACAGCCGATCAGGAGGTCATCGACCTCATCGATACGCCGACACTTCAGCGGATCTTGCAGAATCTCGCTATTAGTCTGCGCCGCATCATCGCCAATGATGGCAGACATCTCGAACGTGACATGACCTAAATCCGAATATCTGTAGTGACGTTTTTATGTTGAATAAGATGTGCGCATACCGTAGTTTGTAACTAACCTACGTTTTTTTATATATACACTCCTGGAAATTGAAATAAGAACACCGTGAATTCATTGTCCCAGGAAGGGGAAACTTTATTGACACATTCCTGGGGTCAGATACATCACATGATCACACTGACAGAACCACAGGCACATACACACAGGCAACAGAGCATGCACAATGTCGGCACTAGTACAGTGTATATCCACCTTTCGCAGCAATGCAGGCTGCTATTCTCCCATAGAGACGATCGTAGAGATGCTGGATGTAGTCCTCTGGAACGGCTTGCCATGCCATTTCCACCAGGCGCCTCAGTTGGACCAGCGTTCGTGCTGGACGTGCAGACCGCGTGAGACGACGCTTCATCCAGTCCCAAACATGCTCAATGGGGGACAGATCCGGAGATCTTGCTGGCCAGGGTAGTTGACTTACACCTTCTAGAGCACGTTGGGTGGCACGGGATACATGCGGACGTGCATTGTCCTGTTGGAACAGCAAGTTCCCTTGCCGGTCTAGGAATGGTAGAACGATGAGTTCGATGACGGTTTGGATGTACCGTGCACTATTCAGTGTCCCCTCGACGATCACCAGAGGTGTACGGCCAGTGTAGGAGATCGCTCCCCACACCATGATGCCGGGTGTTGGCCCTGTGTGCCTCGGTCGTGTGCAGTCCTGATTGTGGCGCTCACCTGCACGGCGCCAAACACGCATACGACCATCATTGGCACCAAGGCAGAAGCGACTCTCATCGCTGAAGACGACACGTCTCCATTCGTCCCTCCATTCACGCCTGTCGCGACACCACTGGAGGCGGGCTGCACGATGTTGGGGCGTGAGAAGAAGACGGCCTAACGGTGTGCGGGACCGTAGCCCAGCTTCATGGAGACGGTTGCGAATGGTCCTCGCCGATACCCCAGAAGCAACAGTGTCCCTAATTTGCTGGGAAGTGGCGGTGCGGTCCCCTACGGCACTACGTAGGATCCTACGGTCTTGGCGTGCATCCGTGCGTCGCTGCGGTCCGGTCCCAGGTCGACGGGCACGTGCACCTTCCGCCGACCACTGGCGACAACATCGATGTACTGTGGAGACCTCACGCCCCACGTGTTGAGCAATTCGGCGGTACGTCCACCCGGCCTCCCGCATGCCCACTATACGCCCTCGCTCAAAGTCCGTCAACTGCACATACGGTTCACGTCCACGCTGTCGCGGCATGCTACCAGTGTTAAAGACTGCGATGGGGCTCCGTATGCCACGGCAAACTGGCTGACACTGACGGCGGCGGTGCACAAATGCTGCGCAGCTAGCGCCATTCGACGGCCAACACCGCGGTTCCTGGTGTGTCCGCTGCGCCGTGCGTGTGATCATTGCTTGTACAGCCCTCTCGCAGTGTCCGGAGCAACTATGGTGGGTCTGACACACCGGTGTAAATGTGTTCTTTTTTCCATTTCCAGGAGTGTAGTTCAATAATTGTCCCCGTATGAGCCCTAATTTCTCGATCTTATCTTTTTAACCTCAGCGCGATATGTATGTTGGATCGTTGTGCAGTCAGTTTCAAATGCCGGTTCTCTAAATTTTCTCGACACTGTTCCTCAGGAAGTACCGGTACTTCGCTTTCCCTTCGAGTTCCTGAAACTTCTCCGTAACACTTGCGTGTTCAGTAGCGGAAGGAGACAACACTAACTATTGACACACCGACCACTGCAGCGACACTTGATCTGCTGAGAGTAGTCCTTGATTTAGTACGTAGGAGATGAAGCACAAGATTGAGTTCAGATTCCAGTCGATTGGATATGCTGAGCATAAAAGCACCAAACGGAAAATGAATGCATCAGGGGGTAGTATTAAAGATAATTGATTCATATTACCTGGTAAATCTGGAATAGATAGTTAGAAGTTATTGTGCAAGAAACCTAGTAACGAAATAAGTTCCATGGTGTCTGAGTTAAGGAACAGGGCAACAGGCCCTGTAGAAATGTGTAAGATTAGGTAATAGTGTTCAGGAAACCATCTGCAGAATATTTCTTAAGAGGCGAAACAGGACCAGTAATACAGAGGACAATACAGTTTGGTCGACCCAAGAAGCCAGGTCTTCATAAAAAGGAGGGCAGTGCAGCATACCGAACATATTTGGTCAAAAATCACGTCAGAGCTGAACTGAGTTGCAACGGAACCAGCCGCAGGCAGACAAAAGTCTTATGCGTTGAGAAGCAAAACAAAGCCAACAGCTGTTGCGAAACAGAGCCAGTTGAGTGCGGTATAGCAAATGCCAACGTTGCAATATGCTAACGGGAGGATGGAAACCTTTGCTCAATTGCCGCCATGGAAGTGTTTAGTGTATGTGCCTTAAGCCCTAAACGAACATAGTCTGAAGCGTATAAACAGTCAGCCATTAGTGTATTAAAATACACTACGGGCCATTGAAATTGCTACATCACGATGATGACGTGCTACAAACGCGAAATTTAACCGACAGGAAGAAGATGCTGTGATATGGAAATGATTAGCTTCTCAGAGCATACACACAAGGTGCTCATATGAGGAAAGTTTCCAACCGATTTCTCAAAAACAGTTGAACAGCGTTGCCTGCTGAAACGTTGTTGAGATGCCTCGTGTGAGGAGGAGAAATGCCTACCATCACGTTTCCGACTTTGATAAATGTCGGATTGTAGCCTACCGCGATTGCGGTTTATCGTATCGGGACATTGCTGCTCGCGTTGGTCGAGATCCAATGACTGTTAGCAGAATATGGAATCGGTGGGTTCAGGAGGATAATACGGAACGCTGTGCTGGATCCCAACGGCCTCGTATCACTAGCAGTCGAGATGACAGGCGTCTTATCCGCATGGCTGAAACGGATCGTGCAGCCACGTCTCGATCCCTGAGTCAACATATGCGGACGTTTGCAACACAAAAACCAACCGCACGAACAGTTCGACGACGTTTGCAGCAGGATGGACTATCAACTCGGAAACCATGGCTGCGGTTACCCTTGACACTGCATCACAGACAGGAGCGCCTGCGATGGTGTACTAGACGACGAACCTGGGTGCACGAGTGGCAAAACGTCATTTTTTCGGATGAATCCAGGTTCTGTTTACAGCATCCGTGTTTGGTGACATCGCGGAGAACGCACATTGGAAGCGTGTATTCGTCATCGCCATACTACATTTCAGCACGATAATGCACGACCGCATGTTGCAGGCCTTGTACGGGCCTTTCGCATTACAGAAAATGTTCGACTGCTGCCCTGGCTAGCACATTCTCCAGATCTCTCACCAATTGAAAACGTCTGGTCAATGGTGGCCGAGTAACTGTCTAGTCACAATACGCCTGTCACTACTGTGGTATCGTGCTGAAGCTGCATGGGAAGCTGTATCTGTACACGACATCCAAGCTCTGTTTGAGTCAATGCCCAGGCGTATCAATGCCGTTATCACGGCCAGAGGTGGTTGTTCTGGGTACTGATATCTCAGGATCTATGCACCCAAATTGCGTGAAAATGTTATCACATGTCAGTTCTAGTATAATGTATTTGTGCAATGAATACCCGTTTATCATTTGAATTTCTTCTTCGTGTAGCAATTTTAATGGCCAGTAGTGTATTCTCGCCTCTGTTGCGTGTTGTTCGATCGTACCGATAATAAATCTAGCAGCCCGCCTCTGAATTGCTTCGATGTCTTGCTTCAATCCAACCTCGTACGGATTCCAAACACTCGATCACTACTCAAGAATAGACTGCACCAGCGTCCTATACAGATGAAACACAGTTTCCAAAAATTCTCCGAGTAGACCGTAGAGGACAATTCGCCTTCCCTACACAATCCTCGCATGCTCGTTACGTTTCATAGCGCTTTGTAACATTACACCCAGCTATCTAAACGACGTTATTGTGCCAGGCACAACACTACAAAGTTAAATGGTTCAAATGGCTCTGAGCACTATGGGACATAACATCTGAGGTCGTTAGTCCCCTAGACTTAGAACTACTTAAACATAACTAACCTGGCCGGCCGGTGTGGCCGAGCGGTTGTAGGCGCTTCTGTCTGGAACCACGCGACCGCTACGGTCGCAGGTTCGAATCATGCCTCGGGCATGGATGTGTGTAGTGTCCTTAGGTTAGTTAGGTTTAAGTAGTTCTAAGTTCTAAGAGACTGATGACCTCAGATGTTAAGTCCCATAGTGCCCAGAGCCATTTGAGCCTAACTAACCTAAGGACAGCACACACATCCATGCCCGAGGCAGGATTCGAACCTGCGACCGTAGCAGCAGCGCGGTTCCGGACTGGAGCAAGTAGAGCCGCTCGGCCACAACGGCCGGCTGTGAGTCGCTGGACTGGCAGTGATACCACTAACAATGTTATTTACTTTGATTAACAGCCCATCACTAGCACAGCGTCGACATATAGCAGAAACTGCCTATAAAGGATACTAATTTTTCTGCTTAACGGCGCTAGGCGCACGGCTGCATTGCTAACCTTTTCCCATTGGTGTTTTCTGAGTGCTGCACCGTGTTCGTATAAAACGAGGAATGTTTACGATGCAGCCTGAAGAGAAATTTACGGACGTGCCAGAAACGGATCTGTTGGGCTGTGTGATAGGTAGTTTTACGAGGCGCCATAAGATAGCGTGAAATTCAGACGCGTCGTAACTTTCGTGTTTAATTTACTCCTCTCTGCACAAATTGGCAGCGAGGTCGGCTACCGGAGGGACTGCGTTACCATGAGGCAAGTTCGTGGTAATCGTAGTAGCCACCCCCTCCCCATCCCCCCCCCCTCCCCCCCACAGAACTCCCCCACGCCGTTTTGGATCTGAGGTTAGTTAATTACAGTGCCCGTTTTTTAATTACTGTGCCCGTATAGCTAGCTGAAATAATTGGATAAACTGCGGTCGTTAGATTAATGTTACTCTCAGGGTGATCGCTCACGTAAATCCAAATAGTAATAGTCTGGACCAAAGGGCAGCGGTTCAATCTTTCTTGCAATCGTGGATCTGTTCCAGACCCAGTACATGTAGTAACACACAATTTGTTATTTGGCCTGGTACGGCAAGAAAAAGGAATAAAACTGAGATAGTGTTAATACTTTCAACCTTCTTTACATCCCCTGCATTACTGCAGATGACGTGTCACTGAGCAAAATGGTTAAAATGGCTCTGAGCACAATGGGACAACGGCTGAGGTCATCAGTCTCCTAGAACTTAGAACTACTTCAACCTAACTAACGTAAGGACATCACACACATCCATGCCCGAGGCAGGATCCGAACCTGCGACCGTAGCGGTCGCGCGGTTCCAGACTATAGCGCCTAGAACCGCTCGGCCACTCCGGCTGCCGTCACTGAGCACATTTGTACTGTGCATGCAGTACACGTGAGGTGCCTAGTTGTTTCCACTACCCTGTGTGAAATACGTAAGTTCTTGTACATTTCACTAACCTGCTGTCTTCATCATGATAATGTCCCCAGCGCAGAAAACATCACGCAGGTCGTGGATTCTTTTTCTTGAGGCTGAAATTAACTTCGCAAGGAACTGCTGCTACGAATAAACTATAGCTCATTTCGGATGCCTCTCGCGTTTTAATTGATATAGACACGAGAAACTATTCTTGATCACAACGTATTGAACATATCTTTCCACAGTCATTGTATCTGGCTAAAATAACATGAAATACATCCTGCCACAGACAACATGCTTGTCCACTGGAACCGTCTGAACTGGAGAATAAAATTACATGAATCAAATACTACTATTACAGACAACATGTCTGTACCTAGCGATGGTCGGAACTGTAGTGAATAAAATTGCATGAAACAAATACTGCTATAACAGACAACATGTCTGTCTACTGGAACGGTCAGAACTGGAGAGCCGGACTGCCCGAAACACTTGGCGCGCCAAGCCAACAAGGCGTGACCCGAACTCCACCGAAGTGCATCGGCAGTAATATCGTCAGTCTTTTGTTTTAGTAATACTTTGATTTTTAATAATTTTGAAATAACTGATTGATAGCTGGCTGTGGAGAGATGTTTATTTTAAAAAATGAAGTAATTTGGATGACTGGTTTAATCAATAATAGCAACAAACGTTTGTTTAGGCGCCCTACCGCCGAACACAGCAGCCAATCACAGAGCAAAAGCATCATGCAGGCGGTCTTTCTCACGGGAATGGTACTGAATCTAACATCTGCCACCGGTACCTCATCCCACATTGCGTCATCTCTATGTTTCTTGCATCTCCACTGCGCTGGGAATATCTTCCTGGAGCCTAATATGATGGCGAATAAGCCAGAAATATTACACTGGTCACGCAAAGGAAATTTTCAAATGCGTCTTTCCCAGGAAAAAACGGCATATATTATCAGTGTCTTCAATGCACTGCAATGACTTACAATGCACAAACCGTACTATGAAAAAAGTACAGAAATCCTTTCAACGTGGGAAGAAACACAGGAACAAAATGCGCCGAGGTTATACTTCAAACGGAGAAGCCGGCCGCTGTGGCCGAGCGGTTCTAGGCGCTTCAGTCCGGAACCGCGCTGCAGGTTCGAATTCTGCCTCGGGCATGGATGTGTGAGATGTCCTCTCCGTTAGTTAGGTTTAAGTAGTTTTAAGTCTAGGGGACTGATGACCTCAGATCTTAACTCCCATAGTGCTTAGAGCCATTTGAACCAAACGGAGAATTTACCTGCGCACTCCAAGGAAGTTTGTGGAAATTCACTTTTGTCCTTCAGATTTCCGCACCAGTGTAGTTACGTATGTGGTCAAAGATACATTTTAATTTGGACCGTGCAGTCAAGACACACTCTGGTAGCTGGAGGATGTGACGTCAGGCAAGCGGCTCACGAAGGGGTCCGAGAGCAAGGAGAGCGCTGCACGTTTGGTGCCCGTGAGCGCAAAATCTCTTGTATACGTTAGTAACTTCTGAGTTGAATAATGTGTCCCGTGCAAGTCGAACATTTATTTGAACCAATCACGACTATTATTCAAATATTTAACGGCCCTGGGAGTAGACAACATTCCTTTAGAACTACTGACAGCCTTGGGAGAGCCAGTCCTGACAAAACTCTACCGTCTGGTGAGCAAAATGTATGAGACAGGCGAAATGCCCTCAGCCTTCAAGTATAATAATTCCGATCCCAAAGAAAGCAGGTGTTTTTATTTCTTCTCCGTGGACTTTAATAGCTAATCCGAATTTTTTAATTTGTTTCTTTTACTGCTTACTCAATATACAGATTGAATAACATCGGGGGTAGTCTACAACCCTGTCTCATTCCCTTCCAAACTACTGCTTCCCTTTCGTGCCCAACGACTCTTATAACTGCCATCTGGTTTCTGTACAAATTGTAAACAGCGTTTCACTCCCTGTATTTTACCCCTGCCACCTTCAGAATTTGCAAGAGAATCCAAACTGATCTTCCCCGAGGTCGGCTTTTACCAGTTTTTCCATTCGTCTGTAAAGAATTCGCGTTAGTACACTACTGGCCATTAAAATTGCTATACCACGAACATGACGTGCTACAGAGGCGAAATTTAACAGACAGGAAGAAGATGCTGTGATATGCAACTGATTATCTTTTCAGAGTATTCACACAAGGTTGGCGCCGGTGGCGACACCACCAACGTGCTGACATGAGGAAAGTTTCCAACCCATTCCTCATACACAAACAGCAGTTGACCGGCATTTCTTGGTGAAACGTTGTTGTGATGCGTCGTGTAAGGAGGAGAAATGCGTACCATCACGTTTCCGACTTTGATAAAGGTCAGATTGTAGCCTTTTGCGATTGCGGTTAAACGTACCGCGTTGGTCGAGATCTAATGAATGTTAGCAGAATATGGAATCAGTGGATTCAGGAGGGCCATACGGAACGCCGTGCGGGATCCCAACGGCCTCGTATCACTAGCAGTCGAGATGACAGGCATTTTATTCGCACGGCTGTAATGGATCGTGCAGCCACGTCTCGATCCCTGAGTCAACAGATGGGGACGTTTGCAAGACAACAACCATCTGCACGAACAGTTCGACTACGTTTGCAAAAAAATGGTTCAAAGGGCTCTGAGCACTATGGGACTTAACATCTGAGGTCATTAGTCCCCTAGAACTTAGAACTACTTAAACCTAACTAACCTACGGGCATCACACACATCCATGCCCCAGGCAGGATTCGAACCTGCGACCGTAGTGGTCACACGGTTCCAGACTGAAGCGCCTAGAGCCGCAGACGGTTGCAGCAGCATGGATTATCAGCTCGGAGACCATGGTTGCGGTTACCCCTGACGCTGCATCACAGACAGGAGCGCCTGCGACGGTGTACTCAACGACGACTCTGGGTGCACGAATGGCAAAACATCATTTTTACGGATGACCCAGGTTCTGTTTACAGCATCATGACAGTCGCATCCGTGTTTGGCGACATCGGGGTGAATGCACATTGGAAGCGTGTATTCGTCATCGCCGTACTGGCCTATCACTCGGCGTGATTGTAGGGGGTGCCACTGGTTACACGTCTCGGTCACCTCTTGTTCACATTGACGTTACATTTCAGATGTGTTACGACCCGTGGCTCTACCCTTCATTCGATCCCTGCGAAACCCTACATTTCAGCAGGCTAACGCACGACTGCATGTTACAGGTCCTGTACGGGCCTTTCTGGGTACAGAAAATGTTCGACAGCTGCCCTGGCCAGCACATTCTCCAGATCTCTCACCAATTGAAACCGTCTGGTCAATGGTGGCCGAGAAACTGGCTCGTCACAGTACGCCAGTCACTACTCTTGATGAACTGTGGTATCGTGTTGATGCTGGATGGGCAGCTGTACCTGTACACGCGTCCAAGCTCTGTTTGACTCAATGGCCATGCGTATCAAGGCCGTTATTACGGCCAGAGGTGGTTGTTCTGGGTACTGTTTTTCAGGATCTATGCATCCAAATTGCGTGAAAATGTAATCAGATTGTTCAAATGGCTCTGAGCACTATGGGACTTAACATCTATGGTCATCAGTCCCCTAGAACGTAGAACTACTTAAACCTAAAGACATCACACAACACCCAGTCATCACGAGGCAGAGAAAATCCCTGACCCCGCCGGAAATCGAACCCGGGAACCCGGGCGAGGGGAAGCGAGAACGCTACCGCACCACCACGTGATGCGGACAGAATGTAATCACATGTCATTTCTAGTAAAATATATTTGTCCAATGAATACCCGTTTATCATCTGCATTTCTTCCTGGTGTAGCATTTTTAATGGCCCGTGGTGTAGTTCAAAGGAACCGACTCTTTACAATTGTCCTACTTCGCATTGCCAACTCTACGCTTCAGGATAGAGAATTAAAGTATAAATAAAATAGGCTCCGCCCTTCCCTGGCGTAATGACTCTATCTGACGCTTCACATCTGGCAGCACCGTCGGTGCTTACAGCGGCAGCTACCGAAGTTCAAAGTACTGCCTCGTCTCTCCGTCAGCCAACTGATATTCGTCTCAACCCGACCGGTTTTTCTATCTAGAAATACACCTGCTATAAAGAATCCGAGAAAGGTAGTAAAAAAAAAAGAGAGAGAGAGAGAGGCAGACAGAAGACGCGACGGAACCAGTTATCACGCATGAACATCTGGCAGGAGGAAAACACACATTCGTTTAGCCGAGCCAAACAAGCTTCCTCACAGCTCTCAACTCTCCAGCCGCTAAATTGATATCTCGCCACTCGAGTGATAACTCTGTGTAAATTGGCGCGATATTTTGTGTACATTAACGCTAGTCGCAGGATACGGCCACAGCATTTATTTTCCTTAAGCATCTGCTCAGTGAGTTACGTATTATGAGGAAGGCAAGTAATCTCCTGAGGTTTGAGGAGGGTACACAGTCATTTGTCTTCCGTTTTACACTTAATTATTTTTCGTACTTTATGACGCTAATCTGCATCGACATCTACAGCTACATCTCTACTCCACAAGCGACTCTACGGCGAGTGGCAGAAGGTACATAGTTCATTTTTGCCGTGTTATTGGCAGGGAGAATCAAACAGCACATAATTATGTAGTTATCACCGTGCCCCGGTTTCACGCGGGTAGCACCAAATGAAAAATGTATCAAAATCTCTACAGCAGTTTGTTGTGTTTGCAGAAGAGCCAACACCGTGTTACGATTGAAGGCCGAAATGCACGCGTTTTAGCTCACGCAGGCTGGCATGAGGACGGAAGGACTATACTGACGTGAGGTCTGGAACATGACAAGGAATTAGAATTCAGAAAGCGGACGTAATTAGTTTGATACTTAACTTTAATCCATTAATGATGAACGTCGTTCTTGAAGGTACATGATTCACAATATCAATCTCAATAGTATCTGAATATGGCGCCTTGCTAGGTCGTGGCAAATGACGTAGATGAAGGCTATGCTAAACTGTCGTCTCTGCAAATGGGAGAGTATGTAGGCAGTGAACCATCGCTAGCAAAGTCGGCTGTACAACTAGGGCGAGTGCTAGGGAGTCTCTCTAGACTAGACCTGCCCTGTGGCGGCGCACGGTCTGCAATCACTAATAGTGGCGACACGTGGGTCCGACGTATACTACCGGTCCGCGGCCGATTTAAAGGCTACCACCTAGCAAGTGTGGTGTCTGGTGGTGAAACCACACAGTTCCTGAGGCTTGCCTTCGCAAGCAGTCAGAAAATAGCCGCGGGGAGGGGAGGGAAGTATGATTTGTAATGTGTGTACATACGAGCAAACCTTGCTCCTGAATCTGTGTTTCTATACTGCTGCCGGGAAAAAAATTAGTACACCTTTTCAGAGGTTTCTAATTCACTCAAGACTAATTGTTACATCAGTGCATCTGGAGGATATGAAATGATCACAACCACACGTCAATAACACAGACTGAAACACTCATATCGCCGGCCGTTGTGGCCGAGCGGTTCTAGGCGCTTCAGTCTGGAACCGCGCGACCGCTCCGGTCGCAGGTTCTGTAAGTAGGCTGTTTAGGTTTTTATATTGGTAACGCCAAGTAGCGCTCTGTATGAAAATCACTGGCTGTGCTGTGTGCACTCTGTGGCTGGTTGGCATTGTTGTTGGCTATTGTAGTGTTGGGCAGCTGGCTGTTAACAGCGCGTAGTGTTGCGCAGTTGGGAGGTGAGCCGCCAGCAGTGGTGGATGTGCGGAGAGAAATGGCGGTGTTTTGAAATTTGTAAGACTGGGTGTCAAGAACTGCTGTATATATTATGACTTTTGAACACTATTAAGGTAACTACATTGTTTGCTCTCTGTCAAAATCTTTCTTTTGCTAACTGTGCCTGTCATTAGTTAGTGCCTTCAGTAGTTTGAATCTTTTATTTAGCTGGTAGTAGTGGCGCTCGCTGTATTGCAGTAATTCGAGTAACGAAGATTTTTGTGAGGTAAGTGATTTGTGAAACGTATAGATTAATGTTAGTCACGGCCATTCTTTTGTAGGGATTTTTGAAAGTCAGATTGCGATTCGCTAAAAATATTGTGAGTCAGTTTTAACATAGTCTTGTACAATTTTTCTAAGGGGACGTTTCAGTTCGAATCCTGCATCGGGCATGGATGTGTGTGATGTCCTTCGGTTGGTTAGGTTTAAGTAGTTCTAAGTCTAGGGGACTGATGACCTCGCCGACCGGTGTGGCTGAGCGGTTCTAGGCGCTTCAGTCTGGAACCACGCGACGGCTACAGTCGCAGGTTCGAATGCTGCCTCGGGCAGGGATGTGTGTTATGTCCTTAGGTTAGTTAGGTTTAAGTAGTTCTAAGTTCTGGGGGACTGATGACCTCACATGTTAAGTCCAATAGAGCTCAGAGCCATTTGAACCATTCTGAACACCCATGTCAGTACGTGGTGTAGCCTCCACGGGCGGCAACGCAGGCGCTATCTCTGACATCCAGTCGATCGTAAAGATGGCCAATACCGTCCTGGAATACGTTATGCCACCCCTGCTCGACCTGTTCATGAAGTTCTACAAGAGTTGTTGGTCGATTAATCGATCGAGTTACTTCTCGTCACGTTATATCACACACGTGCTCGACTGAAGACGCGTCTGGAGATCGTGCTGGCCAGGGAAGTTGCTGCACGTCTTGTAGAGCACGCCGAGTTCACGGGCAGTGTTGGGACGAGCGTTATCCTGCTGGAACTACGCATCACCTTCCTGTTGCGAGAACACCAAAAGAACAGGTCTAACAGCATTCTGCACGTACCGAGCGCTGCGTTAGTGTGTCGCCCAGAAAACCCGAAACTGAATGACAGTTGCGGCTTATCGAACCCAAAAGTCTGGGGTGAGGCCTGTGTATCAGAGATGGGTCGTTCACGACTAACGGGTCCAAAGGAACGGTTCCCCAAGATGAACGGAACAAGCGAGAAACGAATTGTAAGGAACGGTCTTGCATATTTCACTTCGCTCCCGGCTTTCTATTTATAGTTCCCGGGAACGGGAAACGGTCGGTTTCGTTCCAGCCTCGGTGCCGTTCCCGCCTGTCCGTGTCTCGGTATCGCTCGGCCGGACTTGTCCTTCGCGTGGCCACTCGTCGCAGTTCTACTGCCGACTGCTCATAGTTAGTTCAGTTTCGAGTTTTTGTTGTTCGCTTCGTTTACTTCGCACGCACATTGTAGATCTGTTTTAAACTTTTGATTCTGGAGTTTCTCCCGGCGTATTTGATAATCAAAATATCTATGGGTGTACTGCCGGTCTACAGTGTCCAACGGGCACAATATTTCGGCCATAATACATGTCGCCATCATCAGGTGAACTGACGGACTGAGCTCCTGTGAACGTGCCGGCACGGAGATCCGTACGCTATGGCTGCTCAGAGGGAACTGGGTTCGGTCGCGGCGGCGGCCGATTTAAGTACCCTCCGCCCGCGGCGCGCTCCCTCCGCTGTCCGCGCCCCGCGCCACGGTCGCGCGCTGGAACAGATTGCAACGGTCTCTGAGATGACGTCGGTGTGGTGGCTATGTCCGCCGTGGTCGTCACAACTATACATTTGCTCGCTCGATTTACTCTTGATTAACCCAATCGCTGGTTCCCAAGCCTTGCTAAGATTACAGCCACAGTCACGGTTTATGAGGTCGTCATTGGTGCGAATCTCGATGGCCTCTCTAACAACGCTGTCCCAGTATCTCGACGTCTGCACCAGAATCCTCGTGCGTCCATATTCCATAGCGTGATTTTCCGACAAACAATGTTCAGCGGCCGCCGACTTGCTAGGATACATCAGTCGAGTGTGAGTCTAGTGTTCACGGCATCGATCCTCGACGGTACGCATCGTCTGACCAATATATGACTTGCCACATTGACACTGAATCTGGTACACGCCGGCCTTCCTCAAACCGAGGTCATCCTTGGCGCTTCCCAACAGTGCACGCAATCACCGCGCTCAATCCGCCATGGCGGAGGAGAGAGCTGCCCTGAGAGCGGAACTCGAAGAGATTCGCGAGGAGCTGTCTCAACTAAGGTCCACCGTGTACCTCGCGTCCTGCATGAATACGGGCATGGCACTGACCCCCACCTGTACGGGGATAGACGCGGCAACACAAAACGACCGCCTCCCTGGCCGACGCGGCAACGCAGGTTGCTAGGGAGGTGGTCATACAGTCGGGGAAGACCACCGACAACAAGGAGACGGCCCCATCGGAAGCAGTCGACACAGGAAGTGCCGATGGAGACCGAGGGAGAAGAAGACGAGCCGTTCGAGTGCCTCCCCCTCCCCAACAAGAAATGTGTGAGGGAGGTGGGCACCAAGATCGCCGATTCCCTGCGAGACAGTAGCTACCACCATCATGATCATCCTTACCCTTTCACGGTAGATAACATTCCTCCCCTTCCTCACAAACCTTAGCCTTTCCACTGGGGGTGCGAACATTTAAACCAGAAGCTGCACGGGAGGGAAATCGTCAGGCGTGGAGAGCTGGAACTCATAAACAAGCACCCGATCTTCACGGACGAGGACTGGAAATACATGACTGAGGAAGCAGTCGAACACATCCGGACACAGACGCCGCCAGTGGACTACTCCCGCCTGAAGAAAATAGAATTCGGGCAGCCAGGAAGCAGCAAGAAGAGAAGAACAAGAAGCCGCCGGAATCAGCCGGCAGATAAGCTGCTGCATCCACAGAAACCAGAGGACAGACCAACAGGCGACGAAAAACCATTCCAAACCGAGAGGACTTCAGGAGGAACAGCTCAAAACAGCTTAAACTCCGCTACCTCTGGCCAAGGCAGGCCCGTCAATATAGTGAGTGAGTGAGTGAGTGAGTGGCCGAACCCAGTTCCCTCTGAGCAGCCATAGCGTACGGATCTCCGTGCCAGCACATTCACAGGAGCTCAGTTAGTCAGTTCACCTGATGATGGCGACATGTATGATCGCCGAAAAAATGTGCCCGTTGGACACTGTAGACCGGTAGTACACCCGTCGATATTTTGTTTTCAACTCTTTTTGAACTCTGAACTTCTGGTTCTTTTCGTATTCTATTAAGCGTCCACGACCGGTAATGAAAATATATTTTATAATTACTTAAATTATGTAAAATTTACGTGGTATGTAATACATACATCTGTTCAGGGAACAAAACAGCGTATCAGTTTACTTCACTAATAAGAATAAATATTTGTAAGCAGCAGAATAAATATTTGTAGAAAGGCAAGATTCTTTGTTATTAGACATGCAAAGGACGTCGGCACAGCAAACACGAGTGGCTATTTTCCGTCTTTTTTTGATCCAAGGTAAAAGACCATGTTCATTGTTATGGAAGGCAGACCGACATACAACCAAATGAAACCCGCGCTTCGTAACTGAGTGTATGGTGTCACATTTTGTAAAGAGAATATGGTAACTCCTACAATATTATCAGTTGTGCAGGGCAGCGCACGAAAACTTGGTCCAGAATACTAGACTGATCATTGTCGCTTACAAATCGTCATCTATTGTTTAGAAGTTATTTGCATTAGCTTCTTTGTTATTTCTTCACTGCACAATTATCACATGTTTATCTATTCTGCTCGTAGCCGTCAACAAATCGTGCGTAACTGGCGAGCAATCTGTACTCGGAGCTGGTTTTTCGTGCGCCACCTTGTATTATTTCACTGCTCTCAGCCACATAAAGCTACAGTTGGCTAAACTAGGTGTTTTGCAAACGCAGGAAAATTATAAGTCTGTGAGAATTCTGTTATGAATAAAAATTCTGTACTCCAGGAAGGAGGCAACTGCGCCCTCTTGGCGCCTTCCATCTTCAGTCACCTATGCTACTAATTTTCAGTTTTTCATAAGAACCATGTACCAAGCACAATGGCAGGTGAACGTGTAAAAATGCACGGTTCCCAAAAAAAGAGCGATCACCAGTGAACTAGTTCCCATGGATGAACGACTTTGGCCATCTCTACTGTGTATCTTGAACGAATGCACTCTGCGAGACAGCGCTTACCAGTCTACATCGTAAGTGCAAACAACCACCACTTGCGTAGAGACAGAATCTGCTGTCATCGCCGAAGACCGCGGAACGCCGTTTCATCTTCCAAGCGATCCGCTAATGGCACCTGTCGAACCGGCCTCGTGATGGCTGGGTGTTGTGCGTTGTCCTTAGGTTAGTTAGGTTTAAGTAGTTCTAAGTTCCAAGGGAACTGATGACCACAGATGTTCAGTCCCATAGTGCTCAGAGCCATTTAACTGTCGAACCGTGCACGTCGACGCCGTGGCGTGAGGGAAGATGAGCTAGAGGTGTGCGTGCCTTAGTCCGACTGCTAATAACCACTTCGCAGCAGTTCGTGATAACCAGTCTGTGCTCACAAACCCTCTTATCCGCGCAGTGCTAGGTGTGCAATCTCTCACTGTTGCCCTTACGGCACGACGACACTGGTAGGCTTTTGTGCTGCCTGTGCGTCCAGAACGTCGTCCACAGGTGTGAGAACTTATAATTAAATGTTTCCCTGAGACACTTAAGTCTCTTTTTATTATCTACGATAATGATCGAAGCAGACGAAATGAATTAAGATTTGTGTTGCGGCCGGGAATCTAACGCGGGTCTTTTTGCTTGCTATACAGAAATACTGACAATTACACCACCGCAATACGATGGTCACAATTGAATTATAAGATCTAGAAGATCACCAATGGTAACAAAGACGTCCCATTACGTCCAATGCTGGGGTGCTTGCCAACATCGGAGAGCCCTGGCAGTAGTGACAAGATGTAAGGGAAAAATGAATTGTAGTTTGTGTTGGGGAGGGCACTCAGCTTAGGTAGTTCGTGCAGGAATGCTGACAGTCGTACTGCGATGGGATAATGGTTAGCACTTCTGCATAGCAAGCAAGAAGACCTGGGTTCGAGTCCCGGCCGCACTGTAAATTGTAATTTATTTCGTCTGCTTCGATCGTTATCGTAGTTGTGAGAACGTTCACGTGACCAGTGTTATCCCACAAGTGATGCAGCACGTCAAACTCGTGTGGCAGTTCTCCGAAAGGACCAACCTGTCACTCGGAAAGCCACAGTTTGACCCCTTTCAAACTCGCCCAGTTAGTTGTAGGAAGAACGAGTGTGTCTCCGTGGAATGGTTCCCTGCTTGCTTAACACGTTTCACTACACTGAGCCTTCTGGCTGTGAGCGTTCCCCATCAAAGGGTAGACGCATGTTGCGCCCTCTGGCAGCTGTGCTACTACGCTGTCTTTTGGTACACGACGTTGAAACCATTATCAGTACATCTAATATCCGCCAAGTGCTATATTCCGAAATCAGAACAAAATCACCATCGTCTTTTCAGGCGAACAGTTCGATGTCCACGGTAAATTGTAGGATCCCATTGTATAGTTGGGCAAAACCATATCAATGTCCCCACAGTAAATCTTCAGGTTGGCCTTCTCACACAGGCAGACAAACGCGGCGGGGGACTTGCTGTTATATATACGTATGAAAGTGATATGTACTTATTATAAGCAGACTTTCCTTGATTTTTCATAAACGCCGTGATGATATCGCATTAGACTGCTTCTAGCCGCAGTACAAAAGTGGTAGCCGATTTTGGAAAACAAATTTCTAGTGTAACTTGAGAAATGTAGAATACAAGAATTTTCAAACTTAACATGAGTTTTTAAAGACCGATCGGTGCGAGCCTACAGATCCGAATGTTTGAGGTTCACTCATGACATTAAGCAGTGCGAGGAATAGCTACTTGCCGGAACACAGGGTTGCTGCTGTACCGGTGACTTCAACGCAAGGTAAGAACACGAACTTGGGCAGGAGTAGGTATCAGGATTTCTTGGTAACTAGCACTTCACTCAGTACTTCGTCAACAATTGTAAAGCCATACCTACGTGTTTTCGAGTTACACTAAATCCACAGTGAATCCTGAGGTTTTCTTCTGATCCCCTGGTAGTGATTTAAATATGCGAAAAATGGCCAGTAGTTTCGCAATTCGATGTCCACGTTAAATTTTAGGACCCTAGAGAATAGTTGGGAAAGGTCATGGGAAGGCTGGAGTACATCGCATCCAACTGGGCCCGGCGATTAAAGCATTGTAGTGTCGAAATCAAATTTAGGTTTTAGGACAATTTTACTTAATGTTATTAACGTAGCGGTTATCGTGATTCTTTTTGAAAAATTGCTTTTATTGATCTCTGCCACGCACTTTACGGTGACTCGCAGTACATACATGGTTTTAGGAAAAAGAGATGGTTCTGGCCAAAGCTATAGAAAAATCCCCAGGCATACAGGTATATCTCTAGAGACAAATACTTGTTGACATACGACATACGACGACAAGGTAAGAACACGAACTTGGGCAGGAGTAGGTATCAGGATTTCTTGGTAACTAGCACTTCACTCAGTACTTCGTCAACAATTGTAAAGCTATAAAAAAAATCCCCAGGCATACAGGTATATCTCTAGAGACAAATACTTGTTGACATACGACTCTTTCCGTTCAATTATGGTCATGTGCCTGTTGGCACTACACGATGTGTTCGGTGTGATTACCATTTATTTTTGAACAACATTCAGCCCCCCTCCTCAAACCGCCACAAACATCGAGGGATCACACTTAGTTGTTCTCGGATATGGTCAGTTGCATGAGGCACACGATCCAGTAATGTATGCACGTTGGCCATGGAATTCCAGTTCACCAACGCCTTTAAATGTACCCACAGTCCGAAATGTGAGGAATTAAGGCAAGATGACGTAGAAAGCTTTGCTCCTGGTTCTCGTCGAGCAATCCGTCACTCATCAAATGTTTCTTTGAGCACTAATGTATCAGGCACATAAAGTGGGGTATAGCACTGTTCCCTTTCTGTAAGGGTAATGCTCTGCAACAGCACAGGTTATTCGTCTCGCATGAATCGGTGTTAAACAGCACCTGTTTATTTGTCCGGTAAAGTATGGCCTTAAGAGTCCACCACAATCCCTGCCGACATATTGGTACTAAAGCGAACTCGATGCCTTGCTTCCCTGATCGCTCTAGGATTTTCATCTGTTTACAAGTGGTTATTGTGATAATTTATAATGCCAGTCAATCAGTCAGTATTGCTAGCTGTGAACGCCCGTCTTAGAATCGATTGGCAGAACTGTAATGTGGCTCGGTGGTCTTACACGCGATGTAGTTGGTATAATTAAAGTAACTGTTTCTAGAGAACTGGTCGCGCTAGAGCAGTGGTTTCCAACCTTTGGAGCCCATCTGTGCAGTCAGTCAAATGTCAACCACTACTCCCCCCCTTCCGAACCAGTATCAATATTAGAGCCTAACTAAACCATAGAGTGAAAAATAATTTTTTTCGATCACTATTATTTTAAAAATGGCGAAAAATAATTGATATTTAGTTTTTCTATGTGTTTAATTAAACGAAAAACTAATGAGGGAACTGATACTGCTTCTTTCGATAGCAATTTTTTATATAATGATGACGCAATCCGCAGTGTGCTACCTACAACTCCTTCTCAGAAAAGAACAGAAATCTATCCACATTGATGATGATGATGATGGTGATGATGATGATGATGATGTTTGGTTTGTACGGCACTCAACTGCGTGGTCATCAGCCACCGTACAAATTCCCAACCTTTGCTCAGTCCAATCTCGCCACTCTCGTGAATGATGATGAAGTGAGGAGGACAACACAAACACCCAGTCATCTCGAGGCAGGTGAAAATCTCTGACCCCGCCGGGAATTGAACCCGGGATATTCACATTGAGTGTACAGACTTGTTATAAAAACCAGCTTCCCCTGCTCCACTCCTATCCTTAGCGATGCTTGCTTCGCCCATGAACTGCACTCCCATTCAAAAGGAACCAAATTAAAATGTATGCACGCTTATGTTTGCAAATCATATGCTTGCTGGACTGCTGAAATGGCAGAATCGGATGCCTTCAAGATGCCAATGTTTCGTTTCTGACCACTTCCGCTAATAAAAGTAATAATACTGTGTAGGCTGTACAGCAATGCAACGCCAATTAAATGGTTACTGCTGTGTAGTGGTGTCATTTTATTTGTTTAATGTTGGGAATAATGAAGCAACTTATGGGACTCGTAGACATTCGTTTTTCCCTCGCTCCATTCGTCAGTGGAACAGGAAAGGAAAGGGCTGGTAGAGGTATAAGATTCCCTCCGCCAAACACCATGCGATGGGTTGCGGAGTATAAGGTTACAAGTATTAAATATTTCGGAATACGGCACCGGTGCCCAGAAGTAATTACGAAAAACCGCTAAGAGTACATACCAGAATACAAACATGCAGTGTCTAAATCGAGGCAATAAGTAGGACACTTCGTCTAGAGTGTTAGCATCGTTCGCTGCAAGTTTCAAAAGCGTGTGAGACGAAATTAGATGCAACAAATTTACAGTGAAAAACTTGATTTACATCCATGTTTACAGTATACGTATGTGAAACATTGCACAAACATCGTTGTATTTGACATGAGATACTTTCATCATCTCCGACCACAGTGTCAATCAAAGCTACTCAGATCAAAATAGCTGCCATACTGTCTGGTACTGCGTACATAGGCTCGCAGATACACTGCACAAACGTCATTGTCGTAGATGACATAAGATGTAGTCATCATCCCCAGCCACATCCAGTCGGTCCATGTTCACTGCTGTTGAATTGTTCCCGAAACTCGATGCCAGTTTCGGGACTACCCCCAGCTCTCTTGAGCTTAATATGGCAGTCAGAACAAACGCCAACAGGGAGACCGGATATGCCTGGAGGCAGCAGACCATCTGGTACGCAGAGGTGCTTGAAGCCACTCGCCACCTGCTGTCTGGGACGCCACCTGACAGCTCGCGGCGGCCAACGGGACTCGTGGCCCACTGCACTTAACTGTTGCACCGCTGTCACAGGGAGTCCTCTCTTCCAGCAGAGCTAGTCCCGCTAGGGACACAGAAGAACTTCTGCCAAGTTCGGGAAATGAGAGAAGTGTTGGCGGAAGTAAAGATGTGAGAGGGTCGTTCGTCACGTTTGGGTAGCTCAGGCGGTTAGAGCATTACCTGCAAAAAGCAATTTTCCGGGTTCGAGCCATATTAATCAATTGTTGAAAATTGACAGAGCCGTAATACCGTGCTGTGGAAAACAATTTTGAATTGAGGTGTATGGGGTGTACCGTAATCAGTAGTGAAAACTGAGGTGGATGGAATTACACAACAACACAAGCAAGCCGTCATTAGCTTCAGTTCGAGATAGTGTCCTACTAAGTAAAAAAGATTTAAATAATGAAACGCTGTACCAATTACTTATTTTTTCGTGCTTAGCACAATGCGTTTCAAGAATTTATCCTCGTTTTAAAGTGCATTTGCTTAGATAAATATTTTTTCACGACGTTTTGTGCGTTTTATTTCCTGTATCTCTTAATTGTGTTGTCTTTTTGAGGTTATACTCCTATCGAGGGACGAATCTTGAAATGTTTTTGTGGGCTAGTGTCCGTTTACGACTATTGTGCCAATTAAGATAATCCACCAATTCCCAAAAATCATGTAGAATGGATTTAATGGAGGAGCTACAAACTTCTGGACACAAAAAAAGTGAAATTAGCGTATAGCGTCGTTGGCTGGGAGGCCCCATCCGGGGAATTTCGGCCGCCAAGTGCGAGTCTTATTTCAGTCGATGCCACATTGGGTGATGAGGATGGAATGATGATGAGGACAACGCAACACCCAGTCCTCGAGCGGAGAAAATCTCGAACTCGGCCGGAAATCGAAGCCGAACCCACCTGCATGGGAGGCGAGCACGTTACGACCTACCTAAGCAGGCAGACACTGGGGACAAAAAAATTCTCGATGACAAACTAGATAGCGAATCAGTTAATTTTCCAAGTATTTCTTTTGGACATGATTACTGTAGTAACATTCATAAATACGAGGGGCGTTCAGTAAGTAGTGCAACACATTTTTTTCTCTGCCAGTTGCAACAGATAAAATGCAGGACTTTTTGTGGTACACCTTATAATACACTCCTGGAAATTGAAATAAGAACACCGTGAATTCATTGTCCCAGGAAGGGGAAACTTTATTGACACATTCCTGGGGTCAGATACATCACATGATCACACTGACAGAACCACAGGCACATACACACAGGCAACAGAGCATGCACAATGTCGGCACTAGTACAGTGTATATCCACCTTTCGCAGCAATGCAGGCTGCTATTCTCCCATGGAGACGATCGTAGAGATGCTGGATGTAGTCCTGTGGAACGGCTTGCCATGCCATTTCCACCTGGCGCCTCAGTTGGACCAGCGTTCGTTCTGGACGTGCAGACCGCGTGAGACGACGCTTCATCCAGTCCCAAACATGCTCAATGGGGGACAGATCCGGAGATCTTGCTGGCCAGGGTAGTTGACTTACACCTTTTAGAGCACGTTGGGTGGCACGGGATACATGCGGACGTGCATTGTCCTGTTGGAACAGCAAGTTCCCTTGCCGGTCTAGGAATGGTAGAACGATGGGTTAGATGACGGTTTGGATGTACCGTGCACTATTCAGTGTCCCTTCGACGATCACCAGAGGTGTACGGCCAGTGTAGGAGATCGCTCCCCACACCATGATGCCGGGTGTTGGCCCTGTGTGCCTCGGTCGTATGCAGTCCTGATTGTGGCCCTCACCTGCACGGCGCCAAACACGCATACGACCATCATTGGCACCAAGGCAGAAGCGACTCTCATCGCTGAAGACGACACGTCTCCATTCGTCCCTCCATTCACGCCTGTCGCGACACCACTGGAGGCGGGCTGCACGATGTTGGGGCGTGAGCGGAAGACGGCCTAACGGTGTGCGGGACCGTAGCCCAGCTTCATGGAGACGGTTGCGAATGGTCCTCGCCGATACCCCAGGAGCAACAGTGTCCCTAATTTGCTGGGAAGTGGCGGTGCGGTCCCCCACGGCACTGCGTAGGATCCTACGGTCGTGGCGTGCATCCGTGCGTCGCTGCGGTCCGGTCCCAGGTCGACGGGCACGTGCACCTTCCGCCGACCACTGGCGACAACATCGATGTACTGTGGAGACCTCACGCCCCACGTGTTGAGCAATTCGGCGGTACGTCCAGCCGGCCTCCCGCATGCCCACTATACGCCCTCGCTCAAAGTCCGTCAACTGCACATACGGTTCACGTCCACGCTGTCACGGCATGCTACCAGTGTTAAAGACTGCGATGGAGCTCCGTATGCCACGGCAAACTGGCTGAGACTGACGGCGGCGGTGCACAAATGCTACGCAGCTAGCGCCATTCGACGGCCAACACCGTGGTTCCTGGTGTGTCCGCTGTGGCGTGCGTGTGATCATTGCTTGTACAGCCCTCTCGCAGTGTTCGGAGCAAGTATGGTGGATCTGACACACCGGTGTCAATGTGTTCTTTTTTCCATTTCCAGGAGTGTATTCTTGCTTCAGGCCCGTTAGTGTCGTGAACTTGCGACGGTGCCGGAGCTACATGTAGTCTTCAAAATGGCGCCTGTAACGGAAGTAGCTTCCAAGCAGAGAGCTGTCGCCGAGTTAGTTTTGGCGGAAAACGAGAGTATCGCAGCTATTCAAAGTCACTTGAAGAATGCCTATGGAGAGCTGGCAGTGAACTAAAGTACGGTGAGTTGTTCGACTATGCCTCTGTCATCATCGCAACAAGGTCGCGAAAACCTGTCCGTTCTCTCCTCCAGTGTTGGATCGTGCGACCAGTCTCGTTCGAGGTGAACCATGGACCACAATCGAACACCTCGTGGCACAACAGGACGTCTCTGTTGGTAGTGCTGACACACATGTCCACCAGTTGGGATGCTCAGAAGTGCGTGCTCGCTTGGTTCGTCGCCGCGTAACAGAAGACCATAAAGAGCAACAGAGGACCATCTGTACGGAATTGCTTGAGCATTAAGATGCTGGTCTTGGAAACTCTTTTTCTGGCACGGGTTCGGCACTTCGAACCAGAAACGAAACGATAATCCATGGAGTGGCGTCACACCACCTCTCCTCCGAAGAAAAACTTCAAAGCCGGCAAATTCATGACGAAGGTCTTCCTTGATTTTGAAGGGGTCATTCTTTTCGATGTTCTACCTCACGGTGCGGCAATCAATTCTGAAGTGTATTGTGCTACCCTCAGGAAATTGAAAAAAAAACGACTTAAACGTGTTCGTCGCCACAGAAACTCAAACTAAGTTCTCCTTTTCCGTGACAACGCAGGACCGCTGACGTCTGCGCACCGGACGTAATTCATAAAACTTCATTGGACTGTTCTTCCTTATCTGCCTGACAGCCCGGATCTCGCTCGTTCCGACTTCCATGTGTTTGGCCCAATGAGAGAAGAACTCCGTGGGAAGCAATACAGGGACGATGGTGAAGTTACTGACGCAGCAACACGCCGACCAGCAGAGTGGTTCCATGTGGGGTCAAGGGCTCTCCCAGTAAGGTGGCGTAAGGCAGTCGCGCTAACAGAGGTTAAGTTTAAAAAACAGAGTTTTGTACCCAAAAGAGTAGAGAAAAGTATGGTGTATTGAAATCATGGATAAAACCAATCTGCTTTCAGAAAGAAATGTGTTCCATTACTTATTGGACGCTCTTCGTATGTATATTTCCTCATACAGACAGAAAGAGAAAAAATGGTTCAAATGGTTCTGAGCACTATGGGACTTAACATCTATGGTCGTCAGTCCCCTAGAACGTAGAACTGCTTAAACCTAACGAACCTAACGACATTACACAACACCCAGCCATCACGAGGCAGAGAAAATCCCTGACCCCGCCGGGAATCGAACCCGGAAACTCGGGCGTGGGAAGCGAGAACGCTACCGCACGACCACGAGACGCGGACGCAGAAAGAGAATGTAATCCATAATTCAGCAGCCAGTAACGGCAAAATAAATGTTAATAATTGGCAACTCTGCATATACGGAGGGATAGAACTTTAATAGTGGCAACTATTTATTTACAGCTCTTAAAAATAGATACGTGTTTCAAAATTTTACTAACCTTCAAAGTAGTCATCAGCATTGTGTATAACCTGTTGCCAGCGATGTGCAAGTCGTAGGATACTCTTATCAGTGCCCTGTTGTGTTGACAGTTCGAGCAGCGTGGTCTATTGCCTGACGAATTTGTAGCAGTTCTGAAGCGAATGTCGTGAAGTGTTTCCTGCAGCTTAGAAATCGGGTTGAACTCACGAGGGCTTAAGTCAGGAGAGTGCAGAAGGTGGTAAAGCACTTAGCAGCCCCATCGGTCAAATAAATCAGTAACAGCTCGCACTGTACGTGCTTGAGCATTGTCCTGCAAAATGATGGTCAGGTCCTGCAGAAAGTATCATCACTTCTATCTATGCTGTTCGTTTTTGGAACACAACCTACGACCAGTTTAGAGGGAGAAGTGATGACACTTTCTGCAGGACCTGATCATCATTTCGCAAGACTACGCTCAAGCACGTACAGTGCAAGCTGTTACTGATTTGTTAGACTGACGTGGCTGCTAAGTGCTATACCGCCTACTGCACTCCCCTGACTTAAGCCCTCGTGAGTTCAACTCGATTTCTAAACTGAAGGAAACAATTCACGGCATTCGCTTCAGAACTGCTACAAATTCGTGGGGCAATAGACCGCGTCGCTCGAACTGTCAACACAACTGGCACTGCTAAGAATATCCTATGACTTGCACATCACTGGCAACCGGTTATACACAAAGCTGATCACTACTTTGGTCAGTAAAACTTTGAAACTTTTATCTATTTTGTAAGATCTGTAAACAAATAGTTGTCACTATTACAGTTCGAACCCTCGTATAATGTGATCCACAGAAGATGTAACAACTCTGTTTGCGTACAGATCCTTTGTTAAAGTGTCGTAATATTCCTCAAGCATGTTTTGATTACAAAAGCACACAGTGACAGTGATGACTTGCCTGTGTGTGATAATCTGTGCAGTGGTGGAGGCACAGTACTTGAAACTAGACAAACAAAAATACGGTCTCTGACATTAAAATGTAAAAATATTCCAAGTACAATTTTGTCCGATTTTCTGATGCAATATAACCTCAAGAAGACAACTACAGTGCAAGAGAGGCAGATAATCACACTGAAAACATCACGAAAAATTTTATGCAAACAAAAGCATTTGAAAATGAGAATAAGTTCTCGAAGCAAATGAGCAACTGATGCAGTTTTTCATTATTTAAATCATGAATGGCACAGTTGCAGACTTTCCAAAATCATCGATTATGATGAACGAGATTAAGTACAAATGTATTTAAATGTAGCCGGCCGGAGTGGCCATGCGGTTCTAGGCTCTACCGTCTGGAACCGCGCGACCGCTACGGTCGCAGGTTCGAATCCTGCCTTGGGCATGGATGTGTGTGATGTCCTTAGGTTAGTTAGGTTTAAGTAGTTCTAAGTTCTAGGGGACTCATGACCACAGCAGTTGAGTCCCATAGTGCTCAGAGCCATTTGAACCATTTAACCATTTAAATGTAGACTTTCACAATAAGTCGCTATAACAATAACAAGGCATACAACAATTTGTTAACTTTCAGATGTGTGGACCACGCTGACAAATTGTCTGGTAACAAAAATAATTCTTGATTACTTACAACAAGTAAAAAAATAGAATCAGTAAAAATTACCTCATTATACCCAAGCGCCACTCACCAGCTTCTTCTCCATTTGATTTCCGACCATTCAAAAAAAAATTGTCATGCGTTATTGTGTAAAAAATACCTTTTGTAAAACATTGTATAGTGATTTTCGTGAATTCTTTACTGATGAAATAGTTTTATACGATGTATTGACGAAAACCTTAGTGGTGACCAAATGCCTCGTGTACCACGTATTTATTGCGGCCTAATTGTTCAGTCTAGTTGGTTTATAATCTGTTCCGTGGTAACACTTTGCGTTTGTCTCCAATTTATAAATATCCACGAGATACAGTATATCTATTTAACAATTTTCTATGATTGACAAAACATTGGTAAGCTAAAAAACATATTCTGCTCACTATACTACGTCGCTAATCAGTGGTTAAAGGTAATACACTTCTGTATCTTTTGGTAGCAGTTTTGTATTGCATTTTATAGCGACGAAGACTGTGGGCAAGATATCTGAAAGTCGCTGAACTGTTTCGTCTCATGGCATTTTCATGGAAATTGCAGCAAATAAAATACTGCTTCACATTGTTACATGTTACATCTTACTGTATACAACTATCTGTTAAAGATGGCGTTGGGCGTATCGCCCTCGCATTTGGATGCAATGCTGCATTTATCTCTGGCTTGAGTTACAAATTACCGAGCGATGTGGCACAGCGGCTAACATCCTGGACTCGCATTCTGGAGGACGACGGTTCAGTCCCGCTTCTGGCCATCAAGGCAACTTCTGAGGTGATTTCTTTGAAATGGAACCGCTTATTTTTCCTTCCCCATCATTTCCTAATCCTAGGTGTGCTCCATCTCTAATGATCTCAATGTCGACGGGACGTTAAACCATACTGTTCCTTGCAATCTTTCTTCCTGAGTGTCGAAGGCTCTCAAACACCACTGCATCATCTCGTATATCTGGTCAATACTCTACAACTCGTTGCCGAGTGCAACGCGTGAGAGAGAGAGAGAGAGAGAGGGAGAGAGAGAGAGAGAGAGAGAGAGAGGTGGGAGGGAGGGGGGGAGGTATAGATAGGTGATCTCACCATGGAAGAATCTGCAGGAATTATGTCAGGTGATCATGGCTGCCAAGGTCAGGCCCTGTTTGACCTGTGGCTCCTAGGTAAGGCGAATGTTCGACTTCTGATTATTGGGAGATTTTTAGGAAAGTGTACTTCATCTATAAAGCAGACAGCGCATAGAATACTAGTGCGTCACAGTCTTGAAGTAATGCTCGAGAATGCCAGATCCCCAAAAGTTCTGATGAAAGGAAGGCATCGAAGCAATGCAAAGGCTTGTTGCTGGATACATTACCGGTAGGTTCGATCAACACGAAAGTATTGAAGATGCTTCATGAACTCAAATGAAAATCCCTGGAGGCAAGACGAAGTTCTTTTCGACAGGCGCTATTGAGAAAACTTAGAGACGGGCGTTTAAGGCTGACTGCAGAAAACGTCTTTGCCTCTGAAGTACTTTTCGCGTAAGAACCGCGAAGATAAGAAAAACTGAAACACGTATGGAGGCATGTCCATGATCCTTTTTCCCTAGGTTAATTTGCAAGTGCAACAGGAAAGGAAAGGGCCAGTAGTTTACGAAGTATCCTCCGCCATGCACCTTTCGGTGGCTTGTGGAGTATGTATGTAGATATAGATGTAGATGCAGATCTATAGTGGAGAGTCAGGTGTCTTACAGCAGATGCACCGGTGTCCCATCTTGCGTTTATGACATTCACCAACCATGGACCGTGAGTGAAATTTTACCCCAATCAGGTGGAGACATAACGGAAAAGTGTACGTTTGAAATACTTTAGTACTAACTAGCGCAATATTTTATAATGAAGTTAATGACGGTTAATTTGCTGACACGATTATTCTATAATTTCAGCTATATCTGTTTTCGCTGTTACTCAGTGTTCAAAATAGGCGTAAAAATCCCATCACAATTAGTGGTTCATGTGCCTAAATCAAAATTCTCAGTTATTCGTGGTCTATCTTGAGGAGACTAGAATTCAAGAATTTTCATGTTTAACAACCGCAGTGGCTTAGTGGGTTTGAGGTTCAACCATGAAATTAATTAGTGGGAGAATTAGTTACCATCCGAACGCACGATTCCTGATGTGGTGTTGGTGACTTCAATGATAGATCAGAACACGAACTTCTGCTTTGCTGTGTGACGTCTATTCGAAATGCATTTTTAAAACTCTTGTGTAGCTCTAACATGTAGAGCCCACCAATTTGAAACCCCTCTTCGTTACTGACAAGTCTCATGTGAATTCTGCGGACACCATATTTTTTGACTGATCACCTCGTCTCCAATTTTCACTCTCGGTATCGTCGCTGGCGATCAGCGTCTTTTCTCGCTACTCTTGGAAATCCATCTGTTCGCCGAAGGCCGGCCAGCTTAATTGGCCCCTCTGCACAAATGGCGGAGTCGAGCGAATAACATCGCACGCGACACGCAATTAACGCCTCCGCCGTACCTCCTTCCCCGTTTCTTTCTTCCTTTTTCTTTTTCCCTTATTCGCGCTCCGTCTCCAACACGTGCCTGGCTCACCGTACTGTATAATTAATGAATACCTTATAGCCATTTGCAGCCACTAGCCATGTTTACAGATTGGCGACAAATTGAAAGTGCACAAAAAAAATTAAAAAAATACCCGTGAAGGCTTAAACCCACAAGTGACTGCGTCCGCGATCTGTTTTTGTGATAAACTGGAATCGAATCTCGGCCCACGCACGCTGCGCTCCCACTGTGCGCGACCCATTTCCAGCCGATTAATTACCTGACCACACAAAGAGTTTTCTCAATACTAACTGACAGAATTGGCAGCTAGCAAACCGTGCACGGTTTGATTATCGCAAGGCCGTCTGGTTGGCGCTCACTGCAGCTGCCCCCGTTCTCATTTCTCACAATAATCTCCGTTCAAAGTGGCGTCCCACACGTCAGTCCAGCGGAAAATTTTCATTAGTGCGAGACGCCAAATACGAACAACGAGGAGGTATAATACACAGGCTAGCAGGCTACCACCATTTGTGAACCAGAGCAGGAACTGGTGCACACCAGACCATTAATCGTACGTTAAAGGATGTGAGGAAAGAAAGCTTACTGAACCATTCGTACTTACAGATAGCACAACAATAGTAAACATAAAAGTTTTTCTGTAATTAGGTGGGACACCTAGAACTATATCTGCACCTACATACATGACGATTCAAAAAGAAAGATTCCAGCTGATTATTGCAGACAAACTATAAAAAAAGAGACAATTTGCGCATGTCACTGGACAGAGAAAGGTTCAAAGTTTTCACAAAGCTGCGCTGCTGCTTGTTTGTAGCTACATGGTGACTTCATCACAAGAGAAATACTTCTGTGAGCTGAAATTTGCGCGAAGTCGATACATTCAGAAAAATGTTCAAATGTGTGTGAAATCTTATGGGACTTACCTGCTAAAGTCATCAGTTCCTGAGCTTGCACAACGCTTAACCTAAATTATCCTAAGAACAAACACACACACACACTCATGCCCGAGGGACGACTTGAACCTCCGCCGGGACCAGCCGCACAGCCCATGACTGCAGCGCCTGAGACCGCTCGGCTAATCCCGCGCGGTGTCGATCCTTTCTTCAAGTGCAACGGGCATTCCGCCATAGATTCAGCGAGAAGCTTCCTCTACCCAACCAGATTTATGATAGGCATAGCCATACTTGTAGATTCTCAGTTGGTCCTTTACGACCAGGGGACATAGGCTGGTACGTTCTTTTCAATGTCAACAAACTTCAGCAACAGCCGTACACTTTAAGATATTTTATTTTATTCTGAGAGCAAGCAGTTTCGGCAATTCATTTTGCCATCTTCAGGCCCCATACGCGTTTTTCAAATCAACGAACTTATCGTATAGCACCATAAAACTGTATATCGTGGATTCCAATCGTTGTGCAGATGCAGATTCAGATTCACGATATCCAGTTTTATGGCGCTATCGTTAAGTTGGTTGATTTGAAAAAAGCGTGTGGGGACTGAAGATGGGAAAATGAATTGCCGAAACTGGTTGCTTTCAGAATAAAATAAAATATATTTAAGTGTACGGCTGTTGTTAAAGTTTATTGAAATAGAAAAGTAATTATAAGTTGGTTGCATATGCACAGGGAAGATCACTGGTCGGCCACGCGCGTCTAATGAAAATGTCGAGCGTATCAGAGGTGCGTTCACACGAAGTCTTCGGAAGTCCATAAGACGGGCAGTCCCCAGAAACATCCGAAAAAAAAGCAGTGAAGAGCGTTCTGAAATGACACCTGCATATGCCGCGCGGGATTAGCCGAAAGGTCTTAGGCGCTGCAGTCATGGACTGTGCGGCTGGTCCCGGCGGAGGTTCGGGTCCTCCCTCGGGCATGGGTGTGTGTGTTTGTCCTTAGGTTAAGTAGTGTGTGAGCTTAGGGACTGATGACCTTAGCTGTTAAGTTCCATAAATTTTCACACACACTTGAACATTTTTGACACCTGCATATGAGACCTTACAAGTTGCAGTTACTCCAACATTTGTGTCCCGGCGACCATAACAGAAGATGTGGCTTTTTGCATTTCGGTTCTCCAGGATACGGCGGAGGATACTTCTTCTGAACTACTTATCTTTTCGGACGAGTAGACGTTTCATCCACCGGACAAAGTAAACCGCCATAATATGACACTTTTGGCGTCACAAAATTCTGGCGTCGTCGCCGAGCATGAAAGAAATTACCGAAACAATGTTTTATTATGTCCTTATTGGAGGCCTGATGGACTTCGGGTGTTCACTTTTGTAATAAAATGGAACACCTACAGCCGTTATTTATTATGTGGCTACTAGTTTCGATCTTTCAGCACACAGTCTGAGTTGGTAGTTGATGGTTGGAGACAAAACATCGTTGTTACAGGTAGTCTACGAAAACCAGTTCATAGATCCACAATGAAATTTTCACTCTGCAGTGGAGTGTGCGCTGATATGAAACTTCCTGGCAGATTAAAAGTGTGTGCCCGACCGAGACTCGAACTCGGGACCTTTGCCTTTTGCTGGCAAGTGCTCTACCAACTGAGCTACCGAAGCACGACTCACGCCTGGTACTCACAGCTTTACTTCTGCCAGTATCTCGTCTCCTACCTTCCAAACTTTACAGAAGCTCTCCTGTGAACCTTGCAGAACTAGCACTCCTGAGAGAAAGGATATAGAGGAGTCATGGCTTAGCCACAGCCTGGGGGATGTTTCCAGAATGAAATTTTCACTCTGCAGCGGAGTGTGCGCTGATATGAAACTTCCTGGCAGATTAAAAGCTGTGAGTACCGGGCGTGAGTCGTGCTTCGGTAGCTCAGTTGGTAGAGCACTTGCCCGCGAAAGGCAAAGGTCGGGCACACAGTTTTAATGTGCCAGGAAGTTTCAGTTCATAGATGTTGGCCGTTGATGGAATCGTGTAAACGATTGGAGTTAACCCCCTTAGCGCCCGTTAAGGCCTGAAGATGGTGTACTGAAGCACAGAAAGTCGTAGCCACGTAATAACATCGTAACGAAGGCTGTAGGTGCTGCATTTTATTACGAAACTGAAAGTGTGTCGTGCCGTTTCTGTTCACCTTTATTTTTTGCGGAGGAAACTGTGATGGGAATGTCATACCTCGACATGCTGCAAAACTGGTTGTTTCCTCAACTTCACGAAGATTTCGATGATTTCATGTCTATGCATGACGGCGCCTAGCCTCCACACTTTCACCTTGAGGTGCGGCGTTATATGAACAACGGCTTCCCACTACGTTGGATTGGAATAAGTGAATAAGATGTCGTTCATAGCTTTCAGCACCCGCCACACACCGTCAGGTGGCTTGCGGAGTATGGATGTAAATGTAGATGTAGAAAGCACCAGACCTCACACCTACCGGTTTTCTTCTGTGGAGGTACATGAAAGACAGAATCTTTGTCTCATCTATAGCATCTGCTTTTCGAGAGCTGAGAAGTCAAATTGTCGACGCTCTCGAATCATTCAACAAGCATTTGGACGTTTCTCGAGCAACACATGGTGTTGACTGTGTGGTATAGTGTCTGTGAGAACATAGAACCTTGAAGTTTCCTCTTTCCAGTGACACACACAATGTGCTTCTATCTTTCATAGTTTCATCTGCATTCTGTTCTGTCTTTCTGAATCACCCCGTACATACTGCACAAACAACCGGCGGAAGGTACCACTCATAGTCTTTTCCTTTCCTGCTGCACTCACAAATAGGGTGAGGGAAAGTCGACTGTTTATATGCCTCTAATGGTTCAAATGGCTCTAAGCACTATGGGACTTAACATCGGAGGTCATCAGTCCCCTAGAACTTAGAACTACTTAAACCTAACTAACCTAAGGACATCGCACACATCCATGCCCGAGGCAGAATTCGAACCAGCGACCGTAGCAGCAGCGCATTTCCGGACTGAAGCGCCTAGAACCGCTCGGCCACAGCGGCTGGCTATATGCCTCTGTACGAGCCCTAATAACTCTTATGTTCGAGGTCCTCAAGCGAAATGTGCGTTGCCGGTAATAGAATCGTTCTGCAGCCTGCTTCAAACGCCTGTTCACTAAATTTTCTCAACAGTGTTTCGCGAAAAGGAGAGGTATCCGGCCACCCTCCTCTGTGACTGACACTGCCAAATCCACTAATTAACATGAAAATGCGAGATAAAGCCCAGCAGAAAGATGATTTATTGCAAACTGGAGGTAATTTTCATTCTTCTCAGTGATCATTTAGTCATAAACATAGAGCAGTTGCCGGCCTATGTGGCCGAGCGGTTCTAGGCGCTTCAGTCCGGATGCACGCGATTGCTAGGGTCGCATCTTCGACTTCTCCCTCGAGCATTGGTGTGTGTGATGTCCTTAGGTTAGTTAGGTTTAAGTAGTTCTAAGTTCTAGGGGACTGATGACCTCAGTCCCATAGTGATCAGAGCAGTTGATCACGAGGGGACGACGGTAATGATGATGATGATGATGCTGTTGATCGAATTATTTGTGCGCTCAACAGCGAGACTCTGGAAGTACGAATGTGGTTAAAATGACCATAAGTGTTAAAAATTGTGGATTAAAACGGTAAAGTAATTCTTAAAAGTACTCTTGTGAGGCACAAACACGTAAACAAATTTACACGTACGAGTTCTTAAATAGTTGTTGAAAAATTTATGGAAAGGTGCGAGGGCAATTTTCTTTTTGAACCCCTGAACTGTTGTTAAATTAAACTATAGTACAAATCTTGTGAAGTTTTGCGGAGATGTGTTGCCTAGTGTCTCTAGTATACCCATCTATAGCGTCACTTCGCACTTTTCAGTTCTCAGCGCACAGTGAGCATGTAAAGATGCCTACAAGAACAGTGTCTAGCGTCACGTGTGAAGTACCTGTGGAAAGATTTCATCTAATTTCGTGCACCCACATAACGTAACCGTGAAGCGTTCTCTTCTCCAAGGCAATTCTCGGCCGCCCACTGCAAGTACAACGAAGACGCTCCTGCAGTGTTTTCTATGGGACGTGTTTGATCACCTGCCGTACGGCCCGAACATGGCTGCCTGTGATTTCTATCTCTTCGCTCACGTGTACTGCTGACCACGAGGACAACATTTTGTCGCAGACAACGAGCTGCAGACCATCGCTCGTATTAAGAGACTATTAAGGATGGAAATGCATGGCTGTAGATAACACAAAGAGCACAGTATTTGTGTGTGTGTGTGTGTGTGTGTTTGTGCTGATATTAACCTGGTCTGGAACCGCGAGACCGCTACGGTCGCAGGTTCGAATCCTGCCTCGGGCATCGATGTGTGTGATGTCCTTATGTTAGTTAGGTTTAAGTAGTTCTAAGTTCTAGGGGACTGATGACCTCAGAAGTTGAGTCCCATAGTGCTCAGAGCCATTTGATATTAACCTGACATCTTGTTTAACTTCCACTTTCCACTGTGTAACAATGGTGTCGAAGATTGGAGAATAGTCGGTGAATGACTACACTTTTTGTTGCACTCCTTGGTTGATATTTACTGGTCATGTCTTCTCTTTCCCTGTATCTATTACAGTGTCTGTGTGCTGATACAAGTCCTTATTGCTATCAAACGTCTCGGATAGCCTTGTTTTCCCTTGTTGCTCCAAAGCTTGCTACTGATTATTCCTATCGAAGCCGTTTCATAATCTGTGAATGGGATGTCGGTCATCAGATTGTGCTCTCGTCGGTTCTCCATTAACTGCCATAAAACACCACCACAGTCCCTATAAGATGGCCCGTTTCTAAACCAGTACGACCCCGTCAGCTATTTCCTCATTGTGTTGTTAATAATTCATTGTTTTCAAAGGGAAATATCGAGTGCGTTGCAAAACAGTAGGTGACGTTTTCAGTTGTTAGACTCTGATTTACGTACTTTGGATTTTCCTTTGTGTAGGTGTTGCAAATAAGAGACGAGACATGAGCTTTGTATGCTCGCCTTAAACACTCCGGCGCGTCCTCTGACGTCACCTCCGAACTGGCAGTCTCCGTGTGCTCGTAGACTGGACTCGTAAGTCTCGGCCGCAGCCCACTCGCCACCTGAGGCTGTTGTCGGGCGCAAGGTGGACTCTGCTAACTCAGAAAGGAGAGCGGACACGTGAGTTCGCAAGCACAACCGCTTACTTGCAGTACTCGCGCTACAAGCGCAACCTTTTCGGAAGAAATTTTTCTCATCAGACTCTCAACTGGTCTACTATTCATTTATTTCACACAATCGCGATTTCGGCCTTATAACCATTCTCAAGCGCAATTTGAAACGTCACAAAAAGTCGAACCTACTTCTAACATTCTGCTTGGTGTCTGTTTGTTCTAAGTCGTGTCTCCCTACCACTTTCCCGCAACGACGCTCTGAGCGTGTTTTTTTAGGGAATTGACTAGTTTGAACCTGGGACCTGTTGCTGGTAAGGAGACGCCAGACCACGCAGGACATGTAAAATTCAAAAGAGTTCAGTGAAACTAGCGATGATATAATCAAATACTTAATGATTTCAGCGTCAGCTCCACTGCACTCCCTGTAAAAGAATCTTAATACTAACTAAATTTAGTGGAAGGGGCTCAAGACTCTCCTATTTCTAGTTAGCTGGTAAAATAACGTCGAAAAAGCAGTTAAGTTTACCACTGAAAATTTTATTCTACTCACAAAACATTGTTTATAAATTGCACTATTGATAAAAGGAAATATTTTAATACGGGATAATAAAAACCAACTGCGTTCAACAAAAATGTGAACGAATATTCCCTGAATGGGTTTCCAAGTTCTACAATGTATCGAAGGATGACCTATGCCATATCACATCTATAATCTAGGTTTAAATTAAGTTTCACAAAAGAGAAAACTATCAAAATGGTCTACAGGGACCCTCAATTATCTTTAATTGCTTATCTAACTTGTCGTAAATTACAGTGGTTGATGTGGCTTCTCAATAATTATATAACAGAAAAATCATCGCATTTCAGATTTTAACTTCTAGTAGCAAATGTGAATTCCACGAAGTTTAATTGACGATCGACACTAGTATTACGTAAAAAGGGGATGTAACAGATGAGACTTCAGCAGTTCTGAGTGAAGCCTTATGGCAGCACCTCGTGCGTTTATTACCTTGTCGGTGTTTCGGCAGCGCCAGGGGGCGGCGGGCGGCGCAGCTCCACGCACCTCGCCGTCTCGGAAGCAACTCTCTCCTAACTTCTGCTTACTACAATTTACCGAAGTTGGTTTAAAAAAGGGAAATCTGGCTGTGTTTTCAACTGACCAATCAGGGTATCAATGTTAACCTTAAGCTCCGCTACAAAAATTCTGTCTATCCAATGGGAAACGTTATACTTTTCGTGGTGGGGCAATGTTTTTAACGTTTGCAACGTAACAGAGACGCGTATAGTCTCACGCTAAAACTTTCAGCTGGTGTGGTCCTTTTAGTGTTATCGTAAGATCTATACTGTTTTTCTGGAAGGCTCTAGCTTTTAACATGGGCTGGGGGTTGGTCCTGGCGGTCGGCTGGCGACGTGGGTGTCCGTCCCTTATCGTACGGCCTCCTAGCCTACACGACTCTGCTCTCGGCTTCTATTCTCGTTTCTTCCCTCGGAACTGCGTCTGTTTCACAGTGGGAAGGTGTGACATGCATTTAGGCGTTCTTGTGTTAGTCTGTGGTATTCCATTTGCTCACTCGTTGATCGTATTACTTTGGTTAATTTAATGTCAGGATTTATTAGGAGCTATGTGATATACTGCCGGATTTGCTCTCATGTCAGGCTTGTCATGGATTTGCCTGACACCTTACACACTGGGCATGACGTTTATTATATACCGCTGTAATGACTAATCAGTTAGCAGCGAATATAGTTGTTCTGCAAGGTTCGCAGGAGAGCTTCTGTAAAGTTTGGAAGGTAGGAGACGAGATACTGGCAGAAGTAAATCTCTGAGGACGGGGAGTGAGTAGTGCTTCGGTACGTCAAGGGACGATCATCGAAGAACTAGTACCAACATCGCATCTTCCTCCAGTCAGTGTCGGCCATATATCGCCCCCTTAACGTATGTGAGCACGTTCAAAGTGGAACACAGTTACGTTGGAGAGCGTTTATCGACGATCCGACAGCCGACATCGAAGGACGTGTATCATCTGCTTCTTCGACAGATCGCCCGGAATAGGGTGGAACGGAAACCTCCAGCCGTTAATTGGCACGTGGTGTGTCACACGGTACACCTTCCTACAACAGTCCGATCAACATGGTACTTTGTAGTGCACCGAAAATACCCTACGAATAATAAAAAGTACGCAATACATTTGGCAGATTCGCCCATGTGTCATCAATGCGACGTGCTGGATACGGACGACCATCGGCTGGTCTGCGGCGAGGCATTGGCTGTCTGGACTCTCGCTAGAAAAAAAATGCTTCAAATGGCTCTGAGCACTATGAGACTTAACATCTTAGGCCATCAGTCCCCTAGAACTTAGAACTACTTAAACCTAACTAGCCTAAGGACATCACACACATCCATGCCCGAGGCAGGGTTCGAACCTGCGACCGTAGCAGTCCCACGGTTCCAAACTGCAGCGCCTAGAACCGCACGTCCACCACGGCCGGCTCTCGCAAGAAAGATAATAGCGTTCATGCAGCCCACTTTATATACAGCAGTCTCTTCTCGCATAGTATTTTTTCCAGAGGAAACGTATTTTCCGCGTCATAAGACGAACGCAGTGGCGTGGATCACAGGTATGACGGTCCATTACATCTATAGACACACACGTCTGAATGTACTGGATTACTGGCAATACTTGCAAGATGGACACACGAAACTGTTACGACTACAAAAGTACAAGGATTGGTATGCCAATTTCCTAGAAACGGTTTTTGCGGACCCGCCATATACTTGGTGCGTGCCCGGTGCGCAAAGATGAGCGGCGGTGCTGTTATTGTGAAACCGACCAAGTAAAGTGATCAGCTAAGAACACTATGCGAGTATGCGACCTAGGAAAAACTAACGCTTGCACAGTTAGCGATGGGATGTGCTTAAAATTTTGTTTTCATTCTATAAATACTTTTCTTTAGGGTACCGGAGGTGGCCCCACTCTGACTTTGTTGTTATTTCACGCTGCATGGTAGGACGGCAGCGAGGCTCGATCCAGGACAGTTATAATGTGTAAGGACGTACTATGTTTATTTTGTGAATAGTAAAGGTTTCTGCTTCTCCTACCTTCCTTAAAAAATAAAATATATAAAAAATAACAAAATAAAATAAAAAATAAAAAACCTCAATTAAAAAAGGTAACGTGCTTGCCTGTCAGGTTCACGCTGCCGTTGTTCGCCTTTCTAGACTCGCTGAAAGCTAGATTTTTAATTCTTTCGTAGCAGAGCTACAAGCAGGCAAATACAAACTCAATATGGGAATCGTAAGACAACGCTCGAGGAAAATTCGCCTTGCTACTTTTAGTAATCCTTAGTGTAGAAGTGAAAACCTTACAGTACTGCGAAATTCATAATGCCACTTTTGTTTTCTGCCGACGTATTTTTTGTTGTTGTGAATACGTAATTTTATCTATGAACTGCCACATTTTCATACTACTTGCGAATGATACAGGAAATGAAGTAAATATAAGAAAATATGTAAAAAATAATTTTAAAAAAGTTGGTAAAGGACTTGCCCGCTAAGGTCCCGAGTTCGAGTCTCGGTCCGGCATACAGTTTCAATCTGCCAGGAAGTTTCATATCAGAGCACACTCCGCTGCAGAGTGAAAATCTCATTCTGGAAATATTGTTCTGTTTATTTATACATCTATTCGGGTGGATATACATGTGTGCACAAGGTGATTCAGCTGTCCCTACCGATGGCTGTCACGCAACCTACAACAGCTTCAAAAAACACGCCTGCGATTTTCATATTCCCTTGTTCAGTACGTGAAACTATCAGTCCTACAGAATGGGGCAGCACGTCCGCAGAAAACCACCGTTGTGGAATGGTGAGCCACGTTCCATGTTTGTCGCGATTCGACAAAGACGCGGTGGCTGTGAGAGAGGTTGCACCAACTTACGTGGGATACACTTGAGCACCCGTTCTACAGTCCTGATCTTCCCCGCGCAATTATCACGTCGTCGGTCACTTAAAAAGGGCTACGAAGGGTCGACCACTGCTGCCGAACGAGGATGTGTAGCAGGCAGTTACGGACTTCTTCACGCAGCAGGAGACAGTGTTTACCAAACGGGTACCTTGAACTTCGTGCGTCAATGGGTTGTTTACGTCAGTGCTCACGGCGATTTAACGTGATTGCCGTACCGATTGCGGAGCCAATGGCCTTCGAACGGAAACTTTCTGATAGCCCCTTATACGTATTCCTTTTGCATATTCAAATCATACTCAATCTTGGCAGATGCTCGTAACTTCCATGTCTCTGCTGACTGCCAGCGCTTGACCTTGGAGCGTCGTCCTTCGGGTATCGCTGGTAAACGACTGAACTGAGAGCGGGCCCACGCTCCTCGCCATTAAAGCCGTCGCCATACGAGTTCGTTAACGATGACGTGGCGCTCTACGAGTTTCGTGACGTCGCTTCCTGGTACTCCACGTTGAGGCGCCTTTTCGTCACGTGAAGCACAAACTAAGTTCTGCGATGTGTATTGTGTTTCATTTACACGTCTAGTTCCGTAGGACCAAATTGAGAAACAAACCTCGAAGGTCATGGAACGTGCCCGCAGCTCGTGGTCGTGCGGTGGCGTTCTCGCTTCCCACGCCCGGGTTCCCGGGTTCGATTGCCGGCGGTGTCAGGGATTTTCTCTGCCTCGTGGTGACTGGATGTTGTGTGATGTCCTTAGGTTAGTTAGGTTTAAGAAGTTCTAAGTTCTAGGGGACTGATGACCATAGATCTTAAGTCCCATAGTGCTCAGAGCCATTTTCATGGAACGTGTCATTACATAAAATTACATTGTAAAAGTAATAACAGATAAAATAAAATGTTTATGAACCCAAAAAGAGTCAAGGCATAAGTTCAAGTAAACGCGATCAACAATATAACATAGCAATCAGCTTAACTTTTGCAGAAACTCCTCGACAGAATAGGAGTGACCCAGGAGGAAACTTTTCAGTTCCGGTAACGTGCCACGTAAAGCAATAGGAAGCCCAATAACAAGAACCAATAGGAAGCAAGAACTCTCCCAGCGTCACCAGCATAAACCAAGCGCCATACTACAATTGTCGTGTCCAGTAGAAGCCCATATTTTATATTATGCATCACACCCTGTATATACAGGGTGTTTCAAAAATGACCGGTATATTTGAAACAGCAATACAAACTAAACGAGCAGCGATAGAAATACACCGTTTGTTGCTATATGCTTGGGACAACAGTACATTTTCAGGCAGACAAACTTTCGAAATTACAGTAGTTACAATTGTCAACAACAGATGGCGCTGCGGTCTGGGAAACTCTATAGTACGATATTTTCCACATATTCACCATGCGTAGCAATAATATGGCGTAGTCTCTGAATGAAATTACCCGAAACCTTTGACAACGTGTCTGGCGGAATGGCTTCACATGCAGATGAGATGTACTGCATCAGCTGTTCAATTGTTTCTGGATTCTGGCGGTACACCTGGCCTTTCAAGTGTCCCCACAGAAAGAAGTCACAGGGTTCATGTCTGCCGAATAGGGAGGCCGATCCACGCCGCCTCCTGTATGTTTCGGATAGCCTGAGGCAATCACACGATCATCGAAATATTCATTCAGGAAATTAAAGACGTCGGGTGTGCGATGTGGCCGGGCATAAACCACGAGGTGTTCGCAGTGTCGTCTAAGGCAGTTTGTACCACCACAAATTCACGAAGAATGTCCAGATAGCGTGATGCAGTAATCGTTTCGGATCTGAAAAATTGGCCAATGATTCCTTTGGAAGAAATGGCGGCCCAGACCAGTACTTTTTGAGGATGCAGGGACGATGGGACTGCAACATAGGGCTTTTCGGTTCCCCATATGCGCCAGTTCTGTTTATTGACGAAGCCGTCCAGGTAAAAATAAGCTTCGTCAGTAAACCAAATGCTGCCCACATGCATATCGCCGTCACCAATCCTGTGGACTATATCGTTAGCGAATATCTCTCGTGCAGCAATGGTAGCGGCGCTGAGGGGTAGCCGCGTTTGAATTTTGTATGGATAGAGGTGTAAACTCTGGCGCATGAGACGATACGTGGACGTTGGCGTCATTTGGACCGCAGCTGCAACACGGCGAACGGATACCGGAGGCCGCTGTTGGATCACCTGCTGCGCTAGCTGCGCGTTGCCCTCTGTGGTTGCCGTACGCGGTCGCCCTACCTTTCCAGCACCTTCATCCGTCGCGTTCCCAGTCCGTTGAAATTTTTCAAAGAGATCCTTTATTGTATCGCTTTTCGGTCCTTAGGTTACATTAAACATCCGTTGAAAACTTCGTCTTGTTGCAACAACACTGTGTTCTAGGCGGTGGAATTCCAACACCAGAAAAATCCTGTTTTCTAAGGAATAAACCATGTTGTCTACAGCACACTTGGACGTTGTGAACAACACACGCTTACAGCAGCAAGACGACGTACAGAATGGTGCACCCACAGACTGCGTTGTCTTCTATATCTTTCAGATCACTTGCAGTGCCATCTGTTGTTCAAAATTGTAACTACTGTAATTTCGAAAGTTTGTCCGCCTGAAAATGTACTGTTGTCCCAAGCACATTGCAACAAACGGTGTATTTCTATCGCTGCTCGTTCAGTTTTTATTGCCGTTTCAAATATACCGGTCATTTTTGAAACACCCTGTGTGTACTGTTTCTAAGCACCAGCACACTCGAGAACGAATCGTAACTGGTACGATTTGTTGTAATACGATAACGAAAACGTCATATTGGTGGTAAAATAAGTTTTGTGTTTAGTTATTAGTAGACCTGTTGTACCTTTTAAGTGTTCTGCCAATAAATCTCAGTCTTTTGTTGGCTCTACTGAGAACACTACCTATGTGATCGCTCCCAATTAGGGTATTTGTAATTGTAATCCCTATTTAGTTGAATTTACAGCCTTCAGATTTCTGCGACTTATCGCGTAATCAAAACTTGGCGGATTTCTTTTATTACTCAAGTGATTAACTTCACACTTTTCTTTATTCAGGGTCAACTGCCACTTTTCGCACTATATAGTTATCTTACCTAAATCATTTTGCAATTCGTTTTGGTCATCTGATGACTTTGATGATGATGATGATGATGATGATGATGATGATGATGATGAGGTCCCATACTCCGAGGAGCGTAGGGGACGATGCGGGAGACCCGCACCGTACTAGGTAAGGTCCTAGCGGAGGTGGTTTACCATTGCCTTCTTCCGACCGTAATGGGGATGAATGATGACAACACAACAACACCCAGTCATCTCGAGGCAGGAAGAATCCCTGACCCCGCAGGGAAACGAACCCGGGACCCCGTGCGCGGGAAGCGAGAACGGTACCGCAAGACCACGAGCCGCGGACAATTTTACAACACGGTAAATGACAGCCTCACCGGCAAGGAATCTAAGACGACTACTGATATTGTCTCCTATGTCTTTAATCAGGAACAATAGAGGGCCTATAACACTCCCTTGGGGAACGCCGGATATTATTTCTGTTTTACTCGATGACATTTTGTCTATTACTACGAACTGTGACCTGCCCGACAGGAAATCACGAATCCAGTCGCACAACTGAGGCGATATTGCGTAGGCACGCAGTTTGATTAGAAGACGCTTCTGAGGAACGGTGTCGAAAGCCTTCTGGAAATCTAAAAATATGGAATCAATTTGAGATCTCCTGTCGATAGCACTCATTACTTCGCGAGTATAAAGAGCTCTTATTACCTCGTGTTACCTGACGACCTGAGACTCCAGTGACGCAGTGTGGACGGGCCAGTGACCGTCCTTTGGTGGCCGCCCGGCGACCTCAGCGCGGCCGAGCCCTGCTGGAAGACTTCCAGCCAGAAGCGACGCTGGAGAGGGGGGGCAATGTCCGCCAACGCGACCGCCTCCTCTATGCCTCCCGCCTCGCTTCTCCAGCTAAATTACCCGCGACTGATTCGGCTCTACCGGTATTACACGCGCTGTCTCCCCGCCCCTCACACACACACACACCACACACACACACACACACACACGCAACCTTCAGCCTTGCAAAACCGGTACCGTACTCGCTTTCTTTATCCGCTACGTGCACTCCGTATCGCATCGCCCATGTTAACTTTGCCGCGTCTGACAGGAGCCGTTTTTACTTATTACGTTATGTGGAAACAGGGATACGAGAAGTCCTACAGTGATTAACACATACCGATCATCGACTCGGAACAGTCTCTAATGAACCCGTTGGCGATGGGACGTTAAGTGCTGATCTTACTTCGTCCACTTCTTCTTTTTCTTCTAGTTCGTGGCCGAGCGGTTCTAGGCGCTTCAGTCTGGAACCGCGAGACCGCTACAGTCGCAGGTTCAAATCCTGCTTCGGGCATGGGTGTGTGTGATGTTCTTAGGTTAGTTAGGTTTAAGCAGTTCTAAGCCTTAGCCGACTGATGACCTGAGACGTTAAGTCCCATAGTGCTCAGAGCCATTTGAACCATCTTCTTGTTCTCCCTCAACCACTACACCAGTTGGTCCGTTGCGATTCCTTGATCTTCCATTGAGTGTGCCATTATTCCTCCCTCTTTTACTGATGTATGTAGCAGTTCTTTGGAATACGTTCATCATCCACACTTTCCATTCTTTTCCGTATTCCTTAAAACGTTTCATTAAAGTTGTAAATTCCTACATTCTTCAGAACGGTTTCACTTTTTAATCCATCTCTTCTTGTTACTCGCTGCACTCGCTTCCAGAGTTCATAGTCCTGTTTTCACTTCTGTACAGAGCACAGAGAACTGCCACTTAGTCATGAAATTTTAGCAACTCGCAATTTCCCCCTGAGCGTTCTTTTGATGGCGTCGCACAAGACGTTGAATCGCTCGGTCGTTTTTTCAGTATCGACTTCGCCGACATGCGGTATGCCAGAGCCCAAAAATCTGAAGATCTTAACTTCAAATGTTCAAGTCTGTGTGAATTCCTAAGGAACCAAACTGCTGAGGTCATCGGTCACTAGACTTACACACTATTTGTACTAACTGATGTTGAGAACAACACACACACCCATGCCCGAGGGAGGACTCGAACCTCCGGCGGGAGGGGCCGCGCAGTCCGTGACATGGCGTCTCAAACCGCGCGACCACTCGATCTTACCTTGTTCAATGTTTTGTTTCCTAATGTTACTTTACTTCTTAAAGGTTGTGGACCTTGGAGTGCCATGAACTTGGTTTTATTTCTCGCTTTTAATTATGTTTTTTGCTGTTTTATGCAGTGCTCTCTGTAATTTACCTTCGTTACCCGCATTTAGCATCTGGTTGTCAGCAAACATAGCAGTGTTGATAAAATTTCTTGATCTCCCTCTAGGATTTTTACTCCGCACGCTCCCCTCCGGTACTAAACTGCTGATCCCTTGATTCCTCAGAACGTGTCCTACCAACCGATCCCTTCTTCTAGTCAGGTTGTGCCACCTCCTCATTAGTTACGTGATCTGCCTATCTAATCTTCAGCATTCTTCTGTAGCATCACATTTCAAAAGCTTCTACTCTCTTCTTCTCTAAACTATTTATCGTCCGTGTTTCACTAACATGTATGGCTACACCCCATACAAATACTTTCAGAAAAGACTTCCTAACACTTAAACCTATAATCGAAGTTAACAAGTTTCTCTTCTTCAGAAACGCTTTTATTGGCATTGCCAGTCTACATTTTACACTACTGGCCATTAAAATTGCTACACCACGAAGATGACGGGCTGCAGACGCGAAATTTAATCGACAGGAAGAAGATACTGTGATATGCAAATGATTAGCTTTTCAGAGCATTCACACAACGTTGGCGCCGGTGGCGACACCTACAACGTGCTGACATGAGGAAAGTTTCCAACCTATTTCTCATACATAAACAGGAATTGACCGGCGTTGCCTGGTGAAACGTTGTTGTGATGCCTCGTGTAAGGAGGAGAAATGCGTACTATCCCGTTTCCGACGGATTGTAGCCTACCGCGATTGCGGTTTATCGTATCGCGACATTGCTACTCGCATTGGTTGAGATCCAATGACTGTTAGCAGAATATGGAATCGGTGGGTTCAGGAGGGTAATACGGAACGCCATGCTGGATCCCAACGGCCTCGTATCACTAGCAGTTGAGATGACAGGCATCTTATTCGCACGGCTGTAACGGATCGTGCAGCCACGTCTCGATCCCTGAGTCAACAGACGGGGACTTTTGTAAGAGTACAAACATCTGCACGAACAGTTCGACAACGTTTGCAGCAGCATGGACTATGCACGACCGCATGTTGCAGGTCCTGTACGGGCCTTTCTGGATACAGAAAACGTTCGACTGCTGCCCTGGTCAGCACATTCTCCAGATCTCTCACCAATTGAAATCTTCTGGTCAAAGGTGGCCGAGCAACTGGCTTGTCACGCTACGCCAGTCACTACTCTTGATGAACTGTGGTATCGTGTTAAAGCTGCATGGGCAGCTGTACCTGTACACGCCGTCTAAGCTCTGTTTGACTCAATGCCGAGGCGTATCAAGGCCGTTATTGCGGCCAGAGGTGGTTGTGGTGGGTACTGATTTGTCAGGATCTATGCACCCAAATTGCGTGAAAATGTAATCACATGTCAGTTGTAGTATAATATATTTGTCCAATGAATACCCGTTTATGATCTGCATGTCTTCTTGGTGTGGCAATATTAATGGCCAGTAGTGTATATCGTCTCTACTTCGGTTATGGACTTCTGTATATGCTTCGGATGACCTCGATCATATGAAGCGGTGTGCCTCTTTTCTCCATTAGATTCCATCGTTTTTCTCTGTGAAGGTTATTAAAAGCTTTACCATAGTCTATGAAAGAGTATGTAGGTTTTAAACTGTATTCATTTACCTAATGGTGTTTAGTGGAGGGTACTTCTAGTACCGCTGTGTTCCCTCTCCTCTCCCGGCTCCCGGTCCTTCGCCTCTCATCCAGGAGCTGTATTTTTTTTTTTTTTTTCGGCGTGGGCTTTATTGGAGGAAGTAATATGTTGCCCAATTCTCCTGTCATAAACGTTCTCGGAATTTTAACAGTAAATCTCCTCGTGATAGGCATCGCATTCCTTGTAACGTCTGCCACAGTCATTTGTGAGCATTTTCGCAACTCTCTCGGCCCGACTAAACGGTGCTGTAACAGAACGCTCGCCGATAATTCTTCTCAATCTCTTCAATTAATCCAAACTCGTAAAATTTCCAAATTAATGTGCAATACGTCATAATCTGTCGAAGAAGTAAGCCATTTCTTTCGTCGATGTACTGCATTTCCTTTAAAATTCTTCGATGAATCTCAGTCTGGCGTCTGCTTTCGCTACAATTAGTTTTACGTTGACATTCAACTCATCGTTACTCTGAACGGTTACAGCCAGCTGCTTTACGTTCGTTACTGTTGGTTCCAGCGATCTGTCGCCGATAGCGTAATCGAAGAGTAACGGGTGTTTCCGCATATTTACGCTGAGTACCTCAGATTAATTGACGTTCAGCGTGAGCTACCAGTGCCTGCAGTAATTATAGGCAATCCGCGGCGCTTCACGCAATTTGCTGCAGTCTTCCAGCATCTTATAGCCAACCGCAACATATGCGAATGGCCTTATGGAGCTACTGACATTATTCACAAGCTTTATGTGTGTTGTAAACAGTAACGGTCCATCCACGCTTATTTCAAGTACTCCTTAAATTACCCCTACATTCGCCGATTTTGTTCCGTCAAGAAGGGCGTGTCGAGTTCCATATGCAAGGAAGTGCTGAAACCAAGGCGTCACAAATCTTTCCCAATACTCTACTGAAACTTAGTATTTTGTTTACTAATCGGCGCTGCGTAACAGTATAAAATGCCTTCCGGAAGACAAGCTTCAAAAAATGGCTCTGAGCACTATCTTAGGTCATCAGTCCCCTAGAACATAGAACCACTTAAACCTAACTAACCTAAGGACATCACACACATCCATGCCCGAGGCAGGATTCGAACCTGCGACCGTAGCAGTCGCGCGGCTCCGGACTGAGCGCCTAGAACCGCGAGACCACCGCGGCCGGCTGGGAAGACAAGGAACACGGCATTATTCTGGGCGCCGACCCTTATAGAGCCCAGGACCTCAGGGACGAACAGAGAGAACATTTCTTCTAAGTGACGATGGGTCGAGAGCCGTACAGTATACGCAGTACATTAGAGAGAAATGGGAAATAAACACATTTGTTAGCGTGACACAAAAACACAGTTTTGAAACAAATGGTAACCTACTTACGAAGAAAAAATACTAGCGTATTAGAGTGGGCAATTGAAAGTGAATATGGCGGTTACAGAAAGCTTTAACTATTTATGCATAGCGATGCATCGATAAAAATTACAGCCGAGAGCGGTCTAAGGCGCTATAGTCATGGCTGTGCTGCTGGTCCCGGCGAAGGTTCGAGTCCTCCCTCGGGCATGGGTGTGTGTGTTTGTCCTTAGAATAATTCAGGTTAAGTAGTGTGTAAGCTTAGGGACTGATGACCTTAGCAGTTAAGTCCCATTAGATTTCACACACATTTGAACATTCATTTGATAAAAATTACAGAGAATTTGAAGGAAAGTTTAAAACATCGATGGTTGCGCAACCGCTATGAATCGGAATGCTGCAGCAATGCTGGAACCCGTGAAGATAGAAGTATTTGCAGCAAGTCTCATTTTTAGCAGTGAGACAACTTTCCTCGTAAGTGACACGGTCAACAGGCACAACATTCAAACATGGGGTAGATGGCAAATGGTTCAAATGGCTCTGAGCACTATGGGACTTAACATCTGAGGTCATCAGTCCCCTAGAACTTAGAACTACTTAAACCGAACTACCCTAAGGACATCACACACATCCATGCCCGAGGCAGGATTCGAACCTGTGGTGTCACCGCCAGACACCACACTTGCTAGGTGGGAGCCTTTAAATCGGCCGCGGTCCGTTAGTATACGTCGGACCCGCGTGTCGCCACTATCAGTAATTGCAGATGGAGCGCCGCCACACGGCAGGTCAAGGGAGACTTCCTAGCACTCGCCCCAGTTGTACAGCCGACTTTGCTAGCGATGGTTCACTGACTTCTACGCTCTCATTTGCCGAGACGATAGCATAGCCTTCAGCTACGTTATTTGCTACGACCTAGCAAGGCGCCATATTCCGTTACCATTGATATTGTGAATCATGTACCATAAAGAGCGACGTTCGTCATTAATGGATTAAAGTTAAGTATGCCAACAGCTACGTCCGTTTTTCTCACTTCTAAGTCCTTTGTCATGTTCCAGACCTCACGCCAGCCTGAGTGAGCTGAGACGCGTGCATTTCGGCCTCCTTTACTACACGGTTTGCTCTCCTGCCAACCACAACAGAACCTGCGACCGTAGCAGTCGCGCGGCTCCAGACTGAAGCGGCTAGAACCTCTCGGCCACTTCTTATATAACGGAACATCAGTGTGACTCACCGGAAGTAAGGCCGCAGTGGTGACACCAGTTCCCGTCAGATCGCCGAAGTTAGCTGCTGTTGGACTTGGCTAGCACATGGATGGGTGACCATCCAGGTCTGCTGAGCGCTTTGGCAAGCAGGGTGTACTCAACTGCTTGACTGAGAAGTACCGACTCCTCCGTCCATATCGGCATCCAGTTATGTCTATCGTCTGAGGATGACACGGCGGTCGGTCGGCGCTGTTAGGCCTTCCGATAGAGTTTTAGTTTAATGTCTCACTAAAAACTAATGTTCTCCGAGCGATGTAAGCACTAAAACTCTACGGCCCATTTCTCATCGTCGAGTTAAAAGTTTCAACAAACTTCTGCTGGCACATGACTGAAAAATGACTTCTGCCACCGTTTGATACCGATTATGTCTTTGTGCAAGATGGAACACGCTACATTTCTTGTATGGAAGTTCGTACATTCTTAAAGCAACAACTTGCGAATGGCTGTACCAGTTGGACTGTACTTGATGACGCTGTGTTCTGCTCATAGCCGCCTTGATTTCGGACCTGATTTCTCTTTATGATGTTAAATAAAAAAAAGAAAAGAATTCCAGAAATCAAAGTGCACATATCAGTCGTACTTGGGTCGGTGACGCCGCATACGCGATTTGATCAAAAATATCCGGACACCTATTAGGCTAATGGATATTAATATGGGGTTTGACCGCCCTTCGCCTTTATGTCTGTTTGAGCTCTGCTAGGGACACTCAATGAGCTGTTTGAATGTTTAAGGAGGAATGACAGCCGAAACCAGAGAAGGTGGTGCCGTTGGGCGTTGGTATGTACCAAATCCACCAATTACAATAGGTCATTATTTTCATGATGGCAGCGACAACAGCAACAGTTACAAAATTGTCTCGAATAAAAAACAGCCCACAGTTGCACTAAATTATGAATATTTTAAACCTTCATTATGGTTTCTGCTATAACAATATAGCCTTCTTCAGAAGTCATACTCACTAATAAATGAAAAATGTCTTACCCCAGCCGCTGCGTCAAAACTAATAAAATAACTTCAACAGACATTAAAGCCTGTTTCGAGCATAAGTAAAATTACGTATGCACCGCATATCATCTGCCACTACCTCTGTTATCAACAGTGGCGAAATATTCCACGGCCCCTGTCCATTAATACATGGGGTGTGCATTGTCTTGGTTTAGGTGTGGTCGCTGTTCGCGTCACATTCGCATCACCAACACTGGACTCGGACTGCTTCAGACAGGATTCAAACGCCCCTGATGCATTTGTCACTTACGTCACATCGAATAACTAGTCCACTCAATTCTCCTGAGCTCCCCATTCTGTTGTTACTGCTTTTCTACTGACAATACACTTCCTCTCCCCCTCTCCTCTGCCAAGCCTGCTTTTATACTGGGGGGAGGGGGGGGGGGGGGCGGTCCGCCTCTCGTGACATTTAGCAGTCAATTCCGCGTTACATAGGGCTGTCCATACACTTTCAAAGGAAACTCCCCATCGCATCCTCCTCAGATTCAGTGGTAAGATGCCCCAGTGGATAGCCCGTTAAAAACCGAGCACAGATCAAGTATCAAAACAGGAATAAGGTACGCTATGTGATCAAAAGTACCCGGACACCTGCTGAAAATTACTTCCAAGTTCGTGGCCCTTTCCATCGGTAATGCTGGAATTCAGTATGGTGTTGGCCCATCATGAGCCTCGATGACAGCTTCCACTCTCGCACGCATACGTTGAATCAGGTACTGCAAGGTTTCTTGCAGATTGGCAGCCCATTCTTCACGGAGTGTTGCACAGAGGAGAGGTAGCAACGTCGCTCGGTGAGGTCTGGTACGAAGTCGGCGTTCCAAAACATCCCAAAAGTGTTCTATAGGATTCAGGTCAGGACTCTGTGCCGGCCAGTTCATTACAGGGACGTTATTGTCGTTGTTGTGTACATAGTTCCGCGTGGTCAGCGCGTACACAACTTTCCCACTAGAGCGCGCCCCGCTAAGCACAACAGCGCAGGCGCAGCGCTCGACCGTCTCCGCACTATGAGATGGCGCTGCCATAGAGACGGACCAAATTCTGCTTCCGCCGATCCGCGTGTTAACATGTAACGCAGCCAATGAGATTGCTGCTAACGTAGAACCTTTTCTCCTCGCGGATCACCCTCGCGCAGTGATACCTGAACGCGCGAGGTATTATAACGAGTGTACAGACCTCCAATTAGCCAGTCTGCATTAGTCTGCACTTGCCTGCACCGGTCTACATTTGTCTGTACCAGTCTATTAGTCAAGTTTCAGTCTGTGCCTAATAAGATTACCATATTCCTGTACATAGCCATGAAGATAAATAAATAGACACTTTGTCAAGTATCAGAGATATGTGAGAATAAGATTAACGTACCAAGACCAAAGGAACTTCAGATTGTCAATTGTAAATAGCATCCAGGATCAAGTTAAGTAAGGTTTATAATTTTTATTATTTTAATAAATGTGTGTGAAAATTAATCAAGTTCTGTTTAAAGTTGTTCACCGTGAATCTGCTACACTAAGCGTGCAAGTAGCATTTCTATCGTCTGACATAACGGCAGAAGATAAACACGCCACAATAATACCACACGACATATTGCTGACACTCGCCTACTTCGATAGAGCGACAAGTCAAACAATCTGAGGGTGTGTGTACCGAAGGTCTTACAGTACGCAAACCACAGTCGTGTAACCACTCCGCCACAGGTCGTGAATTATGAACAGGTGCTCGATCGCGTTGAAAGATGCAGTCACCATCCCCGAATTGCTCTTCAACAGTGGGAACCAAGAAGATGCTTAAAACATCCACGTAGACCTGTGCTGTGACAGTGCTACGCAAAACAACAATGGGTGCAAGCCCCCTCCATGAAAAACACGAGAACGCCATAACACCACCGCCTCCGAATTTTACTGTTGGCACACATACGCTGGCAGATGAAGTTCACTGGGCGCTCGCCTTACCGACACCCTGCCATCGGATCGCCGCATTGTGTACCGTGATTCGTCACTCCACACAACGTTTTTCCACTTTTCAATCATCCAATGTTTACGCTTCTTACACACCAGGAGAGGCGTCGTTGGCATTTACCGGCGTGACGTGTGGCTTATGACCAGCCTCTCGACCATCAAATACAAGTTTTCTCACCTGTCATAGTGCTTGCAGTGCATCCTGATGCAGTTTGGAATTCCTGTGTGATGGTCTGGATAGATGTCTGCCTATTACACATTACGACCCTCTTCAACTGTCGGCGGTGTCTGTTACTCAACAGACGAGGTCGGCCTGTACGCTTTTGTGCTGTACGTGTCCCTTCACGTTTCCACTTCCGTATCACATCGGAAACAGTGGACCTCGGGATGTTGAGGAGTGTGTAAATCTCGCGTACAGACGTATGACACAAGTGACACCCAATCACTGACCACGTTCGAGGTCCGTGAACGGAGCGCGCCATTCTGCTCTCTCACGATGTCTACTGAGGTCGCTGATATGAAGTGTTTGGCAGAGGGTGGAAGCACAATGCACCTGATATGAGAAACGTGTGTTTTTGGGGTACTTTTGATCCCCTAGTGTATACTGAACTGACAAAAAAAAAAGACAGTGAACGGTCCAAGAACAAGAAGGGCAATGTAGAGCATCTGCATAGAAAAGTTGTGTCGTGCGTCGCGGTTAAGTGGTTTCGGTGTTGGACTGCCAAGCAGGCGAAACGTATTCAAACCTCCTGTTTTGGTTGGCAGGAGAGCCAACACAAGCTTACTAAAGGAGGCCATGATGCACGCGTTTTAGCTCACGCAGGCTGGCGTGAGGTCTGGAACATGACAAGGGAATTAGAATTGAGAAAAACGGACGTAGCTGGTGGAATACTTAACTTTAATCCATTAATGACGAACGTCGCTCTTGATGGTACATGATTTACAATATCAGTAGAAACTGATCATGGCGCCTTGCTAGGTCGTAGCAAATAACGTAGCTGAAGGCTATGCTAACTATCGTCTCGGCAAATGAGAGCGTAATTTGTCAGTGAACCATCGCTAGCAAAGTCGGCTGTCCAACTGGGGCGAGTGCTAGGAAGTCTCTCTAGACCTGCCGTGTGGCGGCGCTCGGTCTGCAATCGATGATAGTGGAGACACGCGGGTCCGACGTATACTACCGGACCGCGGCCGATTTAAAGGCTACCACCTAGCAAGTGTTGTGTCTGGCGGTGACACCACACCTCCCTCATGCCGTTTTTCCTTTTTTTCCCTTCACTCTTCGCTTTATTCAAATTTGTGTCTGTGTCATGGCGTAACGTCCGTTTGCAACAGCGAGGTGTAAGATAGGGACCTCTATAATGACAGTTGATTCTCCGCAACTACTCTATTAGCAGCCGACAGGAAGTGGCTTTTGCGTGGGACTCGCAAACGACAAAGCGACAAATCAACAGAACCCTCCACCGGAAAACACGTCTAGTTTGCCATATACGGCATTAGTGACAGCACGTGTGTCATATGATAATATTCTCTTATCGACGCATCTAATTTGTACGACTGGTAAGTGAGTGAGATGTGGCTCCTTGCCCGATATAGGTGTTCGTATGAATGCGAATTGATCACTCGCAAGCATATGATGAAAACATAATAGTTTTATACATAAGCTGCAATAAATAATCGCAGCAGGTTCACAATGACACAGTGCTCTGTCAAAACATGTTTCCAATGTTTTCGAAGTTGTGTTTCGTTTTGGAAGTCTTGACTCTTCAATTTCTATGTTGTAACATAGTCCACACCAGTTTATTTGTTGTTTACAGCCGGCCAGGGTGGCCGAGCGGTTCTAGGCGCTACAGTCTGGAATCGCGTGACCGTTACGGTCGCAGGTTCGAATCCTGCCTCGGGCATGGATTTGTGTGATGTCCTTAGGTTAGTTAGGTTTAACTAGTTCCAAGGTCTAGGGGACTGATGACCTGAGAAGTTAAGTCCCATAGTGCTCAGAGCCATTTGAACCATTTTTTGTTGTTTTCATTTCTGTGAGACATCTATGTGGTATCTCACATGCTTTCACTATCTGTCGCGTTTACTTGCGTCTGTAATCTATGCTTACCACATGACGCTTTTTCTGTAAACAATGTATAGTATGACAACTGTCAAGACTACAGAAACAGAACAAACGTTTCAATGACCGGACAGTCAATTCATAATATAGTGCAAATAAATACATAAACAGATGGGACGAGGGAGTTTTGAACACGGGTCGCTCTCTTGGCAGTGCACCACCATGGCCAATTAACCACGACGCCGTTGCTGTCGTTAGCTCCTCTTCATTGCACTTCACATACTTAAACCGTTCACTGTTTTTGTTTTGCTTTTTTTCGCAGTTCGGCACACTTTCTTCCTGTTTTTATGTTTGATCTCTGTTCAGTTTTTGACGGGCTATCCACTGGGTGATCTTACCACTATATCCGAGGGGGTTGCGATGGGTAGTTCGCTTTGAAACTTCCTGGCAGATTAAAACTACCTGCCGGACCGAGACTCGAAAGGCAAAGTTCTCGAGTTCGAGTCTCGGCCCAGCACACAGTTTTAATCTGCCAGGAAGTTTCATATCAGCACACACTCCGCTGTAGAGTGAAAATTTCATTCTGGAAACATCCCCCAGGCTGTGGCTAAGCCATGTCTCCGCTATATCCTTTCTTTCAGGAGTGCTACTCCTGCAAGGTTCGCAGGAGAGCTTCTGTAAAGTTTGGAAGGTAGGAGACGAGATACTGGCAGAAGTAAAGCTGTGAGTACCGGGCGTGACTCGTGCTTCGGTAGCTCGAAAGGTAAAGGTCCCGAGTTCGAGTCTCGGTCGGGCACACAGTTTTAATCTGCCAGGAAGTTTCATATCAGCACACACTCCGCTGCAGAGTGAAAATTTCGTTCTGGCAGTTCGCTTTGTTAGGACCAGGTAGTGTATATTCGTGTCTACAAATGGCGCTTCCACTGGGCAACAGTTGCGTCACTTCTCCGGTGCGGCGAGGTGGGGCCTCGCTCTGGGAACACCATCCATTGGCGCTGCAATATGTGCCAAGTGCGGGAGCCTGATGCCAGACCACACCTTCGCGAACACGCGAGTACGTTGACAGACCGCAAGCGTAATTTCTCGAAGTGGCCGTGACAGCGTACGAGGCGGTAGGTGGCCGTTGACGCCTCCACGCCTCTCACACCAGTGTTACAGAGACGACTGTCGAGAGAAGCACGCAATCCGTCTGCGGTGCCCTTCGCCAGAGACACCACTTCGTAATTCACGGCGTGGCAGCAGACAGAAGCAGCTACAGAGCAACCAGCGGCCGCTCCACGGACACGCCCTCTTCAAGCTGTCGAAGTGTATAGGAGGCCACCGCAAGCTGTCACTCGAAGCCCTTCAGTATTGTCGTCTACGCCTTCCAGCACTCAGCCCGTCCCTCTAATCCACAGGGTATTATAGACCTGGGCTCTCTGGATATTACACAGGATCTGACTGCACTTGTATTCCGCTACCCTCTGAAGTTAAGTAAACGACTTTTACTCGACTCCCTTCTTCCATCTATTGTCCACATTAAACAATGCCCAGTCCAAGTGATTAATAAGTAGAGATTTGAGAGGAGCGAAGATAACAATAAACTTTCAAGTTTACTTAGCTTGTCATGTTGAGATGGCTCCAGTTCCTCGTGGAGCTGAAAATCTAACATCAAGTCCTCACGGTTGTTTGAACGAAATAAACAAATATTCAGTTTTTTTTGGTATGTTTCCAATGCGTGCTCCTCGAATTTTGCCATGAATAAATCTGGTTTAACTTGGCTTGCGGGGCTCCCCATAGCCACGCCAATCGTGTAGTCACAGAACACATCGTTCCATTTGAAATACGCTGTCGTGAGGCAACATTTAAACAGTTCTGTAACATGGAGAGGATAAATCCGATTCAGCGGAAACATAATAAATAGCGATGCAACATCAAAACTAACTCATATGTCCCCCAGGTGGACGTCTAAACCGTTTAATATACTGATAAAGTGTGCCGGTTTCTTGTATAGGAATCCGATCGGTCCCTATACGGTCGTAGTAATCTTGTCAAAAATTTGGCAATCGAATAGATGGGCGAACCAGTAGTTTTGGATCCCGGTGCCGAAGAAGATTTTTACCATTTTTCCTCCATGGAGTGACAGCAACAGCAGACGACGGCAGTCGACAAAGGCCAGCCGTGCTCGTGTGTGCAAAACACGTGACGTCACACGAATGGGCGGAAGAACGCATAATCAGAAGTTTACTGTAGTCAGTAACGCGCCACGATGCGATCTAACGCTCGAAGAAGTTGCGACATCCCTTGAAAATGTTCTCTGCAGTTCAACCGCGGCATAATAGCTCGGAACATTTTACTATTTGTATTGTGTTGTATGTGAACCGGGGACCCAGAAACGACGGAGAGGCTCCGTCCCCGCCGCAGCCGCAGTGGTCCACAACTCCGCGACGACTACCGCAGTCCACTTCACCCCTCCGCCGCCCCACACCGAACCCAGGCTGATTGTGCGGTTCGGCCCCCGATGGACCCCCCAGGGAACGTCTCACACCAGACAAGTGTAACCCCTATGTTTGCGTGGTAGAGTAATGGTGGTTTACGCGCACGTGGAGAACTTGTTTGCGCAGCAATCGCCGACATAGTGTAGCTGAGACGTAATAAGGGGAACCAGCCGGCATTCGCCGAGGCAGATGGAAAACCACCTAAAAACCATCCACCGACTGGCCGGTTCACCGGACTTCGACACAAATCCGCCGGACGGATTCGTGGCGGGGACCAGCAGGCGCTCCTTCCCGCCCGGAAAGCCGTGCGTTAGACCGCACGGCCAACCGGGCAGGCTAACATTTGACTAATTGTGACATAGGATTTTGCACACAAATGTACAGTCAGCGCTATTAGAAGTGCTCGTGTGAGCTACAGATAACTAAAGACCACAGATTACGAAGGTCATTTATTACTAGCGAACACCAAACGTAACGATCCATACTACAGGGTCTAACATCTCCTTTGAGTGAGTGTGGTCACAGTACAAAACTTCCACCAAGATGACCCTGTTTTAAGGTGCAGTCTTAAAACAGAAATTTAAAAAAAAATGGCAATAAGCAAGCTAATAATGAGAACACCTGTCATTAAAATTGAAACAAATAAAAGAACAAATGTAGTAAATTTTGTCATTTGTACAACAAGTGCAGCATGGAAATTGGAAAAAAAAGTTTCAGGAGCTTGACGCGCTTTCAATGAACGTAAATGTATAAGTCATTTAGTGTGGAGGGAAAAAAAATGCTAAGACGTTCCTCTGGAGTGAACCGCTGTATGGCTGGAAGACTGGACACTAATGAAGACACATAGAAAAGCGCTCAGAAATGATGGAAATGTGCCTAACTCAGCACTACCTAGTTCAATAGAAAAGCCAATGAAGATGATCTGAAAGATCAGTGAGCAGAGAAACATCTTAACAGCTCTCCAAAAAAGGAAACACAACTTTCTGGATATTTATTGAGGCAGGCACAATAATTTTAATAGGTAAAATAGAAGAAAGCCGACCTCAGGGAAGATCAGTTTGGGTTTTCCGGAGAAATTTAGGAACACGTTACGGAATACTGATTCTTACTTTAGAAGATAGACTGAAGAAACGCAGACCTTCGTTTATAGAATTTATAGATTTAGAGAAATATTTTGACCCTGTTGACGGGAATGCACACTTCGAAAATCTGAAGGCAGCAAGGATGAAATTCAGGGAGCGAAAGATTTAAAAAAACTTACACAGAAGCCGGATCAGTTACAAGAATCGAAGAACATGAACGGGAAGCAGTGCTTTAGAAGGGCGTGGGTAGTCTCTCCCCGGTGTTATTCAATCTATACCTTGAGAAACTAGAAAAGGAAACGAAGGAGAAATTTGGAAAAGGAACTAAATATAACGGAGAAGAATTGAGCTGAAGACTGTAGATTTAAAAGATCAAATAAAATTAATGAATAGTACTTGAAAAGAAGTTATAAGCTGACCATCAAAAAAATTAAAGTAAGGTTTATGGAATGTTGTCGAATTAAATGAGGCGAAGCTGAGGAAATTAGATTAAGAAGTGTAGTAGTAGATGAGTTTTGCTATTTGAGCAGCAAAATAACTGACAAGGGTCGAAGTATAAGGGATGTAAATTGATGCACGCTGGTTATAGCAAGAAAAGAGTTTCTGAAAGACATATTTCTTAACATCCAATATAAAATTAAGTGTAATTGTGTGGAGTGCAGCCTTGTACGAAAGTGAAACGTGAACGATAAACAATTTGGACAAGAACGGTGCTGGTAAGTTAGATTGCTGGGTATATCGGATAGGAGGAGTTGTTAAATGAAATTATAGTGAAAATAAATTTATGGTGTAACTTGACTAGAAGAAGGGATCGGGTGGTCGCACACGTCTTGGTATATTATGGAGGCATCTGTTTGGTGGTGAAGTGAGAGGGAAGGGAGGGGGTGAAATTGTACAGGCAGACCATGGCTTCACTACATCATAGCGATTCAAACGGATGTGGGGTGCAGTAGTTATCCAAAGAACAAGATAGACGAATGCGCATAACTATATCAACCACTGACCACTAGCATATCATCATCAACAACAACAACAACGACGACGACGACGACAATGGAAGTGAAAATTTGGATAAGAAAGGCTCAGATATCTTGTCTGCTCAGGCAGGAGCGCCAGAGTGAGGCATACTATCCCCACTGTTACAGAGTCTGATGAGGAATGGTCAGTATTCAGGTGTATACCAGGAATAATCATTCTATACAAAAAAAGTGCTGTGAACATGGGCTGTTGAATGCATACCTGAAGAGCTATGATCATTTCATCTTCGATAGAGTGAAACAAATCTCTTCAGCTGCAAACTCTGTGCTTTCCATGTTTTGACAGGTGGTAGTATGGATCAAAAAAGAAACAAAAGTCCAGTAAACGCGGTCTGTAAAGTGCATATATTTACAGCCATGAGTACATGTTCGCCTTCGACGATGTGTACCACTCCTACTGAACAAGGGCTCATAGCTGTTAAGGTATGCACTCGAGGGCCCATGTTCATCAAGAATTTTTTTGTTATTTCGGCCCATACTAACACTTCCGATAGTTGCTTACCCTACAGTCGTAGCAACAACAGTACTGTTACGTGTGTTCCACTGTCAGAGGTATCAGAAAGATTTTCACTTATATTTTTCGACTCGATCGTTGGACAAGGGTCCCTTACTTCAGACTGATACATTTATCCTTCTCCATCATCCCTGAAAGCTCGTAGCATCATTTCGGAATCTACATCTACGTCTACGTGATTACTCTGCTATTCACAATAAAGTGCCTGGCAGAGGGTTCAATGAACCACCTTCAAACTGTCTCTCAACCGTTCCACTCTCGAACGGCACTCTGAAAAAACGAGCACTTAAATTTTTCTGTGTGAGCCCTGATTTCTCTGATTTTATCGTGATGATCATTTCTCCCTATGTAGGTGGGTGCCAAAAGAATGTTTTCGCAATCGCAGGAGAAAACTCGTGATTGAAATTGCATGATAAGATTCCGTCGCAACGAAAAATGCCTTTGTTTTAATGATTGCCACTCCAATTCACGTATCATGTCTGTGACACTGTCTCCCCTATTTTGCGATAATACAGAACTTTTTCGATGTCATCCGTCAGTCCCACCTGATGCGGATCCCACACCGCACAACAGTACTCTAGAATAGGGCGTACCAGCGTGGTGTAAGCAGTCTCTTTAGTAGACCTGTTGCACCTTCTAAGTGTTCTACCAATGAATCTCAGTCTTTGGCTTGCTCTACCCACAATATTATTTATGTGATCGTTCCAATTTAGGTTATTGGTAATTGTAATCCTTAAATATTTAGCTGAATTTTCAGCCTTCAGATTTGTGTGACTTATCGTGTAATCGAAATTTAGCTGATTTCTTTTAGTACTGATGTGAATAACTTCACACTTTTCTTTATTCAGGGTTAATTGCCACTTTTCGCACCACACATATATCTTATCTAAATCATTTTGCAAGACGTTTTGGTCATCTGATGACTTTAGATCATTTGCAAACAATCTAAGACAGCTACTGAGATTGTCTCCTATGTCGTTAATGTAGATCAGGAACAATAGAGGGCCTATAACACTTTCCTGGGGAACGTCGAATATTACTTCCGTTTTACTCGATCACTTTCCGTCTAATACTACGAACTGTGTACGTATACCCTGTGTATGTATATAAAATATAATAGAAAACAAATGAAATTAAATAAGTGAATGAAAAACCAAACGGCCGAATAGAGCAGGAAAATGCCCTCAAGCAGCCCGCCTTCTCCATCAGAGATACGAATGAAAAGATTTCAAAAAAATTAAAAATTTGAAAAAAATGTCATTAGAACATCAGTGTAGACAGAGTCGGTCAGTCTGGAGATCTCAATGACTTCGAACGTGGAATAGTCATTAGGGATGTCACCTGAATAGCAAACCCATCAGGGGCAATTAAACCCTTCTAAAGCTGCCAGACTCGACTGTTGGTGATGTGGTTGTGAAGTGGAAACGTGAAAACTAACCAAGACGAGGCAGGTCTCGGGTACTGACAGACGGTCAAAAAGACGAAGGGTGGACACATCATACATTAATGCCCACTATTACGTGTTCAGATACTTTTGATAAGGTAGTGTAGTCCAAGATCAACTGTATGTAACAAAAGGGCAAAATTGTCGAGAAATGGAGTGATCAAACTTGGGGAAAATGGTACAGTGTCAACAGGTGCTATTTATACCAAAACTAAACTGAACTCCTCCCGAATAGGCCATGGAGGCCCAACGGTACCGACCGGCCGCCGCGTCATCGTCAGCACACGGGCGTCAACAGCTCTCCCGGCCGTATGTCAGTTTCCGAGACCGGAGCCGCTACTTCTCAATCAGGTAGCTCCTCAGTTTGCCTCACCAGCGCTCGTTAAACAGGATGGTCACCCATCCAAGTGGTAATCCAGCCCGACAGCGCTTAACTTCGGTGATCCGACAGGAACCGGTGTTACCGCTGCAGTAAGGCCGTAGTATTTATAGCAGTTGGTTATAATTAAAGTGCAGCTTCTCACAGAGGTGAAGTATTGGTTTTTAAATATCGTATACCAGTGAAGCGTGGTAGATATTTTAATGCGTTAATGCATAACCGATTTGCGCTGAAAAAAAAATAGTTCCAATTTTGGCCACCAGGTGCAAATCTGGCACTGTACAGCATCTCGTCTACATCTCTGATGCTCGTATTGGACTACTCGTGTAATAGGCGGTTAATAACAACTACAATATTATGCCTCTCTCACTTCTCTGCCCATGTCCAATTCCTAATCCTTTAGATACGGAAATACTTCTGTACCTCTTTCTTGCATTCACAGCGCCGGGTTTACCAATGTTGGAACTAATTTTTTTCCAGCGGCTGCGTATTAACGCATTGTCATATCTACCAAGTTTCACCGTCATACGCACAGTGTGAAACGTCCGCTTAAAAAAATTAATGAATTACTGTGCTGCTAAACCTCTTACGTTATTTGATTTTCAAACAGCTGAGCAAAACTGAACGTACCTAGACATTTCTCTCTCTCTACTTATTCTGAACATCACTAAACTGACACACATTTTTTTTTAGCGCAACGCAATCTGTCTTTCAATAATCCCTACAAAAGAATGGCCCTGAGTAACAATAAGCTATACCTTTCATGAATCACTTACCTCACAAAAATCTTCGTTACTGGAACTACTGCAATACAGCGAGCGCCAATACTGCCAGCTAAATAAAAGATTCTAACTACTGAAGGCACTAAGTACTGATAAGCATAGTTAGCAAATGAAAGATTTTGATAGAGAACAAACAATGTATATATGAGTTCATGATATACAGTATTACAAATTTAGTTTTTCTGATGGACACGTCCAGATCGTCCGCTCTCAAAACTCCGCCATCTCTCTCCCCACATCCACCAATGCTGGCGGCTCACCTCCAACTGCACAACGTTACGCGCTGTTCACATCAAACTGCTCATCACTACAATAGCAAATATTCCAACAATGCAAACCAGCCACAGACTTCACACAGCACAGTCAGTGATTTTCATACAGAGCGCTACGTGGCGTTACCAACATAAAAACCTAAACAGCCTACTTACAACTGGACCTCTGTGAGTACCTGCACTTTGATTATGAACACCTCGTGTGATGGACACTACCTTAAAAAAATAATAGCGAATTCTGGGAATAGTTTCCGCTACAAACCAGTTTCCTTTGGTCAGAACGGAGGGAGTGAGTCACGGTTTGGAGGCCTGCGGGAGTCACAGGGGGCGGATGTATTCGCTACGCCCTTCACGGTGGGTGTCTGCTGAGGTCGGCCCGGCCGGGGAATTCTGGCCGCGTTCTGCCCGCTGGAAGGTCTGCGGCTCTGCGTTCACATCGTTACTCACGTAACACGCCGTGCACGAGAACACACACACACGTACGCCTCCGCTGCCAGTTTCGTCATTGACGTTTCCCAAGGAGGCCTTTGTCTGCTGTATTACACGTCTTAACGACCGCGAAAAAGCCGGCAGCTGGTGTCATAAGACGTGGGAATCAGTTGCGGAGTCCAGAGCAGCTGCCAAAACACGGCACGAGTTACGTACTTTACAATTTTTTTTCTTTTCTGTTTTTTGCATTCTCTGATGGCTGAATCAAGCTGAACAAAAATCAAAACGCGTTCATAGGATCCGTCGACCTAAAATCAGAATTCGAAAATGTAAAATGGGGCATGATGTTCTGCATTCTGAGAAAAGCAGGGGTAAGCTATAGGGAAAAAGACTGGATGACCAACAATCAAGTGCTCGGATTAAGAAAGGTGTAACACAAGGATGCAGCCTTTCGCCACTAAATCTAAGTGTTAGCGACATTGTTTGAAATCCAGAATTCTATAGAATCCCTAGGTAATGCATAGAAAGCCTAAAATCAGTCAAAGTATGAAAAGATTGATATTTTATACATTCTCTAGGCATTGTATACTTTGCCGAATTGTCTGCTGCCATAATACAATGGTCGTTCAATAAGTAATGCCCCACATTTTTTAAAAAAGCCATTAACTTACATAGACAAACGTCCTTGCCGGTGCTTCACATTTGATGTTTGTTCTGTGCGCAGGTGAAATTTCGAACCCTTCTGGCACATGGCAGAGCCCTAGTACAGCGTCAATAGGCGTCTACATACGACTCACGTTGCAAGCAGCGTGCTGTTATGCGCAGAAAAAGAAACCGTGGTGAACATCCACAAACGTTCGTGTGCATTGCATGGCGATGCTGCAGTTGATAAGAGTATGGTTGGGCTATGAGTAGAGAAAGTTACAGCCTTATGAAAAGGAGAAACAGAGCTCCATTGTCAGCCACGCTCGGGACGTCCTGTCACAGCCTCTGCTCCAGACATGCTGAATCCTGCGGACGCCATTATTCGTGCCGACCGGCACATGACAACTCGACAATTAGCTCTACAGTTATCGGTCAGCATTGGAAGTGCGTCTCCAATGATAGAAACTCTCGGATATTCAAAGAGGTGCTCGCGATTGGTTGCACGAATGCTCACAGAGGACCACACGATTCAGAGAGAGGCCATTTCATCTGAATTGGTGGAGAGCTTTGAGACCGACGGAGAGGCCTTTCTCACTTGTCGTTCCGGGGGCGAAAGCTGGGTACATCACTTTGCGCCTGAGACAAGAAAGCAGATCATGCAGTGGCGTCATCTTCATTCACCACAAAAGAAGAAATTCTAGACAGCCCTCTCTGCCGGAAAATTCATGGTGGCAGTCTTCTGGGAATGTGATGGCGCCGTTCCTGTAGATGTGGTGCCAAGAGGGTCAACCGTCAATTCAGGGGCATACGTGAAGACTCTGAGTAAACTCAAGAACCGTTTCCGACGTATTCGATCGAACAAGAATCCAGCAGAAATCTCGCTCCAACACGATAATGCACGCCCACACACAAGTCTGAGACTCCGGGAACACATCGACAAATTGGGTTATACATCACTGCCTCATCCACCCTACTGTACAGACCTGGCACCCTCGGACTTGCATCTCTTTGGGCCGCTTAAAGATTCTGTACAGGGAACACACTTTGGAGATGACGAGTGTCAGTCACGCAGTGAAAACATGGCTACACCTACAGGACAAGAGCTTTTACCTCCATGCTCTTGCACAACGTTGGCGTACGGCCATAGAACGTGATGGAGAGTACGTAGAAAAATAGGACATGGACAACAGATGTTGATGTATATTGACACCAAATGCTGACTCTTGACAATAAATATGTTGTGAGAAAAAAAATTTGGGGCATTACTTATTGAACGACCCTCATATATAAGACGCCTTACCCCACAATTTTCTTCCCGCCACCACTGTTTACGGTGGCGTTTGGGTCTTTGTTTAATGGTTGTGAAGACAGCGTACTGTCGTAGGACGCTCAACTATCACGCTACTGATATCGCCATAATGGTTCTCCAGAGTGTGGCATCCGGCTGAAATTCCATAGACGCTCTCCCGGTATCCCCCCCCCCCCCCCCCCCCCCGTCTCCCCGTCGGAGGTTCGAGTCCTCCCTCGGACATGGGTGTGAGTGTTGTCCTTAGCGTTAGTTTAGCAAATATTATGTAGTGCGTAAGCTTAGGGACCGATGACCTCAGCAGTTTGGTCCCATAAGACCTTACCACAATATTTCAATTTTCTCCCGGCATACTTTCCCGTTGTTCTTGCATCACCATCTCGGAAGGGAGTGAGTGCAAGGACGGCAATCACACCATCCCGACATGCAACGACGGTTCTGCGATGAATTATTTCAAGTAAGCGCCAATGCTGCTAAAAACTATGTTTCCCTAACCGAAACCAGTTACCAAAAGCTAGTCAACGATGTGAAGAGGCTAAGACGATAATGAAGAATGAACCACAGGACTGTTTGCTGTTGAAACACTTTAACGTAATGAGAATAAGACAGAGTTGGTCTATCCCGTTAAAGAAGGTACGAGTGCTATTCATTTTTACGTCGCGGACTTCGAGTTACTTCACATATTCCATAAAGCCTACCTCACACGGAGCAAGATTCCCTGTAAGTTTCCTTGCTGGGTCGCGCGACTGCTACCTTACGGGCTCCGTCGTCTGCTAGCGTGCTACCTTGCTGTGAACCTTATAAGATTTCCAGGATAGGTCCGGTGCTATTTTTCCGGTAAGGTTCCCTGCGTGCTACCTGCGTTGGCCAATCATGAGACGTTTCGTTTGTGACGTCAGACGCGGAAAGCTTGGGTGGGAAGCCTTTGTTGATAGTCGCTTTTCTGCTGTTGTGAGATGCGGAAGGAAGTTCTAATAATCATTAAACAATGGCGCCGCAGTGGCCCAAGGAAGCGATTGAAGGAGTGATATGTACTTGTAGGAAAGAACGGTGTTTGTACGTCGTGAAAAGTGCAAACTATTATAATAAATACTTCCGTGCAGAAGCACTCGAAAGAGCTGCAAGTGCCGTGTGTCTTGTTCGATCATATACGACGATGTACGATCTTCTATCCTATAAAATAAAGTCGTATATGACAGTCATTATTGGTATATTTATAAAGTCAAATAGTAATGAAATGGTGATACTTTTAAACAAACCTAAACTCTTTATGAAGCATGAAGAGCACACCTTTTTTCAGCGTTTCTCCTCTTAATCCAATTTTTCGTCCAGTCTTTCTTTCTTCTTCTCTCATAAGCACGCATCTCTGCATCGTTTAGCACCAAAACAGCTAATAACGCCAGTTTGCTCTGAACATCTGTACCTGAAGCGGACATCTTCGTTCGATACAACATGCAGCCGACCACAACACAACTAGCTACCGATCTTGCACCGTGGGGGAGCTTCGGCTTGGAAGATAGCCGGCTCCTTTCCCTGCAAGCCGGCAGGCATTCATGCCATCTCGCAAACTTGCCACGAACCTTGCTCCGTGTGAGACGGGCTTAAGGTCCATTTCGCTATTAGTCATGGACGACGGGAAAGGAGGTTGAAAGAACTTCCACGCAAGTATAAGTACATTATCCGTCATGATACTGAGCAGTACATATACTTTTTTGAGCCTTGCAGGAAGAAGCAAAATGTTGTTAAAACAGATATTGTGGTCAAACCAATGGTTTCTTCGGAATTCAGTTCCCTTTGTCAGGTCCATCTCACTGATTTTCAGTCACATCCTGATGGAGAATACAAGTTTATAGTGGTCTGCCAAGATCATCTCACTAAGTTGGTAATTCTCAGGGCTCTGAAATCAAAGAGAGCCTTCAGCCTAATCTACGTATTTACGTTGCCTGGTGTTCCAACACTTCTACAGAAATAACGGCAGGGAGTTAGTAAACAATATGGTTAGCAGCCTAAACAAGTATTCGATATGAAGATGAAGCCCTAAGCTGCCGCCAGGCGTTGATGTACATAATTGGGGACATGTTGAAAATGTGTAACCCGACCGGGACTCGAACTCCGGACCTCCTGCTTACATGGCAAACGATCTATCCATCTGAGACACCGAGGGCACAGACGATACTTCGACTGCAGGGATTTATCCGTTGCACGCTCCCCATGAGACCCACATTCCCAACTTACTGTCCACACACTACATTCGTAGTGGCCCTGCCATTACACTCATTACTCGCGGCAGACAATCTTACCGAGTCCCGTAAGAGTTCGCGCAATGCGGGTGCATCCAGCACAGAAGAAGGTCAATGGCCGGTTAGCCTTAACTATATGAAGATGGTATCTGTTCTATCGGACATGTCATAAACGTGTATTGGCCCACCTTGAAGATCTCCCGCGGTAAGCCACGCCACTCACAAAGTCAAAGAATCTGCGTTTGGAGCATAGCACTGTATGGTAGTGAATCACAGATAGAGGAAAGACTGGAACAGAAGAGAATGGAAGCGTTTAAACTGTGGTGTTAAAAAAGAAATATACACTCCTGGAAATGGAAAAAAGAACACATTGACACCGGTGTGTCAGACCCACCATACTTGCTCCGGACACTGCGAGAGGGCTGTACAAGCAATGATCAAACGCACGGCACAGCGGACACACCAGGAACCGCGGTGTTGGCCGTCGAATGGCGCTAGCTGCGCAGCATTTGCGCACCGCCGCCGTCAGTGACAGCCAGTTTGCCGTGGCATACGGAGCTCCATCGCAGTCTCTAACAGTGGTAGCATGCCGCGACAGCGTGGACGTGAACCGTATGTGCAGTTGACGGACTTTGAGCGAGGGCGTATAGTGGGCATGAGGGAGGCCGGGTGGACGTACCGCCGAATTGCTCAACACGTGGGGCGTGAGGTCTCCACAGTACATCGATGTTGTCGCCAGTGGTCGGCGGAAGGTGCACGTGCCCGTCGACCTGGGACCGGACCGCAGCGACGCACGGATGCACGCCAAGACCGTAGAATCCTACGCAGTGCCCTAGGGGACCGCACCGCCACTTCCCAGCAAATTAGGAACACTGTTGCTCCTGGGGTATCGGCGAGGACCATTCGCAACCGTCTCCATGAAGCTGGGCTACGGTCCCGCACACCGTTAGGCCGTCTTCCGCTCACGCCCCAACATCGTGCAGCCCGCCTCCAGTGGTGTCGCGACAGGCGTGAATGGAGGGACGAATGGAGACGTGTCGTCTTCAGCGATGAGAGTCGCTTCTGCCTTGGTGTCAATGATGGTCGTATGCGTGTTTGGCGCCGTGCAGGTGAGCGCCACAATCAGGACTGCATACGACCGAGGCACACAGGGCCAACACCCGGCATCATGGTGTGGGGAGCGATCTCCTACACTGGCCGTACACCTCTGGTGATCGTCGAGGGGACACTGAATAGTGCACGGTACATCCAAACCGTCATCGAACCCATCGTTCTACCATTCCTAGACCGGCAAAGGAACTTGCTGTTCCAACAGGACAATGCACATCCGCATGTATCCCGTGCCACCCAACGTGCTCTACAAGGTGTAAGTCAACTACCCTGGCCAGCAAGATCTCCGGATCTGTCCCCCATTGAGCATGTTTGGGACTGGATGAAGCGTCGCCTCACGCGGTCTGCACGTCCAGCACGAACGCTGGTCCAACTGAGGCGCCAGGTGGAAATGGCATGGCAAGCCGTTCCACAGGACTACATCCAGCATCTCTACGATCGTCTCCATGGGAGAATAGCAGCCTGCATTGCTGCGAAAGGTGGATATACACTGTACTAGTGCCGACATTGTGCATGCTCTGTTGCCTGTGTCTATGTGCCTGTGGTTCTGTCAGTGTGATCATGTGATGTATCTGACCCCAGGAATGTGTCAATAAAGTTTCCCCTTCCTGGGACAATGAATTCACGGTGTTCTTATTTCAATTTCCAGGAGTGTATGTGCGCTGGCCGGCAGGGAGGGCCGAGCGGTTCTAGGCGCTACAGTCTGGAACCGCGTGAACGCTACGGTCGCAGGTTCAAATCCTGACTCAGGCATGGGTGTGTGTGATGTCCATAGGTTAGTTAGGTTTAAGTAGTTCTAAGTTCTAGGGGACTGATGACCTCAGAAGTTAAGTCCCATAGTGCTCAGAGCCATTTTTTTATGTGCGCTGATATGACAAGGAATGAGGAGGTTCTCTGCAGAATCTGTGAAGAAAGAAACATGGAAAACTCTGCAAGAAGAAGGGACAGGATGATAGGAATTCGATGGTATTACTGCTGTAGTCCAGTCGTTGGCATACATTAACGTTTTTAAGTATTGGTCCTTATCTAGTTTCATTGCTTTGTTGTTTTCTGTTTCCAAGTTTCATTTTTTAATCATTATGTTATATATACCGCATATATTGAATAAAGTTGGAGAAAGACTCCAACCTTTTTTAAGTCCTTGGCTAGTTATAGCCAGTAAACCACTGATTCTTTAAAGAATCGAAATGCCACATATAAAACAACTCTTAACGTCTGGTTACTTTACAACTGAGTTAATGTGTTAAAGATTTGAAGGGTGTAAGAGAGAAAACGTTTAGAAAAGTTTTGAAGTTATGTGTAAAGTTAGTTGGAATTCACAAAGTCCTCTGATTCTTAAATACCGGGCGAATACAATTTGGCATACGTGTGCAGTGAATTAACGCTGTTTCGAGACAAAGACACAGTTTATAATTGTAATACTTGTCTTACTGTATTCAACATTTGGCATAAGATTATAGCTCTCCATGTGTAGATGGTTAGCATTTTAAAATTTTAAACTCGGTCCCTATTTATTATAAGGGCGATCATAAAGTTCTGTTCGAATGCCATACAGTCCAATTAAACAAAATCGCCGAGAAAACTGATCCAGTCGTCCCACCGACGTACTGGTAAAACGCCATGTCCACCTTTCGTGAAGGAGTACGTAACTGCCTGTTGCACGTCCTCGTCCGACAGGATCGTTAGGTGTCCGTTGTCGAATAGCGGCCAGCACGGAATTTCGCGCACCATTCGATAGCGGTTGTTTCCGACAGACATGCTGCCTCATACACGTTATTCATTCTCCGAAGGATGTATACCGGCACCCAAGAAAAGAATAACACCAAGGTGGTCCCGTTTGGGACGCATTTGGTAATAACGTCGTCATATTTCGCGTTGTTAGGACATAGTAGTCTCTTGTCTATGTGCCGATGCTTATACAGGGTCGTCCATTGATCGTGACCGGGCCAAATATCTCACGAAATAAGCGTCAAACGAGAAAACTACAAAGAACTAAACTTCTCTAGCTTCAAGGAGGAAACCAGATGGCGCTATGGTTGGCCCGCTAGATGGCTCTGACATAGGTCAAACGGATATCAACTGCATTTTTTTAAAAATAGTAACCCCCATTTTTATCACATATTCGTGTAGTACGTAAAGAAATATGAATGTTTTAGTTGGACCACTTTTTTCGCTTTGCTATAGATGCCGCTGTAATAGTCACAAACGTGTTAGTAAGTGGTATCACGTAACATTCCGCCAGCGTGGACGGTATTTGTTTCGTGGTACATTACCCGTGTTAAAATGGACCGTTTACCAGTTGCGGATATCGTGTTGATGCAAGGCTATTGTGATCAAAATACCTAACGGGCGTGTACTATGTATGCTGCTCGGTATCCTGGACGACATCATCCAAGTGTCCGGACCGTTCGCCGGCTAGTTATGTTATTTAAGGAAACGGGGAGTGTTCGGCCACATGCGAAACGCCAACTACGACCTGCAACAAATTATGATGCCCAAGTAGGTGTTTTAGCTGCTGTCGCGGCTGATACGCACATCAGTAGCAGACAAACTGCGTGAGAATGGGGAATCTCAAAAACGTCGGTGTTGAGAATGCTACATCAACATCAGTTTCACCCGTACCATATTTCTATGCACCAGGAATTGCAGGGCGACGACTTTGAACGCCGTGTACAGCTCTGCCACTGGTGCATAAGAGAAATTACGGGACGATGACAGATTTTGTACACGCGTTCTGTTTAGCGACGAAGCGTCATTCACCAACAGCGGTAACGTAAACCGGTATGATATGCACTATTGGCAACGGAAAATCGGCGATGGCTGCGACAAGTGGAACATCAGCGACCTTGGTGGGTTAATATATGGTGTGGTATTATGGGAGGAAGGATAATTGGCCCCTATTTTATCGTTGGCAATCTAAATGGTGCAATATATGCTGATTTCCTACGTAATGTTCTACCGATGTTACAACAAGATGTTTCACTGCATGACATAATGGCGATGTACTTCCAACATGATGGATGTACGGCACATAGCTAGCGTGCGGTTGAAGCGGTATTGAACAGAATATTTCGTGACAGGTGGATTGGTCGTCGAAGCACCATACCATGGCCCGCACGTTCACCGGATCTGACGTCCCTGGATTTCTTTCTGTGGGGAAAGTTGAAGGGTATTTGCTATCATGATCCATCGACAACGCCTGACAACATGCATCAGCGCATTGTCAATGCAAGTGCGACCATTACGGAAGGCGAACTGTTGAGAGGAATGTCGTTACACGTATTGCCAAATGTATTGAGCTGACGGACAACATTTTGAGCATTTATTGCATTAATGTAGTGTTTACAGGTAATCACGCAGTAACAGCACACGTTCTCAGAAGTGATACGTTCACAAAGGTACATGTACCACATTGGAACAACCGAAATAAAATGTTCAAACGTTCCTACGTTCTGTATTTTAATTTAAAAAACCTAGCTGTTACCAACTGTTCGTCTAAAATTGTGAGGCATATGTTTGTGACTATTACAGCGCCATCTATCACAAAGCGAAAAAAGTGATCCAACTAAAACATTCGTATTTCTTTACATACTACACGAATATGTAATAAAAATGGGGGTTACTATTTTAAAAAAAAAAACGCAGCTGATATCCGTTTGACCTATGGCAGCGCCATCTAGCGGGCCAACCATAGCGCCATCTGGTTTCCCAATTGAAGCTAGACAAGTTTCGTTCTTTGTAGTTTTTTCGTTTGACGCTTATTTCGTGAGATATTTGGTCCGGTCACGATCAATGGACCACCCTGTATACTTGCATCGGAGTCGCGATACGTTGTATATACCCTGGAGCAACGCCCTTAAACGAAAAGTTTTTGATCACAGCTTATACAGTATTACAGTATTGAAATTGAAAGCCGGCCGTTGTGGCCGAGCGGTTCTAGGCTCTTCAGTCTGGAACCGCGAGGCCGCTATGGTCGCAGGTTCGAATCCTGCCTCGGGCATGGATGTGTGTGATGTTCTTAGGTTAGTTAGGTTTGAAGTAGTTCTAAGTTCTAGAGGACTGATGACCTCAGATGTTAAGTCCCGTAGTACTCAGAGCCATTTTTTTGAAAATGAAATTTTTGTTGTCCCTGCAAGGCAGTGGATAGGCAGCCAGCAACTGTAGCTAGTTCCGTGCCAACGAAAGTGCCTTAATAATACAGATGCCGTTCTTACTTACTTTGTGTCGGTTTTTATTATAAATTTCGTTTGTATAAGCTTTTTTTCGCCGATTAGTCCGCCTGCTTCGTTGAGCTGTAACGTGCTTGCCTACCAAGCAGTGGGCCCGCGTGCGGTTCCCGGCCGGGTTGGAGATTTTCTCTACTCGTGGACTGGGATTTGTGTTGTCCTCATCATCACAGACACGCAAGACACCCAGTTTGACGCCACCTGAAATAAAACTTGCAACTCGGCCATCTATGCCACACGATCATTTTATTTCTTTTTTTGTCGCTCATATGAAGTGTCATGGATTTTCTTGTAAGAATAGAGTTTTATAATGAGACATCCATATTTTTATTGACTGTCTTAAGGCGTTTGCCACATTAAAATCGACAAATCTCTGGTCAATATTACAAGAAATTGGAAACAATTACTACGATGAAGCTCGAAAGTCTGTATCAAACGTTGACAACAAACGCTTGCTGCTAGTGACTGGGTACCCACACACGCGCACATGCTGAACGCAGATCGAAGTAGACTAGGTCAGACCTAGAAGCTAAAACCTAGAATACGCAGTCAGGCTGCGTTTCGCTCCGCTTAACGTCTGCGCAGTGGGGCAGAACGCAGTAATCTCCAGCAAGTAGCTCAACCATCTGCCGTAGCGCGGAACACAGTATTCGTCTTGCCAAACAACTTAACAGCTTCTGTGGATTTCTGCGCCGGTTTAACAGTTTATCAGGGAGCCGCGCGAGAAGAGGATAGAAGCTAACCGATTCGCCTATCCGGATTCCTGAGAAGTATTCGTGGCGTATGTGTGTGTGTGTGTCTGTGTGTGTGTGTGTGTGTGTGTGTGAGCGTGAGCGCGAGCGTCTTTCACGCATGCTTGCCGTCGCGAAGTACGTAAGTGAGACGCAGTAGTGAGTTCTTCTACTCGTTCGTCATTACTGCGCTTAGTAGCGTACTTCCGTCTTCTATTTTGAAAGATTTATGGACAGCGTCCGATCTCTAAGATTCGTGGTGCAACCAAGTAATCATTCTAGAAACGAAAAGAAGTCTTTTGAGCGCTGTCGCACACACATTTACACTCTTCTTAAGCTACATTTACAATAATTAGTTTTTGTGTGCAATACTGCTTCCGATGATATTTGCAGTATATTTTGGACTACGTTCGTTGTTGCCTACCCAGTTCATATATATATATATATATATATATATATATATATATATATATATATATATATATATATATATATGCTGGTCCTCTACTATGCTGAAGCTGGCGACAAACGTTTCAAGTATGATCGCAGCTGTATGCTATATCCAATGAAGAGGATCAATTGGTTCATGCAGGGCTCCCGTGAGCAAGCAGAAGTGCCGTAACACGACGTAGCATGGTCTCGACTAATATCTGAAGCAGTGCTGGAGGGAACTGACACCGTGAATCCTGCAAGGCTGTCTATAAATCGTGAGAGTACGAAGGGGTGGAGATCCCTTATCAACAGCACGTAGCAAGGCATCCCACATATGCTCTATAACGTTCATGTCTGGGGAGTTCGGTGGCCAGCGGAAGTGCTTAAACTCAGAAGAGTGTTCCTGCAGCCACTCTGTAGCAATTCTGGACGCGTGTGGTGTCGCATTGTCCTGCTGGAATTGGCCAAGTCCGTCGGAATGCAGGTGATCAGACAGGGTGCTTACGTACGTGTCATCCGTCAGAGTCGAATCTAGACGTATCAGGGGTCCCATATTACTCCAACTGCACACGCCCCGCACCATTACAGAGCCTCCACCAGCTTGAACAGACCCTTACTGACATGCAGGCTCCATGGATCCATGAGGTTGTCTCCATACCCGAACACGTCCATCCGCTCGATACAATTTGAAACGAGAGCTGTCCGACCAGTCAACTTGTTTCCAGTCATCAACAGTCCAATGTCGGTGTTGACGGGCCCAGGCGAGGCGTAAGGCTTTGTGTCGTGCGGTCATGAAGCTTACACGAGTGGTCCCTCGGCTCCGAAAGCCCACATCGATGATGTTTCGTTGCATGGTTCGCACTGTGACACTTGTTGATGTCCCAGCATTGAAGTCTGCAGCAATTTGCAGAAGAATTGCACTTCTGTCACGTTGAACGATTCTCTCCAGTCGTCGTTGGTTCCGTTCTTGCAGGTTTATTTTGCTGCCGCGGCGATGTCGGAGATTTGATGTTTTATCTGATTCGTGATGTTCACGGTACACTCGTGAAATGGTAGTACGGGAAAATCTCCACTTCACCGCTACCTATAGACTGTGCGGCTGATCCAGGGGAGGTTCGAGTCTTCCCTCGGGCACGGGTGTGTCTGTTTGCCCTTGTGATAATTTAGGTTGAGTATCGTGTAAGCTTAGGGAGTGATGACCTTAGCAGTTAAGTCCCTTAAGATTACACACACACACACACACACACACACACCGCTACCTAGGAGATGCTGTGTCCCATGGTTCGTTCGCCAAGTATAAGACCACGTTCAGACTCACTTAAATAGTGATAACCTGTGACTGTAGCAGCAGTAACCAATCTAATATTTGCGCCAGACACTTGTTGTCTTATATAGGCGTTGCCGACCGCAGGGCCGTATTCTGTTTACATATCTCTGTATTTGAATACGCATGCCTATACCAGTTTCTTTGTCGCTGCAGTGTGTATGACTTTATAACCAAACGAAGAACATACAAACATACTAGGTGGTTATAACTAAGCCATTCTGGTTGAGAGAGCTTCCATGAGAAACAAGTAGGCGTAGAGCAATGAAACTGCAGAAAAATTTGTAAAGACATGACGAGTAAACCATTGGAAGAAATACATTTCAGTTTCTGCATGGGACAGTATCATTTTTTAATTACGTATCACATTAACCTTCCAGGTTAGAAGCGTTGCTCAGCGTGACGTCCGTCTGTATCCACGACGGCCTGGAACCGGCAAACCATTTCACACATGCTCGCAGCACTTTTCGAACGTTGGACAGTGGAATGTAGATCACACACTACTACCACCATTCCCAGTCATGCCAACAGTAACGTCTTCAACAATTTGTGGCCTCTCCCAGGAGCAGTTCTCAAATTCCCAGTTAATCATATTCTTCAACACCGGTGTGGATACAGGACCTTTCCGTACTCCTCTAATGCGTCGATACTCGAGTAGAACATCAGCACTACTGCTGTTGTTTTGATAAAACAGCTTTACGAGTAAAACCCTGTTACCTTGTGCAGACCCTTGTTGACTGTCTGCAACGGTAATGGGACCTGACGCTTGCGTTTCAACCTTGTGTCGCCGTACCAGTGCTGGCACCTAACTGCCAGTGATGACACTAATAATACTAACAACGCGAATCTTGCAGCACACTGTCTGAATAGCGTCCCCATAAAGTTGGGTACTCGTACAGTACATAGTTTTCCGTTTACACTGGTTCCACTAACAAAAGTTGGATTATAACTACCCTGTACTTTAGAATACGTCGGGAGATTGACGTGCTACGCCAGCTGAATTTACGAGACAGATTTGCTTTTCTTAACTTCGCAGGAAGTCAACCTCCGGTTTTAAAATTCTAACAAATGTTGCAGAGGCATTTGCGTCAAAGAAACACACAAATTTCATAAAAGCAACAACCACATCTCAAATAGTTCCTGCCGTTCCAGATGGTTGAATGGTTACGCAAGCGCTATTCAGTCTGGTATATAACTCTGCAGTAGACAGGGTGCTGGAAAAAAGGTATTACCTATTTTGAGAGGTGGCACTGTGGACCAAATCAAGAGAAAAATGTTCACTACGTACGGGCTCTAAAATGCGTATCAAAGAGGTATGAGCACTTGTTCAGTAGATGAGATGTGCTTCACGCTAGCGAAGATGAACAAGTGCCCATTGCTCTTAAGGTATGCATTTAGAGCCCGTATGTACTGTTTTGATCTGTACTGCCATGTCTAAAAATATGGAATACTTTGTAACCTCCTGTATGTTTCCTGCGTATCAAATTAGTTATAAAACAATGTCTGGTTATGTTCATTAACAAGACGTACCACTTCTTCTATGGTAATGTCGCAATCAAAATGGTACAAATGGCTCTGAGCACTATGGGACTTAACATCTGAGGTCATCAGTCTCCTAGACTTAGAACTACTTAAACCTAACTAACCTAAGGACAACACACACATACATGCCCGAGGCAGGATTCGAACCTGCGACCGTAGCAGCAGCGCGGTTTCGGACTGAAGCGCCTAGAACCGCTCGGTCACATCGGCCGGCCTAACATATTCAATATCTTGTCATCGCCCAGCCCAAACAGCTAAGGACAGAAACACGAAACTTCGAGACGGTGTGCATCTTACACTGCAGGCATCGTTGAAGAAAGAGGGTGAAATAGGGGATAGGGATAAAAGGCTTTTCGGAAGTATATCGCCGGAACTACGAATATTGGTGTTTGGTTTCTCACTCAGAAATAAAAAATAAAATAAAAAATAAACATTTTTCAGAATTTTTTGAAATTCAACTACAAAGGGGGTAAAAGAGAGGATGAAACTTTTTAAGAAAATATTTCGTTACATTAATAATTTTTAAAGCTAAATCTATGTAAACTGCTGTTTCGCTTCTCTGTTAAATATAAAGAAATATGTGTTGGGGGATGACGTTTCTATGGAAATACCACCACAAGAAAGCAAAAAAACGTGCGTAACAAAATCCTTGTGCTCCACCTACGAGGATCGCTATTTGCTCAAAAGTACATTCGCCAAAGTTCATGCTTCTATGACTTTATTTAGCGTAAAACGTTTAGAAAAGTTGAAAATTGTGAACAATATAAAATTCGCTTAAAGGAAAAAAAAGTATCTGTATAGACCACAAAGTCTACGCCAGAGAAAGCAACGTACGTGAAGCAACGTACGTGAAGTTCAGCCCAAAGTAGATCGAAGCGCCGGCCGAAGTGGCCGAGCGGTACTAGGCGCTACAGTCTGGAACCGCGCGACCGCTACGACCGCAGGTTCGAATCCTGCCTCGGGCATGGATGTGTGTGATGTCCTTAGGTTAGTTAGGTTTAAGTAGTTCTAAGTTCTAGGGGACTGATGACCTCAGAAGTTAAGTCCCATAGTGCTCAGAGCCATTTGAACCATTTAGATCGAAGCAAATCTCAAAAATTCTAGAGGAAATCAAATTTGAAGTTTTCCGAGCGTCTTTAGTATCCTAAAGATAGTTCGAGTATTCGACAGGCGGTGTGACTCTGTGGTAGAATACTCGCCAGGAGACCCAGGTTCGTATCCCATCCAGTGCAAATTTTAAACAAAACTTAGTGATCGAAGAACATTTCCATGAATCTTAAAATACATTAAGACTGAAAAAATCGGTAACGTTCGAGGCTGCTGATCATCGTATCGCTGATTAGCGTCTCCTTTCGGTCATTAATTTTTTTAAATTCAGTTCGACTGCCTAAGTCATTTAAATATAAAATGCGTCATACACGCGCTAACGAATACATACGTCATTTTTATCAAAAATTTCAATCTTCTTATTTTTCTCTGTATATCGCACATAAAAATCCAATTTTCATTGCAAATCTAAATTGTTTAAATTTAAAGGTAACGTTGTAAATTACAACTTTTCCCCCTCATGCACTTTACCCTTCACTGATATACCGGTAGAATGTGCACTCACAACAAGGGAGCATTTCACCAGAGTCACATCCCCGTCGGTAAAACTGTCAGTTGTTTTTGGATACTACAGAAGAAACTTCGAACTCGATTTTCTCGAGATTATTTTAGAGTAACATCGATCTGCTTTGTGTGATTGATATTTGAGTTCTGAACTCAAAATTTTTTTTAAAAATGCAAAAATCTAATTAACGTGTGCCCTCCTCGTTGCTAATCTCGGTGGATCCTCTCTGAAGATTTGGCCATATCAAGAGAAATACACACTGTCGTGGTATTGGGTTAATGCCACTCCGAGTGAAAAAAAATGTTTGACAAAGATGACTCCAATAAATCCTTTGAAATTTTAAAGACAACAGACATGAAATACTGGGAGGGAAATATTATCTGCAAAGTCATGAAAGTGTAGTAATTGGGAAATGATTGAGACAGGTCTTTATCCTATCACCGATGTTATTTAATCTGAACTTCGAGAGCAGTAAACGAAACCAAGCATAAATTTGGTTCGGGAAGTAAAGTTCAGGCTTGCCGATGACATTGTAATCTTGTCAGACAGTAGCTGACTTGGAAGGGCAGAATGGAATGGAGAGAGGATGAACAACAAAATAAAAGCAAAGGCAATGGAATGTAGTCAAATTAAATCAGGCAATGGTGAGAGAATTACACTAGAAACGAGACGCTAAAGGTAGTAGACGTGTTTCGTTAGTGAGGCAGCAAAATAAGTGGTGGTGGTGGTTAGTGTTTAACGTCCCGTCGACAACGAGGTCATTAGAGACGGAGCGCAAGCTCGGGTTAGGGAAGGATTGGGAAGGAAATCGGCCGCGCCCTTTCAAAGGAACCATCCCAGCATTCGCCTGAAATGATTTAGGGAAATCACGGAAAACCTAAATCAGGATGGCTGGAGACGGGGAATGCGAGTCCAGTGTGCTAACCACTGCGCCACCTCGCTCGGTCCAGCAAAATAAGTGATGAAGGCTGAAGTGCAAAGGGTATATGCTGTATACAGCCAATAGTAAGAAAAGCATTTCTGAGAAAGAGGAATTTGGTAATACTGGATAGAAATTTAAGTGCTAGGAAGTCTGTTCTGAAGGTATTTGTGTGGAATGTAGCCTGGCACGGAAGTGAAACGCTGATGTTTAACATTTCAGACAAGAAGAGAGTGGGAGCTTGTGAAACGTCGTACTGCAGAAGAGTCCGAAGATTTGGCGAGTAGATCGAGAAATAAACGTTGAGATATTGAATCGAAAAAAAAATGAAGGCACAGTTTGACTGAAAGAAGGAATCGGCTGATAGGACGCATCTCAGGCAACAAGGAATCGTCAGGGGATAAAAGTTGTAGAGGAAGACCAAGAGATGAATACAGTAACCAGGTTCAAATGGATGTGGGTTGCAGCAGTTATTCGGAGATGGTGCATCTTGCACGGGATAGAATAGCTTGGAGAGTGCATCAAACCAGTCTTCCGACTGAAGATCACAAAAACAACAGATAGAAAGGATGATGTGTTACAACTAAAATCATCCATAAATATTCTTGTGCCTAACGGATAACATTAGTTAATTCTACCCCCCCCCCTCCCCACTCGCCTCTCACTCACTCTTATCCTGAACACACAAAACATTGCCACCCATATTGCATTAAGTGCAATGCCTTGTGGACACTATCCGTAGAGATACCCGACTGGCTAGACCTATGAAAATGAAAGTTGCACATCTCTGGTACTAACACCTTCGGTCAGCCATTTTTGCTTCCACCTGCCACATTTACACAGTCGCTTGATGGTGAACTTGTTTGGCGCTTGCTAACCAAACTTTCATGTGAAGGCATTGTGGACTGGAATAACTAATATGTTCCTCTTGAGAAGCCTGCCAGAAAAGTGGGGAACCAACTGCCTCAGTCAACATTCCGCCTTTCTGACCAAAAGTTTTCACCTGCTTAAATATTCACCCTTCTTTTTGTTGGAAGCCAGTAGCAGAGACTCAGTGACGGTGGAAGGGAGAGGAGACAGTGGCAGGGGAGATATATGCCAGAGAGAGACTGGCAGTGGATGAGAATGAGAGATGTATGGAGACAATAGCAGTGGGAGCCAAAGAGTAAAGAGATATTGATGTTTAGTGACCAACAGGCTCAGTAAAAGAGAGAGGGATGGAGCTAGTGGGAGCAAAAGAGAGGGGAAAATATAGGCGAGTGGAGATCATACATAGCCTTGAGGGGTCTGGACCCTCCCAGAATGTCGAATTTGAACACGTAGATATAGGGAAGGGGGCACTTTGGACCTAGATTTTTACACGTGGGTATAGGGGAAAAGTAGGATGGACCCCCAGAACTTTTGAGCTGCAGAAGTATGGCAAATATAGTGGCAATGGGAAAAAAGAGAAAAGAAGAAAAAGTAAGTGGGAGAGGAACCAGTGACAGTGTGGTATACTGTAAATCAATGGGAGAAAGAGGAGACAGTGGGAGAGAAACGTACACTATGTTATCAAAAGTATCCAGACGCTTGGCTGAAGATGACTTACAAGTTCGTGGCGCCCTCTATCGGTAATGCTGGGATTCAGTATGGTGATGGCCCACCCTTAGCCTTGACGACAGGTTCCAGTCTCTCAGGCATACGTTGAATCAGGTTCTGGAAGGTTTCTTGGGTAATGGCAACCCATTCTTCACGGAGTGCTGCACTCAGGAGAGGTATCGACGTCGGTCGGTGTGGCCTGACACGAAGTCGGCGTTCCAAAACATCCCAAAGGTGTTCAACAGGATTCAGGTCACGACTCTGTGCAGGCCAGTCCATTACAGGGATGTTATTGTCGTGTAACCACTCCGCCACAGGCAGTGCAATATGAACAGGATCTCGATCGTGTTGAAAGATTCAAACACCATCCCCGAATTGCTCTTCAACAGTGGGCCAGCAAGAAGGTGCTTAAAACATCAATGTAGTCCTGTGCCACGCAAAACAACAAGGGGTGCAATCCCCCTCCATGAAAAACACGACCACACCATAACACCACCTTCTCCGACTTTTAATGTTGGCACTACACACGCTGGCAGATACGTTCACCGGGTATTCGCCATACCCACGCCCTGCCATCGGATCACCACATTGTGTAACGTTATTCGTCACTCCACACAACTGAGGCGTCGTTTCGCATTTACCGGTGTGATGTATGGCTCATGAGCAGCCGCTCGACCGTGAAATCCAAGTTTTCTCACCTCCCACCAAATTGTTACAGTACTTAGTGGATGCTGTTGCAGTTTGGAATTCCTGTGTAATGGGCTGGATAGATGTCTGCTTATTACACATTACGACGCTCTTCAACTGTCGGCGGTCACTGTCAGTCAACAGACGAGGTCGACCTGTACGCTTTTGTGTTGTACGTGTCCCTTCACGTTTCCACTCCACTGACACATCGTAAACAGTGGACCCGTGGATGTGTAGGAGTGTGGAAATCTCGCGTACAGACCTACGACAAGAGTGACACCCAATCACCTGATCACGTTCAGAAGTCAGTGATTTCCGCGGAGCGACCCACTACTCTCTCTCACGATGTCTAATGACTACTGAGGTTGCTGATATGGCGTACCTGGCAGTAGGTGGCAACAAAATGCACCTAATATGAAAAAGTGTGTTTTGGGGGGTGTCCGGATCCTTTTCATCACATAGTGCATATGGAAAGTGGCATTTAGAGGGAGTTGCTGAGTATGAAGGCTTCACTCCAAATGGAGACTGGTTGAAAGGATTTATAATGTTCTGAGTTAAACGAGGGCAAGTTCTCATGCCACAATTATTAGTGAGGACTTTTCTGTTAGAGTCTTTTTGAGAACATATTCGTCTTTTTTGTTCGCCGATAGGAGCGTTTTTTCGTGTGTGTGTGTGTGTGTGTGTGTGTGTGTGTGTGTGTGTGTGTGTGCGACAAGAATACAAGGTATGTCCATCCGAGAGTTTATTAGAGAACGGTGTAAAAATTTGGAGTGTATCGATCAAAAACGTATCAAAATTTCTTGTAACAGCATTAATCAACCTCTCGTCTTTATAATTTTGTATTAGTATAGATATAAGTGGACCATATTTGCAATAACAAAAAAACATGATTGTGTCACCTTTGAACTCAATGTACGCCATTACTAATTATCTTGACTATACTGGAAATTAAGTTCTGTCAGTCTTCCTATATGTTTGTGTCCGCGAGTGAGTGTATGTTACGTAATTTGTAATCGTAAGAATCCTAGGATTTAGTAGATTTTGTACTGAAGAACTGAGTGAACGGCATTAATGTGCTTTTATCTGCTACGCGTGTCCCACAATACGATGAGGCTTAAATTATTTCGTACGCTTTTATTATTTTAGGCACAGTTAGGACTACAGAAGATCTGGCTGACCTTCGCTGTACACATGCAAAAGTCACATCTAGCTGACTACCGTACTGTCAGTCGAATTATGTCTTTCAGCGAAGAACACCGACGTGGCACAGTTACTCGCTCTCTACAGATCAAAAGAAGCAATGTGGAAAATATATATGGAATATCGATTTCAGGACTGTGAAGGACTGCACAGTTATTATTGGTGATAATTGCTACAGCTCACCAAGACACTATCAAGTGTAGCGACGTGAGTGCAAAACATATTCGCGAACGGAATGCCGAGAACGTGTGCTGACTGGAGCGTGTGATTCTTGCGTTGCGAAAACTTCCTCCGCCACCGCTAATTGTTCTGCCGTTTTCGCAACCGCCGGATGTTGCATTCGCCACCGTTCCAACCCTCCCTGGCGGTCTGGAGGGAAGGAGAGTGAATCTGGGGAAGAGAAATCGTGAGATTCGGCAGGGCTCGACAGCACAGCAGCTGTAGTTCCGGAGCGCGCCATGTGGCGGCGCCGCTAGCGCGCCCCTCGCCCCTATGGCCCACGCAGCGACGGGAGCCGCCAGTCTGTCTTCGACCGTCGCGGGAGGCGGAGCTACTACAGTACGTCGGGTGAAGCACGGAGACAGGCTCAGGAGGCACCACCAGCACCTGGCTCAGGCCTGCCAACCGCCGCCGCACCTCTATCACCTCGCCATGGCGCCCAATGCAGGTGGGCACCATTCTCTTTATTCTGCAGCACTCCAGAGGACTCACCGTTTACTTCTGGTCCTTTCCCAGGCGCTGCAAAACGCCTCATGTTCAGATCGTCCGCACCAGAATTCAATGTTTAATTTTATACATAAACGATAACTCCTGTCGATATCTTTTTGTAGACACTTTGTTCAGGATTGCAGGTCCACAGCTTCATACAATGACTAATTTGAATTGTTACAATAACAAAACAGAAACTTTATCTAATATTTGTTTATTATTATGACCCTTCAGCACAAAATTGAAACAGGTGTCTGCTGCATTTAATATGGCCACCATCAGTGTTGCCACCACTCTATTAGTCACAAAGGAAACTTACCGATTGACCCCATTCAATTTCCTTCAGACTAATAAGATTTTAAGGTTAGAAGCTGGATACCGATTTCCTAAGGCAGTATGACGCAATTGTTATTTTAAATTGCCTGATTAATGTATGTCCGCATTACTGACACAGTTAATTACCATATATTATTGGTGTATTGTGTTTAGTTATAATCAGTTACTGGTTCCATAGACCAAATTTAATATAAGCATTACGATGTGGAATGTGTCAATAGACTGAAGAGATACTTGCTGGCAATTAACTTTTTTTATGGCTGATTATTTCTCCCCAAGAATTTCTGTGTGGTGTAGAAGGAATTATCAAGAAGAAATATGTTTGATCTACATTTGATAATACCTCTGCTACGTCTCAGACATTTCATTTCCATTAGTACATTGTCAAAGTGTTTTTCGTAGCTGCATGTTCAACCATTTCTCTGCTACAGTTTAGATCAAATAAAGGGTAATTAAAATGATATTTCATTCCATTGTTGTACTTGAGAATGTCTCTGTTACTCTCAAACTTAAATGAACTGTTGATAACAAATTTCATAAGATAATAAATGCACTGTGAGATTGTGATTAATATTCCCAGGTGCTTAAAGTGTTACCTGCAAGATGTTCATGTGTGAACTTAAAACATAATTCTAATTACTTTCTTCTGGACAATGAATACTTTTTGCTTAACTGAGCCGTTACCCTAGAATATTATCCCATAAGACAGCAATGAATGAAAATATGCAAATTATGTTAACTTACTGACTTCTATATCCCCAAAATTGACAATTATTATTATTACAGCAAAAGTAGCTGAATCTAAACGGTTTATCAGATCTACTACAGGATTTTCCATCGGTAAAAACATCTTAGAACTTTAATTATCTACCCTGTTTGTTATTATTGGTTGGTATACTACGTTAATATGAAGTAGGATATTTTTGATAGTAGAAAATTGGATGATCTCCAATTTTTCAAAGTTTAAAGCTGGCTCATTTGTGCAATACCATTGAGTAACTTTCACTAAAACATCATTTACTATTTTCCCTGTTGATGCTTCTTTGCTAGACTACACAACAATGCATGTATCATCTGCTCACAGAACTAATTCTACCTCCTGAATCAAATAAAATGGCCCATCATTAACATCAAGCAAGAACAGTAGTAGACAAATGGTCAAACCCTGTGGGACTCACACTGTAATTTCTCCCCATGAAGATGATGTGGCGTCCCTCTTTGTATTACTCGGTAACTTTCTGTGTACATTTTCTTAAATAAGAACTAACCCAGGGATTTCCTGAACTACTGTATTTATTCCATTAAACATAACGTTTCTAATAGAATATTGTGACTGACACAAGTCACAGAAGTTCCCAATTGGTGATATTTTGTAAGCTAAAGATTTTATTGTGTACCAACAGCTGACTCAGTAGAAAGACGCTTCTGAAATCCATACGGTGCTTGCCTAAGTATTCCATCACTATGAGTACACAGGTGTGTGACAACTCTAGAATACATTACCTCCTAAAAATTTTAGAAAATCGTGTGAGGAGTGATCCTGGGCACCAGTTGTTGATATCTTGCAGGGTTAACCCCTTTCATAGAGAGGCTTCACAATGGCATATTGCAGTCTTCATGAGAAAACATTCTGAGTTAATGATGCATTATATAAGTGACAAAGAACATTACATATTACTGGAATATAACTTCTTAATGTCTTATTGGACATATCATTCACCCCTAATGAATTTTTATTTTTTCAGTCAACTCGATCTTCCTTGTTTCACATGGGGATGTGAAATTAATTTTTAATTCACTATATGCCCTTTGTACTGCTTCTTTAGTGTACTGTTTTGCTTTCTCTGCTGTACTATTTGCCAATCTTCACGTCTATATTTAAACAGTAATTGTTAAAAATACCTGCTACACATGTACTGTCTTTTACAATGTTACCATTCCTTTTACAGAAATAGTGTCATGGTTTTATTTTGTTAAATGATCAGTCAGTTTCAGACATGGTTTACATACTCCTGGATTTATTGTACATTTTTCCTTGTAATTTTACGGTGCTGTTTATAATTATAAATTATTTGTGCCTCATTACGCCTTCTGGATATTTTGTTCAAATCCTGTTTTTGTTGAGAAGAGATCCTGATGCTTGTATGTCTGCAGTTCGTGGTCTAGTGGCTAATGTTGCTGTCGCTGGATCGCGGGGTACCAGGTTCGATTCCCTGCCGAGGTGGGGATTTTCTCTGCCCAGCGACTGGGTGTTTGCGTTGTCCTCAACATTTCATCATCATCATCTTCTTCTTCTTCCCCATCATCATCATCATATTTCGTGACAGTGGCTAGATTGGATTGTGTAAAAATAAGACTGTGCACAAATTGGGACTTTGGACAGGCCCTGATGACCACGCAGTTAAATGCCCTACAAACCAAACATCAAAAACTGATGCTTGTAGTGTTTCAGGTTTCTTTAATGTTATGCTATTACTGCATATAATTATGTTTTTATGAAAACCATTTCCAAAAATGACTCATAAAGAAATATGTTTAACTTAGAGTTTACGTTCATTGTAACTTCATCCTGTTTTGCCTGGCTGTTTTCTTTGAGTGTTTCTGAACTGTACATGGAGCTAAGTCATGTAAAATGACAAACTGTGCTTAGTGGTCTGACAATATGTTTACCACAGGGTAGGCACGTGTGTCTCTAACATCTGCTTGTTGCATCGATACATTATCTATAAGGGTATTACTATCTTTAGCGACTTAGGCAGCAGAATTTATGACTGATACTGAGTTATAAGTGGCCAAAATCACCTCTAGATCACTTTTCCTGTCATAGTCATCCAGAAAAATCACCTTAAAATCACCACATATTAATAGCCCTGGTGTCTGACAGAAAGCACAATAATTCATCAATTTTTTTCATAACAGAACATGCTTCTACATCCCGATTTACCTATTTCTATATTATCGTATTTACACCCTTTTTTATGAATGTGAGTTCTCGTCATTTATCCATATTAGCCTTGCATGAATGCACAGCTGACTTACAAGCACTTATACTAAGTTTTTCTATACTACCTACTAAGATCTTGCAAAAAAATTAATAACCCATTTAGCTTATTTTTTATCCCCCTGATGTTCTGATGAAGCACATTTATTACATCCCCCTCTATTAATACAAGATGAACTGGGAATCTCTAGCAGTTTAATTTGCTTTACTGCTATCTGTCTAAATTCTGTATTTCCCTTAATGTTGGCATTTCACCTGAGCCCAATAACCACAGGCCTTTGTGTGTGGCCTCCCTTATGTTTTCTGCTAATGTATCTGCTAAATTATCCTACTTGTCCTCAGCCCACCTATTCAGATGTAGGCCTTGGGAAGTATATCTCCACCTCCCTACAGCAGCTGCTGGATCAGCAACTATATGAGATTTTGTATGCAGCTGAAGGGGCTCTCTCAGCTCCATGTTTACTCTTTCTGCAGCAGAGTTAAGCCAAGGCTGGTCATGGCGCCACAGAACCTCCACAGACTGTTATCTGTGTGCCCAGTAGGTACACCTGTTTTGTCCAGGTCATCCCCAAGGTTGTATTTTTCGTTTTTAACCATGATGTTTCCAGCTCCCCTACATTCAATCATGATCTTATTTGTTAAAATCCTTACACATTTGTCGCAAGTTTTCTGTTACCTAGCTGAGGCTAGCACTTACTTTCATTACATTTTTGACCTGATGCAATGCACTTAATTTTTTCTGTAACTGCTGAGGGACTGCTACCGAGCAATAAAACTCTTTTTTTCCTTTTCTCTCTTGGAAATTGAAATAAGAACACCGTGAATTCATTGTCCCAGGAAGGGGAAACTTTATTGACACATTCCTGGGGTCAGATACATCACATGATCACACTGACAGAACCACAGGCACATAGACACAGGCAACAGAGCATGCACAATGTCGGCACTAGTACAGTGTATATCCACCTTTCGCAGCAATGCAGGCTGCTATTCTCCCATGGAGACGATCGTAGAGATGCTGGATGTAGTCCTGTGGAATGGCTTGCCATGCCATTTCCACCTGGCGCCTCAGTTGGACCAGCGTTCGTGCTGGACGTGCAGACCGCGTGAGACGACGCTTCATCCAGTCACAAACATGCTCAATGGGGGACAGATCCGGAGATCTTGCTGGCCAGGGTAGTTGACTTATACCTTCTAGAGCACGTTGGGTGGCACGGGATACATGCGGACGTGCATTGTCCTGTTGGAACAGCAAGTTCCCTTGCCGGTCTAGGAATGGTAGAACGATGGGTTCGAAGACGGTTTGGATGTACCGTGCACTATTCAGTGTCCCCTCGACGATCACCAGAGGTGTACGGCCAGTGTAGGAGATCGCTCCCCACCCCATGATGCCGGGTGTTGGCCCTGTGTGCCTTGGTCGTATGCAGTCCTGATTGTGGCGCTCACCTGCACGGCGCCAAACACGCATACGACCATCATTGGCACCAAGGCAGAAGCGACTCTCATCGCTGAAGACGACACGTCTCCATTCGTCCCTCCATTCACGCCTGTCGCGACACCACTGGAGGCGGGCTGCACGATGTTTGGGCGTGAGCGGAAGACGGCCTAACGGTGTGCGGGACCGTAGCCCAGCTTCATGGAGACGGTTGCGAATGGTCCTCGCCGATACCCCCGGAGCAACAGTGTCCCGAATTTGCTGGGAAGTGGCGGTGCGGTCCCCTACGGCACTGCGTAGGATCCTACGGTCTTGGCGTGCATCCGTGCGTCGCTGCGGTCCGGTTCCAGGTCGACGGGCACGTGCACCTTCCGCCGACCACTGGCGACAACATCGATCTACTGTGGAGACCTCACGCCCCTCGTGTTGAGCAATTCGGCGGTACGTCCACCCGGCCTCCCGCATGCCCACTATACGCCCTCGCTCAAAGTCCGTCAACTGCACATACGGTTCACGTCCACGCTGTCGCGGCACGTCCACGCTGTCGCGGCATGCTACCAGTGTTAAAGACTGCGATGGGGCTCCGTATGCCACGGCAAACTGGCTGACACTGACGGCGGCGGTGCACAAATGCTGCGCAGCTAGCGTCATTCGACGGCCAACATCGCGGTTCCTGGTGTGTCCGCTGTGCTGTGCGTGTGATCATTGCTTGTACAGCCCTCTCGCAGTGTCCGGAGCAAGTATGGTGGGTCTGACACACCGGTGTCAATGTGTTCTTTTTTCCATTTCCATGAGTGTATTTAACATCCAACTTATCATTAAATTTCTTAGCATTGTTCGGGCGCAATCTGCCTTTCTTTACATCTGCATGGGTTCTTCCTTCTTAAATACCAGTAGGTAGCGAAACATATTGCTCAACTCAATTTAGAATTTGCTAGCACAATTTTCTCGTGTTCGCCCTTTTCTTGTTACTTTCCCCGACATCCTCTTTCTCTTGCCCCCTTTCATCTGTTGCAATACAATTTATCGCGATTTCTAACTCCTCCTGACGGGTACAAATCTTTGAATCCTGTTCCTGGATTTTCGGTCTTTCTGTTCAGTTTCACGGAACAGCAGTCCCTTCGACCACCCCATTCTCTTCTCCAGTAAAATCACGCAAATGACACCATCACCTACAACTTTCCCAAGACACTTCCTGTTTAACGAACCTACAGCAACATCCACACTTACCACAAATGACTCGTTGATTCTAAAGCGCGATACAACTAAACAAATGGAAAAGTAATTTATGTTGCTCTTTCCGTACAACTCGCATGCGAAAACCTAGGGCTAAAATTATGTCTATGGGTGCAGTAAGAAAAATATACTTATCTTATTTCCCAAAATACTAACGTAATGACACTTATATTTACAACAATAAGAAAGTTTAAAACGAGCTTCTAGTCTCTTATTTACGTATCATTTACGGGAGCAGATTTCGCAACGGTCTCACAGGAACAGTTTGCTAATGTGAAAACACATTCACTGGTAGGAGAATGATTAGCATAGGAGGATATTAATTGTGAAATTGCAAATTCCAATCTTGCTAGAAGCATATTATTTCGACCTTTATATAACCACCGTATGTATTAGCAAATGGATATGTTACATGACAAATACTGAATGATATTTTTTAATAAAAATAACATCTTTTAGTTTTAATTAGTAATTATATGAATACCATGAGCATTCACAATAAATTAAAATTTGGTAAAAAAATCCGAACCATGAAATAGAAAATAAAATACTTTTTCAGGTAACTGAACAGATTGTTGACGTATGCGATTTAATTCGCTTGTCTGTAACAAATTTATGTTAGGATTAGTAATTAAAATTAAAAGTATTTCATTTTTACTAAAAATAATGACTCCATGCTTGTACATTAAAATATCCCAACCTTAATAAACTAGTAACCCCCCAGCCCCACTTCTTCAAAGACTCGAATTATTGTTTTAAGAAAATTAATTTTTCACACATCTCAATATTTATGAAGTCATATCTCGTTAACTACGTGTCGTACAATCATATAGTTTTGCAGCTACATTCCGTAGTAGAAGTCTGCAAATGGAGCTGGTAGTAATGAATTAATAAACTGAAACGTGATATAGTATGCAGAATGTTTAGTGCATCAATAACGAAAATGTAGCAAGCGTTACGCTTCTTTGCTTTCATTATTTTATGGGAGGTGTCAGCCAGAAAAAGTGCTGAAAAGATTTGAAATTATGTTCTCATGTTGGATGAATATAGTGTGGATGATTTTCGTGTTGTGAGATACATTACCACAAGACATACACGCAGTTGCTGAATTTAATACCGGACTTTCGTATTAAACGTTAAACATAAGTTGTACAGTGGCTCTTAGTGAGTAGCTGTAACAGCGTTTTAATTTTTTTTTTTCATTTATGTCAGCAAGTTATATGAAGTATTGGAAAAACAAGTTTTTGTTGCCTTTGGAAGCTGTTAGATTGGCAGGCGGGACTGCGCACCATATTAGCCAATTAATAATATAAATATAGAATTAAAAGTAAAAGAAAAGTGCTATTGCCGAGATTCAAACCAAAGACAATTACAAATTTATTATACTTTTTTCTTTTTTATATCTTTCCACTTGACAACGTTTGCCTTCATTGGGAAAATAATAGTCCTTCGTTTTAAAACGAAAACAGAAAAACCTCTTCTTGTTGGCTTCGTTGCCGTGTGTTAACAGAGTAAGCCCTCTGCTTGTTGACATGACACAGTTTAAAAAGGGAAAAAATCATCCTCTGTGTAGAACAGCGTTTAAAAACTACATAAATTTATGTTCGATATAACTTAAAGACATTATCAGCTACCAATGAACAGAAGCTAGAAATTTGTGTATATGAAACAGCGCTCAGGAGGAAAAATAGTGACATTCAGAGGTCATATTTTCGAGGGTCTTTTTTTAAAAAACTGCTTGACAAAGTCGTGTTTGCCTGGCCTACAAATTTTTTAAGTATGAAGAAAATCTAACTGGGCCATGTAATGGTCGCCTAGTCGTAGATATTGCTATACTCGCACTATTTCACTCCCATTTACGGAGCTTGTTAGCACTTGATGTTAGGTTGGCACCATTAAAATGCATTGTGGTAATCGCTGCTGCTTGCTTGGTCGCTGCTGTCTCTCGATGCTGATGCTGGCTCTAAATCTGATTGTCTAGGCGTAAAATGATGAGGTCCCGTGTTTTTGAGGTGCTTTTGATGATAAATAACGAGCGAAACCAACAAATATTTAAACTTCAAATATTTATTACTCTGGTGGGCATCTTAATTCCACTGTCCACCAAAGATAATGACACAACACAAAGTAGTACTTCTTTTACATGCTCTTTGCATTGTTTATCCACCTCGAACAATAACACACAAACACACTTTACCAAAGTGACATTCCGACTGCGCTCCAACCCTTCTTGCTGCTTGTATTTATAACCTTGTCAAAGAACTACTAAAAACAGATATACACATGTACATCTGTTATCGTAATTTGTGCAGAAAAATTGTTAATTTACATCGAGTGACGTAATTTAACAGGTTATTTAAATGACAGGCAGATTTGTTGACTTGACAAAATAATTCTTGGTTACAAAAAGGCCGTTTTTTAGAAGTTTGTCAGTTGACTTCCCTAGTTTCCATAAATAAGTAAATAACATGAATTATTAAGAATTACATTGGTTTTTGTCTAAAACAGGAGTGTTTACATGAATACTGAGTGAAAACGCTCCTAATAAACAAATAGGTTTCACTGGGTGATTTTTATTTAAGGAGATCCAAAATACGTCAGTTGGTCACTATTTTTCGTACTTCATATTAATTATTTAAGATGAACGTAGTGTTTTTACATGATGACATTTGCTGTATCAGTGATCAAGTTATATTAACTTATTCAGTATAATTTAATGAGTTGACTGTTTATGGAGACATGTTATGCAATCATTGTTAAAATACACAATAACTTTTCTATAATCATAAATACTCGTTAAACTGGTTGAATTTGGAGGGTATCGCATACTTCGGCAAAGTGAAGCATTTAATATGTTCCGTTACAACCACTCTGCAAGGTGCCCTTGTCGGGTATACACAGCGTCTCACAGCCACCCCCTGCAGCTCCCGCCAACGCTGCCAGCAACTCGCTGCAAACCTTTAGGCGAGACAGCCGTTTCTGTGTTATGGTGGTTTGCGATGTAATTATTATGACATCTACCAAACAGTGCGCCAGCATTACCGTGCCGTTATAGGAAGTGGTAGGACCAGCTTGAGCTATGAGTCATCCATCCCCTTTAAAGTTCTCATTTAATGAAGTATGAAATCAATGTTATAATAAATTTCCGTAAATTTAATAATGGCGCAGTTTCTTAAATTTATAGCATTCAATAGTGTTAACAGACTGATAGTCTCAGAATCAGGTGGTTATTCCAAGGCTTTACGATAAACATAAAAAATTTCCAAAACAGGTAACACCCCAAGGATATCCACACAACCCTAAAAAAACTACAATAAGGAAATGCAAACCTACGTTTCTAGCATTTGTAGACTTGGAGAAAGCTTTTACAGTGTTGACTGGAAAACTCTTTCTAAAATGCTGAATGTGGCAGGGGTAAAATATGGGAAGCGTAAGGCTATTTACAGTTTGTACAGAAACCAGATGGCGGTTTTTAAGAGTCGAGGGCATGAAAGGGAAGCAGTGGTTGGGAAGGTAGTGAGACAGGGTTGTAGCCCATCCCCGATGTTATTCAATCTATATATTGAGCAAGCAGTAAAGGAAACAAAAGAAAAATTCGGAGTAGGTATTAAAATCCACCGAGAAGAAATAAAAACTTTGAGGTTCGCCGATGACATTGTAATTCTGTCAGAGACAGCAAAGGACTTGGACGAGCAGTTGAACGGAATGGACAGTGTCTTGAAAGGAGGATATAAGATGAACATCAACAAAAGCAAAACGAGGATAGTGGAAAGTAATCGAATAAAGTCGGGTGATGCTGAGGGAATTAGATTAGGAAATGAGACACTTAAAGTAGTAAAGGAGTTTTGCTATTTGGGGAGCCAAATAACTGATGAAGGTCGAAGTAGAGAGGATATAAAATGTAGACTGGCAATAGCAAGGAAAGCGTTTCTGAAAAAGATAAATTTGTTAACATCGAGTATAGATTTAAGTGTTAGGAAGTCCTTTGTGAAAGTATGTGTATGGAGTGTAGCCATGTATGGAAGTGAAACATGGACGATAAATAGTTTGGACAATAAGAGAAAAGAAGTGTTGTGTTGGCAGAAGAGCCAAAACCGTGTTACTAGAGGAGGCCGAAATGCACGCGTTTTAGCTCACGGAGGCTGGCGTTAGGAGGGAAGAACTATACTGACGTGAGGTCTGGAACATGACAAGGAATTAGAATTCAGAGAGCGTACGTAATTAGTTTGATACTTAACTTTAATTAACGATGAACATCGCTCTTGACGGTACATGATTCACAATATTATGAGTTCAGGATACATAGTAACTGAATATGGCGCCTTGCTAAGTCGTAGCAAATGACGTAGCTGAAGGCTATGCTAAACTGTCGCCTCTGCAACTGAGAGCATATGTAGTCAGTGAACCATTGCTAGCAAAGTCGTACAACTGGGGCGAGTGCTAGGGAGTCTCTCTAGACTAGACCTGCCGTGTGGCGGCGCTCGGTCTGCAATCACTGGTAGTGGCGACACGCGGGTCCGACGTATACTAACGGACCATGGCCGATTTAAAGGCTACCACCTAGCAAGTGTGGTGTCTGGCGGTGACACCACAAGAAGCTTTCGAAATGTGGTGCTACGGAAGAACGCTGAAGATTGGATGGATAGATCACGTAACTAATAAGGAGGTACTGAATAGAATTGGGGCGAAGAGAAATGTGTGGCACAACTTGACTAGAAGAAAGGATCCGTTTGTAGGCATGTTCTGAGGCATCAAGGGACCACCAATTTAGTACTGGAGGGCAGCGTGGAGGGTAAAAATTGTAGGGGGAGACGAAGAGATGAATACACTAAGCAGATTCAGAAGGATGTAGGTTGCAGCAGGTACTTGAGGATGAAGAAGCTTGCACAGGATAGAGTAGCACTGAGAGCTGCATCAAGCCAGTCTCAATACTGAAGACGTCAATGACAGCAACCGAGGAAGATAGTCTGTTAGGAAACTGGATACTTGTGCACGTTCAGTGTTCTGTGTATGAAAAACGGGCCTATGAGCTGATGGTTCACTACCCCATGCCTAACTTTTACATCAATGGACGCTGACGTTCCGCCTGACGAAGTGAATGGGGATTATCAACAGACCAACTGTGCTGGCGTAAGCTGTCGTCAACACACACCCGTCGGCAAAGATGGAGTGCGAAGATCGATAATAGGCGCTGAATCCAATGCACCTATCACGAGAAAGGCCAGAGACACATCGACAACCAACAGCAATTATTTAGGCTGCACCGCTGACCGGAGCGCCCCCCGGTTCTATGAAGCCCTCCAAATCCTCGAACGCCATGCGCTCCGCCTCGCCTTCCGCATCCGCCTCCTGTCCCCCACGCGCATCCTCTACGACCTCATCCCCTTCTCCCACCTTCTCCTTTTCCTTGAACACATCCGCGCACTCTATATTGTCCGCCGCCTTGATCCCCGCCCCCTGGTTTCTCCCATCCTCTCAACCCCCAACCAGTCGCCGCGCCTTTACCGTTGTGTCCCACCCTCTCTCCATCTCCACACCCTCCATCTCCTATCCCAACACAACTTCTACCGTCTACCCCTCCCGGATGATGAGTTTCGTCCTGACATCTACCCTTCCTACCAACTCTACCCCCTCTTCTTGCCTCCTCCTCAGGGCTCCCTCTCCTCCCCCTCCCTCCTCCTGAGCGGCTTCCCCCTCCTACTCCCCCTACATCCCTTGTGCCTCCTTACAGTGTCTCTGCGCTCCCTCCTGACTTGTTTTCCCTCTTCCTCTCCTGCCCCACGTGTCTCCTGCCTCATCGTGAACCCACTGATGCCCCTCCTCTCTTCATCCCGCCGCTTCGCCAGCTGCCCCATGCTCTCCCCTCCTTTTCCATCATCTCTGACCTTTCCCTCGGCAGGTCCCACCTGGCAGCTTTATTCTTCGTTGTGTGTGCTCCAAGTGGGTTTTAAGTGTGTTGTTCTGAAGTGTTTTTAATACTGTGGCCGACCTTTAACCTGTGCGTGCTCATTCAGTGTCTTCTCTGTGTTTTAAGACTCGCCAACTGTGTTTTTTAAGTTTCTGGAGACTTTTTTTAACTGTCCACCATGAATGTCTCCATGTCCGTGTATTTTTACCTCCATTTTCTCCCCTTACTATGTTGTTTGTTCCCGTTTTTTATCTCCTTATGTATGTATCATTTTATTCTTGTTTTAGTTGTCGTGTCACTCGGCTGAAGAGCGGCGGATTGTGCCGCTGACAGGCCACCCCTGCCCATATAGGACAGGGGAATGAAATCACAATTTTTAAAAAAAGTAAAAAAAAAAACGGATTGCCGCACTGACTCATTCATGGATTCTGACGTCTGTCAGTACAGTCGCAGAGCGGTTTCTAGTCCACATCACAGGCTACAGCAGTTCCAAGTGGCCAGATTAGTGACAATAGCGAGACTAAAGTTTGTAATTGTAAGATTACCGATATTGTCTGCAAGAGCACTATTACTGATGGGCTTGTACCACAACACATGGACTCTATTCAAATTAAGTATCCAGTTCATGAAAATAAAGAGCCGTATTAATCCATTTCTGCATTTTTGTTGTGGAAAATGGGAAAATGGAAATGAGCATTTGGTGTCATTGGCCGGGAGGCCCCTTACGGGGCAGGTTTGGCCGCCTTGGTGCAGGTCTTATTACATTCGACGTCACAACGGGCGACCTGCGCGACGGATGGGGATGTATTGATGTTGAAAACAACACAACACACAGCCTCTGAGTGGAGAAAATCCCCAACCCAGCCAGGAATCCAATCCTGGCACGTAGGACGGCAATCCGTCACGCAGACCACTCAGCAAGTTTTTTTTCTTTTCTTTCTTTGCGTTGGTCTAAGCAGACGTCACAAGACATCCATTCAAGTTGATTGTTGATTACTTTACTCAGTTTTTTATTACAGAGGGCGAGCAACCCTCTGACCGAAACTATAGGGGTGGACGTGGAAAGAGGATACCAGCCACACATAACAACGTCCTCTCCTTTGCTTCCTACGGTTCAAGACTCTACAGCGGCGTCGAGGATACACCACCAACAGTCCATGTTTTGCCAGTTTACCTGACCATGACTGGTAAATGTGTTAACATGATTCCTGTAATCGTTTCAGTGCAGCTCTTGATCGAGAAGAAGACGTGATATCAATGTGTGGTGTGCGTACTATAAGACCTTCGGTACACACACCATCAGATTATTTGGCTTGTCGCTTTAGGCGAGTGTCAGCAATATGTCTCGTGGTCTTATTGTGGCGTGTTTGTCTTCTGCCGTTAGGTCAGACGATAGAAATGCCACTTGCACGCTTAGAGTAGCAGATTGACGGTGACCCACTTTAAACAGAACTTGATTAATTCTCACACACATTTATTAATATAATAACCAGCATAAAAATTACTTAACTTGGTTCTGGGTGCTATTTACAATTGACAATCTGAAATTCCTTTGGTCTTGGTACGTTAATCTTATTCTCACATATTTCTGATACTTGACAAAGTGTCTATTCATTTATCTTCATGGCTATGTACAGGAATATGATAATCTTTTTAGGCGCAGACTGAAACTTGACTATAGATTGGTACAGACAAATGCAGACTAATGCAGACTGCCTAATCGGAGGTCTGTACACTCGTTGTAATACCTTGAGCGTTCAGGTATCACTGCGCGAGTGTGATCCGCGAGGAGGAAATGTTCTACGTTAGCAGCAATCTCATTGGCTGCGTTACATATTAATACCCGGATCGGCGGAAGCAGAATTTGGTCTGTCTCTAAGACAGCGCCATCTCGTAGTGCAGAGACGGACGAGCGCTGCGCCTGCGCTGTTGCGCTTAGCGGGGCGCGCTCTAGTGGGAAAGTTGTGTACGCGCTGACTACGCAGAACTATGTACACAACAGAATGCAACCTATGTCGATGGAGAATTCGTATGACACTTGCTTGACTCATGCCACTTCCTCGTGCTATTGCACAGGAGGTAGCGTGCGGATCACCTGCAACTTCAGAAGAACATTAATTTTCCCCTCTTCTGTCGTCACTTGTCTCCTACTCTTACATTGTCTACGTGTTACACTACCACTTCCACGTAACTGGTTGAAGAGGTTGGTAAATAACTGCCAAGATGGTTAACGTTTATTGGACATCTTACCGCATACACTGCACAAGAACCAATTGCGTTCTTCCTACGCTCTCCATACACCATGAGCATGTCGGCTTTTTGTGCATTGGTAAATTCCATCGTCCACACTCAACCTATACAGCTTGGACTATGCACAGTGACTGAGCTGCATGTCGCAATGTCCTCAAAGAATACACAGGCTCACTGTAAAAAAACGTAACAGCATCGTACCTAGCTACTACGCAGGTTGAATGTCACAGACGAGTGTGGAAACTTTGCATAATACGATATCTCGTAGATGGCTCGCTCTAGAAGCCTGCTACAGACACTGACATTCTAATTTACGCTACTTTTGGTTTATTAATGTCAATAGGCATTGATCCATTTTTTTAAGTGTGTGTTTTCACTGAAATACACTTCCTAAGTGCTATTACAATCTGTTTATCGGCTAAAAATGCCAGTCCCTGACTGGCAATCGATTTTGTGAAAACGGCACATCACTAGCACTCTCCATTTCCGCAATATTTGCGGTGCAAACTTCAGGTGATTCGCCCTGTACTTACAACAGAACATATAAATTCATACGACATGCACAACAGCTTTTGTGGGCTGCCTGTGTCCCAGGAATTCATAAATTAGCTTTTTTGTCGTATACCAGTGATTAAAAGTTTAAGTACCCATTGTAGCTTCAGAAAATATCATAAAAGTGAAGTCATGTGCGAAATATAACATGAAGTCAGAAGAAGGGAAGGAGAAAATGAGCAACTCGAAACGGCATTACTTACAGCGAGAGGCGCCGAGATGCCTAAGAGATGCGGTTGCAGTACTGTGCAATCTCGAGCGGCATTAAAATTTCTCTCTGCATAAATCTTCTGCTGCACGAACCGCAGATGCGAATGTCTCGGGTAGACGTCTCCTCGAGTTGCAGCAGGCAGCTGGACTGCTAGCGACTGCATTAATCTCCCTCCTACTTAACCCATTTGGTATACAAGCCGAGAACGTTGCCTTCAGCAATCGACCTGGATAGTCCGTCACGTTGCGCAACTGTTCTGCGCGCGACTCGCCAAGGCATAGACACGAACCGTGAGTGGTCGTTTCTCAAATTGCAAGCAAAAATTCCTCGCAGCACCTGATAAAATCTAAGACAACGGAAAATGAGTACCGTAAACCGGGTATATATTAACAGCCGTGATTACTCTGACCTCTCGTACACCAAAAGTCTTGTAGCTCTCTGTTGGCTCCAATGAGTGTTTTAGTGTCTACTGTTTGGTGGTAAAGGCCAGCAATATACTGTACGCTAAATGGCGTCGTGTAGTGCCGATTTTCTTATGCACCAGTTGGCGAACCAGTTGCAACTTATAATTGTATACGGAAAAGTATGTTAAAATTAGAGTGTGCAAAATCCAATATCATTTAACTGCAAAGTGGTCTGTGATTTCAACTGTTTCTCATGTTACACGATTAATTCTCAAAACAGAAGACTGATTGGTTTTTTGTTCACATATATATATCTGTCACTATATTACGATTTCTCTGTTTAGGATTACTTCGACCACCAGCCACTGTTACACCAAGATCACAGGTACATAATTTAGCAAACAGTGTTGATACAAATGAAGTGTGAAACTAAGGAATACATACATTAACCATCGGTATATAGACAAATGTTATCTGCAGTTGCCAATGTGCGTAAAAATAAGAAAAACAAATGTCTGTCATATATTACTCAAATTTTAATCTACTGTGGTCCAGGTAGTGATTCAGGTACGACATATAATGTCATGTATTCTCGGAAATAAGGAATGAAGTTTGTTTCGCCACAAGGGCCACATATTGTCCCGATAAATGAAGAACAGATAACCTTAATTCTAACTGCAATGGATATATTGAAACGAGGATGTAGGTCTAAGGTGGATGAAATTGAACGTATTATTCTCGGCTAAATTTGGAGCTATGTGTGTGGCAATTCATCTTTGTACCTTTAAATACATTTAACTTTTGATGAAGGATGACACTGACTTGTGTTACTGTACTTGCTTTTTTCCTTCTTTCATTAGGTTCAATAAAACACTTAGATCGGTGAATTCATTTCTGGGTGGCCAAAGTTTCATTGCGTTTTTTAAAATATTAATCACAAATTGAATGTTAATTAACAATTATAGTGGAAGTATACGCCGGTCAATATATCCTCAAATCCATACTAACTTTAACCACCTACGTTCTTTTTCCATTACTTTCTCTGCATTTTATAAAATTTTCTGTATTTATTAGTATGCGATTCTTTCATGCAAGCCACTATGTTCACTAACGTAAATATAACGATGCTAAAACAATAGTCATGATAATCACATCTGAATCTGAAAATCGGTAAAAGGATACTTGGTTTACGGGACACCATTTGTCGCACTTGAATGGCTATTTCCTCGTATCTTATAAAAAAGAAAGATTCGCAAGTCGAATAGAAGTGTAAGAGGAGAAAGTTTCCGATGCTGGGGTTCACAAGTGGTCGAAAAGTTTTAATTATTACCTCGAAAACATTAAGCTACGTGACAAATATTTTGTTTGTTGACAGGTTCTCGCGTGCAGTCTTGGTAGTGAAATCCTCGCGCCATACTACCGTACCACGCCATTACAGAAACCAAAGCAAAATTGTTTAGTCCACTGATAAATCTAAATCCACATCTACACTTTGCAAACCACTGTGAAGTGCAATGCAGAGGGGTGCTTTTCACTGTACAAGTTATTAGGGCTTATTCCCGTTCCATTCACCTATGGAGAGTGGGATGGATGATTTCTTAAACGCCTCTGTGCCCACTGCAATTAGCATCATCTTGTCTTCGCGATGTCTTAAAGAGCGATATGTAGAGAGTCGTAGCATACTTCTACAAGCATCACCTAAAGCCGGATCTTGGAACTTTGTAAGTAGCCTTTCTCGGGATAGTTTACGTCTCTTCAGTCCTCTGCCAGTTCAGGTTTTTCGTCGTGTCCATGGCGCTCTTCCGCGGGTCAGACAAACCCGTGACCATTCGTGCTGCTCTTCTTTGTATACGTCAAATATTACCTGTTAGTCCTATTTTGTACGGGTCCCATACACTTGAACAATATTCTAGGATCGATGGCACGAATGTTTCGTAAGCAACCTCCTTTCTAGATGGATTGCATTAATTCAGCCTACGTAGTGTGAGATGTTACAGTTTCAGTAGTTCAGGTAGTGTCTCTGGTAAATTTCAACCAGAGCAAGGAAATTGTGTCAGGAAGAATGTATTTACAACTCGGACGTATAGAACTTCACGCACTCGCAAAGCACTAAAGATTTGTCTCTGTTTACGAGTATAGACAGCATCGATCGAAAGTACGGACGAAGCAAGAAAGATAGCGGAAATGGACTATCGCAAGCGAAGAAAACTTAATTCAATAAAAGGGCTCTGTTGATATCAGGCATTTATATGGAAATAAGGAAAGGAAAGGAAAATCCTTTATTTTTACAGATCGATTACGATTACTGTGTGGCCATCTTCAGTGCAAATTTTGAACCTTGTAGGCCCATATCAAAATAACACAGCATTTTCTGTGTGGCGTAACATGTACTGTGATGATTATTTCGAAGAGATATGTTCACTGCATATAATAATTTTGAATTACAGAATAACCTATTTTGTGACCTCAGCAGTTGCCGCTCTAGCATCATGGAAAATGTTGTGTTATTATGAGATGGGGCTAAAAATGGCTCTGAGAACTATGGGACTTAACATCTGAGGTCATCAGTCCCCTAGAACTTAGAACAACTTAAACCTAATTAACCTAAGGACATCACACACATCCATTCCCGAGGCAGGATTCGAACCTGCGACCGTAGCGGTCGCGCCGTTCCGGACTGTAGCGCCTAGAACCGCTCGGCCACAGCGGCCGGCTGAGATGAGGCTACAAGGTTCAAATAGTTTGCAGTGAAGATGGTCACACAGTGACCGAAATCGAACTGTAAAATAAAGGATTTCAATCTTTACGACCGATGATGCCATTTATTCAGAATATATTGACAATAATACGGTCGTGTTGCACACGGTCCGCAAAGGAATTACACATTAATAACAAAATTTTCTGCAATTTCCTGTCATTTTCACTATCTAAGTCACAGAGCTGGTCGGTTAGATTAGCGTGCAATGTCCGCATTTTGCCACATGTCGCTGATTTATGAAGAATAGAAATAAAAGCAGAAAGCTTTTTTATGGGGGAAGATGATCACGTCTTAAAGTAGGCTACTTTGTGACTCTGCGTCTGTTTCCTACAACAAGTCCTCAGTCTCTAATGATCGACGAGATGTTAAACCCTACAGAGAAGTAAATTCTACGAAAGTATCTGGGACGGCAGTATTCGTGTTCTGCTCGCGCGTTGAAGTCGCCACGTGGCTGTGAGCCCACTAGCGGACTTTCTAATGCTGTGGTCGCCAGCTGACAGCGGCTCCACATCACTCGGGCAGATTACAGCTTTCTCGCAAGCCATCAGCGTCTAAATGGCAGAGGCTTTGCGCAGTTATCTCTCCCCCTTTTGATCCTGACAGCGGAGCTAGATACAAGCCACAGATCTTAGGCGGTTAAAACTCAAATTAATATTCAGTCACCCTGTTCCCGGAATTAAGAACACAAGATAGAAACTATGCTTTGAAATAAATAGTTACGCTATTTAAAAATCCTTTATTTACTACTACAGTACAAATTGACATTTTGATCATTTCTTTTTTCTCGGCGGATAGAATATTCCATCACCTTTCGGACATGCATCAAGAGCAGTATTTCAGCTGATGACCGTACAACCACTTTCAAGGTGAGTTGGTCACAAAATTAAAACTTCTTGACAAAATAGTGTGTAGTAAATGCGCATGCGCCAGAGATAAAACTGTCAGCAACAACAGCATCAGTCATAGATAAAACTTTATGCAGTACATTAAATATATTCGCAGTTGCGAATATTGACAACCATCAGTTGTATAATGAAATGACAATGAAATTTTGTGCCACTCGAGATCGGATTTCCGCTTTTCGCGAGCTTTCATCTTACTATCCTTACCATGAGGCACCCCATCACGACCCACGGCCAAGCTAAAAGTTCCCTATGTCGTCAACCATGTGTGTACAACCTGCACTCGTACATTCATTTTGTATATTCCCGTACAGGGAACACATTTTCACTGACTGTCGCTTGGCCGTACTTCTGAACAACAGAAGCATTGCAATATCGAATTTATCCGGCGACACCGGGCAAACGACTTGCAATCAAGATGCCTCACCTATACGGGAATTTACATAACTAATGTGCGAGTGCAGGTTGTCGACACATGGTTGACGACGTATTAAAGATTAGGTCTGACCGTCAAGTCTTGCTCGGACAGCCTAATGGTAAGGCGACCGCTTGCGGTAAGTGGGAAATTTGGGTTTGAGTCCCGGTCCGGCATACATTTTCATTGTCGCCACACCGTTATACCGCTGAATGCATTTTATGTATTTCATCTCACAGCGCTTACGAATTATGTGGTTGATTATTAAAATAGATGTGATGGGATGGAGTGCTAGGCAACGAAGACTTAGAATAATAATTTTAGTGAAAGCGTAGAGCTGAAGTGAGGTGTGCCCATGGTTTGTCGAGCTGGAAGCCTTCGTCTCGGCTGAGCAGTTTGTCTAATTCTATTTCCACAGCTTCCTTGACCATTGAGGCCCAATTGGAGGAGGCTGTGACCAGTTCCTGACTGCGTCGAGCTTGGGAGATTTACGCGCCTTATACAGCTCAATAAATGTGCAACGGCAAAGCATAATATTCAAGCTGGGCATTACATGGATTACGTATTATATTCCTTTCTTTCGATTTTATGTAAATGTTTCACATTCCATTAACAATAACTTCATCGTACCCAATTTCCGACAAACTTAAACAAATAAAATTGACTGTGACTTCGTTACAGACGTCGTGTTCTGTTTGTCAATTCATATTCGTCATTCTGCTTATGTTTTCCGTGCCACAGTAATGCTAGGTCTTTACGAAACTTGTGGGTACTGAAAGGTACACATCTTTTAGCATTTTTACCTGCAGACATTCGCCCGCCTCGTCAGTTTACTAATGAAGACACAATTTATGGCTGTTTTAAAGTGTTTTCTGTGTATCTTGTTACCCGCATTTTCGTCTCTGCAAATGCGCTACCAGAATGGCCACATAGATAATATTGTGGGGAAGGCAAAACAAAGACTGCGCTTTGTTGGCAGAACACTTAGAAGATGCGACAAACCCACTAAAGAGACTGTCTACATTACACTTGTCCGTCCTCTGCTGGAATATTGCTGCGCGGTATGGGATCCTTACCAGGTAGGATAGACGGAGGACATCGAAAAAGTGCAAAGAAGGGCAGCTCGCTTCGTGTTATTGCGCAATAGGGGTGAGAGTGTCACTGATAAGATACGCGAGTTGGCGTGGCAGTCACTAACAAAGGCGGTTTTCTTTGCGGCGAGTTCTATTTACGAAATTTCAATCACCAACTTTCTCTTCCGAATGCGTAAATATTTTGTTGACACCCACCTACGAAGGGAGAAATGATCATCATAATAAAATAAGAGAAATCAGAGCTCGAACGGAAAGATTTAGGTGTTCCTTTTGCCCACGCGCCATTCAAGAGTGGAATGGTAGAGAAGTAGTATGAAAATGGTTCGGTGAACCCTCTGCCAGGCACGTAAGTGTGAATTGCAGAGTAACCATGTAGATGTAGATGTAGATGGCAGAACGTGAGATACAACTGTCCTCAATATGATGGTTTTGAACGCACTACTTTTCTGGGCATAGAGGTAGTAAGGCCTTGCCTTAATCGGTCTGGTATACACAGCCAGTTATAGGAATCCTAAAATTTAACGTGGACTTTGAACGACGATGCAACTGTGACTTTTTCGCGGCCTTAAGTCATTACGAGAGGTGAAACCGGCGGTGAGGAACAAAAAGCCTCAAAACTGACTAAGGATTGAATACAGTCGGTAATAGTTGACTTACGACCAGTCTCTCGTGCCCTTCACTTGATAAGGTTCGTGTTCTGATCTCGCATCGAAGTCACCAGTTCTGCAGCTGCTGGTCTTCGGATGCTAGTTGTTTTTCGTAACATCGCGTTCTCATCTGGCATTGGAGTCATCATCACTGCAGTGAACCTGTAGCGGTTGTGCTGAATGCCTCTCATTCCACAGCTGGACGTCGCCTCGGCGCCTCATATAGCATTACAAAAAAAAAAAAAAAGTCTCTGAGCACTATGGGACTTAACATCTGAGGTCATCAGTCCACTAGACTTAGAACTACTTAAACCTAGCGACGGCACACACATCCATGCCAGAGGCAGGATTCGAACCCGCGACCGTAGCAGAAGCGCGGCTCCGGACTGAAGTGCCTAGAACCGCTCGGCCACAACAGCCGGCTTATAGCATTACAGTTCTTTACGACGTCACTGTAATCAGCCTAATGTGTGGCTCTTGTTCGCAGCGGAGGTGGAAGCCGCCGGCTATGGGCAGCCGTACAAGCCGGTACCGCCCCCGAAGCCGCTGCCCGCAGCCGCCTCCGGCGCCGCCTCTCCGCCGCCGCCGTACCGCATGCCGCCCTACCCTCTGTACGGCGACGCGCAGACGGTGCCCATCCCGGGCTCTGCCGCCGCGGCCTCAGACCTGCAGCCCGGCGTCGCCCTGCACACGCACTCCAGCAAGTTCCCGGTAAGTCCAACGTGAAGGCGTGCCAAGCAGTTCACCCATATGAAATCCTTACCTTGGTGGACCCTCACACTTACATTTGTGTATAATAATGACACAGCCTGCGTCATCTACTTCCCTTACTGCCTGAGAAGTAAATGGCGCAGACTGTTTCATTATTATACACAAATGTAAGTGTGAGGGTCCACCAAGGTAACCATTTCATATCGGTGAAATTCCAGTTGATTTTTGTCCATGTTTTTTGTGCTAATCTAAGGTCAGCTGCTTTGTACAATCGCCCATTTAAGAGTATTTGCAATAAATTGGAAATCATTATCAATAAACCACAACACGTACAAAAATAAGTCGAAAAGCCACTTTACCACCAACACGGGACTACAGAGACTGCTGCAATTTATATAATATGGTGCATCATACCACTTCGGTATTAACACCCTTCAGCGCTTGGACATAAGATACTTTCGTTGTTGTATTTGGAGGCAAGACCCTGCCCGTTGCCACCGCGATCGCTGGATCTCAGTCGCCGACGAAGCAGTTGGTGTTTGCAATCGCAGTAGCAACTGAAGAGGAACAGGTTGGAGAGTCCTAGCTAGCTCCCTCATTGAACAATAGACAGTGTTGATATTCGAGAACGTGCGGCAACATGTGTTGTACCATAGTAAAGTTTGTACAGGATGTACATAAAGTCCTTCTTCGATTACAAAATTTATTTCTCGAGAACTATGTAATTTATTGGAAATGGTAGCTTAACTCATAAAGTATTTTACGAATACTCTTCCACATGCAGTCCTTTCTTATAGAGCGGCTACGTGATACTCAATTTTTCTCCTTATCTTTACCAACATGTCTTTCGGCACCAAATTTATAACATATCGTATTTCAGCCGTAATAGTTGTGAACTGAACACTTTAAACTTAAAGTAACACCACAAAAAAGTCAGGAAGGGTTAATGTCTGATAAACCTGGTGGGCATGATGTTGAATCGTCTCTGTCGATCCACGTGCCCGGAAAGGCCTGGCGAACAAATAACCCCCAGGGTATCGGTGCACAGAACTTGTTGGAACAGGCTCCATTGTTGAGATTCCTATAACTGAGGTGTCAGAGCACATGTAGGAGCGTATCCATCAAAACATCAGGAGTTAAGCTACCGTTTGCAACAAACAGTATAGCTGTATTTAGCATAGTTCATTAGAATTTCTTTTTGATCAGAAAAAAACTTGATGTTCACCTTGTACATATGTACTGTGCAAGCCACCCATCGTACAGTGTCGATTGTCTGCCACGCCTGCCTGGCAGGTCTTTTCCTTTTATCTCGTTTTATTCTCATCTCTGTCTTTCTGACCTTTACTATGGTTTTAATCCCTCCACCACTTGACAGTGTACACATTATGTATGTAAATGTATACAACATCATGATGTCAGGTGTTAAACGTCACATATCAACTAATTTAAATGAGTACAACGAAAAACAGGCGAAGTTGCAAATTTCGCTTTTACTTGATGACTAGTTTTGGGCCAGGGCCCATTTTTAAATCATTCAATCATTTAAAGCATTCAATAAGATATAATTATTATGAAATCCAAACGAAGTGCTGGAAGTTCGTAATTTAAATGAGACTATAATTTATTACCACAAAGTGCTCAGCTTAGGAAACTATCCTATCTGTGTAATTTTGATCCTAAGAGGTCAAGCAGATTGAGGAATCAGCTTTCTGGACGCAACATACAAGACTCCTAGACAGCAGATATTAAGGTGCTTTTTATGTGAAGAACAAATGGGTTTCCGTAGAAAAAAGTCCGAGACCATATGCAATGTTTGTGATAAAAAAATCATTGAAAATCGTACAGAATTTAATTGAGAGACGCACATAGCATTTGTTGAGTGGAAAAGGTCTTTGAGACAGTCGAGAAAAACTGTGGAGCATAATGAAGAGAAGAGGGTACTCACTCCACCTTAGCAAGCCTATTAACCATAACAGTCATGTTAGATATAAACGGAGAGCTGACAGCACCTTTGATCACTAACAAGGGGGTCAAATAAGGATGTGGCGATTCGCCCACGCTGTATGTATATAAAGGGTGGCGCACGAAATGTGTTACCATTTTGTTTTTGAATATAAACTTTATTGTCAATACAATCTGAAAGGAACATATACTACAATGAAGAGCCGTCAATGGAGATTTGTTCTAACTCAGCACATGTTCAATATGTCCACCATTTCGTTTCCTAACTTCCTTCAAACGAACACTGAAGTTAGTGATTACCATACGGCACATGTCTTCCGTAATTTCACTGCAAGCTTGAAGAATAAGTCTTCTGAGCTCCATGAAATCACGTGGACGTTTCGGGAATTTTTTTTACTTTAGGTACCTCCAAAGAAAAAAAAGTCACATGGATTGAGGTTTGGACTACTGGAGGGCCAATTTTGTCCGTCATTGAAGCGACCTGGAAACCTGAGTGAAACGATCCGCATGTCGAAATGCTCGTGTAGAAACTCCAACACAATGTTTGCAGTATGTGGCCGTGCTCCATCTTGCATGAACCACTGAGTGTTGTAGGGTAAGGCAGTATCAAGAAGCTGTGGAATTTAATGGAGCTCAGAAGACTTATTCTTCAAGCCTGCAGTGAAATTACGGAAGACATGTGCCGTAGGGTAATCACTAACTTCAGTGTTCGTTTGAAGGAAGTTAGGAAACGACATATTGAGCATGTGCTGAGTTAGAACAAATCTCCATGGACGGCTCTTCATTGTAGTATATGTTCCTTTCAGGTTGTATTGACAACAAAGTTTATATTAAAAAACGAAATGGTAACACATTTCGCGCGCCACCCTGTATGTGCATATGTATTAAAATAGACAAAAAAACTCCTCTGAATTGTGCTTTATATGCAGATTAAGTCACAATTTTCACGGAGAAAGAGGATGACCTGCAAAAAGAAATTTACAATTGAAACATCCGAAGACTGTAATAAGACTATATCCACAAAGAAATCTAAAACTGTGGCTTTCATACGACAGGCCCCACAACAACACAGATAGTGAACAATGCCACAGTAGAACAAGACGGCAATTATAATTACCTGGAATGTGATATCATAGTCGAGGATGACAAAGATATAGCCAAGAATGTAACAAAATTTTGAAACATATGTGGAACAATGAATACGTACTTTAGAAACGAAGCACAAAAAGTAATACGAATTAATGTTTGTGGAGTAATGGCCCTACACTGTTCCATGGGAATGAGTGTTGAGTCATACACAAACGAAAATATAGTGAGATCCAGGGACCTGAAATGAGACTTCTTAGGGCTGCGAAAGGATGTACCAGAGCTACAGATTAAGAAACAGCGACATCAGGAAACTTTTAAAGATATTTAAGGTAGGAAATAAAAGTCAAGACATTAGAAGAAAACGAAGTGAACATCTCGACACATTGGAACAGTGGTAGACTACCTTACAAAGTCAGAAATTATAATCCGGTAGGTCAAAGAAGTCTGGGAAGGCCAAGGAAGAGATGGTCACCGTAAGAAGTAGACGCCCAATACTTGAAGGTAAGAAGAAGAAGAGTTCCTGACATCTTGTAGAGAGGTATCTGAAAAGTCTGGATATACAGATGACTGGGCCATAGCTACACACCTTCGAGATATGGAGCATACTGAGACTGTCCTGACAAGCGACTTGTCCTTGCTGGGAACGTACTTTCGTGAATGCAGACTACAACCTGGTCCAACTAAAACTGAGGCTGTGTGTTTCCACCTGAATAATAAACTGGCTAACAGACGCCTTAAGATATATTTTGATAACAATATTCTGCCTTATAATAAAAATCCAAAATACCTGGGAGTGACATTAGATAGAACCCTGAGCTACAAACAACACCTCATCAACAATGCTGCAAAAATCCGTACTAGGAACAATATCATTCAGAAACTATGTGGTACCAGCTGGGGCTCCTCCGCCTCTACCTTGCGATGCTCTGCTTTGGGACTTGTCTACTCTGCGGCAGAGTACTGTTCCCCTGTTTGGCTGAAGAGCGCTCACACCAAGATGGTGGACACAGTACTGGACTATGAGGATTATTTCAGGTACAATAAAATCATCCCCCATTCACTGGCTACCTGTACTGAGCCACATACCGCCACCTCACTTACGAAGAGAACATGCGCTTCTCAGAGAATTTAAAAAAAAAATGCAAGACAACCCGCAACTTCCGATTCACGCTTTGAGCAATGGCATTGACAGAGATAGATTGCGCTCTAGACATCCACCTCTTATAAGGGCCAAAGATCTGGAGGAAAATGGTTTCTGTCTTGAAGAACGCTGGAAAGTGGAATGGGAAGAATCAGCACCACCACAGGTAAACACCATACTGAAACCGTCGAACAGACCTCCAGGCTTTGGCTTGCCGCGTAAAACCTGGACCATCCTCAACAGGATCAGGACGGGCAACGGTCGATGTGCGGACTCTCTACACAAATGGGGAAGAGCACCATCCCCAAAGTGCGACTGCGGCGCTGAGAAGCAGACGATCCGGCACATCATTGCAGAGTGACCTCTGAGAGCCTACTCAGGTCAAACAACGGACTTCCTGGATGCGACTCGAAGTGCAGTTCAATATACTAAAAACCTAAATGTCAATTTGTAATTATATACAGCGTGAGTCACCTAACGTTACCGCTGGATATATTTCGTAAACCACATCAAATACTGACGAATCGATTCCACAGACCGAACGTAAGGAGAGAGGCTAGTGTAATTGGTTAATACAAACCATAAAAAAATACACGGAAGTACGTTTTTAACAGAAGCCTATGTTTTTTTAAATGGAGCCCCGTTAGTTTTGTTAGCACATCTGAACTTATAAACAAATACGTAATCAGTTCCGTTTGTTGCATTGTAAAATGTTGATTACATCCGGAGATATTGTAGCCTAAAGTTGATGCTTGAGTATCACTCCTCCGCTGTTCGATCGTGTGTATCGGAGAGCACCGAATTACGTAGGGATCCAAAGGGATCGGTGATGGACCTTAGGTACAGAAGAGACTGGAACAGCACATTAAGTCCACATGCTAACACCTTTTTATTGGTCTTTTTCACTGACGCACAAGTACATTACCATGAGGGCTGAGGTACACGTACACACGTGGTTTCCGTTTTCAATTACGGATTGGAATAGAGTGTGTCCCGACATGTCAGGCCAATAGATGTTCAATGTGGTGGCCATCATTTGCTACACACAATTGCAATCTCTGGCGTAATGAATGTCTTACACGCCGCAGTACATCTGGTGTAATGTCGCCGCAGGCTGCCACAATACGTTGTTTCATATCCTCTGGGGTTGTAGGCACATCACGGTACTCATTCTCCTTTAACGTACCCCACAGAAAGAAGTCCAAAGGTGTAAGATCAGGAGAACGGGCTGGCCAATTTATGCGTCCTCCACGTCCTATGGAACGCCCGTCGAACATCCTGTCAAGGGCCAGCCTAGTGTTAATTGCGGAATGTGCAGGTGCACCATCATACTGATACCACATACGTCGACGCGTTTCCAGTGGGACATTTTCGAGCAACGTTGGCAGATCATTCTGTAGAAACGCGATGTATGTTGCAGTACTCTCCGATACACACGATCGAAGAGTGGAGGAGTGGTACTAAAGCGTCAACTTTAGGTTACAATATCTCCGGATGTAATTAACATTTTACAATGCAACAAACGGCATTGATTACGTTTTTGTTTATATGTTCAGATGTGCTAACAAAACTAACGTGGTTCCATTTTAAAAAAACGTAGGTTTGTATTAAAAAAACATACTTCTGTGCATTTTTGTATGGTTTTTATTAAACAATTACACTAGCCCCTCTCCTCACGTTCGGTCTGTGGAATCGATTCGTCAGTATTTGATGTGGTTTACGAAATATATCCAGCGGTAACATTAGGTGACGCACCCTGTAAATGTTTCCAGAATGAGATTTTCACTCTGCAGCGGAGTGTGTGCTGATATGAAACTTCTTGGCAGATTAAAACTGTGTGCCCGACCGAGACTCGAACTCGGGACCTTTTCCTTTCGCGGGCAAGTGCTCTACCAACTGAGCTACCGAAGCACGACTCACGTCCGGTACTCACAGCTTTACTTCTGCCAGTATCCGTCTCCTACCTTCCAAACTTTACAGAAGCTCTTCTGCGAAACATGCAGAACTAGCACTCCTGAAAGAAAGGATACTGTGGAGACATGGCTTAGCCACAGCCTGGGGGATGTTTCCAGAATGAGATTTTCGCAGAAGAGCTTCTGTAAAGTTTGGAAGGTAGGAGACGGATACTGGCAGAAGTAAAGCTGTGAGTAGTGGACGTGAGTCGTGCTTAGGTAGCTCAGTTGGTAGAGCACTTGCTCGCGAAAGGCAAAGGTCCCGAGTTCGAGTCTCGGTCGGGCACACAGTTTTAATCTGCCAGGAAGTTCCTGTAAATGTTGTTCATGCCATAACTGTATTTAATTCTTTATGTCTTGTTTTTAGTGCCAAAGTTATAAAGTTATTGTAGCAGCTTATTTCTCTATAAATGTGATTTGTACTTGCCATACGCTAAATAAATAAATGTAGAGAGGTTTCCCAAATGTACTCGAAAATTTCTGTAAAAAAAGGTGTATGCGTAGTGACCCTGGCTGCGGTGGAGGGGAAGTAGAGGAGGGGACGAGGAGAGGGGGGAGGAACCGGCACAAAAGAATGGCTGGGAGGTGGTGGGTGGGTGTGAGAAAGCGAGCCATCGCCGTGGGAAGTAATTATCTCGGAGGCCACGCCGGTCGGGGCACGCATCCAGTGAGCCCTTGACAGAGCGGTTGGGCAGCCGCGCTGAGGGCCCGTGCGTCCAGAGCTGTGTGAGTTGTGTTGTGTTGTGTTGTGTGATGCCGCGCCCGGGGGCGACAGCTGCGGGCGGCAAAAAAGGTAAGCCGGGCGGGACGCGGGGTCAACGGGCGCGCTCAGATCGTCTTCCTTCCGGCGAGCGACGCCGCGCTGACGGCCTCTCACCGTGGTCCCATTATCTGGTCTATTACTCACTGATCATTAAAACTGAAACACCAGGGCGATAGCTAACAACGCAGTTTTACATCTTGTTGTGTATCGGTATGCACCTGACAGCATGTTCATGTTCCAAAGCGCCTCGCATATAAACGAGATTTTCTAGTGCTAATACTGTAGTGTCACCGCCACACACCACACTTGCTAGGTGGTAGCCTTTATATCGGCCGCGGTCCGGTAGTATACGTTGGACCCGCGTGTCGCCACTATCAGTGATTGCAGACCGAGCGCCGCCACACGGCAGGTCTAGAGAGACTCCCTAGCACTCGCCCCAGTTGTACAGCCGACTTTGCAAGCGACGGTTCACTGTCTACATACACTCTCATTTGCAGAGACGACAGTTTAGCATAGCCTTCAGCTACGTCATTTGCTACGACCTTGCAAGGCGCCATATTCAGTTACTATAATTCATATCTTCAAGAATGTATTCTGAACAGATAATATTGTATGTAAATAAGTTATACAGAACTGCAACCAGTCACTTTTATCGAATAATAATGCTTAATTCAAACACCGGTTTTCGAACCTCTTCAGGTTCATCTTCAGCTGGTTTCGGGAGGATCCGGGAAGTTACATCATTACTGGTAGTAGCATGATGCTGGGTGATGGTTTTATGGCAGAAATATGAATCACACTTTAATGTATCGCCATGACTATAGCTTATCTTGGGTCTGAGCACTATGGGACTCAACTGCTGAGGTCATAAGTCCCCTAGAACTTAGAACTACTTAAACCTAACTAACCTAAGGACATCACACACACCAATCCCCGAGGCAGGATTCGAACCTGCGACCGTAGTGGTCGCGCGGTTCCGAACTGTAGCGCCTAGAACCGCTCTGCCAATCCGGCCGGTCTATAGCTTATCTGTTGATATGGATGTAAATTTAGTTTTTACTTACTGCGACAGTATAGGTGGCTTTTTTCGGATCTGTCTGCCTCCATTTTGATGTCCAGTGTTCTGTCCAGTGTTCTGGACATCAAAATGGAGGCAGACAGATCCGAAAAAAGCTGCCTATATTGTCCAGAACACTGGACATCAAAATGGAGGCAGACAGATCCGAAAAAAGCTGCCTATATTGTCCAGAACACTGGACATCAAAATGGAGGCAGACAGATCCGAAAAAAGCCGCCCATACTGGCGCAGTAAGTAAAAACTAAATTTACATCCATATCAACAGATAAGCTATAGACCGGCCGGAGTGGCCGAACGGTTCTAGGCACTGCAGTCTACGGTCGCAGGTTCGAATCCTGCCTCGGGCATGGATTTGTGTGACGTCCTTACGTTAGTTAGGTTTAAGCAGTTCTAAGGTCTAGGGGGCTGATGACCTCAGCAGTTGAGTCCCATAGTGCTCAGAGCCAAGATAAGCTATATCATGGCGATACATTAAAGTGTGACTCATCTTCCTGCCATAGAACCAGCACCGAGCATCATGCTACTACCAGTAATGACGTAACTTCCCGGATCCTCCCGAAACCAGCTGAAGATGAACCTGAAGAGGTTCGAAAACCGGTTCATGGAATAAAGCATTATTATTCGAAAAAAGTGACTGGTTGCAGTTCTGTATAACTTATTTACATTCAATACACAGTCACGGTTCTAAAATATCCGTAATGGATAAGCATAAGGTAATATTGTGAATCATGTACCGTCAAGAGCGACGTTCATCATTACTGGATTAAAGTTAAGTATCAAACTAATTTCGTCCGCTTTCTGAATTCTCATTCCTTGTCATGTTCCAGACCTCACGTCAGTATAGTTCTTCCCTGCACACGCCAGCCTGCGTGAGCTAAAACGCGTGCATTTCGGCCTCTATTCGTAACACGGTGTTGGCTCTTCTGCTAACACAAAAAATACCTCGGGTTCTACTGATGATAAAAGATAGGGTCAAGTGGTTTGGGTAGCCCTTGCGCTAGGGACCATTTGTATACCCAACGGAAGGATCGTCTTAGCTTCACTATGCTACAGTACAGAGTCAAAGTATGAATATTACACAGTTTCTCCAGCTTAGGCAAAAGGAGCAAATCGGTTGGTTCTTTTTACAGTTGATGTGGTGTACGGTGGGTTCGATAGGACTTGTGGAGACACCATTATTTCGCGGGCGGTATCTCGGAATACCCCACATAGGTGGTTTTCTAGTATATGTTTGCTGTCACCAGCGGACCAAAATCCAGTCGAGGATTCCAAGACGCCTATGCACATCAAATGGCTGAAATTTTTACGATATATTCCAAAGATCCCGATCTCGAACAAACTTGAGAAAATTTTCTTCGTATCTGTATCCCCTGCAAAGATACAGAAGTTCAAAGTTACCTTCTTCTACACTTAAAATCCACTATGATGCGAAATTTAAATAATAAATAACTGCAGCAAACTGCTATATTTTTGACGGTGTATTCTCTAGGTATTTATCTAGAAGAGGCATCTCCCCGTTTTCATAGATATTTATTCGTTATCGCGAACCCCCCCCCCCCCCAAAAAAAACAAGTTTTTTGGGTACCAAGACCCAGCTGCAGATTCCGTGACGGTTATGCACAGAAAATGGCTGTTTTTTACTATGTATTCCTAAGATCCCTCTCTTCAACTGTCTTGAGGATTTCCTTCATATCTTTATCCGTTTGCGATATAAGAGGTGCAAATTTACCCTAGTTGAACACGGAAATACGAACGTAATACCCGGTGTGACGCGAGAACGTAGTTTATAATGTGACGTAGCACAGAGAAATATGTTTAAGGTATCTCCGGTATCACCTGGGTACCACTTGCTGTGCTACTGAAGTACACGCATAATGCACATTAAATCCAATCTGAGGCGTAAAATAAGTTTTACATCATTTCAATTTCACATAAGTAAACTATCTAAATTTTATCAACCTATACACTTCTTTTCATATGGGTTTCATGCCCTTCTACAGCTGGGAAAAGACGGAAACCTGCGGAAAAAGGCTCTTGTTGGAGCATAAAAAATGTGAATATGTTCCTGTTGAAAAGACTCTTGCAGAAAAGTGCGGTTCTGGCTGCCTCATTCTACCTTCCTCAGCACTTTTAAAATCTTTCCCAAAAATTTTGGCATGCGAACGTATTCGGGCGTTTTTATGGCGAGAGAAGAGGGGACAGTTGAAGTGGGAGAGAAGGAGAAAGTGAAAGTGGGTGAGAGACAATGACAATGAGAGAAGTATCTATGATTATGACAAGTAGGAAGAGAGAGATAGTGACTGTCTCAAGAGACAGCAGGCTTGGGAAGGAATAAATCAGATAGTAGCAGTAAGAGAGAGCAAGAGCGAGAAAGTAGTTGTAGGACAGAACGAAGGAGACTGTGGCTGTGAGACAGGAGTCGGTGACAGAGAGACAAAAAGGGGTAATGACAGTGAGTTGGGCTGTATGTGTGATTGAGAATGGACAAGTGGAAGAGAATGGGTATGAGCGACTTAAACCGATGGACTAGTGGATGTGATTGAGTTACGCTTAGGGGAGCTTGTGGGAGTTTGAGTGAGGTGAGTTACATGTTAAAAAAGATGCGAATATGTTCGCACGTTTTTTTTTTGTTTTTTTTGGAAGGTGCTAAGGTAGCTGGTACCCCACTTTTCAGTCAGAGTCTTTTAAAATAAATATGATCATATTGGAATCTTTTGTGCTCCGATAGGAGCTATTCTCCGCTGTTAAAGTATAGAATAAAGAATACATAGCTACATTTGTAGCTGATTAGGCAGAGTATAGAGACCGAAATATAGTCCACTGAGCTGCCAACTTTGGCAGCATCAATGCTGGTAGCTCTGCTGGACAGGAATTCGAGCTAAACTTAGATAACACATAACGATTAAATTATTCCTTGCTGCTTTGTACTGGAATACATCACTCATAGGGGCTGGCTAGTGTTGGGATGCCAGTTTCTCGACAAACCATGACCGGATATTTTCAGCTAGTGAAAGACTTTTCGAATACGGTAACCAAGACAGCAGCCGAACTCCCTCTGTATTGACGTCAGTCAGGACAGCATGGGAAACATGCCGTCTTCCGTTATCTTGTCGGAAGGTAACATAACGATAACCTAGAAGATAGGGCACAGTCACTTGCCTTGGAAAGTCAGAGATCTTGCGTTATCTTGTCGGAAGGTAACATAACGATAACCTAGAAGATAGGGCACAGTCACTGACTTTGGAACGTCAGAGACGTAGCGCCCACTGTATAAATTGCTGGCTATGCGAACCAGAGGGATTCGTGTTGTGTGTACCATGATGCCATCTGCTCGGCCCGCATGATGGTGAATGAAATATGGCAACATCCACACTAGGATACGCCAACTGTGATGCGCTATGCAAAACTGATACTGGTCTGAAAAGATATTGTGGTGCCATACCTGTGTCGTGTTGTCGCTGGGCGGTTCTCAGTCTGTGCACCTCTCTGTTCTGGCGTCTCAAGGGTAGCCGCGGTAATGTTCGCCATCTTGGCGGTCTGTGGTACTCCAGGTATCGTTACACTGTCCGTGTGGGTACTTTTCTAGCTGAAAACAAACCCAATTCTTGACGTGGCTGTACAACCCTGCACGGCTGAGCGTAAAACATGTCTGTCCTGTTGGGCGCTAGTCACGTGGGGCCATTGTCATCCTGCATGTCTTTTAGTGTGGTTCTTCTCAACCCACCAATTCCATATTCGCACGAAAGCCTTGGGATGCCAACAAATGCGAGTAGCAGTACGGCAGAATGGTTAACCGCGATATCAATAGGCCACGATGCTGTCGCTATTGAATTCCAATACTTGCTGATTTCTCCTCCTTACAGCAGGAATATCGCGACCTCACAAACCATAAACACGAAAATGCAATTGCTGAATGAGAAACGAGATACGCAAACATTCCTTGTATACAGAATGTACTGGGTGTTATCCTCGCCTCCTTTGTACTATTGTTCTGAATCATTTGCATATCCAAGCATATAATACACTTCAAGGCGTTTTGACGTTTTATGCCGGGTGTTTATAATTACAGTGCAGCTACTCATGCAGGCCCTGTGTTGGCTGTAATTATCGTAAGGCAGCGAAACTTGGTAGATATGCTAATGCCTTAATGCGGAACTGATATACCCTGGACTAAAATTAGTTCCAATTTTAGCCACCAGGTGCAAAATTTAGCGCTGTATGTCTCTGGTGCTCACATTGAACAAATTGCGCAAGCATCAGTTACTAATAACATCAACATAATACTTTCATCACTTCGTTGACCTTTTCTGCCCAAGTCCCTTTCCTAATTCATTGCATATGCAAACATTTCTGTACGCCGGCCGCGGTGGCCGTGCGGTTCTGGCGCTGCAGTCCGGAACCGCAAGGCTGCTACGGTCGCAGGTTCGAATCCTGCCTCGGACATGGGTGTGTGTGATGTCCTTAGGTTAGTTAGGTTTAAGTAGTTCTAAGTTCTAGCGGACTTATGACCTAAGATGTTGAGTCCCATAGTGCTCAGAGCCATTTGAACCATTTCTGTACGTCTTGCTGCATTTACAGCGTCAGATTTTCATCTGGCGGACAAAACTGGAACTAATTTTTTTTTCCAGTGTAAATCGGTTCCGTATTAATGCGTTACCATGTCTATCAAATTTCGCTGCCATGCGATAGGCCCACACTGGACCTCTGTGAGTGGCTGCACTTGGACTACAATTATTCGGTACACACTGCCTTCATGATGCTGCAAGTTTTATGGCCACCAGTGTAATTTCACGTACTGAGAGAATTTATTCATTTCGTGTCTGGAACGATATTACTGTCGCCGTCGTCATCGTCGTGACCCTCAATCCGAAAACAGGTTTGATGCACGTCTCTACGCCTGCCTATCCTGTGCAAGGCTCTGCATCTCTGCACAACTAATGCGGCCCGTGTCAATTTCAACCTGCTTTCGGTGGTGAAGCATTGATCTCCCTCTACAGTTTTTACCCACCACCTGCACCCCAACACTTCCCTCCATCATCAAATTAATTGACCCTCATCTCTCAGGATGTGCCCTGTCAACCGATCCCTTATTTTTGTCGAGTCCTGTCATAAAGCTTTTTTTCCCCGACTTGATTCACCACTTGTTCGTTAGTTAGCCGATCTACCCATCACCTAATCTTCAGCTTTCTCCTGTAGCACTACATTTCAAAAGCTTACCAATAAACAATCGGTCCTGATTGATCGGACTTCCTTGCACCAAACTCCATATCTCCCGAACTGTGTATCTTAACAGTGTATAATGTTGCAGGTTTATCGAGCGATATGAGAATTCTGTTTACAAAATGTGTTGCGGATGGACTTAGTAGTGAATAAGTAATAAATTAAAACGTAATGCCTGATGCTGAAGTTTTACTGCATGAACAGGAAAATAGTAGTAAGCTGTTACCTTCCTTCCATTTATCCCCTTTCATCACTTTAGGAGGGGTGAGGAAGGGGTGACAGCGACGAAGAGTTTCGTAAAAGTCTGAAATTTCGTGTAAAGTTCTTCAGACGTTACTAAGTGCTCTCATTCGTAAATACTGCATAAATGTAGTGTAGGCAATTTGTACGTCGTGAGTTATGGTGTTTCAAGATATGTAATGAGCGGATTACAACAGAATTTTAAATTTTTTAATTCGGTCAGTGACTCCATGAAATATTGAATATGAAAGTTTTGCTGCCCCTGAGAGTCGTTTGATAGGCAACCTGGGAGTGAGACTGTGCCCCAGGTTACCTGATTAGTTATGCAGATTGCTCATCGTCCAGGTTTCTCCTCCACATGAACCTTCACCAATCTACATTTTATAACCACTACACTTCTGTTAACATCAGTACTCAAATAGCGTAACTGCCCTACTACTTCCAGTATTTCGTTTTCTAATCCAGTTTCCTCAGCATCGCCTGTTTTAATTCAACTACATTCGACTACCACTGGTATCAAACATTTTCTCCAGACAGTACCCCATAACTCTTCAATAATAAGAAAAAGTATCTTAATGGCTGCGGGAAGCGTTCTGTCAATAATTTTTGTGTTTTTATTCTAGTTTCAATCTTAAATAATCATCATGTCGGCAAATATTATCAGCATAATATGGGAGGATACTTCGTTGACATCGGGAGTACAGGAAGAACATAGGAGTCCACCGTATCAAGCTTCATGGCTTTGTGATATAGTTCAGTTTGTTGGCATAAGATTAACATATTGTAAGAGCACACTGTATAGCGCAAACGGGATCACATTAAATTAAAATCATTCAAATTTGTTCTTCCACAGAATACACTCTGTTTCGTGCACTTCTTGGAAAACTAGCTCCGATACATACAAAATACAGCAGAAACGAGAAATGAGAATCTTCTGTATGATGCTATTCAGTGAAAAGTACTGAAAATGAAAGCAGAACAACCATCTTTAGTTGATTCAAGAGACTGTTCCATGAGAGTGAATGAATGCAAACTCAGCGATAATAATCAATATGCAGGGTGATTGAGGTGCACCTATCACTGGGTTTTATGCAGCCCGCAACACCTTCAAATACCACACAAGATTTTCATTTTCTCTCACGCACTACGTACAAACTAGCAGCCCTACTGAAAAAATTAAGAAGATCTTATTGTAGGAAGTCCTCCCCCCTCCTCCCAAACACACACACATATCCATCATGATTTTTGTGCCTGGTACTATTCCTGGTTCCCCCTTGAGGACTATGGTGCTTGTGTAGTGGTATCTGTAGTAGTTGTCGAGCTTTTTATTTAAAGTGGTCGCCGTTACACAGTGGTGGTAGTCACTAGAACACCCTCTTTCTCTTTCGCATCAATGCATTTTTCAAGGGGCAAATATGGCTCTCGAGTTTTACGAATGTTTTCAGATGTTCTAGATTACAACATGCAAATGGCACATATCCCATTTATCCGCACTCTAGCAAAATAATCATAGCCAGTGGCTTGTTCGACGTGACAAAGACAGAGGAACAACTCAGATTATAGAGGAAAACTATGTAAACAAAGAGCGGTGATGTGAGAGAACGCTTTAAAAAAAATCTCGCCCTCTGAGGGTTTCGTACAAACTTAATTATGTATACAGACAATTCATCCACACCGGGAATTGAGAACTCCGATAATTTTTACCTTTAACTGACATTGACACTGGCAAGATATCGGCCTCAGAAATTCCAAGACTTCAAAAATGGTTCAATTGGCTCTGAACACTATGGGACTTAACTTCTGAGTTAGCACTCCCCTAGAACTTAGAACTACTTAAACCTAACTAACCTAAGGACATCACACACATCCATTCCCGAGGCAGGATTCGAACCTGCGACCGTAGCGGTCCCGCGGTTCCAGAATGTAGCGCCTAGAACCGCTCGGCCACTGCGGCCGGCTTCCAAGACTTCCGATAATGTTTTAATTATAAGTTTGAAAAGTCTGATAGTTAATAAAAGAAATGTTTTTTGTGATATAATTACAAATTAAAATTTTTCTGTTTTTTCAGTTTACTTTTGCTGTTTAAACACTGCTTTTTGCCAGATTTCATGGCCACAGGTCTACCGGAAGTACGCTATAGGTTTTAATGAATGAGTTTGCGAAGGTCTTAATACGTGACTTAAATGCCGATATTTTTAGATGACACTGACTTAGAAGCTCGACATTTTTACACCACCAAAAGCCTGTAGACGTCGGTGTGTGAGGTATATTTCAACCTGGTACGTCTCTCCGTTCCTGAGAAAATGTATCCTAAACAGGGAGAGTGACAGACAGTCTGATAACAAATGACAATTTTTTTCTTGAGATATAATTACAAATTAGCAATTTTCGTATTTTTACCTTTGGCTGTATTGTGAAACCTTGCCTCTTGACAAATTTCATGATTTTAAGTCAAAGGGAATTACCTTGTAGGTGCAAGTATCAAAGTATATGTCGTGAAAGGCAATATATTTTGACTGTATTGCTTAGAAGCTTAACTTTTTAACACCACCTAGGGACCACAGACCTCAGTATGTTTCAGCTTGATACTACCAGTCATTGAGAAAAATGTGTCTTAACAGACGGACGGAGGGATGGTCAGATGACGAATGATAAAAAAGGTTTATTTACATGTCATACAATTCCGAATTAACAATTCTCGGAGTTTTACCTGTACTTGTACTGTGAAACCTTGCTTCTCGGCAAATTTCATGGTTCTAGTGCAATGGGAAGCGACCTATATGTTTTGATGAGTGAGTGTGACGTATATGGCGCTATCTTTTGATTGCATTGACTCAGAAGCTGAAGTTTTTTTACACTGCCAAGAGATCATAAACCTCAGTAGCTCACAGAAATTTCAGTTTCATACGTATTCCCGTAACAGACACGCAGACCGACAGTCGAATCGACAACAACGTTTGACGTAGTTCAACAGTGAATCAGCCGATATGCACTACGTTATCAGAAGTATACGCGAACCCCTGAGTAATGCGGAACTGACCACTAGATGTCACGAAAATCGGACCCACCAGTATAAAAGGAGGCATGTGTGGTATGCTGTCGATTACGAGAGTTCATTGACTTCTAACGTGGACTAATCACTGACTGACAAATGCATTAGGGACATCTCAACCTCTCGAAGTCGACAGGGAAGGAAGAACCACCGCTAAACCACGACCAGACAGAGTTCATGCATTGATGGGCAATGACCATAGAGCTTACGCAGCGTGGCCGTGAAAACTCACCTTCTCCCCCTGAGTAGACTTCGTACCCATTTCTCACTTAATAACAGTGTGTGCATTCACTCCTACAACCTTGCTTTTACAACTCAATGGCTAAAAAAGAGTTTGACAATAAAGTAGCGTTAAGGGTTAATATTTCCTAGACATCACGTTTTACATATTACAAAACTAAAAATTCTTCTTGGGAACAGAAGAATATGTCGAAGAGAAATTATTTCTATTTGTGTGCTATCAGACCTTTTGTCATTGGATAAGAGATCAGAAATTCTGGTTGCATATAATAATCTTTGTGGTGTTGCAGTTCTTCTTTGCTATGAAAATAGGACGAGGAATTCCACCTTCTGCAAAATAAATAAATAAATAAAATGGTTCAAATGGCTCTGAGCACTATGGGACTTAACTTCTGACATCATCAGTCCCCTAGAACTTAGAACTACTTAAACCTAATTAATCTAAGGACATCACACACATCCATGCCCGAGGCAGGATCCGAACCTGCGACCGTAGCGGTCGCGCGGTTCGAGACTGTAGCGCCTAGAACCGCTCGGCCACTCCGGCTGGCCCCTTATGAAGGACATCTTTCCAGTTTCGTTTTACCCAGACATGTTTCAGCATTTTTTGTGCCATTAGCGGCGAATACTCTGCCCATGTTTGAAAATTCGTAGAGAGTCACAGAAATCAGCGTATTTACTTCGCCAAAACACACGAGAAAACACTACAACATCAAAGCCATGACAAGTTGCAGATTGTGTAGCAGACTAGCTACCAACATAAAAACCCAATAGCTTCATGTAAGTGACCCACTGAAGGTAGCACAAAAAACGCTGAAATATGTCTGGGTAAAACGAAACTGAAATGTTATCTTGCATAAGGCGGAATTCCTCGTCCTATTTTGGCTGCAGATTGTGCACCCCTTTTCGTTTTAAAGACAACATTAATGTGGAGTAATGAATGTAAATTTTTCTTCTGGCGCTGGAATTATGCACATCATTGTTCCTTTTGCACTACAGTGAATTATTTGCAACTATTTTCATGAGGCAATAAATATACTGTGAAGCAGTAGCCAGAGTACCCGACTCCTTAAACGGATGAATACATGATGATCATAGGTGAGCACCACGTATTATTCTTACTGCACATTTTTGAGCAATGAATATTTTCGTTTTAAAAGTTGAGCTACCCCTACAACTCATAAGACATTGGAAATGCAGTCCCATTCTTCTTGATAGAGCGTAAGGGAACGTTGCGGGAGACCCGCACCGCCGTACTAGGCAAGGTCTTAATGGAGGTGGTTTGCCGTTGCCTTCCTCCGACAATAGTTGGGATGAATGATGATGATGAAGACGACACAACAACAATGAGTCATCTCGGGGCAGGTGAAAATCCGTGACCCCGTCGGAAATCGAACACCAGACCCCGTGCTGGGGAAGCGAGAACGCTACCGCGAGACCATGAGCGGCGGACTCCTAAGACATTATTGAACGAAAATACCCAAAACACACGAGGTAAAATATCGCGACTCCAAACAATAGTTAATGGAAAGTAATGATGCTTCGGAAATACATTTCTCTAGGTAACATATACAGGGTGTTACAAAAAGGTACGGCCAAACATTCAGGAAACATTCCTCACACACAAAGAAAGAAAATATGTTATGTGGACATGTGTCCGGAAACGCTTAATTTCCGTGTTAGAGCTCATTTTATTACTTCTCTTAAAATCACATTAATCATGGAATGGAAACACACAGCAACAGAGCGTACCAGCGTGACTTCAAACACTTTGTTACAGGAAATGTTCAAAATGTCCTCCGTTAGCGAGGATACATGCATCCACTCTCCGTCGCACGGAATCCCTGATGTGCTGATGCAGCCCTGGAGAATGGCGTATTGTATCACAGCCGTCCACAATACGAGCACGAAGAGTCTGTACATTTGGTACTGGGGTAGCGTAGACAAGAGCTTTCAAATGTCCCCATAAATGAAAGTCAAGAGGGTTGAGATCAGGAGAGCGTGGAAGCCATAGAATTGGTCCGCCTCTACCAATCCATCGGTCACCGAATCTGTTGTTGAGAAGCGTTCGAACACTTCGACTGAAATGTGCAGGAGCTCCATCGTGCATGAACCACATGTTGTGACGTACTTGTAAAGACACATGTTCTAGCAGCACAGGTAGAGTATCCCGAATGAAATCATGATAACGTGCTCCATTGAGTGTAGGTGGAAGAACATACTGACGAAATTAAAATGAGCTCTAACATGGAAATTAAGCGTTTCCGGACACATGTACACATAACATATTTTCTTTATTTCGGTGTGAGGAATGTTTCCTGAAAGTTTGGCCGTACCATTTTGTAACTCCCTGTATACGTGATTAACATTGTAGCATCACAGGTTAATGTCAGCGCGGGCTAAGCCAGTGCGAATGTAAAATGCTGGTATTAATAACAGGTGTGACTGGAATGTTGAATGCCAACATGCAAAAGTGCATGCACTCTCTGTCACAGTTGCCGGTTGTCAGGTTGTGGGATGGAGTTCCATGCCTGTTGCACTTGGTCGGTCATTACAGGGGCTGATTATACTGTTTCTGGTTGACGCCGGAATTGTCGTTCGATTATGTCCCAAGTGTGCTCGAGAGGAGACGGATCTGGTGATCGAGCAAGCCAAGGCTCCACGTCGACAGTCTGCGGAGCATGTTGGGTCTCGTAGCGGTATGTGGTCGAGCGTTATCCTGTTGGAAAACACGTCCTGGAATGCTGTTCGTGAATTCACTAGACTGACGTACAAATTTGTATTCATGGTGCATGGGATAACAACGAGGGCGTTCCTGTTGTCATCCGAAGCCGCGTCCCAGACCATAACTCCAGACGTAGCTCCAGTGTGTCTGCACACAGACAGGTTGGTTGCAGGCCCTCAACTTGCCTCCTCCTAACCAACACAGGATCATCACTGGCACGGAGGCAGAACCAGGTTCCATCGGAAAACACAGCATACCTCCACCCTGCACTCCAACGAACTCTCGCTTGACACCATAGAAGTTGCAAATGGCTGTGGTTTGCAATCAATGGAATGCACGCAACAGGGCGTCTAGCTCGGAGCTTCCTTCGAGTAACCAGTTTGTAACACTTCGTTGTGCCGCTGTGGTGCCAACTGCTGTTCAAATTGCTGTTGCAGGTGCCGTGCGATGCGCCAGAGCCATACGCCGAACACGATGGCCTTCCCTGTTATTAGTGTCACGTGGCCGTCTGGCGCGCGAGCTTCTTGTGAACCCACATTCTCGTAATCACTGCTGCCAGAACTCGTGTACCGTGGCTTCATTCCTTCCAAGTCTTTCTGCAGTATCGCGGAAGTCCTATTACACGGCCTCGTTCAAACTCAATCATGTGCTGATAATGGTGTCTTTGTCGCTCTCGCGTCCGTCGGCCGTCGTAATTTAATATATATTATTATTATTTTTTTATTTTGATTGTTGCCGACTTACGTGGTGGGCCTTAATAAAAATGATATTTAATTCAATTTTGATTTACGATTAAATGCTTTCGTAAAGTTCTCCTTTTTAACAACATTAATCTTAAATTATTTGTTACGTTAATGAATGTTAGACTCGCTGAATTTTAAGATTTGAGCATATAAGTTGAACAATGGAATAAACTTTTCATATTAATTTCCTCGGCTAGTCACTTCACTTTAAAGCAAAAAATCTTTAGTTACTAATTACAATTGCGGCCCACACATCCGCGAGAGTACTTTTTCTCTTACCTCCGTTAACCATTGCATTGTAGTCGGAGTCCTGGCTCTGGCTCTCGGCTATGGTACTGAAAATAAGAATCTTGAAGCTACGTATTTCTGCAACTTCGTGCGGCTGTGGAGAAAAATTAATATTATGTTAATAGCGGGCGAGTTTTTCGCTTTCGCTAAATTTTTGTAAGTTAATATCGCCACGTAATGGCGTCGTTGGCTGCATCGGCCGCTGCGATTGTTGAACTGTAAATTATTCGAATGCAGGTTAATTCAAAGAAGACAGAAATGAAATCGGGATCACCTCTTACAAATTAAAATTGAACCAATGATATTAAATCAATATATTATCTGCTTAATTAGTACAAATACGCTCACATTTGCCAGCACTCGCAAGATGTCCGTCTATACGCAACCAAGACAAGAGAAGAAGTGAAGACGACTAAAAAATTAACAAAAGAGCGTATCTTGTCGTCTCTTTAGATCATTTTGTTATTTTTCTTTGCACTCGAAACTTACACAGAGAAATTATTATTTTACGGATACATGATAAAAATATATATTATTCAATTTTTAAATGTCTCTTATTTATAAATACTGTTTTTTAAGTCTTTTCGTATCATTTCACTGGGGACGCTATATCCCCTTAAAAACATTCTTGACTAACACTAACTCACCATGGCCAACCTCACCGGTAACTGACGCTTACGACCGTTACAGCGTGTATTTAAACCAAAGTTGATTTGCATCCTGATAGTGGTGTTCCCAACGACACCCGTTTGCGACTGCCGTGAAAGTTGAATAAATATCATCTGTGAAATGTAGAAACACGCCTGCCAACTTTCGTTTATACTACGAATGTAGTGTGTGGACATACAAGGTGAAAATGTGGGTCTCGCGGGAGGCGTGAGCGAGATAGTCCCTGCAGTCGCACTATCCTCTGTGCCCTCTGCGGCTCAAATGCATAGAGCGTCTGCCGTGTAAGCAAGAAATCCCGGGTTCGAGTCCCGGTCGGAGCACACATTTTCACCTGTCCCCGTTGATATATATCAACGCCCGTCGGCAGCTGAAGGTATTAATATATAATTCTAATTCAACTTTCGTTTATGTCGCACAACTCCTTCTTGGTGTTGCGATTTTTTCTTCCTTCAGTGTGTGTCAACTTACTGACATGTGTTAATAAGAACTGCATTATGCAACACACAGCTGTACCGATATATTTTATTACAGATGATCGATTTTGGTGTAGGATCGGAGCATCATCGTGTGCAAAGACCTGCTAATGGTCTGATTTTAGACAGAAACCGATCGTCTCTAATAAAATATACCGATACATCTACGTGTTGCATAATGTAGTTCGTGACAGTCATTAAAAATGGTTCAAATGGCTATGAGCACTATGGGACTTAACATTGGAGGTCATCAGTTCCCTAGAACTTAGAACTACTTAAACCTAATTAACCTAAGGACAACACACACATCCATGCCCTAGGCAGAATGCGAACCTGCGAGGGTAGCAGTCGCGCGGTTCCGGACTGAAGCGCCTAGAACCGCTGGGACACCGCGGCCGGATAGTCATTAAAACCGTACAACACCACACCCATAAAATATTTGTGATTTGTCTCTCCCCAGAATTTTCAATGATTCCAAGTGCAAATATGGCTGAACTTAGTTGTTTTAGAAGTTCGAAAACGTGTTTCTTCGAATATAAATTTTCATCGTGGAGAACTAAAATTTTTGACGTTTTGTCCCTAATTATCATCTCCTCACAATGTGGTACACTTCTCATTGATGCAGTACCCCTAGATATTCAGGAATGAATACGTTGTGTCTTCTTGAAACTGAAAGTGAGACACTTCACAGAAAACCAGTCAATAATACTTTAGATAAAGTTATTCACCAATTATTCTGTTTCTGTGTCGGCCGGAGTGGCCGAGCGGCTCTAGGCGCTACAGTCTGGAGCAGCGCGACCGCTACGGTCGCAGGTTCGAATCCTGCCTCGGACATGGATGTGTGTGATGTCCTTAGGTTAGTTTGGTTTAAGTAGTTCTAAGTTCTAGGGGCTGATGAGCACCGATGTTAAGTCCCATAGTGCTCAGAGCCATTTGAACCATTTATTTGTTTCTGTATAAATGTATATAACTATCCTCCTCAAAAGAATGAAGTCTGCTTGTTGTATGTTGGACGGAAGGTCGTTTACATATATGAGAAACAATTGCCGAGCTAACACTGTGCCTTGTGGAACCCTTTAAGTGATTTCTCTCCAGTCAAAAGCATCTCCCCTGCTGTGATGTGTCTACGTATGTGACTCATGCTGCATATAATGTGTGTTTCATAAACACAGCACTCCTTTCATTTTTATATCAATCGCTGTCAGTACAGACACTGACGGCACATATAAAACCGCCATACGCCCCGAGGGTTGCGTCTTTCATGAACGTCAGAATGTTTTCTATTTTGTTGTTTTTCCTTATTTCCGTCTTGAAGATCACCCTCTGTCAGTATCCGACTGACCACGCTATTAATCTGTCATGCAAAATCACGTACCTAAATGCCCGTCAGTCAACTATATCGAAGCTAAAGCACTTTAAATGATATGTCACTCTGTTAATCAGTTGAAGGTTGCCGCCCAGCATCTGATATGGAGACTTGTGGATATTACATTGCGTCTCCGAAGTGGCCGCCCAGTATATTAACGGGACAGGCTTGACCTGTTATATTAGCTTTCAGGTGGCGGACAAGCTCTAATTACGAACGTCTCGATACACGTAAGTAGTGATTTAAACTGACACTAAGACGCACTGCGGCAGACTTTTTTCACTACACTCACTCTGTTTCTTAATTAAATCAGTGTCTAGTGCGACTCATTTGTTCCGCCTGGAAATTAGTAGATACCTGTCATTGGAGGCAGTATTACTTTTTCTTTCTTCTGTACTCTCGTACCTCATTCGGGTATTTAGCGACGGGATCCGAGTGAAGTTGGGGAGTGAAGTACAGGTTTGCTCTGCCGAGAGACGTTGTAACCACTTGTTGCTGTCAAGAGCAGCCGACATAAGCAGACGCGCAAAGCAGACTAGAGGAGCTGGCGGTAACACAGTCGCATGCTGACAGGTACAACCGGAGGTATCTGGAGCTCTCCGCCTCTGTCGAATACCAGAACTGCTGAACAGATGTCGGTAGTTCGCGAAGCAACAGGTCCAAAGCAATTCCCACACGAACCAATGTCGAGAGTGATCAGAAAGACATCCGAACTTCTGAAGCAGTGTGGTCAAAGATCTTGTCCCACAGGCAACTAGACCACCAACTGCTTTACCGAAAATCAGGGATGGTAAGCCATTCCGCTCAAATGGTTCAAATGGCTCTAAGCACTATGGGACTTAACATCTGAGATCACCAGTCCCCTAGAACTTAGAACTACTTAAACCTAACTAACCTAAGGACAACACACACATCCATGCCCGAGGCAGGATTCGAACCTGCGACCGTAGCAGACATGGGGTTCCGGACTGAAGCACCTAGAACCGTTCGGTCACCACCATTCCGCCTCATCGTGTTCACCACTGATTCATCAACATATGGGCTGGCGAAGCACTTGGCCAATATCCTTGCTCCTTATGTAGGACACTGCGGACATCATTTTACAAACTCCGAATATTTTATCAGCCGAATTAACTGTCTTCGACTTAATGAGGGTGACATAATGGTCAATTTTGGTGTGGTAGCGCTATTTACGAATATGCCTGTCAGAGACCCTTTGGTCCTAGTATCCCACCTCTTTGTAAGTGACGTGATCGAACTATTTGGGCACACTCTTACATCTCCTTATTTTCTGTACTGCGGCCAGTACTGCGAGCAGACGGACGGCGCTGATATGGATAGCCTGTTAGCTCCATCCGTTGCAAACCCATTCGTGGAGAATTTGGAGGATATTGCCTTAGACACGACGCCATTAAAGCCTAGTTGTTTCTTTTTATTCAATAGTGTTCAAAACACACACTATAGCTTACAAGTTATACAAAATGTTCCAAAACATTGTCTCGTAACGCGAGAGGAGTTCCTGGCAAATTACACTTAAATGCGGCGTGACCAGTATGGACCAACTTCGCATGCTTCCTTGGTGGCATCGATGACATTCTGTGGCGAGCATGATGTTGGGCATAGGCTGCAGACAAGATGATCTTATTGTCTGTTCTTCACCACATTCACATGCTGTGGAGTCGCATGGAAGTCCCCACTTTCTCAAGTTGGTCTTCGTTCTTCCAGCTCCAGAACGAAGGCCTGTTGAGGGTCTTCCATATTGAGCAGCTTTCTCCGTGACCTGATGGGAGGCTTTCGGTCGGGATCATCCACCCTGCAAGGTGGCCGGATCTGGAACGCCATGAGTTGACTCCGAAGGTGGTTCAGTGAGGCTTTCAGTTGAATGGAGAAAGCTTTCCCTTGACTTGAGCCTTGCTACCGCTGGCTGATACCCGTGTATTGCGTGGGCCTTCAGATTCAATGCCTTAGACTTTTCCAGTCTGGATGTGCATTCACGACCGGTATCTGGAGAGGGAATTCCCGCTGGAGAATAAACTTTATCAAGTGGTGTAGATCTCAAACATCCCGTAATGAGTCTGCAGGTTTCATTCAAGGCGATATCCACATGTTTAGCATGACTACATGTGCACCAGACAGGGCAAACATATTCTGCAGCTGAATAACAACAGCACAAATTCTTAAGATGCTAGGATGCGTCCCCCAGGCTGTACCCGACAATTCCTGGAGAATGTTGTTCCTTGCAGATACCTTCCGTTTGATGTTCAAGCAATGTATTCTGTAGGTAAGTGCTCGATCAAGAGTTACTCCAAGATATCTGGTGGTGAAGCAGTTGCTTACCTTCACAGAACACCTGCAATTTCCTTGCTGCATGTCTATTTCTAAGATGGAGCGCACAAATCTGTGTTTTTGCTGGATTCGGCTTCAGCTGGATGTATTGGTAATAGCCACTTAGAAATTATAGAGCATGGGAGAGCTTCTCTTCAACATCTTCAAAAGATGTACCTTGAACTGCCAGAGCGACATCATCAGCATAAATAAATCTCTTTGTCCCTTGCGAACAGGGCTGACCATTTGTGTACCACACTCCCTTATGGAAGGCCGTTCTTTACATTCTTCCATCTGTTCCTCTGACCATGAAATTCAACAAAAAAACCTTCTGTGCCCTTGCATAGGTACTTGGAATCGATTTCTAATACTGAACTGAGCATCAGCATTCCAGAAACAAACATACATTCAGTATAAGATGAGTTGCTACTGAAGAGGTTGAAGAAAATCAGACAACCAGTTGCAAAACAAAGGTTTATTAGCTCTTGCTCTAGATTTCTATGTTTCTAAATATATCTTCTTCAGAAGGAGTGGGCTTCGTTACATCGCATGGTGATGCATTACATTAGCTGAAGCCGAGTGGCTCTTGTCATATATAAAATTGTTTCTTCCCATACGTTGACGACACGTCCGTCATTGGCACCAAGGACATGAGAAACTTGACGAGTTCTTGCAACACCTCAACGGTATTAACAACAACATCCTGCTTACCGTGGAGGTTGAGAAAGACATCCTCGACGTTCTCGTCCGCCGCAAATGAAATGGAACCATTGGCCTTAGTACTACAGAAAACCTACCCGCACCGGTCTGTACTTGCACGCCATCAGCCATCATCACCCGGTACAGAAGCGTAACGTGTACCTTGTGCGAGAATGGTATCGGACGCTTATAACCTCCAGCATGAGCTGACCCAACTACGCAAGGATTTCAGGAACAACAGCTATAACGTACGTCATGTAAATGAAGTGATTTGAAGTAAGAATAGCAGTAAGGCCACCGACGAGGAGCAGGAAGAGAAACTTCCTTTTTTGCCGTTCTGCGATTCCGCACTGGGAAAGGTAATCCGTCTGCCGAAACTGCGCAAGATCAAGTCGATCTTCAGGAATACGACGAAAATTCGTCAATTACTGAGAGTAGTTAAAGACGCAGCGGGTCTCAGAACATCTGGTATTTACAAGATCCCTTGCGAGTGTGGCCGGTCTTATGTCGGCCAAGCAATATGCACTGTGGAACAACCATGAGAGGTTATATCGCCGAAGCTAACCCGAGAAATCTGCTTTAGCTGAACATGCTTTAGAAAAATGGACACCGGATAAAATTCGACGAAACATTCGTCGTGGCTCACACAAACGACTTCTGGGACTGTAAATAAAGAAGTCATTAAAATAAAAATCTCCGATAACACACTAAATAGAGACGGTGGCACGCAGCTCAGTAAGGCTGGGATCCAGCGATCACGCGGAAGAAGTGCGCACATCAAACTCCGAGTCACGGTGTGCCCATAAATGGCGATGCCGCGACCACCAGTGACGTCACAGCCGGCAGCTAGTGTAAATAAGGGGCGTACCAGCAGCCCACCGGCAGTCACTGGCTAACGAGATCTCGGCCGAAAGCTCGTGTAAATTTAATCACTTGACGTGGCTCGAAATCTAAGAACTTTTTATTCGGGTCCAAAGGAACTATTCACTAAACTGAGTGGGAGGACCTAGGAATGACTTCTAAGGAATGGATGTCCACCGTTCCCTTCAGCTCGATCTCGTTTTTGTCAGTAATATTACCACTGCTATCGCGCAGTGAAGTTATTGACTGCGTCTCGCCGCTGGCTACACTCTGCATACGACCAGGGTCTCTTTGCATTTTCTGCCAGATTTCGAGACTGAGTATCGTCGTGGAAACTGTTACAAACGTCTCGCATTGAAGCTCGCGCTAATTTTCGAACTTCTGTAAAAATTCTCCAGCCTTGGAGATTTTGAGTATTTTAAATTTGGCATGCTTCTGCAACGGTAAAATAAATTAGAAACGAAATTAGATGACCTGTGGTATCAACAAATCATTAATAATCTGTGGATAGATGAAAGAAAATGAAATGTGCTTTTGGCTAGGGCTTCCCGTCGAGTTGACCAGTCGTCCGGTGTGAGTCTTAGCTGACGCCACTTCGGCAACTTGCGTCACGATGAGATTCAAATTTTGATGACGACAGTCCCCGAGTGGAGAAAATCTCCGAGCTGGACGGCAATCGAAATTAGACCCCTGACATGACATTGTGCCACGCTGACTACTCGGCTATAGACAGGACGTCTGTGGCAATAAGGCACTGTAAGTAGCAGACGAGTTTTGGTATTTGGACAGCAAAGTAAGGGATGACAGCAGAAGTAAATAGGGAATAAAATGCACACTGTCAATAGCAAGAGAAAAGCAAACGTGTCTGAAACCGAGAAATCGGGTACCATCGAATACTTGTGTCAGAAAGTGTTTGGAGTGTAGCGTTTGTGAAAGTAAGGATAGCAGAACTGCAACCCCTTGAAATGTGCTACAGAAGAATGCTGAATATTAGATGGGAGGATTTGAGGTGTTGAATCGAACTTGTGAGAAACGTATAGCACAACTTGACTAAAAAGTGACCGGTTTATAGGATCTATCCCGGGACATCAAGAACCGCCAGTTTTGCAACGACAGGACGTATGGGTTCTCAAAATTGCAGACTGAGACCAAAGCTTGGCTACAGTATGAGGGTTCAGATAGATGGAGGTCGCACAGGTTACGCAGAGATGAAGAGGCTTGTGCGGGGTAACTACAACTGAGAACTACACGGGGTGGACAATAATATGGAAACGCCAGAAACGCAACATACGAAGGTTGAATGAAAAGTAATGCCTCCACCTTCGTTAATTGGCATTGGATGGGAATATTTTAATAAATCAAACGCAGAAATAATCCTTAGAATGTGATCTGTAATTACCAATATTCACTTTTCCACATAATCACCAGCCAGTTGGATACATGTTTGCCAACGATCAACAAGTTTTCTGAAGCCGTCACGGAAGAAGTCGCTACTCTGTTTCCACAACCATAGTCTCACAGTTCTCAAAATGTCTTCATCAGAAGCATAATGATGTCCCCGCAGATCGTCTTTCATTATCGGGAACAGATGGAAGTCAGACGGTGCTAAATCTGGACCGTACGGAGGATGCCGTACGGTGGTGAGATCCAGTCTCTGAAGTTCTTCTGTGGTGGCAGGTAAAGTGTGTGGTTTAGCATTATCATGCTGCAGGAGAACATTTCTCTTTTCCTTTCGGACTCTTGTTAGCCGTCGTTTCAGAGTTCGCGTCGTTGTGATGTAACGCTATGAATTTATTGTTGTTCCACGATCAAGGAAATCAACGTGGATAGCACTGTGCCCATGATTTTTCCAGCTGAGGGTTGCGTTCTGGGTCGAGTCTTTGTATCGATATTCCATAGAGTGACGTTTCGCCTCCCGGTCGTAATGGTGTACCCACGTTTCGTCTCCTGTCACAATTGAGTGGAGACAGGCCTCACCTTTATTCTCGTAACGCGAGAGGAGTTCCTGGCAAATTACAGGTCTGTGCGCTTTCATTTCAGGAGTCAGCATCTGGGGTACTCATCGTGCACAGATCTTCCGATAGCCAAGCAAAGCAATAATGTGACCCACACGTTCTTGTGAAATGCCGATTGTGCTTGCAGTTTCTCTCTGAGTGATACGACGATCGTCCTGAATCAATATGTCAACATTTTATTTGTGAAACTCGATCACAGGACGTCCAACTCTTTGTTTGTCACGCAGGTCAGATGTTCCCGCCTCAACGTCTTTAAACTTACTCGCCCAACGACTCACAGTAGTCACATCAACATAATCACCACAAACTGCTTTCATTCTCTGATGAATCTCCTTTGGGGGTGACACCTTCCGCTGTCAAGAAATCAATGGCTGCACGTTGCTTAAATCGCGTTGATTGACCGTCTGCGCAGGGTTCCATAACACAACCGTTCAATACCAAGGCTTCCCGCCAACTGGAACTGTAGAGAAGAGGCTACGGAACAAGCCAGTACCTGCCGCATTCCAATGCTGCCAGCTGTTGAAGAGTTACGAAGGTAGAGGTATTACTTTTCAGTCAACCCTCGTATTTTCATGTCCAATACAGTGTAGCGAAGCCGCTGGTATCCAAAACAGCATCCACAGTCTCGGAATAGGTAAATACAAGTCTTGTGTGATTTTCATGGGAATCTTATACCATTCTTCCAGAAAAGTAGTGGTAAGTTAAGGTACCATTGATGGAGGTGGATAGCTACCACGTACCCGTCTCTCCAAAGTAGATTACAAAGGTTCAGTGACATTGAGATCTGGTGACTATGATGGTCAGGAGGGATGCGACAATTCATCTTCGTGCTCACAAAAGCCCTCACAGACGATGCGAGCTGTGTGGACAGGGGACCCTCTCGTCTTGCAACGCAGCATCACCATTGGGCTACAAACACTGTACCATGGGATGGAGCTGATGAGTCAAAGTGGTTCAGATGGTTCAAATGGCTCTGAGCACTATGGGACTTCACATCTGTCGTCATCAGTCCCCTAGAACTTAGAACTACTTAAACCTAACTAACCTAAGGATATAACAGCCGGGCGCGGTGGTCTCGCGGGTCTAGGCGCGCAGTCCGGAACCGTGCGACTGCTACGGTCGCAGGTTCGAATCCTGCCTCGGGCATGGATGTGTGTGATGTCCTGAGGTTAGTTAGGTTTAAGTAGTTCTAAGTTCTAGGGGACTGATGACCACAGCAGTTGAGTCCCATAGAGCTCAGAGCCATTTTTTTGATATCACACACATCCATGCCCGAGGTAGGGTTCGAACCTGCGACGCCGTCACGCGGTTCCAGACTGAAGCGCCTAGAACCGCTCCGCCACACCGGCCAGCGTCAAAGTGGTCACATAATCTTCGGCACTAATGCAGCCTCGCGGAGTAATCATGAGGGCCACGGAATATCGCAATATAGGCGCCCAAATCATCACCGTAACCCCGCCATGTTGCACTTTTGGGACGTAAACTCGGCCAGAAGTTGGAAACAACGTGAAACAAGACCCATCTGACCAAACGACATTCTTACGTTACTCCATAATGCCGGTTTTATGGCTTCGGCACCACGGTTCTCTGTTACGGGTATTTCCATCACCGATGAGTAGTTTTCGAATTCGGGCTCACGCTTCGGTTCCCTGCTTATGGGGCTCCCTTCGTGTTGCTTTGGTGCTGACAGGACTCGCGGGTGCAGCATTCTGTTCTGCAGTGATTTTTGCAGCTGTCGTCATCTTATTTTTGCTCACAATCCTCATCAATGACCGTCTGTCACGACCACTCAACACACTGTTTTGTCCGCGTTATGGCTCAACGGATGACGTTTTTCCGCTTCCAGAAAATTGGAAATTTGTGGTAGGGACTGTGGAACCAAACTGCTGAGGTCGTCGGTCTCTAGGCTTACGCACTACTTAAACTAACTTACACTAAGGATAACACACACACGCACACACACACACACACACACACACACACACACACACACACACACACACACCCATGCCCGAGGGAGGACTCGAACCTCCGACGAGGGTAGCCACACGAACCGTCCAACACGCCTCAGACCGCACGGCTACACCGCGCCGCTTTCTAGGTACGTGGGATAAATCTTCGTTACGTTGCCCCTTGAGACATCAAAAACTTTGGCTCCCTTGGTTGCGGAAACACCCACCACAAGAGCACAAACAACTTTTCGACGTTCGAATTCACCTAGCTCCGACATAATGCATTCACAACTGTACAGAACAATTGAAAGAAAACAGCCCTCGGTCATTAATTTTTAACGAATTAACCGGGTTTCGACATTGTTAGGAGTGTCTTCCTATGAATTTAAATCAAAGAATAGTCTATAACATACTCACAGAATTATGACTAAAAACGTATGATACATAAGTACAGAATCATCATGAAAGATTGGCAGTACTTATAACTAAGAGTTACTCGTTACTTGCGTGGTTACAGGTTGCAAACGGACTGCAACCTGTAACCACGCAAGTAATGAGCAGCCCTTAGTGGCTCGCCATCACAATTTTTTATGTTAAATTTCTTTGTGACTAATGCCCTTTTGGCATATTTATTATTTTATAAATGACATATAAGTACCGCCAATCTTTCATGACGATTCTGTACTTATACTCTGTATCATACGTTTTTAGTCATAATTCTGGGACTATGTTATATACCATTCTTTGATTTAAATTCAGAGGAAGACACTCCTAGCACCCGGTTAATTCGTTAAAAATTAGTGACCGAGGGCTGTTTTCTTTCAATTGTAACTATTGACGGTCTCTGAACGTGCAGCCATGTTCAAAATTTTACTGTACAGAACACTGTTCTGACCCTTGCACAGGTGGTGTTCGCCGTCAAATACAACAGCACAATCTGCGGGCGTGGCTGGACTCTGCATTTATGTTCAAGCAGGAATTTCTCGCGGTGTCTCGATATTTTTGCCCATCCTCCTGTATCTCAAACGAGTCTTTGGACTGAACACATCTACACCCAATCCTTCCTTCTTGATGACATTTTTATAAACGCATCCACAGATGGTACAAGAAATTCTGGGCTCCGAACATAACGAGCGACGAAAGCAGACATGTGATCGATGGAGAAAATTAACCATTTCTCTGCAGGAGCGCAAGAATACCACTTGGCTACCATGCCTGTTAATTGCTAGAGGGACGGATGTACGTTATCGCTGAGTACAGCAGGGTAACCTTATATTTTTGTACTGTTTTTTTGAAGAGGTACGATTGCCCTTCCACGACATCACCATACCAGAATTGTACTGTGCTCGGTCCGGAATGCTGCACTCGTCGACTCCCTGTTTCCGTCTGATATGTGGGAGAGTGGTCAGCCCGCCTTAGTCCGAGCGTGACGGTAAAGAGAGTCCAATTAGGAAACGAATGGGGAGATGTGAGCTGCGATTAGGGCTTCCATTAGCTATAGCTGCCTGCTCTGCCTGGAGCAACTGTTTCGTTACAACAGTTCTCCCTGAGGTTATTGACCCCTTGTCTCTGGAGAGGTTTGATCTTCGTGCGTCTATAAGGGACAATCAGATGAAAACGAGACAGATGCAAAAGGTAAGTATACTGTTTGTATTATTTCAAAACTAATCAACATAACTGTTAATACATTTCTTCCACTGTGGGACAAGACGGTCAATGGAAAAATGTTTGCGGTTGACTATTCAAGCATGATCGCACCCAGGCCCACACCTCTTGGGGAGAAGCGAATCTACGGCCGCAAATGTCTGTCTTCAGGGGTCCAAAAATAAAGAACATGCGAGGGGAGAGACCAGGACCGTATGGACGATGTGTAAGGGCTCCACAGCGAAACTTCTGCAGAGTAGTCGAGGCGACATTGACAACATGTGGCCGGGCATTTTGTTGGCATGTTGTTTCGAGTCCGCTGCAGAAGTTTCTCTGACAAGCCCTTACACATCGTCCATACAGTCCTGATCTCTTCCCGCCCATGTTATACAGTTTACGAGCCCTGAAAAGAGATATTCGTGGCCATCGATTTGCCTCTGACGATGACGTGCACGAGTGGGTGCAATAATGCTTCCGTAAGAAACCGCGAACATTTTTCCATGAGTATTCTGACCATCTTGTATCACAGTGGGGTAAATGTGTTAATAGTTGTGGCGATTACTTTTGAATTGATAAACAGTTCACTTACTTTTTACCATTTGTCTCGTTTTCATCTGGGTGCCCTTTACTCCCCTCCTGATTGAAGGTTGTCAATTAACGGGTTACAGGATCAACAAAAATATGAAATGCTGTCATACTCACTAAGAGATATAAACTTAAATTAAGCAGTAGCTTTTATTTATAAAAAAAAGTACCAATGCCTTTCGCATGAAATCACAGTTGCTATTGCAAGATAGAGACATCTAGTGGTACAATGAGGCATTTCAACGAAAGTAGTGCGTTGCAACGGGCACTTGCAGTGGTCAGAGCAACAGCCGGCGTAGAGACCGTGCTACGTGATTGTAGGAGAGTGTGTGAAGTGATTACTATGCGTAGTGATCATATTGAGGAGATCACTGACAGTGGAAGTAGGTCCGTCTAAAGTTATTGTAAAGTAAATTTATGTGCTTCAGGTCTGATGAGTGGTTTCGAATTCAGTGGAGCAGTAGGTAAAGTACTTTTGATATAAATTTATTAAATTTTAGACCCATTTTTGCTTTTTATTTAGGACTATAATTTGTTTTAGGCATTGGAAGTTCGTTGAAATTTCGAGATGTGAGAATGTCTCTAGCAAATATGTGAAAGTACTTTCAAATATACCTCGTGAAATAATAGGTGGTTGAAAACTATACGTTCCAGTGGTTCCAATGTGAAACGACGACTTTAAAACTATTTATTGTTTACTTTTTGCTACTTGCTTCTTGTATTTGTTGCTTACTATAATAATAAAAGTTAATTTTGCGAAAACTTTTAAAATTATATTACAAAGTGAAACCACATGTCTAAAATAATAGATTTTTACTTTTTGCTAGTTTCTTCTTCTTTTCGTAGCTTACTGTGATGATAAATGTTAATTTCGTGAAAAATTTTAAAATTAAATATTTTCATGTTGTTGGGACTCGAGTGAAGATGAACACGCTAACTCAAGCATAGTTGATGCAAACAGACGTGAACACCGAAAAAGAGGTACGCGGTAGACCCCCTCTCAGTCGCTCACCAGCGTCAGAAGTGTTGTCATTGAGTCAGCTGGAGCGCTCCACTAGTAAATATTCTGCGATAACACGGTCGAAGTTGAAGATGCCACCAGTACAAACCAAGTTTAAGGGCAAAGTTCTTCGTAGTCAAACACGCTAAGTGGTTGCAAATGTCTACTAGTTTCCTGAGAAAGAAACTGTGCTAGGTACTGAAACAAGTGGCCGAAGCGACTTGTGTTACATTTACTTTCGTTCGGCGAATCACGAGAGAACTGATACCTATTAACTAGGCTTGGGATAGATTAAGGGGAAACGTGCAAGATGGACTCACACATTTGTGATCTGTTATTTCGTGCCATATATTACTTAAAGGGAATATTAACATTACAATTTACAAACTTATTAAAGGGATCATAAATTTGAGCAAAAATTCAACAGGTTGAAATCCTTCTTTTTTTTAAAAAAAACTTGACAATTATACCATTAAAAACAGGACATGAAAAACGGAAGTACAGAGTTCCCGAAATCAAACTGTTACATCAACTAAGATACCCTCATGTTATCTTTTTTTATCGAGCTTTCATCCTGGCTCTTTCGCGCTCTCCAGTTATTCCTTCATTGGCTAGCTTCTCCGCTGTATTTAAAAACGAAAAATATCGTTATACATGGTCTCCCAAGAGGAATGGGCAATATTCAGGGATTTGACAGGAACGGTCATTTGAAGCAGAAAACTGCATATGGACCTACTCCCACGGGTTTTCGATCCTATTGTTGTTGTGGTCTCCAGTCCAGAGACTGGTTAATGCAGCTCTCCTTGCTACTCTACCCTGTTCAAGCATCTTCATATCCGAGTAGCTACTGCAACCTGCACCCTTCTGAATTTGCTTTGTATATTCATCTCATGGTCTCCCTCTACGATTTTTACCCTCCACGCTTCCATCCAACACTAAATCGATGATCCCTTGGTGCCCCAGAACGTGTCCTACCAACCGATCCCTTCTTCTAGCCAAGTTGTGCCACAAACTCCTCTTCTCCCCAATTCTATTCAATACTTGATCATTAGTTATGTGATCTACCCATCTAATCTTCAGCATTCTTCTGTAGCACCACATTCCCTTCTTATAGTCATATTGTGCCACAATTTCCTCTTCTCCCCAATTCTATTCAGTACCTTCTCATTAGTTACGTGATCTACCCATCTAATCTTCAGCAATTTTGTATGGCATCACAGTTCGAAAGATTCTATTCACTTCTTGTCCAAACTATTTATCATCCGTGATTCACTTCCATCCAAGAAGTTATTTGGCGTGGCATTGATCGACAGAGCACTTGGATGTATTCCTGAGGTATATTGTGCAAAATTATGTCCCACTGGCGCGTTAGATGGACAGAAGCCCGAGCTGGTTGGAAGGCCCTGTCCACAATGTTCAAAACTTTTTCGGTTATGGAGAGACCCGGCTACTTTACTGGCAAGGGTAGGGTCCAGCAAGCACGAAGACAAACAGTAGGAACTCTCGCTGAGTGCAGGCAGACATTATCTTGCTGAAATCTAGGCCCGGGATGGCTTGACATGGACAACAAAACGACGCCTAGAATGTCGTCATCACACCACTGCGCTGTGAGGCTGCCGAAAACGACAACTAAAGGAACTCTGCTGTGAAATGCCACCGTAGACCATCACTCCTGGTTGTGGCACCGTATGGCGGGCGACAGTCAGCTTGGTATCACATCGCTGTCCAGGGCCTCTCCAGACACGCCTTCGATCGTCATCAGGGCTCAATTTGAAGCAGGGGTCATCACTGAAGACACTTCCACTCCATCCAGTGAGATTCCAGGCCTGCTCTCGCATTTCTTTTCGTAGCAGTATCCCTTTTGTTGTCATCCGCGACGCTCGTACAGCACAGAAATACGCCTTTTTTTTTCATCGCAAGCAATCCTGTGCTTATGCACACACACATACGGCGAGAATTTCTGCTGCTTGTCTTCGTGTTTGCAAAATCATACCTCGGGCTGCTAGATGACCGGATCTCTCTCTAACTGAGGACGTTTGATGCCACCTCGGGATTTTGACGATTTAACGCACCAATTGGACAGAATGCGGCACGATAGCTGTCAAGAGGACATACAGCAACTTTGTCAAGCAGTACCAAGCCGAATAACTGCTTACATAAGTGCCAGAGGTGGACCAATGCGCCGTTGACTTGCTCGATTTCTGAAGCTCTTACTCTTGAATAAATCATCCAAGCTTTCAGAAATTGTAATCATTTGTTCGTCTGTACGTGTACATCGCACTACTGATTTCTGTCCCACTCGGATAATTCCTGTCTGGTACGTCATTCTTATTTTTCTTTTCTTAGAGTGTATACTACAGTCACATGATTACTGAAACTGAACAGTTCAGATTTCTAGGTGTTCAGATAGATAGTAACCTATCGTGGAAAGCCCACGCTCAGGATCTTGTTCAAAGACTAAATGCTGCCATTTTTACTATTCGAATGGTATCAGAAGTGAGTGATAGTTCAACACGAAAAGTAGTCTACTTTGCATATTTTCATTCGCTTATGTTGTATGGTATTATACGAGGGTCACTCCAAAAGAAATGCACACAATTTTTTAATCCATCTTTTATTCTACATGTTTGAAATTTTGACAGTGTGTAGATACATCCTTTAGGAGCAATATTTTCATTTCTCCACATAATTTCCATCCCTCTCAGCTGCATTGCGCCATCTTGGAAGCAGCGCCAGTAAACTCCCGCACGGTAAAATTCTGGACCAACCTGTTGGAGCCACAGTTTGGCAGCGTGCACAAGGGAGCCATCATCCCCAAACCTTGTTCCGCGAAGAGAGTCTTTCAGTTTCCCAAAGAGATGATAGCCACATGGAGCCAGGTCAGGACTGTAAGACGGGTGTTTCAGTGTAGTCCATCCGAGTTTTGTGATCGCTTCCATGGTTTTCCGACTTACATGTGACCGTGCATTGCCATGCAACAACAAAACATCCTGCTTTTCCCGATGTGGTCGAACACGACTCAAATGGTTCAAATGGCTCTGAGCACTATGGGACTTAACTTCTGAGGTCATCAGTCCCCTAGAACTTAGAACTACTTAAACCTAACTAACCTAAGGACATCACAAACATCCATGCCCGAGGAAGGATTCGAAAACGACTCAGTCGAGCTTCAAGTTTCTTCAGTGTCGTCACATACGCATCAGAATGTATGGTGGTTCCACTTGGTATGATGTCCACAAGCAAGAGTCCTTCGGAATCGAAAAACACCGTAGCCATAACTTTTCCAGCAGAAGGTGTGGTTTTGAATTTTTTTTTCCTTGGGTGAATTAGCATGATGCCACTCCATTGATCGCCTCTTCGTCTTTGGTGAAAAATGATGGAGCCATGTTTCATCACCTGTCACAATTCTTCCAAGAAATTCATCCCCACCATTCTCGTACTGTTCCTTCCCCTATCCTAAAGTAGCGTGACAATTCTGTCAGGTGTCACCAATTCGTTAACTCTCTGCACATTGTCTGGAGTGTGTGCAGTACGAGGCCTGCCGCTTCGAGGACAATCCTCAATATTGCCGTGCCCGCTTTTCATCACGTAACCTCCCTGCCCACCGACTAACTGTACTGCGATCGACAGGAGCATCCCTATACACCTTTTTGGACCTCTTGTGGATGTTTACCACTGTCTCATTTTCACAGTACAGGAATTCTGTGACAGCACGTTGCTTCTGACGAACGACAAGTTTAGCAGCCATCTTGAAGACATGTTGTGACGGCGCCACTCACGGGAACAGGTTGAACTAAGTTTGAAAACAAGTGGGAAGGATGTATCTACACACTGTAAAACTTTCACACATGCAGAATGAAAACTCTATTTTTACAAAAAATAGTGTGCATTTCTTTTGGAGTGACCCTCGTATTTTGGGGTAACTCTTCCCATTCCAAAAGGATGTTTTTGGCTCAGAAACGTGCAGTTCGGGCAATAAATGGTGTAAGTTCACGAAGCTCTTGTCGACCCCTGTTCACGAGTATGGGTATTTTGACGTTGGCCTGTCAAGATATATATTCCTTACTGTCATTTCTTGTTAACAATATTAGCTTATTCCCAAGAATAAGCAGCTTTCACACGGTTAATACTGGGCAGAAATCAAACCCGGATTTGGATCGGACTTCCTTAACTCTTGTGCAAAAAGGTGTGCAGTATACTGCTGCATCCATTTTCAATAAGCTACCACTCGAATTCAAAAATCTTAGCAGTAATCCACGCGTTTTCAAATCGAAACTGAAGAGTTTCCTCATGGGTCACTCGTTCTATTCTGTCGAGGAGTTCCTTGAAAAATTGAGCTGATTCTTATTGTATTGTTGGTTGCGTTTACTTAAACTTATGGACTGACTTTTTTCGGGTTCATAAACATTTATTTTTTATCTGTTATTACTTTAATGTTGTAATTTCATGTCCTGGCACGTTCCACGACCTTGGAGATTTGCTCCTCAGCGTGGTCCTACCGAACTTGACGTGTAAAGAAAAATAAAGTCACTCACTGAAGTGTGGCACCTTCGAATAAGGCAACACGTTCCTCAATGACAAGTTTCTTCGCGAACAATTTTTTGCCCTTTCAGGGTCGCCAGTGTATTACTCGAAAATTTCTCTCTTTGCTATGCCACCCTATAATCGAAGCGAGAGGGAACAAAACAGAGGGAAACAGATAGTAATCTCGAGCCAATGTTTTCGTTTCCTGTTTTTGTGAGAACTGAAACGAACGCCAGGCTGTGGGAACGTTCCCAAGAAGTGTCTGCGTAACCCGCCAGGAAGAACGTTTTCTTCCACAAGGACTGACAGCCAGGTTTTAATTAGCTGCGTTTAATGTCCAGGGCCGCTCCACGTAACCGAACACTCTCGCTCTGCACCACGTCCTTACACGAAGGTCAAATCTTCTTTTATTTCGCTAATAAGGACTCGCATTGTTTTAAAGCTCGACAAGCGCGGACCGTTTCGCAAGACGCGCACGGAGGCGCACAAGTTGTGATACAGAGCACTTTCATGGACCTTTTTTTATCTTAGCTGCGAGACAGAATTGCGAGTGTATCAGATGGTAGTCGATAACACACTAATGGACGCTAAAAAGCCGGCCGCGGTGGCGGAGCAGTTCTAGGCGGTTGAGTCCGGAACCACGCGGCTGGTACGGTCGCAGGTTCGAATCATGCCTCGGGCATGGATGTGTGTGATGTCCTTAGATTAAGTAGGTGTAAGTAGTTCTAGGGGACTGATGATCTCAGATATTAAGTCCCATAGTGCTCAGAGCCATCTGAAACATTTTCTTTACGCTAAAAATTAGAAGCAGTCATACGTGGTGTTCCACAGGCTTCTATCTTGTGGCCTGTACTGTTTTTAATCTACTTAGCTGGTCTTCCAGTTCCATTGTCATAAATAAAGTTTTTATTCTTTTTTGTTGATGATACGAGCATGGGTATAACAGTTTACCACTCTGTTTACTGGAAACACAAGTACCGAAATAGCAAGTCTGTTGGTTTTGCCATTTTCTGCTGCAGGTGTCTGATGGGAAGCGCCAAGCCAATTATTACTGGAGTGGATGAGTCCACCCTTCGCCTTTATGATAGTTTGAAGTCTTCTGGGGACACTTTCAATGATGTGCCTGAATGTTGGGAGGAATGACAGTCCACTCGTCCTCAAGGGCCAAAACCACAGAAGGGAGTGAAGCTGGACACTGGGGTCCGGAGCGCACTCGATGGTCTGACTCATCCCAAAGGTTTCTATTGACTTCAGGACGGGATGCTGGAGAGACCAGTCCATTTCAAATGGACATCTGAGGCCATCAGTCCCCTAGAACTTAGAACTACTTAAATCTAACTAACCTAAGGATATCACACACATCCATGCCTGAGGCAAGATTCGAACCTGCGGCCGTAGCGGTCGCGCGGTTCCAGACTGAAGCACCTAGAACCGCTCGGCCACACCGGCCGGACCAGTCCATTTCCGCACATCATTGCATCACGGGTGTTGCATTGTGACAGGGTGCGTTGTCATGCTGATACAATCAATCGTCATCTCCAAAGTGTTCCTCCACTCTACACCGTACACGATCCTGTACAGTATTCTCATATCCCTGCGCATTCTGTGTCTGATTAAGCGAAACTTTGGCACCACAACCTTACCACAAAAAACACCCCATACCATATCACCACCCCTGTGCTTCACTGTTGGCGCCACACTCTATGGCAGACACTCCAGGCACTAGCCAAACCCAAACTGTTCCATAGGTTTACCACGGAGTGTAGCGTGATTCGTTACTTCAAATCAGTAGTTTCCACTCATCCACTTCACACCACCTCAAGCGCCACTAAGCAAGGGCTACAAAAATGTGCGGCATATGAGGAGCTGCTCCACCATTGTTCAATGTTATTTTAACTTCATAAGCACAGTCATTGTACGTGCTAGCTGGATTGCTACTGGCTTATTGGATAGCACGAGTGATTCCTTTCGTTGATTTCTTGCCTTTCTTTTACGACCGCCCTCCGCAATGCTCGACGGTACCTTCCCGTTAAAACATGCCAGCCTGGTCTTGCCTTAGCTGTGCTTGTTCCTTCCCGTTTTCACTTCACAATCACATCAATAGTCGACTTGCGCAGCTTTAGAAGAGTTGAAATGTCAGTGTTGGATTTGTTTCGGAGCTGATATCGAATGACTAGTCTCTTGACCGCCCCATTCTGCTGCCATTGGTTCTCAGCTGACAACAAAAGACGCCCCGCTTACTTTTGTACCAAGTAGAAACGATGTAAAATCCAGACTGGCTGTAGGAAAAAAGAAATTCTGAAAAAAAATATAAATTTTTAACACACTACTGACCATTAAAATTGCTACACCACGAAGATAACGTGCTACAGACGCGAAATTTAACCGACAGGAAGAAGATGCTGTGATATGCAAATGATTAGCTTTTCAGAGCATTCACACAAGGTTGGCGCCGGTAGCGACACCTACAACGTCCTGACATAAGGAACGTTTCCAACCAATTTCTCATGCACAAACAGCAGTTGACCGGCGTTGCCTGGTGAAACGTTGTTGTGATGCCTCGTGTAAAGAGGAGAAATGCGTACCATCACGTTTCCGCCTTTGATAAAGGTCGGATTGTAGCCTATCGCGATTGTGGTTTATCGTATCGCGACATTGCTGCTCGCGTTGGTCGAGATCCAATGACTGTTAGCAGAATATGGAATCGGTGGGTCCGGGAGGGTAATACGGAACGCCGTGCTGGATCCCAACGGCCTCTTATCACAAGCAGTCAAGATGATAGTATCTTACCAGCATGGCTGTAATGGATCGTGCAGCCACGTTTCGATCCCTGAGTCAACAGATGGGGACGTTTGCAAGACAACAACCACCTGCACGAACAGTTCGACGACGTTTGCAGCAGCATGGTCTATCAGCTCGGAGACCGTGGCTGCGGTTACCCTTGACGCTGCATCACAGACAGGAGCTTTTGGCCAAACGTCATTTTTTCGGATGAATCCAGGTTCTGTTTACAGCATCACGATGGTCGCATCCGTGTTTGGCGACATCGCGGTGAACGCATATTGGAAGCGTTTATTCGTCATCGCCATACTGGCGTATCACCCGGCGTGATGGTATGGGGTGCCACTGGTTACACGTCTCGGTCACCTCTTGTTCACATTGACGGCACTTTGAACAGTGGACGTTACATTTCAGATGTGTTACGACCCGCGGCTCTACCCTTCATTCGATCCCTGCGTAACCTTACATTTCAGCAGGATAATGCAACACTGCATGTTGCAGGTCCTGTATGGGCCTTTCTGTGGTGTCACCGCCAGACACCACACTTGCTAGGTGGTAGCCTTTAAATCGGCAGCGGTCCGTTAGTATACGTCGGACCCGCGTGTGATTGCAGACCGAGAGCCGCCACACGGCAGGTCTAGAGAGACTTCCTAGCACTCGCCCCAGTTGGACAGCCGACTTTGCTAGCGATGGTTCACTGACTTCTGCGCTCTCATTTGCCGAGACGATAGTTAGCATAGCCTTCAGCTACGTTATTTGCTAGGACCTAGCAAGGCGCCATATTCCGTTACCATTGATATTGTGAATCATGTACTGTCACGAGCGACGTTCTTCATTAATGGATTAAATTTAAGTATTCCACCAGCTACGTCCGTTTTTCTCAATTTTAATTCCCTTGTCATGTTCCAGACCTCACGCCATCCTGCGTGAGCTGAGACGCGTGCATTTCGGCCTCCTTTAGTAATACGGTGTTGTCTCTCCTGCCAACCACAACACTTTCTGGATACAGAAAATGTTCGACTGCTGCCCTGGCCATCACATTCTCCAGATCTCTCACCAATTGAAAACGCCTGGTCAATGGTGGCCGAGGAACTGGCTTGTCACAATACGCCAGTCACTTCTCTTGATGAACTGTGGTACCGTGTTGAAGCTGCATGGGCAGCTGTACCTGTACACTCCATCCAAGCTCTGTTTGACTCAATGCCCAGGGGTATCGAGGCCGTTATTACGGCCAAAGGTGGTTGTTCTAGGTACTGATTTCTCTGGATCTATGCACCCAAATTGCGTGAAAATGTAATCACATGTCTGTTCTAGTATAATATATTTGTCCAATGAATACCCATTTCTTCTTGGTGTAGCAATTTTAATGGGCAGTAGTGTATTAGGGAGTATTTTCTGAAAGTAATTTGTGTGGAGCGTAGGGCTGGGTTGGGTTGTTTGGGCAAGGAGACCAGACAGCGAGGTCATCGGCCTCATCGGGCTAGGGAAGGACGGCGAAGGAAGTCGGCCGTACCCTTTCGAAGGAACCATCCCGGCATTTGCCTGGAGTGATTTAGGGAAATCACGGAAACCTAAATCAGGGTGGCCGGATGCGGGATTGAACCGTCGTCCTCCCGATTGCGAGTCCAATGTGATAGTCACTGCGCCACTTCGCTTCGTGCGGAGTCTAGCCTTGTACAGAAGGGGAACGTGGTCTATAAGGAGTTCAGACAAAAAGATATTGTAAGCTTTTGAAATGTGGCGCTACAGAATAAAGCCGAACATTAGACAGGTACTTCGAATAACTAATGATGAGGTACTGAAGCGTGTTGGGAAGACGAAATAAATATATGGCACGATGTAGCTAAACAAAGACCTCGTTCGATACACTCGTCCAGAGAGTACAATGATACGTCGTTATGGTAATGGATGGAAGTCTTAGAGGGTGAAACCTGTAAAGATAGACACAGGCTCCAATACCGTAACCAGGTTCCAATGGATGTAGGCTCCAGTAGTTATGCTCAGGTAGCTTGCGCGGAATAGACTGGTTTACACTGGAGCCAACACAAGCGAATGGGCATTGGCGGAGGAGAATTCTCCTGGTGTAAACAAGAGGCGAGAACGAGCGACCTACGTATGGTCATATTCGGTTCGCATTTGCTGGTGTTCGCTCGTCTTCCGCTGGTTGTCCACTGAACAAAGTGTGTTCACAGTTTCTCCTCTTTGGCGCTAGCAGCACAAAAGGTATTTGTCTGCTGTCTTGTGCGTGAATCAATGTTATTGTTGATGTGAGGTGCTTGAGGGGTGCAGTTAGCTGAAGAGATTGTAATGCTGGTAACAGAATATAAAGCCGGCCGCGGGGGTCTCGCGGTTCTAGGCGCGCAGTCCGGAACCGTGCGACTGCTACGGTCGCAGGTTCGAATCCTGCCTCGGGCATGGATGTGTGTGATGTCCTTAGGTTAGTTAGGTTTAAGTAGTTCTAAGTTCTAGGGGACTAATGACCACAGCAATTGAGTCCCATAGTGCTCAGAGCCATTTGAACCATTTGAACAGAATATAAATATCATACGTGCTTAATGAAATCGATGAGATTTGTAGAAAAATGCCAAAAGGAAATATAACTGATGGAACTTTGGCAAAGTAGTCATAGGCTCAACAGGGAACATAAAAAAGATGATTAATTCCATCAGGTGCGAATGTAGTGAATAGGCACAAGCTTTGTATTTCTTTTTATTAAAAAGGAACAGCACACTAAATTTCCTTGAAAGCAAACACCTTTGATAATTACTGTTATTTCAGAGGTTTTTGGTGTACTAGCTGAGTAAATGAAAAACTCTTTTCGGTGCGACCACGCTATCTCTAACGTTCTCAGGTTTCCGAATGCAACAGAAATGATGCCATTTGGTCGCCACTTTCGTGGCGTCACCAAAGATGCGTGTGGAAACACCCAAATTCCTGTGGCGCAACTCTTGTGACATCACTTTCAGCCACACCACAAAAGTTAAAAACGCTTGGACTTCGTGGCGGCTCTTTCCATCTCCCACCACCAATTAGTGTCAGAAGTAGCCGTCATCTTTGAAGCTATGCATGCTGTGTTTGATGGTGTTCATATTTATACTTGCGGATTACGAAAATATATCGTTTCAGTGATATACCACATTGAGGATCTCTCCAGAAAACTTTGCTGTATAAAATTTTGCCATTTCAGTTATGGCCACATAAAGATTAATTTATATGGTGAAAGTAGATAGAATGTTTCTGTTAAATCATGCATTGATCTAATTTATATTTGTGCAAGCAAGTATTATTTAATTAGTGAAAGGTGATTTGTGGGTTCACAGCAGCTCACTTTATTCTACAAACAGTGCAAATTAATGCAGTACTGACAGTATATCCAGAGAATCAGATTCTAGTGCTGAAACCTTAAATGCTCTTTAAACAATTGCCCAGTAACCTTGAGAACAGAAGTAACAAGGTCTCTGGTGGCCGTGTTATTTCAGATTCAGTGTAGCTTGTAATTAAGGAAAATAGCTATAGTAAGTGTTTTTAGTGCACTTGCACAAAGCACAGCAGCAAAACGCGGTATAGAATAAATTTAATATCTCGTCGTATTTAATCGGTGTTGGGTACGAATGTGAAAATATTAGCTTTTAAATCGTTCCTTAGGGCGTCGTAAGTAGCATCCGACGTATCACCCAAAAACTTTGAAAGTGTAAGTCTAAGAAATGGCACATGCCCAAATCTTACAAAGATGTAACCGCCAGGCGTGAAATACGAATCATCACATGTAGTTTCGCTTAAGCCTGGACTGCATTTTTAATGTGAATAACCGATTTTTCAATAGAGTTCGAATCACAGCTCTACAAGTACTCGAAATTAGCTTTCGTTATCCTAAAGGGTTTAACGTACGCGTTTTCATTTACAAGTGCTGCCTCATTACTTTGTTTGATGCCACTATGTTATTTCCATCAAGTCTAATATTTGTGCTTACTCTTCTTATTATTGGATTCTTGGCTCAGTTCTATTACCATAACCTGAATGACAACACCGATGTCCGTATTAAAAAAAATGTTCGGCTGACGCCATATTGAGAACAGTGCCACCATAATTTTCACAGCAGAGTGTGGAAACAGCAACACATGGCGCCACAGAGCACAGAGCCACTTGTTGCCGCGTCATTTCTGTTGCATGTGGAAACCCAGCAGATTTTTATCAAGTATATTTCGCAATTCAGTAGTTACACTTTATTCACTTTATGCTCTTTACACATACTTTAGCAAACATCCTTAAAGCGCTCTGCATACCGATATGTCATTGTAGACATGGGGACTACTTGAGACGTAGCAGCTGTTGAAATGCGGAACAGCTACTGAAGTAAACATTTCCAGCTGCTAGTAATCAGAGTGTAAATACTACCCTATATTTAGGTTACGTCTGTTGTGTTGTGCGTCGGAAACCGTTATGCCCTCGTTACTGATGGCAGATGAGTTGAAGGCAGCCAAAGAATATGTCGCTGTAGGAATCTGGACAGGCAAGCAAACCACTAGTAGATAAGACACAAATGTAGTTGGCATAAATATGTTCTACTCAACTCGTTCTAAAGAATTACTACACTGTTGGCAGCTTGTTACAGTCGTGGGACACATTAAGTCTATAGACAGTAAAGCTAGCTATGAACAAATTGGAGTAACCTTCGGCACCAAATTGCAGCATGGGTCTCACAGTAGAATCACGGAACTACAGGTTGAAGTAGCACTCTAGTGCTCAGGTGCCTACTGCTTACAGCACCGTCCTGGTGATTTCCCAATTGCACCTCTGGGTGGTCATGTAACACTTGAAAACCGATTCCGAAAATCCGCTACAAATTGCTGCTTTTCCAGTTCCGCAATCGATTTTCGTTCCCATGTAAACGCAACCGGTTTTGAAACGTGCTTGGGCTGTCAAGTTACGTCTTGTTTTCAGAATATTCGGTTAGTGTGAACTTCTTGTACATTGAAGGAGTGGCAGAAATATTAGACTGAACATAAAGCTGTCTGCCTGCAATATTTAAGAGAGGAGGAATAAGGACGGCGTGGACTTAATCAGAAAGTGGATCAACTGTCTTCCAGACGCCACATTTAACTAGGATAGCGAATCTGCTTCATATCATAACATGTAAACGTTTTCAGAAACTCGGTTTTCGTCTTACTGGAGAGTGTCGCATGTAAACATAGTGGATCTTGATCACCGGTAATTAATTTTCTGCTTTTAAATTTCTTCCCCAGTAGTAAGGAGAAGCAAGCAGAAAACGTCAACTGACATATGAGCAATGTTTTTGTATAAAGCTAAGGTAAGCCGGAGTTGTGATTAAGCACAACCTCCACACATTTCATACTTAAGTTCAAATTCAGGCACTAAGCTACTTCTTTTCCTGTCATTTTGCTTGCTTCATCAAAAACAGCTCGCTCACCATGCAAAATGAACTTCTCCGTATATGTAAATTTTGCGTCTTGGCTATATAATATTGTTATCAAGTGAAACCAAAACAGCATAGCGTTCGTAAGGCTGCCATGTTTTTCTTATTCTCTTCCGTCCCTTCCATTTTAAACACACAAATGTTCACTAGTATAAGCGAGTGATAGCGAACAATGGCGAATGTGTTTGCTTTCACCCACTCTTGTATAAACCAGGCTTCAGGCTATTTGCAGGTGATGCAGTTATTTGTAAGGAAATTCTATCCGGTAAAAATAGCTGCAATATTGAGTGAGATCTCAATAAAATATCAGCCTCGGGCAAAGGATGGCAAGTAGGTATTAATGTACCAAGTTGTGCACTTAGCGAAACGTAATAATATGATTTTGCCATGAATACGGGATCAATGAGTCACAGCTGGGGTCAGCCGCATCATACAAACATTCACCTCGACTCAAGTTGTATGTACAACAGTGGTAAGCTACAGTTGGCAGGATACTCGGAAACTGAATTGTGTCTACTAAAAATAAAAAGTCGTACGTTCCGTACTTTGGGACTCGTAGCAGATCGGACTAACAGGGAATAGCCTTCTTTGGTTGGTGAGAGAATGTAACATAAATGCAGAAAAATTTTAACTGGCAGACACCTGAAGAAAGATGCCATATATCTTTCGAGATGCAGACTAGAAAACATCAAGAACCATCTTTTAGAACAGAAACTGTGAATATTCTCCAGTCCTGTAGAGATGACGTGGATAAACTTAGGCAGTTATAGCTGTTCCAGAGGCATTCAATCAGTATTTCATTCCACATTCTACACATTAATGGAATGGGAACAAACCTAAACATGTTGTTGTTGTTGTTGTTGTTGTGGTCTTCAGTCTTGAGAGTGGTTTGATGCAGCTCTCCATGCTACTCTATCCTGTGCAAGCTTCTTCATCTCCCAGTACCTACTGCAACCTACATCCTTCTGAATCTGCTTAGTGTATTCTTCTCTTGGTCTCCCTGTACGATTTTTACCCTCCAATACTAAATTGGTGATCCCTTGGTGCCTCAGAACATGTTTTACCAACCGATCCCTTCTTCTGGTCAAGTTGTGCCACAAACTTCTCTTCTCCCCAATCCTATTCAATACTTCCTCATTAGTTATGAGATCTACCCATCTAATCTTCAGCATTCTTCTGTAGCACCACATTTCGAAAGCTTCTATTCTCTTCTTGTTCAAACTATTTATCGTCCATGTTTCACTTCCGTACATGGCTACACTCCATACAAATACTTTCAGAAATGACTTCCTGACACTTAAATCTATACTCGATGTTAACAAATTTCTCTTCTTCAGAAACGCTTTTCTTGCCATTGCCAGTCTACATTATATATCCTCTCTCATACAGTAGGGCATGCCCTCGTGAAAAATTACGGCCGTAGTTTCCCCTTGCTTTCAGCCGTTCGCAGTACCAGCACAGCAAGGCCGTTTTGGTTATTGTTACCAGGCCAGATCAGTCAATGCCCTTGCAACTACTGAAAAGGCTGCCGCCCTGTTCAGGAACCACTCGTTTGTCTGGCCTCTCAACAGATACCCCTCCGTTGCGGTTGTACCTACGGTACGGCTATCTGTATCGCTGAGACACGCAAGCCTCTCCACCAACGGCAAGGTCCATGGTACAATAAAATGTGTCTACTACCTTGCACTCCACTCTAACTCACTGAGAATAGATGTACAAAAGTCTGTGCTATGGCAAGGCCCAACATGAAGTGTGTTCAGCAGTGACAGCTTTACATGTTAAAAAGCCAAATACATGGTGTGTAGAAATTAAAAAGGAATTGTGCGTGGTGTACGCGTTGATCTTTCTGAAGAAGAGCCTAAGTTCAATAGCTAAATTCGCTGAAGTGATAAAAGCCAGGGGATAGCGATATCCATATATACAGAGGGCCGTAGTACCGCGCACACAAGGTATGCTTTGGGGGAGCTGTTATTTGTAGTCAGGCGATTCACTTGAAAGGGAGTCTGGCATGTTTATGGCCATGCCACGGGAATTAACAGACTTTGAATGTGGAATGGTAGTTGGAACGTGACGCACGAGGCATTCCATTTCGGAAACTGTTAACAAATTCAGTATTCAGAGATCCACAGTGTCAAGAGTGTGCTGGGAATACAAAATTTCAGACATTACTCCTCACCACCGAATACGTAGTGGCTGACAGCCTTCACTTAACGACCGAGAGCAGTGGCATTTGCGTTGAGTTGTCAGTGCTAACAGACAAACATTTCTGCGTGAAATAACCTCAGAAATCAGTGTGGGGCATATGACGAAACTACAACAGTGCGTCGAAATTTGCCATTGGTGGGCTATAGCAGCAGACGACTGACGCAAGTGCCTTTGCTAACAGCACGACATTGCCTGCAGATCATCTTCTGGGCTTGTGACCATATCAGTTGGTCCCCAGAAGACTAAAAAACCTTGGCCTTGTCAGATGAGTCCCAATTTCACTTGGTAACAGCTGATAGCAGGGTTCGAGTGTGACACAGACCACACGAAGCCATGGGCCCAAACTGTCAATAAGGCACTGTGCAAGCTGGCAGTGGCTCCGTAATGTTGTAGGCTGTGTTTATATGGAATGGACTGGATCCTCATATTCCCACTGAACCGATCATTGACTGGAAATGGTTATGCTGGCTACTTGAAGACCATTTGCAGCCATTGATGGATTTCATGTCTCCAAACAGTGTTACCACTGGGCCGTAATAGTTTGCAACTGGTCTGATGAACGAGTGGAGCAAATGATCCGGCCACCCAAATCGCCCATGTGAATCCAATCGAACATTTGTAGGACATAATGGAGAGGTCTTTTCGTGCACAAAATCCTACACTGACAACACTTTCGCAATTATGGACGGCTATAGAGGCAGCATGGCTCAATATTTCTGCAGGGGTCTTCCAACGACTTGTTGAGTCCATGACACATCGAGTTGCTGCACTGTGCAAGGCAAAACGAGGTCCAACACAATATTAGGAGGTATCCCCACATTTGAGCACTGTGGATGGTGTAGAACTGGTGCTTACATAACTGCCAGCCACTGACTTAAGGCATGGCAATGAAGGTGAGTCCCTGTGTGTGTGTGTGTGTGTGTGTGTGTGTGTGTGTGTGTGTGTGTGTGTGTGTGTGTGTGTGTCAGTCAGTTATACAGAATTAGCACAGTAATCTTGCTCAACATATTGATATGACAGATTGGCAGAGAGGAGCTATCATGTTTGGACACCGTAAATGAAGTTGCCCACTTTGTTGGTGGAATGTTCAGTGTATCTACAAGGAATGATGTACCACTCACAGCTATGCGACACAGCATGAGAGCAGGAGTTATTGTAAGATCCCAAAAGAGAGACTAAAGACAACTGTCATGTTTTTGCCAATGACACTTGGCGTCAGGCCAGATGGAACTGCCGATGTCAGTAAATACAGGTCCAGCTGAACAAGTTTTTCAATGAGGATTGAAAAGGAAAGTGCATGAATTGGACATATGAAGTGAGGTATTACACAAAAGGCAGTTGGTGACAACAACACACAAAGCTGCTCGTCTTCAATGTTCCAAACACAGCAACAAGCCAGCAGCTGAATGTAGTCGTCTAATATGGTCTGATGAGTCACAATGGTACCTCTTTTCAAATGATGTGGAGCACCAACTGCACCGTCAGCCCTGTGAGATGTTTAACCTCACATTGCATGGCAGGTGTAGGGCTGGTTCTAATTTTCTACATCTACATGCATACTAAGAAACTGGCCGAACAGTGCATGCTGCAGGATACCCTGTGCTGATACTAATCATGTTCATTCCCGTTCCAGTTGCAAATTGAAAGAGGAAAAACCAACAGCCTATATGGGTCTGTATGAGCCCTAATTTCTTGTCTCCTATTCGTAGTCCCTATGCAAAATGTATTCAAACAGCAGTAGTATCAGTCTGCTGTCAGCTTCAAATGCGAGCCCTCTAAATTTTTCCTCACAGTATTCCTGGAGAACAGTGTGACCTTCCCTCCAGGGAGTCCCATTGGAGTTCCGAGGCATCTCTGTAATACTCGCGTATGTTAGAACCTACTGGTAACAAATCTAGCAGCCCGCCTCTGAATTGCTTCGCTGTCTTTCTTTAATCTGACTTGGTGAGGAAGCCAAACACTTGAGCAGTACTCAAGAATAGGTTGCACTTGGGTTCTATATGCAGTCTCCTTTACAGATGAACAATACCTTCCTGAAATTCACCCACTAAACCAAAGTCGACCATTCACCTTGTCTACCACAGTCCTCAGATGCTCATTTTATTTCATATTGCTTTACAGTGTTATGCTCAGACATTTAAACAACATGAATATGTCAATCAGGACACTAACAATGCTGTATCTGAACATTTTCCTACTCATCTGCTTTAACTTTTGTTTTGTACATTTATAGCAGCTAGAAGTCATCACAACAACTAGAAAGTGTCTAAGTCATCTTGAATTCTCCTACAGTCACTCAACTTCAACATCTTACGTGGGGCACTCCAGATGACACCCTTGTCTCTGACGAACACTCGCCATCGACGTCAGTGTACTGGGTTCTATTACTTAAGAAGTCTTTGAGCCACTCACATGTCTGGTGACCTATTCTGTATGCTTGTACCTTTGTCAATAATCTGCAGTGGGAAACTGTATCAAATGCTTTCTAGAAATTTAGGAATGTGAGAACTGCTGGTTGCTCTTTATCCTTGGTTTGCAGCAGATCTTCTGAAAAAAAGGCAAAGTTTTGCACAATCGATGCTTTCTAAATCCGTGCTGATTTGTGCACAGAAGCTTTTCAGTCTCTTGGAAATTTATTACATTTGGATTTAGAATATGTTCTAGAATTCTGGAGCAAAATGGCAATAAGGATATTGGTCTGTAATTTTGCATCCCCGTCATTTTACTCTTCTTATATGCTGCAGTTACCTACACTTTTTTACAGTAATTCTGGAGTTTTCTCTGATTGTAGCGTGAGTTGGTTTACCATAAACATGAACCATAATGTATATTTCAACGCCGAACAAGTATTACCATTTCTTTTTCTCCCCCTCTGTCTTCATAACAACTATGCTTTGGAGACTCCCATGTTCGAAGGTAACAGCAGCCATGTCTGGGACTATTTGGAAAAGCAAGTGAAATCTAGCCGTCAACATCTCTACAATTTGGTAGCTCTGCAATATATAACCATCAGTGAATAACGTCAGCTGGATACAATATTCATGAAGAAAGTTGAGGACACTCTTCCATCATCAAGGCTAGAGGTGGTGTTTCACAGTATTAGCATGGTATCTCTTGAGGACATGACTAATTTTCGGCTGGTGTACTTCCCAGTGCTGAACTATTCATTTCTCAGTGTCTGCATGTCACTTGTATTAACCACGTTTCCTTACCCACGGCCAGTAATCACATTCTTTTAATGCTTTCTTCCCCATTGTTTATATCTGTGTAATAGCTCACCCACAAGACAGACCTCTCAGAGGCCTGCTGTGTTCATTAAGTGTAAGTAGGAATGCTTTGCTCTAATGAGCAGCTTTCCTGAGCTGCACGCCTAATGAAGCAGTTCCAGTGATAGACGGAAATAAAAACCCAAGGCCATCAGACCCCCACCTGTTGGCAAATACCAGCTGCCGCTGCTGCAGTCTACAGTGGGCTCTGAAACTGTGTGTTGTGCCAATTTTCTCTGTTTCAGAGCTAAACGCAGCTTATTGGATGATGCTTATTCAACAATTTCATTCTGAAATCGCGAGGAGAGAAGGTTTGATTGAGTTGTATTTACATTTGTGTTTGCTTGTTAACATTTTTGTTACCCAAGCTATGCAGCAAAGGGTCTCCACCTTAATTTTTAAAACAATGGAACCTGTCATTGGCATCTTTCCTGTTTCATTTTGTAATGATATTTCCTGAATCTCACATTGTATTGGAAGCAACTGAATAACTCAAAAAATAGATTTTAGCATCTACTATTTAGATTTTTACAATTATTCTTGCAACATAATTGATGGTGAACTCTGCATCATAGATTAAATTAAAGTTCCTGCAAGTTCTGTATTCAATCCAGAGCACTGCAACTAAAATTAGCTTGACAACCACCCTGTTCATATGCCACCAGCTTTTGTGGCTTCATTTCATGTACCTCACTTGCTGATAATCATCGATCTTGAGTGAGGTGTGTAACACTGCCTCATTGCATTTCCTACACCTGAAATAACATCTGGGTCCACTTAACATAGTTCAGGCTGTCTATGTCAAGTTAGTCAAACAAATGATGTTACAAAAAACAGTCAAAATACCTTTAAAACTTGTTTACTGCATCACAAACTGAGGAAGACTAATATAGGTTTTGCACCTAAAACCTGACTTAGCACTGACGTACCAAGGCTATTGCCACTATTCCCTATATAGCTTCCAACAATAACAAAATTACATGGTAGATTGTTTCAATCACACATATTTCAGTTCACAACTAATATTTCAATGCTTTTATAAAACTGGTTATGGAATTTGGTTTTGCAGAATTTTTTAATGATTTAGCATGTTGAAATATTACTTGAAATATGTATTTACGATGTTCTAATTATTTTTATTGATTAGTTTTATAAACACAGGTTGGTTTTCGTTCATAACACTGATCATGTGACGTAACAGTTACCTGTATCATAATTACTTTTACCTTTCTATGTACAAATTGATAAATTGGACCTTTGTTTACTTTGATTTTGATATATTTTCAGTTTGTGGCTTGATATCTTTATAAATTGACTACACTTCAATGTAATTGATCTCACTAACCCCAAGTTGACTTAGTTTCATCAATATAGCAATCCAACAATGTTACACTACTAGCTCTTTAATTTACATAATTTCACATGAACATTGGTACCTAGTGTAAGATACTTCATTATCACCAGAATCATAGTTTTCATTTTTCTGCCACATTACACTCTAATTTAGCTTCCATTTATGAATAATTCCCTTAGCCACTTCCAGTGTGAGTACCAAATTAATCAGATGTTTTTCATAACACAGCTGAGTAAAAAAGTCTCATATGATCATGAATGGAACTATGAGTATGAAACCAATTAAATTCAGCTATAAGAAATGACACCAGAGAAACTCTGAATCTGCAGTGTAGTTGCTTTACATTGAAGCAGTCTCCACTGATTCTATTCTTTATATTTCAGTTAATTTAAGAAATGTTTATTTTCAGTCCCAGTTGTGCATATGCTAAGTTACTAGTTTCGACGATTCAGTGATCGTCTTCAGATCTGAGCAGGCACTAATCATGAGCAGTCAACTATTTTTTAAATAAAAGACCACTCATATTTGAAATTGTTTATTGACTGATTAAACTAGTTATAATTCATCATACACACACCCGAGACTATGAAAACAAACATTTCTTGAACATATAGTTGTGGTACTTTATGTGACAAAACTCTCATCAATTATCCCATTTACATAATTAAGTTAACCTTTCAAATCTTAACGTGACTATCTTTTATCATCATATCATGACTTTTATTACCTGTTAATTCAATCTAGTGTCTGTAATATGCCAAATCGAAAGTACCATCGTAACCTCATATAAATTCATGTATCCAGGAATGAAGGTTTTCAGTACTGGTATGGTTACCATGAATTAACTTCATTTCAGGCTGTATATAACCTGTTGTCCACTTTTCAAAATTAAAAATGTTTTATTAATGCCCAGAACTTGTCTTTATCTGTTTCCTTGAAATACGTCATGTTGATTACTTAAGATGTCTATTGGCAGACATCTGTTCATTGTATTGGTATTAAACCATAAGAATGTTGCTACAGGAAATGTTCTCACCAATTTGTGTCACTTAACAAACTTTTGCAGTCTTTTCATCAGACTCATCACTCACCCGTATACACACACGTACTCATTCATTTTTGATTTGTACACACATCTTATTTCATAAATCTAATAATGAAGGTGATCCTCAGGGATATGGAACAAGACAAATTATACATTAACAGGTAGAAGCAGACAATAAAGAGTTCCAGATAATAACAACCAGTTGCAGTTCTAATCTAATCACATTGATGATCACAGAAATTATGTTTTCTTAAAGAGAAAAACAGCCACTTTGCAGAAAGCCACCACTCTCCCTCTTACGCTACTCAGCAGCATATAGAGCATTTATGTAACTCAACAGATTGCTGTGAACAGTATCAGCTATGTAGTGAAAAAGTTAAAAGTCTGTTTCTCTTGTACATTAATGTTAACCGGAAGCTACATCCCCCTAGTTCAAACACACTCATAAATTATAGTGGAAATGGCCAACAATATACTTCTTCACTTTGTTATGGGACATTTAACAATTTCCAATTTCTTGGCTGATGTTTATGAGCAGACTGTCAGACATTTGCACCAGATAATAAAACTCCAACCTAAACCGTTGATAAGAACACACGGACTATACAGATATTATTTTTACTCCCGAAACTTCCTGGCAGATTAAAACTGTGTGCCAGACTGAGACTAAAACTCGGGACCTTTGCCTTTTGCTGGGCAAGTGCTCTGCCATCTGAGCCACCGAAGCATGACTCATGACCTGTCCTCACATCTTAAATTTTGGCAGTACCGCGACTCGTACCTTCCAAACTTCACAGAAGCTCTTCTCTTGGTACTGCAGTTCTGAATTTCACGGTTCAACTTAAGTTAGTAAATGCTGTTACCATTAGGGAGTAAATATATTGACAACAGAGCTTAAGCAATCCTGGTCCCAGATGAGGCTTCTGCAAGATATTAAATTAAGATTTTATTCTTTACTGCATACTTCTGTAGAATAAATACTTTTGTTATCTTGGTTTTGTTGGCTTAGAAGATTACACTCATCAAAGTATCACTTAAGTGAATTCCTTTTTTGTAGATTGAGCGTGAAGTTATCCTGAGCAGTGCAGATAAGAATTCAAAGATTCCAATCCTGCATGAGTACAAAAAGAGGACAAAACCAGCAACAATTGCACCAGAGGGGCCCAACAAGCAGATTGCCTGGACAGAGGACAAGAGGCAGCACCTTCAGCAACACCATACTATGGTGAGTCCCCATAGCACACAAAACAGTGCTCAGCTCTTGTGCTTGCAGTTAGCAGTCACAGATTAAAACGTATTTAACAGTATTTTTGTCCATATAAAGACAATATCTAACAACATTTTGTTTCAAAAATTGAAAATTCAGGTTGGAATATCAACAACATGAGGAAAAGGATAGACTGCTACTCTTCATAAAGATGATATGTTGAGTTGTAGACAGGTACAACAAAAATACCAACCCTTAGCTTTTGGCCAAAGCTTTCTCCAGAAAAGTAACACACACACACACACACACACACACACACACACACACACACACACACACACACACACACACACACACGTTGATTCACACAAGCATGCACACATGGCCACCATTTCTAACAGCTCAAGTGGAATTCCACTCTGGGCTGCCGGAGATTGCTGTTGTATGTGTGAGATACTTTTGCTTGTGTGTGTGTGTGTGTGTGTGTGTGTGTGTGTGTGTGTGTGTGTGTGTGTGTGTGTGTGTATTTCCTCTTCTGAAAAAGGCTTTGGCCAAAAGCTAAGTGTGTAATAGTCTTTTTGTTGTGTCTGTCAGCAATTTAGTGTGTCACCTTTACGGAGAGTATTAATCTGCCCTTTCCCTTACAATGTTAAAATTTTATTTCACTAATTTAAGCACTATGTTGCCTTTTGTGAATAGTAAGTTCCTCTGTTATAAAGCTGAAATAAATTAAACTTTCTGGGTTAATAACTATGGGACTTGATCCAAAAGTAAGTTTTGTTATTGTTTTTGAAAGAGAAGATGGTACACCAGGTGATACAAACAAATGCCGTATGAATCCACTCTCATTGGTGCGATGATGGAAGGTGCATCAGTGGAGGAGGAATGATACATGCACGGAGCTCCAAAGAAGGCAGAGTAGCAGCAGACCGGGGTGCCCGAGGTTATTACAGTACAATCATGATGACAGACAGACATGTACTGACAGTGTGTTCTGTTATCTGGAACAAACGGGCATGGGAGACAGACAGACATGTACTGACAGTGTGTTCTGTTACCTGGAACAAACGGGCATGGGAGGCTAGTGTGCCGATCATCCACAAATGCTTACAGACCGTATATGGTGATGAGTTCACGTCTCATCAAATGGTTGGTCGCTGCTGATGCATATTCAGAGATGGAAGACAGATTGCAGAACATGAAAGCTGAAATAGGTATCCCTTCACATCTGTGAACAAACTGTAGCACAAGGAAAAGTCATACTAAAAGAACTTGCAGAATTACTGCAGTGATTTTTGTGACAGAAAGTGATTCCCAAAAACTGGAACACCATTGGAATTATTCTTCACAAGAAAAGGGGCAGACCAGAAAAAAACACACACCTATCAGTTTCCCCTCTGTAATGCACAAGCAATTTAAAAATAAGTTTTTCAGTGTCCAAACTAGAAAGCTTGCTATTAGGGTGTAATGCCAGTTTTGACTTACAGCATTTATACTTGGACTTTTAATGTGAAAACCATTCAGATGGGTTGCTCAGTGAGCAATTGAAAGACGTACATGCTGGCAAAGACATGAAAACAATCATCCGGATCAGGGGGGCTGGCTATTGAGTTAGGTGGGACATATTGCATGTGAATGGGTGGTGAATGGACCAAGAGAAAGTTTTTTGCTGGATTCCAAGAGACAAGAAAAGATGGAAATGATGATCTGATGGATGGTGAATAGATGTCATTATAAAGCATGCAGCAGTTTGTAATGATTCTGCTACCAATGTTAGTGGAAATTCACTTGGTGTCAGTTCTTTATGTTTTGCTTCAGATAAATTTTAAACTTTATTGCAAATTCAATTGAAATTTTAGTGGAATGTCACATAAGATTACATGCCTTTTGATATTATGTTCCAATAGGGTGACAAAACTCTCTTTGTCACTGTTATACGTTGTAGAGTTCGCTGCATGTGGAATCTTCTCCCTGCACTCCATCAAATAACCAACAACTAAATCTTATCCAATTTATACGCCTTAATACTTCACTTTGATATACCACTGAATCCTCATTACAAAAGTACGAACTTGGCTGAACACTGTTCTGCACAAGTGGTATTAAATTTCTGACTATTCGACTCCACTCCCCAATTCACCATGCAGTCGTCGTACATCTAAACACAAAACAATTATCATATTAAGCGAAACTACCTGGCAGATTAAAACTGTGTGCCCGACCGAGACTCGAACTCGGGACCTTTGCCTTTTGCGGGCAAGTGCTCTACCATCTGAGCTACCGAAGCACTACTCACGCCCTGTTCTCACAGCTTTACTTGTGCCAGTATCTCATCTCCTACCTTCCATACTTTACAGAAGCTCTCCTGCAAACCTTACCATATTACACAATGTAGTTGAAGTGTTTACAAAAATAAACTTTTAGCTGTAAGTTTCAAATTTATAATGGTTCATATACAAAAGTATGTTTTACAAAAACATGTAAATAAGTTTTACATAAACAGAATTTTGGTTAAATATGTTAGTCTATAAACTTTTTTAGGAAATGTCTTTACTATGCATTTAATTTCAAAAGACATTACATTATTTTCAATTACATGGTTGTTTTTAATACTAACATTCTCATAGAATCTTGAATAAAAACTGAACAGATTAAGATAGTTAGTTATTTCATAATCATACATAATTTTAATTCAGTTACATGTTATTTTCTAGAACACTCTCAGTGGGACTTTAGACAATTGATGAAGTTTTGAGATGTAATAATATTGTTAACTATAACAGCGTTTGTAAATCCATGTAACACTGACGTTGTAAAAGTCAAAGTATTAACACCAATTATGAGAAATTTTGAAATACATGATTTTGGTATTATATACTTCATTAACCTTAAGGATCGTGTAGTACACTAATTTGTTTTGTTCTGGTAGACTACAAGCAATATGTAGGTGTATAGCTCAAGATGACATGTACATATATGTAGAAGTCTGGAGGAGGGTGTGACACAGCATTGGTTGCCAAATGGTTGTTGTTGATGGTGGTGGTAATGATTGCTTCTAAGGTTTGACTGGGCACTTCTGCCCTTCCCAAATTTGTAAAAGCTCTCATTCCTGTTTTGAGAAACAATAACTCCTTTCATCACAAAAAAGAAATCAATTTCATCAATAATCAAATGCTGGTAAGCACAAGCAGTGAGTCCAGTGTGAAGATGATGGGAGGGAATGCCAGCACGCATAGCTACCACTCCCTGGAACACACCTGCTGCAGTTGGTATTCGGTGGCTGTAGCAGCAGCCTGCACAGGCCAGGGGAGGGGACAGGGTGGGAGGGAAGTGGGGGAGGGTGAGTTGCTACCGTGAATGCTAATTGGTGCAGCTCAGCGTGCAGGGCACGAGGCTCGAGGCACTCCACACCGGAGCGCAGCCAGTCTGGCACGGCGTGTCTATACCAGGTAAACAACTTGTACTACACTGTACACTAGCATACTTTCGCTCGGTACTATTATATGGTGTAATTTTCTTTGGCTTTGCAGCTAAGGTTCAAATATAATTTATCCTGCAAAGTGTGCAGGGAGCATGATATGTAATGCTGACTACTGCACATCTTGCATAAGCATCTTCAGAGAGCTCGGGATTCTTATATTCACATGCAAGTATGTGTGCTCCCTGGCTCTGTTTGTGGATAGTAGTAGAAGTGAAATTAGCATGAAGTGTGAAAAGCACAACCAGGAATAATTTCTTTGTAGACTGTGTATCCCTTTCTAGGACTGGAAACGGATTTAAATACTCTGGTGCAAAAATCTGTAAGAGGTTGCCAAACGTCATGAAGGACCTTGGAAAGCCCAAAGTATTCAAAACTATAGTGAAGGATGGTGACATTAGACAGTCCCTCCTATAATTTATCAGAACATTTGGGCTTTGCAGTGTAAATTTTGGTTAGCATTTTAATTTTTCCAGTAAACAGAAATTCCAAAAAGTTATCTGAAATCAGCAAAATTACATATAGTCTTAATTTGAATAATCAGATAAAAACAAAAAGTGAGTAGTGCAAGAGGAATAGTTGCTTTTCTGCTAGTGTACACACAATAAAGTTCCCATAATTATCAATATGAGTGGATTTGCACCTGTTTTATGCAGTAACTGTTTCTGCCAATTGATGCACATTTCAACTCTTTCCACACATTTGAAGGCTTCCCTTCATAATGCAATTTGCTGAAAAGAACTTGTGAATGAGTTAATGAATGAATTATAACAGATCTGAATGAGTAACATTATAATTATTAATCACCATCTGTAGAACCCACTATAGTGGAGAACCTTTGTGCATATGGACAGAGTTTTAAGTGTACATTTACTAAGAGAAGCAGTTATTAGCAACTAACTCTATATTCTTTATTAATAAAAAAGTTGCTGAACTGCAGTATGCTGTTTTGTGTTTAGGCTGGCTAAATAGAACAAAGTAAAACATACAGTAAAAGTTCTTTGCTTAATATTTGCTTTATTACATTGATTTTTATTGAAGAATAAGAGTTATCTACATAATGCAGGAAGAGAATGGTTATGCAGCAAACAGGAATCTCCAATCTTTGAATCTAGAAATCAAACAGTTTTCAGCAGTGTCTAATAAGACATGTTTTCAATCTTCTTTTTAACTTGTCGCAATTACCAGTTTTTTTCCTTTCCCTACTGGCAGCTACAACAAAATGATGTAGAACTTCACTCTGGACACTAGTCTGCACAGAAAATACTTTATTGCCTTTTGTTGAGATTGTCTATTGTTATATAAGTAGTAATAACCATTTGGGGGTGAGAAGATTCCAATATCCTTTAGAGAGACTCTCTCATATCATGGAAGACGGTGGAGTTTTGAACAGCTTTTCTCTCTCTCTCTCTCTCTCTCTCTCTCTCTCTCTCTCTCTCTCTCTCTCTCCCCCCCCTCTCTTCCCCTCTATCTTTATCTGTATCTATATATAACTCAGTAGGTAGCATGTTTTTAATTCACTGCCATCCTGCAATGATGTATATCTCTTTCATCTCAGCATGGACCAGTAAATGGTTCTGATGACACACTTGTTCTGACTACGAGAACTCTGCACAGTTTGAATCTCGGGGATAAAAGCATGGCCCTGGAGGACATGTCTCACCAGATGTACAAGGTAAATATTCTCTGTTCATTAAGAAACAAGTTTAATTTTCTACTTAATCACCAAAAATCACTTTTCCAACTGAAATATCCATGTGTTTTCTATCATATTTAATAAAAGAGATAGTGCTGTTAATCATTTACATTTTAGTTAAAAATGCATTTTCTGGATTTCCAACCAAGTTGACAGTTCCATTTTTATGCACACTATAATCTGTGACAGTAATATTCATTGCCATAGTGATCATAAGAAACCACAGATGCTCCATGTGCAAGTTTTGAATCTTTGTCATCCATCTTTCTTCCCTTGCTCCATTGTGAAAATTATAAAAGAAAATTACACATCTGCAAAGACCCTATTTTGCTGTTTTTTGTCTTGGAGTACTAGAGAGGATGTAATTTATGTTTCTATTTGTCTATGTTCACCATACAGCAATTACTATTGTGGTAATAAATCATTAAGTTTGGCTATAAGTCATCAGGTAGTACAGACAAATATTTCACATGTTACATACTGAGCTATAAACTGCATTTTACACTGGCTATCTGAAGGTGGCTCTTAAGAAGAATCAAAACTGGTACTCAATAAATTGGTGTGTGATCAATGAGTGTCATCTTGTAATAAATCTCAGAATGATCATAATTTCACAGAGGCATCATTAGTTTGTTCAGATATCAACTTTTCAGTATTGCTCAAAGTTGCAGTGGTGTGCATTACAAAGGAGGGTGAAGAAGAGTCAAACAGCAGCAAGAGTTAGTGTACTGCATGAAACGTCAACAAGTTGTGTCCATCTATGTTTTGACACATGTATTGAATTTTGAGTTAATGCATATGTTGTGCCTTGTCTATATTGCTTTTGCAAAGTTTGGTGACATAATGGAAAACTACCATGAAAATCAAAAGCAATGGCTTTCTACATATATCAGAAGAGAGCTGAAAGCAGAAACTGATGACAGAGAGAGAGAGAGAAAGAGAGAGAGAGAGAGAGAGAATTATTGCAGTCACAGCTGCAAATTAATATAATTTATGGTTGATTTTGGCTATTATAGATCATATTCAGGTCTTTCCAGCTTAATTATAGAGTACAAATTAACCTCATCACCACATATGGCTGCGTTAACAGTAAAACATATTTTAATGCTGAGTGGGCGGAAGTTGATGTATTACTATATTAAACCATAACTAAGCCAAATAGATTTGAAGAACCCTCATAATGGCTGAAACTGACAATTACCTGTATTAAATCACTATTGTGACCAACAAATAACCAGTTATAACTGTGACAACAGTTGCTGCATCTCTTTGTAGACGTTATGTCTTGTCTTATATTTGTCTGTCTCCACTTTATTTGGTGCATACGACTTAATCAGTGCAGCAAATGTTACGTCTGTGTAGGCGCAGCCTCTGCAGGTACCAAATGAAGCCAGCCGAGGGAAGGATTACAGGAGTCAGTTTCACAACCCCTACCTCTACAATGGGTGAGTCAAATTTGCAATGATAGTGTGGTAAATTATGACCTGTCTAACATAGTCACTCCATCCATATATAACAAAATTTAATAATTTAGTTCTGTTGGTGATTTACTAGTAAGAATAACAACACTGCATCACCACAGGCCACTATGAAGATGGCAGTGTTAGAGGAACTACAGAAACTTTGTACATTCATAATTAATTCTCATCTTTGGTGCAGGATCAGTGGGTCTTGGAGTTTTACTTCCAAATAACCTGAAACACCTATTTCAAACTTTTTTATTTTATTTTCGTCAGATGCTAGGCAAAGTTGCAGACATCGCCTCTGCTGCTTACATATTTATAAAAATCTAACATCAGCTTATCATGTTCTATTATTTTTTTACTTTATTTACAAGTGATTTTGCTATTTTACACCAGTTTACATAGTTTATTACACTGGAGGTCATTTGCCTTCTCATTTGCACTTGGGAGTTGATGCTTTTCATATTACCAAATTTTAAATGTTTATGCACCCCATTCCACCAACTCTGTCACTGCCGTGGGAAAGTTACTTCCATGTCCCGGTGAATAACAAGATATTGAGTATTTATCAGACAACATATGTGCCTCTTTGCATGCCACCATTTGCAAAATGCTTGTTTTGATATCTTGAACCATTCATGAAATATGACGAATGTTATGACCACAAAATTCCTGATGCCCAGGAATGGAACTGGGCATGCCATGTGCAACTGTCTGCCAGATATGAAAATCAGTAACTCAAGAATAAAATGAGATGTCATTCTGCTCACAATTTTAAATAAAATTTATATTTATTATCTACCTTTCATACAGAACAATGAATGAGCTAAAATCAACTATATGCAAAGCTACACAAAGCATTTTTACCTCTAACAACTCTGTAAAATTTGGTGCAGTACTTCATTTAATTTGATGCAGCACAGTAACTGTGATGAATAAGGAAAAGAAATCCAGTCCTTTATAGAGTGAAGATATAAGACTGAAAGTTGTGCAAGCATCAAATTTTTTCAGCAAACAATTTGCTTAAAATTGGGTGGTAAGCATTTCCGAGTGGCCAGAACACCATCTCTCAGCACAGGTGGCAGGATAAGTCAAACAGTACAACGAGAGAGCTGTACTGAGCCCAGGATGCAAAGAGCACATCTGCAGCAGTCAAAGGATTAATACCAAAAACTTTAAACGACAAGTTGTAGGATCAATAAATTCACATGTATCTGGTGCTGCACAAAATGTTAGTATCATACACTAAATTATCATATCACTAATGTACTCAGTTCCACCTTTTCACTGGGAGATGATCTGACTCGTACCTCTGTACCTCATTTTTAACGAAGACACCACGCAAACGCCGCATCGACCGGTGCGGTGCCTCGGGCGTGGGGCTCCTCGGCACAGGGTCGCCCGCCGGTGCCGAACCAGGGACCACCGGGAGGGCAGCACCAACACCAGCACCACCAGCAGCAGCTCGGTGCGGCACCACAGCAGCACCACCAAGACTCGGGCAGCAGCGGCACTGCCAGTGCTGGCGCAGTCAGGAGGGACCACTCGGGGGAACGACCGAGACAGGCTCAGCAGCAGCAGCAGGGCAGTGAGTCGGAGCTGGTGAGTGAGTGGGTGCCTTTACATATCTGGTGTCATACTTTGGTCGTGAAGCAGCAAGTAGGACTATTAGGAAATTTTAGTTTTCCAACTTGCTGCCTGCATACCTCACTGGTGAGATGCAGGATCACTCGTATGATGCAGGAGGAGAGGTTAGGATTAATGAAACAAATGACACAGCCATAATGACCTTCCTCTTATGTCTATACCTACATCTACTTGCAAACTCCACAAGCCACCATATGGTACATGGCAGGGGGTACCTTCTACTACTGCTAGTCATTTCTTTTCTCTTTCACTTGCAAATGGAGTGAGGGAATAATGACTGTCTATACTTTCCATACAAGCCCTGATTTCTCTTATCTCGTCCCTTGGTGGCAGTAGGATCATTCTGGAGTCTGTTGCAGATGTTGGTTCTCTCACCCCCCACCCCCTCTTTCCTTTCCTGCTGAATAGAATGAACGGTCTACTGAGTACAGAATATGAACTGAGAGTAAATCAAAGAAAGATGTAAGTAATGAGAAGTAGCAGAAGTGAGTACAGCAAGAAACTTAACATCACGATTGATGGTTATGAAATAGACAAAGTTAAGGAATGCTACTGCAGAGGCAGCAAACTAACCAGTGATGGATGGACTAAGCAGGACATCATAAGCACACTAGCACTGGCAAAAAGGATGTTCCTGGCCAAGACAAGTCTACTAGCATCAAATATTGGCCTTAATATGAGTAATAAATTTCTGGGAATGTATGTGCGGAGCATAGCATTGTGTGGTAGTGATACATGGACTATGGAAAAACTGGAACAGAAGAGGATCGATGCTTTTGAGATACGGTGATACAGACAAATGTTGAAAATTAGGTGGGCTGATAAGATGAAGAATGAGGAGATTTTTTGCAGAATCAGATAAGAAAGCAATATGTGGAAAACACTTAGAAGGAGAAGGGAGAGAATGATAGGACACGTGTTAAGATATCAGGGAATGACTTCCATGGCACTAGAGGAAGCTGTAGAGGGCAAAAACTGTAGGGAATGACAAGACTGGGAATCTTTTTTATTGTGCCTATCGTGGCTCAGCATCTCCACTATATGGTGAGTAGCAACTTTCCTTCTCTCGTATTGTTACATTTCATCCTGGATTTTCTATTGTTTGAAAAAAATTATTTCGTGCTTCTGTGTGAAAGCGGTAGTGACAGTGGAACAAACTGTTTCAGACTTATGTCATATTTTACCTTTTGAAAAGCAGTTTTTAATATTTTAGCTACATGCATGTCAAATTGGTTTAGTTAAGCCATTGATGACCTTACTGTTGAGCACCCTATAGAAACAAAGAACCATCACTTGATGAGTTGAGTTGGTCAGTGATGGGCAAAAGACTGTGGATAGTTAACAGTGAAATTTCAGGCCGCCTCACAACCCATACATCTTCCACATGCCTCCTGGTAATCTGTCCCTTTTCCACCCACTTCTTCACAATCTGTCCCTCACCCACTCGCCTCATCACATCCTGTCCCTAACTCCACCCACCTCCTCGTACCACGTCTTTCTTCCATCCACCCACCTTGAAGCTTTGTCCCCTTCCAACCGCCTCCTCGCAACCTGTCCATCTTCCACCCACCTCCTCAGGCCCTGTCCCTCTTCCATCCAACTCCTTACACCCGATCTCTCTTCTGCCCACCTCCTCGCAACTTGTCCCTCTTCCACCTACCTCCTCACACCAAGTCTCTCTTCCATCCAGCTCCTCATAAACTGTCTCTCTTCCAACTGCCTCTTTACACCCTGTCCATCTTCCACCCTCCTCCTCAAACTCTGTCCCTCTTCTACCTGCCTCATCACACTCTGTCTCTGTTCCAGATGACTCCTCACAACCAGACAGGTTTAATCAGCTCAATAAAATTTGATGGGATGCAGATGCAGCACTATGACACAGTCACTTAGTGGCAGGCTGAAAATCTAAGGAACTTGCTCTGCATCTCAGTACAAGGCTTTTTATTTGTTATTAACCACCTCTTTCACCTCTCTCAGTGATTTGTTAATGTGAAAATAACAAGGTACACCATGTTATACAGCAAGTTCTGTTAAAACAAGGTGAGTAACTCCTCCCATAGTATAACCACTGTGGTGTTCAAAGTGACCTTCAGGTTGTAGATAGCTTCACCTTAATTTACATACAAGATTGAAGTTTCAGTATTACAGCAGCACTGTTATGATAAGACATTGATAGACTGTGTATGACGTCCATCGTCACCAGGATCATCAACTTTCCAGACCAGTTGGCCACATGTCTTTTACAAGGACTGTCCACTTGTGTCTGCCTGCCTACCATTCTCCTCTCAGGACTATGTCCCAGCTGACTCCTCTCATTCCTCTTGTCTCCTTAACTTGGTCCTGCCATCTCTTCCTCAATCTTCCTACTGGTCTTTTACCAACTTCATCAGTATGTATTCATTTGATGTGGCCATACCAACTCAAACAGGCCCTTGTCACCTTTTCATTCAAGAATATGTACGCTTTAGTGTCTCCCCTAATTTTTTTCATTTCTTATCCTGTTCTTCCTAGTTTTCTGGGCCATAGTTTGTAAGAACGTCATTTCTTTAGTTCACTCTTTATTTTCAACCAGTTTGATTGTTATCATGGACATAAAGTATGACTGAAGAACAGTCTGTTGTGATCTTAAGAAGACTTGTTCATTCCAGAGTAGATCCTAAATTTGATGGTAGAACTGAGCCAATTTTTGAGTTCAGTTATTCATCTCAGATAGTATCTTGTATCACTTGAAACGATACACACGATGTTTTTGTGCCAGTCTTCTGTTTACAACAGTGTACTTTCCAGCCTTATTATTCCTGTCTGATTTGGCCTGTTGGTTGACATTGCTACCATATCACACTTATTTATTATTAATCCCTGTGATTCTTGATGGTCATTCCAGATGACTAGCTACTTGTGGACTTCTTTCCCTGTAAACCCCAAATTACATCATTATTTTGCAAATGCAAATGTGCTGGTGTCCTTACTGTCAAGGGACTGCCTTGTTGAACTCCTTTAGTTGTTTAGAACTGATTATAATAAGCATTTCTGATCTGTACACAACTGCAGCAGCCTTCATAAAGAATTTGACCTTTCTGAATTCACCTTGACTAAATATAACTGTTGAAATAGTATTTTTCAGAAAAAGTAAAATGTTTTTTTGACAGAGGAGGATGAGGACTTTTAAATAAGATGTGGGGATCATTAGAAAATAATTATTAAGGGGCTTGAATTTTGAAAAGCAACCAGTTTTAGTGAATTGTAAGTTTAGAATATTTCATTAAAGAAATTGTTTCTGTATGAACTATTTATATTATTATCATCAGCAGTCTTTAAAATAATTCTCAAATAATAAAGTTTTGAAAAATACAGCTAAAAGGAACTGGAGATTTTATATATTTTCGTACAAGTATTACGCATTAAATAGAAAGCACAAAAGGAAGGAAAAAATAGCTATTTCATCTTGCTACATTCCAAATGTTGTAAATAAATTCTGTGTAATGTGTATTGCTACTTGTCACAGGTTGAAGATCAAAATTGTGGAACAGAAAATAATATGAAGGACAAGGACGGGAAAGACTGCGGTGACAAGGTTGCCGGGAAGACATTTTCAACACGAACCTACCACACCATCAAGGACATGATCTCAAGTCGTTTTGGCAGTGGGAAACTTCCCAAGGATATGAATGCTTCTGGTGCTGATGTTGAGCAGGGAAAATCTTCGCAGGAAGGACTCAACAACAATGCTGTGGTGAGGTCACTTGCACATGAAAACAGTTTCATACAGTCCCTCTTTTTTCCCACTTTCCAATCATATATTTTACACTGTGTGTGTGTGTGTGTGTGTGTGTGGTTGTGTTTACACAGGAGAAATAGGAAATAAACAGCGGCTCAACTGACTGCAAGTAATAATACTGAAGTGTAGCTAAATTCACCATTAATAAAATTATTATTGTAAGCCTTAGTTATAATAATGTACAGGTTATATTTGGGACTATAAAAAGCAAATAACACATTAATATGGCAAGCTAAGCAACTTTTATTGAATGCTGCACTACACTTCGAAATCACACCGATATGTGACACTATTTTTCAGTATAGTCACCGAGTCTCCAGAAATAATGGTTGGAATGTACTACCATTCATCCAGTTTCCTGACAATAAAAGTCCACTACTTGGTCACGGAGCCATTTAAGAACCACTGTGTAAACTTCCTCATTGTCAGAAAATCTGCAACTGCTGCAAATCAGTTGCACGATTGCCCGAAAACACTATTTTCTCTGGTCGATGGCCTTCCTTGCTGATCGGCATCACCTGTATCTGGGAAGCCTTAGTCATATTGTTGGCATTATTGCAGTACTGTTGGATGTGGCATTTCACTCGGTCCATATACTGCCAGAATCTCTCGGTGAACCTGTGTGCAATATACATACTTCCAAAGTATTGCACATTTTGTAAAAACAAACAAATTCCTAAAACCAGTAAACTTAATACTTTCAATCCATATGAATAAATGTTCTAGCAAAAGATTATTAGTGGGGGGGACCAAAATTTTGTAGCTTGCATTACTATGAAATTTGGAAAGTAAAGGCTGTGGAGTAATTTTGATATTTGGCAAATAATTGTTTTCCTAAAGTAAAATATAAATACAGAAAACAGTACTCGGTTACTGCAGAGCAATAGCAGAGTAAGATCGGGCAGTTCACTTTGTTACATTTCAACTGTGAGTAATGTGGAAAGCATAACTCACAAACAAACCCCATTGTCCTCAGCCGCCTGAAAATACTACACATCGTAGCACAAAGAGAAGTGGACTACTTGGCATGCTCAGAATTGCCTAAGCTCTGGAGCTGAAAGGTCCAGATGTAATCTCCAAAATTGGGGAACTCCAGTCATCACTGCCAACTATGACTATGGGGAACCGCGAAATGTGGATCACTTGCTATTTTGCCGCCTCTGTTTCACCTTCTGCACTGAGGAAGATGCACATTAGACAGCTTTAAATGCTCGAAGTCACCCACTTGTGTTCATCCATGTTATACTCTTTTTTTTTTTGTGAGCTTTCTGACCTGACACTTACTTTACTAAGTCAAAAATTTAGATTTAGTAAAATTGTTTTAGATAGAAAATCTGAAGTAGCTTCTGTGATTTTGTTTCTGCCATATTTTCTCAACAACTTAAGAACAAATAAGAGGAAATCTATGAATTTAAATTGAAATCATTAAAAATGATCTTTTACTTATCTTCCACTTGTTATCAATTAATATGCATTCTTTTTGTTGACACAGTTTGTCCACAGGGTTAACCCTACACACAAAAACAATTTCAGAGTTCTGTTTGTTTTATTATATTTTTTCAGTGAATTGTCACAGGCTGTTTGTTACATTTTTCCTGAGGTTATTAATAGTCTTCTCTGTTAAACACATCCAATTGTCAAAAGGTCCAGAATACAGCCCACAACACACTTGTTATGTTAGAACTCTCTCCCAAACTGTACATCAAAGATAGCAATCACAATGCTAACAAGAGCAACTGATTCACATTGCACATTCTTCTAATTTTTACAATGTTTCAGCAACTGATAATAATAATAATAATAATAATAATAATTACAAATGGAATCCATACAGCAAAAACTTCCACCAAAAGAATAAAATATACAAAGAATCGCAAAATATGCACAGTAATTTTGAACCAATATCATTTGAGTGTAAACACAAATTATACAGAATGAGATTTTCACTCTGCAGCGGAGTGTGCACTGATATGAAACTTCCCGGCAGATTAAAACTGTGTACCTGACCGAGACTCGAACTGCAAGGTTCGCAGGAGAGCTTCTGTAAAGTTTGGAAGGTAGGAGACAAGGTACTGGCAGAAGTAAAGCTGTGAGGACCAGTCGTGAGTTGTGCTTCGGTAGCTCAGATGGTAGAGCACTTGCCCACGAAAGGCAAAGGTCCTGAGCTCGAGCCTCGGTTGCGAACACAGTTTTAATCTGCCAGGAAGTTTCACAAATTATGCAAGTGCCCTGCATTGAGCCATATGTGAAAGTGATGTAAATGATGTACAGGTCATAAATATAGGCATAAAAATAACTGTATGTGAAATATCGTAATGTATTATGTTGTATTTTAAAGCAGTGTATCATGCTGTTTCGTAAAGACCAGGAGTGCAGCAATGACGAGTTTCATTATACCTTATACCTAGACATGTTTGCTTTAAGTTACTCATTTTATTTCTGTAACTGTATTGATGTTTTGACACAGTTTAAAAAATCAACCTCATAACTATTCACAGGTGAACGGTGACGTGGGTAGTGAGAAGTCGAGTCCACGCAAAGTCCGGCCTCAGCCACTAACTGGCAGGGAAGACGCAGAGGATGAGCAGCGGCAGCAGAGGCTGTTGGGAGGAGGGCCGTCCGTATCGGTGCCCCAAGGTGCCTCCGCGCAGCCCACATCGCGCAGTTACACGGCGAGTGGCAGCGAACCTGCGGGAGCAGCCAGCTATCAGTACCAGCAACACACATCTGAAAACACAGTTCCCTCCACCTCTGGCTACTACCACCACCAGACACCTGCCGGGCCGAGGTATGGGATGCCGATAGAGTCTCTCTGTTTAATTCGTAGTATTAACTGCACTCAAATTTTTCAGAGAAGGCGTAAAGTAGTTAAGGTTCAAATATGTATCAGATTGCTCTGGTTTCCAGTGATCAGCCAGAGAACTTATGACCATTGCCTACTGTGAGACTGAATGCAGTCTGGTGGAGCTGCAAGACAGTGATGCAGTTCTTCCTGCTTTACACCTGGAAATCTTTCTCATTTGTGTTGACATGCAGGCAAGATCACCAGCACATTTTTTATGCTTTCAGTAATCTCCGCCATATGGCATAACTTCCTGGAACATTGCATCTAGGGTAAAAATATGTTTATTCTACAGAAGAGTGCAATAAGAATATTGTGTGGTGTTGATAACCGAAAATCATGCAGACTTACCTTCAGGGACCCAGGGATTCTTACACTTCATGTCAATATACAGGGTGTTACAAAAAGGTATGGCCAAACTTTCAGGAAACATTCCTCACACACAAATAAAGAAAAGATGTTATGTGAGCATGTGTCTGGAAATACTTAATTTCTATGTTAGAGCTCATTTTAGTTTCGTCAGTATGTACTGTGCTTCCTTTATTCACTGTCAGTTGGCCCAATTAAAGGATGGTAATGTTGACTTCGGTGCTTGTGTTGACATGCGGCAGGCATTGTTGGTGATGTCTTGATTGGGCCCCATGTTCTTCCACCTAGACTCAATGGAGCACGTTATCATGATTTCATACGGGATACTCTACCTGTGCCGCTAGAACATGTACCTTTACAAGTACGAAACAACATGTGGTTCGTGCACGATGGAGCTCCTGCACATTTCAGTCAAAGTGTTTGTACGGTTCTCGACAACAGATTCGGTGACCGATGGATTGGTAGAGGCGGACCAATTCCATGGCCTCCACACTCTCCTGACATCAACCCTCTCGACTTTATGGGGGCATTTGAAAGCTCTTGTTTATGCAACCCTGGTACCAAATGTAGAGACTCTTCATGCTATTATTGTGGACAGCTGTGATACAATACGCCATTCTCCAGGGCTGCATCAGCGCATCAGGAATTCCGTGCGATGGAGGGTGGATGCATGTATCCTCGCTAATGGAGGACATTTTGAACATTTCCTGTAACAAAGTGTTTAAAGTCACGCTGGTAAGTTCTCTTGCTGTGTGTTTCCATTCCATGATTAATGTGATTTGAAGAGAAGTAATAAAATGAGCTCAAACATTGAAAGTAAGCATTTCCGGACACATGCCCACATAACATATTTTCTTTCTTTGTGTGTTTCCTGAAAGTTTGGCCGTACCTTTTTGTAACACCCTGTATGCAGTCCAGTCACATTAATGTGACCACTGCCTATATTTGCGATGAATATCACTCATAGATTGCAGGTGGCAGCAGAAGGTATATGAAGCGTGTCCAGGGGACACAGAATACATTGTCATAACACGGAAACAGTGTGACTTACCTGACATCCAAAAGAACTTGATCATTGACTTTCTGAATTGCCTAAGTTTGTAAATGGTGCTGCTGTAGTTAAAGTATACTGTGCCTCACAAACTGCTGCTATCCAAAACGTGCACCAAAGCAGCTGTGGTGCACCGTGCCGAGGCAAGTGTGGTGCACCGTGGACCATAGATGATAGGGGTGCACAGTGATTACGGAGATGTATAAGGACAATTAGACGTGCAATGTTGAGCAACGGACAGCCCAAGTGAAGTACAGGGCTACCAGCAGTGTCTCTTCAACAACCATTCAGCAGACATTGCTGCCTGCGAAGCTGTGCAGCATGTATCTAGTTCACGCACCCATGCTAACTGCTGTACTTCAGTGACAGAGATTGGAATTTGCATGCCAGTACAAATGGATCTTATCTCATGAGGGGTAAGATAGATACTGCCTACAGGAAAATTAAAGAGACCTTTGGAGAAAAGAGAACCACTTGCATGAATATCAAGAGCTCAGATGGAAACCCAGTTCTAAGCAAAGAAGGGAAAGCAGAAAGGTGGAAGGAGTATATAGAAGGTCTATATAGGGGCGATGTTCTTGAGGACAATATTATGGAAATGGAAGAGGGGGTAGATGAAGATGAAATGGGAGATACGATACTGCACGAGCAGTTTGACATAGCACTGAAAGACCTGAGTCGAAACAAGGCCCCGGGAGTAGACAACATTCCATTAGAACTGCTGACGGCCTTGGGAGAGCAAATCCTGATGAAACTCTGAGGAAGATGTATGATACAGGCGAAATTCCCTCAGACTTCAAGAAGAATATAATAATTCCAATCCCAAAGAAAGCAGGTGTTGACAGATGTGAAAATTTCCGAACTATCAGTTTAATAAGTCACAGGTGCAAAATACTAATGCGAATTCTTTATAGAGGAATGGAAAAACTGGTAGAAGCCGACCTCGGGGAATATCAGTTTGGATTCCGTAGAAATGTTGGAACACATGAGGCAGTACTGACCCTACAACTTATCTCAGAAGAAAGATTAAGGAAAGGCAAACCTACGTTTCTAGCATTTGTAGACTTAGAGAAAGCTTTTGACAATGTTGACTGGAATACTCTCTTTCAAATTCTGAAGCTGGCAGAGGTAAAATACAGGGAGCAAAAGGCTATTTACAATTTGTACAGAAAGCAGATGGCAGTTATAAGAGTCGAGGGACACGAAAGGGAAGCAGTGGTTGGGAAGGGAGTGAGACAGGGTTGTAGCCTGTAGTCGAATTAAGTCTGGTGATGCTGAGGGAATTAGGTTAGGAAATGAGACAAAGTAGTAAAGGAGTTTGGCTATGAGGGGAGCAAAATAACTGATAACAGTCAAAGTAGAGAGGATATAAAATGTAGACTGGCAATGGCAAGAAAAGCGTTTCTGAAGAAGAGAAATTTATTAACATCTAGTATTGATTTAAGTGTCATGAAGTCGTTTCTCAAAGTATTTGTATGGAGTGCAGCCTTGTACGGAAGTGAAACATGGACAATAAATAGTTTAGACAAGAAGAGCACAAAAGCTTTCAAAATGTGGTGCTACAGAAGAGTGCTGAAGATTAGATGGGTAGATCACATGACTAATGAGGAGGAATTGAATAGAATTTAGGAGAAGAGGAGTTTGTGGCACAACTTGACTAAAGAAGGGATCAGTTGGTAGGACATGTTCTGAGGCATCAAGGGATCACCAATTTAGTAGTGGAGGGCAGCGTGGAGGGTAAAAATCATAGAGGGAGACCAAGAGATGAACACACTAAGCAGATTCAGAAGGATGTAGGCTGCAGTAGGTACTGGGAGATGAAGAAGCTTGCACAGGATAGAGTAACATGGGGAGCTGCATCAAACCAGTCTCTGGACTGAAGACCAGAACAACACAACAACTGGATGTCCAGTGAGTGGTGAAGGTGGTCTTTTCAGGTAATCATGTTTTATGCTCATTCGGTGTGAAATATCTTAAAGTAAGCACCCTTCAACAATCGTCAGAAGGGTCCAGGACAGAGAGGGGAGAACATACTCATAGGATTACCGGGTTATCTCACCATTCAGAAGGCATGATGGATCAACAAAAGTATGCATCTATCCTTGGGGGTCCTCAGCAAGATGGCATTTTCCAGCAGGGCAATGCAACGTGTCAAAAAGCACCAGGAGCCATGTACTCTACTCACATGGTCATCAAACTCCCTCGATTGAAACCCCAATTGTGAATATGTGGAACCACCTAGATTGGGCTGTTTGTGCCACAGATCCTCAACTGAGGACCCTACTTCAGCTGGTCATGGCACCACATGCCTGTTGGTACCTTCCAAACCCTTCCCGTATGGCTGCAGTGGTCTGCACTGTGAAAGGTGGTTATTCAGTCTTTAGACAGGTGGTCACATTAACGTGACTGAGTAGTGGATATACTTTGTGATGGTATTCGTGATTGATAACGAAAGTGAACTTAGGATGAACTCAGCAATTCACAACCACCATACGAGAAGTAGAATTAATTTCCCTACACACTATGAATCCATGTCTGGGGATCAGAATGGAGTTTTGCATTCTGATGCAAAAGTCTATAAGAGATTGCTAATGGATATCAGGCAGAAAACTGAAAATCCTAAAATATTTAAACATAGTTTAATATGTCATTAGCCTCTCCTACAATAAAGGGCAATCAAAAAGTTTCCTTTTGAAGGCTGCAAGGCCCTTTTTAAGGGAGTAAATGTGGGATAATCATATAGGGAGAGATGAGGACTATAGGCTGGATGCACAAATGTCTCCAATTCGAATTGGTATAACTTCTGTGATACGACAATGTACATTACCGTTAAGTAGCAACAACGCTTGTCACAGTGTTTGACAGATGTGCTACCCCATACACATTCTTCATTCTCTGATGGATGTCTATCAGTGTTTGTCCTTCAGCAGCCAAGAAAAGAATAACAGCACACGGGTCCTGTCAGGACGCATTGGTAATGGCATCGCCATAGTTCACTTTGCCGCATTAATCATAAACGTATCAGAAAGACATGAGTACCATACTAATCACTTGCTTACATGTCACTTGCTTATAGACTGCATCAGTCTTGTTACGTTGCATATACACTGCAGCAGCAGCAACCTCAAATAGAAACCTTATGATCACCTCTTACAAATGTGTTTGTATACTTGGACTTATGAGATCAGTTCTGCCTAATTTGTACAGTTAAAATGCTTTATTTGAAATATGAAATAGTAGCAACAGCCGAGTGGTACAGGAGAAACACTGGCTTTCTTCAAAGCAACAATTTTTCTCCCAATACACATAAATTAATTATCATAATTTGTTCAAGTAAATTAGTGTTGGTCATAATTTGTTGTTAGTATACTTTACAGAAATAGCTAATAGATGCTGTTTCTGCCAGTTAATGCATAACCTGACTCAGTCCACAGCCCTGAAAGTTCTCTTTCATGACAAGAATGATGGAACATAATGTGCAAATGAATGAACAAGTGAATAGAAAATATACAATGGTAATCCTAAAAGTAAGGTCTCCTGTTTTTTATAAGTACATAGACCTGTTAATTTCTACAATGGTTTACATCAGTTTACAGCTTGAACATTGAGCTATTTTTTGACATAATCACCATTTCTGTCGATGGATTTTTGTAGACGCTGTGGTAATTTTTGTATGCCCATGTCATACCAGCTCGCCGCTATGCTGTTCAGAAAGCTATGAACCTCTTCTTTCACCTTGTTGTCGGAGCTGAATCACTGGGACCACAATTAACACTGACAGGTATTGTGAGACTCTGAAAAAACACAGACAGGCAATTCAGAACTGGAGAAAAGGAACGATGAGCAAGGGCGTACACGTTCTCCATGACAAGGCTCGCCCACACATTGCTCGGCAACCGTTTGTCTCCTGCAACAATTTCAGTGGAACATAATCACCCACCCACCCTATAGTCCTGACTTGGCACCAATGACTACCACCTGTTCCCTACGTTAAAAGAACATTTGGCCAGAAAGCGATTCATCTCTGATGACGAGGTGAAAGAAGAGGTTCATAAGTTTCTGAACAGCGTGGCGGCAAGCTGGTATGACATGGGCATACAAAAATTGCCAGAGCATCTACAAAAATGCATCGACAGAAATGGTGATTATGTCAAAAAATAGCTAAATTTTGAAGCTGTAAACTGATGTAAACCATTGTAGAAATAAACAGGAAACAGGTCTATGTACTTATAAAAAAATAGGAAACCTTACTTTTGGGATGACCCTCGTATAATCAGAACACGAATGAATGGGGAATCACTGTAGCGATGATACATGCCACAAATGGGCAAATCCACCAACATAAACGACTTTGACAAAGAGCAGATTATTACGGCCCAGTGCCTGGGAATGACATCTCGTAAATAGCAAAATGGTGAAACGTTTAGTGTTTGTCACTGTCCAGGTGGTTTTCTATTATTATGTACATTTGAACTAGTGACCTAGTCCTCTTTGTCAGATGTTGTGAATGATAAAATTAGATGTGCTCTGTGCACCCAGCACAGAATACATGTAAGACCACTGTTTGTAGTCGCTGATGGAGAAGACTAGTCAGTTGTTCAAGCATTATGCCAAAGGATGAAGTTGCTAACATTGCCAGACATTTGTAAGAATGCAACCTGTTTCAGAGGAAACCTCTGAATTTGTATCCCTGGTAACTCGGACAGGTCTCACCAGCAACAGCAGCGGCAGAAAGCACTGTCCCCGATGTCGCAACAGCAGGCGAACTACGCGAGCCAGCTGGAGCAGGCAGGGGTGTACATGGTGATGCGACAGACCGGAGCCTCCACCTCTGTTGCTGCATCATCTGGCCAGTACCTACAGGCACAGCAGCAATACCACATGGCAGGTACGTGGGTCAAATTTTGTTTATATTGGCAGTAGGGTACGAGCAATGTTAATTGTAGGAAAGTACACTGCTGGCCACTAAAATTGCAACTCAAAGAAGGATAGCCACAGGTATAAATTCCATCATACACCTACAGGGCAGCAGGAAAGACCCGACTCCGGAAGTGCATATGCAACGGCGAACCTGTCGGGCGCTCCCGGCCTGCCAACACAGAAGCAGCCTGCGCTGCCACCCCCGCAAGCCCGAGAGGGCAGGAGGGGTTCACAGTCACGGCTCGACCTCCCAGATGACGAGGATGACGACGACGATGAGGGTGGCTTCGCGCCACCCGGGGTGTCGGCCCCGCCGCCTCCACCTCCCTCGACAGAACCCCCAAGGACGGCGTCCTCTGGGCAGAGCTCGGACTACGAGAAGGCAACACAGCGCAGCACGGGGCAGTCCAGCTCAACGGCCGGCGACTCTGGCAGGGGGAGCACCGTCTACTCGAGTGGCCGGCAGCCCTCTGTGGGAGGCAGCAGTGGAGGTGGCGGCAGTGTGGGTGGAGCAGGCTTGCCGACCCAGAAGGACCGGCTGGACACCAGCACCGAGTCGTCGGGGTCCCCCCGGGTCGGCTACGGCCTGCACCACCAGCAGGCTGGAGCTGGTAAGATGTTTCTGTGATCTGCAGGAAGGCAAAATCAGGAGACACCAACCAACATTTGAAACACCTCTCTTCCCTAAGAATGTAAATAGGATAGTCTTGTCTTTTTGCATACACTTGTTGGTGGTATTAATATTTCACGTCCTGAATGTTAAGTTCCCACGAGCAATTCTGTCTCATAATCTTCAACTGGATTTTCATAAATATATCTCCAGTTGTAAGCTTGCAGGCTATAAATATTTTATGTGCACCATTCATGGTACAAGTTTTCAAAAAAGTTAAGTAAATATTCAACTATTTTCCCTTTCTCTGGTATTGACTCAGCAGTAAGGACATTGGAAGTTGATTGTCCAAAACCTGGCACATTAAAACTGCTGCTGTCAATGGAAAGATTCTTATGCGCATTTCTGGCCAGAGACATTGCAAGAGCTTTTACTGAGTCTTAAACATTACAGCTTACTGAGTAGAAATGCCATTCACAGACCAATGACAGCAATTACATGTGTACACTCTGACAACTTCACTCAACAGCAGGAATAACCACACCTCAGCTCCTACCTTGTTTCATTGTTCTACATACGGGACATCTCAAAAGTAAGTTTATATTTTAAAAATCTTTCCACATCCACAACAAATCGGAGGAGGGTGGGTTGTATGTTCACCACTTGCTCGGCCTTTAGGAATTCAGTCGACATGGAGCGCTTCTTGGAAGTGAACTGCACTTTCTGTCTGCAAGAATTTTTCAAAAACTGTGATTTGGCTACCGTAATTCAGAGGAAATTTTGCAGTGGTCGTGGATTACATAGTCTAAATGATTCTCTGAGTGTTCCCCTTATCCAAAAAACGTTTGAGGAGACCTGTTCGACACTGGCCAAACCAAAATCCAGGCAACCAGGTTCATCAAAAATGGGTGAATCCATGGAGAGTGTAAATCAGTCTGTTTGTGATTATCGTAACCTCTCCATTTGTTCTTTAATGCACATAGATCATAACTACACCTTAAACTGCACCTTTACAAAATCCAACCAGAGCAAGAATTAAAGCCTCAGAATGCCAGACATAGACTGCAGTTCATTAATGGTGTGACTAAGTGCCCTTCATTTAACATCCTGTTTTCTGATGGGACTCATTTTCATCTGGAAGGTCACACCAATAAGCAAAATTGGCACTACTGGATTGCAGCAAGTTCTAAACAGAAGCACAAGAAACTCCTCCACTCGCCAAATGTTTCTGTGCAGGCTGCAATGTCAGCTTGAGGAATAATTGGCCTGTGCTTTCTCAAAGATGAGAGTGAGCGTGCAGTTACAGTGAATTCAGAATGGTATGTGACTATGTTAATTGACTATTTGGATCCTGAACTGCAAAACATTCCTGGCTATAACTAAGTAATACAGTCTCAGCAAGATGGAGCCATAGCACACACATCCAGTCTGTCTATACTGTGAGTTTGTGAAATTGTCCCTGCCAAATTGATCTTTAGCAGAGGTAACATAAATTGTCCACCATGCAGTCCAAATTTGAGCCCCATACATTTTTTCTTATGGGGATATGTCAAAGTGTATGTCAATAATTTGACTTCTCTGCAGCAACTGACAGAAAATATCAGAGGGGAAGTGGTGGCCATCGCAATGTCTATATGTTGAGCTGTCATCCAAAATTTGGTCATCATTTGAGTGAGTGCTGCAAGCCTGCTGGATTGCATAATGACATTATTTTTAAGAAGCAAATTCTTAAACTGTGTGTTTCAATAATAAATAAAGACCTTGTTGATAAACTTCAACTGCTATTTCATTTTCACCCATCAAATATAAACTTTCTTTTGAGACACTCTGTATGTCTTAAGTTGAAATTTATTTATAACAATATTTAAAAAATTATTTAAATAGGCTTAAAGTACAATTTATTGTAATACAATTTTAGTTGTTAATGTGTCATAAATAATAAACATTTCTTTGTACCTGCTAGCGGCTCAATACCGTTTTAAATATTAGTTAACTAGGTCTTACTGTTTTGGAGCAGAGTTTAAGCAGTGTTTACTTTTTATATAAACAACAAATACTTTTAATGTAAATTAATTCTAAATTATTGAATACTAGGAAAAATGAAGCCCGTTTCTATAATTGTGAAATTCAGTACTGTAAATCGGCATAGCTCAATGTTTCACCAAAAGTTTAACAGTGTTCAGAATTGGTGGGACACATGGTATTTTGAAATGTTTAAGATCAGATTCTGTAGCAAAGCTAACTAAGTTATACCAACTGGCAAAATTTTAATTATTGCTAAAATAAAAATTTGGAAAACACTTTGTGTGAAGTTATTTTGAAATTTACTGGGTATTTGTAATCAGAATGAAGACTGTAAAATGAATGACAGATCCCCACTTTCTCTGGTACTACCCTCAGATTAATGCCAGAGCAAGTGGAGGTACTGCACTTTGCTACAGAGCACATTTTATGAAGGCTTATACGGTTCCTGAAGAAACAATACCATGCTGATGAAATGGGTAAAACACATTGTTATTGCTTGTTAATACCTCTCTGTGTTGGAAAGCAGATTCTGAATTAAGGTTTCAGTTGGGAATAGCCAGCAACTCACATAATGATTCACTGCTCATTTTAAAGTAGTATACGGAAGAAGACATTTGTTCTTTGTGAGTGATTGTCAGCTTCCAGCACTGCTCCGAGCTTTGATCCTCCACAGGTGTTACAAAATTTCATTGCAGCCTTCTGGCATTGTAACTCTTGTGAATAGATTCACAGAGCTTGCAACGCTGCTGTTACACATTATTTCTTTCTTTTGCAGTCAGGTGGATTTTCCAGCTTTCCTTTACCACATCTGATACATGCGCTATTATTTCAGCTTTATTTTAAATTTAAAGAATTGAAAATTTGTCTCTCCCTCCATCACAGCAGGTAAGCTGGGTCAAGTATGCTGAATGATTGAAATCTGGAAAAGTCAGTTACATGGTACAGTTTTTCAATGATGTGGCACACTTTGTAACAATGCTAATGACCATTCTTCCATCACGAAATCTGTAACACACAACCACTGCACGATGCAGGAGCCGAGCCAGAGTGGGTGGACGTGGTGGAGAACGAGCTCCGCCAGATCCTGGACCCCAAGCTGCACGGCCTCGGGGCGGGGTCTGCTGTCGGCGGGGGTGGCGGTGCCAACTCTACCCTCAGCGAGAGCATCTCGTCCCTCACGCCACCACTGCCGCCACTGTCACCAGGGGGTAGTCCGACGCCCGTACCCAGAAGCTACAAGCACGGAAACAGGTGACTGCTACTCATATTTTGAGGCACATTCTGAAAATCTTGAGCAGCCCATTGTTATGAATATTAATTTTCATATTTTATACAAAAAGTGTACACCCCCTTCCACAGCTACATCTACATCTGCATCTACATCCATACTCTGAAAAGCAGATTTTACTTAGAATTCTGCCAAAAGTTACGGTTTCATCTCATTCCAGCTGCAAATGCAGTGCACAAAGAATGACTGCTTAAATGCTTCTGCACACACAGCAATTAGTCTAATCTTGTATTCGCTGCTCCTGCGGGATCAGTAGATGGCATAGTGCATATGACCTTATGCTGATATTCAGTACATCTAGTAGGAATAATGAAAGACACTGCCACATCCTGCCAGTCTTTCACTACATTTCAGTAGGCACATTAATCAAACTTTATAGACTCATTTATAATTTTGAGACAACTGTTTCAAACCTCATGCACAGCCAATGTATCTTTCTATTATACAACAGATGTTGCTTTTTATTCAGTTCACTTTACTGAATGTAGTTTCGAAGCCAACAGCTGAATTTGTGGCCCACAAGATTTACACGAGCCTCCTCATTGCAGTCTGCCGTACGGCAGCAAGCTCGGGGACTACGATGGCGGCAGCCGCAAAGGTCTGGCTCCTTCGCACCAGCAGAGCGCATCCGGCAAGCCGAGGGGTGGACGCCTCCCGGGAGGTGGCGGCGGCGGAACTGGAAAGCCTGGAAGTGCCACTCTGGCATTTGACAAGCACCACAGGTCGGTCGCAGCCGGCGGAGCCGGCAGCCGCGGCAACAAGGACACCAAGAGCAAGCAGCTCAGTGAGTAGTACATCATTTACACAGCAGCAGTAATTTATAAGTAATGGAGAATAGGGACTAAATGACTATGTGCAGGTAACACTTTAACTACCACAAGTTTGACTGTAATATAGTTTTTATATTTGTGTACTATTTCTAATTAATACGAGGTGTATTCGAGTTCTAAGGCCTCCGATTTTTTTTCTTTGGACTGGAAAGATATAGAAACATGCGCATTGTTTTAAAATGAGGCCGTGTTCATTGTCAATACGTCCCAGAGATGGCAGCACCGTACAGCAGATGGAATTTTACTGCCAGCGGTGAGAATGAGAACTGTTTTAAATACTGAAAATGGCGACATTTTCCTTACTTGAACAGCGTGCAATCATTTGTTTTCTGAATTTGCGTGGTGTGAAACCAATTGAAATTCATCGATAGTTGAAGGAGACATGTGTTGATGGAGTTATGGATGTGTCAAAAGTGCGTTCGTGGGTGCGACAGTTTTATGAAGGCAGAAGATTGTGTGACAACAAACCGAAACAACCTCGGGCTCGCACAAGCTGGTCTGACATGACCGAGAAAGTGGAGAGAATTGTTTTGGGGGAACGCCGAATCACTATTGAACAGATCACCTCCAGAGTTGGAATTTCTGTGGGTTCTGTGCACACAATCATGCATGACGGCCTGAAAATGCGAAAAGTGTCATCCAGGTGGGTGCCACGAATGCTGACGGACGACCACATGACTGCCCGTGTGGCATGTTGCCAAGCAATGTTGACGCGCAACGACAGCATGAATGGGACTTTCTTTTCGTCGGTTGTGACAATCGATGAGACGTGGATGCAATTTTTCAATCCAGAAACAAAGCGCCAGTCAGCTCAATGGAAGCACACAGATTCACCGCCACCAAAAAAATTTCGGGTAAGTGCCAGTGCTGAAAAATGATGGTATCCATGTTCTGGGACAGCGAGGGCATAATCCTTACCCATTGTGTTCCAAAGGGCACTACGGTAACAGGTGCATCCTACGAAAATGTTTTGAAGAACAAATTCCTTCCTGCACTACAACAAAAACGTCCGGGAAGGGATGCGAATGTGCTGTTTCACCAAGACAACGCACCCGCACATCGAGCTAACATTACGCAACAGTTTCTTTGTGATAACAACTTTGAAGTGATTCCTCATGCTCCCTACTCACCTGACCTGGCTCCTAGTGACTTTTAGCTTTTTCCAACAATGAAAGACACTCTCCACGGCCGCACATTCACAAACCGTGCTGCTATTGCCTCAGCGATTTTCCAGTGGTCAAAACAGACTCCTAAAGAAGCCTTCGCTGCTGCCGTGGAATCATGGCATCAGCGTTGTGAAAAATGTCTACATCTGCAGGGCGATTACGTCGAGAAGTAACGCCAGTTTCATCGATTTCGCGTGAGTAGTTAATTAGAAAAAAAATCGGAGGCCTTAGAACTTGAATGCACCTCATAATGAAATTTGAGACAATTCATGTAAACACAGTAGTGGAATGAGAAAATGCGTGTAAATGCAGTTGTGGAATGAAACAGAATTATAAAATTTTAGTTGTCTGGTCTGTCTATTAATCGTCAACTACGAGTTTTCAGAATATGCTTTCTGCAGCTATCAGTTTCCTGGAATTTGTAACAATTTAATAATCTTTTGTAATTTTTGACAAAACTTCATAAAATGAACACCTTATCTTGTATGCAGAGGTAAACTAACTTGGCAGATGCAGCCACCATACTTTGAACAAATTTGTAACATTTAAAATATGTAAATTCATTTTTCAAATTTTTACAGTAATCAACTTCCAATGAAAAATTGCAGATTTACAAGTATTCAGATACAGCATAATGCTTTACAAAATGCAGAGTTATATTTGCCAAACACAATTTTAACAATTCAGTCTGTTAACAATTAGTGACAAGTAACTTAACATTACTTTCCAGTTACATTGTTATTTTAATTATTAACATTTTTAAATGGTATCTAATGTTATCTTTTTGTTTTTCTGGAATCAAAATAATATACTTTCAAGTTCTGACAGCATTATAATGCTCACACAACATTAAATAATGAATGATAATATATGAATTATGGCTTTGCATCAAATACTATATTAAGCATGTGTATCATGTTACACATTATATGTTCCTTTACAAAACACACACACACACACACACACTCTCTCTCTCTCTCTCTCTCTCTCTCTCTCTCTCTCTCTCTCCCTCTCCTCCCCTCCCTCCCTCCCACAATAGTGATGATTGGTGCCCATAGTGTCCACACACCACACACACAGTCACATACACCATTTTCCACTAATAGCTTGCATCCTTGTAATTAATCAACTTTTATGAGGTTGGGAAAATGAGGGAAATGATGTGCTTTGAGATCACTCATCAGAAGTTTTTGTAAAATTATGCATCTGTTTATAGCAGAATAATAAATATACAGTGTAGGCTGCACTATTCAGTCTGTAGTTCTTCACATTCCAATTTTATTTGTAGATAGAGTTCTGGAATAAATTATTATTTTTCTAGTATTCACAGCTCCTTCAATATTTGGCCAGCATTGGCAGGATATTTTGTGACAAGTGCCAATGTCCTGGATTAAATTTGAAACCTGTTTGCAGTGTCTCGTAAAGTGAGGACCCATGACACTATTGATGACAATCCATGTGTCACAAAGGGATGTTAATCTTGGCAGTCTCCTCCATACTATTTGAGAGGAGCATGTTGTGTGCCAGCACTGGGTATTATCTTCTCCCTACTCTCTCACTGTAAGCAAGAGTACAAACATGCAACAGTTGTCTACTCTAAACACATACATGAAAAGCTCACATTTCTCAAAAGAGAGGTGCCAACGTGCATGAAGAAAGATCTTTCTAGATAGGAAACTGGACCTGCCACTTATGGTTTCCCAGTGTTATTTGACTTTAGAGTACATAAAATACATTGTCCTTGCCAGTTGCTCAAATGCTGATTATCAATGTCATACAATTACATGATATCAGAAAATTTCTTTGCCATATGCTAGAAAATCTATGTATGTAAGGTGTTGCCGAAGATGGTCCTGTGCTTCTTGTCTGATGATAGAATAAAAAGGTACACTTTATTCGACAGTTTATGTGCACACGAATGCACACATGCATGCATGTGTGTGTGTGTGTGTGTGTGTGTTGGAGGGGGAGGGGGGAGTGGAGGTGCATGTATGCTAATTTTAATAAAGATTTTATCATGCAACCCCTCCCCCCCCCCCCACCTCCCTCAGTCATCGTATTTATGGGTATGAATGTGTGAGTATATAGTAATAATTTGTATTTTAAACATAGCTGCACAACAGCAACGGTTTCATGTAATAAAATTATAAACAGCTGACTAGTTCCAATGGATAAAGAAACTCTTTACCTAGGTTTCGACAAATATAAATTTGTCTTCTTCAGAAGGTAGCAATTTTACATTAGTAAGGACCAATGTACCATCGCCGTTTTTACAATTGTCGGCATAGATCCATGTGTCAAAAATAAAATATAGCCCGAGATTAGGGTTTGTCATGTAAATATAAAATACCGACTCGTTTGTGAGCTCTGCAAGATCCATGAGCTATTTTATATTTACGTGACAAACCCTAATTCTAGGGCTATATTTTATTTTTGACACATGGATCTATGCCGACAATTGTAAAAATGCCGATGGTACATTAGTCCTTACTAATGTAAAATTGCTACCTTCTGAAGAAGACAAATTTATATTTGTTGAAACCTAGGTAAAAATTTTCTTTATCCATTGAAACTGGTCAGCTGTTTATAATTCTATTATTGTAATAATTTGTGTCAGTATACCATACTGAAATGCCCTGCAGCAACTGATTCTGGTTATAATTATACAGCTGGATTCATTCCACATTCCTGAAGGTTCTCTTTCATCATGGGAGTTCCAGAACACAATGTATGAAAGAATTATAAAGCACATTATAAAATGTTTATTTTTATGTTTATATTTTTTATTTATTATCAACAGGTGCATCGGTGTTTGGCCTGGACACAACTGACCTTACCTCTACAACAACAGGAGGTCTGGACTCTGTGCTGGATGGACACACTGAGAACAACTCCAGTGACGATGACCTCAGCACCACAATAGATGCGACCGATGCCCAGGCCATTCGTCGGCAGCTGGAGGGTCTCGAGAGCATGTACTCTGAGGTAAAACATCCCCAAAGTTTAATGGACGCAAACGTACAAAAAAGTGACTTGACTGTTAAGTAGATTGACTGGCAACATTCCCCTTCCTCCTCATATAGATATGAGAAAGTTGCATCACACAGTAAACTTGACAGCTCCCCCAACACAGGTCATAACAATAAGGGTTGCAGGCATTAGCAGCCATTGTACCATTAAATGACATGTGGCACACACCAAGGCAAAGCCATTTCACACTGTTCAGCCACCAATGACAAAATAATGTGCACAGGTGGCTATTAAAAAGAACACTGACGAAATAAATAAAAACTAGGGTCAAACACAGGTACTAATGAAGTTCAAGGCTCCTTGTGTGGTTGGGCAAATAAATGACTCACCAGCAACATTGGCAGAAACATGTTTGGAATAGCTTTTCTGTGCACTTCCATGTAGAATGTTACTAGGATAACCTACATGTTATTATCAACAGGATAATCAGTGTCACTCCAGTGCTACCCAAAGTTACAATTGCTGCTAGATTAAAGAATAAAAGAAATGTTATTGTATGAAGCACTCATAAACTGAAGTACTAGCTATGGACTTCATAAGGCATCCTGTCATAATGATACCACATATTTTGTATACATAAAAAGAAAGAAGGAGTCAAGTCAGTACTATGAGGTGGATGAAGAAATACTAGACACCTGAATTATACAATGAGTCACTACATGCCACTCTCAGTCGTAGATGTTGATGAAATGAGAATTATAGCAAATGAAAACCACCACCATATGTCAAAGTGGTACATTTTCAACAATTTTTGCACTTGAAAGCTTTCCTTGCTGTCATTGTACTGCAGTATGACAATGATGACATACAAGCTGTCATCACACAGTTATGTTAATAGGGGTATTTTGCACTGGTAGGAGTACACAAAATATAGAGTTTTCTTATGAGAAGTGTCTCAATGAAGATACAGATTTGTAGGTTTGCTGCCTATAAATATGATAAATACATTTATTTTATTGTTTGTGAAAATCTTTGTACGAACAATATTCAATAAACTTTGTTTTCTTTTTTTTTACTGTCCTTTTATTCAGTAAAGAGCACATCAGCGGATGATTGTCTGAAACAGTTCTACTTCATACAAAAATATTCATTTGCTGACATGTCATTCTTGTGCATAATTCTGACCAGAAACGTAACAAAGGCTTTCATCTAGTCTTAAAAATTACAATTCGCTGTGTGCCAGGTGCTATTCCCACCTCTCAGCCCAGAAACAACACACACCTTACATACTGAACATCACAATCCCACTCAACTCTCTCTCAGCAACAAGAAGAAGAATCATCTTCGCCTCGTTTCATGCTTCTAAATTATACTCTATGTTCAAATATATTTATACCAATACTCCAAACATTATGTCAATATTTTTGTTGCATATGTAAATAAAACAGAAAGAAACTTCCACATGGGAAAAATATATTAAAAACTAAGATTCCAAGACTTACCAAGCGGGAAAGCGCCGGCAGACAGGCACATGAACAAAACACACAAACACACACACAGAATTACGAGCTTTCGCAACTGGCAGTTGCTTCGTCAGGAAAGAGGGAAGGAGAGGGAAAAATGAAAGGATGTGGGTTTTAAGGGAGAGGATAAGGAGTCATTCCAATCCCGAGAGCGGAAAGACTTCCCTTAGGGGAAAAAAAGGACAGGTGTACACTCGCACACACACACACACATATCCATCCGCACATACACAGACACAGAAAACATTTCTGTAAGCAGAGAACTTTCTACATCAAACCACGGACTGTGCCACAGCAAAAAGTAATTACTGGGATCGATTGGTGGTACAAAATTTGAAAAATCGTGTTCTGTAAACAAAAATTTATTGACCGAACTAACTACATCATAGGAATCAGTGAAACACAAATTACTGTGTAATGAGAATTTGGGAAAAACAGCCTGTGAACTAATTTTGATAGGCAGTTTAAATCTGAAAGTAAATTGCAAAAAAAGGGGATGGGGGATAGTACTTACTTACTCTAGGACTGACATCTGACAAGTAGAGATGCTCTACACTAATGTGCTTCAAATTATATTTGAACATAGTCCAAAGTCTGTACTTTGGTCTCATTTTGTGATTTAAGGTAGTGGTAGTTCCTTTCTGGATGCCACTAGACCTATCTGGCAAGACATGAAGTCCTGAACAATTTGCTAACACCCCTGAAGATAAAACTGTTAATAACAATATTTATTGATCCCTTGACCATTTTGTACAGTAATATGTGTAAGTGACTTAAAAGGAAGCACACAGAATGTAGATAACTTAAATGAAAACAAATTTCTGTCCATCCCTCCCTGTTTTCACTCATTCTGTTAATGTTGATCTTCACAAAGCTCACTTCAATTGCTGTTTGGGTACCAGCCTGTCTCACACAGCTAAAATATAGAAGCAACAGCAGAAACATTCCTTATGTGAATGACATTGCAAAATATCTTCATATGTTTTCTTGAACAAAGTGGCACACTTGTGTCAATGTGGATGAGTTATTCATTCATCAGTACTTTAAAACTTTTATATATTAACATATATTACAACTCTTTCTTAAATGTATCAAATGTTTTTATGTTCTTCATTTCTGCTGTAATGCAGTGAAGATTATTTTAGGTTTATACAGCATACTTTTTTGACATAGTGCCTAGCTATGTACTTGTCTAGTAAAATAATTCTTACTTCTGGGTTCATGGCCATGGATTGGGCTGTTTTACACTGAAAATTCCCTATGTGATCTAAGGTATAGATAACAATTTTGGAAGAGTCATCATTTTAATTTATTTAAAAATGTTCCTGCATGATTCTCTATTGATACTGCCTTCAGTATTCTTATTGCTCATTTTTAAAATTTTGATAGCCTTTTTGCAAAACTTGCATTTCCTCAGAACAACACACCATACCTTAGCAGACTATACAAATAGTACTGCCTCAATATTACCACCACTGTAAGCATTTTTAAGACATCGAACAAGCCAGTTATTAAGGAAGCACAACAGTGATAGGAATTCAGAAACTGAAAAGTGACAGCAGCGATACGAGAGACCTGTTCCCGTTTCCAGGTGCTGAAGCTGCTCGGCGTGAAGAAGGGTGGCAGCCGGTACCCGCCCTCTGACCCGCCACGGCTCTCTCAGCGGCGCAGGGTCTACGGCAGCCTCTCGTCGCTGCCCAGCTCTGCGAGTTCCAGGCCACCTGCCACGCGGCCCCATGAACGTCGCAGGCATGACGACCACCGCAAGAAAGTCAGAGACCTCAAGGTACGTCACAGAAATATTTAAAGGCAGTATCAAACTCTTAAAGTAAAAATGATGAACTAGGTAATTAGGACCACCTGACTAACGCAGATAAGTAGGGACTTCAGGAAGTATGTGACACATGTTGACTTACACTAAGACTGTTACGCAACAAGGGTGGTATGTTGTCAGAAGAGAGTACATGTTCCAGGTGTTCTGTAGACACTAGTTCTGCTGCAGTAAAGGTAAAAGATGAATCATAGTGAGGGAGTGAAATGGTGTGACAACTGGAAATGTATTCCAGAATTGGAGAAGACGATTCTTGTGAGCAAAATGTCTAAATTGCACCCTGATTCACCCTGAAATTCTGATAGTATATGGATCAAATGCAGCTTCAAGTCCAGCCATAGTGAAATAGTGACAACAATTTGACTTAAGTTACACACAGTTATGGATGATGCTTATCTGCAGTAGAGCTTAGATCTTTTACCATGCAGTTTCCATCTTCTCAGCAAGTTGGAAGAACATCTGGGAGCAAAGAGGTTTTCCAATGATGAGGATATTCCTGCAGAAGTTCTCAAATGGCTTTATCACTGAAGAGCAGATTTCTGTCATTGAGTAATCGAACGACTGGTAGAACTCTCAGACCATTGTTTACAGACAATATGGGACTATGTTGAAAAATAGTGTCATGTATTTGTGTCATTTTTAAGCATAGTGCAGTGTTTAGTATAAGTTACTTGGCCTGCCATTATAACATGTAATCTATTTTTTGCAATCCCCTTGTAACTATCCCATCTTATTTGAAAATAATGATGTAGCCACCCATCATTTTTCTTTACCGTTTATCTAATTTAGAGGATCAGTTGCAGTCAATAATATAATTTTGTGCAAGTATAGGAGTTTATCACTAATTCATGTAGTAAATGAAATATGGATGTTCAGGTTAAGATTGATGATGGCAAGGAAGAAATGTACTTGGAGATGATGAGGAATTTTGATTGCATTCAAAATAAGACATGCAGAGTTATTTTAAAGAAACAAACAGGTTTACAGAAAGTATCATTTCTGCAAACTGTGTGAGTGGTGATAACACTCTAGAATGGTACGAAGAAGATAACCTAAGGATGCAGAACAGGAGTGGGTGCAAATGGCAAGGAGAAATATTTGTGGAACAATGGAAAAATCAAAAACTGGGAAAGCTTTCTTGTAGCTTTGGTGTGGGTAGAATAGGTATTTGACATGAAAATGGTACAAAAGAAAAAAATACTTGGGTTGATGAGAGGCAAAATATTCTTTAAAACGACTAAAGAAATTACTGCGTCTAAGGTGTCCCACAAATATGAATACAGACAAGAGTGGAGCTAAGAAGGGGAAGAAGCTAATCAGTATAAGAAAGAGAGCTTGAACATAGAAGCTCAGATTATGAACCTGCATTGTTCACAGATACACTGCCTCAGCACTGTGGAATGACTAAGCAGTACTGCTGGTAATTGAAAATCATACTTATTCTTTGTATCTTGACTACTAATTTCATTTCTGTGCAAAGGACAATTTAGGTAACATTGGAGAATTATTAAGTAGCATCAATTCATACTGATGACTAGAAACATTTAAACTTGAATAATGAAACACTGTTTTCACTAGAGAAAGTAACAATTGCATGTGGCACAATGACCGGGCACAAGTCTTTCAATTGGATGCCTCTTCAGTGACTTGTGTGTCCCAATCTTCCTCAGTTATCCAGAGAAGGAAAGGAGACCTATAGTTTAACATGGAATCTGAACCACATGTCATTTCTGACAACACCTCACCTCATGGAGAGGTGAAGGCTAGACTAAAGGCAGGCTGAAAATTTCCGCAGTCTGACCAAGATGCAATCCCATGACCTCTCAGTTTCCAAGCAGATGCTTCACCAATAGGCCCCTAGGGCCGATAACCAGAGAAAGTGGAACTGTCTCTTCGAGAATTAGATATAAAATGGTACTACTTTTTAGTGTTCCTGAAGGATGTAAATGTCTCCTTGGTCATTGTTAAAGAGCAAAAGATTATCATGTCATATGATACAAAGAGAGGACGAAGACTGCACACAGCACCTACACTACTGTTACCCAGTCTGTCTGTATAATTTTGTAAATGCTCTGCAGTTTTCAAAAGTACAGATAAATTTGCATGTTTGGTTAACCATCTACCATAGCTGAGGTTGTTAATGGGTGGTAGCTGGTTCGAATCCTGGAAGAAATTTTCACCATCAGTATTTGTCTGCCAAGGGAAAAGGAGGTTGCATGTCAAATTCCTGATCACCAGAATCTCAGACAATATCATGGTCAGTTGTCAGTCACTTGCCAAACAAGATGACTTTAATGTGCTTGGCTTGAATTAATTGTGGATAAAACTAATATAGAGCTTTTTGGAAATGAAATATAAAGAAAATATCCAAGGTAATAAAAACACAATACACATACAATTATTCTAGCATTTGTGGATGATTGGCTGAAACCTAACATCCTAAAACAGTTACAGTTCATGCAAGAATATTAATTTGCCACAGAATCTTGTTTCTGGTTGGAAACCTCATCAAGTCTTTCCACATTACATTTTACTAGATGGCAAAAGCTATTCAGTCCAAGTGCACACTTATTACATACCTTGTATCACTGGATACTTTGATCAATACTGTCTAGCAACTCGCTCCTGCCTTTTCATACACTTGTGTCTAATAGTATCACAAAAATTATTTAAATAGGCTTGTTTCATAAAGTAATTTGTGTGCATTTTTAAGTATTAATTAACCAGGACCTACTGTTTTGAAGTGGAATTTAGGCAATATTCATTATTAAGTACATAATTAAACACTGAAATATTTGAAAAATAACTAATTAAACCATAGGAAAAAAAGCAAAACACAAATTACTGCATGAATACCAGCAGCAATAATTTGAAAAAAATGTGTGAAGTAATTTTGATATTTACTAAGTAACTTTTGTACATGATAAAAAAAGCCCATTTACATACTCTAGAACTGAGATCAGAGCAAGTGTGTAAGCTCAACTTTGCTACATTGCAAATACTGTAGAGTAGGGCAGTACTCACAATTCTGCTATTGGAAAAGCCACGGATTCCAACTGATTGCAAATTATTTTAATAACATGTTTGGGAATTCAAAAAATGCAAACTTCATTTAAAGCAGAAAGAAGAGAAAGTATGATAATTCAGTTGACAGCAATGCCAAAGGTGCATCTACAATGGAATGGTATGTGGAGAGAGGCTAGGCTAACCTTTGATTCCTGAAGAGGGGCAGCAGTCATTTCAGTTGTTGCTCATGTAACAGAACAGATAATAAACTAACTTGCTTTGCAGGTACTGCAAAACGTTGAAAGCAAGGGGAAATTACCTATGATTTTTTCCTGAAGGTATGCAGTGCTACTATATGGCTCAATGATGATGGCATCCTCTTGGGTACAATGTTCTGGAGATAAAATATTCTCCCTTTTGAATCTCTAGGCAGGGGCTACTCGAGAGGATGTAATCATCAGTATAAACAAAACTGCCATTCTGTCAGTGAGAGCATCGAATATTGGATCCCGTAATTGGGTAGGTAGGTTAGAGAATTTACAAAGGGAAATGGATCAAGTTAGATATTGTCGGAATTAATGAAGTCCAGTGGCAGGAAGAACAGGACTTCTGGTCTGGTCAGTGCAGGGTTATCAACACAAAATCAGATACAGATAATGCAGGAGTAGACCTAATAATGAAAAAGGAAATATGAATGTGGGTAAGCTACTATGAACAACATAATGAACACATTATTCTAGCGAAGGCAGACATGAAGCCAACACCTGCAACAGTAGTACAAATTTACATGCCAGTTACCTCCTAGATGATGAAGTGACTGAAAGAATGTATGATGAGGAAAAGTAAGAGAAGGCAAAATAATATGAGAATATGGACTGAGGGAAATGAATGAAAGAAGAAGCTACCTGGTAGCATTTTGCAAAAAGCACAATTTAATCATTGCTAACACTTGGTTTAAGAATCATTCAAAAGGTTGTACAGGGTGTTTCAGAACGGTGTTTTAAAAATTTGGGGACAGGTTCCTTACACCTAAGCAAGCAAAAAATCCCAGTAAACGTGGGCTCTAAAATGCAAACCTTAAGAGCTATGAGAACTTGTTCATCTTTGTTACAGTGAAACACGTCTCTTTTACCGAACATCTACTCTTAGCTCTGAAGGTATGCATCTTAAAGCCCATGTTTACCTTACTTTTATTTCTTGTTTTGGTCCATACTACCTCTTTCCAATGTATGGGAAGCAAAGAGCTTCCAGCAGAAGAGATGCGGTCCACCAGGTTGATTGTATGATGGGAAGACAAACATTTTGAAATCTGATTTTATACTGTAAGAAATTTCTAGAGGCAAATCTGAACTCTTGAGCATAATTTATTGGTTATGAACTGCATTTTAAAACAAACAAAAATGCATAATGGTAGGAAATCAAGGAAATGAGCATGGATAAATTCACAGATCCAGAGACTGTTGAGAGTTTCGGAGGTAGGACTAGGCAATGGTAGACTGAATCAAGGGAAAGGAATACAAAATAAGATAAATGAGCAGCTTTGTGAGATGGAATAGGAAAGGCAGCAGAGAATTACACAGTAAAAACTCATGGCTTTGTAGTAATTCCTGAATAATGTAGAACATATTGAATTTAAGTGATGAAATGACAGAAAGTAAAAATGCAACAAATAACGCAGTCAAGACAAATAAAAAGTCTAAAAAATGAGGCTGACAGATATTGCAAAATCACTACACAGTAATAGCTAGAGTGCAAATGACAGGCTGCAAAAGCACGCACAACAAGGGTAGCGATGCTGTCTTTAGGAAACTTTCAGAAAATGGAGAAATGAGAAGCAGCTGTATGAATATTAAGATCTCAAATGGCAAGCCAGTACTAGAAAAGAAGGGAAATCTGAGAGGTGGAAGGAAAATATAGTGGTTCTACATAAGGTAAACAAGTGTGAGGACAATATTAGAGAGAGGAAAGAGGTAGTAGTGGAAGATGAAATGGGAGATACGACACTGTGAGGAGGCTGCGACAGAGCACTGGAAGACCTATGTAGAAATACTGTCTCTGGAACAGACAACATATCCTCACAGTTATTGAGGTCCTTGGGAGAGCCCACCATGACAGAATTATTTATTATTTCACCTGGTGTGCATGATACACAAGGCAGGCAAAGTACCCTTGGATTTAAGGAAATGCAATAATTCCAACCCCACAGATGGCAGAAGCTGACGGGAATGAATAGTCACAAAATACGGACAGTAGAGGCCAACCTTGGGAGTGATGTGTGTTTGGTTTCCGGAAATATGCAGGAATATGTGGAGAAATATTGACACTATGATTTGTCTGAGAGGCTATGTTGAAGAAAGTCAAACCTACATGTATAACATTTGTAGATTTAGAGAAAGCTTTTGACAATGTAGACTGGACTTCACTCTTTGAAATTATGAATGTGGCAGGGATAAAGTACCAGGAACAAAAAGGTCATTTACAGCTTGTACAGAAATCAGACAGCAGTTATAAAAATCAAAGGATATGAAAGTGAAACAGTGGTTAGGAACAGAGTGAGAAAGAGCAGTGGCCTATCCCCAATATTATTCAGTCTGTACATTGAGCAAGCTGTAAAGGAAACCAAGGAAAAATTTGGAAATGGAAATACAGTTCAGGAAGCAGAGCAGCTGAAGGGAATGGGTAGTGGATCAAAAATAAATAAAATGATGATCAATAAAAGTAAAATGGGGTAATAGAGTGCAGTAAAATTAAACCAGGTGGTGCTGACAGAATTAAGATTAGGAAATGAGACCCTAATAGTGGTAGATGAGTTTTGCTGTCCAGGCATAAAAGTAACTGACGATGGCCAAAGAGGAGCAGATATGTAATGTAGACTGGCAGTAGCGAGAAAAGCATCTCTGAAAAAGAGGGATCTGTTAACATTTAATATCAGCATAAGTATCAGGAAGTATTTTGTGAAAGTATTTCTTTGGGGTGTAGTCTTGTAAGGAAGTGAAGTGTGGACAATAGTCAGTTCAGACATAAAAGAATAGAAGATTTTGAAATTTGGTGTTACAGAAGAATGCCGAAGATTTGCTGGGTAGAACAAACAACAGATGAGGAGACACTGAATCAAATTAGGGGAAAAAAGGAATTTATAGCACAGCCCGAGTAAAAAAAGTGACTGGATGATACGAAACATTCTGAAGCAGCAAGGAATTGTCAATTTGGCAAGGCAGAGTTGACAGGGCTTGCACTAGATAGATTATTACAGAGAGTTGTATCAAACCAGTCTTCAGACTGAAGACAACAACAACACCCATCACGTTTGTGTGTTTCAGGATGTAGCACAAATAATGTTTTACTTGAGATTTTTATGATTCTTCCAAATTTACCATTCCTGTTTTTCTGCAGGGGATCAACAAGAGGTTCCAGCGCCTGGAGTCTCACGTGGTCACTCTGGCCCGCAGTGTCGCACATCTGTCTTCAGAAATGAGAACCCAGCACCTCATGATACAGGTAAGTGATCTATCTAAATTGATGAACTGTCAGAAATGATAGGAAAACAGTTTAAGTATAGGTAATCTGTTTTTCTTGTAGTGTTTACCTCGTGTAGTATGAGCTTTGCTTTTTAGGATTTGAAAATTTTTATTTATTATTGAATTTTCTGGCCAGGTGCCTTTCCTGAAGGTACAGTTGTCAAGGCAGAATTATGTAAGCCTTGTGCTGTTATCATATTTTAACTGTTCACATATCATATTTTCCAAGGCAGAATTTGGTGACCCACCCAGCGTTTGCCTAGACAAGTGTGGGAAACCATCAAAAAACCACACTCAAGCTGGCCAATGTACTAGCCCACAGTTGGTAATATGCCCCACAGATTCTATCAGGGTCTGGTGCACCTCCATGTCTCACATGTTAACATACTCCCCATCATTCTATATGAGCAGATTATTAAGTTACTGTAATAATGGTGTATTTTCAAGTGTCCAGCTGAGCTGTTTCCATTTTTTTTTACCCAAAATTTGAACAACCGACCAAGCCGTCTTATTTACATGCTGTAAGTTTTTGTTGTTATGCATGCTCTATGCCTCAGTTCAAACCAGATTGTGAACTATTATTGGTGTCCCACAGCTACTTATAGCCAAGTTCAAACCCTATACCATTTGATACTCATTTAGCACCGTTGGGGGTTAAAGGTAACTGACTTCTGATCAATTTGTAATTAATCCAGTACCTGATATGCATATCAACATCCAGGTCATCAGCTTGCAGATTCTGCAATTCAATTGCTGAGAAGAGAAAATGACTTGATCCTTACTTGCCAGTGGTCAAACACTGAAGCCATACATAATTATCTTATTTAATATGAAAGATGACTCATAGTAATGACTTGTGACATATGAGACATAATTTCAATAACACATGAAGCCCTAACATTAAAAAAAAATTATCACAAATTCCCTGAACTATTTGATGGATTCTAGAGATCAGTAGCTACAAACAAAAGCTACTGGTAAGCTAAGTAGTTGAACTAAAAAAAGGTGATTTACCCAGTAACCACTTGTAAACAAAGGGTTTAAGAATACTCTATTTGCAGGCTACAATGCACTTTTTATGTAAAGTTGCTACAAAGGTAATTTCCTAACTTATGTAATTATAGACAGAAGTTGTAAAACTTATCTTAATAGTTTAGTCATCATCATATCAGTTGCAAGTCTGTCAGATCTCAGTTTAGATTTTGTACCCCGCATCAAAAGTAAAGTGTATATGAAATTGACAAAGTTTGAAACATAGCCAGAAGAAACACCTGTACTTGTTATAGTTCCACTCCTAATATAAACACTATGGGTTTCTTTTTCTCTTTCCCGTTTCCTTCCCCTATTTAATCTAAATACAAGATTTCCAAATTTTTATCTAAGCTTTATTTTTCTTAAGTTTATTATTCAGCATGTTATTTATGTGATGCTAATGATGACAGTACAAAGTTCGTGTAGAAATATTTTATTTAACGAAGTATTCAAAATTTATGATTCACAAAAACCACACTTATTCAAGCCCCCTAATAATTTTTGGAAATTTGTGGTAAGGTCTTATGGGACCAAACTGCTGAGTTCATTGGTCCCTAAACCTACACACTACTTAATCTAACTTAACCTAACTTAACGCTATGGACAACACAAACACCCATGCCCGAGGAAGGACTTGAACCTCCGACGGGGGGAGCCGCACGGACCGTGACACGGTACCTCCAACTTCGCAGCACACTAATAATTGTTTATTTTAAGATTGCGATACTATATTTGAATGCCCCACTTTCTTCTGTTGAATAAATGTCTTGTCTTTTCTGAAGCTTCTATAATTATGAAAATCTATTAATTCCTGTTGCCATAATAAATTTAGGAATTTGAATCTGAAAATGTAATCTCTTCAAAAACCTAAAGATACATCCTTCTATTTTGAAAAATGTACCACATTAATTAGTTACATGCATCATACAGAAAATGTGAGTTCCCAGAAAATTGTTGGTTGGCTTTGCGAAATCCTGGGGATAAAAATGAGGTCTGTAATTGCATTACATAAAATATAACCTAGAATTAATGTAATTTGAAAAATACATGGCTTTTAGTTGAACAAAATAACTTAGCCCTCTACTTTGTATAAGTATTCTCTGTTTCTCTTGTCTCTTAGGTTGATGCTGAAAATGAAATAACTTTGTATTTAAGTCCTTGAGTGAAGTTGTATGATAGCATTATATTGTATTGAAGTCCTTGAGTGAAGTTGTATGATAGCATTATATACTGTCACTCACTTAAGGTTTCGAAATGAACATTTATTTAGTATGGATCTGCCACTTGTTTGTTTAATTTAGACTCCTCAAAGTCTGTGTGGTTTACTGGTTCATCGTGTAACAAGCATGAAGTGTATTTTCTACATGTTGATCATCATCAGTTTGCACAGTGATAAAAAAAAAGAACTACATAAACTTGATAACTCACTTCAATTGTGTTATGTAAAGTTATTTAAAGGTATATCAGAGGAACTAGGAATCATCTACTGGTGCTGAAAGAAGAAGAAGACTTCTGAGGAATCCATCTGAAACATCAGTAAGTTTACATAGGTGCACTTTGGCTTGCAGGAGATGGAGAACATTCGGGGGGAGATAGCAGCGCTGCGCACGCAGACGGCGCTGCACCACCACCGGTCGCAGTCCGTGCCGCGAGCCCTCAATGTTGCGGGCAGTGCCGGTCCACAAGGGGATAGTGCAGGCGGCCTGTCGAACCCGTCACGTGTCCGCAAGCTGACCAAGTTCTTCGGGGACGAGCCACCCCTGCTCAGGTTGTTCCTCCGGAGGCTCGGCTACGAGGTAGGGCTGGGGGGTTACAAGCTCAGCTGGCTCTAAGCCAGGCTGCTGGCTTACAGCTTAGCGGGCGCCGACAGGTGTCTCCCATTACATTATATTTGTTAATTAACATCCTGCAGATTACGCTTATCTGTTACGGATATTGCAGAACCGTATGACAGTCGGTTAATTGACTGTAAATACAGATAACTGTGACCAATCACTTATGACACATTTATTTTCATGAACTACTTTTTGAGTGTTTTCAGGCTCATTTTCAGTTGTGGCATAGAGAAGTTCCATACTTATGTTTGCAGCATGGTGCTTTGTACTGACTCTTAACAAGAACGTAGGAAACACTTCAATGTTTTTCTCTGATGTGTTCTTGTATGACAAGTTGTATTAGAAAACAAATTTCTGTACTTAAAGCGGCAATATGGTGGTATTGTCATCTTGGCAGCTTCCATTTTCATCATCTAGCGAGCACACAATTGAGCACTATATGATGAATTTTATAACTGATAGTCAATGAAAATCAAATTTACAAGTTAATATTAACTTGGAAATTTGATTTTCATTGACTATCAGCCCTTTGACTGCTTTGGATGAGTTAAATTGTTACACTCCACTGCTCCCCAGGTGCTGGTGACACATATCGTTTTGATATCCTGAACCAAAATGAAATATTACAATTGTTATGAGGACGTTTCCAATACCTAGGAACAGAATTGGGTGTGCCACATGCAACTGTCTGCCGGGTACAAAAAACAATGAACTGAAATATCATTCTGCTGTCAATTTTAAATAAAATTTTGATATCTTATCCGCATTTCATACCCAGAAATACTTGAGCCGAAATCAACGATGAGTAGCATACGCAATGTGTTTTTATCTCTATAAACTCTTTTTAAAATTTCATGCAATGCTTTACTTAATTTAATGACAAATAACTAAAGAAATTCAATCCTTTCTCGAGTAAAGATATCAGACTGTAAGATGTGCAAAACTCAATTTCTTTCACAGAATAATTTTTGTAAAATTGGATGATAAGTTTATCATACTGGCCAGAACACCATCTCTCAGCACAGCGATGACAAAGCCACACTCAGCGAAGAATGCAGAGAGCACGTCTATAGTAGTCATAGGGTTAACAGCAAAACAATACAATTGATTGCTACGTGATTAATACTGTGGCTGATAGTCAATGAAACTGGAATCTGACAGGTGCATATGAACAACAATACCACACATTCTGCTGCAGTTTAGAAGGAAAATTTCGGCACAACTTCCCATATACCTATCACTCATGGGAGAAAATCAAAGGTGATTTTTCTTTTTTTATCACAGAGACAGTACCCAATGTCAATCTACAAACATAAATATGTAACTTCTTTGTGCATCACCTGAAGATGCATTCAAAGACTAGTTTATGAAAATAAATAAATATTTTATAAGTGACTGGTCACAGTCGTGTGTGTTTACATTCAGCCTCTTCTCATTTTTTAACATGTCCAGATAGACAAAGGAAAAATATGATTTATTAGATTTCAGAATTACAGTTCCTCAAAGTTGTACAGTCTGTTCTTCAGGCCTTTCTGTGTAACTGGGAAAGTGTGTTCTTTTATTTACATTTTGGGGGGAAGAGTCTGAAACCAGGAAGTGCACTATAACAATGATGGGTGATATAACAAGACAAGACCAAGAGAGTTAGGAGAGAGGATGATAGCAATCTCATTTGCTGATTATTTTGTGGTACAGAACCAGTTAGAGGTTTGCAAAGAAGTTGCACAAGAGTTTAATATAAAATTTAATGCAAAGAAATGCGAGTTGATGGTCGCTAAAAGAGAGAACAACAGACCCGAGGTGAGCTGTGACTGGTTAGGGAGCAGCTGAAAATGGAAGAAATAATGAAAGGACAAGTGAACATGCAAGGCAAGCTGGCAGTGTTACAAGAATTGTATGTGACTAAGAAGTCTGCCAGAAAAGTACAAAGGTTATTCCATCATTTTTCAGGATGCATCTGGGATATTATTAACTCATGTATTGATATTTAGGCTGACAACCTTTCAGCCATTCTGAAGGTGGGTCACTTGCAAGATTTTTAATGCACTTTACACTGTGGGGTAAACACATGCGTGTCAAAGATAATACTGTTGGTAATAAATAAAACAGTACACCTCCAAGATTAAAACGGAGCAAGCACAGAGTCAGCAAATCCACGGTCCTTATGAAGCAGCTGGTTGATTATTATTGATGGCATATGTTGTACTGACAGGCAGTGAATACCTAGAACAGCATTTCCTTTAAAACCCCAGGCATGAAATGGGTGGTTTCCATGATGTGTTTAGCTGGAAAACCCTAGTCTCAGTTAAACAGGATGTTTGGTAATTGTATTTTCGTAGCTTCCTTGATCAATTTCAACTGACTCACCTTGATAATGACTGAAAGGTTTTCAGCTGAAATATTGGTACACGAGTTAATAATATCCTGGATGCACTAAAAAAAAAAAAAAAAAAAAAAAAATTGAATATTGATCCATCAGGAAAACTTCAAGAAACACAAATATGAAGATATTATCAATATTGTAAATTGTATTATACACCAATTTTATTGCATGCTGCACAGAAATTGTTCACAAAAGAAAAGAGAGGAAAAAAAATTTGAGTTAAGTTACATGAAGTTTTTGAGATGTCAGATAGGAGCATAAAATACAGATAACATATGAGGGAAGAAGATTAAAAAAAAAAAAAAAAAGGGCATTCAGAAATTAGGGAAAAACTGGATCAGAGGAGTGACAGAGGGGTAATGGGCAAACAGGAGGGGACGGAGTGTCTTGTGTTCCCAGCAGATCCTGATAGAGTTGGGAAACCGAACTTATATTACCTAATATTTCTGTTACTTTTATTTGGGCAGGCACCACAGGTGTAGAAAATTTCTGGAAAAAAAAATATTTATTTTCACTGTTGGTGGCAGTTGACGTGCTTGCGCATATGCTACCAAGCTATCCAAATTGTAGCACATACGTGTAGAACTCATGACAGTAGTCAAGCATTTAGTTAGTTTAGAAGTACTTTAGTAGTTGTAATCAGCGTGAGTTAATTGTAGTAAAATAAGCTGCCAACTTGCACTAACCAATACTATCTGTTAGACAGTTGCTGTTGCTAAGACAGCTTGTTTTATTACAATTGACTTGCACTGGGCAGTGTTCTTGTTTCAGTTAATACAGTTTTTTACTAACTGTATGTGTGACTACTTGTCATAAAGTTCCTTGTCAATGATCAAACTTGTTTTGTCAGATTTGCAGTTTGCTACACACAATACACATGTTTCTCAAATAAATTTATGTGTGTACCATCTAATGATTCATTTTTTATCACTTTGAAGCAGTTGTGAGTATTGTGCCACAAAGTATTTTGACACTCATGGGAAATGCATGAAGTGTGCAGGACACAAATTTAAAATCTTCAGAATCTGCTCCAGTCAGCAGACATCTTAGAGATAATAGTCTTGCAACCAGCTGGCTACTGTTTGACAAATGCACGGATAAATTGTCAGACTTGTTTGTCAAATGGCTAGCAGTCAAAATGTCTCTCAGACACCCTGTGTGTTCGGTAAACATATGAAACAATGCAGCACACTGCTAGACAATTTGAAAAACACATTAAGGTTGACAAATTGCTTTATCATTTGCTGGGGCATTAAGTATTATGTTTGTCCACTATTTGCTGGTGGTTGGTGATTTGTGCACATACACATCAACTACCACATGGAAGTAGACAAAATTTGCCAATAATGGGAATAAATAAAAATTACAGTTGAAGGCAGAAAATGTTTTAATTTCAGAGATAACATTTATGGATGGCAGTATATTATCTATCTAGTTTACATGCACTAAAAATACACACAGTTAATTGTTTGACACAATACTTCCTGTTAACACATAAGGGTAGTTCAATAAGTTCCACTGTCTGAGGGCAGGTGTCACTGCTAGTAAAAGTTACTGATACCATGTCTTGGATAGTGCTAAAACAAAAATTACACTGATTCAAAAAAATTTCCAGTTTCCCAGCTATTTCACTATCTAGAAATAGTGCAGTATCATTTAGTGATTCATGTTTTGCACTTGGAATGGAAATCACGCAACAAGATAAAAGTTTGATTCAACGAATTTAAAAATGGTCTAACACCCATTTTTTGTTAAAAAAAATTAAGATTGCCCAGATTGCCTAGCAGAGACGGTTACCAAAGAAATCATTGAAGAAGTCCACCACATTGTTACTGCTGACTGCCAAACAAAGCTGCACAAAGCATCTGGGAATGGCTGCTCCTATTTTACATGTGAATTTGGTGATTAAAAACTGTCATTTGAATAGGACACTACAATTGCTGAGAACAGAGAGCAAGGATATGCAGTTTTCAGTTTCAAAATTGTGTTTAGGGCAACTGAACCAAGATTCAGCTAGTTGTCTCCTTAGATGAGACTATAATTAATCACTCCAGCACAGAAACCAAGAACTCGTCAAAAAATACTGGGTTCCTCCCAGTGAATTTGCTGTGAATGGAAGGCGTCATGTTTGTAGACTTCTTTGAAAAAGAAAACATAATCACTGGACAATATTAAAGTGAGATATAATACCAGCAAGAAATTTTAAGAAAACACGGCTGGATTTGATGAAGGAGAAAGTACTCCAACAGCACTCTCAAAATTTGCTTGTCCTGGTGCATTGTGAATTTTTGTTGAAGATTTGATGAAGAGATGGCTCGCAGGTAAAAAGTTCTGCCCATGTGAGAACATTGAGATAAGAATTGTAAAGCTCTCTAAAATACAGCCCCATTTTTGAAGACATTAGAAAAATTACTGGGACATTAAAAAAAGTGTTTATCACCACAAGGAGACTATGTTGAAATACATATTTTTTTGAAAAGAATGGCACCTTCATTCTGCTATGACTTTTTATTAAACCAATGTCTCATTAAGTTTTTTTCCCGCTACTATTTGAGAGTTCATTTGTAACATAGTGGGCGAGTTACGAGCGAAACAAACAAGAAGCAGCATTTTCATTTTCATTAAGCAGTATGCAGTATCTCTAAAGACCATAATCTTCATCATACCTCATTGTAGTGTGCTCCCCTGACCTGTATGCAGAATAGTTTGTTGGTCCACACTACATTTAATTATATAATTCATTTCTACAGCCTACTGTGTACTGCTTACTACCAATACAAATCCATGGTCCAGTTTGTTGAGCTCTTCCAGGGGTAGACTACTTACTGTCAATTACTGTTGTGTCATTGGGCCTCAAGTACTTTTTTCTGATTTTTGCTGCAAATAATTGAGCTCATAGGCAAGACTACACTGAAAATAATAGTTGTGGTTGTGGTCATGGTCTTCAGTCCAGAGATTGGTTTGATGCAGCTTTCCATGCTACTCTATCCTGTGCAAGCTTCTTCATCTCCCACTACCTACTGCAGCCTACATCCTTCTGAATCTACTTAGTGTATTAATCTCTTGGTCTACCTCTACAGTTTTTAAACTCCATGCTGCCCTCCAATACTAAATTGGTGATCCTTCATTCTAGTCAAGTTGTGCCACAAATTTCTCTTCTCCCCAATTCTATTCAATACCTCCTCATTAGTTATGTGATCTATGCATCTAATCCTTCAGCATTCTTCTGTAGCACCACATTTCAAAAGCTTCTATTCTCTTCTTGTCCGTACTATTTATCGTCCATGTTTCACTTCCATACATGGCTACTCTCCGTACAATTACTTTCAGAAACGGCTTCCTGATACTTAAATCCATACTCGATGTTAACAAATTTCCCTTCTTCAGAAATGCTTTCCTTGCCATTGCCAGTCTACATTTTATATCCTCTCTACTTTGACCATCATCAGTTATTTTGCTTCCCAAATAGCAAAACTCCTTTACTACATTAAGTGTCTCATTTCCTAATCTAATTCCCTCAGCGTCACCCAACTTAATTTGACTACATTCCCTTATCCTCATTTTGCTTTTGTTGATGTTCATCTTATATCCTCCTTTCAAGACACTGTCTATTCCGTTCAACTGCTCTTCCAAGTCCTTTGCTGTCTTTGACAGAATTACAATGTCATCAGTGAACCTCAAAGTTTTTATTTCTTCTCCATGGATTTTAATACCTACTCCAAATTTTTCTTTTGTTTCCTTTACTGCTTGCTTAATATACAGCTTGAATAACATAGGGGATAGGCTACAACCCTGTCTCACTCCCTTCCCAATCACTGCTCCCCTTTCATGCCCCTCGACTCTTATAACTGCCATCTGGTTTCTGTACAAATTGCAAATAGCCTTTCGCTTCCTGTATTTTACCCCTGCCACCTTCAGAATATGAAAGAGGGTTATTCCAGCAACATTGTCAAAAGCTTTCTCTAATCTATCTTCCTTAATCTATCTTCTAAGATAAGTCGTAGGGTCAGTATTGCCTCACATGTTCCTATATTTCTATGGTATCCAAAATTATCTTCCCCAAGGTTCGCTTCTACCAGTTTTTCCATTTGTCTGTAAAGAATTCACGTTAGTATTTTGCTGCCATGGCTTACTAAACTGATAGTTCGGTACTTTTCGCATCTATCAACACCTGCTTTCTTTGGGATTGGAATTATTATATTCTTCTTGAAGTCCGAGGGTATTTCGCCTGTCTCATGCATCTTCCTCACTAGATGGTAGAGTTTTGTTAGGCCTGGCTCTCCAAACACTGTCAGTAGTTCTAATGGAATGTTGTCTACTCCCAGGGCCTTGTTTCGACTTAGGTCTCTCAGTGCTCTGTCAAACTCTGCACCCATAACATATCTCCCATTTCATCTACATCTACATCCTCTTCCATTTACATAATATTGTCCTCAAGTACATAGCCCTTGTACAGACCCTCTGCATTCTCCTTCCACCTTTCTGATTTCTCTTCTTTGCTTAGAACTGAGTTTCCATCTGAGCTCTTGATATTCATACAAGTGGTTCTCTTTTCTCCTAAGGTCTCTTTAATTTTCCTGTAGGTAGTATCTATCTTACCACTAGTGAAATATCCCTCATCATCCTTACATTTGTCCTCTAGGCATCCCTGCATAGCCATTTTGCACTTCCTGTTGATCTCATTTTTGAGACATTTGTATTCCTTTTTGCCTGCTTCATTTTTATATTTTCTCCTTTCATCAATTGAATTCAATACCTCTTCTGTTACCCAAGGATTTCTACTAGCCCTAGGCTTCTTACCTACTTGATCCTCTGCTGCCTTCTCAATTCATCCTTCAAGGCTACCTATTCTTCTTCTACTGTATTTCTTTCCCCCATTCCTGTCAATCGTTCTCTAATGCTCTCCCTGAAACTCTCTACAACCTCTAGTTCCATTAGTTCATCCAGATCCCATCTCCTTTTCCCCACCTTTTTTCAGTTTCCTCAGTTTTAATCTACAGTTCATAACCAATAAATTGTGGTCAGAGTCCACATCTGCCCCTGGAAATGTCTTACAGTTTAAAAACTCGTTCCTAAATCTCTGTTTTACCATTATATAATATATCGGAAACCTTTTAGTATCTCCAGGCCTGTTCCATGTATACAACCTTCTTTCATGACCCTTGAAACAAGTGTTAGCAGTGATATTTCAGAGTGCCTATACACCACTTCCAATAGGTGAATACTATACTGCCTTGATTATGATTATTGTTTGCTTCCATTTGGGACGAATAATGTAAACGCAGTGGTATGATAGACAGCTGTTGCATCTTGGCATTACAATTATTTTATTTATATGAGTGCATTCCTGTCTATGAAGTAAGTTATTTGTATCAGAAAAGACCTGTCCACCTGAGTGGCGAACTACACAATTACAAAAAAGGTACACTATCAATGGGTGTGTAAATGATTAGAGGTGCAATTCTCAGTGACAGGTAGAATGGTCTCTAGAGTGCATTAATATTGTTAAAGGGCCTGGCAGGGTATGTAAGTGGCCATGATCAACATCAAATGTTGAGTGATCAATGTGGAGGATGCGGAGTTGCTGTGTAGTGCTATGAGACAGCGTTATCAGCACTTGGCAGAGTTCAAAAGGGGCCTCATTGCGTGTCTCCTTTTGGCTGGTTGATCAAATTGTGCAACATCCAAATCTGGGGGTGATGTTCAGACATAACGGTGGACCGATGTTGGACTACAAGGGTATGCGAGGTCAGACATGTAAGTCGTCAAGGTCCCAGTCAATCGCATGTGGCCAACACAGGGGAGGACTACCATATTCTGCACCGAAAACATCGTACCACAATGACATTTGTTCCTGCCATGTGAGAACAAGAATGGACTCCTCGCATCAGTCGGAGACTACCAGCAGTCAGATTAGGGAATTATCATTCTACGTGTAGGCTGCCGTTAATACCATAACATAAACAGCAATGTTTGGAGTGACACTACACCTGAGAAGCACAGACTGATAACAAATGGTGTCACACTGTGTCCAGTGATGAATTGCAGTTCTGCACTATCACGGATGATCATTGTCAGTGAGTATGGCTGCAACCTGGGGAGAGGTCCCAAATGTTTTTGAAAGGCAAAGCAATGTTACTCCTGATGTCACAATGTGGGGTGCCATCAAGTATGACTTCAGTTCACAGCTGGTAGTGATGGAGGAATCTGCAACAGCACAATGGTACGATATGAACATCTCGCACCCTCGTACATTACCTGTTATGTGATAGTCTTGTGGTGTCATTTTTCAACAGAACAATGCTCATCCACACGTGGCACATGTACCTGTGTACTTTCTGTGTGATGCTGAGGTACTCCTGAAGCCAGCAAGATCCCCATATATGGTCATGATGGGATGTGTGATACTAGCTCAGATGTCGAGTCTGTCCCAGTGCCAGTAACTGGGATATCGAGGACCAATTACAGCTGCTGCGGGCCAGATTGTCTCAGTAGGGGATGCAACAGCTTTGACACTCTTCACAAATGAATCAGTGCATGCTTATTGGCAAGAGGGGGATACAGTGTTATACTGATTAGTGGGCTCACACTGCCAGTTTCTTTGTAAATTTGACTCAATTTTTTAACCATTGAAATAACACCACATATCCTCTCAATCTGTAAAGTTTCATTTCAGTTTCTCCCTCTCCATCTGGGCACTTCACTTTTTTTGTCAGGCAGCATAAATAAAAATGAAGGATAGTTGTGGAGTTGCTGTTTGCAGGAAAAAGAAACCAATGCAGGATAATTTTAGTGCTCCTGGCGGCAGCCAAACGACTGATTGCTCCATGTAGTTGTATACGTATTCAGAACTGAACACATGAGAAGAGGTTTATCAATGTTATAGCTGTTATAGCTAAACTGTCCTTTTCACTGAGCAGTTCTTTTCTTTGGGGCTAATGCACTAAAAGATTATCATTTTTGCCAAAATTTGAATTATGTAAAATTGAGAACTTCTCCCTTTCACTCTTTCCTAGTATTTTACAAAGAGCCATAAAACCTTCGTCTCTCTCTCTCTCTCTCTCTCTCTCTCTCTCTCTCTCTCTCTCTCTCTCTCTCTCTCTCTCATCCAAACACCTGTATTCCATGCTGCTTTTCCTTGACATCAACAAAGCACTGCTTGCTGTTGCAGAAATATGCGAACGTGTTTGAAAACGAGAGGGTTGGGATGGTTGAACTGCCGTACCTGACAGAGGAGCGCCTGCAGCGGATGGGCGTGCCGCTGGGCCCGCGCATTCGCATCCTCCAAGAAGCGCAGAACTTCCCGCCCGCACCGGTACCGACTGCAGCACAGACCGCGGCAACCCCGTCCTCCCGCCACGACAAGGTTTATGTCGTCTGACAGGGTAAGTAACATGAGTGCCTTACACTTTGTACACTGGCATTAAGATGTTTATGAGTTGGTATTCAAAAGTCCTGATACGTATTATTTAAAATTATTACGTCTTGCCTAGATGTTATTCTGCACTATCGCCTTCAAAGTAGTCCTCTCGGGAATGAATACATTGGTCTTAACATTTCTGCCATTTTTTGAATGCGTACTGGATGCCTTTCTTGTTCTACTGTCTAGTACCCTCCAAGATTCTGCTTCAAACTCCACCACAATACCAAATCCTCATCCCTTTCAACTTTATTTTCATATTGGGGAAAAGGATGAAGTCACACAGAGCCTCTGGTGAGTACAAGTCATGAAGTAACAGAACCCGGTATGTTGTCCTCGATAGCACGAGTGTTTACCTGAGACAAGTGTATATCATCAGGAGTGCCCCAGGGAAGTGTGATAGGACCATTGTTATTTTCTATACACACGAATGATTTGGCAGGCAGGGCAAGCGGCAGTCTGCAGCTGTTTGCTGATGATGTTGTGGTATACAGGAATGTGTCATCACTGAGTGACTGTAGGAGGATACAAGATGACTTAGACAAAATCTCTAGTTTGTGTGATGAATGACAGCTAGTTCTAAATCTAGAAAAAAATGTAAGTTAATGCAGGCAAGTAGGAAAACCAAATCCATACTTTTCAAGTACAGTGTTAGTAGTGTGCTGCTTGATAGTCATGTCAATTAAATTTGTAGGCATAAGATTGTAAAGCAATATGAAATGGAACGATCACATAAGGATTGCAGTAGGGAAGGTAAATTGTCGACTTGTGATAGTATTTTAGGAAAATGTGGTTCATGTGTAAAAGAGACTACATCTAAGACACTACTGCAACCCATTGCCAAGTACTGTTAGAATGTTTGGGATACATGCCAGGTATGATTAAAGGAAGATATTGGAACAATTCAGAGGCGGGTCGCTAGATTTATTACTGGTAGGTTCAAGCAACAAGCAAGTATCGTGGGAATGCTTCTGGAACTCTAATGGACACCACTAGAAGAAAGGCGATGTTCTATTGAGGCTGATGGCAGAATGATTTTACTGCCACCAATGAACATTTCACTTAAGAACCGTGAAGATAAGATTAGAGAGATTAGGGCTTGTAAAGAGGCATATAGGCAATCATTTTTCCCTGCCTCTATTTGCGAATGGAACAGAAAAGGAAATGATTAGTAGTGATGCAGGGTACCCTCAACCATGCACTATACAGTGGCTTGTGGAGTATCTAAGTAGATGTAGATGTAGGGGGAGGAGGGACAACTGTCATCATCTTTTCACAAAAAGATTTCTGAATAATGTAGGCCACATGCAGTCATCCATTGTCTAGGTGGAATATCTGCTCATTTGTACTCCACTATCTTAAAGGAATGGTTTAGCACCTTTTTTATAAACCATCTCAACCATTAGCTTTTGGGCTGAAGAATGACTCTTCCATTGCGAAGGTTGTTGCTTAGTTTCGAGACCATAGCCAGAGAGACTACTTTCGTCACTAGTGACAATTTTTAAGGAAACTTTGGATTGTTTTGAAGTGGATGTTTAACACAGAATACAGTTGCAAATTCTGTAATTATGTATAAATTCAAGGTGATGACTTCCAAAGCTAGTTCTGGTGCCACCATTTAACAACATACATCACATCTTTACCAGAGTTGACACTGGTAAATTGACACACATCCCGCCATTAGTGTGTGTCAGGCATAGTTTTTGTCCTTAGTTCAGTAATAGTAATCAGTCAGGTAACGTAAAACTTTGACATTCATAAATTCCTAGAAGAACATTTGATGAACATGGTGACACAAAAATACCTGCAGCTGAACCTGTCAACCTTCAAATTGGTCACTGGCAAAATTCCAAACTTATTTAAGACGTGAGCCATCACAATAAATTTATGAATACATACAATTGCAAAGTTGTGATGTCCTTATCTCATGTACCGCACAGTAATCAGTAACAATGTATATAGTAAGTTTCTCTGCATGTAGTGCCTCACACTATCTTTTCCTTTTCAGTTCGGAATTGTGCACCCTGCCAGTAAGGTGCTGAAGCCACATCGTAAGTTGTCATCCGTAGTAAATGTGTGTGCACGCCTATAAACATTACACATGTGAAATGTGCTCTTTACAAGAACTATTCTGCATTTATCAAAGATTTTTGTAAGTGTTCACTACTTTGTGAAGAGACTTCACAACATTCATGCAACTGCACATAACCAATCAGTGTCAAAGCCTCAGTGCATGAATTTCCATTTCTTAAAATATATTCTTATAAAAACACAATAAAACTTGTTTTATAAGAATTTTTGATACTGTCATATCCAAAAGAAGTGAAAGTTGAAGTATCTCACCAAAGAATTTTCTTTTTTCACAATGTAACTTTAACCTTTTTTAAAAACTTTTGTGTGTAATATACTAGTATTTATTAGTGTCTGGAACTGCCAACTGTCTTATACAATCAAAAATATATGTAATATATTTCTGCACTGTAATATAAAACTCTTAATTGATATTTTAAAGTGTTTGATTTATTTGGTCTCATCCCACTTCATTCACATACTCCAGGTAAAGCAGAAAAATATCAGGTATAGCACGATTATCCTGCAAAGAAATGTGTGCACTTTCAAATTCGCCATCTTTCATCCTACAGAAGAAAGAAAGTCAAGTATCATTTGAGAAAGCAAGCTGTATACCTCGCTAACGTCATAATACAATTACATATCACCATGTTTCAGGTCTAAGCAATGCAGATTATTACCTCACAATGCACTCAGAGAAATTGACAGCAGAAAATGCTTTTCTGGTATTCAACGACATCTCGCTGTTATCGTAATAAAATTTATTGATATTGAGAAGGAGAAAGCAGCAACAGTGTGATTGAAAAGGGAATGAAACACGCAAACAAAACTCAGGAACTAGTTGGGGCAAATTATGAGACAAGGGACATGATGGTGAGCAGAGTGGAATGCAAGTACCTGCTCCAACGCAGACACAGCAAAGGAAAAATGTATCATCTATTTTCGGCAAAATTCACATACTGAAGACAAAGGCCCCCCCCCTTAAGAAAGTGATCGGGATGCTTTCCAAAGAAACGTTAATTTTTGATTAATTCCAATAGTTGTCTTCCAATTTTTTTATTTTTTGCTCTATTTTAACTTTCAACAAATGATTGTTTCTGCTGAGAAGCAACAGCATTTTCCCGTATGTGAACACAGTGCTTCTCTGATTGAAGGTAATTCTGACATGTTTCTTTTTGTATCCACTTTAATCATTACAAAATCTGAACACTGATTTTGATCTTTCATGGGCATTCATAGCCATGTGACCCATGCTTGACAACACCACAGACAGAGCTGACAAGTTAATCAGAAGCAGAACCTAAAATAACTATTCACAGATTAGGAGAAGCCTTCTGGCTTGGTCACATTGTGTTGACAGGTTTTGGTTTTCCTGTTTCTATAGTGCAGAGTGTGGACACACTAAATTGGTATACAGCTCTCAGCATAAAAAGTAGAATTACAACCACCAAAGGGCAGAGGAGTGTTGTGTGTTTCTGATGAACTAGACCTGACACAATGTCATAGGGATCTCTAATCCCTTCTGGTGTTGCAAGGCATCGTAATTGAACTCTGTGACGCACCAAGATTAGTCTCTGCACTGATTTCAAAATATTAAAAGAAAACAAAAGAGCAACATACATCACAAATAATTCGGTAATGGCTACTGCTGAGATTGGCAGTGCCGTAAATGGGGTATTTCTGGTCTGACTTCTACCAGTATTTGATGCAACCACAGTTCAAAAGACACACTATATAAAAGTGAGCACACTATAGCAACTTTTGAACTGTAGCGGGCAGATAGGTGTAGGCATTCTTTGTTCTAAGGTGCTAGTTCCCATGGATGGATCCTACATTGCATTACACAGTGTGTTTCATATACAGACCATTCAACCATCCACAAATGGCGTAGCACTAGAGCATCACGTGCAATGATATGCCACTGCAATCTTGCACTGTTTATTTTTGCAAATGTGTTCTTACACACATTATCTTTACAAATTGGGCTTCGCCTGATCGTGTGCAATACTTAGGCACACAGAATAAAGCTATTTCAAACAATCTCTCACAAAGTAGTTCATGTGGATACAAGTTGCTGATATAACATTCACAAGGAATTTCTGCATTATTGCATTTTGAAGCAGAATTCCTATTTATCAAAAATGCAAAATTTTTAGGTTCCTAGATTTTATGCAGAAATTTCTGTGAGCTTATGAACAAAACAAAGAAAGATCAACTTTGTGAAAAATGCAAACGTTTTGTCATTCTGAACATGATTACAAGACTAACAAGAAAACTCTCAGATAAATTGTTCTGTTTACAGGGATTTGTTTTAAAAAGGTGGTAGAATAAACGAGCCATGAGTGAATTACATTTTTAAGAATAGAGACCAGTGGGTTATTCAGACAAAATGTCAATTCATGAACATTACAATGTGAATATATGCTGTCAGAATGATAATTTACGAGGAGAACTATCAAACAAAATGACCAGGCATTTACAAAAAAGCATACGAATCCTGTATGAGGTTTAATGTTAATAGTTAAATAAATATGTTATCCCCAACAAAATTATTTAATGTACTAATGCATGTATGTTGAAAACTGATACTAAAATCACAAAGATACCTAACAGAGTCTAGTATGGCCATCCTATTTGAATTAGTGCTATACCAATAAGGGGACCTTATCACATACTAGCCCTCTTCCAATTTCTTCACACTTAAAACAATTTACGGGCCAGTGACCACACAACTACTTCAGTAAGCAGCACGGCACAATTGTAGTGTAAGTTTTGTAATTAAAAAGCCACTGGTTTTGTTCTAAGTAACAGAAACATTTTTTCTATTGTAATTGAATTCAATATTTATTTTCAAGGCTACTGTTAATCGAAAAATACTGAATAATTTTTTTAAATTATATTTCAAGCAATTAGTAACTAAAAATAAAGTATACATAATATATTAAATTTGAAACGAGAATGCGAAACATCAAATAGAATATAAAATAATTTCCTATTGAGAGAGACTGAACAATTTTCATTTAACAATGAGGCATTTTGCAGTTATTTAAGAAATTTTAATTTATTTTCATGTGACTGTTAAAAGTAAAAAGAAGCTTTTCGTTTGAAAAAGAATACTGACAGATAAAACTAAAATCAAGACATTTCTGGGACTGAAACTCATAAGAGCCAAAAGTAAAAAAAAAATTAAAGAAGTAAGAGAATGGATATATTTAATCCTATACTTTCAAATTGATCACTCTCCCTGCATCAATCTGCCGTATTTTCGCGTCCTATTTCCTGCACCTTTCCGGTGCCACTTGACTTTGTATCTCATCGTACAAACCACCCTCCCCCCCCCCCCCCCTCCCACCTCCAGTCCTCCTTCGTTCTGTTCCAGTTCGCATCCACTAACTCCATCTGCTGTCCCCCGCCTTCACCCTTATCCAACCTCAGACCTCCTCCCACAGTAATATATATTTCTGATTATTTATTCTTTACTTTGCTCCTTGTGACTTCTCACCTATTTTAGTGAGTTTTCGCCTTTTGCTACAATCGACTCCTTCACATTTCATCTTGTTTCCCCCTTTTGCATCCATTTCATCTTTTTCATGAATTTGCACATGTATTTTGATGTATTTTTATGAAATTTTTCAGAAATAGTTTCACATTACTTATATAATTTTTTGCATCTTTTTCACCACCATGGATTGTTGCTGCTTCCATCTGCGTCAACATAGAAAAATTTCTTTATCCCTAGCCATACCCCAGTCCCATGTACTGTTCCTGTGTTGTTGCTTGGCTCATAGAATCCCATCAAATGGCCTTACCATCAAATTACCCATCTCTGGCTGCCATCCCTCATTCCACAATGATCTCCACCTGTTAAGATTCAGGCATCCCTTAGCACTCACCAACATGTCCTGCAAAACCATGTCAATCAAGCTCAAACCTCCTTGCAGTACCTTCTCTTCATACATAAAATTCTCCTGCTATGCAATCCCAAATTTTCTGGAACCGACAACACACACTGAAACTCTTGCCCTGCAGGAACTTGAGCAACATGCACAAGACCACCTCAAAAAGCTCTCCATCTTGCTCACTTCCTACTTGTGCCTTGGAATACCACTGTCCACCACCTCTACAACAATCTCCAAACCTCCCCTCTTAGCTGACAAACCTTGTCTCGCAGATCTACTACACTTACCCCCACCTTCCAAAACTCCCTCACACCACCACACAGAATCCAGAACCTAATCATACACGTAACACAGTCGTGAACCTTTCCTCCAGAAGCCTTAGCTCCACAGAAATATCAGTCCTTTCCAAAGGCTTCACCTTTTGCCCCACTCCCAAATTCAATCATGCAGTACTTGTTTATGGACTAAAGTCCATAAATCTAACCACCCAGGACAGCCTACTGTGGCCGGTTACTGTGCCCCCACTGAGAGAATCTCTGCTTTTGTAGAACACCCCATCAACCTATTACCCGGAACCTATCCTCCTATATAAAAGATATCAACCATTTCCTCCACCGACAGTTCCTGTCCCTTTACCACAAGGTGCCCTGCTCGTCACTATTGACGCCACCTCCCTTTACACTAACATTGCTAATGTCCATAGCTTTACTGCTATTGAACACTACATTTCCCAATGTCCCACAGATTCCAAACCAACAACCTCCTTCCTACTCGCCATAAGCAACTATATCCTCACCCACAATTACTTCTCCTTTGAAGGTATGGCTATGGGCAACCACATGGCACCATCCTATGCCAACCTATTCATGGGCCATCTAGAGGAATCCTTCCTAAAAACCCAGAATCCTAAACCCTTCACTCGGTCCGGATTCATTAACTAAATCTTTGCGATCTGGACACCCTACCCATATTCCTCCAGAACCTCAACAACTTCTCCCCCATTTGCTTCACCAGGTGCTATTCAACCCAACAAGCCACCTTCCTAGATGTTGACCTCCACCTCTAAAATGGCTACATCAGTACCTAATCCATATCAAACCTACTAACCACCAGCAATACCTCCACTTTGACAGCTACCTCCTGTTCAATACCAAGAAGTCTGTTCCGTACAGGCTAGCCACCTGCAGTCATCGCATCTGCAGTGATGAGCTGTCCCGCTTAAAAGACACCGTGGGTCTCACTGAGGCCTTCATGGATCGTAATTATCATCCCAAACTTGTACAAAAACAAATCTCCCATGCCTTATCTCTCCAGTCCCCCACCACCTCCCAAAGTCCCACCATCCGGTCACAGAGGGGCATTCCCCTCGTAACTCAGTACCACTCAGGACTGGAGCAACTGAATTACATTCTCCACCAGGTTTTCGACAACCTCTCGTCGTGCCCTGAAATTAAAAATGTACTGCCCACTCTCTTTCCCAACACTCCCACAGTGGTGTTCCCCCGTCCACCGAAGCTACACAATATACTTGTCCATCCTTACACAAATCCTGCTCCCAACCCCTAACCTCATGGTTCAGTCCCGTGTTAACAGACACAGATGCAAGACCTGTCCCATACATCCTCCCACCACCACCTACTCCAGTCCAGTCACAAACATCACCTATCCCATCAAAGGCAGGGCTACCTGTGAAACCAGTTATGTGATCTACAAACTGGCCTGCAACCACTGTGCTGCATTCTATGTGGGCTTGACAACCAACAAGCTGCGTGTCCACATGAATGGCCACCGACAAATTGTGGCCAAGAAACGAGTGGAACCACCCTTTCGCTGAAAACGCTGCCAAACATGACATCCTTGATTTCAATGACTGCTTCACAGCCTGTGGCACATGGATACTTCCCACCAACACCAGATTTTCTGAATTGCATAGGTGGGAACTTTCCCTGCAATACATCCTACGTTCCCGTAACCCTCCTGGCCTCAACCTTCGTTAGTCATTGTCCTAAACCATGCAGCCCCTGTTCCCATTCCAACACTACACAGCTGTCATTTCATCATCACGCCCAGTCTTTTTCCTCTCTCCTTTTCTGCTGCTTCCCCTCCCCCTCCCCACCTCTCCCCTGCCCTCTGTCAAACCTGCAGCACTTCGCTGTCTGCCGCACCCACCATACCATCCCTCCCCCTCCCTGTGCCAGCCTCCTCCTTACCCCCACACAGTCGCCACTCCCATCATGCACTGCTGCTACTGCTCGAAGTGTGGTTTCAGTCGCCTGAAACTGCAGTAGTGTGTGTGAGTTGTATTTGCATTTGCGTGTGTGTGTGTGTGTGTGTGTGTCGTTGACAAAGCTTTATTTGTGACAGTCTTTTTGTTGTGCCTATCTGCGACTCAGCATCTCCACTATATGGCGAGTAGCAACTTTCCTTTTCATAATACTGTTACATTCCATCCTGGATTTTCCATTGTTTGAAGTAATAGAATGTAAATATCTAGAGAATAATTTTAAATTTCCAAAGTCAGATGATGCAAGAGCTAAATTTTGACAGATTCAAACATTTCTGTAAAACCATACAAAGTACATTAAAATGTAACATATTGAAAGAAACTTTAATTACACCATACAAAGTAATGGCCTTCCCTCTGCTGTTACACATATGGTGGCGAATGTTGTACTCTAATATCAAATCAATTATGAAAACTGAATCATCAGAGGTAAATTTCCTCCACTTTGTAGCAGGATATTCATTACTAGACCATAAGAGAAACACCAGTATTAGACAATAACTAAACGTAGAACCCAATAGAAATATAACTGAAAAATACAGAGAGCAATGTTGAGAATTCCTTAAAGACATGGTGTGAACAATTCTGAGGTGGAACCGGCCAAAAGGCTTAATCGTTGAATTTATGACGACGAAATAGTACAATTCAATATTTGTTAACTAACATTACCAGACTGACAATCTACACTTTCTGCAGCAGGTGTGTCAAAAAAGCTTGAGTATGTTGTACTTAATAGCGCTCTGAAATCTTAAAAGTTAATTTTTTTGTTTAAGAACTGCACTATAATGTCTTGGGAAACTGAAGACTGGGAATAACTTTCATATCCAATAAGGCAATAAGTATTAAGAAAATCTATGAGGGCCAGTCCATAACATCCCATTGCGAGTTACAAAAAATCTTGTACAAGGTGTAATAGATACATGAAGTGAGAAGAGGAAGTTTACTTTCTAATGTTGTTTCCCTGCTACCATATAACTTAAACATATCAAGATCAAACTACAATAGCTGGAGTAGAATGTTGGTTTCTGTGCCTACTGCCTGTCTTCATGAAATATGGAAGAACTGTCTATAGTAACAAGTAAACTAAATATTCAATAGATATGTGAAATCTGCCTTTTTAGTCAAAATATAGGATGTTGTCATGCATATCATCTACCATAGTCCCGTGTTTGCCACATGATTAAAGGACAAGCAGAGGTGGTTTCAAATGTAGACACTGAAAGATGAGGCAGTCTAGATGTTAATGGAGACACACCAAAACATCCAGATGACACTCTGGATACTACGCTTTTGGCTGGAATGCAACAGGTAGAATAAAGTGAAGAAAATCAAATGTCTGGGTATGTTTCACCAAAGAGAAATTCTTCAACCATGAGGTTGGTTTGCAGCAGTACACCATTCCTCTCTTCTGTCTGTCTTCCTCTTCATTCCGCATATGTACTGCATCTCGTATCATTCATAATTTTGCATTTGGGACATCCTTGGTTGTCACCAGCAATTCCTTCCCTCGATACCACCTTCTGCTATTGTTCCAATAACGTTATTGTGTCTTAAAATGTGTTTTATGAGTTTGTCTCTTCTTTTGTGGAAGTCTCTCCAGATATCTGGTTTCCAGAACTCTTCTCAGCACCTCTTCGTTGGTAACTCTGTCTCTCCAACTGATCTTCATCATAACACCAAATCTCCGGGGCTTCTATGCATCTTTTCTTTCATTTTCCTACTGTCCATGTTTAACAGTTGTAAAGGGCCCCACCTCAAACAAATAATATCATGACCCGTTTTCTTATTTCCAGACAGACATTCTTGCTGATAAGTTGTTTATCAAATTAAATGCAATTTTGGCCTGTTGTATTCTGCTCACATTTTCGTTCTGGCTTTTACCATCCATGGTGATCCTTCTTACAATGTAGATAAGTTCCTCTACCACTTCAAACTCCTCTCTCCCAATGCTTATTTGTAGAGGTTCACATTGTTCTTCAATAATGCATACATTTTTTGTGTTGTGGGATGGCTAGGGCTCTACCTCCTGCGGAGATTGCTTTTTTACTGGGGATACCATTTAGCTACATAAATTGGGCACCAATGTAAACGTTTGAGAGCTTTTGTGCTGTGGGAACTCATTAACTTTGTGCCAGGGTGCTGGTTCAACTGTTGCCAATTCTTGTAGTTGGTTGTGAGTATACCTACCTTGTCGAAAACTCGTCTCTGTCGTGTCAGTGATTCGGCTTTCCACAGTGGGCATTTCGAATTCTACTTGGATGAGGTCTGTGCTTGTCCATCATGGTGCATTTAGAACAAGTTTTAGACACTGGTTTTGTAGTACTTGCAGTGGTCTTTTATTTGATTTGCTCGTGATTCCCCATTATGAACATCCATACATTATCATGGGTTAGGTGATGGCCTTGTATATATAGAGTTTGGTGAGACAGTGCATCTCTTTGCTTGCTAGTAGCAGATATGTGACATAAATGGCTCGTGATAAGCGTAGCTTTCTTTCTTTGTGGGTTTTGAAGAGCATTTTGCTGTCGATCGTGACCCCTAGGCATTTCACATTGTCGTGGAAGGTCAGTTGCTGTTGGTGAACATAATTGCATCGGTTCTTTCAGCACTGATTTTTACTTTGTTGAGTCCGACCCAGTTTACTTGCTCCTGCAGCCTTCCTATTGTTGTGTTCAGCCTTCAACAACTGATCAGTAGTGCTGTGCCATTGGCAAATCGTGCAAGAATGGCATTTCCGCTTCTTGGGATGTTGTTTATGTACACGGTCAATAGTGTTGACAAGAAGTCAGAGCCCTTAGGTACTTCTCCAGCCAGTGTCATGATTTCAGACTGTTTCCCATCTATCTCAACGAAGCATCTTCTGTCTTTTAGGTAACTGTCCACTATCTCCAGTTAGCAGTCTTCCTGGAGTCTGATGATAAGGTTGTCCTACCACACTCTGTCGTTCACCTTTTCTATGTCAAGTAGGACTGCTGTGGTGCATGTGGAGTGGTTCATGTTTGTTACATACCTGTGATTCCGAACACCTGCAGTTCAACAGAAAGTGTCTCCTGGTAGGCGCACTCTTCCACCTGATTTTGTTTCTGTCAAGTAGTGGTAGCCTGATGCGGGGAAGCAGCACTCAATCCAACACTTTTGACACAGCGGGAAGGAAACTTACGGGTCTGTGTTTTCTTGAGGTACTTTCCTTTTTTCAGCACTGGGACAATTTTGCAGATCTTCCATGTTCTGGGAAGTAATGTTGCAGAAGGCATGCATTGAAGATTCTGGCAAGGAGAACCAAGGGTTTTTACAGTAAGTGTTGGAGCTGAAAATCTGTTACTGGCTCAGGGTCAGGTGCAGAGTTGGTTCCCAGTCTGTTTATAGTCCTTTTGACTTCCACTGGTTCGGGTCTGTCATTTGGTGGTGTTTCTCTTACGTGTCGGGGCTGTGGCTGTAACTCGACGTTCAAATTCAGCGGCGTGTTCTGCCTGGCATAGTGCATCAGAGACAAGTGTGTTGTTTTGTACGAGTGCTAATTTTCTTTGTTTGGACCCTCTGATGTTTTTAATCAGTTTCCAATCCTCTTTATTTCCGAGCTGGAGCGCACTCGTTTGGTCCCCTTGTACTTCCAGTTTCCATTCCTGGACTCGGCAGTGGATTTCACTGATGACTCAGTTCACTTGTCTTTTGCCTCGAGGGTTGCAAGTTTGAAGACCTGTGCGTCTTGCTCTGTGTGTTTTTAAGAACCTAAGGTCTCGGTTAATGGGTGGAAGTGGGTAGAAAACTGGAGTCTGGAAATGTCACCTTGGTGGACGTGTGTCTGTGTGCAGTTTTTATACAAGGGCTATGCCAAAAGTTTTTAGCAACCCATAAACCATAAGGTGGGGGACAATGGGTTTGTTTTCATTCGAAAGAGCGACCTTGGGACGTGCGCGCAGCCCCTGGCTAGTGGTGATCCCCCCCACAGCGCACAGCGTGGTAAGAAAGCACAGGCAGTGCTGAGTCAGAGACGGTGCAGGATGGAGCTGTCGCCCCGCGACTTACACGCCATGGTTTTCTATGATTACAAAAAGGGTTTAAGTGCCGAAGAATGCTATTCTTCTTTGCTGTGTGCTTTTGGTGAAGTTTTGCCTTCTAGGGCCACAGTTGGAAATTGGTTTCGCGAGTTTTCAAGGGGTCGGCAGTCAATTGAGGATGAACCTTGACCCGATCGGCCAGCAACAGCTGTGACTCCTGAAAACATTGATGCTGTGACGAAAATGATCAAAGAAGATCCACATATTACATTTTGTGACATTGAAGGGACCCCAAATATTGGATCAACAGCAGCACAGACCATCGATCATAGTCACTTAGATCTTACTAAGAGATGTGCCCATTGGGTGCCACATTCCCCGACAGAAAGCCAAAAGGAGGCGACAGTGGACTGGTGTCGTTTTATGCTCGAAAAATTCAATGGAGGGAAGTCCCAAGACACCTACAATATTGTCAAAGGTGATGACACGTGGGTCTACCATTATGACCCTGAAACGAAGAGACAGTCTTCTGTGTGGTGCTTTTCAGGGGAGGAACCACCCACAAAAGTTCGACGAAGCGGAGCTCTGGAAAAAAGATGGTGGCAACTTTTTTGACAAAGATCGGGCATCTCACCTCTGTGACCTTGGACACACATCGTATAGTCAATGCTGACTGGTACGTGAACTACTGTCTTCCAAAAGTCATCACCACATGGAAGTCACAGCATCCAAAGTCCAACAATGGGCACCTTCTGCTGCATCACGACAATGTATCTGTGCACAGGGTTGCCAGAGCGATGGACTTTCTGGAGACGGAAAAAGTGCGAGTGTTACCCCATCCCCCCTATTCACCTGACCTGGCCCCCTGTGACTTCTTTCTGTTACCTAAGACTAAGGAAAAAATTCGAGGGCAGCGGTTTTCATCAGATGAAGAGGCCATTGCGGTGTACGAGAGTGCACTAAGTGACATCCCAAAAGAAGCTTGGACTGACACATTCTCTAAGTGGTTTCAGAGAATGGAAAAGTGTTTACATGCTAATGGAGAGTATTTTGAAAAGTTTTTTCTTGCAAATAAATTTTTTTTCACACATTCTGCTAAAAACTTTTGGCATAGCCCTCGTATTGTCCATCAGTGATCCTACGGTTTTCTCAATTTGTTGGTGAGACTTGAGGTCTACAGTCGGGTGGATGTCATAGTTCAGCCACCTTTCTATTGCCTCCAGTCGAAGGTTGCGGTGTGGCAGTCGTGGTGGCTTGACCACGTTGCCTGTATATCCAACTATCGGAAGATAATTCATCGAGTGTTCTCAGGTAGAGGTCCGGGTCAAGGTTTTTTGTTACGAAAATGCCTAGTGCATCTGGTTAGTGCCAGTGATTGACTGGCATATGTACATCTTGTGGGGGTCACGATTACTGCACGTAGGCGAGCTTGCAGGTTGTGTAGATCATCTCCTCGACACGAATTCCGTGCTGCATCTTTTGCACGAAGGTCTCCAACAATTAATAGACTTTCATTGTTGACAAAAATTTGTATGACGTCATTCTCCTCGAATACTGCTCTTGGGCTGAGGTATGTTGCTACCAGGGTGACTCTGTCTTACTGCCTCCAGGGATGTCACCTGTAGCTTCCAGGTTGTGCATGATATGTGACTGTTGGAAGATGGCCAATCATCCTCCCTGTTGGTTGGCACGGTCTGTATGGTGGCATACCATGTTTCTTAAGTTGAATGTCTCAGGAGGGGGGGGGGGGGGGGGGGGGAGGTAGTGGGTTTCTGCCAAGAACAGTATGTCTATTTTGTGTTTTCCCACAAATTGGTTGATGATGCCCTTTTTATTCCTCAATCCTTCTGTGTCAAAGTTGCAAAGTATGAGGATTGTTCTTCTTGTGGGCCTAATTTCCATGGGAGGTGCACAAAGAAATTGGTCACTCCTCCGATATTGCCACGATTTTGGATGAGAGGTCTGATGCAGTTGTGGATAGTTGAGGTAACAATGGAGATGAAGTTGGTCCACTGGAAGTGTTCCACATGTTATGTTTTTGACTCGATTGGAAATGTCAAAGATGGCTGACAGTCCACTGTTTTGTCGGTTGGTATTTCTCGCTTATTGTGATCGGCTTCTGGAGGTGGTGGAGTCGTTTTGCCGAAGGTTGGCCCAGGTTCTTCTTCCCATTCAGCGTGCTTCTGCTGCTGTGGACATTAGAGTCCTTCTCGACTCTTGGTTGGGCTGTTCTGGCTGTTGGTGCTGTCGTTTAGGACTTTTGTGTGTGGGTGGTGTGCTCTGATGGTCTTTTGAAATTCTTCACATCTTCTAAATGATACTGGATGGTCATCCAGCCTTGCCTTTCATGGCAAGTCATGCTAGGTTTACATTTCAGCAAGACAATACCCACCCACCTGCACACAGCAAGAGTTTCTACTGCTTGACTTCGTGCAGTTCGGGCATTATGGGCAGGGCTCTCCCACCACCTCAGGATTTTGACAATCTAAGGCAACATTTGGAACAAACTTGGCATGAAATCCAACAGGAGGACAGCCAACAACTCTATCAATCAAAGCCAAGCAGAATAACTGCTTCCACAAGAGCCACCAGAGGTGGACCAACACATTATTGACTTGTTCAATTTGTGAAGCTCTTTCTCTTGAACAAATCATCCATTTTTTTCTGCAATTATAATCATTTATTTGTCTGTACATGTAGTCACATGTACAGATTTCCATTCCATATGCATAATCCCTTCTTAGTGTGTCTGTTGCTTCTACTTGTTCTTAGTGTGTATTTCTCCATTATTCTTGATCATATATACATACACATATACTGCATCTTCTGGTGTAAGTAGATGTTTCTAGTTACAGCAAACTCAAGATGACACATATTCCTAAAATATTAGTCTTTTATATTCTTCCTTTGTCTTACCTGATTGTTGTGCATCATACAAACTTGTATTAATCCATCTCATTACCTGTAACACTGCTCATTATGTGTCAAGGAATTTAACTGAGTTTCAGGATAATGAAAGCAGACTGTGATGGTGACATATACTTTGTGAAACCACTTCACAGCCTATAGTTTCATGAAGAAATGATCACACGATAAATATTAACAAAATTTGTTTTTATATATAAATTTTATTTACAGATACAACAGTGTACAAAATACACCACAAGATGGAAGACATCACTCGCATAAAATATTAAATACTTCCACTGCCTGACAGTTCTGCAACAGTGCACCAGTTCCAGTTCCATTCATTAGCAAGCATGAATTGCAGTATCCTCTTAAAGAGGAGTGAGTGAGTGAGTGAGTGAGCGAGTGAGTGAGCGAGTGAGTGTGTGTGGAGAGCATGCGCATGAACATGTTGGGGGGTGGAGGGCAGACCATGTGAAGTACATCATTCTACACCATCACTTAAAATAATTCGGAAAGAAAAATCTGTACGGACGAATTCCTTAGTTACTAGAAATTAAAAAGTATTCTTGTCATGCATAATTAATTCAATAGCCCTTCAATATAAAGAAAATTTGTTGCAGAAAAATAAATACGTAAGGATGACAGACATCTCATATTCACCCCTTTTGAGAACCCATCCAAAGTATTATTAACTGTTGAGTAAAGAACACATCTTGCACAGTGCAATTATTACGGCAAGTTTGCAACTACAGCCATAATGAAAACAGCATGGAAGAAAGTTTCTGTATGCATCTTCAATCTCATTAGTTTATTCACACCCATTTCCCCTCTTGTAACTACCAACTACCACTGTCAGCTTTTATTCCTCTCATTCTTTTGCAATGGGCAAAACCACCAGCTCATCATCAGTGAACTCCAAAATGTTTTGATAGTCACAAGTATTGATCAGACAAATAAATGGGAAAAAATACTTCTGTCACGATAGAATGACTTCATGACCATTGCCTCAACAGTGAGACAGTATACTGTATTGCTCAACCGAAATAGCTACACCATTACCTAGAATGCACAAGTTGGTAATTTTTAGAATTTAAATCAAGCAAGAAATCCAGCAAGACTACACTCTGCAGTAAAACTGCTACTGCAATTCAGTTGCATCACTGGTACTGCTGCAAGTTCATTATTGCTGAACAGCACTGGGTATCCAATTACAAGCCAAAAGACAAAATGTCAGTACAATTTGAAATGCAGATTAACATACCATCTTTTCTCTAGCATCTGGAAGAGAAGAAAGAAATATTCACGTAATTTCAAACAAGAATTGGATTGTTCAACCTAGTCGTGCACTGAAAACCACATATTAGTAACGAGACAAAGGACAGTAATACTCGCACAGAGATAATCTTTCTTTGCACAAAGTGTATAGCGCTAACTAATTCAACACACAAACCATAGAAGAGGTGCAAAGCACACTGCTACTAGTTGGCAACATAGTTTAAATGAATATAAATAATGCCACAATTAAATGTGAACGCCTCCAGAGAGTTGAAGTCTTCAGCAGTCAACAGGCGTTTTTTTTTTATATACATACACAAGGGAAAATTCTTCAACAGGCATCCATGATGGCTTAGTGTTCACAAAACTAATTTATAATCAATGAGAAGAAGTAACCGTGAACATGGAAAAGGTAATGAAACTGGCAAGCAAAGAATCAATGTTGTTACATTCGATGGTGTGTAAATTATGGTAGGAGGACACGAGGTTAACCAATTGGCATTCAAGAATATGCCTGAAAAAGGAAGAGGTAAAGTGCACACAATAAATATTACACAAATGATGAGTATAACTGTGTTAATCACATGGATTGCCCAGTGTGTTAAAATGCTGCTCCTGAGACTCATGGAGGGGAGCATTCCCTGGACTACATGCCCCTCGCAGACTGACGATGAGAGCTGGAGAGTGAGCCAGCCTGGATGTGGTTTTTAAGCAGTTTCCCCACAACTGACAAATAATGGGTTGGTACCCATTTCCTGCCCCAGATACAGGCTATGCAAACATTTGTAAAACATCCTTGCGCTTGCACGTGAGACTTACAACAGATTAGGACAGATGGGGGAGTGATGGCATCAGGAAGGTCATCCACGTACCAATTGTTGCTAACACTGCCTTAACCCATGAGAAACATTGCCAACTCCATAGTGCAGAAAGACCACAGTGACAGTCTGCCAGAACTTTTGCAAACAAAAGTTGTGGTAAGTGTTGAGGTATGCGTGGCGATGGCATATAGATGTATAGTGTTCCACTTATAAGAATACCGGGAGTTTATGCCATTATGGCCTCCTTCCCAGTTTCTTGGCCATAAATACGACAATGCTGCCACCAGGGATTGGTCTTCAATTCCTTTTGTCAGGTGATATTCTGCCCCGTTAGAGCTTCAGTGCTTGACAACTTGACAGTGAAGTCAGCCAGGACAATCGATTGTGTGCGTCTGCCGCCCCCCCCCCCCCCTCTCTCTCTCTCTCTCTCTCTCTCTCTCTCTCTCTCTCTCTCTCTGTGTGTGTGTGTGTGTGTGTGTGTGTGTGTGTGTTTTCACTGTTGTTGTTAGCTCTGATGAGAATAATGCTGGTGGTTGTTGAGATGTTTAAGGGGGACTAAACAGCTAAGGCCATCAGTCCCCCTGAGAATAATGTATGAAAGTTCAACATTTTCAGTTTTGTTTTTGTTCCTGTTTAAGGTCACAACTATATAGAAAGTGATCACACAATTTTTTTTTTCCATTGTTCGTATTCCAAACAGGATATCATTTCACTAGTTTAAAAGGTTGAGCTTTTTCATAAGATCTTCCTCCGTCACTCAAGTTTAGTTTCTAAACTGTGTCACTGCACAACATGTGCCCCATTCACAGAATGTCATTTACAAATGGCTAAAGATACAGCGTCAGCTTTGATCAATGGAAAATGGAAATGAGCATTTGGCGTCATTGGCCGGGAGGCCCCTTACGGGGCAGATCTGGTTGCCTTGGTGGAGGTCTTATTACATCCGATGCCACATTGGGCGACCTGTGCGCCGGATGGGGATGAAGTGATGATGAAGACAACACAACACCCAGTCCCTGGGCGGAGAAAATCCCCGGCCCAGGTGGGAATCGAACCCAGGCCCCTTAGGATGGCAGTCTGTCACTCTGACCATTCAGCTATCAGGGCGGACCAGCTTTCAGCAATGATACCACAGAAGTTCCCCTTCTAGAAATCCCCAGCCCCCCTCTCCCATCCTCATTGACGGATACAAGGAAACCTGAGCAATTGCCAGTATTACATTAAATTCCAAACACTTGAAAACCGATGCAACAGTCAAGTTGTGTTGAGCATCACAAGTTGTTATGTACTGTGTCATACTAGTACAAATACAACACTGTACTTACCATAAAGAAGACACATCAAGTTGCAGACAGGCACAATTAAAAGAACACTCCCATATAGATTTTGGCCACAGCATTTGTCAGTAAGAGAGACACATACCTGCAGCATCCACACACACAAGCAAGCACACCTCACATGTGCTTAACCACCAATTCCATCATATCGGGCTGGAATGCTGGAGTTGGTGGTCATGTGTGAGGTATGCTTGCCGTGTGTGTGTGTGTGTGTGTGTGTGTGTGTGTGTGTGTGTGTGTGTGTGTGTGTGTGGTGTGTGTGTGTGTGCGTGTTTTTTTAACAGACATAGGATGTGGCCAAAAGCTATATGTGAGTGTGTTTTAATTGTGCCTGTCTGCAACTTGTCATTTCTTCTTCACAGTAAGTAGCAATCTGTCTTTTCCTATGTTGTTGAGGTTCCTACCCGGCATTCAATATAAATGCAAATCAGCTTTCAGCAGTAATAGCAAAGAAGTTAAGTAATGTCCCTCTTCTCATTCCCCTCTCCCTACCTACAGCCCTGCCACTTACAATGTGACCAAGCATTAAGCAGTATCCGGATAAATACCAAATATCAAATATGGTATTCAAAACAAACACAATGGTCCAACTGGGATCCACATCATCACAACTTGTTACGAACTGTTACACACCAGTACAATACAGCTGAAGGCACAGTGAAGAGTGTCTCTGAAGGCACACCACATTAAACACAGTCTCTAGCTCTTTGTGTGCACAGTATACAGTTCAGCACACAGCTCCCCACATAGCCTACGAAGTCCTGAAGAAGGAGACAATGGCGAGGCACGCCATGAGGCGATCCTGGAGCCGCTGCCAGCCCGCCGCCTGCGCTTCTGCCGCGGTCGGCAACAGGGCGCAGAGCTGTGGCTCGGACGCTGCGCGGTCACCATGGTGCTTCAGGAAGAGCGCGAAGTGCGCCTGCGCCAACTCAAAGTCCTTGCCGTTCCTCATGGCATCACTCAGGAGCTTTATAAATGTGGCCATGAGGGAAACCTGTAACAAATAACTCAAAAATTTAATAATTTTTACCAGCTGATACTTACTTCAGAAGAGGACAGTTTATTGTCCTGTCAATACTGAAACAGGGGATTCTGCAGTTTTGGAAGGAAAATGACACAGGACTAATGTATAGTAGTGGGATACTTAGTTAATCACAGTTTGGATTTCAAAAGGGTTGCTCTACTGAGTAAGCTATTGACACCATCACGTAATACATAACAAAATGTCACCAGTTGGGATCTTCTGTGACTTATCAAAAGCCTTTCACTGGGTCAGTTATAAAAATCCGCTTTTCTGGGATACCTGTTCTGCACACAAGTGGTTTAGTTCATACTTAAGCACCAAGATGCAGGTGTCGAGGCCGCGACCAGAGATCTACCTGTTGCACTGACGCCACAGGGACTTTCCCTGGTCATTATGACTGTGGTTCTCCCCTTGCTATGTACAACAGTCATTTACTGCAGCACAGAAATCCGGGATCTGTTTGCCTTGAGGCTTCCTTCTTTCTTGTTAAAACTATTGTCACGCTTATGAATTCCCCAAGATTCCCTGAACAAGCAGGCACGGTAATTCTTCTTCATAGTGAGAACCTGCATGCCAGTGCAATTTGTTGTGTGGTCAGTCTCGCATGGCAACAGGAGGCGAATCTTTGATAATGCCGGCCATTCAAAGTGACAAAACATAAAAAAAATCATTAAACAAATGTTGGCCAAAGATGAAAGCCAACATGCAATACATCAGGAGACGGCCATGAAAGCCTGAACAGTTTTATAGGATGCAGGGGGTTACAATTGGATTTATGAGTAATAAAGACAGAGAGCTATATGAGGAGAAATCACAATGGGCTTTCCACAGGGTTCACATATGGGCCGACTGCTGTTTCTGCTCTGTGTTAATGGTCCAACATTTTATTTGAACCAGAAGGTAAAATTAGTTCCTTTTGCAGAAAATGCAAGCTTTATTGTCAAGTTCACCAAAGATGCATCCAAAGTAAATAATGTTTTTGTTAAAGTTAATAACAAGTTTTGTAGAAATGGATTAGTTTTAAACTTTGGAAAAACACAGCTGACCTAGTTTTGCACTATCAAAAATACCCAAGTACTATGAATGTACCGACAAAAACTATGAAACAGAGTATGAAGTTCTTGGGTTTGCATAGTTATGAAAATCTAAATCGGAAAAAAGCCATGTAGTAAACCTGGTAAAATATTTACGTTCAGCTAACTTTGTCAAATGAATAATTGGCATCCTTAGGGAGATAGGTTATCACCGAGTTAACATGTTTCACACAGTTTCATTCAATGTGGTAATGCAGGATAATAGGTTGGGTTAACTCATCAATTAAGCAAAACTTATTCACTGCACAAAAAAAAGTAACTGGAATTATATGTGGAGTTTGCATATATACATATTGACAGCATCTGTTTCAACAATTGAAAATAATCAGTTTTTATACATAAATACATTATGTCTAAACAATTTGGAATATCACTGTAAAAATCTCAAGTTTCTAGTCAAATGACTATTCAAAATGATGTGACATATCAATTAGTGTCACTCACATTAAGTTTTCAATGTTGACGAAACTTGTATTCATAATAATCCCTGAAAAGGAAGCAACAATCAACACAATGGTTCACTACTGATTATCTACTTGAAAGATGGTGTACCTGGTCCTATTAACCAAACAAGTTACTGCAACAGTTTATCAGATGTGGAGGTTGAAATACTCAAACACTTTTTAGAAAAAGGAAAAACAGTCACACAACTTAGACAAGAAACTGAAGGAAATGGCCCCATCTGGTGAAGAAAAAAGTGTTGTCACAGCTGTAGCTACTGTTTATCTTCTATTAGTAGCCTGGTATTTACTTAGTTACAAATAGTTACCTACATTTATAACTACTGAGTCCTGTTTATGGTGCATCATTACATGTCACACAGCTCTGTAACAAACACTGCTATTTGTCATGTAGATAGATAACAGACCTTTGTGATCTCTCAGTCTAGATATTAAAATAATTTGAATCTGTAGGCATTCCCTATTTCTTGCTTCATGTTGGTCTTTAAAGAGGGGCTGCACACAAAGACGAAGTCAGCATGTTCCAATACTTTATAGTTCTATGTATACAGTCAGTCTATGTTTAACCTTCACAAAGCTCCACGTCAGTCAGCATTAAGGGTAATCTACTGCTTAAAGCCAGTGCCGGTTGTACTTTCACAGAGTAATATTTATACAGTCAGTCACTGCAGAGTTTTAGTCGCATTCAATCACCTGCTTGAGGTATCAACTGAACGCTTGCGAAGTATGGAACACGCAATAACGCCACTTGTTCATGTAACTTAAGACTCACTGTAGTCATTACAAGTTTACTGATCTGTATTGTGAGTTTATTACATAAAAGCTGATGAGCATTGTGCAGACAGTGAAAATAAACGTACATCTTTCTTCTTCCTTTTTCCTGGCTTTATCCCTTATCTTCACAGAGTTGGTATTCAAGTCTGAATTTGGCAGTGTTAGAGTGGTAGAAGGCGACCAAGTGCCCTTCCTATCCCCACCCTCTTTCCTCCCTCTTGGGAGAGGTATATGTGTACCTCGTCTGTCTGTGCCTTGAGTTATCCCGTGTAAAAGTTGGAGAACAGGTTCAAAATGTTTGTGAATCGTGTAAGTGAGGTGGGACGTGGGTACCAACTCAGTATCCACCTAGTCAGTTGTGGGAAACTGCCTAAAAACCACATCCAGGTTGGCCAGCACACCAGCATGGGCTGTGGTGGTTGTTGGGATGTTTAAGGGGGGACTAAACAGCTAAGGTCATCAGTCCCCCATTCCAAAAACAGGCGAAACAAAATTTACGGAACAGGTAAAACCCAAAGGGGGGAGGAGACGCCCCTCCCCCCAGTCACTGAAAGAACACCAATGTGGCAGCGAACGCTAGAGACAAGAAGAGTGCAGACGAACACCGGACAGAAAGAAACGGAAGAAAAGAAGAGGGCCTGGTTGACTGATCATGGGAACAAAAATTGGGAAAGAGTCAACCATCCGAATACACACATTAAATCTGCAATCAATGAGAGACTCGAGGACAAGATACACAGAAAGGGAAAGGGGCAGGTCCCCCCTAAATGGAACCATAAAAAGGACTACCATGGATAAAATTTGAAATGTCGTCAGCCATGGAGGCATCGTCGCGTAAAACCAAAGGCAACGTGCCCGGGAGATTAAAAGTCTGCCGGAGGGTGCGCAGGCGGGGACACTCCAACAAAATGTGGGCGACTGTCAACCGGGACCCACACTGACACAGGTGGGGATCCTCCTGACGCAAAAGATGTCCGTGCATCAGGTAGGTATGGCCAATGCGGAGCCGACACAGGATGACAGAGTCCCTGCGAGAAGCCCGCAGGGAGGATCGCCACACATCGGTCGTCTCCTTAACAGCCCGCAGTTTATTCGGCGAAGTCAGGCTACCAGCATGGGCTGTGAAGCCATCGGGCAGATTCAATACAGAATTGGTATGGCTCCCCAAACTCTGGAAGCTGTGTGCTCACATGTACAACTGTTGGGGCAGGTTGAAAGTAAATGTAAAAAACTTTAATATCTACTTTGATAGTGTTTTGAAACATTATTAGGGTGCATACGTAGACAAGGGAAAAAATAATTCCAGGATTTTCCCCAGATTTTGCAGTTAAAAAAAAAGTTTTTTTCCAGGTGAAAACGCACTTTTCCGTGTTACGTGACAGTATACTTTCCCACAGAGCTGTAAAACTTATCAATCCTTCGAATGGTTAACATTTTATACATCACCCATGTAGAACATACCATTGCGGCTTTAGAGAAAAAAACATGTGGGCCGTATATTTTCGTATTACGATATATTGCATATTTTTGTAATTACAAACAAGTAAATTTGTATTCCACCAAACACAGCACATTGGTTTCCGAAGTATTGAAACTGAGACTACGATGCCCTTATGTAAGCTAATCATAGCTCTTTCATGTGATCTCACCAGCCAATGACAGCATATATTCAGAGGATAGGGCACGTGATGTAGTCAGCCAATTGCAACATCACTGTTAAGAAGTGTGAACACAGAAATAGGAAAAGTTAATAGTTTCAATTAATGTATGTAGTATAACTACAAGAAAAGCTAAGCTTTCACTTATATTATAAATCTCTAAGATTAATAAGCTGCAAGAGAAGCTAAACTTTAACATGTGATATTGGTCCTTTTTTTGCGTGTGTTACATTGTAAGATACAGGGTGTTTCAAAAATGACCGGTATATTTGAAACGGCAATAAAAACTAAACAAGCAGCAATAGAAATACACCGTTTGTTGCAATATGCTTGGGACAACAGTACATTTTCAGGCGGACAAACTTTCGAAATTACAGTAGTTACAATTTTCAACAACAGATGGCGCTGCAAGTGATGTGAAAGATATAGAAGACAACGCAGTCTGTGGGTGCGCCATTCTGTACGTCGTCTTTCTGCTGTAAGCATGAGCTGTTCACAACGTGCAAGTGTGCTGTGGACAACATGGTTTATTCCTTAGAACAGAGGATTTTTCTGGTGTTGGAATTCCACCGCCTAGAACACAGTGTTGTTGCAACAAGACGAAGTTTTCAACGGAGGTTTAATGTAACCAAAGGACCGAAAAGCAATACAATAAAGGATCTGTTTGAAAAATTTCAACGGACTGGGAACGTGACGGATGAATGTGCTGGAAAGGTAGGGCGACCGCGTATGGCAACCACAGAGGGCAACGCGCAGTTAGTGCAGCAGGTGATCCAACAGCGGCCTCGGTTTCCGTTCGCCGTGTTGCAGCTGCGGTCCAAATGACGCCAGCATCCACGTATTGTCTCATGCGCCAGAGTTTACACCTCTATCCATACAAAATTCAAATGCGGCAACCCCTCAGCGCCGCTACCATTGCTGCACGAGAGACATTCGCTAACGATATAGTGCACAAGATTGATGACGGCGATATGCATGTGGGCAGCATTTGGTTTACTGACGAAGCTTATTTTTACCTGGACGGCTTCGTCAATAAACAGAACTGGCGCATATGGGGAACCGAAAAGCCCCATGTTGCAGTCCCATTGTCCCTGCATCCTCAAAAAGTACTGGTCTGGGCCGCAATTTCTTCCAAAGGAATCACTGGCCCATTTTTCAGATCCGAAAAGATTACTGCATCATGCTATCTGGACATTCTTCGTGAATTTGTGGCAGTACAAACTGCCTTAGACGACACTGCGAACACCTCGTGGTTTATGCAAGATGGTGCCTGGCCACATCGCACAGCCGACGTCTTTAATTTCCTGAATGAATATTTCGATGATCGTGTGATTGCTTTGGGCTATCCGAAACATACAGGAGGCGGCGTGGATTGGCCTCCCTACTTGCCAGACATGAACCCCTGTGACTTCTTTCTGTGGGGACACTTGAAAGACCAGGTGTACCACCAGAATCCAGAAACAATTGAACAACTGAAGCAGTACATCTCATCTGCATGTGAAGCCATTCCGCCAGACACGTTGTCAAAGGTTTCGGGTAATTTCATTCAGAGACTACGCCATATTATTCCTATGCATGGTGGATATGTGGAAAATATCGTACTATAGAGTTTCCCAGACCGCAGCGCCATCTGTTGTTGACAATTGTAACTACTGTAATTTCTAAAGTTTGTCTGCCTGAAAATGTACTGTTGTCCCAAGCATATTGCAACAAACGGTGTATTTCTATCGCTGCTCGTTTAGTTTGTATTGCCGTTTCAAATATACCGGTCATTTTTGAAACACCCTATACATCACACAAATAAGATAGTAATATTTAAAATAATGGCATAAATGTCTGGTCTACTGGGCTCAAAATTCTTCTAAGTAGCTGGTCCTAAGTTGTAAACGAGAGTCAAACACTCTGCGATTTAACAAATTCATCGCATATTCTCATACGTAACGTACTTTGAGAGTAATGCTTTTCAAACCACCATTAACAATATTTTCCCCAGACCTCTAAGAAACAGGTTCATTTCAGCAATTGTCAGAGAGTGATAGAAAACAGGCATTACTGCACTTGTGCACCAACGACAGTGGAGGAAGCCCTTATGTTCCTATGTATAAAGCATTAAGATATCTTACATTAAGTCATAAAAGTAAAAGGACATCAGAGGATACTCCAAGAGCATTGGAAATTCGTAAACCATACTAAACTGTATAAGTCAGCTTGAAGAGCATATTCGTATGTCCAGATTCACAATGAAGTAGGCCCCAACCTGATATTAAGCTTTTCAGAGTGGTTTTCGGGATGCAAATTTTCTTGGAGTACCAGTACTGTACTATCCTGTGTTTGGTTCAGTATTATGTCAAAATGCCATACATGCCAGAAGATGAAAACGTGCACTTGAAATTTAGCCAACAGGAGGAACTGGCCTATTTAGAATGAAATGCTTCGTTTCAAATGAATTGACTGCCTCAGCGGAAAAGATCAATAAAAGCCAACCTTCTTTAGGAAACTGACAAAAATAACTTCATTGTTCTGCCAGGTGATTATTGCTTGACTGCCAAAAACGTGGAAATGAAATAAAATTAGAAAACAGCCTATCCTAATTACGTGAATGTATTTTAACTCATTTGAGTGTCCCCAGTCACAGAAATCCTTTATGTTTTCATTTGGCGTGGGAGCTATACACGAAGAGGAAACAGCAAAATCTCTAAACATAAACATGGGTCACATAGAGACTACCCCCTCCCCAGTACAATTCAGACTGCTCTGTGCATGCGCAAATCTGGCAGCTTGGGCATGCCAGAAAAAAATTTTCCGGTTAGCAGGTGGCTTCAAGTAGCTAGAAAAGCGGGAGAAGGTACTGCTCATATGCAACTGAACTTCGCCCACTGACAACTGCTGGAACGAACCTAATGTAAACAGTTGTGATGTCATGCTCATCGGAAACAGTTTGTTGTTATGAAGTATATCATAGTCTTCATCCTAAGGCCTTTGACACATTTTGCCGTTGGCAGACACTTGTGTTCGCATGGTGTTTTGCTGTTGTAAATGGCACATTTCCTTTGCAACTAAAGTTATATTTTCGTATTTTTCTCTCGTTTGTTTTATTGCTGCAGTATTATTCTGTAGTGACAGGATACAGCAATATTCTTTGTTATACTATCAGTTCTTCCTTGTCAAAATTAAAAAAAAAAAAAAAACTAATTTAACTGAAAATTAAAACCATGAAAAATTCGCAGAATTTCAAATAATTTTGGGTTTTTCCCAGTTTTCTCCCAGACGAAAAAAATCCTGGGTTTTTCCTGGATTTCCCAGTTGTCTCGTGGTGTACACACCCTGATTATTTAAAGTTCACAGAACCAACAACTGCATTTTAAAAGAAGAGTAAGACTTTTAAAGAAACAGATTAATAGGTCAGTAAACTTTCAATGTGAACCACTGACAGCGAGAAAACCACAAAAGAAGAGACTTTAAGCATTTCACAAGTGGTCTTTCAGAAGGATACTGAAAATTAAGTGAACTGATAAAAGGAAGAGAGGAACATGTGTAAAACGATGGGAAGAAGAAGGAGCAGGACGGTAGGACACATGTTCAGACACCAGGAGAGAAAACCAGCTGGGATACATACCGATCCACCACCCTCAGGCGCGAGGGACAGCACTTCCACCTCGAGGGCGGCCGGGCCGAGCTGTCGCAGCTTCTCCAGGGCGGGTGTCGGATCCGCCCCCTCCTCCCCGGCGTCCCTCAGCAGTTTGCCAAACACTGTCAGGCTGGATGGTACCAGGGCACGGCTGCTGTCGAGTTCTTTGCCTGAAAATTTATTTCGCACTACTGTATGCAAAATATTTTGGTGTCAAAAATTCAAAGAAAAACTAAAAGGTATAGAGGGCAAACCTGAACTCAAGCGACAAAATTTCAGAGGTCGTTTGGCGATATTTTGGTACAACGGATGTGGTGTCTGGAGATGGTTCATTACAGAGTAACTTCAATTCATTTGTTTTGTTACCTTCAGTTGTATTCGTACGTGTAGAGCACTGAAAATAGCCAGACAACAGTGAAAATGTCAATGGCGTTCGCTGTGTACCTTGTATGCAAACAAACTTGTTCCATTCATCCACAGTACTTGCTGTTAATGACAATAACGCCACCTTAACTCTCTGCCCTCAAGTATGCATACAGTATTGCCCAGTTCAGGTTTGTTTGCTGGCAGTGTTGATTGTCATCAACAGTGAGGACACAGCAGTTTATCTTGGATGGAGAGTCACTGACAAATGTAGAAGTAACTTTAGGCGTGCTCCAGGGATGTGTGGTGGGACCCTTCCTGTTCATGTTGTATATTAACGGCCTTGCTGACAATATTAACAGTAACTTCAGACTTTTTGCACACAATGCAATTTACAATGAAATACTGTCTGAAAGAAGCTTCACAAATATTCAGTCAGATTTTGATTTGATTACACAGCTGTGCCAGGCAATTTGTTTTAAATGTGCAGATATGTGAAATTTTGAACCTGACAAAGCAAAAATATGGCATCCTACACCTATAATACCAAATAGAGATCAGAAACAGAAAGAGTATGAGTCCAATTTTGGGGGCTGCATGCACTAGAAATCAAGGTGTCACTGTTATGACAAATCTATACCGACTCATCTCCTTTTTGCTAGAGTTCCGCGAGCGTGAAGAGGCTGAGAACAATGGTGATGGGGTAACTTCCTAATCATCGAATCATTGCCTCTTACTGAAATGTACAGCAGAGTAAGACTAGTCGTGATGTTATATGGAAGTTGAGTGGACGATTTCGCTGTTGTCGTGTAGCACTGACAGAACGAAAATGACCAACTCTCGAGATCAGATGGCCTCTAGAGAAGCTGTGCTTTGTGAGACTATAGTGGACGTAAAACAAAAATTAAGTGACTTTGTGTACATAACTGCAAATGTGCTCCAGAAGGGAAAGAGTGACATTTGAACAAAGTTCGACATTGTAGTCACCGCTGCTGATGGAAAATGTACAAAGTTTGTGCAGTGCAAAGAAAATGGATGTACTCTTGTTTATTCCACCTCACCATGGCCAATATACATGCTCCACCAACAGAAAACAGTGCACAGAAGAATGTCATTGTTAAGTCCCTGCAACCTAAAAGCACTCTATTTGTAATTCAGTGGCATTCGTGTGCTGCAAAATTCTTATACCATTCAGTATTATTCACGGCTACAGTTTCAAAAAGATAAAGCAAGCATTGATTTACGTAGGAGCTGAATTGGGCTGTGAAGTAGTTGTGGAGGCTATATTATCTTATCCAAATACAGTTAAGAATCAAATAATTTCCACTGTAGACACTACTAAAAAGGTGCTGGTTCTATGAGTTACTGCTTCGATTACCGATAAAAGAGACTGTTTTCCAACTACTACGTGGATCCATGATGCCCATAAAATAACCTACACTACAATGACTGTATCCACTATTAGTGAAACTTATGTAGAACAGAGTACTGTTTACAACCCCATTTCCCAATGAGAAAAAAACAGCAATAATGTTTCAAAGGAGCTCATCTGGCATTTTGAGTACTTGCAAATTTCTGAGTATGAAGTCAGCACCTTCCATAACAAATCGAGGTTCTCATACAGTGGCAGTTCTGAAAGACTAATCTTTCAAAAGAGACTCACAAAATCATTCAAACAAGGGGCCAAAGTCTGACGGAACACCTTATTACACATGGTGATTTCAGTACAAAACAGTCTGAGGTTAAAGAATTGCTCCCACAGAGTTAAGTAGACTTCAAAATATAGATGAGCTGACTCTAAGTGAGCTTGTAAAGTTCCTCACGCCATTTAAAAAAACTAATAATGATCTAGAATGAGACAACCATCCAACTCTCCATTTGGTACTTCTATGGTGGTAGAAACTTCTGGATGATCACTTGAACTCGACTGAATTAGAACTTAATTTAAGACACAGAAGTTACATGGAGGAAGGAAATGATAAGCTTAAACTACACTTTTACCACAAGACCACACACATTTGTGTCTCCCCCATATTGTAATCTTTTGATGCTGACACTGAAGACGGAGACAATTATTTTCCACGAGATTGGTGGTCTGTGTGCAAACACTTCAGGCATGTGAACAAATATATATTCCTATTGTTTAATGATCTTGAAACATGATTATGAGTGAATGTAGCTACAAACTGTGACTACTGTTCTTTGTAGTTTCTTGTGGTTCGCTTGGAAGTAAATCAGGCTCATCAAAACTGCCACGTCTGTTGAAATTCAGATGTACGTAAAAAGTCTGGACCATGTGGACAAACAATGCGAAGTATCGTTGTACCTCTCAGTCGGTGCTACCAAAACTGATTTTCTTGGATGGTGGAAAGAACATAAAAAGACAGTACCTCCCCTGGAATGTGAACCTAAGAGCATAAAGTGTATTCCAGCCTCAACAGGATATAGTGAAAGCAGCTTCAGAGCTGCACATTTGGTTGTTACCAAGCATCGCAGTCATCTGGACCCTGATGACAGGGATGACATTTTACTGATCCACAGTACCAATGATCTGTTAAATACCTGCGACATAGATTAGTTCATGTCATCAGGTACTAAAGTAATAGTATGTCACAATGTTATTTAAATTTAACGATTCTTTCCATGTCGAATGTCAGGATGATTTCACAAGTCTTCTCTTGTAGTACGTTTCCACTTATAGGAATGCTGCCACGTCTCATTCCTCGAGACCATTTTAAAAGAATATTTTCCGTATCATTGAATGAAGACATATGAATGTCCTTCCTTTTCTGTCCACAGGAATTGTTAGCTTCTGCATTTAAGAATGCTTCCTTATTTTTAATATGCTTCTAAACTGTATTTCTTTGCTACTCGGAAGGTTGTATGCATGTTTCTCATCAGCGTCATGGATAATTGTCAGTTTCTGCTGAACTGTTGTCAGTTTCTGCTGAACTGTAAGCTTTCTATGTTCACAAGCCATAACACCCTAAAAATATATCAATAACTTCAAGCCTTTAATAAACGAACAACTACACTTTTTGCACGTCTTAGAGTCACTCACACAGGCACTGCAGAAACTGGTTTTAGATTCATTTAACGCATTTGCTGGTACAGGTACACATCGACTGATTGAGTCTATTACCATTTACCGTGTCACATGGCAAAAACTACAACCTGTGTGAAACTGAGAGACGGAAATTCATTTGGATCCGCCAGACGGAAATTCATTTGGATCCGCCAGGAATTATGTAAAAACTGTTGCAAAATGTTTCATAATTGTTCCTTAAAAATGGACCTTTTCTTAAAGCAAGGTTCATTTCAAATGAGGAGAAATAACGTTTATCTTATGGGGGCTTTGTCGGGACCAATGGAAATATGCGTTAAAAGCGGGATTTCCTTAAAAGCAGTTCAGTAATTCCGTGTCTTATTTCCTATATGCATATACATATATAAATATAAATAAAACAATATTCACTGCTAAATGATCAGTATTGGTAACCAACTAGTGACCTATCCCCATTACGCGCAGATGGCACTAAGCATCGATGGCTGGACAACTTCTTTCGTATGGCTAAGTTATAATATGTATGTTCTGAACATTTCGACAAAGTTTGATAAAATTCAAGCCTTACAGCTAATGTTGTAACAGTTTCCATTTCTGTCAGTGTGTGTAGAGCTGGTCCTGTATAAATATACATGCAGGGGATGCTACTGACAGAGAATTACTCAACTATTAACTAAAACATACCTTTTTCAGTTTGCTTCTCTGATTCCACATCAAACTGCACTTCACCACTCAATGACGGGACAGTTGGCAAGAAGAATGGAGCTGACTTTACAGTTTTTGGTGGCTCCCTCGGTTTATTTCGTTTGCGGATCTACCAACAAACACAGAATCAATATCACACCCTGTGTTACAAATGTATTTACAACTTTCACTAAACACATAGGGAAATGAAACAAATAAATAAAAAGATGGCTCCAATACAATGTTCAAGATTCTATGACGACACAGGGAGGGGTCTGGATTGGGTGCCTCTTCAGCACCTGCTGCCTTAAATGACAGACACACACTCTGCAACTGCACAGCACAGTATAATAAAGTTTCTCGTGAAGAATAATATTTTCACCTATGTAATTAGTAATTGTTTACTCCTGCAATTCCAGGACAGAACTGTTTAGTCACAGTATGTGAAGCACTGATGTAAGGAATTTGAGAAAGGAAAAAGGAGAGAGTTGAAAATGTGGGCCACTTGCCCATCCTTACTAAGCCACCAGAATGCAGAATATTGAAGATATTTGAAAAATTGTTGGTGGTGATCAGTATTAACCTGTGCTTGAAACCTCCCAGCATCTCGAAATTGTTACAGAAGTTGTAAGGGAACTGTAACTGATACAGCTGTCCACACAGTCAGTTGGTACACAGTATACCAAGAGAGGACATTACTATCCATCCACAATATATGTCACGTGTCTTTTGTTTCCAATCAGCAGCCTTCAGATGCCACTGACATTACGGAATTAAATTCTACTTCCACTATGAGTCCGTCAACTCGTCACATCCATCCATCGACAGTGCTTTCATCTGCCTCATAGAGCACTGACAATCAGGACTACTTCACAGTACAGCACAGGTCGAGATCTTTCTGCCAGATGTGGACATAACAAGACGCACCATCAACTACAGGTCTCTGCAGCCCATCTAAGTCCATGCAGCCGTTGCCTGCACCAGACACAGCCACTGACAGACATAATCAGTTACCACTGTAATAGCCACTATTTTCGAAGTGATAGTGGAAGAATTAGATGCCGAGTGTCAAGACCAATTATGAGGGGCTTTTGATAAGTAATGCAATATATTTTTTCCCTTGGCTGAAATCAGTTGAAAAAAATGCAGAATCTGTTGTGGAGCATCATAGAATATTCCCGTTTTAGACCCCAAAGTTTCATGAAGTTCCGACAAGCAGTCACACTACATGTAGCCTTCAAAATGATGTCTATAATGAAAGTGTGTTTCAAACAGAGAGCTGTCACCGAGTTTCTTTCAGCGGAAAGCCAGAGCATTGCATCATAGGCACTTGCTGAATGTCTATGGAGACCTGGCAGAGATGAATACATGGCAAGTCGTTGTGCGAGGCGCCTGTCATCACATCAACAATGTAATGCAAACCTGTCCAATCTCCCACATTTTGGCCACCAGAGAAAAGCTGTGACTCCTGCTACGTCAGAACATGCGAACACACTCATTCGAGGTGACCGACAGATCTCAATCAAAGAACCTCGCTGCTCAACTGGACATCTCTGTTGGTAGCACTGACACACCCATCTACCAGCTGGATTTCTCGTTGTGTAACAGCAGACCATAAGGAACAATGAGCAATCATATGCACAGAATTGTTTGCACATTACAAGGCTGATTGTGACAATGTTTTGTCCAACATCATCACAGGTGATGAAACACGGGTTCATCATTCCCAAACAGAAACAAAACAGTAAACCATGGAGAGGCACCATACCACCTCTCTTCCAAAGAAAGTTTTTAAATCTGCACCCTCTGCCAGTAAAGTCATGGCGATGGTCTCCCAGTACTCTGAAGGGATTATTCTGTTTGATGTCTTCCCTCATGGTGCAAAGATCAACTCTGAAGTGCACTAAGTACATTGCGCTACCCTCAGGAAATTGAAGAAATGACTTCAGCACGTTCTTCAGCACAAAAATGCAAACAAACTTGTCCGTGACAATGTGAGGCCTAACTCAAGTCTGCGCATCAGAGAGGAGCTCACAAAACTTCATTGCACTGTTCTTCCTCATCCACTCTACAGCTCAGATCTTGCTACTCCGACATCCATCCCAATGAAAGATGCACTCTGCGGGGAGCAGTACAGGGATGATGCAGAGATTATCGATGTGACAAGTCATCGGCTCCTATGTTGACCATAGTGGTACCGTGCGAGCAGACAGGCCATCCCAGTATGGAGTGTAAGGTCATCACATTAAATGGAGATTATGTTGAAAATAGGGTTTTGTAGCCAAAAGAGTGCAGAATAATATGGTGTACTGAAATACTGAATAAAATCAACCTGCTTTAAGAAAAAAATAGGCTGCATTAGTTATTAAATGGTCCTCATACATACAATCATTTTGACTTGATTATACACTGCCAGAGACAGTAAAGTCTGTATAACATTTTAGGTAGTCAGTTCTTATCAGTTGTGTCAGGTAAAGTAAAATGCATGAAGCTACCACACAAGCTGAGTACTACCAATGCATATATGCATCCCGTCTTCAGGCCACGAGTGGCCTACTGGAACCACCACCGTGGAGGATGCGGATAGGAGGGGTGTGAGGTGAGCACACCGCTCTCCCGGTCGTTATGATGGTATTCTTGACCGAAGTTGCTACTATTCGGTCAAGTAGCTCCTCAATTGGCATCACGAGGCTGAGTGCAGCCCGAAAAATGGCAACAGTGCATGGCGTCCTGGATGGACCAATGCATATATGGCAAAAATAAATTATATTTATTGCTTTACATAGCGTTGCCACATTTGTATTCAAGTGTCATCATGTGACGATGTGGATGTATGGATGTTTACAAGCGAGCATATACTACCACCTTACAAAGAACAATGCTAGGGAGCTCTCTTCCTCCTACTGCAGGTTTGGGTTAGATTAAACTGAACAACAAGTTACAACAACCCAACAATACCCTTACTAAACAGTGATATTGGTAGCTCATTTCCAGGGGCTGCAATATTTCTGGCATGCTTCAATATTCTGGACACCTTAGTTTCATGCCAGCAGTTGGGAAATCCCAGGTAGATTGTGTGCACTTTTGAGACGACGGGGTGAGTCGGTCAATAGTTGGCACTCAGAGTGACAGATGAGATAAGACCCACAAGGGCAAATAGAAGTTTAATTTGAAATATAATGAGTTTGAAAGTGATAAGTAGTAGTATTTGAGTCATACTTGTGGTTGGATGTTCGTGGGAAATAATTTTGTAAAGCAAAAGTGTGCAGAATCCTGAGTTTTAAGCACTTGTGTGTTATGGGCACTGAGTGATACATTATGGCAACCATTAGTAGCATTTGGCAAACTAATTTCCTTGTAAGTTGAATACTGAAAGAAGTCATAGACAAGTCATGCTGTGAAATATGAAATAGTAACTAAACTGACTTGGATGTCTAAGCTGGACTAGTGATGTGAGACAGAGAGAGACTGATGAGGGACAGTTTACTTCCCCCCCCCCCCCCCCCCCCAAAAAAAAAAAAAAAAAAAAAAAAACACTGTTTAATTTGAATGGCATTTATAATTACAGAACAATCATCAAATATATTTTCCCATTCAGTTTGGTTTAGGCAAACAGTTCAATTTAACATCTGCCTCCATTTCTGTTGTAATAGACTTCTTTCACTTGTCCAGTCACTGTAACCTCGACTGCACACTTTATTTATTGAAAGATGCAGATAAAGAGGAACTGGCATTGGGCAAGGTATACGGAACAAAGTTTCGAAAATGAATTTTCATTCTGCAGTGGAGTATGCTCTGATCTGAAACTTCGTTAAACACAGAGCGTTTCCCACTTTCGGGCAATGCTCTTCCACAAAAAGTTATCCACACGATTCATGATCAGTTGTCACAGCTATATTTCCTCCAGCTAAATAAAATTTAAATTCAATTCTAGAAAAGACAGGAATGGGTGCTTAAGGATTGAAGAAAATTACAAGCAAGCAACTGAAGTAAGATGTGTGTAAATTATGGACTACGCTTTTGACGGTTTACAATAATGTTGACACAAAATACTAGGAAAGTTTTGTTATTTAGACTGTGAAATTATGTCCAAAGAAGAAAGGATATAAAATACAGGCTGGCAATAACAATAAATGTTTCTGAGAAAGAGAAATTTGTTAACATTAAGGATGAGATTGTGTGGTAGAAAGTCTTAACCCTTTGTTGTCTGAAATATCAAATACATATAAATTTCCATTTTTTCATGGATAACAACAGTAAATAGTAACAAAACAACAGCATTTTTGTTTAATTTTTAGCATTTCACAAGGGTGGTACTTTCAAGTACTGTCTACATCACATCTTCTTTAACTGATAGCTAAAATGGCCAAATTAATGCCTTTCTTTCCTAATTTTACATCCTGTGGAACTAATTTCTTCCTTTTGTTTCATGTATTTTGCTTTCTCTCAAAACTTACCTAGCAGCTCTTGGACTGATATGCTCTGCATTCATCTGTCTAGTTGGTCACTGAGCGACATTTCTCCCCAAATTCAGAAGTGAAATCTTTCTGTACAGCTCACAGTAGAGTACTAAAGGACTAAGAAATACTTTTGGATCTTCTTCCCAGCCCATAAGCAGATCTAAGTCAGCCAGCATGGTCAAAAATTCCTTATTACAGAAAAGCACTGAATGTTGACATTAATGGCTTTCTCCTGCTTTCTGAAGAAAAATATTATTTCTGCTTCATGATAACTGGAAGCTAGACACCCAACTTTGTTGTCTTTCAACAAAGAATCCCAATTCCACAGAATGAGATACTATAATGAAAGTAACATCTTTTCATTTCCTTAGAAGGTGAAAGGCTGATGGGGAACATTCTCTTTTACTTCTCACTATGGCACAAATCCAAAATTTTCTCCACTTTTGCCCTCCAGGCAGGAAAAAGTACATAAAGAAAGTTATCAAAATCTTGTCTCCTGTTTTTTCCCCCCAACATTTCTTTGAATAACCTAAAACTACCCTCACACACAATTTTCAAATTTCCTCTCCAAAGCTTCACTTCCCCCTTGATAAAAATCAAAGGCCGGAATGTAGCCTTTCAGGTTTGGAATACATCACAGTCTGTAACCCATGTTGTACAGATTTCTTTGCACTGTATTGGCTGACAAGAGTTTTTCCCGACGAAGAAAATAACTGAGTTATCTTTATTTCCTCCACCTTCTGTCAGTTTTAGTCTCAGACATCTTTCTACTTTTGAGATGGTTTTCGTGTAAGCAGTCGTTCATCCCTTGCTTTTCGAACTGCTCTACAGTTTCAGGTAAACTGATTTCAAATTCCATTGGTACACATTCTATTAAAACTCCTCAAAAAATTGCATCAGAACTTAAAACTTTTTCAAAAATATTGTCCAAATCTATATCTGCCAGATTATTAGCATCATTTGAATCAGTATCATTGTCTGCTTCATTCCCTACTGCCATAACATCATTATCATCTGGCAAATCTTTTAGAAGAGCTCCAACAATTCTATCAACTATTAGTATTACCAATGCCCAAAAAGTGGTACTTCTCTGTGATATAACACTTACAATAATGACAACTGTGCTAAGACCAAAAGTCTTCTGCATCTAGGTTGACAAAGCTAGTAAAATACAGCAAAGAATATTAACGTAGGTGATAAACCACACCTGTGTGGCAGTAAACAAAAAATGCACATATGGCCAGAAGGTACTCTACAGTACCACGTGGTTTTCTGCTTATTTCATACATAAAAAGCACAGATTTAACAAAAGAGCTGCACGAGAAGAAAAGAGGACCTAACCTTCATTGTACCTTTGCTAGTAAACACAAAAATTGCTAACAACTGTGTGACAGTAAATAAAATAAAAACAGTCTCTACAAAGCAAACCTGCAGCTATCACCAACAACTAAGCAAACTAACACTTTGACTAGCAAATAAGACGTAGAAGGCAGTGAAGTGTTTCCACGATAAATATCTACTTAAATGTACCCGCCAGTCTGGGATGTGGGATCAAACGAGACGGTACTTAGAAGTACCGACAGGTAGCAACTGTGAATTGGAGGCACTTGTCTGATATGTATTCTTGTATGGAAACGAAATATGGACACTGAAGTATTTGGGCAAGAAGTGAACTGGTACTACAGGAGAACGTTGAAAATTACTTGGGCAGATTTGGTAACTAATGAGATGCCACTAAATCAATTTGGGAGAAAAGAAATGTATACTACAACTCGAGTAAGAAAAGGGTTCAGTTCATAAGATACAGACAGCCTCAGGCGTCAAGAAATAGTCAATTAGGTGATGGAGAGAAAGGTGAGGGTAAAAACAGTGATGTGAAGTGGGACCAAGGCTTAAATACAGTGAACAGGTCCAAATGGATGTACGAGGTCTGATCAACAAATACTGAGACAGATTTCTTCCTGTAGCTTCCATAATGGTTACCTATCTGTGGCATGAATATTTGAAAAGAGCAGTTTTTTTACTTATAATACACTTAGGTGACAGCACTCTCATATTGGTAGGTTAGTAGTAAGCCGCCTTTTTTTTTTTTAAAGATGCTCTTTGCATTTCACACACCAAACTATGGCAGTGTTGCAAGAGGAGCAGTACAACTGTGTTCATTTAAACCATACAGCCACTGACACTTACAAAAAGCTGCAACAAGCATACAGTGAGGCTGCACTACCCCGTGCAACAGTGTTTGGGTAGTTCAGGAACTTCAACGAAGGCCAATTTGTCTGTATAAAGCAACGTCAGCCTGGTGTTTTGGCTCGTACTGTCACTGAATTCAATATCAACACAGCTACTGTGATTGTCCATGAGGACTGGTAGATAACTTTACGTAGCCTCTGTGAAGTGTTGAGAATTTCATATGGCAGTGTCTACAATCATACGTGATCACCTCCATGTGCCCTTTGTTTGTGCCTGTAGGGTGCCATGTCTGTTGACTCCTGAACAAAAGGCTGTGCAAATGGAGACGAGCCACGAGAGGCTCCATCTCTTTGCTGATGGAGAAGATGCATTTCTAGAATCGATTATCACCGGTGATTAGTAATGACTACATCACTACAATCCTCAAGGAAAAGAAGCCAGCACAGTGTGGAAATCGCCCAGTTCTCCAAGACCAAAAATCGTAAAAGCTGCAGGGAAAGTGATTGTGATCACATGTTTTGATTGTCGTGGAATGATCTATCAGCACGCAGTCCCCCTCACACTACTGTTCCACCAGCACACGTTAGTATTGGCTAAACTAAGGAAGCACACTGCAAGGAAACAACCAGAACTTTCTCATACTAGGTGGCAATTTCATCATGACAATCTGTGGCCTCACGTAGTGAATCAAGTCTTGCAGTTTCTGGCTCATTTCAACATTACCTATGTACCACACCTCCTTTATAAGCCTGATCTTGTACCCTGTGATTTTTTCTTATTCTAGTCACTAAAAGCAAAGCTTTGGGGCATTTAATTTGAATATTCTGAAGCAGTGCTCAAGAAAAGTTAGTCGATTCTCAAGAACCTCACAAATGGGCGTGGGACATATGTTCCAGGACTGGCAGAGATGCTATAAAAAGTGCATTCAAGTCGGAGGGCAGTACTTTTAAAAAGGTCACATAAACAAAGAATGGAGTAATAAACATCTGTGATGGGTGGGGGGTGGGGGAATCAGTCTCAGACTTCATTGATCAGCCTTTGTAGATTGCAGTAGCTATGCAGAGATACAGAAACATTACTATTGCGGAGGCTGCATAAAACCAGTCTTGGGATGGAAGAGAACAACAACAAAACAACAACTTTTTAAGACACATACCACATCAAGCATAAGCAAATTCTGCCAGCGCACAGCTGCAACCCCAGACAGAGTGGCCAAGCCCTCTGATATCTGAGCTGGAGACTGCGGCCTCTCCATGTCATCTCCATCCTCATCTTCGTTAGGTGCATCGAGATCTTCAGCGCCGATATTTGCACCTTCGTCTGGGGCAGAAACTGGCAATGTGATGAGTGCCTCTGCCTCACTGTCCTCCAGTGGATCAAGAGGATGCAGTGCGATGTGCTTGAAGAGGGCTCTATTCGCCCACAGAAACACACCCATGTAATCCACGTGTGTCGTCGCCAGCAGGTCGCCGACAGCTGAGAAGCTGATAGATGTGCACGCTGAATCAGTCTGGGAGAGGAAAGAAAAGCAATGAATACACATTTGTAATTTTCTTACAAGCATACTAAACACAAATGATGAAATACTTCAATTGTGTGCAAGACAATACCCCATTCACTCTATACACTAGACTCTCGCTAATTCGGCCATTCCTAGAACATATGGATGTCGGATTAGTGGAAGTGCTGGATTATTGAGTGTCTGAAATTTATTTTATTCATTTATTTATTTTTTTATTTTGAAAACACAGGGGATATAGTGTAGTGTACTTTATTAAACCAAAGGATACAATTTTAAAACATATACTTTACTAAATCTAAAAATGCATTAATTTTCAAAGAAAACTTAGTCCTTGAGTGTACAATATAATGTACATAATTATACAGTCATATCACTCACTATGAAACATGTACCTAATTTTTAACTGTTGCAATGATGATATGTGATGATGGCATGCTTTATCACGCAACCACTTTACAAGCATTACATCGGTACTGCATGTATCTGACTGTTGCATAATGTACTCCAGGAAGACGTCGGCAGCTTCAGCAGTGTGAGAAATCTTCATGCTCTCTCCTCCTGTTTCCTCTTCCTCATCACTTTCATCATTACTTTCTTGCGTGCTTTTGATTATTTCTTCATTAGTTAAGAGTTTGGTCCGTATCACAGTTTCCCTCATTCAGACATCTAGTAACATCTTCATCATCAATTTCTTCTCCTCCTGGAAGGTTGTGAAATATATCAGTGTACAAAGTACTGTCATTGATAATTCCGAATTGACTGGCTCATCACTGTCACTCACTACTGGATACAACTATGCATCAATGGATGGTCATAATTTTCTCCAGCTCTTCATTATGGTAGCGCTCTCCACTTTATCCCATGCTTCAGCTGTCTGGAAAACATCATGCATGTTAATTGCTTTCCACGCCTTCAGCATAGTCTTCATAGAGTCATTTTCACTTTCGTGCACCAAGGAGATGAGAGGTGAATGGTGATAATAATGTTTAATTGACTCCAAAATTACCTGGTCCATAGCATAGTCTTCATAGAGTCGTTTTCACTTTCGTGCAGCAAGGAGATGAGAGGTGAATGGTGATAATAATGTTTAATTGACTCCAAAATTACCTGGTCCATGGGCTGAATTACGGCTTGCACATTGGGTGTGATTAAGAGTGCTTGTATACCATCGGACTTTAGAGAAACGTCTGAAGAATGACTGGGAGCATTGTCAATTATAAGGATAGCTTTCAGTGGAAACTTTTTCTTCTTTAGCTCTTTTCTTGCAGCTGGTACAAACATTTCATGGAACCACCGAGAGAATATTTGTCTGTCCAGCCACACTTTCTTCTCAGCACAATACGGCACTGGTAGAGTATTTATGTCAGCGTGTTGAAAACAACGTGGATGTTGGGATTTTCCAATCACCAATTGTAGTAGTTTATGACTCACATTTGCATTACAACATGCCATTAATGTTACACGATGTTTCTGTTGCTTGTAACCACGAGCACCCTTCTCGTTCTTGGCAGCTAATGTTTTTGAAGGAAGCATCTTGTAAAAAGAGTCCTGTTTCATCAGCATTATACAAGACATCAGCATTTAAATCATCTTCTTCTATTATCGCCCATATCTTGCTTACAAACTCATCAATATCCTTATCATTTGCTGAGCGACTTTCCCCGGTGACTATCAACTGCCGAATGTCATGTCATTTTTTTCCAGTTTGATAGCCATCTTTCACTAGCTGCAAACAAGTTACTACCGCCAAGTTGTTTGTTAAATGCAGCTGTTTTTTCCTTTATAATTGGGCCACTGACTGGAATTCCTTTACTGCGTTGTTGTATGAACCATCTATAAATATCTACATCCAGTTCTTCATTCTCACTCTTTCGCATAACATTCCATTTTCCCAACTTACTACCCATTTGTGTTGAGTACTGTCGAATAACATCATCTTTCTTTTTGATGTCATACATAGTTGCACATACAACACTGAACTCAGCAACAGTGGCTTTCTGTGAAGAACCTCGATTTAACTTATCTAAAATTTTGAGTTTTTTCTTGAAGTCTAGCGTGATGTGTTTCCTTTTAGAAGACATGAATCCGAACTGTAAAGAAAGCTACAAGTGCAACTACAGTAAATAAAGCATTGTTTAACTAAGAATTGTTGTGCACGGTAATTCATTGTGCATGTATTTTTGGATGTGCACTGGATTGCCAAGAGGCCAGGCTACTGAGGGCCAGATTAGCGAGAGTCTAGTGTACTTCTATAAATACATCTCTCTCTCTCTCTCTCTCTCTCTCTCTCTCTCTCTCTCTCTCTCTCTCTCCCCTCTGATGTGCACTTTGAGAACCTGTGAACTTGCATGCATTGGCTACCCATAAACAGCATAATAGAAGCATTTGTTCACATTTACCTTTGCTCATGCTTATTTACCATTTCTCACTAAACTAAACATCCCACTGAGTGTGAAATATGCCCAGTGATTTATTTCTTATGTGCAAAAGATATGAATATAGCAATCTTTTCATATTTTTGGGCCACAGTCATGTAATAATGTCTGAATGATATTTCCACCATTTGACTGTACAAACTTATTTTCTTTATATTAAACAATGGAAAATCCAGGATGGAATATAACAATACCAGAGAAGTGTGCAACACTTCACTGTCCACCACTCCCACAATACTATCCCTCCCCCTCCCTGCCCCAGCCTCCTCCTTACCCCCACCCAGTCGCCACTCCCATCATGCACTGGTGCTGCTACTCACAGTGTAGTTACAGCTCTCTGAGACTGCAGACTTGTGTGCAAGTTGCGTTTGCGCGCGCGCGGTGTGTGTGTGTGTGTGTGTGTGTGTGTGTGTGTGTGTGTGTGTGTGTGTGTGTGTGTGTACTGCTGACAAAGGCCTTAACGGTCGAAAGCTGTAACTGTGTGGTGAATCTTTTTGTAGTGCCTATCGCGACTCAGCATCTCCGCTATATGGTGAGTAGCAACTTTCCTTCTCTGGTATTGTTACTTTATATTACTATCATGATTTTGACCTAAAGCCATTATAAAGTAAAACAATGACTTTTTTTTTTTGCACGTGCATAGAAAGTGAGAAGGATCAAAATTTAACATAAGTATGCCATGCCAACGTCAGATTAAAATTTATCAAACAAATCCTACTTACATATTGAGTACAATTAGAATTTGTTAAGTGAAGTCATAATCAAGGTCCACTGAACTGAGAGTCCAAGAATGTAGATAAGTGCAAAATCACCAAAATGTATGACAGACAGGTAGCAAACATGCCTTTCAGCCATAGAAAAACTAGCCACAGAATAAACATCAATACAGTACTTACATGTGAAGTGAGCATGGTCTGAAAATATACTATGGAAGTTACTGGCTGACTGGTGGCCAAAGATGAACAGCATAGGTTGAAAGTCTATGTAGCAGAATCCAAAAGATGCAGAACTGAGACATATTCATACATCTTTGGAAGAAATGTGTTGTTTGTGAATATATTTGTAAATACATCTTTGAGAGAACAGCCTTATCTGTGAATACAAGGCGTAAACACTATGTCTATAGCACGAAAACATGACACCAAGCCAAAAGGAGTATCTCAAGTCGTATAATGGTTTAAATGAGAAATATGCACACGTCAGTGCAGTGTAGAACAACTGTAACCATGACAGAATACAACCATCTGTCTAATCTTATTATAAAGTGGATCTGTGCGTCATACATAAATATGCCACAGGAAATTATGAAATATTTCCATTACAATATTATGAATTGTAACCAAAATGTTGTAGTAGACCAACACCACGGGGTGGGAACTTGAGTGTCTCCCACTTGAGTTGATGAAACTTCTGCGTTACATTTGAAATATGGGGTGTGCGTTATCATGAAGCAGCAGCACCCCTTGTCCACAACAGTAGTTTTCGACAGACATGCTGCGCCATACAAATTCTTCACTCTCCGATCAATGTCTACTAGTGTTTGTCCTTCGGTGGTCAAGAAAAGAATGACAGCACCTTGGTCCTGTTTCGACACACTTGCTCAGAAGATCACTATAGTTCACGTTTTCACATTTACTGCAAGCACATAGGAATGACACGAATGCCAAATAATGCCTCGCATACGTTTCACTGTTTGTATACGGCATTTTCCCACTTGGTGTATGATATATGTAGATAATAGGCATCAAAACACTAGTCAGGGACTTGTTTACCACCTAATAATGGTTTACTAACTAATAAAAACTGTTGATGCAACTGGAATTGGCAGCTGTCTTGAAAGTAGAAGTGTGTGACTCAATTTCATACATCATAATTGACATTTTTGGAAAACCTGAAGCTCTCATTCATTATTTAAACAATGGAACACTGCACCAGTTACAAATTTTTTTCACACTTAGCGTGACAGTTTTCCATAATTTTTTCAGGTTTTCAAGTGCAAATATTTACATAAGTATTTTGTGTGGTGTTTTCATTTGTTTTGTTCTGCATCTCTCTTGCACTGTAGTCGCCTTTTTGAGGTTATCAGGTACTTTACTTCCTCAGTTATGCAGAAAACCACACAAACGCAAACTATCACTCACATTTTTTGTGCAACATTACAAAAAAATACATATTTGAGTACTGCACTTGATAGTGAGAATAAATTCGTGACACACATTTTGCTCACCATGAAAAAATATGTAATTTGCACTGTGTTTAAACCAAAAACATCTCAGCAACGCAAAGTGAGTGAAGGTGTCAACTAGTGCTTCAAGTTGCAGAAGGATGGCACACGCTAAATATAGTCTGACAAAGGTGTCACGACAATCACAACAACTGCATATGTGCAGTAGAGACAGTTTGTAAATTGTTGTGCTTGCTCATGGTATCTTTATTCGAGCAAACCTAGCTACTCCCATCAGGCACCAAGCCAAATAGAGCTTGGCATCAGCTGGAGATACGGCACATTAATTCCAGGAACATAAAAGTGGGGTTATACTGTACCTACATTGCCTGCATCAGAGTCATGTTACACTGCATATACGCTGCAGCAACGCCCCTAAACAGGAACTTTCTGATTGCTCCTTACACATGGGCCTCAGATAAGACATCAACTTCCTTTTCATATTATGGATCATATAAACAGATAAGGAGTTCACTAACTTTTTCCTTTAGTCCTCTATATATTGGGGCATAATGCTAAGAACATTCAAACAATTTTCTTTTGTGTGGGACCCTTTATTTATCTGGATCTGTTTTAAAACATTCTGTCTGAATGAGAAGTATAACCAAAAATTAAAGAAGAAAAAAAAAAGACTTCTCATACCTGTAATCAAAGGAATTTTGCCACTGGTGACAGTGGCTCCCTTATATTTTCAATTATCGGTTCCGCTCTTCCATCTTTTCTCTTCCTGTTAATGTGCCACACCTTGTGTCTCCCCCCACCCAATAGCAGCAATTCACACAGCAGCAATGTGAACACCACCTACGTCAGCAGTAATTTGGTCAGTACCTGGTTAACTTGCCCAAGCTCATACAAGGTGGATCATGTTGCTACAGAACCTCAACAATGCCCACAGATGTATGTGCGATTGTTGTATATAGCTTCTCATTGGTACGTCAATGAAGTTTATACAAAAAAATACACAAAGGATGATAGAATTATAAGAAAATGGGTTAGAACATTTCAAGGCAGCTGTACTAAAATTCATGATAAAATCTTAAGTGGGTGACCATCTGTCTTCACTAATCACTTGCTGCAGAAAGTTGCTGTGTTATCTAGTGACTTTCCTTAAGTTTCACGATGTGTTCTTATGAAATTCGTACAGAAAACAGACTACTTGTTTCCCCTAAACATTCTCATGAAGCTCAGTAAATAAGATGTCTCATTTTTAAGCTGAATTGACACTGGGGGCAAAACATGAGAGATTTATGTTGCAGAAAAATCAAAAAAGGAAAAATTTAAGATCACCAAAGACAGTGAAATGGTTCAACAGATTTTTAAGAGACTGTAACTGAGAAGACCATTCTTTGTTCTTTTGTAGAAATTATGTTAAAAACTAGACGAATTTATATACTTTTTCTAATAATAAAATTGTTTTTAAAAAAAGTACCTGCCCTTGTCTGACACAAAAATGATACTTATTTAAAAAGATTGTCTCACATTTGTTTATTTTTCCTAATACATTATTTTTAGTTTGGAGTCCAGATTTTGTGCAGTGCATACGACACACACATCCTTACCTGAAAAGAATCAACAAGTCTTCCCGAAGGAAGGTCCCACGTGCGGATACGGCAGTCTGTGCCAGCAGTAACCAACCACCGCGAGTCGGGACTGAAAGTCGCGTCTGTGATCTGCGCACCGGGATGTCCGGCCAGCTTCCGCACCACTGTGCGACTCTCTGTGTCTGCCACCGACACTGAAAAGTCTTCCAGGGCAATGGCGACCAGAGACGACTCGTGATGTGTCCGTAGGAACAGTGGCCGCTCGTCCAGGTCCACTTTCGACAGTGGCTTTGTACCTGATAGCAACACATTCATCTTCAGTAAAATCCCTCGGAGACCAGAAAATTTCTTAAAAGAAGTTATTTTCCTGTGTACTTATTTTCTTTTCTTTTCAAATAAACACTTTATTTTAGTATTTAGAAATTAACTATGCCTCTGTGAGCATTATCAAACTATAGCACAATAAAAATTGTTATGACTGAAGTATGTTATGTTCAACACATTACTGGAATGGAAAAGCAATGAGTCAGCATTTCTAATATGAAGGTAGGCAGGAAGAGTAGTATTTAACATCCTCTGAGGTCAGAGGAGAGGGAGCAAAATCTCAAATTGCTTCAGGGATGGGGAAGAAAATTGGCTGTGCCCTTTCTAAGGAACGCTCCCAGTATTTGCCCAGAGCAATTTACGGAAATCTCCGAAAATCTAAATCTGAATGGCCCGAGAGACATTTGAACCACTGTCTTCCCAAATGTGAATCCAGTGTACTAACCACTGCATCATTTTGCTTCGTCCTAATAAAGAGTTTCATACAACTATAGTAGGTCTAGGCACATATGTACCAGATATAAAGTCTATTTGTAAATGGAAAAAACATGACCATTATGTGGGTTTTGTCACTGTACCAACATGTATAACACACTGAAATAAATTACCATATATAAATTACTTTAATGTGTTATTCTGGAGAACTAACATTACATTAGTGTAAGTAACGTATTTTACAGTAACCTTCGCAAACTGAATTTATCCTCCACATCTTGTCCAGAAACAGATCTCCCATGCCCACTGACTACCTGCAAAAGAATGCCCCCATTGTGACTTAGTACCACATAGGACTGGAGCAACTAAATCACTTTCTCCACAACGGCTGCAACTATCGCTCATCATGGCATGAAATGAGCAATATCCTCTCCAACCCTCTCACAGTGGCAGTCCACAGTCCACTGATCCCAATCTATCCCCTTCCCCCCGACCTCCCCCCCCCCCCTCCCCACCCCATACAACAGTCTTGTCCATCCCCATTCCACCCCTCATTGCCTCATATCCATCATAAAGACGCAGGTGCAAGACCTGCACATACATACCCTCACTACTGCCTAGTCCTGTCACAAACATTGCCATCAGGCTTCTTGCCATCAACAGCAGCTTTTCTGAATAGTGCAGGTAGAAACTGACCCTCCAGCGTATCCTTTGCTACTGTAACCCATCTGGCCTCATTCTTTGCTATTCAGTATCCCCACATGGCCCACCCACTCCCACATGCCTCCCCCAATCCTCCCATCATGCTTACTTGCACTGTCCTTTCCCTGCCTCAACTTATAAACAAACCCATGCTCAGCATACCCCAACACCCTGCTCCTACCCTGCTATAATTCCCCACCCCACATCTCTTCTGAAATCCAATACACATCCCATTTAAGTGTACCTGCCCGCTAATTGACCACTGGTGCCTCCTCTAGATAGTGAGTAGCAAACAAATTCTAACTCATATTGTTCTCATTCCATCCTAGGTTTTCCTTTGTTTGTACGAGGGTATGTTAAAAAGTACTGCCTCCATATTTTTATGTAAAAACTCTTAGATATTTTTATATAAAATGAACTTCATTAACATCCTACATCACTACTGATGCCCACATATTTACTTCTCAACATAGTCACACTGGTGACTAACATGTTTCTCTCAATAGGAGAACACTTTGTTGATACCATCACTTTAGGATGTTTAACTTATTTGACAGAGCCACAACCTTGCCTCTGCTTGCACTGTTTCATCACTAATAAAGTGAAGTCCTCAAACATGTTTGTTAAGTTTTGGAAATGGATGAAAATCGGATGGGGTCAAGTCGGGACTACCTTGGGGGGGAGGGGGGGGGGGGTCGATGACAGTGAACCCAATGCATCAGACTGCTGTAGATGTTGCAGCACTCGTGTGTGGCCTGGCATTTTCATGCTGAAGGAGAGGGTGCTCCATGATGGAACAAACACTTCATACTCGAAACTTTATTTCAGTATGCTGTTATCCACACACAGACATAGTGACGTTACATACCGCCAGGTTACAAGCTACAATTATGAGCCTTCTAGTTGCAAAGGCTGCAAATATGCAGACACGAAGAGTACAGATTTTGAATGTTAACAACGTTTCTTTTGTTTAAAAAGCTTTAAGAGTTTTCACATAAAAAGTTTGGAGGTATTACTCTTCAGCAAGCCCTCATATTTTCCCCCTACCCTGTCCCTTTACAGATCGCTACTTTTGTTTAATGTCACAGTTGCATTAAGGTCCGAGCTGCCGGAGATAGCGGTCATGTGTGCATGAGGTGTGCTTGCTTGTGTGGATGTGTGCGCATTTTCTTTTTTGAAGAAGGCTTTGACCGACAGCTAAATGTGTAACTGATTTTTCACTGTGTCTGGCTGCTACTTAACATGTCTTCTTTATGGTAAGTAGCAATCCATTTTTTTTGCATCGTTATCAGGAGAAAGAAAACTGGCGTTCTACGGATCGGAGCGTGGAATGTCAGATCCCTTAATCGGGCAGGTAGGTTAGAAAATTTAAAAAGGGAAATGGATAGGTTAAAGTTGGATATAGTGGGAATTAGTGAAGTTCGGTGGCAGGAGGAACAAGACTTTTGGTCAGTTGACTATAGGGTTTTAAATACAAAATCAAATAGGGATAATGCAGGAGTAGGTTTAATAATCAATAAAAAAATAGGAGTGCGGGTAAGCTACTACAAACAGCATAGTGAATGCATTATTGTGGCCAAGATAGACACAAATCCAATGCCTACTACAGTAGTACAAGTTTATATGCCAACTAGCTCTGCAGATGAAGAAATTAATGAAATGTATGAAGAGAGAAAAGAAATTATTCACGTAGTGAAGGGAGACGAAAATTTAATAGTCATGGGTGACTGGAATTCGTCAGTAGGAAAAGGGAGAGAAAGAAACATAGTAGGTGATTATGGATTGGGGCTAAGAAATGAAAGAGGAAGCCACCTGGTAGAATTTTGCACAGAGCATAACTTAATCATAGCTAACACTTGGTTCAAGAATCATAAAAGAAGGTTGTATACATGGAAGAATCCTGGAGATACTAAAAGGTATCAGATAGATTATATAATGGTAAGACAGAGATTTAGGAATCAGGTTTTAAACTGTAGGACATTTCCAGGGGCAGATGTGGACTCTGACCACAATCTATTGGTTATGACCTGTAGGTTAAAACTGAAGAAACTGCAAAAAGGTGGGAATTTAAGGACATGGGATCTGGATAAGCTGAAAGAACCAGAGGTTGTACAGAGTTTCAAGGAGAGCATAAGGGAACAATTGACAGCAATGGGGGAAAGAAATACAGTAGAAGAAGAATGGGTAGCTCTGAGGGATGAAGTAGTGAAGGCAGCAGAGGATAAAGTAGGTAAAAAGACGAGGGCTGCTATAAATCCATGGGTAACAGAAGAAATATTGAATTTAATTGATGAAAGGAGAAAATATAAAAAGGCAGTAAATGAAGCAGGCAAAAAGGAATACAAACGTCTCAAAAATGAGATCGACAGGAAGTGCAAAATGGCTAAGCAGGGATGGCTAGAGGACAAATGTAAGGATGTAGAAGCTTATCTCACTAGGGGTAAGATAGATACTGCCTACAGGAAAATTAAAGAGACCTTTGGAGAGAAGAGAACCACTTGTATGAACATCAAGAGCTCAGATGGCAACCCAGTTCTAAGCAAAGAAGGGAAGGCAGAAAGGTGGAAGGAGTATATAGAAGGTTTATACAAGGGCGATGTACTTGAGGACAATATTATGGAAATGGAAGAGGATGTAGATGAAGACGAAATGGGAGGTAAGATACTGCGTGAAGAGTTTGACAGAGCACTGAAAGACCTGAGTCGAAACAAGGCCCCCGGAGTAGACAACATTCCATTAGAACTACTGACGGCCTTGGGAGAGCCAGTCATGACAAAACTCTACCAGCTGGTGAGCAAGATGTATGAGACAGGTGAAACACCCTCAGACTTCAAGAAGAATATAATAATTCCAATCCCAAAGAAAGCAGGCGCTGACAGATGTGAAAATTACCGAACTATCAGTTTAATAAGTCACAGCTGCAAAATACTAACGCGAATTCTTTACAGACAAATGGAAAAACTGGTAGATGCGGATCTCGGGGAGGAGCAGTTTGGATTCCGTAGAAATGTTGGAACACGTGAGGCAATACTGACCTTACGACTTATCTTAGAAGAAAGATTAAGAAAAGGCAAACCTACATTTCTAGCATTTGTAGACTTAGAGAAAGCTTTTGACAATGTTGACTGGAATACTCTCTTTCCAATTCTAAAGCTGGCAGGGGTAAAATACAGGGAGCGAAAGGCTATTTACAATTGGTACAGAAACCAGATGGCAGTTATTAGAGTCGAGGGGCATTAAAGGGAAGCAGTGGTTGGGAAAGGAGTGAGACAGGGTTGTAGCCTCTCCACGATGTTATTCAATCTGTATATTGAGCAAGCAGTAAACGAAACAAAAGAAAAATTTGGAGTAGGTATTAAAATTCATGGAGAAGAAGTAAAAACTTTGAGGTTCGCTGATGACATTGTAATTCTGTCAGAGACAGCAAAGGACTTGGAAGAGCAGTTGAACGGAATGGAAAGTGTCTTGAAAAGAGGATATAAGATGAACATCAACAAAAGCAAAACGAGGATAATGGAATGTAGTCAAATTAAATCGAGTGATGCTGAGGGAATTAGATTAGGAAATGAGACACTTAAAGTAGTAAAGGAGTTTTGCTATTTAGGAAGTAAAATAACTGATGATGGTCGAAGTAGAGAGGATATAAAATGTAGACTGGCAATGGCAAGAAAAGCGTTCCTGAAGAAGAGAAATTTGTTAACATCCAGTATAGATTTAAGTGTCAGGAAGTCGTTTCTGAAAGTATTTGTTTGGAGTGTAGCCATGTATGGAAGTGAAACATGGACGATAACTAGTTTGGACGAGAAGAGAATAGAAGCTTTCGAAATGTGGTGCTACAGAAGAATGCTGAAGATTAGATGGGTAGATCACGTAACTAATGAGGAGGTATTGAATAGGATGGGGGAGAAGAGAAGTTTGTGGCACAACTTGACTAGAAGAAGGGATCGATTGGTAGGACATGTTCTGAGGCATCAAGGGATCACAAATTTAGCATTGGAGGGCAGCGTGGAGGGTAAAAATTGTAGAGGGAGACCAAGAGATGAATACACTAAGCAGATTCAGAAGGATGTAGGTTGCAGTAGGTACTGGGAGATGAAGAAGCTTGCACAGGATAGAGTAGCATGGAGAGCTGCATCAAACCAGTCTCAGGACTGAAGACAACAACAACAACAACAACAACAACAACAACAACATAGTGTTAATAAGTGGAATGTAGTTTCATGGATGTCAGTGAATATACAAACCAATAAAGGAGGAGTTGTAAATAGAAAATTGCTTGTTCTCTAACTTCACTACATTACTAACAAGGCATTTAACTTGTTCTGGTGGTTTCTTCAATTAGTATCCTTATATCCGACTCACTGTTGTAATAACGTTAAAACCTAGAAGTTTATGTGAATATTGTCCCTACCTGTGGTATTATATTCGCACTTTGTACCATATTTTAAGAAAAAAAGAAATACTAGAAATGACATAGGACAGTAATAAGCAAATATATACAGTGAAACAGTTGTCAAGAAATCAAGTTATTAAATGACAGAACATTCAGTTTCAAATAGCAAACTTCATTCTTAAAACACATTTCTGTGTATGTCAAATTTTCTAAAAAGATGGTACCATAACCCATTAGGGTGTGGAAATATGCAGGATAAACAAGTTTCACGATCACCATTTTTACATCATCTACAGCTGCTGTCATCCTTACTTTCCTCCGATGTGACAGAAGCATATGACAAATATTCATAGAACTTTATATTAGCAAGTGTAAAAATAAACACATTTTGAGGGTTCTAATAATGTGAGTCAAGCATGTGGGTAACATTTAAGGTCTGCCAACACTGATGGATAGTGCAAACTTAACCTATTCAGGAGTGCTAGCAATTTATTGCAACAGATAGAAGTAAACAAAGTTACTGTACCAATAAAATTCTAAAATAAGGTTAACACACAATCAAATAAATTTTTAACTTACGGCTTTAGTATGGGTTTTACATTATGAGACCACACCTTTACACTTAAACCGCCAAAACCGAAGCACGCTATCTGCACCCACAGTGACAGTAACTTGGTTGAGGGTGTCAGTAGCGACGCCCCTCACGGCCCCTGTGTGAGCAGTAGGACTTCCGTACGTGTCCCTGTGGATACCCGACTGGATGTTGAAACGATCCACGTGGCCAGAACTCATCCCGAGCACTGCAAAGTTGCCACAGCGAGTGATGCACACGCACGTCGCATAGGAATTAGAGAGAGATCGGTCACCCTTGAAAGTGTTAAACCTAGAACACAATTGTAAACAGATCTGCATACCTATTTGTCTATGAGTAAAATTACATAACTGACTATCAGTATAAAAATTATTAACTAAATAAGCTAACAAAACAAACTGTCAGGTAACACAAAGGTTGCCTGTTAAGTTTTTTACATAACCAATAATAGATAAATACATTTTTCTGGTACAAATCATTATATTGTTTGTTAAAATATTTGCATTTAAAATTTATTTAATTAGTGTGGGTTTTGATCAGTTTTGGAAAAAACATTTCCACTCTGACAGTAATAGCACAAGAAAGTGACTTTGGAATGGTTGTACATCTTACTATCTGCCAGGATTGTAACTTCAGGGACTCGGAGAAGTGTGGCAGCCACACATCAAACCAGCCTCCTGGTTTAATGTAGGGAGTCGGTGTGCCAGCCAGCCAGGATGTGTTTTTAGGTAGTTTTCTACATCCACCTAGCTGGTTCCCACATACCACCTCAGTTACACGATAATTTCTTCTGTTGCTGTTCGGCAACTACAAATTGTATGAACTGTATTGTAATGATAGTATATCAAGGGTGCTTTTATATAGGTGCAAATACACAATTTTTAAGACGGATCACCTAAATCAATCAATGACCTATATTTACTAAAAAAAGATCAGGGTAGAATCACCCTTTCATTGGATACTCAAGAGTATAACGCGAGAACCCACTTGGCGCCCACAGTTTGGGCAAGTGTATACCACGCCAAAATATGGGTTTGTCAGAGGCACTTGCCTATACACTTGTTGTGCAAGTAAATTGTTGAGCCAGGCGCCATTCAGAACTTGCTGCAATCTTTGATGAGTTTCCACCATCTACTGTGGTCTTCAGCAAGCTCCTCCCATTTGTCACAGCCAATGTTACGTGCACTCATACCCTGCTTGGCACAATCCTTTAAGCACATAGCAAGTCTTCCTGGGGACCTCCTGGCATATGCTATCTCACTTAGCAATGCATGTCAGTGAAGACGCGAGTGGTCCATACAATGTAAGTGTCCACCACAGGCAACATTCCTCGAGTGTGGCAGTTATGCTTGGTAGATCCGCAGCATTCGGGACCATCTCATTTGACACCTGGTCCCTTCGTGTTACACCTAGAATGTTTTATAGGCACTGCGGATACAAGATGTTGAACTTACGTTATTGTCTGGCATACAATGTCCAGGTCTCATTGCCATACAAGAGGGTGTTCAGCATGCATGCTTGATAGATGAGCATTTTTGTGGTCACCATAAGACTTTTTCCAAATGCTCTTGTGTGGAGCATTCTGAAAGTGTTTGTCGCTTTGCTAGCTCTTGTGTTTACTTTATTATCTGGAGAAGAATCTGACACTCGTGAACCAAGAGAACAGAATTTATCAAATACATTCAACATGGAGCCATCTAATCTTACGGCACGTGTAGCTGTGTCGCCTAGTGCCATAACTACAGTCTTCTTTACCTTCTTACCTTACCAGACATGGAGAAGAGTTTGTATGCACTGGCAAATTTGTCCACAAGCCTTTGAAGGTAGTCTTGAGTATGTGCTATGAACGTTGCATCATCAGTGAACAAAAGGTAACTTACAAATAAGTCCTCACTACAGTTCTTGGATCTGACAAATGCAGTGATGTAAAGTTTCTCGTCAACCCTGGTATGTAGATGGACATCCAGGTTTGTTTTGCCAAAAGCAACTTTGAAAAGTAATGAGAAGAATATAACAAACAGGGTGATGGCTAGTATATAGCGTTGACAAACTCCTCTTTGCATAAGAAAATTATACAACATGCTTCCTCCACATATCACAGCATCATGAAAAGTCCCAATCATGTACAAGAGTTTTGGATGACACACTATCTTCCTGCTGACTGTCAAAAACCATAACAATGGGGCCTTCTCCTCGCAGCATTTTTCCTGAATCTGTTGGATTGTGAGGATCGTATCGATATGCATATCGGAGATATAATCTGCTTTGAAATTTTTATTTAATGAAAATTGATTTATATTGTACGTAAAATTTAGGCTCATCTTTTGTTCTGAATTCTTTTTCTGCAATAAGAATTGTATCAAAGTTCTCAATATATATTTTTATTTCTGAGTTCTATTCGTTTATTTATAATGTTATTTGTATTTTTTGCCAAATGTGTGTAGGTTTCTGTTTCCTCCAAGACGCTTATGCAGCATCCTTTTCCACCACTGTGAACAACTGGAAAATTAGTGCTTTTATCTACAGATATAAAAATTAGTTTCTGCACAGAGAATACTAGGAATGGAGATAACGCACACGACAGGCAAACCTCAGAAATATACAAAGTACATGGGGCCACTGCGATACATTCCACGTTGTACAAATAGGATAAAAATATACTATAAGATACAAGGAATGCAGAAACAAATGTGAAAACAACATCTCCACATTTAGTACGACTCTTTGGGAAAATCGACACTCTACAGTAGATACAAGCACAAATTTTTCCATTCTTGATAGAATGGGGAAAACAAGCGATGGAGGAGTTTTGAAGATTGAGAAAATATGGCTGTGGAAAAATAAGCAGAAAGTGAAGGACAATATAAAGATGAAACATTGAAACATTTTTATAGGAATAATGTTATTGATTTTTGCTATTTATGTAAGTATTGGAACAAATTGCTATTGGAATGCTATCTTCTATTTCTCTATGATAATAAAATAGTAGAAATAACTTTTACATATGGTTACAACACAAGGCTACCATCTCTCTCTTCCTCCTATTCACATATTTGCACAAAGTTACTTTCATAGGTTAGCAAAAATCACTGTATTACTGTTTCAATAAATGATTGAGTGGAAGTCATTATTGGTCAAGAATTTTATACAAAGAAAACATATTTATTACATATATTGATAAATATTAATTTCTAACAGAAATACATGCAACACCCACTAGGATACATTCACTTTACTGACAAGTAATGTGACGAGTAGTTCATTGTAGGGATATATTATAACATATTTAGATCAAATTAAACACACGTCACAATAAAGGGTGCCCAAACAGTTGTAACAATAAGCAGTATATGTGTCCTTGGAGTCTTTACATTTTCAATCTAATCTACTCAATTGACATGACAAATCACTTGTAATAAAACATTTGCATTTCTGGTAACTGTCTCCATGACCGTCATCAGGAGCTAAAATCACTGCTAGGGCTGGCATGGTGTTGTGTTTACATAGATGTAATGGCTGTGACTGAAATCTACCACAGTGACACATGCACGGAAGGTAAGTCGAGCAGCTCCTAGAAGCTCCATCCTCCCATGCCAGGAAACCGAGTGACATCAGATGACGCAAGGGGCTGGTGCCACATTTGAAACTGGTGCTCTCGTGTCCATACGAGTGTCGAGCCTACATCTTTCCTTTCGGTCGATGTCCAAAGCAAGCTCCTGTGTCCTACTATGTGTACTCCCAGTCTCCATTAAAATGCTGCTGTTTATTCTTATGACAGCCTCTTCATTGGTAACAGAATCCCAGTATGATGGTATCTGAGCCACAACTGATGCCTTCTCAAATTTCTAGGCAATGTTCAGCCATGGCCAACTCCTCCAGTTCGCTTTGTGTGATGTTCCAAATTTAATGTACTAGCTGTGTGGATCCTGGCCTTGCTGTAAACAAGACCACTTCCCGATTCACTGTACCTGACGTGACCGTTGTAATTGCTTTCCTCGACACTGTGACAGAGAGAGAAATGCCGAAATGATGCATCTGACAACACTGAGCACCATAAGAGCTCTGGGGGGGAGGGGGGGTTGCGCATGTACCCACTATGTTCTCTAGCAATTTATTCTTTTAATAATGCTGTCATTATTTCATCCTGGATTTTCCATTTTTTCATTGTTTGATTCTTCCTATTTTACTGTACATGCACAATAATTAAAATTTCATTATTTGCCACCCTTGCTGCTGTTGCAATCTCAGTGGCCTACAGTGTATGTCAAACATTCTTAATTATACCTGAGCTCACGTTTATTGCATCCGTCTGCTGAAATTCATCTGTCTTTATAGTGCATACTGATATGTGTGTGTGTGTGTGTGTGTGTGTGTGTGTGTGTGTGTGTGTGTGTGGGTGTGGGTGGGTGGCAGGAGTGTTAGGAGACAGATAAAACACTTCAAAAACAACGATGCATCCACATGAGGAGATGAGCCCTGCAGCTTTTGTTCTTAAAGTGCACCCACAATATGCAACAAAGAGAGTTCACAAGTTCATAGGGAAAACAGATGTGTTACTGTGAATGAAATTGCAACTAAATTTGCAACAGGGCACAGTGCAGTGTAGCAAATGATTCAAAGCTTTGGTTATCAAAATATTTGTACCCACGGACCTCACACACACAAAGTTCTGAGTAGAGTCATCACCTAACGTCTTCTTCAGAACTTTAAAAGTGCAGATGAATTTTTCTAGTTAACTGTAACAGGTGATGAAATCTGGTTTGATCACTATGAACCCTAGATAAATTGCCAAACTGGCACAATCTGGATTTCTCATTAAGATAGAAAGCAAGAACAGTGTGATTGGCTGAGAGAGTCATGGGCAAACAATTGCATTCTGGTAGATTTTTTTGGAACCTAAACAGATCATAGATCCTGTCTGCTACTTCCAGACACACACGAAGCTATGTCATGATATGCAAATAAGTGCCTTTGGAAGAAGATTTTTCTGCAGTGTGATAATGTGTTGACTCACTCGGGTTGCCACTGTGCAGAAAATTGGGACTTTTGGGTTGAAAAGTTTCCCACATACTAGTTAAAGTCCCCACATACTAGTTAAAGTCCCCACATACTAGTTAAAGTCCCCACTTGACATCCTTCAACTACCATCTTTTCAATTATGTGAAACAATAGTTGTGAGACCAACACTGAGAGACCCATTAAGTTGTACACTGATGTTTACCGGCAGCTGGAATGGACATTTACCACAAGGGATTTTACAGATTTACAGACCTGCGAGGAAAATGTGTGCAAAAAAAAGACTATATTGAAAAGTAACAGGAAAGTCTTTAGACTAAGATAATGTACTAGGGGTGTCTAAATAATAAAAAAATTATATTTATAACGATGGGTTGCTCACAACTTTGTGGATGATCCTAGTACTGACATTACAAGCCAGCACATTGTCATAAAAATATCAATGGTTACTTCATAGCTCCTCCTCACAGGTTTCAGTAGACATATAAACATCCACTTGATTCATACATATTTATGGTGGGAATAGTATCTACTGAAGACAACAAGCATTCTGACAAACCTTTCATGCATTAGCCTGTGGTCTCCCATTCTGAGTTTGTCATACGACCAGGTAGTGACAAAGGGCACTCCGAGGTGCACAGCTGCGATTCCGTCCCACTCCTTTTCACGCGTGGTTTCAGATGCAAAACTAGTGATGGGGGGCATAAGCAGTGGATCTTCAGCAATGCCTCCTTTCCGTTTTTTAGATGCCTGCAATATTAATCAGTATTCTGATACAAATGAATAATATAAAACTACTTTATGTTTCCAAGAAATAATTAAAATACTAGCTAGTTTTTAATTTCACTGCATATTCATATAGTTAGACTGTAATATTCACATTTTTTTTTCAAAACAATATGTGTAAACATTAATTTTAATTAATGTTTATTGTTGAATTTAGGAAAGCACTTGTTTAATCTGCAATGTGCCCTTGCTTCTACTTTCCACAATTTAACTCACTAAAAATGGTATTTACATCATTCTTTTTGAAAGTTCAAACCAGTTTGAAGCTTTGGCCACTTAAAATTTTTAAAACGAATTTCCTTTATGTCTGTGAAACTATAAGGAGACAAAATGGCTGGTCAGTAATTAAATTCAGTGGGTGAAGTTCCAGTAGCATGTGGCGGTACACCACATAACGTGAAAAAATAATATTGAAGAATTTCACAAATTTAACAAAAGTGACGTCGAAACGTAATAAATATTATCGTAGAAAATTCACGAAGACTATGTAATCAACTAATACGATCTACGATTGTTATTGTTACTCTGTTCCTTAGAAACAGGATCGTACACTTCCCTTTTGTTTCTTGGTGGTGTAAGAAGCCATTTTGCGACGAGGCATGAAAACCTGTAAGTTTCATGTAATATTTAGACTAAATGTAATAAAATATTACTTAAAAGTGTCGCTAATATTTTATCGCAACAGATCCTATATTCATGAAGTGAATGACTTTAATGATTTATAGAAATTTTATAGGGAAACATTGGTGCGGAGGTCAACGCCATTGTTGTAAATGATAATGGCCCAAAGTTGTAAAAAATATCTTAATATTTGCTAATTTTTGACAAATAATAAAAATAATTAATAATGTAGGAGATTTCTCTTGATTACTGGTTCTTCCTTTGAAGTGTTAAAAGTAATCAGTTTTCCAGTGTTCAATCATATTTAAATAAAGTGACTTCAGTAAAATTTTTTTATCCCTACCTAACGGAAATTGCAAGAATCTCCTCAGCATTGCATTTCCACAAAAGAAAAACAAATAATTAATTCAGCAGTGGTATATCTGCAAATTGTGTGTTGGTGGTGTCTCTTTAATATAAAAACAGCGCATCGGGCAAACTAACTGCGAGAAGTACCACAACTGAGTCGCTGACGTAAATAATTTTCCAGTTGTGAACTAACTCCTACTTCATGTAACAAATAAAAACCAAAATGCATGACGTAAAAAGAACCACTAAAAGCACTGGTAAAACAAACTTAACAGCAATTAAAAAAAACTATTCCTCACTTTTGGTACTGTTAGATTCTTCCTCAGCGAGAGAAGACGGGAAGGTTAGGAAGGAAGGGCAGGGCACTTGATCCCAGGATGGAAGGATATAGTGGGGATGAGGGGAGACAAAAATGGAGTGAGTGAGTAAGTGAGTGAGTGGAGGGAGGGAGGGAGGAAAAATTTATTGAGCAGACAAGAGAGGGAAGGGGATGAGAGGGGGGAGGGGGGGGGGCTATAGATGGAAAAATGGATAAGAAAGAAGAAAATTAGTAGACAGCTGAGTAAGTACCAAAATGTTGTCAAAGAAAGTGAAGGCTAATTCTCAGAACTATATTGAGTTGTGCAACTCATTTTGTGAAAAGAGTTTTGTGTATGATTGTGGATACAGTAACAGCAGGATACAATTTAGTTTTACAGTTTAGTGACTGCCACACTAGTGTCTGAAATGAAAGTCTTGGCAGCTGCACAAATTACGGTAGATTTAATGCTGATCTGCATAACATCACTGTGTAAGAAAAGAAATAAGAGAAGTCTTCAGGTTTGTGAATGGATAAAGAAAAGATGTCAGTCCAACTGCTGTGACCATGCTGATAAAATCTTTGTGGAAGTGTTGAAAGTTAGTTTAACTGCCTCGGAATGTTGGCAGAACAGTTCACATTTCTTCTAAATACCTTTACTAATGGAATAAGGAAGAAAGATACTTCAATGCATGAAGCATTGTCATTGCAACAATCTACAAATCCCATTCCATGTCTTGGAAATTGGGTATTCATATTTGTCTTTACAGTACCTATATCGCATTCCAAAATCAACAGTTGCCAAATGTACTCCAAATGTCAACCAATCCACAGTAGGTCGCATAGGATGGTCTCAAGTGCAGCAACACATCACTGCTTGTTTTGTAGTCTGCATTACTGAAATCCCACAATTACCTATGCATAGCATGCGTATCAAATGAGCGAATAATCACCTCCACTCCCCACTTCATTTTTCAGTTTGTTTACACTTCACTGACAAACTGTAGTGTAATATATCTCTCTGATTAAGTTATGTGTTGCACAAGTATTTATCAAAACAATGAATGATGATTGCCACTATAAAAAGTTTATTTTGGTAATGTATTAAATAATCTGCTGTTTGAGTGTATGTTTTGTTTATGCACATGTATTATAAGATGGAAGGGTGCAGCGTATCTGTAAGCCAGTACAATGATAAACATTGTACCACATTCACAATACCTGAAGGTTGAGTGGTTTACTTCGTGTTGTCAATTCCTGCCTTCGAGATATGGGGCATGCCACAGAAGAAGAGTCATCGTGACAATACCTGTGACGTCTTGGAGACAACAGAAAACTTGTTACATAGATAAATTCAATTGAGCTCTGTTAATGCAGACTGTACATTTTTGGACTTTGTCCTTACAAATATTTTTGTGATGTTCCACATAATGCAACAAATTTGCAGCACACAGTTATTGTAAACAGAGTGCAATATATGATACCTTGTTAGTGACAAGTCTCACATTAATTTTGAGAGGTGGATTTTCGATTTGCACTCTTAACTTCCAGCAGTAACTGCAGCACTTCAAGAAAGAAGTTCGATCAGAAGAGGTTGGCGAGTGTGCTCAAGTAATTAGGTTTGCAAGATTAAGTAACAGGAAGTCTTGGCTCTCGATCAGACTTTACTTCGCCATCTGGCATCACAGTAAGGAAGCAGCAGACCACTATAAACATAAGCTCAAAACACATACAACTAGTGTTGCCAAAGTTGGAACAAGTCACAACTGTTCACTTTCACCAATGAGTTCCACAAATGTGCACTGCACATGCACAGTGGCCATCAACACAGTTGCGTGCAACCTAGTGTTGTTGTGTAAATTAGGCTTACTGTGAATGCCTGGGAGGGATGTAGGTGTTCGAAGAAGTTAAATCCAGGGGAGCAGCAACATGCAAGAAAAGACTGGATTGAGCAAGTTCTTACCGCCTTAATTCAGGGAAAATACTGCTGGGTGGTAGTATTCAAATGGTTACAAAGTGGGAATGCTGCATTATATCAGCACAATTTCTTCCTCAACCAGGCCCAATAAATAATTTTTTTACCAGACATCAGTTCCCACCTGCGACACAATGATGTTATGAAGTTTAACATCATACAGGGTCAAACATTTGGAGAACAAAACGCCGGTAATATTTATTTTGCATCAATATTAGTTTTTGGGATGTAGTTGCGATGACAGACTCATATATAGCATAGGTCAGGATCTTTGTTTGATTGGAAGGAGAAAGTTTGGTTAAGAATTGGCAAAGATAATGAATGCGATGTCATGAGAACAGCTGTAATTATTGCTATGGAGCACATGTTTCATGCATCAGATTTTGATGAGTGGTTCATGATGACATCACGGGTCACAACAATAGTCTTTACTTACAGTGGTAACTCAAAAGCTTTTACATACAAGCATAAGTGATTTGCATAGATCACAAAAAAATTTGAAAGATATTCTACACCAAATAAAAATTGTGTCCATTTCATTACTAGGCATTTATTTTCAGAAATAAAAGTTGTGAATAACTGTCTTGTTAATGAAAAGAAGGCAATTAGTGATACATATCAAATACACTGAGAGACACGAAAAATGCAACACTTCAACTTATTACAAAAACTGAAATTTATTTTAAATTTATGGCACTTTTATGACACTAATCCACTATCTTATGACAGAATATTGCGGTATGGTCCCATCTAAAGGTCCAACAATGAAAAAAAAAGAGAGACAATTATAAACAAATTTAAGAAATTAAGCCAGAGTTGCACACTTTGAGGAAATTTTGAGTAAGCTCATAAAGATAATGCACATCTGCTTTGACATTATACAAGTATGTTCCTCGTTAATGCGGTAATGTCCTGTTGATGAATCATATCCCATTCTTCTAGAAGGGCAGTCTGTACGTCCTGTAGGGTCTCTAGATAAGACTGACAGGGTTTTCTCCTAAGCTGGTCCCAAACAAGCTCAACACGGCTTTGAGCAGGCCAACCCATAATATGAATTCCTGTTTCATCCAAGAACTCTTCACAATTCTCGCAACATGTGACGTGCAGTGTCATGCATTAGCATAAAATCATAACCCATAAATAGAGGGAAGGGCAGTCTTTTTCAAATGGTTCTCTCATGAACATTGACCCCTCGAACCAGGTGGGGTTGATTTCATGCTTTAATAGCGGTTGTGTAACGGCTGTGGAGAACTTGACATTGTAAGAAGTGGTCATCTCTCTCCGATGTTTCTCTTCTCAGGCCTGTTCCTGGTCTCCCTGCAAAGCTTCCAATTTCCCTCTACCTTTGTGTGGTTCTAGAAATAGTGGAAGGTGTAGTCCTCAACACTTCTGCAATGTAATGCACGGTGCGGCCATTTTCCACCAAAACAACAGCTTTCGTAACTTGTTCACAGGTATACAGCTTATTTATTTCAGAAAGCTGATGACAACAATCAGAGAAAGAGCCTACAAACACATGTGACTGAAAGGGGAACAATTCAGGGTACAACAATAAGCACTAAAAGAGCGGGAAAATATTATTCGCTCACATTCAGTGATGAGTTTTCCAAGTTGCACAGGAAACAACAACTGAGGCTAGTGTATAAACAATCAACACTTCATTATTGGCTCGCAAAGCAATGCCAATAACATACCCTGTCTCAGAAAATTGGTTGAAGCGCTTCACTTTGATTAAATAGATAATTACAGAATGATTACACATCATTTATTGAGTGTTGCGTTATTTTGTGCCAGTCAGTGTACACACAATTTTTCATTATTGTGAATCTCTCATTTTATAAAATATTAATGTACAGATTCAAGGTATTCCTTAAAGTGAAACAAGGCACATGAACTAGATGACATTACCTCAGAATTATCTTAGGAAGACTCAGCCATCACAAAAGTAATGCACCTAGCATGCAAGATATAAGAGACAATAAACAGTCTCAGCAAAATCCCAGTAGTAATATGTCCCCATTCAGAAGCTTAATCATGAGAGTTGTCCGAGTTATCTTTATGAGGCAGCCAAATGAAAACTGCGACATGTGAAAGTGGCACCAGGTAATGGTTCCATACAAAAGTAATCACCACATGCATTAAGATATTTATCCCACTGGGAGATACGTTTCGTAGAACACAGCTTGCCATTGATAGATCCACAACTGCACCCTCTCGAACACTTCCTCATCTGACTCAAACCAACATCCACACAAGTCTTTCCTTCGGTCACCAAGTGTGAAAACCACATGGTGAAGGATCCAGGCTGCAGTGTTTCCCAACAAAATTGTTGGAGTGCAGCCTTTATCTGATTCGCAGTATGGGGGCAGGCATTATTGTGCAACAAGTGAATTCCGTCTGAGAGCATTTCAACAGCCCAAGGGTTGACAGAAAAGCCAATAGTGGAAACTTCCCACATCACTCCCACCAAAGAAATCCAAACCAGTTCACACAAGTTCTGGTAAGGTCATGATAACATACTCCTTTGACTGCATGGTCCCTCTGCTAATGAGTTCCTTAAGAGTGGGAACACAATAAATGCTCAGCACTACGAAGACACTTTGCAGAAACTGTGCTGTGCCATAAAGTCAGAACACCCAGGAATGCAATTTGATAGTGATACACTGCAACATCCTCCATACAGCCCGACTCTTTCGCCTTCTGATTTTCACATTACTAATGAGAAGTTACCAAACTGAATCAGGGAGAGAGGGAATTTATGGCATAATTTGACTAAACAAGGGATCGGTGACACATCCTAAGACATAAAGGAGTTCAGTCTTCAGACTGATGACCAAGAGAACAAACCTCAAACATAAGTGAACATTCACCTTACGATTATACGAAGCTCGGCCGAGACTCTTGTTAAATGTCTCATTGATTGTAGAAAAGATTCGTAGCGTCGAATCGCTCCCTGCTGTGACCAAGTTACGTGAGTCAACAGTTCCATGGAAACGAACACAGTTTGGAGTTCCCGAATGACCCTCACGCATCCGCAGCAATCTCGGGGGCTCTCCAGAATCACCATCAGACATCAGCCACACCTGTGAAATGAAAAAATGGAAAATGTGCAGGTGAAAGTGCTGTGTGAGACAAATATGTACATTCCTGCAATGGCTCTCAGTTAAAGTTACTTGAATGGAAGTAGAGGAAAGCAAAAATGACAAAGTCATTATACTTTTTGGGCACTCAGAATGATGAAATATCATATGAGCTTACAAATTAACAATGTTCTGTATCAACTGTGTGAAGTGAATGCCCTCTGATGAGTTCACAACACAATCAGCTGTATGTACTATTACTTGAGGAAGGGGAAGTACCCACGAGTAAAAGGAATTTTGTGTGTTGTATTACAAGGTGCACCCAGAAAGTAAGTTCCAATGACTGATAAAGAAAACAAAAACATCACTAAGGAATATTTATTGGAATATTTACATAGATTCACTGGTTACTTCTCAACATAGTCACCACCACTGCTGCAGCATTTATTGTAATGATGCATCATCAATTGCATACTCATGTCACAGGAATCCGTCACCAATGTCTGGAGCCACGAAGTCACTTCAGTCTGCTTCATTGGGCATCATTGGGGAAACATCTTCCTACCAAAAAGAGATGAAAGTCACTTGGGAGAGAGGAGCAAGGTACCCGTAGAAATACGGACGCAGTGCCTGACACATAGCAATGGCTACCTGGTAAAGCTTAACTGCTAAGCTTATGACTCGAACCAAACTACTGTAGCTGTACCTTCATCTATTCAAACTAAATTGTGTCTCATGTTACAATGGACCAACTTTGTTTCAATATGGAGGTGTGGTCTAAAACTTTTCTTTCTCCTTGAATTATGAGTCTCAAATTTCAGGTGCAGCTTAGATTCAGGAAATATTTTTTCCTTGATTTCGAGTCTCGCTTTTCAGGTGTGGCTTAGATTCGAGTGTGGCTTAGTTGGGATTGGGCATGCGTGCATGCATGTGCGTTGGTGTCAGCAAACAGAGTGGTGCGCACAGTGACCCCTTGGGGTGATGAGAAATACCAAGGTGCAGTTAAGTAACAGTGTACCACACGATGTTTCGACAAACTCTGTTGCAACTGTTTGTATTGTGTGCTTTGGTGCACGCATAGAGCATTTGGTGTTGATTTTCATATCAGATTATATATGCTGAAGGTAGGCCAGTCTAGTATTGACTATGGGTGGCATAAAGCAAATGCAACAAGTATTACATTAAGAAGTGTCAGTGATAGTTTTTCAAGCCTATAAATTTTTCCAGGGAGTGTCAGAAGCAGAAACACAATGTGTCTCTGTACAGAACACATAACACAGCCACCTTCTTACCTGCACAACATCACAGTCAACTGATCAGCCACCCATCACAGACTCTTTCCATTTTATAGACACCCACAGTGAGTTCTCACACACCCGCGATCTCGCGGGCTGTGGTCGCCTCACCTTGAGCGAGTTGTCCACAGAGTTGGTGACGAGCACGGGCTCCCCCGGCAGGCAGCTCATGCCGACCACCGCGCCCGCGTGCCCGCCCGTCAGCTGACCGCAGGCACGTCGCTTGTCCAGGTCCCACAGCACCACATGACCCGAGGGCGCCGCACTCAGCATCAGTGGACGCGCCGCTGGGCTCGAGTCGGTGCGAAAGGCCACTGCCGTGACGGGGCCCCAATCCTTTGTGCAGAGGAAAAAAAAATAATCACTGTAGCGAGACAAATATCTCTGGACACTTTTCTCAAAATTTAATACAATAAATTAATTTCCATGCTTGTTTATGTATTTCTGTGTTAAATTTGTGAACTCTGTATTACTCAAGAAAGGAAAACTTAGACTAAACACTTGTAGGAACTACCTTGACCATGTGACTAGGTACAGCCATGTTCCAGGGATGAGTTCTGGACAGTGTCATACTTTCTACCTTTCTTTCTGTTCCCCCCCACCCCACCCCACCCAATTCCCCTTCCCTCCAAGTATAATTTTCTGGCACTCAAGCTTTAAACATTCAACAAATGCCTAGGATTTTAATAATAATAACACTAAAATATACATTCTCCACTCACATTAATGTGACCACCCCCCAAAAGCATCTACAATGACCTTTTGCGGCGTGAAAGCCATGAGACGTGCAGGAATAGATTCAGTGAGATTCTGGAGGCTATTAACAGGGACATAAAGCCATCCCAACTCCAGTGCCATGGCCAACTGCACTAGGTTTCTCGGTTGAGGATCCTCGGCACGAACAGCCCGATCGATACTTAACATATTTCTGCAAAATACAGTGCATCCGCAAAGTTACGGTGCATTTACAAATGCTCATTGTGGCTAACAGAGACAAAATGGAAAGTTGAATCTTGCATTACACAGGGCACTATCACAAAGAATTTCTGTAGTACAATGTTCACTGGTGTGTACACATAGATTATGACACAACACAATGAACTATGTGGCAGCAGCAGATCAGGGCATCTCAGAAAAGATGTGGATGGTAAAAAGGAAAATTCAGTGTGTTCTGTGGCTTGCTAAATTCTAATTGAAGCGTGTACAATGAGCAACCACCACATAGGAATAACATCAATTGGTAGGATAAGCAGTTAAAGGATGCCGGTAGTTTGTTGGACAAAACCCTATCTCATAGGTCTTCAGTAAGAGGGGGCTGTAGAAGCTATACAGGATAGCTAACTTAGGAGTCCTCAACAATTGGCGTGCAATTGAGAATTAGGCCTAAAACAGACTACAGTTCATAAAGTTTTAAGGGAACACCTCCAATTTTTGGGTTACAAATTGAAGTTACTGATCGCTACCAAACTGATTGATAGAACCACACAATTGGAGTTTGTTACAGATACGTTCATGGAGATTGACTGTGATAGACGATTTATGAAGGAGGTCGTGTTTAGTGACGAGGCAACATTCCACATCTGTGGTCACGTCAGTTGTTATAATGTCAGAATAAGGGCTCCTGAAAATCCTCGTGCCTACACAGAGTACAAACGCAGCACTCCTAAGGTGAACGTGTGACATGCTCTGACGCACAATTTAGTTATAGCTTAATTTTTCTTTGTAGAATAGACTGTGACATCAAACAACTACCGCAATAAGTTGCAATTGTATGTTGTATGAAGAGCCACAATTTCCAGAAGGTGTCATCTTCAACACGACTGCACTCCTCAACACTACACTGTGGTATCACATACTGTTAGCACCAAACAGCGTTTCAGGGCCAGTAATGGAATGGCAAGTTTCCATTCGATGCCAATAACGGTTGCGCGGGATCTGGCACACCCACTGAGCCACACCTCCAGTGGCTCTGGACTATGGGCACCTTCTGGCCCAGCAGTACAGAACGGCTGGCAGCAGTTGCTCAGCCCACTTTCACTCGGGGCACCACCGCTACGATACCATCATCCGTGCTCGGTAAAGCGAGCCTCATCCTAGTTGCTATTGTACGAGCTGGATTCTAAGTCTTGCTGCTCTATCTGTAACGAGTCTCCGTACGCTTGGAGAAATACAAGTTATACAAACCTTCTGTTCATTGTATTAACTTGCTCACTAATCGTTTCTGATTGCAGACAGCTTTCCTACGATGACAGCTGCCGAACCACTCTGTAGTCCACGAAGTTGTACATAACACGTATCAATGATAGTCCCAAGTTTTTGAATAAAACTTTCCCCAGTGGGGGATAGGATTGGAAAGTCTTAGGTCAAGACCACCACAATTCCCAGACCTTACACCATTAGACTTTTCCTTTTGGGGTTACATGAAGCAACGTGTGTACAGTAAACATATCAACCACATTAATCATCATTTAAAAGAGAATGAGAGACACATTCACACTGTAACAACAGGTGTGTGTGTTTGGGGGGGGGGGGGGGAGACTAGAATATCATTTAGATGTGTGCAGCACAACAAATGGAAGCCACATCAAATTGCACTGAACTGGCATGAGAGTTTCTCTTTCATTTTCATCATGTTTCACACTTCTATCTTGTTTCATCGCTTTTCTGTGCTGAATTAAAACTGCACCATGACATTACAGATGCATTGTATGTAACGTAAGTCAAGGTGGACCAGTGAACATTTATTTGACTTAAAACCCGCTACTGCTGAATTTCCGAAGGAAAAGGAAAGCGGGAACAAAAATTAGAACATCCAGAACAGAGTGCAAACCTGGCATTCTAAGTAGACTTGAATGCACACTGCCCACAGTACAGCACTGCAAGGTGAAACAACTTATTTCTGATTTGATGGGGATCTATTTAAAGAGAAAATTGTGTTGCGGAAGAGACAAATTCACTATCTATTTTCCTAAGCTCACTGACACTAAAGAAAATGAATATTTTGAAGAATTTATTATGGCGTTGAAAGAATTACAAGGATAGTTTTCTAAACATTCTGAGGACACTGCCAATAACACATCTGTTTTGAGGTGTTTCCGGGACAATTTGCCATTTCAGTTGATAGTGTCCCTGTGCATGTGGAGAAGGAACTCATTGGTATGTAATGTAAATCCCATTTAAAAGTTTTTTTTTAATAATAAAACTGGTCATGTCCTCGGGAAAAGTTACCACATCTCCATAATGAGGCTGAAAAACATTTTTAGATCAACACATTTGTGTGAAAGGCGTTTTTCAATTATGAAACTAAATACAGAATGATTACGTGGCAAACTGAGTGTGAAAATTGTTTTAACTCTCAAGCCACTGGAAGATTCTTGCCAATGCCACCTCCAACTGATGTTTATGGAAGAGATTTCAGATGCTTTTGAAATCACATCAACAGCCAGGGAAGGATATATACTTCCTCCTCTACTTATGAATTGTGTACGTGAGAAAGTGATTCGCAACTGGCCAAAAAGAATGGGTGACAAAGGTTTTGAAAATGGACTCAGGCTTGAATGTAGGAACACTAATTGGACATGAAAAATGAAAATTCCTGAATTTTTCTTGGTTAAAAATATGCTTTTTCCTGGGTGAAAATGCTGTTTTCCTTGTTAAGTGACAATATACTTTTGTGGAGCTGTAAAACTTATCAATCCTTTGAATGGTAAAGGTTTCATACACCGATGTAGAACTTTGCCACACTGCCGGAAACGAAACCTAGCAAAAAAACAACATATTTTGAAAAGATCTTTGATGCATGGCAATATGTACACATATATTTTCACATTATGGAAGTACAAATATGAATTCCACGAAATACAGCATGGTAGATTCTGAAGCAGAAAAATCAAAACTGTGATGCACTTTTGTCAGCCAACCACAGGTCATGTCAAGCAATTTTGCCAGTCAATGACATCAGACATTCAGAGCATAGGACACGTGACGTAGTCAGCCAATAGCAACATCACTGTTGGGTAGGGCAACCGCACAAATAGGAAAAATTAACGGTTTAAAATAGCATACATGCAGTGTAGCTACAAGAAAAGCTAAGCTTCCACATATAATATTTCTTATTTTTCAGTGTGTGTTACCCTTGAAGATACATCAAACACAAATTTTAGGTAATAGTATAAATGGCTGGTGTTCTGAGCCTGAAATTTTTAAAAGAGGCTGGTCCTCAAAGTGGGAAGTTTTGAATGAGAGTCAAACACTCCACGGTTGAAAAAGTTCATCACACATTCTCACACGCACCAAATTCACAGGGCATAAAACAAAGTTTACTTTCAAAGTAATGTTTCTCAAACCACCATTCACAATATTTTCCAACAACCTGTTAGAAATGTAAACAGTTGTTACGTCACACTTGTCGAAAGCAGTTTGTTGTTACAAAGTATTGCCTAGAGCCTTTGACACATTTAGATGTCGGCAAACACTCGTGTGTGCATTGTTTTTTTCTTTTTTGTAAACAGCTTATTTCCTTTGCAACTAAAGCTTTCTTTTGGTGTTATTAACTTGTTTATGTTTTGTTGCTGCAGTATTATTCTGCAGTAGTGGACCAAAGTAAAATTCTTTGTTAAAGTTTCAGTTCTGACCAGTCAAAATTACAAAAATTTAGTTGAAAACTAAAACAATGACAAATTTCTGGTATTCTAAAAAATTCTCAGGGTTTTCCTGGCTGAAAAAAAACTGCATTTTCCCAAATTTCTCGGGGTTGTAAATCCTGAAGTTGACTATCTAGTCCATGCTGTTTTAACTCATGAGCTCTGTGTTGCACTCCCTGCTCTACAGAGCATTGTCACTCATGAAGAATCACACTGGACAGCAGGTGGTACAGCAAGTCTTTTAATCTGCTTCCCTAGTCTTACACGACTGCGAACCTCACAGTCTTAGCTGCTACAATGTAGCAATGTGCTACCTAGGGCAAATAGGAAGTTATGGAAATAAGAAACAACTATTTTAAAAGAAAGTGAATATGTTTACAGGGCTTCCGAAATTTAACATTTTCTTTTCAGAGCAAAGGCGGATATATCAGGCATCAAACTGTTTGCGGCATTAATGTCGAGTAGCATTCTGAAAAAAAGATTGTTACTTTGTCTTTATTCTTTTCATTGTTGAGAAAAGCTGCTCACAAGAGTATATAGATCCAAACACGCAAATGATCTATGTGGCATTTTTGTGCAGCTTTCAAAATATTTTTTGCTGTATTAAATGATATCACCATGACAAATTCAGTGTGATGTAGAATCAGTCATTCAGCAAGTTGAATTTTGCCAGTCAATAACTTCTAACTGGAGTGTCAATGGCAAATCAACATGTGAAACCAAGAAAGGAGTGCCAAACAATTTCACTTCCAATGTCAAAATGGTACATACTGAGAAACTGGTTTGAAAAATACACGATGAGCTGCTTTATCTCGGCTTGGTAATCACCGAAATCAGTACCTTCATGCAGTTTTAAACAAGCCAGGTGAATGCGGGAGACAATACAACCACAAACTCTATCCACAACTACGTAAGATCACAGACACCATTCATCCAGTCATAGGAGGAGAATTGTTTTCTTTGGCTACATTACCCATATGAGTTCTAAAAGCCTGAGCAACTGGATTTTCTGCTTTATGAAAAAGGAAACGAAGGAGGTGTAGTTCAATGAGGCAGAAAAAGACCTGCAAGAAGTGAGGATCCCATAAATGGATTTTGCTAAAGAATAAGCTCCAACAGCACCTCAGCTTTCAAGAAAAGCAAACACTAAAAACTGGCAAAACATTGGCAAGTGTTGAATGAATAGTTGTTGTAGTAGTAGTAGTAGTAGTAGTAGTTGTAGTAGTAGTAGTAGTTGTTGTTGTTGTTGGGTGGTGTTGTTGTTGTTGGGTGGTGGTGGTGTTGTTGCTGTGGTCTTCAGTCCTAACACTGGTTTGATGCAGCTCTCCATGCTACTCTACCTTCATCTCGTATAACTACTGCAATCTGCTTACTGTATTCATGTCTTGTTCTCCCTCTTCGATTTTTGCCCCACCCCATCACTTCCCTCCAATACTAAATTGATGATCCCTTGATGTCTCAGAATGCGTCCTATCAACCAACACCTTATTTTGTCAAGTTGTGCCACAAATTTCTTGTCTCCCCAGTGCTATTCAGTACCTCCTCACCAGTTAACAATCTATGCATCTAATCTTTAGCCTTATTCTGCAGTATCAAATTTCAAAAGCTTCTACTCTCTTCTTGTTTGAACTATTTATTGTCCATGGTTCCCTTCCATATATGGGTACACTCCAGACAAATACCTTCAGAAAAGACTTCCTAACAAATTTATATTCAATGCTAACAAATTTCTTTTCTTCAGAAATGCTTTTCTTGCCACTGTCTTTCTATATTTTATATTCCCTCTCCTTCAGCCACCATCAATTATTTCGCCGCTCAAATAGCAAAACTCATCTACTACTTTAAGTGTCTCATTTCCAGGGCTAATTTCCTCAGCATCACTTGATTTAATTCATTCACTCCATTATCTTTGTTTTATTTTACTTTATGTTCATCTTATACCCTCTCAAGATGCAGCCCATTCTATTCAACTGCTTTTCTAGGTCTTTTGCTGTCCGTGACAGAATTACAACATCATCGTCAGATCTCAAAGTTATTTCTTCTCCCTCAACTTAAATTCCTCTGCCAATTTTTTCTATGTACTACGGGTATGCCACAATCCTGCCTCACTTTCTTCTCAAGCACTGCTTTCCTTTCAGGCAGCATAGGAAATAAATGTGGAAATACTGGGCTAATGTTAAAACTCAGACACAAGGAAAATAACAAGTAGAACTGAAATAGGATGGTCTGGAGAAAGCCATTATGAAAAGAGGAGAACTGTCGAATAAATAATTTAAAAAACTGATATCCCGAATAATATTTTTCCTTCATCAGTGCAAGAACTTTGTGAATATCTCTTCCACATACATGCCCATGTGAGAGCAAATCACCTGCACAAGTGTGGCAATGCTTTCATCAAAGCGCAGATTGTGCAGGACAATTCGGCCGTCTTCCAAGCCGACAGCCACCACGTCGACAGCTGGAGATTGGGCGAGCACAGTCACTGGGGACCTCCAGCCTTTGAATGTGTGTATCAGTGCACCTTTGTGAATGTTCCAGAGCTGCATCTGTCCCTGTCTGCTGCCCAGAAGTATCTGCAAAACAAACAGAAATAAAATTACATCAAATAACGTGTAAAAGGAGCAGAGTACATCTTCCATAATCATTAACATATAGGCAGTGAAAACAGAAGTAACAAATTTCAGAATGTCTAAATCACTTTAGATCTTATGCACTACTTTTCTAGATCCAAAGACGGCAACACAGTTACTCGAAACAGGTAATATGAATAAATGATCTACTAAAGCAAATTTTCATACAAATCTAGATCTCTCTCTCTCTCTCTCTCTCTCTCTCTCTCTCTCACACACACACACACACACACACACACACACATATATATATATATATTAAAAACAAAGATTACAAGACTTACCAAGCGGGAAAGCGCTGGCAGACAGGCACATGAACGAAACACACAAACACACACACAGAGTTACTAGCTTTCGCAACCGATGGTTGCTTCTTCAGGAAGGAGAGGGAAAGACGAAAGGATGTGGGTTTTAAGGGAGAGGGTAAGGAGTCATTCCAATCCCGGGAGCGGAAAGGCTTCCCTTACGGAAAAAAAGGACAGGTGTACACTCACACACACACACACACACACACACACACACACACACACACACACACACACACACATATATATCCATCCGCACATACACAGACACAAGCAGACATATTTAAAGGCAAAGAGTAAGGGCAGAGATGTCAGTCGAGGCAGAAGTGCAGAGGCAAAGAAGTTGTTGAAAGACAGGTGAGGTATGAGCGGCGGCAACTTGAAATTAGCTTAGGTTGAGGCCTGGCGGAAATCGAGAAGAGAGGATATACTGAAGGGCGAGTTCCCATCTCCGGAGTTCGGATAGGTTGGTGTTGGTGGGAAGTATCCAGATAACTCGGACGGTGTAACACTGTGCCAAGATGTGCTGGCCGTGCATCAATGCATGTTTAGCCACAGGGTGATCCTCATTACCAACAAACACTGTCTGCCTGTGTCCATTCATGCGAATGGACAGTTTGTTGCTGGTCATTCCCACATAGAAAGCGTCACAGTGCAGGCAGGTCAGTTGGTAAATCACGTGGGTGCTTTCACACGTGGCTCTCCCTTTGATCGTGTACACCTTCCGGGTTACAGGACTGGAGTAGGTGGTGGTGGGAGGGTGCATAGGACAGGTTTTACACCGGGGGCGGTTGCAAGGGTAGGAGCCAGAGGGTAGGGAAGGTGGTTTGGGGATTTCATAGGGATGAACCAAGAGGTTCCGAAGGTTAGGTGGACGGCGGAAAGACACTCCACTCGCCCTTCAGTATATCCTCTCTTCTCGATTTCCGCCAGGCCTCAACCTAAGCTAATTTCAAGTTGCCGCCGCTCATACCTCACCTGTCTTTCAACAACTTCTTTGCCTCTGCACTTCCGCCTCGACTGACATCTCTGCCCTTACTCTTTGCCTTTAAATATGTCTGCTTGTGTCTGTGTATGTGCGGATGGATATATGTGTGTGTGTGTGTGTGTGTGTGTGTGTGTGTGTGTGTGTGTGTGTGTGTGTGTGTGTGTGGGCGTGTGTGTGCGAGTGTACACCTGTCCTTTTTTTTCCCTAAGGGAAGTCTTTCCGCACCCGGGATTGGAATGACTCCTTACCCTCTCCCTTAAAACCCACATCCTTTCGTCTTTCCCTCTCCTTCCTGAAGAAGCAACCATCGGTTGCGAAAGCTAGTAATTCTGTGTGTGTGTTTGTGTGTTTTGTTCATGTGCCTGTCTGCCGGCGCTTTCCCGCTTGGTAAGTCTTGGAATCTTTGTTTTTAATATATTTTTTCCATGTGGAAGTTTCTTTCTACTACTTGGGATTTAGGTGTAATGTAAACATCTACTGTACAATCAGCTTGTCAGCTCATGCAGCCAAGAGGCTGAATAACATACAGATGATGTCAGCTGACAGACAGTTTGGCTTTAGGAAGGACAAAGGCAAGAGAGAAGCAGTTCTGAATTTACACTTAATAATTAAGACAAGACTTGGGTCATTCTAGTTTCTGTACACTTTCTAGTAGAGTTATTACATTATGTAATACACATCTGTACACGACTGACTTCTCATGTAATTTTCTAACAGTGTGTTTTCTATTAAGATTTTAAAAATGCTGCATTTTGTTATTCGAATTTTTCTGTATATTTTAAATGGAAGACTTGCTATACTCAACTTCTACTGCACTTATATTGTAACTGTGTGTCTCCACTTTGTTGACTAGGGGAACTATTCAAAATGGTACAAGGCTCTAGCCGATCCTTGATGTTATCCTACCTGTATATTGGCCTAGTAGTAAATGAAACTAAGGAAAAATTAGTAAATGGAATTACAGCTGAGAGAGATGAAATAAAGACCTTGGATGTTTTCTGATGACATTGTAATTCTGTCAGACACACAAAACAACTTCAAAGAGCAGAGGAATGGAATGGATAGTCCCTTGAAAAGAGGTTCCAAGACGAACATCAACAAAAGTAAAACAACGGTAATGGAGAGAACTCGAAATAAACCATGTGATGCTGAGGAAATTAGACTATATAATTTGGCATTAAACACAGTACATGAGTTTTGCTATCTGCGCAGAAGGGAAAGAAGGGAGGAATATAAAATGCAAACTGGTAACAACAAGAAAAACATTCCTGAAAAAGAGTAATCTGTAAATATCGAATATAGGCTTAAATGTTAGGATGTCTTTTCTGAAGGTATTGTCTGCAGTATAGCCTTGTATGGAAGTGAAATGTGGACAATAAGTAGTTCAGAAAAGAAGAGATTAGAAGCTTTCGACATTTGGTGCTACGGAACAATGCTGAGGGTTAGACAGGTAGATCATGTAACCAATGAGAAGCACTGAATAGAACTGGTAAGAAAAGACTTTTGTGTCTTGACTTAACTAAAAGAAGGAACGTCTTGATGTGACACACAAAGTGGTTCAAATTGCTCTGAACACTATTGGACTTAACTACTGAGGTTATCAGTCCCCTAGAACTTAGAACTACTTAAACCTAACTAACCTATGGACATCACATACATCCATGCCCGAGGCAGGATTCAAACCTGCGACCGTAGCGGTCGCGCGGTTCCAGACTGTAGCGCCTAGAACCGCTCGGCCACCCTGGCCGGCCTGTGACACACACCGAGACATCGATGAATCAGCAATTCAGTACCGGAGGGAAGTGTGGGGGTCAAAACTGTAGAGGGAGACAAGGCTTGAATGGAGTAAGCGGGATCAGAGGTACGTAAGCTGTGGTAGTTGTGCAGAGATCAAGATCTCACACATCATAACTAGCACGGACAGCATCAAAGTCGTCGTCCCTCTGGGGACCAGAACAATAAAAACCAATCTAAAGATAGTTGTTTCACAACTGAAACCAGTCATCCAACTGTGACCAAGACAAATACTTTACTGGAAGCTATTACACATTTATGTGCCACAAACTATGTCAGGTCTCACAAGGAAATGAAATCTCTTGAAGCTTTTGAGGTGCGGTAGATGCCAGTTCGGTATAAAGGGGACTGATACAAGAACCAACCAGGAAGGCTCTTGAAGACCTGATCATGAAAGAATATTAAGGAATACAACAAGGATGAGACAAGTGGATAGGCCACACAAAAAGACACAACCAGCTCCTTGTAAACATTCTAGAAAGAGCAATACCAGAAAAGAAAGCTAAAGGAAGACCTCATTAGCATTTTCAAAACGTGTCATAAAATGTAGGACTCGATAAGAATACCAAAATGAATGAGTAAGCACCCAATTGTAAAACATATGAAGCTGAAGTAGACTGATAACGTAGTGAGTGAAATGCACAGATAGCTTAGCTGTCCCCTCACACAGCTACTTCACAAGAACACATAACATCACATCTAAGACATGACGCCATGTCAAAATAGCATTTTACACGAATAGTAACATTATCAACATGCCATAAGAAGGAAACATCCATCAAACCTTGTTGAGGTACGTGCTCGGGTGCACCAATGCAGAGGGCTCGAACAAACTGCATTCGAAGCTGAGCTCCGTGTAGACATCCTCGGCCTTAATGTTCCACACACGCAGCACTCCTCTGCTGTCCACTGCGACCAGGTGCGGACCAAATGGCAGCAAAAGCTTCACATCTGGGCCACCGGGCTGCCCGTAGGTATGTTGGAGTTCCGCACCACGCCGCCATGCAAATATCTGCAACACCAGTAATTATGTATGAAGTGATGACATAAAAACAAATAAAAATAAAATAATGAAAATTTTCACCAGTGTCCTCCCACACTTACCTATGCTCTAGGCATTCTCTCTTTCACCATCTGATCGGACGTGGTCTGAAAATGATTTCTGATAAAATCAAAACCGGTTACCATTTGGATGTTTCATTATTAATTTTTAATGAATCCTTGTGATTAACAATGATCTGTATTTGAATCAGTTGGTGGAGAAAGGAACTAAGTCACTTTTGTGGCGATTTTCACTTTTTTACACAAATGTATTAAACAGACCAAGACGCAACTTATGCTGACTCAGATACAGAAAGCATAACATAGCACTAACTTGGTGCCAACTTCGTGATGTATCATGGTTATTGTATGTCTCCCAAACGAAAGTGAAATGAAGTGAGCATAAGAGGAAGAGAATCAAGTACTGATATTTATCCAATCGACAAGTTTATTGTAATATAAATACCATAGCATGCGCTACAGGCTTTGCGATTGTTTGATAAATTCCAGATGCCGAATGGAATGTTTCCAGTGTATCAGCGAAGATGATCACATTGAGATACTTTCAAACATTTTAAACATGGAAAAAATAGTCAGCATATTTATCTACAAGGGTTAATTGTGACAGGTGAAATTTCGATAAGAAGGCCAAGAAAAGTTGTCAGTGACATTGACAGCATTGAGAAACAGCATTCCTTTGTTTATCATGCCTCTGTGTATGGTAGAAGAATTCATGTCTGCAAATGTGCTTTTCTCAGTCTTCATGGTGTATCACAGAAATGTGCTTAGTTGCCAGTTACTAATTCAAGGTCAAATTCGAAAGGACATGCATTGGCCAAATCCATGCACAACATAAATTTTGGAAAATGTAATAAATTTGATAGATACCCACATCACATCTTTCCCACTCAAAAAAACTCACTATGCTGGGAAGGAAATGAAATACCTAGATGCACCCTTGATTCCTAAAACTATGTATGAGATGTTCCTTATGAACTATCCAGAAGTAAATATGAAACACGACTTCTATAGGAAACATTTTCGAGAAAATTACAATTTTCCTATTGGTCGTACCCAAATACGTGGCAAATGTAAGGAACTTCCTGCTAAGTTGAAAGGTCCACATACCTCTGACAGTAGTAAAAGAGCTCTGCACAACTTGAGTTGGATATTCACAAGTGGTGCAGCAGGACATTTTATCAATTCCTTAGAACAACTGAGCACGAATGTATGGGCAGGATTGACATCGTTGGACTAGCTTTCGACTTCATGCAAAACTTGCCTCTGTCAAACATCCCAGTGTAGGAAACATTCTATTTACGTCAGCTGTGGGTTAACTGTTTCTGCATTTATGATATAAGGTCCAGGTGTTCCATGACGTACTTGTATCAGGAAGGTGAAGCAAAAAAGGAAGCAAATGAGATCTCTTCATTCCTGTACCACTGCATTGAAAACTATGTAATGAAGAATGTTAGAGAAGTACACCTGTTCTCAGACATAGCACCTGATCAAAATAAAAATAATACTGTAGTAAGGATGTGCCTTCCATTGACAGACAGAAAGATTTTTAAAAAATCACTCACAGTGTTCCCGAAAGAGGTCATTTGTTTCTCCCTTGTGACTGTGCATTATCCAGCAAGGCCAACAACAACTTCACAAGGCATCCAACCACATGTCAGCATGCTGCCACACTCACAAGACAATATACTTTGCAAAATGAGAGAAGGTAACTGAGGTTGGCAACTAGTGAATGAAATAGTTTTTAGACTTTCAATAGTGTTGGTATAAATGATCACAGAACTATGGTTCTTAAGATGTTACAGTGAAATGTGGAATTGCTTGTTACAACAGAAATGCTGCTGGTGTGCTGATTTATGTCCAAGGGATCCAGCAGAATATGGCTATTGACTGTGGTAGTATGAGGATGGATCAAGTAGTGGAAACAACTGCACCAATAAATGTATCTAAGCAAAACAAAATATGTAGTACTAACAGCAGTATTAGTAGGTGGGTAATTGGTTATGGGGTTCATAGTAATTTTATAGTGGTAGAACGTAGTAGTAATATTAGCATTTTTGTAGTATTAATATTTTTATTTTTTCATAATGTTTAAAGTACCAGGAATAATTCCTATATACATTTTTTTTATTATCCACAATAATGCAAGTTGTATGGCCTTTGTTAACTTTTCTGATAATACGCTGTCATTGTGAAAAATAAATAAATAAATAAACAAACAAATACATAAGTTAACTGAATTTTACGTCGCTGCTGGGCAGAACATGATCATTATATTAATACAGAAAAAACTACTTAATGTTCTGCAAAATTATGTTCATTTGGTCATGTGTTGGCTTTCAGCTTCTTACACCATCCTGGGCATATAGATAATAACACAACAAGACACTTATTTACCATTTAATGAAAAAACATAGATACAGATACGGTAATCCCAAAGCAACCATACGGCCACAAACAGGCAACTTCCCACATGATGTCACATTGCCTCGTATCTTTCCCATTATCTGTGCCAGTCTTTCAAACGGAACAGCAGGTCATCAAATGTATTACTTCCTGCAATGGCTGGATTGAGCCTGATTGACAACGTACTATGAAAACAGAAGGTGCATAAGATTAAACCATTTTGCACAATGGCCTACAGAAATTTATCAGTAGTTACAAAGCCTGGTGCACAATCCCATATATCGGCAACATTTCAGACAACCTTGGAAAAAAAATTGAAGTCTCAAGGCTACATACCTGCATTTTATAATACCAATGACTACCTGAACATGAGAGAAGCTGGAGATTGCGAAAGAAAGATCGAAACTTTCTGATCATCTTTTAATAGAAGAATATTCATAACACGAAGCAGAATCTGAACACTTAAGTCTATTATGAATGTTAGCCTTTTTGGCTAATTTCATTATTCACATGTGACAAAGTGCAACACTTTCCTCTGCAAACACTCTGTAACATTTTTGTATCTTCTGTACCAATAATATCTGCGTAAGTTGTATAAATACATGATGAAAAACCCCCCAGGATGCTACAAAGTTAATATTTATTTAAGAATAAAACCAAAATGAAACACCTATTGAAGAGAAGCATTAGAAAAGTTGTTAATTATCAATGCGTGGTTAGGCACAGACAAATGAAGAGACTTTTTGTGCAGTTTTTTGTTCTAGACACACACACACACACACACACACACACACACACACACACACACACACACACACACACACTAAGACTCTCGTATGTAGAAGGATGATGAAGATGTGTGACTTTAGATATGAAGTATTGCGATCTTGATGTATCATGTGTGTGCCTGAATAATATGATGTAAAAAAACAATATCAAGCATTTTATTTATTGAAGTAAGTGAAGATGAACACTATAGGAAGAGGATTTTCATGATTATGAAAAGCGTTGGTGTCCCCAGAGTCTGCTGCCGGCAGCTTCAACTAAAAGGTCAGCGAAGTCCAATCACCAAGAAAAATTAAGATAAGCACAGACATTTTAGTAACGCAATCATATTCAGTATTTATTTATTTATTTCACATTACAACTGTCAACCCGTGTGAAAGGACTTCAGAACATCGGTCGTGAGTAGTGTTTGTTAACTATTGTTATTTCTATGACATCATTAGAAATTATAAAAAAGAACAACTGCCTGTATTTTCTGTTTGCATGAATCATGACGGGGAGCAGCAAGTAACACAAAAAGGCAAAATTGAGGAGAAAATTTTTGAAAGGAATAAGAACTGGACGCAGGTTATGTAAAAAAATTCCAAAGTTTGTTCAGCGCAACAAAGGTAGGATGGCTATGCAAGTTGCTTGCATGGTTACACTTTGTAGCGCCTCTTTTGACGTAGATAAAAATCAAATTTTAACATTTTTGTGAAATTTCTATATTTTGCATATTCCTATAACATGGCCGAAAAATATATGCCCATTGTTGATAGCGATAGCGGAAACGCACTTAGCCAAGATGGTGTAGGAATTGCGAGATCGAACCATTGAAGTTCACGCGCCATGCATGCCTACTGCAGAAGATTTATGCAGATCAGAGATGAGTTTCACAGGAGTGAAAAATGACAGCGACACTCCACATCAGAATTACCTTCAAGGCACAATGTTTACAATTGACGAGACAATGTCACACACCTCCCGGAATGACATACCACTCATGAATGTTTTGTCACAGAATCTGAACACTGTCGCACAAGATATGAACATGGTAAAACAGGAACAAAACATTGTTACACAAGATATAAATGCAATGAAGCAAGAACAAAAATAAATATGCAAGGATGTGCAAGACACGGTCTCTCAAAAATTCGATGACTTTGTCAAAAAATTTCGCACTGAAATCGATAAAAATTGAATGATATGAAATCACAAGTAAAGCATGAAGTAATTTCTGAAGTTAACAGTAACATTATGTAGGTAAAACAGAAGGTAGATTCTTTTAATGACCATCATGACTGAGTAGAACAACAAATAAAGAAAATCACAAACACAGACATTGAAGCCACACAAAACCAGTTGGTTTTGACATGAAAAATGTAACCACTGTTGTTAACAAACTAAATAATGACTTTGAAGGTGTACCTCTTGCTGTAGAAGATTTACATTAAGGGTAACAACATTAGAAGTTGACTCAGCATGCGCTAATAAGGAGAGAAGGAAGATATCGTGAACAAGGTAAACAGTATCCTACAAGCTGCAGAAAATAGGATCCGCAATCTTTTAGAAGAAAATTTAACCAGATCTCTAAACATGCATGTAAATAATACACAGGCTACAGTGAACATACCCCAACCTGTTGGTATCTATTCACGAATTGTCACGAGTCCCACAGCAGGTACAAGTGACAGTTGTAGATTGAAAAATGTACACATATCCACAACTCCCAACACTTGAACAATTACCAGCCAGAATTAGAGGTAACTAAAATAACAACATAAATACGATCGAAAATGCCATGAGTCTGTCAACTATTTTTGCAGACCAAGGTTTGCTCAGACAGGAACAGTTTTCTACATTCACTACCAAAGGTAAAAGAATGAGTCCCGTATTATTTATCACTACTTTGCATCATGTATTTCCACGCAACTGGATGGAAGCACAGAAAATCAGATTTGTCGTGCAATATATGCAAGCTGATGTACTTTTATGGCCAACTGAATTGCCCGAACATTGCAGCACTTCCAATTTGAACGAGCTTTCCTCGACAAATACTGATGTGAGCAGTGTAAGAAAGACTCAGACGCAAGGTTTTCAACCCTGCACCATTCAATGGCAAATACGGTAGTCTACGTGGATACTTAGAAAAATACCTGAACAAGATGCGCTACTGGACGAAAACAATATCACAAGCAGGCGTGTCAAAAATTTTGAAAAGTCGTTTACCATCGCACATTACAGAAAAATTAGTCACAACACTGATCGTTTTCTGTCAGTGCTCGATTCTATCAACTTAATCTGTACCACACAGAGCAACAGAAAATCAGGCACAACAGCAATATAGTTATGTAAATCAGTCAGGAAAACATGATTAAAATACACAGCAAGGTTGGTACACACAACAGCAAAAGTACATACCCAAAGGTAATGAGTACGGTAACGGGAATGGAAAAAAACAAACAATTTAAAAGAAATTTCCAAAAGCAAGCGAATTCACTATCACAAGGCCCTATGCCGAATATGAATACAAACAGTCTGCCGCAACAGTGGCCAACGCGCGGGAACAATGCCATGCCTTATGCTGTACCGCAGCCGACCATTGGACAGCAAAATAACTGCACAGCAACACAAATTGGCGATGTACACACACAGTGCAACTCACTGAAATTTCTCCAAGTAATGAACTAAGTCACACTACGACACTGGAAAACAACAACTTGTCGTATATCAATAGGTCCCTTAGTTCTTAGACAGTAGATGTATTTGTGCAGTATTTCCAATTACTTTGTATTTAAGTTAGGTACATATTGCATTCCTATTTTGGTTGCACTTTCTGCCAGCCTGTCGCGCATGCGCACAGGTCAATGTCTCCTCTCCTGGCATCAGCGAGTATTGTTGAGCACGCGACAGCTGAGCCATAAGCTAATTTTGTTTACACTTTTGCTTCGCATGAAGCAGTGTATTACTTCTCATTGCTGTTAATTTTATGCCTATGTGTACAAATCAAAAGAATTACTTATGCCTATACACATTACTTTATCTTAAAATATACTCCGGAAGAAAAGTTACACTTTGAATTATGTGCACTGTGTACAATTATACTGCGATAAAAATATATGTTACCATGCTTCGTCATTCTATAAAGGCTTTTATATCTTTGTGAGGGCGAAGATCCTTGTCTCTCCTTGTTTTCTCATAGGCTGATCTGTACATCCCTGGGTATGGTATTTTGGAAAATACATATGGTCCTGAATAGAGTAATTTCCACTTTTTATTTAGTTTGCCAATTTTTGTCAATTTAGCATCCCTAAGAGTACTCATTGTCGTTCAAAATTTTGTCTTATAGTGTCATTTCTTCAGTGGGTCCCTTTGGTATGGGCAACTCCCACTCATTCATTTGTCGGAACATCAATTCATTAGGTGTGAAACCTGTTGAAGAATGTGGAAGGTTATTGACAACTTGCATGAAAGGAGTTGCGTATTCTACCAATCGGGTGTGTTTGTCACAGGTGTACGTCCTAATAAGCCGATTAAATACTTTAAAGACTTGTTCAATGGGGCTTGTTTCTGGGTGAAAAAGGCTTACTGATGTGTGTTTTATGCCCTGTGAGGTCACTTTTGCCCAACAAAGTATGAAGCACCGTCAGTTAGTACTCCCTTTGGTTTACCTACTCTTCTCTAATGTTGTTGTTGTTGTCTTCAGTCCTGAGACTGGTTTGATGCAGCTCTCCATGCTACTCTATCCTGTGCAAGCTTCTTCATCTCCCAGTACCTACTGCAACCTACATCCTTCTGAATCTGCTTAGTGTATTCATCTCTTGGTCTCCCTCTACGATTTTTACCCTCCACGCTGCCCTCCAATGCAAAATTGGTGATCCCTTGATGCCTCAGAACATGTCCTACCAACCGATCCCTTCTTCTGGTCAAGTTGTGCCACAAACTTCTCTTCTCCCCAATCCTATTCAATACTTCCTCATTAGTTATGTGATCCACCCATCTAATCTTCAGCATTTTTCTGTAGCACCACATTTCGAAAGCTTCTATTCTCTTCTTGTCCAAACTATTTATCGGCCATGTTTCACTTCCATACATGGCTACACTCCATACAAATACTTTCAGAAACGACTTCCTGACACTTAAATCTATGCTCGATGTCAACAAATTTCTCTTCTTCAGAAACGCTTTCCTTGCCACTGCCAGTCTACCTTTTATATCCTCTCTACTTCGACCATCATCAGTTATTTGGCTCCCCAAATAGCAAAACTCCTTTACTACTTTAAGTGTCTCATTTCCTAATCTAATTCCCTCAGCATCACTCGACTTAATTCGACTACATTCCAGTATCCTCGTTTTGCTTTTGTTGATGTTCATCTTATACCCTCCTTTCAAGACACTGTCTATTCCGTTCAACTGCTCTTCCAAGTCCTTTGCTGTCTTTGACAGAATTACAATGTCATCAGTGAACCTCAAAGTTTTTATTTCTTCTCCATGGATTTGAATACCTACTCCGAACTTTTCTTTTGTTTCCTTTACTGCTTGCTCAATATACAGATTGAATAACATCAGGGAGAGACTACAACCCTGTCTCACTCCCTTCCCAACCACTGCTTCCCTTTAATGCCCCTCGACTCTAATAACTGCCATCTGGTTTCTGTACAAATTGTAAATAGCTTTTCGCTCTCTATATTTTACCCCTGCCACCTTTAGAATTTGAAAGAGAGTATTCCAGTCAGCGCTGTCAAAAGCTTTCTCTAAGTCTACAAATGCTAGTAACGTAGGTTTGCCCTTCCTTAATCTAGCTTTTAGGATAAGTCGTAGGGTCAGTATTGCCTCACGTGTTCCAACATTTCTACGGAATCCAAACTGATCTTCCCCGAGGGCGGCTTCTACTAGTTTTTCCATTCGTCTGTAAAGAATTCGCGTTAGTATTTTGCAGCTGTGACTTATTAAACTGATAGTTCGGAAATTTTCACATCTGTCAACACCTGTTTTCTTTGGGATTGGAATTATTATATTCTTATTGAAGTCTGAGGGAATTTCGCCTGTCTCATACATCTTGCTCACCAGATGGTAGAGCTTTATCAGGACTGGCTCTCCCAAGGCTGTCAGTAGTTCCAATGGAATGTTGTTTACGCCCGGGGCCTTGTTTCGACTTAGGTCTTTCAGTGCTCTGTCAAATTCTTCACGCAGTATTGTATCTCCCATTTCATCTTCACCTACATCCTCTTCCATTTCCATAATATTGTCCTCAAGTTCATCGCCCTTGTATAGACCCTCTATATACTCCTTCCACCTATCTGCTTTTCCTTCTTTGCTTAGAACTGAGTTTCCATCTGAGCTCTTGATACTCATACAAGTGGTTCTCTTATCTCCAAAGATCTCTTTAATTTTCCTGCAGGCAGTAACTATCTTACCCCTAGTGAGATAAGCCTCTACATCCTTACATTTGTCCTCTAAACATCCCTGCTTAGCCATTTTGCACTTCCTGTCGATCTCATTTTTGAGACGTTTGTATTCCTTTTTGCCTGCTTCATTTACTGCATTTTTATATTTTCTCCTTTCATCAATTAAATTCAATATTTCTTCTGTTACCCAAGGATTTCTAGCAGCCCTCGTCTTTGTACCTACTTTATCCTCTGCTGCCTTCACTACTACATCCCTCAGAGCTACCCATTCTTCTTCTACTGTATTTTTTTCCCCTATTCCTGTCAATTGTTCCCTTATGCTCTCCCTGAAACTGTACAACCTCTGGTTCTTTCAGTTTATCCAGGTCCCATCTCCTTAAATTCCCACCTTTTTGCAGTTTCTTCAGTTTTAATCTACAGGTCATAACCAATAGATTGTGGTCAAGAGTCCACATCTGCCCCTGGAAATGTCTTACAATTTAAAACCTGGTTCCTAAATCTCTGTCTTACCATTATATAATCTATCTGAAACCTGTCAGTATCTCCAGGCTTCTTCCATGTATACAGCCTTCTTTTATGATTCTTGAACCAAGTGTTAGCTATGATTAAGTTGTGCTCTGTGCAAAATTCTACCAGGTGGCTTCCTCTTTCATTTCTTTTCCCCAATCCATATTCACCTACTACGTTTCCTTCTCTGCCTTTTCCTACTACCGAATTCCAGTCACCCATGACTATTAAATTATCATCACCCTTCAATACCTGAATAATTTCTTTTATTTCATCATACATTTCTTCAATTTCTTCGTCATCTGCAGAGGTAGTTGGCATATAAACTTGTACTACTGTAGTAGGTGTGGACTTCGTATCTATCTTGGCCACAATAATGCGTTCACTATGCTGTTTGTAGTAGCTTACCCACATTCCTATTTTTCTATTCATTATTAAACCTACTCCTGCATTACCCCTATTTGATTTTGTGTTTATAACCCTGTAGTCACCTGACCAGAAGTCTTGTTCCTCCTTCCACCGAACTTCACTGATTCCCACGATATCTAACTTTAACCTATCCATTTCCCTTTTTAAATTTTCTAACCTACCTGCCCGATTAAGTGATCTGACATTCCACACTCCGATCCGCAGAACGCCAGTTTTCTTTCTCCTGATAACGACATCCTCTTGAGTAGTCCCCGCCCGGAAATCCGAATGGGGTACTATTTTACCTCCAGAATATTTTACCCAAGAGGATGCCATCATCATTTAATCATACAGTAAAGCTGCATGCCCTTGGGAAAAATTACGGCTGTAGTTTCCCCTTGCTTTCAGCCGTTCGCAGTACCAGCACAGCAAGGCTGTTTTGGTTATTGTTACAAGGCCAGATCAGTCAATCATCCAGACTGTTGCCCCTGCAGCTACTGAAAAGGCTGCTGCCCCTCTTCAGGACTTCTCTAATAGTCTACCTCAATTCTCTTTCTGATATTTGTGACTTGCATTTTTAATGGCATACATTTTGATATGTTTCGAGAAAATATCGTATAGTGCTACTACATATCTTGCTCCTCCTCCACTTCTTGGATATGGACCAGCTATGTCCAGGTATACAATATCTAGAGGGTTTTTTGTGAGTATTGGTTGTAGCTCAGTATATTTTGACACAATGGACTGTTATAATTTTTGACATATTGCACACTTTCTTAATACCTGTAAGACTCATCATCTCAAATTTGGAAAATAACAAAGTGTTGCAATTATTTCAATACATTTGCCTACTCCATAATGTCCGAATACCTCATGAATGTGTCTTATAAATTTGTCGATTTAATCTTCAGGAATACACACACGCCATCGATCAGATTTTTCATGTTGCCTATGAAACAAAATGCCCTTGTACTCCTAATACCATTTACTTTCCACCTTCACCTTGCTTAAGGTTTTTCATGACTTTACTCCATCTGTGATCTTGCTGTTGTATAATTTTCATTTGCTTACAAAACTTATGGTATTCAGACTGTTGTGTTGTACCTAGCATTCTGAGTTCTGCATCTTGCTCTGTTAATTCACCAAATTCCTCTGAACCTTATGGTAGCCTAGCCTAGACAGGGCATCTGCAATAACATTCTGACTTCCTTTAATATAAATGACTTCGATATTGAATTCCTGTAAATATATGCACCACATAGCTAATCTGTGGTACAATAGTTAGCATGTTAAAATAAATTACAGTGACTGATGGTCACAGTATACGTTGGTACTTTTGCCCCACAAAAAATATCCAAACTTTTTAAATGCCCATCTTACCACTAAACTTTCCAATTCTGATACAGAGAAGTAAACAGCACTAGCACATGAAGAAACAACATGACACTTCGTAAATGATCAACCGGTACACATTATTTCAATGAGCCAAAGTTCCTTGGCAACTAGTCCATGATATCCTCATAAATCCTTGAACCAGTAGATGAGTATTTCCCTTCTTCCTTCCCAAACAAAGGAGGCAGCACCAAGCGTAATTAGACCAGCAATGAGCAATGTCCCTTTCTGTTTGCAACATTCATTAGTCACCTTAAGATGGCCTAAGAAGTCAAATGCTAGTTCGTGACCAAATACATGCAGTTTTGCAGAACATTAGGAAATGTTTTGCTTTTTAATATTAAATCAATAAGCCCATAAAGGCGTGAACATCAACTGGAGCCAATATCCAATTTTCCTACCTGTGAGCCGGCCGCAGTGTAGACGTGGTAGGTGTCGGCAGTAAGGCAGGATATGTCCTCTGCGTGCTGAGGGCTGGTGCTGAGCAGGGCGAGGTGGGACAGCCCGTACGTGTGGAACGCCTTTCCGATACATGTCACGACCAGGTGCTCCTTGCGGGAGCGTATGTACCTCAGCGCGTGTGGCACGTGGTTGCTGACGAGCCCCAGGGCACGGGCAGGAGCGAAGATACGGCTGCCTGCCCTGCGTGTTTGTGTCACTGTTGCAGTAGTGGATACCATTTCCTGAAAACGGGTCATTATGTAGAGTGTATGGCACAGAGGTGGTTTATCTATGTGGCACACGGCCCCACACTATAAGGAACCCTGCAGCCATATTATCCATACTTTTCTAGAGAACATTAATGATCAGAAATTTTTAACTGAAACAAATAATTCCATTTAGGATTATATTTGAACATTTGTAAAGTATTTTTAAAGCACCAGCAATAATCTCTTATCAACCTGAAACAGTATATATCTTTGAACCTTTGAAGAATATACGCTGCCGGGGAAAACAATTAGTACATCAAAAAATTAGTACAACAGGAATGATGATGTCAATTCTGACCCGATGATGGCATATGCCACCAGGAAGACAGTAGATGTACAGATAATGATTTTAACATCATCCTCCAACAGATAGTGTAGCGGCATAGCAACCAGAGCACCATCTGTGTCTACCCTTTAACAGGGAATGCTCAGAGCAGAATACTCTGTGTGGTGCAAAAATGTGAAGCAAGCAGGCAATCATTCCATGGAGATGCACTTGTGCTTCCTACAGTCAACAGCGAGTTTGAGGGGGTCAAACTGTGGCCTTCTGAGTGTGATGGTCATTCTGTAGAACTGCCACACAAGTTGGACATGCTGCATCAGTTGTGCAATGACGTTGGCATCAGTGGTCACATGAACATCCTCACACCTGTAGAGGAGGTTCTGGACTTCCATGTAACATAGATGCCTCCCTGGATCATCATACTGTAAGGGTGCCTGTGGCAAATTGTACAGCTATCATAGCACAGATCAGACGTCTTGTGAGCCCAGACATGTCAACATGAACTGTTGCAAACCAGTTATTATTAGTGGGACTGCAGGCATGCACACCTCTAGCCTCTTCCACTCACGCCACAGCATCAACATGCACAGCTCGACTAGTACTGTCAGAAGATCCCTTAGAAAACAGAATCGTACACTGTGGTCTTCAGAAATGACAGCAGATTCTGCCTGCACACGTTATTTCAATGCTAGTTCATTTGCACATACGATGTAGACTTGGTGAGCACTGTCTCATAGAGTGCATACGTCCAGGAGACACTTATGGTCAGGGGTGCGATAAGCTACAACCCCCATTCACCTTTGCTGTTTCTGGAAGGAACACTAACAGTGCTCAATACACGTAAAATGTTTGTTAGACCGTTTCTTTTACCATTCTTGCAACAGGAAGGTGATGTGCTGTTCCAATAGGGACACACTGTCTGTGAAACTCAATGTGCTCTGTAAGACGTACAACAAATTCCCTAGCCAACCCGATCTCTGGAATTGCCTCTAATCGAGCACATGTGGGATGTGATGGGACGAAAAGTAACTCGCCTACCAACAATCATTACAGAAGCATGTGTGCAGGTCGAGCAGATGTGGAATAAGATTTCGTAGGACAATACTCGCCATCAGTGCAATTGATTGGATGCCAGAGTTCAGCGCCTACATTGCCATCCATGGAGGCTGCACCTCTTACTAATATGCGAGTTCAGAATGAATCAATATCTGGTACCTCAGAACCGCTTGTGCTATTGATCTGTAAATGTTATCATTTCATGTACTCTGTGTGCACTGATGTAATTATTAATCTTGAGTGAACTGGAAACACCTAAAATTGTACTTCTTTAAGAGACTTTGATATGGGATATGGGAGCAAAAGAGGTTCTCCCCCGCCCCCCCCCCCCCCCCCCCTTCCATGATCTGTTCACCTATGGTTGCTATGCATTATTAAATATATTCTCCACGACATTGTCAACAGAGATTGGTTTCTTCAGATTGTCAACAAAGCTTGCCTGCAAATCATTTGTTTTTATAACCTGGCACCAAATGATGTAGGTCACTAAGGTTGCTGTTACAGTGGGACCAACATCAGTAGATTTCACCGATGACTGACTGCAGCCACAGATCACCGATCTTTTCAAATCAGTGCGCCAGCATGTGATCAATCTCACGAGAAGCTCACACAGTATCGGATTTTTTACTTTTTTGTATTTATGACATATAAAGTTCCGAACCTAGATATGAAAACTCCAAAGCCGTTCAATGCATCTCTCAATAAAATCAACTTTGAATTTTTCTGAGCATCTTTAATATTCCAAAGTCAGATATATTTTTTGACAGGCAGCTTGACTGTGAGGTAAAATTGGTCATCCACCATAAAGGGAACCTGGGTCCTGGGTTCGATTACTGGCTAATGGAGGATGAAATACTTGAAGATAGGGGTGGGGAATCAGTAGCACTTGAGACGTAATTGATGATTTGAATCCCATTTCAGTCACTATTTTATTCATCTTTCTTTCTTTCATTCTGTTCAAATGCGTAAGTCATTTAAATATAAAATATACATCAAATATATTTAAATTAACACGCACACTGATAAGCCAAAACATTATGACCACTGCCCACCGCAAAACTGGATACTGCCTGGTGGCACTGCAGGCACATGACGCGGTAACAAAAATATATAAGCAGAGCAGAAACGGGCAGGGAATCACCCTAGTGAAGATATGGACTGCAAAAGGAGACGTCCACTCAGATAAGCAACTTTAGCAAAGGGCAGATAATTATTATGCAGGCGATGTGAACAAGAATTTAGAAAATGGAGAAGCTGTTTGAATGTTCATGTGCTACTGTCATGAGCATCTACGGAAAGAGATAGAGGGACAGTGAAACTACCACCAGGTTGGAGGTCCACGACTCATCACATAACGTGGAGTACAGAGGCTTGTCAGTTCTGTAAAGGAGGATAAATGGCAATCTATGGCAACTCTGCCCAATGAGCAAACTGCTGGCAGACACACAAGTGTTTCAGAGCACACCGTTCATCGTACATGGTTTAATGTTGAGCCCCACAGCAAGCCACCCCCACATGTTCACGTATTACAATTGCCAATTAAAACTGCAATGGGCACAGGACAATCAAGATTCGAGCATCAATCAATGGAAACATGTTGGCTCTTTGGGTGAATAACATTTTTGTTACACTAGGTTGATGATTGTCTCCATAAATGCCATCATTGTGGTGAACAGTGGCTCAAAACACGCCGATCACCATGGACACACGCTGGTGGGAGCAATCAACCAACTTCTTTTCGAGTTTTGTGAGCACCAACATAATACATAGGCTGAATTATTTGATTTTGAGATAGACTACACAAGTCGGCATCTGCAGTGGGAGATAACTGTCAGTTTTGCTTGCTTGTAAATCAAGTGATGATAAAAGCCTGGGACAGTGTGCTAAGTGGATATTGCAAAGACTCACGTGGTACATTTCAAAACTGAACACTCAAAATATATACAGTGTTAAATACAGCATAACACTACCAAAGGAAGAAGTTGACACAGTCAAAATTCTTGCATTGCTGGAGTACTCATGTCAAATTCCTGTCAAATAATCAAGTTCCACATTAGCAATGCAAATATTAGCATCGATACCACTCGACCAACTAGGAATCAAACTGTCACCACTCACCTCACCTAGACCTCAGGCACATCTCTTACATCATGTGCCACATCGACATCCACCACCACCACCACCACCACCACCACCACCACCACCATTTTGCGGGACCGTATGATATGTGGCACAGGGTATCTTGTACTACCACTAGTCAGCCCCTTTCCTGCTTCGTTCTCAAATGAAACGAGGGTAAAAACAGTTAGCTATGTGCTTGTGTACAACTCCAGATAACTCTTACCTTGTCTTTGTGGACCTTATGCAAGATGTAAATTGGAGTCAGCAGGGCTGTCCTACAGTCTGTCACATATACTGGCTCTCTAAAGGTTCTCAAATGTTCAAATGTGTGTGAATTCCTAAGGGACCAAACTGCTGAGGTCACCGGACCCTAGACTTACACACTACTTAAACTAACTTACGGTAAGAACAACACACACAGCCATGCCGGTGGGAGAGTCCGCGCAATTAGTGACATGGCGCCTTTAACGGCGTGGCCAATCCACGCGGCTAAAGATTCTCAATAGTGTTTTTGCAAAAAGAACATCTCCGTTCCTCCTGGGATTTACATTTGAGTTCAGGGAGCTTTTCCACATTATTGCTTTGATGATTTCCTTTAATCTGTCCTGGCTGGGCTCCCAAATATTGAAGCAGTATTCAAGAATGGGTGAATGAGGCCTTCTTTATAGATGATCAGTACTGCCCCTAGAATTCTCTCAACAAACCAAAGTCAACCATTTGCCTCCCCTATAACAGAACTTACATGCTCCGTCCATTTAGTGTCACTTTGCCACATTACGCCTAGGCATTTAGTGGATGCTATTTTCTCTGGCAGCACACAATTAACCCATCATTGCCATGTGTCATGAATTTATATCATATCAAAGTGACCTTAATAAATGAAAGGTTAACTGTTTTTGAGGGTGAGCGATTGTAGGTGCAGGTTCTACAGGAAGCTACCGGCACCTCTGATGTGTGGTGCCATTTCCGGAGTGTTTAGAGAAATTCTAGAGTCACTTTGTGTTCACATTTCTGTTCACTACACATGGATGAAAAGTTAACTGCCATTGTTTGGAGAATTACAGTTAGAGAGGGAAGTCCAGTCCTGGATATTATTTGTTTGTTTTACATTATTTGTGATGTAGATTACTGGTGATGTAATAAGCTAGCTGCATGTGCAAATGAATTTGAAAAGTATCGTTTGAATGTAAAATGTTTGTGCACTTTTGTGGGCATATGTACGAGATGAAAACAAGTGAAATGAAAGCAAGTATCTCCACTGATTTGCAGCACCAGAATACTTCAGTGACCAACTATGTTTATTATTTACGTACAAGCATGCAGCAACATGTACTACAATAAATATTCCAATATGCCGTGCATAAAAAGGGGATTTTTTCGAGTCTCATCTCTTGGTTTCTATTGGTGATAGAAAGGTAGGGTAAAGAGTTCTTGACAGCCCTTGGCCTAGGGAGCATTTGTATACCCAACAGAAATGATTGTCTTACAGTAGCTATACCACATTACTGGGTCAAAGTTATAAAGTTACACATCCTCCAGCTAATGCAAATGGAACAAATCTGTTAGTTCTTTTTGCTTTAGCTGTTGTCAATGGTGTACTTTAAGGGGCTTTAATGGACTTATGGAGGCACCACTTAGTTCATGGGCAGTTCCTGAGAAAAGCTGAAACACATGGTTTCTGCGTACCAAAAATTAGCCGTGGATTCAAAGATGGCTATGTATAGTAAATGGCTGTAATATTGATGACGTACAGGGTTAGTCAAAATTATGTTAACATTGAAATGGGCATAACACATAGAGAGCAGAAATAATTTATTGAAATGTATTGTAACATGTACTGTATTGTATTTTTAGTTGTTGCACAGCTGATCATTGTAATAGCTTCAATCTCTTCTGTCTGTAGTTGTCACAATGGCTGAATGATTGACACTGGAGCATGCCTGATGGAAGTATATGGTTCGCCAACTCTTGTCCGTGTAAAGTATAGACAGCAATTTGCATGTGATCCACCAAGCCGTTTAACAGTGTACTGCATCTACAAGATGTTTGTGGATACCGGATCGGTAGCTAACAACTATTGAGGAAATGCAGGATCCCCAAGATCAGACATATGTGAACAAAATATTGCTGTTGCGCAGGAAGCCGTGTTGCATAGTCCTTCGAAATGAAGTTTAGCATGCACTTCGGAAACAAAAATTCCTCAAGGAATAGTGTAACACACATTGAAATACAACCTTGGGATGAGACCATACCACATCCAAGTTGCCCAAGCTTTAATATTGGCGCAGAAACATAAGTGGGTGGAATACTATCAGGTTTTAGCCAAAATGAAGAATATCCAGCAAGATATTCTGAATGTAATGACATTCAGCAATGCAGCCACTTTTCACACAAGTAGTTTTGTGAACCGTTTTCCCTCGCTAATTGAAACGCTGTGAGGTTTTCCGCTGTTAAGTCGGCTCCTAAACCATTGCAGAGCTGTGTGACTGACCTGAAGGACTGCACAGCACTCACCAATCCACCAAGGGAAAAAGGGTTTACTTTTTCTTCTTCTTCTTCTTCTTCTTCTTCAGTAGCACTACAGCCATTGGTGAGCCTTGGTTCCTTCAACGATTTTCCTCGACATTTCTCGGTTGTCTGTCACTCTTTTCCACCCTCGGACTCCCGTAATGGTGAGATCCACTATTATATTGTCAATTCATCTTCTTCTAGGTCTCCCTCTTTACCTAACTGAATGGATCGCAGCCTTCATCATTTTGTTTGGAAGTCTATCCTCCGCCATTCTCTCCACATGTCCTAGCTATTGTATTCAGTGTGATTTCACAAATTTTACTATGTACCTACCTCATATTAATACTTGTAATTTGGCACTGTAGTGTACTCTCCAGCATTCTTCCTCCCTTTTCTGCTTGAATGTTCTTAGTGCATTTGTATCATGTTCTGCCATTGTCCGTACCTCTGACCATACATGATAACCATGCACATTAGCGAGTTATACTTCAGTAGTTTTGTTTGTCTTGTAACAAGGCTATTTCTGAAAAGCTGCACATTTGCAAAGTAAGTCCTGTTTTCTGCTTGTATTCTTTCTCTTATAGCCTTTACAACACTGTTATCATTTGTTCATAGAGCTCCCAAGAAGCTAAGAGAGGACACTCCCTTGAAGAATTTCCCATTGATGTTTAGGTCTTCTTCTGGCCTAATATTGTGACATTACCATATATTTTGTTTTGTTTTGTTTTCATTTACTATGAGGCCAATTTTTAATGCTTCTGTTTCCACTGTCCGATTCGTTTCTTGGAGTGCACTGATATATTTATTCCTACTACAGCAATGTCGTCAGCGAATGCACATATCTGGACAGTTTTCATAAATATGGTGCCTCTTTTGTTGATTTTATTTACTATACTATTCAGGGCTATACTGAATACGGCAGTGGAGAGATTATCACCTCAGTTCAAGCCTTTATTAAAGTCAAACTTTTCACTTGTTCTACTACAGACCTTTACTTTTGCTCTTGTACCTGTCATTGTCATTCTGATTATTTTCTTGGTTTAGCATATATGCCAACTTCTTTCAATACTCTATATAGTTTATGCTGTCAAAAGGTTTGTTTGAAGTCAATGAAGAGGGAATGCAGATGTATATCATATTCATAGAACTTTTCCATCATCTGTCTTATCACAAATATTTCATCAGTTGTTCCTCTGTCTGGTCGAAAGCCACACTGATAATCCCCCAGTATGTCTTCTGTGCACTTCCTTTCATTTGATATACTTGTGAAGATCTTTTAAGTTATGCTTAGGAGTGTAATACCTCTATAGTTTTTGCATGCTGTTCTATCACCTTTTTTATAAGTGGGGATTATTATTCCAGTTTTACAATTATCTGGCCTAGTTTCCATCTCCCATCTATCCAATATTGATGTGTGCAGCTCATTTATTACAGCCTCTCCACTAGTTTTTATTAATTCAGGGATTATGCTCTCTTCCCCAGGGGCTCAATTGTTTTTTGTCTTGTGGACAGCCTGGGAGACGTCTTGTAGTGTTGGCTTTCTTGCTCATTGGCATCATTGTCTACTTACAGCTCCATTCTTTCCTCCTGTGCAGCTGTCTCTTCGTCTTCTAGGTTGGTATTTCGTGTACCTTTGAAATACTCTGCACATCTTCCCAGTATCTATTCTTCCTCCCTTATCATTTTCCTATCTTTACTGGAGCATGCCATTATTTCTGGCTGGGATCTGCTCTTTATTTTTCTAACAACGTTATAGAACTTTCTTATTTCACTCTGTTCCTTTAACTCTTGTAGTTCAAATTTTTTCTCAGTCCACTTTCTTTTCTTTCTCTTGCAGTCTGTTAGCTCTTCTCCTCAATTCTTTATACTGTTCCACATTATTGCTAGTTTCTCTCTGTAACACCTTTATTCCTGCCCTGTTCTTTTCCTCTTTCATTTGTTAATGGCAATTTCTCTCACAAGACTAATTTTATCACCAAGTGGTCTAAGTCATGGTTTGGTCCTCTGCTGCCCCATACATCTGCAACTGAGATGGAGTGGCGTGCAATTCCTAACATGGTCAATCTGATTGACTACTCCATTTGACTGCAGACTTCCAAGTACTCAGATTGATCCTTTTATATGGGAAGTAGGTACTTTTAATAATCACATTATTCAGTGCAGCAAAGTGGCATAGTAAGTCGCCATTCTCATCACTTTCTTCATGTAGTGAATATTTTCCAGAAACTCCATATTGATGTTCATGCCTCCCTATTTTTGCATTAAAATTTCTTATTACTAGCATTAGGTCATACTTAGGTATCGCTCAGCATACTTTTTCCAAATCTTCATAGAACTGTTCTTTTATTCTATTCTCTTCTTCCTCTGTTGGTGCATAAGCGTTTACTGTTGGTACATTCCTAAATTTACCTCTTAGCTTGAGTCTGCACATCTTTTTATTTACAGGTTCAAATTCTAATCCTCTCTTGTTATTATAAACCCTATTTTACGAATTGGCCTGTTCTTTCTTCTCATCCACTATATACCAATGAGTACACAGGTTTATCTATCGGCTCATTTCCTGTAGCCCTTAGACATCATACTTAAATTTTAAAATTGCATTGGCTATTTCTTCCATTTTTCCAGGTTGAAGCATTGTCCTCACATTCCAAGATGCTACTGCCAGATCCTTTATCCCTTTCCTTTGCCAGGGTCATGATACATGTTTTCCATCCAGTTTCTGGGCTTCTGTTGAATTTCCGTAATATTCTCTCTCTCTCTCACTCTCTCTCTCTCTCTCTACAGTATGAGGTTATTAAGTCCACGCCCAAGCCCCAGTCAGGAGGACCAGGATTTATAATAGGTTTACTCCTCTTGGGAAGCTGGCTTCACTATGCCTCTAGAGCCCTCCCTGCCCTATATTGTGGGACACACTTTGTCTGGCTCCTCAGTCAAGACCAATATGGCTTGGGTGACCCTGCCACAGCTACACTACTGCTGGCACAATTCTTGAAATCAATGGAGCATGCAAACTCTCCCACCTGGCACTGAAGGTGCCTACTATCAAGCGGTGTCCTCTGGAAGGGCAAAGCGGGGTACTGTTAGAGACTATCTCATGCGGCATTCCTAGATCAACGGATTGGTTGTAATGGACTACTGTGTTGGCCTCCACAATCTCTGATTTAATACCGTGTAATTTCTGGTTATGGAGCATGCTTACAGTACGGAAGTTCATGACACCAATGACCTAAAGGACTATACATGGGATGTGATATGATCCATTCCAAATGAAATGTGTGTACAGGCTTTAAATGCTGCTGTTAATCATTGGTTTTTATGTGCTGAATGTGGTGGCGAACAGGTTGAGTTCACAGGTGTTTAGCACTTTCAGCACATCATTTACCACATTCTATGTATTTTCTCTATGGAAGTACGTAAAGTTAATAAACTGTTTCCGCCATTTGAGTGTTAACACAATTTTGACTAACCCTGGTTTTCTACGATCCCAATGTCAAACAATCGTGAAAATTTTCTTGATATCTTCATCTACTGTTGAGCTACAGAGATTCAAAGTTACCTACTTGTATATGTAAAATATGGTGCGAGGTGAAAACGTAGTTTATAAATTGACCTAGCATGGAGAAGCGTCCTAAGAAGTGTCTTCGTTATCATCACAATGGATCTGGGAGCTTCATGTTGTTGTTGTACTGAAGCACATGCAAAATTTTTGTATACACAAAATCCAGTCTCAGGTGTAAACTTAAACAGTTTTGTATTATTCAGATTTCACATAAGTAAACTATCAAAAATTTACTGACCCCTCAAGTTCTTTTCACATAAATAACATGCCCTGCTAAAGCAGGGAAAAGAAGTGAACCTGCAGAAAAATGTTTTTTGGAGTAAAAAAGAAAAAAAAAGATGAATATGCTGCTGTTTATTGAAAGAATCTGGGGTGACTGCAGCTTCAAAATGCATTCCTCAGCACCTTTAAAAATTTTACCAAAAACTTCGATACATGAATATATTCTGGTTTTTTATGCTGGAGAGGAAGAGGCAGTAGCAGTGAGAAAGGGATGGAAAAGTACTTAAAAGTTGGAAGATAGTAAATAGTGGCTGTGTTGCAGAAAGAGCAAAGAAGACAATGGCAGTGTATGAGAAAGAGAGAAATGTGTGGCAGTAAAACATAGTTGACAGTGACAGAAGAGTGCTAGAAAAGAGTGAAGAATATAGTGCTGGTGGGAGAGGAATAGAGAGAAAGTGAAAGTGGATTCGTTGAGAGTCAGTGAAAATGAGAGATGAAGTTTACGACAATGGCAGTAAGTAAGAGGGAGATAGTAACATGAGAAGAGACAGCAGTAGTAGGAATGAATGAATGAGGTAGCTGTAAGAGAGAGCAAGAGGAAACAGTGACAATGAGAAGAGACAGTAGTAGTAGTAGTAGTAGTAGGGCAGAATGAAGGAGTTTTTGGCTGTGAGGTGGGACAGTGACAGAGAGACACAAGCAGATAACGATAATGTGTTAGGCTGAACGTGTGAGTGAGAGTGAGCAAGAGGGAGTGGTTGGATATGGGCAACTTACTGCGATTGACTAGTGGATGTGAGCATATTATAGTTGGGGGAGCTTGTGAGAAAGATAAGTGAGTTGCATGTCTAAAGAGTGTAAATATGTTTGCAAATCAAAATTTTTGGGAACATTTTGAAACGTGCTCTGGAAGGTAAACAGAGGTAGCTGCTACCACACTTCTCAGTCAGAGCCTTTTAATAAACAGAGGCATATTCGCCCTTTTTCTGCTCTGATATGTGCATTTTTCTGCTGATCTACATATATTTTAAATCTTTACAAGTTTCCAATAATGTATATGAACATTCAACCTCAACACAGTTTTTATTGATTACATGTCACAGTTATTGGAATGTGGATTTTCTAATGAAACAAATGCTGATGCTCTGAAGCTTTTATTTTAGTAGTCACGGATCCCTTAGATATATGCTCCACGAAACACAAATGGACATTTTAAAGATACCGTATTACCTGTGGAGAGGGTCTGTGTCAGTTTCAAAATTCCCAGTGATAAACAAAATGATCAAGTAGAAGGCAACTCTTGAATAGCAGAGGTACTCTGTAAGTACAGAGAATGAACTTCTATGCAAGAAGCAATCGAGTCCAACAAAACCAGTTCCAGATAAGTCTACCAGAACTGTGCTGTAGAGCATTAGATTCACGTCAGAATCAAAGCAAAGATGTGAAAGACTAAATTGCGCAGGACAGACAGTATTCATATTTTGTAAGTATAACATTCATCTTTGTCTAAACAAGAGGCAAATTAAAACTGTGTTCTGGTGGAAGTAAAGCTGTGAGGACGGGTCTTGAATAATGCTTTGGTGGCTCAGTCAGTTGAGCCTGCAAAAGGAAGGAAGTGAGGAGGGGAGGGGAAGCGAGGGTAGGGAGGATAGCTGTGGCTTCAACTGGGAAAACTAGAAGTTTTACTAGTAAGAGAATCAGTTCCTTACAAACCATGCTTGTGTATAGAGACATGTCGTCCCTTCTGTCATCATCTGGGGTTTTGAAGTCATCGGTATAAGTGTGGAAATATTCTAGGAATCTATCAGAAATTCAGGTTGTTATTAATTGTTCTGCTACAGCATTTGTTTTCGTTGTGAAGAAGACAACATCAGCAACTGAAATTATTTTCTTATATTGGTAATTTGAATTAGACTATGTTGGCATTCTTCAGAGATTAGGCAAAATGTTCTCTATGAGGTTTGTTCACTGTTCTGGTTTTAGGGCAGTGTTTGTTCTCTGTCTATTAATGTCTTGTTGAAACAATTTGTCAAGATTCTGTACCAGTGGATATTCGACTGCAGAAAATCTCTGTTGGAAGATTTGTATTCTTAATTTTGACTGTAAAGCATTGGGCATTTCTGCGACTTCCACTAAAATAGCATTTGTTGGCATGGAACAAATAGCTCCTACGCAAAGTTTTGATGCAGCTAAACTGATATTTTTTCCTTCTTTTTTTCTTTTTTTTCGAAACTCATTCTGTGTTGCCATAGTTGATTTTAGGTCTTATTTGACCCCTAGACTGAAACAGAGGATGATGGACTAAAGGCCGAAATACTAAATGTCTTTTTACAAAGCTGCTTCACAGAGGAAGACTGCAGTGTAGTTCCTTCTCTAGATTGTTGCACACATGACAAAATGGTAGATATCTAAATAGCTGAGAGAGGGATATCCCCCCCATGAACCATGGACCTTGCCGTTGGTGGGGAGGCTTGCGTGCCTCAGCAATACAGATGGCTGTACCGTAGGTGCAACCACAACGGAGGGGTATCTGTTGAGAGGCCAGACAAACGTGTGGTTCCTGAAGAGGGGCAGCAGCCTTTTCAGTAGTTGCAGGGGCAACAGTCTGGATGATTGACTGATCTGGCCTTGCAACATTAACCAAAACGGCCTTGCTGTGCTGGTACTGCGAACGGCTGAAAGCAAGGGGAAACTACAGCCGTAATTTTTCCCGAGGACATGCAGCTTTACTGTATGATTAAATGATGATGGCATCCTCTTGGGTAAAATATTCTGGAGGTAAAATAGTCCCCCATTCGGATCTCCGGGCGGGGACTACTCAGGAGGATGTCGTTATCAGGAGAAAGAAAACTGGCGTTCTACGGATCGGAGCGTGGAATGTCAGATCCCTCAATCGGGCAGGTAGGTTAGAAAATTTAAAAAGGGAAATGGATAGGTTAAAGTTAGATATAGTGGGAATTAGTGAAGTTCGGTGGCAGGAGGAACAAGACTTCTGGTCAGGTGACTACAGGGTTATAAACACAAAATCAAATAGGGGTAATGCAGGAGTAGGTTTAATAATCAATAAAAAAAATAGGAGTGCGGGTAAGCTACTACAAACAGCATAGTGAACGCATTATTGTGGCCAAGATAGATACGAAGCCCACACCTACTACAGTAGTACAAGTTTATATGCCAACTAGCTCTGCAGATGATGAAGAAATTGAAGAAATGTATGATGAAATAAAAGAAATTATTCAGATAGTGAAGGGAGACGAAAATTTAATAGTCATGGGTGACTGGAATTCGAGTGTAGGAAAAGGGAGAGAAGGAAACATAGTAGGTGAATATGGATTGGGGCTAAAAAATGAAAGAGGAAGCCCCCTAGTAGAATTTTGCACAGAGCACAACTTAATCATAGCTAACACTTGGTTTAAGAATCATGAAAGAAGGTTGTATACGTGGAAGAACCCTGGAGATACTAAAAGGTATCAGATAGATTATATAATGGTAAGACAGAGATTTAGGAACCAGGTTTTAAGTTGTAAGACATTTCCAGGGGCAGATGTGGACTCTGACCACAATCTATTGGTTATGACCTGTAGATTAAAACTGAAGAAACTGCAAAAATGTGGGAAATTAAGGAGATGGGACCTGGATAAACTGAAAGAACCAGAGGTTGTACAGAGTTTCAGAGAGAGCATAAGGGAACAATTGACAGGAATAGGGGAAAGAAATACAGTAGAAGAAGAATGGGTAGCTCTGAGGGATGTAGTAGTGAAGGCAGCAGAGGATAAAGTAGGTACAAAGAAGAGGGCTGCTAGAAATCCTTGGGTAACAGAAGAAATATTGAATTTAATTGATGAAAGGAGAAAATATAAAAATGCAGTAAATGAAGCAGGCAAAAAGGAATACAAACGTCTCAAAAATGAGATCGACAGGAAGTGCAAAATGGCTAAACAGGGATGGCTAGAGGACAAATGTAAGGATGTAGAAGCTTATCTCACTAGGGGTAAGATAGATACTGCCTACAGGAAAATTAAAGAGACCTTTGGAGAGAAGAGAACCACGTGTATGAATATCAAGAGCTCAGATGGCAGCCCAGTTCTAAGCAAAGAAGGGAAGGCAGAAAAGTGGAAGGAGTATATAGAAGGTTTATACAAGGGCGATGTACTTGAGGACAATATTATGGAAATAGAAGAGGATGTAGATGAAGACGAAATGGGAGATACGATACTGCGTGAAGAGTTTGACAGAGCACTGAAAGACCTAAGTCGAAACAAGGCCCTCGGAGTAGACAACATTCCATTAGAACTACTGACAGCCTTGGGAGAGCCAGTCATGACAAAACTCTACCAGCTGGTGAGCAAGATGTATGAGACAGGCGAAATACCCTCAGACTTCAAGAAGAATATAATAATTCCAATCCCAAAGAAAGCAGGTGCTGACAGATGTGAAAATTACCGAACTATCAGTTTAATAAGTCACGGCTGCAAAATACTAACGCGAATTCTTTACAGACGAATGGAAAAACTGGTAGATGCAGACCTCGGGGAGGATCAGTTTGGATTCCGTCGAAATGTTGGAACACGTGAGGCAATACTGACCTTACGACTTATCTTAGAAGAAAGATTAAGAAAAGGCAAACCTACGTTTCTAGCATTTGTAGACTTAGAGAAAGCTTTTGACAATGTTGACTGGAATACTCTTTTTCAAATTCTAAAGGTGGCAGGAGTAAAATACAGGGAGCGAAAGGCTATTTATAATTTGTACAGAAACCAGATGGCAGTAATAAGAGTCGAGGGGCATGAAAGGGAAGCAGTGGTTGGGAAAGGAGTGAGACAGCGTTGTAGCCTCTCCCCGATGTTATTCAATCTGTATATTGAGCAAGCAGTAAAGGAAACAAAAGAAAAATTTGGAGTAGGTATTAAAATTCATGGAGACGAAGTAAAAACTTTGAGGTTCGCCGATGACATTGTAATTCTGTCAGAGACAGCAAAGGACTTGGAAGAGCAGTTGAACGGAATGGACAGTGCCTTGAAAGGAGGATATAAGATGAACATTAACAAAAGCAAAACGAGGATAATGGAATGTAGTCAAATTAAATCGGGTGATGCTGAGGGAATTAGATTAGGAAATGAGACACTTAAAGCAGTAAAGGAGTTTTGCTATTTAGGAAGTAAAATAACTGATGATGGTCGAAGTAGAGAGGATATAAAATGTAGACTGGCAATGGCAAGGAAAGCGTTTCTGAAGAAGAGAAATTTGTTAACATCGAATATAGATTTATGTATCAGGAAGTCGTTTCTGAAAGTATTTGTTTGGAGTGTAGCCATGTATGGAAGTGAAACATGGACGGTAACTAGTTTGGACAAGAAGAGAATAGAAGCTTTCGAAATGTGGTGCTACGGAAGAATACTGAAGATAACGTGGATAGATCACGTAACTAATGAGGAGGTATTGAATAGGATTGGGGAGAAGAGAAGTTTGTGGCACAACTTGACCAGAAGAAGGGATCGGTTGGTAGGACATGTTTTGAGGCATCAAGGGATCACAAATTTAGCATTGGAGGGCAGTGCGGAGGGTAAAAATCGTAGAGGGAGACCGAGAGATGAGTACACTAAGCAGATTCAGAAGGATGTAGGTTGCAGTAGGTACTGGGAGATGAAGCAGCTTGCACAGGATAGAGTAGCATGGAGAGCTGCATCAAACCAGTCTCAGGACTGAAGACAACAACAACAACAACAACAACGAGAGAGGGATAGAAAAACAATTAAAAACGTTTAAAGGAGAAAAGGCCGCTGGACCTAGTTGGGATACCAATTTGATTTTACACAGAGCACGCGAAAGAACTTGCCCCCCTTCTTGCAGCGGTGTATCGTAGGTCTCTAAAAGAGCATAGCGTTCCAAAAGATTGGAAAACGGCACAAGTCATCCCCGTTTTCAAGAAGGGACATCGAACAGATGTGCGGAGCTATAGACGTATATCTCTAACATAGATCAGTTGTAGAATTTTGGAACACATATTATGTTCGGGTATAATGACTTTTCTGCAGGAATCTGCAGGTTTTCGAAAAAGACAATCATGTGAAACCCACCTCGGGCTATTCATCCATGAGACTCAGAGGGCCATAGACACGGGTTCCCAGGTAGATGTCATGTTTCTAGATAAACGCAGCATGTCATCCTCAATGGAGAGAAGTCTTAAGAAGTAAGAGTGATTTCAGGCGTGCCGCAGGGGAGTGTCATAGGACAAATGCTATTCACAATATATATAAATGACCTTGTGGATAACATCAGAAGTTCACTGAGGCTTTTTGCATCTGATGCTGTAATAAATCAAGAGGTTGTAACAATGGAAAATTGTACTGAAATGCTGGAGGATATGCAACGAATTGACGCATGGTGCAGGGAATGGCAACAGAATCTCAATGTAGACAAGTTTAATGGGCTGTGAATACAAAGAAAGAGAGATCCCATATCATTTAGCTACAATGTAGCAAGTCAGCAACTGGAAGCAGTTAATTCCATAAATTATCTGGGAGTAGGCATTAGAGGTGATTTAAAATGGAATGGCCATATAAAATTAATCATCGGTAAAGCAGATGCCAGACAGATTCATTGGAAGAATCCTAAGGAAATGCAATCCCAAAACAAAAGAAGAAGGTTAAGTACACTTGATCACCCATTGCTTGAATACTGTTCACCGGTGTGGGATCTGCACCAGATAGGGTTGATAGAAGAGATAGAGATGATCCACAGGAGAGCAGAGCACTTTGTTACAGGATCATTTAGTAATCGTGAAAGCAAAGTGGAGATGATATATAAACTACAGTGAAAGACTCTGCAAGAGAGACACTCAATAGCTCGGTACGGGCTTTTCCTGAAGTTTCGAGAACATGCCTTCACCGAGGAGTCAAGCAGTATAAGCAGTATATCTCGCGAAGAGACCGTGAAGAAAAAAATCAGAGATTAGAGCCCACCCAGAGTCATACTGACAATCTTTCTTTCCACGAACAATACGAGACTGGAATAGAAGGGAGAACAGACAGAGGTACTCAAGGTACCATCCGCCACATCATGTCAGGTGGCTTGCAAAGTATGGATGTAGATGTAGAAGAAATCTAGCTGAAATCCTAAATAACCCTGTTGTGGTTGGCAGGAGAGCCAACACCGTGTTACTAAAGGAGGCCGAAATGCACGCGTGAGGTCTGGAACATGGCAAGGGAATTAGAATTGAGAAAAACGGACGTAGCTCGTGGAATACTTAACTTTAATCCATTAATGACGAACGTCGCTCTTGACATTACATGATTCACAGTATCAATAGTAACAGATAATGGCACCTTGCTAGGTCATAGCAAATAACGTAGCTGAAGGCTATGCTAACTATCGTCTCGGCAAATGAGAGCGTATTTTGTCAGTGAACCATTGCTAGCAAAGTCGGCTGTACAACTGGGGCGAGTACTAAGAAGTCTCTCTAGACCTGCCATGAGGCGGTGCTCGGTCTGCAATCACTGATAGTTGCGACATGCGGGTCCGACGTATACTAACGGACCGCGGCCAATTTAAAGGCTACCACCTAGCAAGTGTGGTGTCTGGCGGTGACACCACACCCCACACAAACATCTACAAGTGAGCAGAGTTGTGAAACCTGGAATGAAAACAAAAAGCATCATACAAGATACCGACTTTAAAGGTAAAATGCTGCATAGCAGTGATTGTAGTTTGTGTAAGTGGTGTGAATGATGTGGGAAGTAATGAAGGTGATATATGCATTGAAGCTCTGAAGAATTTTCTTGAAGAAAATAAGCAGTAAAACATGATTGTCCCTACTGTCCCGCATTGGCATAATCTGACCTATAACTCGTGCATAAACAAGGAAATCAGAAGAACAGAAATTGGAATTAAGGCACTACGTTGAAACTATGGAAACTGTTCAATTCTAGACATAGTAAAGATGGATGGAGGTCAACACACAAACCACGGGGTTGGGGATTGGGTTGATTTGGTGTAGGAGACCAAACAGCGAGGTCATTGGTCTCTTCAGATTAGGGAAGGAAGTCGGCCGTGCCCTTTCAAGGGAACAATCCCAGCATTTACCTGAAGCGATTTAGGGAAATCACGGAAAACCTAAATCACATGGCCGGATGAGGGATTGAACAATCGTCCTCTCGAATGCGAGTCCAGTGCGACAAACCACGGATTGCACTTGATTATGCTGTAAACATTATTTGTGTGAAAAATTAAATCAAATAATGAAAGAAAGGATCAAACTGAAAAGTCTTATATACAAAAACAGTTCATTCAAAAGTGAAAGTAGTTCTACAGAAACTTTTTCACTATGCATATGTGAAGCCAAAGTACTTGACATCATCATAAATGAGAGTAAATTCAAAATAATATCACAAAATGTCCCATATATTACCAATAAAATGAAAAAAATGGCAAATTTCTAAGCGGTAGTAGCTCTCATAGTTATTTCGTGATTGAACTAGGGTGCAAAACTAAAGAAATGTGTAGCATTAATTCAAGTAATTATGAAACTGTCAGTATGTAATGTAGGAAACAATATAAATGTGGTGGCATTGGTATTTATATCAAAAATCATGTCTAACACAAAAAACGACTAGGAAGATAAATTTGTATGTGAGATGGTTTTTGAAATAGCTGGAATAAGAATAAAGCTCAGATATAGCAGTTTAATAATAGCTAGCCTCTACAGATCCACTAACAGTAATATGTAATATAGAAGAATTCTTTTGTCATTTAGACGAACTTGTTGATAAACTCTTCTCATAATTGCTCCTCAACTAATAGTATAAATTATCTTAGATACAGTGATATGTTACAGTCCTATAATTACACCCATGTGAATTCGACACCAAAAAGAATAACATGTGACTCTCAAATATGTATTGACCATGTTATTACAAACTTAAGCAACAAAGACCCTGTAGTTAGAACTGTTGAGAGCCACATTTCAGATCACAATGCATTAGTCCTAGTGCTTCATACAGACAAAGAAACAGTATCTCATAGGGCCTATTTACCTATACTGAAGAGATAACAAAAATGGTACACCTGCCTGATATCGTGTTGGGCCCCTGTAAGCACACAGAAGTGCCGTAAAATGATGCGGCATGCACTTGACTAATGTCTGAAGTAGTGCTGGTGGGAAGTGACACCATGAATCCTACAGAGCCCTCCATAAATTCGTGAGAGTATGAGGGGGTGGAGATCTCTTCTGAACAGCATGTTGCAAGGCATCTTAGATATGCTCAATAATGCTCATGTCTGGGGAGTTTAGTGGCCAGCAGAAGTGTTTAAACCCAGAAGAGTGTTTCTGGAGCCAGTCTATAGCAATTCTGGATGTGTGGGTTGTCACATTGTCCTGCTGGAATTGCCCAAGACTGTTGGAATGCACAATGGAAGTGAATGGATGCAGGTGATCAGACAGGATGCTTACGTAAGTGTCACCTGACAGAGTCATATCTAGATGTATCAGGGGTCTCATAACACTCCAACAGTACACACCCCATACCATTTTAGAGCCTCCACCACCTTGAACAGTCCCCTGCTGACATGCAGGGTCCATACACGCTTATCTGCTCGATACAAATTGGAACGAACTTTGCCTGACAAAGCAACATGTTTCCAGTTGTCAACAGTCCAATGTTGGTGCTGAAGGGCTAGACGAGGCATAAAGCTTTATGCCGTGCAGTCATCAAAGAGACATGAATGGGCCTTAGATTCCTAAAGCCCATATCAATGATGTTTCATTGAATGGTTCACACACTGACACTTGTTGGTGGCCCAGCACTGAAATGTGCAGCAATTTGTGAAACAGTTGAACTTCTGTCACACTGAACGATTCTCTTCATTTGTCATTGGTCCCATTCTCGCAGAATATTTTTCCGGCCACAGCGGTGTTGTAGATTTCATGTTTTACCGAATTGCTGACATTGATGGTATATTTGTGAAATTGACAGGAAAAATCCACACTTTGGCGCTGCCTCGGAGATGCTGTGTCCCATCGCTCATGCACTGACTATAACACCAAATTTCAAACTCACTTAAATCTTGATAACCTGCCAACCACAATGCCGCAGTCTGCCTGTTCACATATCTCTGTATTCGAATACACATGTCTGTACCAGTTTCTTTTGTGCTTCAGTGTATAAAAGAAAGCTAGACTATTATATGTTAAAGGAAACCCTGGCCTACACAAACTGGCATCAGGTAGGCCTATATGAAACAGAAGATATTAATGGAAAGTGGGACAAATTTTATATAACATAAATCCATTGTCTTAATAAAGTGTGCCCGGTGGGGGGGGGGGGGGGGGGGGGGGGAACCACCTAAGGAAAACTGACAGTTTCAAGAATCTTAAACTTACCCCTGTGTTTTAAAAAAGGAAGATATGAAGGACTATACATTATTTTTAGAGACACCAAACTGCAGTACTTCTAATTTGAATGCAAACCCTGTACAGAAACCTACAAGATCTTAAGACTTAAAAGGACAGATATATGCTGAACAGAGGCAAAAAAAAATGGTTCAAATGGCTCTAAGCACTATGGGACTTAATACCTGATGTCATCAGTCCCCTAGACTTAGAACTACTTAAACCTAACTAACCTAAGGACATCACACACCTCTATTCCTGAGGCAGGATTCGAACCTGCAGCTGCGTGGTTCCAGACTGAAGTACCTAGAACACTTCGACCACAGTGGTGAGAAGTGAGGCAATCCAGCAATGTTAGCAAAACAGCATGGAGTATAGTAAACAAGGAAAGCTGGGGCAGCGACACTGCAGCGTGCAATAACATAATATGAAGAGGCAATGAAAAATTGCTGAGTGACTCAAAGGAAGTATGCGAGAGATTCATAGACCAATGTAGTAATACGCGTAGGGACAATGTGACTGACCCACCACAAATGATAAATAACTCATTCTTCCTGAGGCATGTTAGAGAATTGGCAATCCCGAAAACCAATCGGAACTTAAAAGCAAATACATCGAGAGGCTGGGAAGACATCTGAGGCAAATTTCTGAGAGATCGGAGTAATTAATTAATAGAGCCACTACAACATTTAATAAATGGCTCTTTCCGTCAGGGGTCATTTCCTGACTTGTTAAAAGTCTGTGAAATATCACCGGCGTGACCGGCGCATAAAAAGGGAATAAGTAGAGATATACAAAATAATGGGCCTATTTCATTAACATCAGAACTTAGTAGGTTGTTGGAAAGGCTACTCCTTGATCAACTTGAATAATTTTTTTCTGCAAGTACATTAAAACGATCTCAGGAAGGGCAGATCTACAATAGCAGCTGTAGCTACATTTATTTCAAATGGTATTGGATGATCTTGATGATGAAAACAAAGTTATTGGCACCTAATTAGACCTATCCAAGGCCTTTGACTCTGTCCATCATTCCATTCTTCTATATAAATTAGAAATTTATGTAGCCAGAGGTGTGGCATTAGATTTGTTAAGATCTACATTGCTGACAGGAGACAGTGTGTTAAGCTGTACCATACAAATGGAGGACGTACACAAACAGTAAAATCATCTTATAAGATTGTTAACTGCTGAGTCCCCCAAGGAAGCATCATTGATCCTTTTTTGTTCACAGTATAGTACATCAATGATATATCAATCACACAAAATTCAAACCTTGTAAATAACGCCAACAATACCTCCTTCACAAGCTGGGGCTCTACAAATCAGTTGGCAGTGCAAAATAATACAGAGAACATTAGCCTCATCATAGAATATCTCACCAAAAACAAACTGGCACTAAATAAGGACAAGACAATTCTGATGAAATTTCTGTTAAATTTTAAATCAAGACAAGTGGATACTCAGCCAGAGTTATCAGTTGAAACAATTGATAAACATAAATTCCTGGGTATTATAGTAGATAAACATCTTATAAGGAAGGAGCACATCAGCTATATGTGTAAAAACAGCTCCTGTACACCTACCCAGTAAAACATGTTTCTAGCATAATAGCACCACCTGTCTTGAGACAAATCTATTTTGGAATCATACATTCCTACCTACTAAATGGTATCGAGATTTAGGATGGGGCACGAATGGTATACTTCGATAGGGCTTTCAAAGCCCAGAAAAGATCAATTAGGACAATATCTATATTAGTAAATGTCGGTCCTGTAGAGAATAGTTCATTACATATAATCTGCTAGTACAGTGTATTCACTGTATGTTCCCAGAACTATACTGCTTATAAAAGCAAATATGAAGCATACTATCGTCAATTGTAAAATCCATAATTATAATTCAAGAATAAGAGAGGATTACCACATAAAATTTAGCAATAAACAAGCAACAGATTGTAGTACATTTTCTGCCAGAAGACATTTTTGTAACTGACTTCCAAATAATATAAAACTGTTAAACAGAAACATATTTAACACAAAATTAAAGCAACTTATAATTGCTAAATGCATATACACATTCAAAGATTTTTAATGTTGTTGTGTAAAATTTGTCTTTATTTCTAAACTCTTATTAATTTTCATATGTTTATAAACAAACTATGTCCACGAGTGTAAATGTTATTATGGAGAAATAAACCATTTATACACTTATCTTTCATAGAAATTCAGTTTGGCTCTTCACTATGTTATTTCATCTCGTGTGTTAGTCCCTTGGGAACCATCGCATGGCAAAATTAACAAAAGTCGCCTTAAGGGCAAACTGTAAGCCTTTAGACACCACTAGGGCACTGAACTCATTACTGCCTCGTTACTTCAAGGCTGGTAACAGAAATTAATAAAGCGCACCGTGAGGTTATGACTGTTATCGGAGTGGTTTTTATTTGATCATATCAATTGCAAGAATACATGGCAGCTGTTAGTTGTATACGATAGTACAAATTACAAACACAGCATGCTAAATTTCAGATCTGGTATGATGTATGTGTCCAAATGTGAAATGAGCTCTAGTTTTCTTGGTACTGGAAGCAAATGCACGAAGAATGACAGAGGTCGGTGGATATACTACACATGTAAAGTTATTTGCATTACGCCTGCAGCAAAAATGTGACAAGACATGATATTTACGACTGACAACCGAATGAAATAGTTTACAAATCTTTTCTTCCAAAAATCTTACCCAGGTTTGTCGTGCTTCTTTTACCTCTGCTCTTTCATCTGAGATTCATTCTGTTGCATTTTCTCTACGAAAAAATAACTTTTAACGCGTTCACAACGTTTACAACAGCACCATAAACAAAACGCACGTGTTGAAACAGCAGAAAGTAAACGCCAAATACATCGTATCTTTGGTACATAGTGTTCTCTTTGGCCGAAGCTCAATGCGCAACATTAAAGATGAAGCAGTAAAAAGCACTATGATCATAGATAGTTAACACATTTTAAATAAAAGATTGTAGCCTATCAAGCTTTTAGACGTTAGTGTGTTAGTGTTTGTGACGTAATAGTAGAGAAGAGTGGAACAGCAGGTAATGTTTTCTTACAAATATTTACTGTTTCAGACATGTAAACGAAGCTTTTATTGGACGTGTATAACACTTTCTTATGTCAGCAGTGTTGCTCAAAGGGTTTCCGAAAACAATTTTCCTTTTGCGCTTTATTTATTTTGTTTGAGTTCTCAACTTTTTGTGCGTACTTACAAGAAGTGGATGGTACACGACCCATGTTTTTAACACTCACAACGATTTTAACATGCATATGTTAAATGTGATTCTTGATGTTGTGTTGTTGGATTATTTTCTTTATTTGCTTGACAATTAGGCAGATAAATAAGTTTTGGTATTCACTACATGAGTCAATATTTTACACCATCTCTTTAGCAAACAGTTAGTACAAGTAATTTCATGAGACCTTGTAACAGGAGTAGCCAGTAGGTTATTTGCTGTTCATATAGGAAATTATCCTGGGCGTTTAAGAGAAGTGTCGGATGGGTTCTGGACGCCTAATTTGTTTCAAAGGACCGGGACTGATTGAAGCCCATACCTTCTGTCTGAGATGGGGGGATTGTAATGATGGGTTTGGAGTGCGTCATGAGTAGTGTTTCGTGATGAAGTGGTAGGATTATTAGCGATGTGTTTGATATACGCAATGATTAGTGTCTCATGATTGAATGTTAGTCGGGTTGTTTGTATTTAGACGGGAAATTGTCGTGTGAGCGTCATTTTCGGGTATTTTGGTGTGGGGTTGTCGGGAATGATCCCTAAGTTTCTGATGGTTTGATGATTAGAAATGGAGGCTGAGGCAAAGAATTTTTCGGACTTGGTTTTGATGAGTTGGGAGATGGGCTCGATGTTTGCCAATAGGTATAGATGTCTGTTTGGCAAATAACGGGACGCATTTATTACCAAGCGCAAGAATCTATTTTGCACTGCTTGAACTTTTTTGATGTTCTTGTTTGAAGCCAGTGACCAGAGTTCTGTACCGTAAAGTATCGAAGGTAGCACTACTGACTTGTATAGTTTTATCTTGGTGTTTACTGTTAGTTCTTCTCCTTTGAGGAGGGGGTACAATGTACATATGTGCTGTGACCCTCTGTTGCAGATTTGGGTAACATGTTCGCTGAATGTTAGTCTTTTGTCAAATGTTATGCCTAAGCATTTTACATGGTCATTCCATTCTAAGTTTACGTTGTTAAATCTAATGGCTATGTTGGGGCTCATTCTCCTGTGGGTGAACATGATAGCCTGTGTTTTGGCACTATTTATGGTTATCTTCCACAGGTTTGCCCAGTTCTGGATTAATTGTAGGTGATCCTGGAGTTTCCTGGCGATGAACAGTAAGTTTTTACTGCTCCTGTACACCGCAGTGTCGTTGGCAAACAGTGACAGGTGGCTCCCTGGTTGCTTTGGTACATCGTTTGTATAGTGAGAGTAAAGAGCTGGTCCCAATACTGAACCTTGGGGCACTCCAGCTTCTATTTGTCTGATGTTACTTTGGGCACCTGGTAGTTTTACATAAAAAGTTCTGTTCCTAAGAAAGGGTGCCAGGATTTGAATGATGTGTTTGGGACAGCCTTGGAGATTGAGCTTGTAGATAAGGCCCTGGTGCCAGACCTTATCAAAGGCCTTCTCTATGTCAAGGAAGACTGCCCCTGTGCTGTGCCTGATATTTCGAGCTCTGCATAGTTCATCAGTCAGTCTTATCGATTGGTGAATGGTGCTGTGTTCACCCCTGAAGCCGAATTGTTCCTGTATGATGATGTTGTTTTCTGTGCTGAATTTCTGGAGCTCCTTGTAGATGAACCTTTCTAGGACTTTCCCCAGGAAACTCAGTAGAGAAATTGATCTGTGGTTATGCGGGAAAAGGTGGTCTTTGTTTGGTTTTGGTATAGTTATCACCTTGGCTTGTTTCCAAGCCATTGGAAAATACTGTAAGGTCAGGCAAGCGTTGTAGATTGCTGTTAGAAACTCTAGGGCGTTTGGAGGTAGATGTTTCAACTGAAGAGGTAGGATATTGTCTGGGCCAGGCGCCTTTTTGTTGCCATGTTTCTGAAGCACGCTTTGATTGTTTCGGAGTCCACTGGTGGAAATGTGGTGTCGCTTGGGGTTCTGAGTATTCTGTTGACATGCCTTATGACGTGTTCTTCGTGGTCGTCACTCTCGTCACCCACAGCTGCTGGCGTGGTGAATTGTAGTTCGAGAGTGTCGGCCATTGCTTCAGCCTTATCCTCCGGTTCGTAAACGATTCTGTTCCTGCCGTGGAGTGGCTTATTGCCGGTTGGTTTCTCCTTTCTGGTTTTAATAAGTTTCCAGAACTTTTAGGTATTGTTGTCTGCATCGGTTAGAACATCACCCCAGGTGGATTCTCTATAGGCCTGGAGTTCTCGTCTGACTCTTCTGGCGAGTCTGTCGGTCCTGGCTCGGTCTGCTGGGTCCCTAAAGGTTTGCCATCTCTGGCGGTGGTATTTCCTTTCTTGCAGTAAGTCTTGGATGTGCTGAAGGAGAGCATTTCTGGAGGTGGTGTGGATTATAGCAGTAGTGGCTTGCTTCCCACTTTCTACTATGATTTTGCTGATGTTTTCTACTGCTTTGTTGATTGCTCCTCTTGTGTGGAGCTGTGGGATCTCCGGTGTTTTTTCCTGAACAATATTGTTGAATGTTTCCCAGTTTGTGTGAAAAGATTTGATAGTTCTGGTGTCGAACTGCCTTACTGGGTTGTCATCTAATGTCATTAAAACTGGATTATGATCTGGGTCCAGGTCATTTACCACAGTAATGGTGGTCTGGTGTCTCAGGTTTTTGCATATAAATATGTCCAGTATGTCTGGCCTGTGTGTCGAGTAGTAAGGAAAGTGAGTAGGTATGTCTGGCGCTATGACTGTTAGGTTCCTATGGTTGTCCAAGTACTTTCGTAGTAATCTTCCATTGGTGTTGGTGGCCCTGCAGTTCCACGTGCCATGTTTGGAATTTAGGTCCCCACCTATAATGATATATTCGGCCATGTTTTTCAGGTCAGTTAGATCTTCAGGTTGTATATTTGGTGTACCTGGAGGGTTGTAAATGGCGATTAGGGTGGCTGTTCTCCCTTCTATTACCGTTTCTACTGCTGTGGCTTCTGCTCTTCTGAGGCGCGTGGTGTGGTTAGTCGTCTGTGCGGTGATCTGTTCTTGACTAACACGGTTGTACCGCACCCTTGCTGGTTTGGCCTGTCAGTTCTGTACATTGTGTAGTTCCGTACTTTAAATTTATCATCTGGTGTTAGGTGCGTTTCTGTAATTAGTGCCACACAAACGTTGTATGAGTCAAGGAATTCTTGGAGGGTATTCCGTTGAAATAGAATGCCATTGGCGTTCCAGGTCATGATTGTACTTCTTCGATTAAGGCCCGAGAAGGCTGACAACTGCATTACATAAGATTGTGAATTTTGTGATCGGATCAGCAGCTTGCCTCAGCTGGGCTGCAGTGTTCTGAATTGTTCCCAGTATTTTTGGGATGTTGAATTGATTGATGAGGCCGAGAATTTCTTTGACATCTGTTCCCAGGCCTGCGATTTCAGGGAGAGGGGGGGGGGGGGGGGGTTGGCTCCTCCGTCTTGCGCAGTTGGTGCCTCAATCTGGGTAGCTGAAGTCGATGCGTTTGTCGGATTTTGATTAGTCACGGTTTGGCGGGGCCGTAGGTTTGGCCAGCTTTTTCCGGTCATCGCAGGTACTGGTGGTTGTTTTGTTTGATTCCTGGCTGTAGTGGAGGTGTTCTTTTTCTCCTCCCTTTTCTTGAGAATTTCTAAGTATACTGGGCATTTTTTGAAGTTTGCCGTATGCTCTCCTTGGCAGTTGTAGCATTTCGGTTTTTCTTCTCGTTTTTTGGTGCAGGTAACGGTCGCATGCTGTTTGCCGCATTTTACGCAGTTTGGTTTGAGATGGCAGTTCCTGGCGCCAAGGTTGAAACCTTGGCAGTTGTCCCTTTGGGGACCCTGTATGACTCTACAGTCACTCCAAGGTGGAGCAGTGACTTTAGTTTGTACACTTTCCTGCCTTCATCTGTGTTTTCCAGTTCTACTATGAAGTTTGGTCGTAACCTTCTCTCTGTGGCACCCTCGTCCAGGAAGGACATTTGGGTGATCTTTTGTACTGGTAAACCAAGAAGGGAGAGCGCTTCATGTACTAGCTGTGGTTGCATGGTGACTAATAGTTTCTTTATCACCACCTTTAGGGGTCTTTTCTGATATAATTTGTGAGTGTAGAACGGTATATTTTCGTTCTTTAGTAGTGTGCATAGTACATTGAAGTCCTTCGCTTCGCTGAATTGATATGTTATTCTGAGGGTCGGTTTGATCACCTGAAGGATTTTGATGTAGCTTTTTGTATCAAAGACTACTATTGGAGGCACATTGAGCTTTGTCCTACCTTTGTTTGGAGGAGCTGCATTGTGGCCTGGGTCATTGTCAGGAAGTTCGCTGAAGCGGTTTTGGGTTGGTACTTGTGGCTGTACTGTTTCCGCTTCCATGGTTTCGTCTACAATGGGTGCCTGTTCTGAGTCAGAGTCGTGGCCATCTCTCGTAGTCTCGATCTCCCTCTTTGAGTCAGATGAACCCTCTACCTGGCTTGCGTCACTTTTTTGCTTAGTTTTCTTTTTGGGTTTTTGATCGTCCCCCGCCATATTGCCTAGTGAAGATGAAGCATTGTCTGTATGGTGCGTGTGTGTAGTCGGATGATTTTCGGCCGCGGGAGACCCAGTGGGGACCACAGCGGGCTGGGGTGAGTGATAGGATGATTCTAGAATCTCAGACAGTCTGATATGATGCTTTGTAATCTGCCTTTGCCTCTGTGAGCGCGGGCTGGTCCCACGTGAAGGGGGCCCTGACTCACTAACTCCCTCACTAACAAGCCTAGAGTCCAGCTAGCCTGGAATCGCGACGAGCATCATGAACAGAATCTAGAACATGACAAGATTGCTATTGCACGCTCGTAAACAAGCCTGCAGTCGACGGAGCTACCAAGGTCGGCGACGAGGCGCACGAGTCCCAAGCAGTGAGGTGGCCGCTTCGTAGGGGAAGCGGCAGTCGGAAATCCCCAGCCGTGACAACACAAAGGCGGCAGAGCGCAGTGAGAACGGCGTCCGCACACTTCGGCTGCGTAACTCGGAAAGGCCCTAAGAGGGGAGAGAGAGAGAGAGAGAGAGAGAGAGTGTGTGTGTGTGTGCTATTGCCGTCTGTTTCAGCTACCAGAGAACCACGGTTCTCCAATTAAAAATCGGATCCAGAGTCGTTTGCTTATCATAGTGCCAACAGTTCTACAGTGCAATTATATGGAATAAGTCTGAAATACCACAGCAGTGAGATGAGATGAACTGTTTTTACAGTAATGAGGTACAAATGTACTGTGTGCATTAAGAATAATCGCTTCTGTATTTCATCAATCAGATTGAGGAAAAAAAAAAATTTGAACTTCAAATGCCTCTCACCCCTTCATTCCACTCTGTTTACTAGCTTTTCATAACCTTTTTTTTCCCCCTTGTGTATATTGAAGAGATGAACAGTTTTCCAAAACTGTTCAAATACCAGGATTTAATAAAGTGAGCTGGCAGTGTTGTTAGGAACTGAGTTCACATTGTGATGGAGCAGCATTGAAATCTTCAATCATCCATAGGGATTTGTGTTTTCTGTGAGTTCTCTGAATTATTAAAAGCAAATGACTGAATTGTGATGTCGGAAAAGGACAGTGTTGATTTCGTTCACCATCTTTCTTCAGTCTGAATTTGTAGCCTGTGATTACCTTGTTGTCAATAGGATGCTGAACCAAATCTTCTTTCTTATCTGATATTATGTTACCAAATCAGTTAAATCATAGATTCTGGAAGAAATTTTTGTCTTCTGGTACAAATTATAAATTTCAATGATATTTTCGCCATAAATTCCCTCTGTTTGCCATCAGTTCTTCCAAATTTGTTATAACATCATTTAAGCACACCCAAGAACCCTGAAACCAGACTTTGGACACACTGAATTCAGTTTTGTAAAACTCGGTTATTTGTATTGGTCCTGCTGAAATAACTCTGTCAGTATCCATCAGTTTAACAGTGGTATTCTGTAAGATATGAATTTGTTTCTGTATTTGAAGGTAGTGTTATTAGCTACTTTTCTCAAAAGGTTTTCTGTAGTAGATATTTCTCTAAGATACATTTGTTAAAGAGGCCCTTCATCTAATGTGTTTGATTTTAAAAACTTTACATGAAATCTGTGCTTAGTTTTTCATTAGCAGCAGTCATACTTACTTTCTGCTCAAGAGATAAGTGTGTGAATTGTTATCTTACATTATAAACCTTTGTTAACAGTAAAAGGATTAACTTTTGCAATCATTAAAATAAATATTTTTGTGAGATCATTGTCTGCTTTGATAATTATTGATGTAATATTATCTCTTGTCACTATTTACTGCGTACAAAAGCAAAATGTAACTTGGGGCCAAAGTTACATATTGGACCCCCGCCCCAGAACCTCGTTGTGGTGACTGTCTGATCTTTGGTGCATCGAAGATGACAGTTTGGTTATGAGTTGTTAACTTTTACATAATTTGGCAGTATGTTGTCACTCTCTACTGTATGGATGACACACTAATATTGAGATTCAAAAGAGCAACAGTTTTTGTTAGCTGTTTGATACCTATTCCCCCCCCCCTCCCCCACGTTTCCCTCGACTTCAGCTCATGGTCTAGTGGCTAGCGTTGGTGCCTCTGGATCATGGGGTTCTGGGTTCGGTTCCCGGCCAGGTTTGGATTTTCTCTGCCCAGGCGCTGGGTGTTTGTGTTGTCCTCATCCTCTCACCATCATCATCATCATTATCATTTGTGACAGTGGCTGGATTGGACTGTGTAAAAATTGGGACTTTGTATGGGTGCTGATGACTGCACTGTTGACGCCCCACAAACCTAGCATCACCACCACCATCCCTTCTCTCTCCTCCTCTTAAGCTTGATGCTCTTATGTTGTGGTTTTCAGCCCAGGGACTGGTTTGATCAGCTCTGCATGCTACTCTATACTGTGCAAGCTTCTTCACCTCCAAATAATTGCAGCACACAACATCCTTTTGAATCTGCTTTGTGTATTCATCTCTTGGTCCCCCCTCCCCCTTTGACTCGCCAAGGGGTTCGTGCTTGGCTACCATGGGGCCCCATCCTTTGCAGCAATTTTTCCCTTCTGTGCTGCGTATCTGTCCTCTTGCTATTATTCTTTCTCCCCTTCTTTGGGGAATATGTCTGGGGTATTCTTGGGAATGTTCTGCATTCCGTCGCTGATGTGTGAACAATCTCACCTTTTTTTTTCACTCCCTTTTCCTTTCTTTGTTTCCCTTCTCCTCTTGTTCATGTGCTTCAGGATTTGAGGATCCTCTTTTCTTTCTTCTTCCTCCCTGTGGGTTCCTGGAAGGCTGGCCCACATGCCTGACGCATAACAGTTGACTGGGTAATGTGTAATTCCCAGCCCCATGTCGGACAGGTAGGGTTCGCACACACCTCCTGGTACAGGCCAGGCCCAGGGAGGGGTGATTGTCTAAGTTGTAACCTTCTCAAATTGCCGGTTGGCCCCTCCGTCAGGTGTTCAGGATGTGGGACCTGAGGTGTGACAAATAACCTAAGGCGGGTGCCTCCAGTTGTAAGGAGCGATGAGTCAATCACCTTCCCACTCAACTTCTACAAAATGTAAACCCAACAAGGCTAATGATTAATCGTGTAATGACAAAGGTAGATTCCTCCTTAGTGCCCACCTGCACTCTCCTTTTTCACCTTTGACAGAGTGGTGCTTGTGTCCAAGCTCAAAGCAGGCTATGAAATTATCAGCGTCCTGCCATATATTTCAAACCCGCTGCGCTGCTACCAGTGTAATTGTTTTAACCACACTAGAACATCTTGTTGACACCCAGCCACTTGTGTTACCTGTGGTAGAGATGCGCATGAGGGCGATTGTCCTCCTCCTCCTCCTCCTCCTCCTCCTCCTCCTCCTCCTCGCAATTGGCCTTCTCCTCCTCCCCACTGTATCAACTGTAATGGCAGCCCTAGATCCCATAAGAAACAGATTGACTGTCCTTACGGCGGAACAGGCAACTGTAAAAATACTTTTCCCGTCGGTCAGCAGATGTCGTAGGCGACGCTACAATGCTAACTGACCTGTCCGTGTTGTGGAATTGGCAACGCTGTATCTTCGGTGACGTAAATGACGCTGATTTGCGTTCAGCTAGAGCACTGAGGGCGAAATGCATTTGTCACACTGCTGACTGTAGCTCATTATCGGCTGTGGTTTTTCCCGAGTTTTCAATCTAAGAATGTAGATTGGCTCCTGTAATTCTACAAACCAAGTTTATTTCTCACAATCATATGCGAAATGAAATAAATGAAAAGTAACACACAAACATTTCTCGCGTGTTACTGTTTAAATGCAGACTGTATTGCAGTCACATAGGTTTTACACTCGCCTTCCTTGCCGTCTTATTTCCTCTTTGCTATACAGCTCTTCTGATACGGATTATGGTGATAAAAAAGATCTCCACGTGCAGGTTAACACTAGAAAGTTTTCAAAATCCACATTCGGTTATGATGGGAATTAATGCTGGACATATTTCAGTGACAGTCATTTCAAATTTAAATTCTTTTACTTTGCATGTAACTTATCATAAATGATATAAGAGTGGCACTAAACGATGGATTTTGGATTGTTGTTGAAAGCGGGTTGCAAACGAGGTAATATACAAGTGAAAGGGTGTTTTCAAGCATATTTCGACGGTGTCAACTTTGAAGAGCCACAGACGCAAACCATAATTACGTTAAAAATTTACTTTGTACAGTTTAAAGATAACTCACAAATATTTGCAACAGACGTACGCTTTTATCTGCAACACAGTTATTACTGGGGATATCCGCACTCACGTAGATCTGTTACTATAAGTTTTCGAGTGAAAGCTGTGTGAGGATTATTAGCGCACAGATAAAAAAAAGAAATGAAAATAGACAGCATCTATAGTTTGCATGTTATGCTCGTTCTCTTCTATTCTGCTCCCTTCATTCCAGTATAAACGCTTGTTCACAAGTAAAAACGAATGGCAGTGAACATTGGCGAATTATCTATGTATACTCATTTGCAGCAGTGTAAACGAGGTTTTACACTCGTTCACTTCGTTCGCTCTAATATATACCAGGATTTAGAGGGACCGATGACCTAGCAGTTAGATGACAGCTATTATTCATTTATTTCACTGTTGCGATTTCAGCTCCAGAGGCATTTTCAAGTACCAAGAGAAAGGTCTTGTAAGGTAATGCTTCTTAAATTGTTTACCAAATGTTACCACACTATGCTTTGCATTTTGTTATCCACATCTTATATTGGTTTCAGTTTTCACATTGCACACAAAAATGCCTCTACAGCCAAAATTACAATAATGAAGTGAATAAACAGTTTAAAAAAGTCCAAATCACAGCAAAGATTTCATTTAAAAATTGTATGATGTGATTCTTGTACAGGAAGGGCTGCCACGTTATATCAGAATATAAGATCGACAAAATTTAGATAGGATCGAATGCTTAGGGCTCTTTATTAATTCTTACTCGTAACTAATTTATTGATTTACCTAAATTTAAACCCCACTCCAGTAACCTTTCTTTATCTTTGACGGGAAATCTGAACATTTTTAGTTCAGGATTTGTCCGTCTACTCCTTCCACAGTTGATATACTCGCAGGCCCTCGGCATGACGACTCGATCCACTACCACCGGTATGTCAGAAACAGCTGTACTTCACAGACGCCAAGTGGTAGAAAGCTGCATGCATTCGGACAATGTTGCCACATATTTTTTCGAACGGAGTGCCATCTAGTGGTTGGTACCACAAGTAAGGGTGTGACGCTGTTGCGCCTGGTGGCCGTTCCCTGACAAGGGGTGGCTTGTTTTGAGCTTTCACATTTCTTACTGATTCGTTTTGACCTTTCCTCTGAGGTTGGCATTCCCTCTCACGGAGGTGTTATGCTGCTCATACAGGTTGACATGCATAGTCAACCCATCTTGCTGACTACCAATCATCAAGCTGTTGCAGTTCGCCTTTTCTCTCCTTCCCACCTGACTTTTTCCCTCTGTACTAAATATGTCCCTCTCATTCGCTGTCACCTGGCAGACTTCCTTCAACTTACTGTGCAGCTACCTCCCCCTTTTTGTTACTCGGTGACTTTAATGCACATCATCCCCTTTGGGACTCTCCCAGAACCTGTCACAGAGGTGCCCTCCTGGCTGACCTTCTTAACCACCTTAACCTCTTCTGCCTTAATGCTGGAGCACCCACTTCCCTTTCTGACTCCTCACACACCTCTTCCCATTTGGAGCGATCCTTCTGCACTGCCCACCTTGCCCATCGTCTTGAGTGGTTCATTCTTTCTGATACCTACTCGAGCGACCATTTCCGTGTGCTATCCATTTGCTGACCCCTAGCCCATCGGCATACACAAAATGGCAGTTTTCTGGTGCTGACTGGCAGCTTTACTCCTGCCTGGCGACCTTCGAAGAAATACATTTCCCCAGTTGTGATGACCAGGTTGAATATCTCACAAAACATTAACCTTACTGCTGCAGAATGTTCCATTCCTCGCACTTCCTCTCTACCATGTTGTGTCCTGGTCCCTTAGTGGACTGAGGCATGTTGTGACACAATTCACACACGTAGACGTGCTCTCCATGTTTTTATCCACCACCCTACACTGGCAAACTGCATTCATTATAAACAGATGCTTGCAAAGTGTCATTGCATTCTTCGGGATAGCTAAAGAGCTAGCTGGATTTCATTCACTAGTTTGTTTAACAGTTCCACGCCTTGCTCTGTTGTGTTTGCCAACCTCCGACAGCTCTCCGGAACCAAGTTTTGAGCTCTTCCCACAATCACCCTACCTTCCTCCATCGAAATGAGTGGAGGAGGCGAGGGCGTTACCCCTCTCTTCTCCGAATTGTGAGTGCTACAGTGCCCTTTTTACTATGAGGGAGCTAGATAATCCTCTCAGTTCATCCCGATCCTCCACCCCAGGACCAGACACCATCCTCATTCAGATGTTGCAGCACCTTTCTCTTGCGAGCAAGCACTTTCTGCTTAACACGTACAACTGCTTCTGGGTGGAGGTCACATTTCCTGGACGCTGGTGTGAAGCCTCCATCATACCCATACCTAAGCCCGGTAAGGACAAAAATCTTCCTTCTAGCTACCGCCCCATCTCTCTTACCAGCTGCGTTTGCAAGGTGACGGAACATACAATTCCTGCCCGGCTGATGTGGTGGCTCGAGTCTCGCAATTTACTGATGAATGCACAGGGTCAATTTAGATTGCAGCGTTCTGCTGTTGACCATCTTGTTACTTTGTCCACCCATGTCGTGAATGGTTTTCTGCAGAAATCCCAGACTGTGCTGCCGTGTTTTTCGGTTTGGAGAAGGCCTAAGACACCTGCTGGAGAATTGGTATTCTCCATACTCTTTACACGTGGTGCTTCCGTGGGTGCCTGCCCTGTTTTCTTTGGGCAGTTTTAAAAGACCGAGTTTTCACAGTGCATGTAGTTTCTGCCTTGTCAGGCGCGTTTATCCAGGAAAATGGTGTGCCTCAGGGTTCCGTGCTGAGCATCGTCCTCTTTGCTATCGCTATTAACCCTATAATTGCCCGTCTCCCACAGGGCATCTCCGGCTCTCTTTTTGTAGACTATTTTGACATCTATTATTGTTCTCCATGGACCTATCTCATAGACCTGAGCGGCATCTTCAGTGCTGTCTTGATCGTCTTTACTCCTGGAGCATCGACAATGGCTTTTGCTTTTCCCCTGACAAAACCATCTGTATCAATTTCTGGCAGCACAAATGGTTTCTCCCACCATCTCAACATCTTGGGTCAGTTGCCCTTCCGTTCGTTGAAACCACGAAATTTCTGGGGCTCATGATTGATAGGAAGCTCTCTTGATCCTCCCATGGGTCTTACCTGACAGCCTGCTGTTTGTGATTCCTCAATCTCCTATGTGTCCTCAATGGTACTTCCTGGGGTGCCGATTGAACCACTCTCCTTCATTTGTACTGATCCCTTGTCTGTTCGAAACTAGGCTATGGGTGCTTTGTTCACGCGTCTATGCACCCATCCCTCTTACACTGTTCAACACTATGCACCATCATGGCATCTGTTCGGCCGCGGGCGCCTTTTACACCAGCCTGGTTGAGAGTCTGTATGCTGAACTACCACTGTCCTACTGCTGTGGGTTTCTCCACAGCAGGTATGCATGCCGTTTGTCTGCCATGCATGGCCACCCATCCTATGCCGCCTCCTGTGATGATTCCACAGAATACATCTGGCGACACAGCCTTTCCAATTGTGCCCTCTGCTCAGACTCATTCAGTGCCCTCCAAAGTCTATGTGCGCTGTAACTGATCATCCATTAGTGCAGCGGGTCCAGGAAAACTGTCACTTGCTCACTCTTGATGGAGCCAGTGTCATATTTCTGTGGGTCCTTGGTCTTGACTGTCTGCCAGGAAACGAGGCTGCTGATGTTGCTGCCATCCTCATACCTTAACCCCACAAGTACCTGTATTCCCTCTGATGATCTCTGCGTTGCCGTCTGTCAGGAGGTAGTGTCCACTTGGCATCGCCAATGGTCCTCCCTTCACCGGAATAAGCTTCGGCTTATTAAGCCGCTCTGAGCACCTTCGACAACCTCCTCTCGGCCCTCCCACTGAGAGGAGATTATTTTAACTCGGCTGCATATTGAGCACTGCCTTTTTACCCATCGTCATTTGCTAAGTGGTGCTACCCTACCACTTTATACACATTGCACCCAACTTTTTACTGTCTGCCACTTCCTGGTGCAACACCCTTTTTTTTACACTTCATGTTCCAGCTTGGGTTTGCCATCTGATTTATACGCTGTTTTAGCGAATGACGCGCAAGCTGTCGACCGCATTTTACTTTTTATCTGCTGAAGCTATATGGCGAAGGCCATTTAATTTTTAGTTTTGGACTGCCATTTCTGTATGGTGTTTTTAACTCCTTTTTCCGTGTGCCTGTTTTTAGCTGTCTCCTATTCTGTCCATTGGAACTGACGTTTAGTTGTTTAACTCCTATCTGTGCTCATCTTCTTTAGTTTTGACTTGGGCACGTATGACCCCATTTTTTTGTGCCCTAAAACAAAACAAACAAATGCATATCTTGGTCTTCCTCTACGGTTTTTACCCTCCATGCTTCCCTCCAATACTAACTTGGTGATCTCTTGATGCCTCAGAACATGTCCTACCAACCAATCCCCTCTTCTAGTCAAAGTTGTGCCACAAATTCCTCTTCTTCCCAGTTCTGTTCAGTACCTCCTCAGAAGTTATGTGATCTACCCATCCAATCTTGAGCATTCTTCTGTAGCACCAAATTTCAGAAGCTTCTATTCTCTTCTTGTCTAAACTATTTATCGTCCATGTTTCACTTTCATACATGGCTACAGTCCATACAAATACTTTCAGAAAAGACTCCCTGACACTTAAATCTGTACTCTATGTTAATAAATTTCTCTTCTTCAGAAATGCTTTTCTTGCAATTGCCAGTCTGCATTTTATATCCTCTCTATTTTGACAATCATAAGTTATTTTGCTCCCTAAATAGCAAAACTCATCTACTACTCATTTCATAATCTAATTCCCTCAGCATCACCTGATTTAATTAGACTATATTCCATTATCCTCGTCTTAAATTTGAGATATTCATCTTATACCCTCCTCTCAAGACACTGTCCATTCTGTCCAACTGCTCTTCCAGGTCTTTCACTGTCTCTGACAGAATTACACTGTCATCGGCAAACTTCAAAGTTTTTATTTCTTCTCCATGGATCTTAATCCCAACTCCAAATTTTTCCTTTGTTTCCTTCACTGCTTGCTCAATATACAGATTGAATAACATCAGGGATAGGCTACAACCCTGTCTCACCCCCTTCCCAACCACTGCTTTCTTTTTATGGCCCTCGACTCTTATAACTGCCATCTGATTTTTGTACAAATTGTAAATAGCTTTTCACTCCCTGTATTTGGCCCCTGCCATCTTCAGAATTTGAAAGAGAATATTCCTGTCAACATCGTCAAAAGCTTTCTCTGAGTCTACAAATGCTAGAAACGTAGGTTTGTCTTTCCTTAGTCTATCTTACAAGATAAGTCGTAGGGTCACTATTTCCTCACATGTTCCAACATTTCTACGAAATCCAAATTGATCTTGCCCAAGGTTGGCTTCTACAGGTTTTTCCGTTCGTCTGTAAAGAATTCGTCTCAGTATGCTTGATGCTATGCATTGGAAAATCATAAGTTCTTAGATTCTTTACTGCTACTCATATATTTACACTCTCAGTCCAACATTATTTAAACTATAATCATTCAGTACACTTTTACTGTACTTTTAAAATATTTACCTTTCATTAATCAAGAATCCTGTATGTTTTTGGTGATGCTGTCTGAATTAGTGTATGTGTTGGTATGATATACGACACATGGATCTATAGGTTTTTAATACTTTCTACAGTTGCTGGCTCCTCCAGTTTTACTTTTATTAGTGGTCAACCAGCCTAAGTATTTGAGACCTGTATCTTGTTGTTGGATAAAAATCACAGTTGAAAATTATTTTGTAGCATGACTGTTAGTGTTGTTTTAATGAATTTAAATGGAGGCTTATGTTAGTTTGCAACCTCACTTGTCATTGATTTATGGGGGCTAATAACCTAGATGTTGAGTGTTCCCAGAACCAGACAGTAACGTCATTCATGCTTTAGGCGTGTTTGTGCTGGACAAACATTCTTTGCAAGTGCATAGAAGGTAGTTCAGCATTCTGCATTTTGTGTGCTACTCATCTTGTTCTGTGCAACAGTTTGATAGTAAGTGTAGACTATATAAACAATTTTGAAAAGTGCCAAAGTGACTTGGTATGCCCAAGTAGGAATTGTTGCTCACACTTACTAAAAGCAACAGTGAAGATGGTTCTGCCATTAGCCTGCATCAAAGATAGGATCTTTTCTGTATCACAAAGATAACATCAGGCAGATTATTAGTGGTTCATCTACAAACTTGTATGATAAGTAACGTGTAATACTACATAAAATGAAACACATAGGAATACTATAATAAGAAAAAAAAATATATGTATCTGTTACTTAAATGGTACACAACTCAAATCTAAAAAAAGGGTGGGAAATAGATAAATTATTTCATGCACTCATTTAGTAACACATTAATTCCATATACAATATGCTCCCATCGTGTGGTTTTTGCAGTGCAGAACACATTCGTTGTGCAGTCAGCATGTCCTGTCTAGAGGAGTCATAGTAAACATGAGCTCTAAAATACCTTAATAACTGTGAACACGTCTTCATGTTCACTACTGTGAAACATGTCTCTTCTTCTTCTGAAAGAAGGTGCTCGTAGTTCTGATGGTATGCATTTTAGAACTCGTGTTTACAGACTTTTTTTTCCTTTAGAATTGTGTACTTTCAGCTGAGTGCATTTATAACATTGATTATGAAACACCCTTTATATCTGCTTTGTTGTGTAATTTCACGAGTTATTTAACACTAACCATTTGTTTTGTTAACGGAGATGTCACAAAGGTGTGACTAAGTATCTTTAACCCTGTTTCAGTGTGACAAATGGCCTCCTGTGGATCAGTACTCGGTTCGGCAGAGGACGATGAGCTGACCTTGCCTCGAGCATCCGTCAATAAAATCATCAAGGAAATACTGCCCAATGTCCGTGTGGCAAACGAGGTCCGGGAACTGATCTTACATTGCTGCCGTGAGTTTATACACCTGTTGTCATCTGAAGCAAACGAAATATGTAATCAGCGACAAAAGAAGACCATCAATGCTGAGCACGTGTTACAAGGTGAGATTGCTGACATCACAAGACATTTGCTTAGCAAGTACTGAGATAGCTACAACCATATTAAGACCAGGAAAGAGCTTTCAGTGTGATTATTGATTGCAGTCATTGGATGAAAGTCAGTTGTTATGTTTTTGAAAATCGCTATACAGCTACAGTGAAACCCCCTTTTATACCTCTCAAGAGACTTTAAAAAAAGTGTAAAATGTGTAAAATAACATTTTAAGCTATAAAAGTTACATATAGGATACCCTTTTTCACGCACTGTATCTGATAGGTGTACATAATAGGCATCAAAATACTTATCAGGGACTTGCTGAACTGATAACTGTCTGGGAAGTAGAAACGTTTGACTCAGTTTCATAGTCCATAATCTGTTTTTGGAAAGCCTGCAGCTACCATTCATTATTTAAAAAATTAAACACTGCACCATTTGTGTATTTTTTCGTGTTTTTCTTAAGCATGCCACATTTCCAGAAGTTTTTCTTGTTGCCAAGTGCATATATTTACATAAGTATTATGTTTGGTGTTTGAGTATGTGTTGTTCTGTGTCTCTTGCACTGTAGTCCTTTTGAGGTTATCAGGTACTGTGCTGCCTCATTTATATAGAAAACTGCACACACGGAAACTATCACTCGCATTGTTTGTTTGTGTACATACTGTACATGACAACAGAAATAAATTCTCGTAACATGTTTTGCTCAGCATGAAAAAATAATAATTGGCGCCAGATTTATTGAAGCTTATTATCCGTGCAAGGCAGCAGGGAATCTGATTAATTAACATAGAGCAAGAGGAAAATTCTTGCAGTCCAAATGAATTTAATGAATATTTTATAAACATAGAATAAAGCACAATAGGTGAAATTCCTGACTTCGGAACAGATTCAGCAATTGCTGTGAAATTTAAAAATAAATGCAGGACGGTAATGTGGAAGAGAGTGTCTGGTGATAAAATAGTGTCTACCTGAAGTGCAACTCGGTGCCAATGAGAGCTTCCGCAATTCTGCTGCTCTACTACATGATTGTGTTATTATTGTAATGTATATTGTAATCTAGTCCCTAAATATGTTCTGTAGTACCCACTTAAGTATCATAGGTTATCATTGTAAAATTTACTCTGTCTGTCCAGCCATGACAAAGAACTGGTAATAAACCTAAAACATTTAAGCAATGGAAAGAGAGTGAAGGTGTTAACTAGTGCTAGAAGTGGCCAAATGATGAAATACGTTAAATATGATTAGACAGAGGTGTCAGAAAGTAAAGATACAGATAAAATAAGTGAAAAAGGTAGATGCTTTGGACAAGCCAGTCAAAGTAATAAAACGAAGGACACGAGCAGCTGCTCGAGTGTCATCAGCTAAAATATCCTGTAAAGTAGATGGCAGAGACAGGACAACACGAAATTGACTAAAACAGGGACACGACAATAAAACATGGTGCACCGTCAATGCATGACCACAAGGGCACTGCGGGGCTGGGTCACCGGAGAGCAGGTAGCGGTGGCTAAACCGGCAATGCCCAATCAGCAACCTGGTCAGAAGGATCTCCTCTCGTCGAGATGGTCGGGAGGAGGTTGCCAAGCAGTTGGGAACGGTTTTACGGCCCGGAGCTTGTTTCCTTGAAGTGATGACCAAGTATCCCACCACGACACAAGCCTCTTACAAACAACCTCACTAATGTCAGATGACAGGACACAATGGGAGGCTGGCCGAGGCAGTAGGACTGCAGCCTTGGCAGCAGCATCAGCAGCCTCATTCCCACGCACTCGTACATGGCCGGGAACCCACAGAAAGCTGACAGGAGAGCTATCATCAGCAAAAGAATGGAGGGACTGCTGGATCCGTTGCACCAAGGGATGGACCGGATATGGAGCTCCAAGGCTCTGAAGAGCACTGAGTGAATCAGAGCAGGGTACATACGATGAATGGCGGTGGCGGCATACTGAATGGCCTGATGGAGAGCAAAAAGCTCGGCCATAAAGCTGGAACACTGGTCGAGGAGCCGGTATTTAAAGGTGACGGCCCGGACGACAAAGGCACAGCTGACACCATCGTCAGTTTTGGAGCCATCAGTGTAAATAAAGGTGTGACTGCCAAGTCGCGCACGAGGTTCGACAAACCGTGAACAATACACTGCAGCCGGAGTACCCTCCTTCCGGAGCGAGCTGAGGTCGAGATGAATATGAACCGGAGCCTGCAGCCAAGGTGGTGTCGGGCTCTCACCCTCTCTGAAGGTGGTAGGGAGGCCAAAATCCAATTGGCGATGAAAGCGGACTCCAGGGAACAGCAGGGAAGACATGTACAACCCATACTGACGGTCGAGAGAATCGGTAAAGAAGAACTGATAAGAGGGGTGGTCGGGCATTGACAACAGCCGGCAGGCATACTGACAAAGCAGTACACCACGCCGGTAGGTCAATGGTAATTCGGCCGCTTCAGCATAAAGACTCTCGACAGGACTAGTGTAGGATGCTCCGGTCGCAAGACGTAACCCCCGATGGTGGTAGGAGTTGAGACGGCGTAAGAGGGATGGCCGAGCAGATGAGTAGACGAGGCTCCCATAATGCAGCTTTGATCGGACTATGGACCGATACCAGCGAAGCAGGACAGTTTGATCCGCTCCCCAAGATGAACCACTAAGAACCATGAGGACATTAAGGGAACATGTACAACGGGCAGCCAAATAAGAGACGTGCAGAGACCACCAAAGTTTCCTGTCCAGTGTGAGCCCTAGAAACTTAGTTGTTTCCACGAATGGGAGAACAACGGGACTGAGATGTAAGGATGACGGAAGGAACGCTTTATATCGCCAAAAGTTGATGCAAACCGTCTTCTCTTCAGAGAACCGGAAGCCATTAGCCACACTCCATGAGTATAGGCTGTCAAGACAAGGCTGAAGGCAGCGCTCCAGGAGGCATGTTCTCTGGGCACTGCAGTAGATCGAAAAGTCATCGACAAAAAGAGAGCTTGAGACATTAGGTGGAATGCAATCCATAATTGGATTGATTGCTTAGGCAAAAAGAGCTACGCTCAAGACGGAGCCCTGAGGCACTCCGTTCTCCTGGAGGAAGACGTCGGACAATACGGAACCCACACGTACCCTAAACTTTCGATTTGTTGCGTAGACCCCACCTGTGCATAGTGCGGAGGATACCTCCTCTCCAACAGGTATCTTAAGCCTTCTCCAAATCGAAGAACACTGCTTCCATTTGGCACTTTCACAAAAAGTTTGTCATGATGAATGTCGACAAGGTCACAAGGTGGTCAACAGCGGAACGGCGGCGACAAAAGCCGCATTGAACATTGGTATGTAGCTGTCTAGATTCAAGAATCCAAACTAACCGAGCGTTAACCATGCGCTCCATCACCTTACAGACACAGCTTGTAAGAGAAATGGGGCGATAACTAGAAGGAAGGTGTCTATCCTTTCCGGGTTTGGGTATAGGAACAACGACGGCATCACACCAACGCATGGGGACTTCGGTCCAGACGCGATTGTAGGTACGAAGAAAAAAGCCTTTGCCTGCCGGAGAAAGATGTGTCAGCATCTGAACGTGAATGGCATCTGACCCCAGAGCAGAGGACCAGGACAGTGCAAGTGCACGTTGGAGTTCCCGTATAGTAAAGGGGGCATTATAATTTTCCAGATTCAGCAAGTGGAAGGAAGGTTGCCGAGCCTCTTTCCTGGGAAGGAAGGCAGGATGGTAATGGGCAGAGCTTGAAACCTCTGCGAAAAAGCGGCCGAAGGCGTTGGAGACATCTACAGGATCAACAAGTACCTCATTACCTGAAGTCAGGCCAGGTACCGAGGAGTGGGCCTTAAAGCCCGACAGCCGGCGCAGGCCACCCCAGACGACAGAAGAGAGAGTAAAACTGTTAAAGGACTGCTGAAAGAGGCCCAACAAGCTTTTTTGCTGTCTTTGATGACTCTACGGCATTGCGCTCTGAGTCGTTTGTATCCAATACAATTCGCCAACGTAGGATGGCAGCGAAAGGTGCGTAAAGCACGTCGTCGAGCACGGATAGCATCTCTACAAGCCTCATTCCACCAGGGGACGGAAACGCGACGTGAAGAAGAGGTAGTACGAGGAATGGAACATTCGGCAGCATTGATGATAACAGCCGTGAGGTATTTGACCTGACTGTCACAACTGAGAAAATCATGGTCCGGAAAGGTCGCCAGGGAGGAGTAAAGCCCCAGTCAGCTTTCGGTGTGTTCCAGCTCGAAGGACATGGGGATGGGGTGTGGTGCAGGAGACGAACGACACAGGGGAAATGGTTGCTCGAATAGGTGTCAGAAAGGACATACCACTCGAACCGACGGGCAAGAGTGGTAGAACAGATCGTGAGGTCCAAGTGGGAGTAGGTCGGAGTAGAGTCCGAGAGGAAAGTCGGGGTGCCAGTATTGAGGCAGACAAGATTGAGGTGGTTGAAGACATCTGCCAAGAGGGAGCGTCTCTGACAGGATGCAGGAGAGCCCCAAAGGGGATGATGGGCATTGACGTCGCCAAACAATAAAAACGGCGGAGGAAGCTGAACAATCAGGTGCGTCATGTCAGCCCAACTAACTGCGGATGACGATGGAGTGTAGACAGTACAAACAAAAAAAGTAAAGGCAGAAAGAGTAATACGGACAGCTATTGCTTGGAGTGGGGTGGTCAATGGGATGGGATGGTAATAGACATCGTCTCGAACGAGCAACATGACCCCACCATGAGCAGTAATACCGTCCACAGGGGTGAGGTCAGACTGCTCCGAGGTATAGTGGGTAAAAGCAATACGGTCAGTTTGGACGCAACTTGGTTTCCTGGAGACCAAGGACGAGCGGACAGTGCAGGCGGAGGAGCAGTTGTAATTCCTCCCGATTAGATCAAATACCTCTTATGTTCCAATGTACCAAAGCCATCGCTAGTCAGAAAAAAGGGGGAACGAAACGGGTGAAGGGCTGGTCACCTCGACGGCCGTGGAGGGCCAGGTTTCGAGGGAACAACGCTACAACCGGCGGGAGGCGGATCCTGTTCCATCAAGTCGTCGCCAGCTGCGGCCGCATTCCTGGGTTGCATAGGAGGGGCAGCATCATTCGCCAAGGACAGGTCAGCTGAGCGCCTGGCAGCAGAGTGTCACGGCAAAACTAAGGACGGCCGGGAGCAGCGACTCACGGATGGAGCGTAAGACGAAACGCGCCGGGGTGAAGAGGGGGATAAAGACTTCTTCTTGCAGGCCTTCTTGGAAGTCCGATGAGGCACGGGGATGGTGGGCTGGACCCGAAGAAGGTCCTCACGCACGGGGTCCGTTTTGGAACGCCGAACCTCGGAAGCCGGGGTCCGGGACGTTTCCCCGATGGACGCCTGAGAAGAGGATCGCTTCTCAGGCGGTGGAGGGGGGAGGAGGAAGGGTGGCCCCTGGGGCAGAGGGGGCAGGGGCCGCGAGGGAGGAGGATTTGGAAGGGAGGGATTTGGGAGGCGGAGGCATAGACCCCGGATGGGGTGAGGAGGTGGAGGGGGGACAGGATAGGGGTGAGGATATTGTGGAAGGATTGGACACAACTGAGGCAAACGAAGTTGTCAACGTCACGGGATGGAGGCGGTCATACTTCTTCCTGGCTTCAGAATAAGGGAGACGGTCCAGAGTTTTTAATTCTTGAATCTTCTTCTCCTTCTGATATGCGGGGCAGTCTAAAGATCTAGGCGAGTGGAGGCCAGGACAATTGATGCACCGAGGTGGTGGGGTGCATGTATGTTCCTCACGAAGAGGATGTCCACAATCGCTCAGCCTCACACCGTGACGACATGTGCCCGAAGTGCAAACACCGAAAGCAGCGCATAGGAGGCGGAATGTAAGGTCGCACGTTGCATCGGTAGCACATCACCTTTACCTTCTCCGGGAGAATGTCCCCCTCGAAGGCGAGGATAAAGACCCCAGTGTCGATGTGACGGTCTTTGGGGCCGCGCTGGACCCGCCGGATGAAATGCACGCCGTGGCGCTCCAGGTTGGCCCTGAGCTCCTCATCAGATTGCAGCAGGAGGTCCCGATGAAAAATAACCTCCTGCGTTCTATTCAGTGCCAGATGCGGGACAATGGACACTGGAATGTCCCCTAGTCGGTCGCACGCCTGGAGCGCCGTCGACTGTGTGGCGGAGGTGGTCTTTATAAGAACGGACCCCGAACGTGTTTTACTGAGAGCCTTGATTTCCCCGAAGATGTCCTCGATGTGCTGGACAAAGAACATGGGCTTGGAGGTGGCGAACATCCCCCCATCGGTCCGAGAACAGACTAAATAGCGGGGAAAGTACTTCGCCCCAAGCCGGCGGGCCTGTCCTTCCTCCCAGGGAGTGGCCAAGGGGGAAAGGGCAGGGGAACCAGAACCAGAGACAGTACCTTTCTTTTTAAAAGACTCGGTCGCAGAGCGACCTGATACATGTTGACGTTTCATCTGCGAAACGTCTGCCCCGATACCACCCACTCCGACCAGGGGCTCTCCCCACGGGTGCCACCCAGCCTTAGCAAGTACCACCTGGCAGGATGACAGTTGCCGGGAGTTCTGATGCCCCAAGGAGACGGGCATCTACTCCTTGGCTGACGTGGGGAGGGTGCACCTCTGGTATCGGCAGTACGATCCCTGTTGTCAGGGGGCTACAACCTAGAGGGTACATGACGACTCCACCACAACGGGCTGGCTACAGTGCTGGATTTCGGGTGCCATGGAAAGTCCATCATGATCGTAGGAGCAGATGGGGACGCACTATGGGTGTAACTTGTGCAACCCATTTGGCGTTTAGGCCCAATTTGAGGAATAGTGGGTGCGGTTACAATGCCGTTACAATGCTGAGTGCCAAGGTCTTAGTGCACTGAGGACCAGTGATACACCACGTAAGGCGTCCTTCCCCAAAAGGCTCATACTTCTGCAGAATTTTGAAAAATGGAGGTCAAACCCCAATGAGGACCATCACATTAAAGGCCGAAACGTTTGAGACTCCTTTTAGTTGACAGCATGGCCAAATGAATCAGTTTATATCTTAACTGAAATTAAGTCTGAAACTACAGAAAACAGCAGGACCATCCAGCAGGGCTTGAGCAGCGACAGACTTAACTGGACTGGACGTGTGTACCTAGATTTACTAGTACACACGTCCGGGATAAAGTCAAAAATCCAAATGTCAAATTTTACAAAATTGACTGCGCCAACAGATGTACTCTTATCTCAATAACATAAATGCCAAATATTATCTACTTTGATTAACATATGACATACTTATTCACAAAACATCATTTCACAGACTAAGTCCCATACGGATCTCCATGTTGACGGGGTTATGAAAGCTTGAAATTTGTGTGTTTTTTATTGTCTCTATCTACCAGCACTTTCTCGTTCGGTAAGTCACAGCATCTTTGTTTTTTATATATATTTTTCCCACATGGAATGTTTCTTTCTATTATATTCATACTTTTAATGTTTTACACGTACGAACATATGGGCTTCCTGCGTCATCGTAGCTGCGTAAAAACTGTGATGCCTGTTATCTGGCGCTCTCTTCCAACTGATGAAATGGACCTATTTCTAACAGGTCATGGGAAAATATTACGAATGGTGGTTTGAAAAGCGTTACAGTCAAACCAAATTTCCTTTTACGCAAAAAACCAAATTTCCTTTTACGCAAGATGAACTATGCGCAAGAATGTACTATGAATTTCTTAAATCGCAAAGCGTTTGACTTGCGTTTAAAAATCCACTCTTTGAGGACGGCCATTTAGAAAAATTGTAAGCCCAGAAGATCAAACATTTACGTCGTTATTAAAAATTTTACTTGCATATTTGTGTGATGTGTCTTAAAGTGTAACACACGCAAAAAAGATCAACATTACATATCGAAGCTTAGCCTCCCTTGCAGCTTATTGAGAGGACCCTCCAATGTGTGGTGCTTGCGGCGTCCAGGTCACTGTGCACCACGTTTTATTGGATTGCGTTTATTTTTTGACCAGCGGGCTGCAGCTGACTTGCCAGCGGACCTGCCATCTCTTTTAGGCAACACTCAGACGAATGTGGCTAAAGTTTTAAAGTTCTGTGTCATGTCAAATGTTTTTACAAAGATTTTAGGGAGAGGATTTTAATTTGCTCACTGTGTGACAAGCTAGCCCATATTTAATGTAAGTGGGCAGCCAGTAACAATTTCCTGTGACATTCTTGTTGCTATGTTTCCCCTTTCCTTAGGTTTTACTTTCTTATGTAACATTTTCCTTCTTTTCCTGCTTTCTTTGAGAGTGTGCTTTAGTTTTCTTAGGTCTGTCCACGTTCGTTCCTTTTAATGTGTGTCAGGGCGCTGATGACGTCGATGTTGAGCGCCCATAAGCCCCAACACACCACCACCACATCCAGCTTATTAATCTTCGAGACCAATATTATATGTGAATGCTATGTACATTAATTTAAATTATTAAGTTTTCTTATTGTAAATAAAATAGAAAGAAACTTCCACATGGGAAAAATATATTAAAAACAAAGATTCCAAGACTTACCAAGCGGGTAATCGCCGGTAGATAGGCACAATGAATAAAACACACTAACACACACACAAAATTTCGAGCTTTCGCAACCCGCGGCTACTTCGTCAGGAAAGAGGGAAGGAAAAGGAAAGATGAAAGGATGTGGGTTTTAAGGGAGAGGGTAAGGAGTCATTCCAATCCCAGGAGTGGAAAGACTTACCTTAGGGGGAAAAAAGGATAGGTATATACTCGCACGCGTGCACACACGCAAGCACGCGCGTGCGCGCACACACACACACACACACACACACACACACACACACACACACACACAAAGGCAAAGAGTATGGGCAGAGATGTAAGTCAAGGCGTAAGTGTGGAGGCAAAGATGATGTTGAATGACAGGTGAGGTATGAGTGGCGGCAACTTGAAATTAGCGGAGATTGAGGCCTGGTGGATAACGAGAAGAGAGGATATATTGAAGGGCAAGTTCCCATCTCCGGAGTTCGGATAGGTTGGTGTTGGTGGGAAGTATCCAGATAACTCGGACGGTGTAACACTGTGCCAAGATGTGCTGGCCGTGCACCAAGGCATGTTTAGCCACAGGGTGATCCTCATTACCAACAAACACTGTCTGCCTGTGTCCATTCATGCGAATGGACAGTTTGTCGCTGGTCATTCCCACGTAGAAAGCGTCACAGTGTAGGCAGGTCAGTTGGTAAATCACGTGGGTGCTTTCACACGTGGCTCTGCCTTTGATCGTGTACACCTTCCGGGTTACAGGACTGGAGTAAGTGGTGGTGGGAGGGTGCATAGGACAGGTTTTACACCGGGGTCAGTTGCAAGGGTAGGAGCCAGAGGGTAGGGAAGGTGGTTTGGGGATTTCATAGGGATGAACCAAGAGGTTATGAAGGTTAGGTGGATGGCGGAAAGACACTCTTGGTGGAGTGGGGAGGATTTCATTTCGGGGCAGGATTTTAGGAAGTCGTATCCCTGCTGGAGAGCCACATTAATAGTCTTATCCAGTCCAGGGAAGTATCCTGTCACAAGTGGGGCACTTTTGGGGTTCTTGTGTGAGAGGTTCTGGGTTTGAGGGGATATGGAAGTGGCTCTGGTTATTTGCTTCTGTACCAGGTCGGGAGGGTAGTTGCGGGATGCGAAAGCTGTTTTCAGGTTGTTGGTGTAATGGTTCAGGGATTCAGGACTGGAGCAGATTCGTTTGCCACGAAGGCCTAGACTGTAGGGAAGGGACCGTTTGATATGGAATGGGTGGCAGCTGTCATAATGGAGGTACTGTTGCTTGTTGGTGGGTTTGATGTGGACGGATGTGTGAAGCTGGCCATTGGACAGATGGAGGTCAATGTCAAGGAAAGTGGCATGGGATTTGGATTAGGACCAGGTAAATCTGATGGAACCAAAGGAGTTGGGGTTGGAGAGGAAATTCTGGAGTTGTTCTTCACTGTGAGTCCAGATCATGAAGATGTCATCAATAAATCTGTACCAAACTTTGGGTTGGCAGGCTTGGGTAACCAAGAAGGCGTCCTCTAAGCGACCCATAAATAGGCTGGCATACGAGGGGACCATCCTGGTACCCATGGCTGTTCCCTTTAATTGTTGGTATGTCTGGCATTCAAAAGTGAAGAAATTGTGGGTCAGGATGAAGCTGGCTTCCTTTCACACCGATCACCTGCCACCCTACCTAAAACCTCTTTCCTCGTCACCTTAGCCAGCTTCGCATCCCGCAACTACCCTCCCGACCTGGTACAGAAGCAGATAATCAGAGCCACTTCCTCATCCCCTCAAACCCAGAACCTCTCACAGAAGAACCCCAAAAGTGCCCCACTTGTGACAGAATACTTCCCGGGACTGGATCAGACCTTGAATGTGGCTCTACAGCAGGGATACGACTTCCTAAAATCGTGCCCCGAAATGAGATCCATCCTTCATGAAATCCTTCCCACTCCACCAAGAGTGTCTTTCCGCCGTCCACCTAACCTTCGGAACCTCTTGGTTCATCCCTATGAAATCCCCAAACCACCTTCCCTACCCTCTGGCTCCTACCCTTGCAACCGACCCCGGTGTAAAACCTGTCCTATGCACCCTCCCACCACCACTTACTCCAGTCCTGTAACCCGGAAGGTGTACACGATCAAAGGCAGAGCCACGTGTGAAAGCACCCACGTGATTTACCAACTGACCTGCCTACACTGTGACGCTTTCTACGTGGGAATGACCAGCGACAAACTGTCCATTCGCATGAATGGACACAGGCAGACAGTGTTTGTTGGTAATGAGGATCACCCTGTGGCTAAACATGCCTTGGTGCACGGCCAGCACATCTTGGCACAGTGTTACACCGTCCGAGTTATCTGGATACTTCCCACCAACACCAACCTATCCGAACTCCGGAGATGGGAACTTGCCCTTCAATATATCCTCTCTTCTCGTTATCCACCAGGCCTCAATCTCCGCTAATTTCAAGTTGCCGCCACTCATACCTCACCTGTCATTCAACATCATCTTTGCCTCCACACTTCCGCCTTGACTTACATCTCTGACCATACTCTTTGTGTGTGTGCGTGTGTGTGTGCGCGTGTGTGCGAATATATACCTATCCTTTTTCTCCCTAAGGTAAGTCTTTCCACTCCCGGGATTGGAATGACTCCTTACCCTCTCCCTTAAAACCCACATCCTTTCATCTTTCCTTTTCCTTCCCTCTTTCCTGACGAAGCAGCCGCCGGTTGCGAAAATTCGAAATTCTGTGTGTGTGTGTTTGTGTGTTTTATTCATTGTGCCTATCTACCGGCACTTTCCCGCTTGGTAAGTCTCGGAATCTTTGTTTTTAATATAATAAGTTTTCTTATTTGTGTTTTCACGCTACTTTAGTGATCTTGCTATTGGCTGACTACATCATGTGTACTATGTTGTCATCACCTGATGAGATCAGTGACATAAGCTATGACTGGCTTATAAAAGCGTATCGCAATCACGATTTCAGTGCTTTAGAAAGTGACGTGCGGTGTGTTGTGGAGTTCAAACTTACACCTTTGTAATACGGAAATATGTAGCGTACATGTTGCTGCACATCAAAGGTCTTCCAAAACGTGTTTTTCCATGAGTTTTGTTTCGTAAAGTGCAGGGAAATTTTACGTCGGTATATAAAACCATAAAAACTTGACAAGTTTTACGGTGCCGAGGAAGAGTATACTGTCACTTAATACGGAAAAGGTATGTTTTCAACCAGGCCCCATCCATGAAAAACATAACCACACTGTAATACACTAATTTTACTGTTGGCACTACACACACTGTCAGATGATGTTCACCGAGCATTCACCATACCCACACCCAGCTATCGGATCACCACTTAGTGCACCATGATGTGTATGTGTGGTATTTGGCTGTCAAGAGAGCAATGTGTGATGCCTTCTATGTCTACCATAGCAGAATATTGTCAAGTTACGTTACACAGAACCCAAAGAAATTCCGCTCGTATGTGAAGGCTGTAAGTGACACCAAAGTTAGTGTACAGTCCCAAATGTATGAGGCAGGAATGGAGGATAGCAAAGCAAAAGCTGAAATTGGTAACTCCATTTTTGTGTGTTTCTTCAAGAGAATTGCCCCAATTTAATCCTCGTACCACTGAAAAGATGAATAACACAAGTATTAACATCAGTGGTGTTGAGAAACAGCTGAAATCGTTAAAATTGAACAAAACTCCAGGGCCCTGTGGAATCTGTCAGGTTCTATACAAGATTTCCGGATGAGTTAGCCCTTCTTGTAGCTATAATCTATCTTCGAGTTCTCGAACAAAAACCTGTGCCCAGTTGTTAGAAAAGGCAGATGTCACACCACCCTACAAGAAGGGTAGTAGAAGTGATCCACAAAACTACGGTCCAATATCCTTGACTTCGATTTGTTGTAGACTCTTTAGAACATATTCTGAGCTCTTGAACAGAATTACCTGCTCAATGCCAACCAAAAACATCGATCATGTGAAACCCAACTCGCTTCATATACTGAAAGCTTTGGATCAAGGCACTCAAGTAGATGCAATATTTAGTGAGTTCTGAAAAGCGTTTGACTCAGTACCACATCTTCATTTATTGTCAAAAGTATGATCATATGGGGGTCTCAACTGATTTTTGTACTGGATTGAGGACTTTTTGGCAGAGAGGTTGCAGCATGTTTTCTTGGATGGAGAGTCATTGTCACATCTAAAACTAACTGTGGATGTGTCCCAGGGAAGTGTGTTGGGACCCTTGCTGTTCATGTTGTACATTAATGATCTTGCAGACAATATTAATAATAAAATCAGCTTTCTGCAGATGGTGCAGTTATTCATAATGAAGTAATAACTGAAAGAAGCTGCATAAGTGTTCAGTCAGATCTTGATAAGATTTCAAAGTGGTGCGAAGATTGGCAACTTCCTTTGGATGTTCAGAAAAGTAAAATGTGCACGTCACAAAAAGAAAAAACAATTTATCCTATGACTGTAATATCGCTGAGCCACTGCTGGAATCGACCAACTCGTACAAATACTTGGGTGTGACACTTTGTAGGGATATGAAATGGAATGATCACATAGATTTAGTTGTGGGTAAAAGCAGGTGGTAGACTTCAGTTTATTGATAGAATGCAATCAGTCTGGAAAGAAGACTAGAGACTGCTTGCAAATCACTTGTGCAACCGCTTCTAGAATACTACTCAAGTGAGGGGGACACACGTATCACATAGTGTTGTAACCGCGACCGTTCTGGTCGCGGGGTGGCCAAGAAAATGCTGCGGTACCAATTGGAGAGCGGCCCGCAAACAAACAAACGGAAAGGACGGACACGAAACAACGATGGACAATGGAGAGAGACCTTACGACAACAACACGCAAGAAGCAACAGAGTGACAGAGACAACCAAAAGAATCCAAGACTTAAACTAGTAATGAAAATAAAGAATGATAAACGTGCTGTCTGTTGTCAAGGCGATGTGTGAAGACTGACGCAACGATTAGACTTGCTGGTTGAGCGAGAGGCAGGTGCTTAAATACTCTATTGGAAGCACCGCTATTGGTCGCAGGAAACACGTATTCCACTATGACCCCTCACACTAAATTCGGGCCAGGACGCCCGTGCCGCCACAGCTTATGGTGCGATGTTGCAGAGTCCTTTAGGGGTCTACGACGTCTGTGACGTCCGGCGGGAATTCAACTTCCGCGGCGCGTCGTTCCAGATCTAGGACTAACAGGGGATATTGGTTGTATATAGAGAAGAGCAGTATGAATAGTCACAGGTTTGTTTAATCCATGGGAGAGTGTAAAGAGATACTGGAGAAACTGCAGACCTGTGAAGACAGATGTAGATGGGAACTCCACTGAGAAAGTCTATTAACAAAGTTTCAAGAACCAGCTCTAAATAATGAATCTAGGAATAAAGTACAACCCCCTGCATATCGATCACATAGGGATTGTGAAGATGAGATTAGAACAATTACTGCACACACACACACACACACACACACACACACACACACACACACACACACACACACACACACACACAGTGGCAGTCAGTCAGTCAGTCATTCTTCCCACACTCCATACATGAATGTAGAAGCAGTACAGCATTGAATGTCTTTTGGAAATGAGGAAAATGGAATCTAGCTTTGTGCCTGCAGTTAATGTTTGATTTATTGTTAGACTTAAACTTCAGAAAGGGCGAAATCAACAAATTTCTATATGCAATTTATCTTCTTCTGCAATACCCTTTTACTTCTCATGGTAACCAAATAGTGGAGAAAAATACCTATAGAAATATTGGACAATAAAGTTAGTGAGTACAAAGCTTGCAATACGTGACTTCATAGTTTTGCACTTTGACCATTTCCAGCTCTGGATCGACTGGGGTTTGGTGACTACAGGGCAGAAGCGGAGGAGGTTCTGAAAGACTGCAAGGCTGTTGCAGCTAAGAGGCGGCGTCAGAGCACACGCCTGGAGCACCTCGGCATCCCGGAGGAGGAACTGTTGCGGCAACAGCAGGAACTTTTTGCAAAGGTAAGAAAATATCTGAACATTTCATTAGTAAATTTTCAGTCTCTTAAAGAAGCTGATACTGTCTTGGGCTTCAAAAAATATGTACTTCAGTTGAAATTTGAAACCACAACCTCCTCCTCCTCCTCCTCCTCCTCCTTCTTCTTCAGTCCGAAGACTGCTTTAATAGCACTGTAAGTATCACTCGCCAGTGCACGCCATACTTCAGAACCAAACCCAAGCAAGAACTAACTTTGTCAGTTGACTAGATACAACCACTTTTCAGTTCAGAGTAGTTCCCAGTATTCAGAACTTGAAAAGTGATGTTTTTGTCAGCGGCCACCACTGCTTGTTAAATTCATAGATAGTGAGAAGGAGAGGACTGACAGTTAAGGTGATGGACTGTCCAAAGAAAAATATTAATTTTGAACAAGTCAATAGTGGTATGATAGTGAGCAGGGTGGGATTAAAATGTGCACCCTGGAGGAGGAGGAGGAAGAAGATGAAGAGAAAGAACAAAAGTGTAGTTCGTGAAAAGCCTATTGACACTTGATAAGTGTTGTTGAGAAGAAATTTCTGCTATGTGATGAGCAGTATAAATACCAACTTGTAAAAATTTCATACTGGCTACAAACACTGAGGGTGTCAAAGACCATTGCACTGCATGCTGATGTTGGTAACTTGTCGATGTTGGTCATGGCCAATCTGGTGATAGTATATGATACCCAGTGAGAATTACGTTTTTTTTTTTAAGAAGGTGGGAATTGATTATATTTGTTTTCAATATGGAGAGCTCCGGAATAACTTTCACTGATGTGGTTATTATAAGTTTTAAGATTGGCTACTAATTTTCATATTTCTTTGGTGACTCATAAAAGCTAGATGTCCTGACGCAATGGTTAGTAGCAAAGCCTGAGAACTAGTCTGGAATGTGGCAACAGATGTGAGTGGAAGAAGAATAGGTGTGCTGAAACTTATCTCTAGTATAAGCCAAGGCCTAGGGAAGGTTTGAATGTGCTAATTTGCTTGCAAGTTGGCAAAGCTTATGAATCTCGATCTCAATACAAAAATAAGATTACTGCAGTAGATTGACGCGTATTACAGTCAGAGGTGCTCATTTGTGCTTGTCTAAATTATTTTTGATTTTGATGTAAATTCCAAAAATGTGGTTAAACTCTAACTAGAGAGAACAAAAGACCAGTTAACTTTAGTTATGAGCCATAGAAAATTATGACTGAGCATTCTGTCTGTCTCCCGACAACTGACTCAAGATTTTTCATATTCATTGTCTGTTGTTCAACAAGTGGGACTTTGTTACCAACATCAGCCATGAACACCAGAAGTGCACTTTTACCCTTTACAGCTTTTGTCACGTGCAACTGAGCAGACTCTGCAGACTAATTTCCATATACATATTTTTTTCTTAAAGTGTCACAATAAGTGAGTCATCCTATTCAAAGGAGATGAGTGGGGGGGGAAAAAAAGGCCATTTCACATTCGACATTTATTTTTAAAAAAATCAAAATTTTAGTGTCATTAGTTCATGTGAAATGTGCAATTGTGCACAACATACTCTGAGTAAATGTCATCTCAGTAATAGTGTTTGAAGAGTATTGTCAAAGAAAGAGAGCTGCATTGGCATACAGGCACATAGTGTGACTGTGCTCAGCTTGTAAGAATTAAGGAAAGAGGCAAGTGTGCTGGTCAGTAAGGATGAGATTTTTGGCAGTTTTCCATATTCTCATTAAACATTGGGCTGGTTCCCACATCCTGCCTCAGATACATAATGTGCAGACACTTCGGACAATGATGTCACTTTAGGTGCAATCAGGAGGACTGCACAGATTCCTCTCAGAGAGGCCGGCAGCAATTATAAAATGCCTTTGGGAATGGAGTACCCCTAATTATGGGAATTTGTGGGTGCATGAATGAATTTATGCTATTTGAAGCTGTCCAGTGTGTGTTCTATGAGTCTGTTAACCCACACAATAACCATTTTCACAGAAAATGCTGATTTCTGTTTGGCATTTAATAATAGTATAACTTTCCTTTGACAGGCACGCGAAGAACAGGTAGCAGCTGAACAGGCACAATGGCAACATTTCCAAGCTGCTGTGCAGTTGGCGACAATGCAACAACAGCAACAGGATGACGATCTGGATGAGGACTACTGAGACCACACAGTTGATACTATCTGTAACAGTTACCGGGCTGCTGGCTCGCATCGTTTGGAAGAAGTACAACCGTATCTAATGTAACTGGGAAGTGGAATGAATAGTATATCTCTGCAATTAACAATAAAAATGTTAAGCTTGATGAGCCTGTAATACGTTTTATATATTAATTGCTTATGCCCTGCTGTAAATTGTAAAACTGGGCTTCTTGTGAATTTGTGATTTGCAGTCCCTTTACCCCAGCCTACATCATACTTCCAGTGAAGAGATTCCTATCGTGTCTGCATTTGTTTGCTAGAATGAGTAATTTTCCCTCTCTTGCTGTGCCTTAAAGCCAGCAAAAAGGATTACCTTTAAGTGCATACAACAAGCATTACCATTGTGGTGGTTAACTGCCACAGGTCACTGTACTGTTAATTTAAAAAAAAAAAAAAAAAAAAAGTAATTCTCCAAAGAGGGAAAACATTTGAAAGTACTGAGCCATTCCTCCATATATTACAAATTTTGTTATTTGATACTGCCTGGTATCAGTTCAAGAGCGGTGTCTATATTTCTTGCTTAAATTTGTAATATGAGTGATTGCTATAATATTTTTTTGCTGCAGTGACACATCATCACTGTATGCTTACAATTGCTCAAGATACAATTTTTCTATGTGCCACAGCTCTCAGGTTTATTGGTATATTTTTGATTACTGAATATGCTCATATGATGAATAAAGCTACAATGAAAGTAATATACAGCTCTTTTATTACTGTCCTTCCATGTATACGAGATAATAAGTGAGGGCTCTCATTTACATCTCAAAGTGCTATGATGTAACATTTTTGACACCACTTAGCTGACAGGGTGTTTTTCACCCCGTTTGTGTCACACACTTTTGAGTCTCCAGAAAGAAATCACTTCCAAATTAACAGGCACTCGAAATTTGAGACAATCAGATTAGTACATTGTAGGATTAAATTTTTTGGGTTCTCTGTTGTTAGTGGTATACATAAATGACATTCCACTTGCACTGTCAGAAAATATAAATTTTGCCATTTTTGAGATAGAGGTTTAGGAATAAAAAATATCAGTCTTCTTACTAAAAAAATCAGCTAATAAAGAATTTTAAAACAGTGAAAGGTGGCTCAAAATCAAATGGAGTATCTTTAAATTTTGTCAAAACTTAGTACCTCTCACCCCTTCCACTCCCTGCATTCCTACCTTCAACGAGCTTCCTAAAGTCCATAAACCAAACCACCTAGGATGCCACATTGTGGCCGGTTTCTGTGCCCCCATTGAGAGAATCTCTGCCATTGTACACCAACACCTTGGACCTATTACCTGGAACCTACCCTCCTATAAAAGAAGATAACAATTTCCTCCACCCCACAGTTCCTGTCCCTTTACCATACAATGCCCTGCTTGTCACTAAAGATTCCACCTCCCTTTACACTAACATCCCTAATGCCTATTGCTTTACAGCTGTTGATCACTACCTTTCGCAAAGATCAAGTGTTTCCAAACTAATAACCTCCTTCCTAGTTGCCATGGCCAACTATATCCTCACCCACAATTACTTCTCCTTCGAAAGCATTACCAACAAAGAAATCTGTGGTACGGCTATGGCACTCGCATGGCACCAACCTATTCCTGGGCCATCTAGAGGAATCCTTCCTAACCACCCAGAATCCTCCACCTTCCTACATGTTGGCCACCACCTCAAGCATAGGCTACATAAGTACCCCTGACTACATCAAACCTACTAACCACATGCAATACCATCACACCTGCAGTGATGAACAGATTCTCTCGAAATGTACTGATCGTCTCACTGAAGCCTTCACAGACCATAATTATCCTCCCAACCTTGTACAAAAACAAATCTCCCGTGCCTTATCTTTCTAGTCCTCATAATGTCCCAAAGTCTCATCGTCCGGCCACAGACGAGCATTCCCCTCGTAACTCAGTACTGCCCAGGGCTGAAGTAACTGAATTACATTCTCTGCCAGAGTTTCGACTACCTCTCATTGTCCCCTGAATGAGAAATGTCCTGCCTACTATCCCTCCCACGGCGGTATTCCGCCATCCACCGAACCTACACAATATACTCTTCTATCCTTACACAACCCATGCTCCCAATCCCTTACCTCATGGCTCATACCCCTGTAATAGACCTAGATGCAAGATATGTCCCTACATCCTCCCACCACCACCTACTCCAGTCTGGTCACAAGCAGCACGAATCCCATCTAAGGCAGGGCTACCTATGAAACCAGTCATGTGATCCACAAACTAAGCTGCAACCACTGTGCTGCATTCTATGGGGGCATGACAACCACCAAGCTGTCTGCCCGCATGAATGGCCACTGACAAACTGTGGACAAGAAACAAGTGGACCACCCTGTAGCTGAGCACGCTACCCAGCATGACATTCTTCATTTCAATTCACAGTATGTGCCATACGATCCTTCCCACGAACACCAGCTTTTCTGAACTGCACAGGTGGGAACGCTCCCTGCAATATATCCTCATAACCCTTCTGGTCTCAACCCTCGTCAGTCGTTTTTCTTGCCCTTCCAGCCCCATTCCTGTTCCCATTCCAGCGCTACACAGCAATCATCCCACCAACGCACCCAGTCTTTTTACTTCTCTCCTATTCCGCTAGTCTCCCCTCCTCCCACACCTCTCCTCTTCCCCTGTCTAAGCCCCGACTGCACCTAGTTCCTACCCTTTCAGCACCTAGTCCTTGCGCGCTCCCCTCCAGCACTTCCCTGTTCGCCACCCCTACATAGCTATTCCTCTTCCTCCCTGCACCAGCCTCCTTACCCCACACTGAGTTGCCACTATTTTCGACAATGACCTTGTTGGCCCCCGCCTCCCCCCCCCCCCCCCCTGCCTCTCTCCCCTTCCCCCTGAATATGTTGTGCCTGTTTTGTTAAATGGCAAAAGTCCAGAGAGAGCACAAGAGGTAATCCATGTATCTAATGTAGAGAACAAATACAATAATAATTTTATACAAGAATAAAAGAGGAGAGCTCCAACTAAGTTTCCATGTAACAGATATTTTGAAATTGAATGCTTTTTTTTTTTTTTTTTAAAGGAAAAATTGCATGTTGGAAGTATGTAATTGTATGTACGTGTCTGAAAACAGAACAAATGACAAGGTGTAAACTTATTGTGCACCACATCATGCTGTGCAAACTTTATTCCTGATACTCTCACTTTACATAGGTATTAGGAAAAATTGGTGTTACTTAGCAGATGCCTGCGTAGTTTGTGAATAATGGTATCCTCATACTTGAGGGAATGGTATAGAGTTATCAAAAATTAAGTATTGAATGGTAGAGAAAAGTCATCATTTATTTGATAAGGCTATTGCTAACATCAGTCACCACATTTACCAAGTGTATCACAATTTTAGGGAAAACTGAAATGAGTCACAGTGTGGGATAATTGAAGCAAAAACCTTCCGTTAAGTGTGGATCCACAAAGAAGCCATCGGGGATATACTAAGAAAGTGTGGTTACAAGCTGCTCCTGGTTTCAGTATGAAACACTGTCCTGTCTAGTACAAATTATTTGAAATTTAAACTTTTCATTTATGTCCCCATCTAAATAGACTCAAAATTCATCATTGGCCAACCTTAACACAAAGAATAGTACCAGTTCAGCAAGTTAGAATATACTGTACACTTGAACGTGCTAATGTGCTCTGTGTGTTGTCCTCCCATTTGGATGCAACAATGCACTTGTCTCTGCAGTGAGTTACGAATTCATTCAAACACCCCCGAATCTTCTCTGAAAGCTCAACTTGGCTGCAGAACTTGTTGCTGGAGTTCTTCAATTGTATCAGTGGCAGTGCTGTACACTTTACTTGTGAGGCGACCCCAGACAGAAAAATCTGGAGGTTTGAGGTTAGGTGATCACTAAGACTTGACCTACTCATCGTTGACTGTAGTGGCACATCAGATATCATCTTCCATCAGCAGCATGCTGTGTACATCTACATATATACTCTGCAAGCCACTGAATGGTGCATGACAGTTGATCTCTTGCACCATCACCCATCATTTCCTTTCCCATTACACTCACAAGTGAAGTGAGCGAAAAACAACTGTCTATACGAGGTACGAGTAATGGGAATTTTTTAATTTTGTGGGCTTTATACATCCATTGTCTAATGGAAATATGACAATGAAAATTTGGGCCCGACTGGGACTCGAACGTGGATTTCCCACTTATTGTGCACCTTACTGTTTGGCTGCCTGAGCACGACTCACAACCAGACCCAAACATCTATATGTTGTCAACGGTGTGTCTACAACCTATACTTGTACATCCACTATGTATAATCACATACAGGGGAGACATTTTACTTCAAAGTTGCTTACCCGGTGTCAGCAGATAAACATAGTATTGCAGTGCCTGTGCTCTAGATTGCGATGCAATGCTCCTTCAGACATGTATTCTGACCAGAGTTGGCGGTTGGGTGTGCTTCCTTGGGTGTATGTATCCTGTACATTTCTCTTTTGCTGGTAGCTATCTGTATTTTCCGACACTGTTGATATTCTTACCTGGGGTTTCCATTGTTTGAATTTGTATTTCTTATATTAACAAATCATTGCTAGAGGTGAAAGATGTGATAAGTAATAGTATAAACTCTGGACCAACTGGGGATCAGACTCTGAACCATTCAATTTGTAGTCTGATAATTAAAAGAACAGATAACTCTGGCTGACAAAAAAGTAATGCATTGAGAAGACACAGTCGGACATCAATGTAACTTTGTACATGTACATCAGCAGGTACGTAAATGATAACTGCAATGCCCTGTAACAAGTAGAATGATCGCCTGACTGCTTTAGTGTCATTCATGTTTGGTGTTCTTATGAACCATGGTAGGGTATATAAGGGACATGACATGAACTCCATTGGATGTCGAGTGGTTACTGTGAAGGAGACGGAGATGCAGTATACTCGTGTGACCCAGCATTATCAGCACCCGAGATAAGTCTGAAAGGGCCGTTACTGTGAGTCTCTATTGGCTGGCTGGCCAAATCGTGCAATATACAGACTTGTGGAGATGTGGATGTAAAAGTGGCCCGATGTCACACTGCATGGAAATGTGAGAGCAGGTGTACTCCTTGTCAAGGATCCAGACAATTACATCTGACCAAGAGGGACGATTGTTATATAGTGCACCGATCGCACGGTGAACCATTCGCACCTCTGTCTGCCATCTGAAAAAAAGTAATGGACTCCCTGCAACATTCTGTGTTGTCCTGCACAACTGGTCAGAAACTAGCAAGAGCCGGACTAGGGAAGTATTATCCTATCTACATCTACATGACTACTCTGCAATTCACATTTAAGTGCTTGGCAGAGGGTTCATCGAACCACAATCATACTATCTCTCTACTATTCCACTCCCGAACAGCGAGCAGGGAAAAATGAACACCTAAACCTTTCTGTTCGAGCTCTGATTTCTCTTATTTTATTTTGATGATCATTCCTACCTATGTAGGTTGGGCTCAACAAAATATTTTCGCATTCGGAAGAGAAAGTTGGTGACTGAAATTTCGTAAAAAGGTCTCGCCGCGACGAAAAACGTCTTTGCTGTAATGACTTCCAACCCAACTCATGTATCATATTTGCCACACTCTCTCCCCTATAACGTGATAATACAAAACGAGCTGCCCTTTTTTGCACCCTTTCGATGTCCTCCGTCAATCCCACCTGGTAAGGATCCCACACCGCGCAGCAATATTCTAACAGAGGACGAACGAGTGTAGTGTAAGCTGTCTCTTTAGTGGACTTGTTGCATCCTCTAAGTGTCCTGCCAATGAAACGCAACCTTTGGCTCGCCTTCCCGACAATATTATCTATGTGGTCCTTCCAACTGAAGTTGTTCGTAATTTTAACACCCAGGTACTTAGTTGAATTGACAGCCTTGAGAATTGTACTATTTATCGAGTAATCGAATTCCAACGGATTTCTTTTGGAACTCATGTGGATCATCTCACACTTTTCGTTATTTAGCGTCAACTGCCACCTGACACACCATACAGCAATCTTTTCTAAATCGCTTTGCAACTGATACTGGTCTTCGGATGAAATTACTAGACGGTAAATTACAGCATCATCTGCGAACAATCTAAGAGAACTGCTCATATTGTCAGCCAGGTCATTTATATAGATCAGGAACAGCAGAGGTCCCAGGACGCTTCCCTGGGGAACACCTGATATCACTTCAGTTTTACTCAATGATTTGCCGTCTATTACTACCATCTGCGACCTTCCTGACAGGAAATCACGAATCCAGTCGCACAACTGAGACGATACCCCATAGCTCCGCAGCTTGATTAGAAGTCGCTTGTGAGGAACGGTGTCAAAAGCTTTCCGGAAATCTAGAAATACGGAATCAACTTGAGATCCCCTGTCGATAGCGGCCAGTACTTTGTGCGAATAAAGAGCTAGCTGCGTTGCACAAGAGCGATGTTTTCTGAAACCATGCTGAATACGTATCAATAGATTGTTCCCTTCGAGGTGATTCATAATGTTTGAATACAGTATATGCTCCAAAACCCTACTGCAAACCGACGTCAATGATATAGGTCTGTAGTTAAATGGATTACTCCTACTACCCTTCTTGAACACTGGTGCGACCTGCGCAATTTTCCAATCTGTAGGTACAGATCTATCCGTGAGCGAGCGGTTGTATATGAGTGCTAAGTAGGGAGCTATAGTATCAGCGTAATCTGAAAGGAACCTAATCGGTATACAATCTGGACCTGAAGACTTGCCCGTATCAAGCGATTTGAGTTGCTTCGCAACCCCTAAGGTATCTACTTCTAAGAAACTCATGCTAGCAGATGTTCGTGTTTCAAATTCTAGAATATTCTATTCGTCTTCCCTGGTGAAGGAATTTCGGAAAACTGCGTTCAATAACTCCGCTTTAGCGGCACAGTCGTCAGTAACAGTACCATCGGCACTGCGCAGCGAAGGTATTGACTGCGTATATGTAGGCTGTTGCTAACACAACACAAACGGATGCATTTGGAGAGGTGCCACGACCAGTGACAACCTGTGGAAGGATCCCATCCTTCCAATGTTTCAGAGAGGGATGGCGGTTTTACCCCTGGCGTCACAGTGTGGGGAGCCGTCGAGTATCAGGTCGTGCCCAGTAGTGATCGAGGGAGCTCTGACGGCACAACGGTACCTCACATGTTTCCTGCAAACTCACTTCCTGCAAACTCACATGTTGCCTCTCATGTGACTGCTTCGTGGTGCCATCTAGCGACAGTACAATGCTCTTTCATATGGAATGTGCTTCTGTGAACTGCCTGCATGATGCTGAGATATTCCTGTGGTCAGCAAGTTCCTTAGATCTGACCCTGGTAGAACACATGGGCGATCAGCTCGGACGTCAACTCGATCCCTGTGCCAGTATCCAGGATATCGAGGACTGGTTATGACTGTTGTGGGCCACCTTACTTCAGGAGTGGATACAGTGGCTTTAACACACCTTTCCCAACCAAATACGTGCACATGTCCAGCACTGGGTGCAACGTCACACTGCTACAGGGTGACAATTACTCAACTATATGAAATGAAATTGTCATAACTTCTGAACAGTTTGCATTACGACTTTCAAACTGCACGGTATGATGGGAATTAGCTTGCGCATGTGCCTTGTTGTTGTCGGCCATTTACATGTTAAAATGTCACAGTGAAGCATGCATGAGCCTATGGCACTTGTAGAGGTCTACTATGCACGCAAGAGGCCTATTATGCATGCACCTAAAAGGCCAACTGCAGCTTAAGGAAAATTCAAGCTGAAGAAAGCTTGTCCAAGTGTGCTTACAATCAAGAATTTTATCACAAGTTTGAGAGAACTGGCAGTGTTTGTTATGACTGTGTTGGCAATGTCATTTGTCAGAAATGGGTGAAAACGCATGAAAGTGACTACTGAACGGTACGTGGAAGTTTTGGAAGATGATTTCATTCCCATTATCCAAAGTGATACTGTTTTTGACAAGATGTGGTTCATGCAAGATGGAGCTTGACCCCATCAATGCAGGAGACAGTATGATGTCGTGTAGGAGCACTTTGGGGAGCGCACTCTGGCTCTGGGGTACCCAGAGGCCATCGGTATGGGCCTCGATTGATTGTCATATTCTCTGGATCTGAACACATGCAACTCCTTTTGTGGGGCTATATTTAAGGCAAGGTGTACAGCAATAGCCCCAAAACCATTGCTGAGCTGAAAACAGCCATTCAGGTCGTCATTGACTTCTTCAATGTTCCAACACTTCAGCGGGTCATGAAGAATTTCACTATTCGTATGTGCATCATCGCTAATGATGGCAAGCATATCAAATATGTCATAACCCAGATCCGAATATCAGTAAAGTGACGTTTACATGCTGAATCAACATCATGGAGTCGTATCAACATTGGACCAATGTTGGTTCCGATGCTGTTTCACTGATACACACACACATCGGCCGAACATTGTTTGTGTCAACATTAACCCCAATGTGTCCACTTGACCTTAGGCTATCCTATCTCATTGTTGCTGCTGAAAAACCCAATGATTCATCAACAGATTTGGCATATGAATGCAATAGCCTACATTGCAGTTGAGAGAATATGCACAATTACAGAGACATTGCGCAATATTATAGCGTCCTTTCTCAATTTTTTTCCACTTAAAACAGCTTCTGATATTTCGTGTACTGGCGATTTGTCAACTATACTGCTGGGTAATAAAAATACTCTAGGAAGGAATAATTATGCACAAACAGTATAGCAGGAAGAACACAATTAAATTTGTAGCCGAGTTGGGTATTCAGAATGCAAAATTTAGTACACAGGATTGCCACATATGGCAGCAAAAGTGGCTCCAACCTGACTGATCAAGTTGAACTGCACTTGGATGACAAATACAGGTATGTCATTGTACACACACTCAACTATATACCAGAGTTCACCAACAACAGGGGCTCATTCATGGTGGCAAATGTCAGTCTCTCAGAAGCCCACGACCAAATGTTTCCTATCACAGAGAGCAGAAGAATGTACTTGGCGGGTCAACAATCCGTAAACCTTCTTTATCGAGATAGGTTGTGATAGCTACAGGTTGTGACAGCACGAGCAATGTGCAGTCCTGAGTTGCCTCATTGAACAATAATATCACAGAGACCTCAAAGATAGGGAACAGTTACCAGCATTAACATGCCAGATATGTAATGCTTTCTATCCAGATTAGTGGTTATCCAAACAAGATATGATCAAGTTCTGCACCCAGTGACTGAGAAAACAAGGCTCGTGACATCTAAGAAGCTGTCTGTCTGCACAAAAGGCCACTCCGAAAGTGTGGCCGAGAGACGTGTGAACCGCTCAGTTGCTGAGCATGTACTCCAGCACAATGTCCTCAACTTCAAAAGGTACTTCACAGCCTGTGCCACCATGATTCTTCCCACTAACAGCAGCTTCTGAACTACATAGGTGGGAACTCCCTGCATGATATCCTCAGTTCCTTTAACCCCCGGCCTCTTGCTACTCGCTGGCCCTGCCTCCCTCTGCCCCTTTCCCTGCTGCCTCACACATACTTGACGTACCCCACTGTACCTGCACAGTTCAAAGCCCCTTCTCCCCCTTTGCCCCAAAGCACAGCTTCCCAATGCTGCAGCTAGCAAGCCACATTCCTGTCCCCACCATGTGCCTGCACATTCCACAGGCAGCAGTACAGAATCTTCTCCACCGCACCTCACGCATGTTCTTTACCCCCATTACCTACTTAAGCAGAGGTTGCTACTCACTTAAGCCAGGCCTCAGCACCTTGTCCACAGATGACAGAGGCCATATATACACTATGTGATCAAAAGTATCTGGATACCTGGCTGAAAATGGCTTGCAAGTTCGTGGCGCCCTCCATCGGTAATTCTGCAATTCAATACGGTGTTGGCCCCCACACTTAGCCTTGATGAAAGCTTCCACTCTCGCAGGCATATGTTCAATCAGGTTCTGGAAGGTTTCTTGGGGAATGGCAGCCCATTCTTCATGGAGTGCTGCACTGAGGAAATATATCAATGTCGGTCAGTGTGGCCTGGCACGAAGTCGGTGTGCCAAAACATCCCAAAGGTGTTCTATAGGATTCGGGTCAGGACTCTGTGCAGACCAGTCCATTACAGGGATGTTATTGTCATGTAACACTCCGCCACAGGCTGTGAATTATGAACAGGTGCTCGATCGTGTTGAAAGATGCAATTGCCATCTCCAAATTGCTCTTCAACAGTGGGAAGCAAGAAGGTGCTTAAGACATCAATGTAGGCCTGTGCTGTGATAGTGCCACGCAAAACAAGGGGTGCAAGCCTTCTCCATGAAAAACACGACGATGCCACATCATCACCGCCTCCCAATTTTACTGTTGGCACTACACACGCTGGCAGGTGACGTTCACTGGGCATTCGCCATACCAATTGGATCGACACATTGTGTACAAGTGAGGCGGCGTTTGGCATTTACCGGCATGATGTGTGGCTTATGCGCAGCTGCTCAACCATGAAATCCAAGTTTTCTCACTTCCCACCTAACTGTCATAGTACTTGCACTGGATCCTGATGAAGTTCGGAATTCCTGTGTGATGGTCTGGATAGATGTCTGCCTATTACACATTACGACCCTCTTCAACTGTCGACAGTCTCTGTCAGCAGTCAACAGACGAGGTCAGCCTGTACACTTTCGTGCAATACGTGTCCCTTCACGTTTCCACTTCACTATTACATTGGAATCAATGGACCTAGGGATGTTTAGGTGTGCATTTGGACGTATGACACAAATGGCACCCAATCACCTGCCCACATATGCAGCCTATGAGTTCCGAGGAGTGCCCCATTCTGCTCTCTCACGATGTGTAATGATTACTGAGGTTGCTGATATGGAGTGCTTGGCAGTAGGTGACAGCACAATGCACCTAATATGAAAAACCTATGTTTTTGGGGGTGTCTGGATACTTTTGATCACATAGTGTATGTGATGTGAGTTGTGCATGCATGAATTTGAAGAAGACTATGTCCTATAAGTTAGTCTACTTTTAAATGATTTTCAGGTGTTAATGCTGTCACCTTGATACCACATTTCAGTAAATTCCACCCAACGCTACTACGAACGTGTCACACCATGGGAATGTCGTCACACCTCCCCTTACCCAAATCTCACCCATTCTCTTGATGCTTCTGGGATGGAAGAAACAAGCGTGATTCCAAGCATTGAAATCATGCGGTTTTCTCCGGGTGGTTAGAGAGAAACATTTCGAACCGACTGACGTTTAGAATCGACACGAAGATGCCGCCAGAGATGTCACAAAGATCGTAAATGAAATTACCCCCTCCCTTGTAGTGCTCATTTTCACCCATTTCATCGTCAAAAACGACAATTTGCAGGCCAATGTGCAATTGACAAGCTTTGACACTGTTGCACCCCATTGGCGATTCATTTTTTCGCAGTGTAGCGTGACCGCAATTTTTGCTCTGGTATATATAGGGTGTAACTACTAGGAGCTGTTTAAAACAACTGACGACATTTTGAACGTACTCCTTCGTGTTTCGTTCCCTGCTGTTGTGTGTGCATGGAGAGATGGGACACCTTCATGCTTGTACATGAACTCAATGCCTCCTCTCTGTAAACCCCTCCCCATCTCCAGATCTTTAAAGAATAAAATTCCGGTGTATAAAACAGCTTCAAAAGTCTGATTATTTTACAAATGAGATAAGGTGTTAAATAATTAACAAAAAACACAGAAATCATTTTGGTCTGAAGATGTAAAACTCTAATTATGAAAGAGATAGGTGCTACTCAACGTACAGCCGAGTTGCTGAGTTGAAGGTAGCCATGACAGAAAGACTGTCAGAAAATGAACTTTCGGCCAACAAGGCCTTCATCAGAGATGAAAACCACACACACACACACACACACACACACACACACACACACACACACACACGCATCTCAGTCTTTGGCTGCTGAGGTCACACTGTGAGCAGCAGTGCATGATGGGAGATGCAACAGGATATATTGCAGGGAGAGTTCCCACCTGTGTGATCAAGAACAGCTGGTGTTGCTGGGAAGGAGACAGATGACACAGGCTACGAAGAGGCCACTGAAATGAAAAAACGCTGTGTTGGGTGGCACTCTCAGCAAAAGGGGGTGGCTCAGCTGTTTCTTGGCCATTTGTCGGTGTTCATGTGGACAGACAGTCTGTTTGTTGTCATACCCATGCAGAACGCAGCACAGTGGTTGCAGCTTAGCTTGTAGATCACATGACTGGTTTCACAGGTACCCCTGTACAGTGAGTAGATGGGTTAGGTGATGTTTGTGATTAGACTGAAGTAAGTGGTGGTGGGAGGACGTATGGGACATGTCTTGTATCTAGGTCTATTACAGGGGTATGAGCCATGAGGCGAGATATTGGGAACAGGAGTTGTGTAGGGATGGACAAGGATATTGTGTAGGTTCAGTGGGTGGCAGAAAAGCACTGTGGAAGGGGGTGGGAAGGGTAGTGGGTAGGACATTCCCCATTTCATGGCATAATGAGGAGAGGTAGTCAAAACTCTGGCAGAGAATGTGATTCAGTTGCTCCTGTCCTCGGTACTACTAAATCACAAGGGGACTGCCCCTCTGTGGCTGAACAGAGGGACTTTAGAAGGTGGTGGGTGACTGAAGGGATATGGCGTAGGAGGTCTGTTTTTGTATAAGGTTGGGAGGGTAATTACAGTCTACGAAGGCCTCAGTGAGACACTCGGTATATTTTGAGAGAGACCACTTGTCACTACAGATGCAACGGGCCATGGGGGAGGCGGGGGCTAGGCTGTATGAAGGGACTTCTTGGTATGGAATAGGTGCCAGCTGTTGATGTAGAGGTATTGCTGGTGGTTGATAGGTTTGATATGGTCAGAGGTATTGATGTAGCCATCTTTGAGGTGTCGGTCAGCATCTAGGAAGGTGGCTTGTTGAGTGGGGGAGGACCACTCATTTTCGTTCTTCCATATTTGCAATTTAAAAACTGGGTTGTTTTGTAAATCAGCCTTATGCAAACACAATTAGTTTATTTTGATATTTACCCAGACATGTTTCAACACCAATGTGTCATCTTCTGTGGGTCAAATTTTTATTTCTGTGAATTACAATATCACACTTGTAATAATTTAACTGCTGTAGGCCTAAGAAATACAATATTTGCAATTTGCTTCATTTTGTTTGTAAACTCACCTTAAAATTACATCACTAACTGAACTGTATTATTATACATCGATTTTAGTGCTCATTTTCGTCAATTTTTTGACAGCATGTCATCTGCAATCACCCACGAAGAAAATTATTGAGTATTTGTGGAGAGCTGTTTCAAGGGTAGAGGTTATGTATGTTTCTGTACTTACATTTTCCGTCCTGTTTCGTGTCCCTGGTTGGTGTCTCAATCAGCTGCTGTTTAGTGCATTACTGTCATTCAGTTTTTCACAAATTTGTGCTCACTATTTCACCTCACATGCACTTGCACAAAATGTGGCGAAATGTGATCTTTGTTATGTTTTTTGGGGGAGTCATCTTTGTACAGTTCATTGAGTGTTTCATACAGTGTTTTGTTGCACAGTGTTGTATTTTCATTCAGGACTCTTTTTCCCTGTATTATTGCTTTTTGTATGTGGTAGTTCTCCCCTATTACGAGTTTTTGATAGAGACTGTTGCTTTCTCTAAGGATCTTAAGATCAGTCTCCATGTTTTTTGGGTGGTGGTTTTCTTGTATTAGATGGACTGCAAAAGTGGAGTGTCACTTCTTAGGGCTCTAAGGCGTTCACCTCCCCCGCCAGGGAAGTTGGCATTACTCCTCAGAGTAGCGTCAATTTTGACTTTTTTTTATTTTCCTTTTGATTACGTGCTTTACAGATTTTGCATTGGTTTGTTACATCAGCTCTTGACATGTTATATTTTCATTACACACTTGGTAAACTTAGGTAAAAAACAATTACATTATACATGGATAACATCCAGTTTTCATTAAACATTGATACATACAATTACATTGCAAATGCAACTTCATTAAGCATGAACAAGAACACTAAACACTCATACAGTGACATTACACATTTCATAAGACAACTAATTTAATGTTTTAAAATTACACTTTTGGTATACATATTTTTATCATTTACTGTTATTTAACGTCTGCTTATGAACAAGACTGCCTCTTCTTGGCCTTTTCCACACTTTTCATAAATTATTACATCTTCAGTCCCTTTATTACTTTGTCTTCTAGTAAAACAAGTTTCTGGGTACTGGTTCAGAATGGTATTTCTTAAGCATACTTTATCACAACAATCATGATCTTCAAAATATTTCCATATGCTTCTAAAACACCCTTTGCAATATCTGCATAGTTTACAACAGCACGTTATTAAAATAAGGATAATTATTGCTACCGACACGTTCGTGGTTATGGAATAGTGTGTGAAATACCAGGAATAGTTCAATTCTTTCTCCTGTATATCTGCCATTCTCTGGATATCATCCAATCTTTTTCCTGCAATTTTTAAATTGTCCAACTGCGTTACTACGTGATCCAATGGTAAAACTAATGTTAACATTGAGACATTTCGCTTTTCTTCATTTACAACGCAACAATCAAATTCTAGATTAATCTGCAGTATTATGTCTTCCTTTGTTACATTACTGTGAATTACTCTGTCTGTATGAACACACTGGTTCCATATCCCTTACATTTACTATAAAAAATTATTTTTCCTACCCCTTTCATTATTAGGTCCTTTGGTGGTTCCTTTCCACATAGTACCATTAGACCTTCTTCCTTAGGAGCTACATATAGCCATTCACTGGTATTTAGATGTGTTCAAAGGCTCTGATTCAGTGTGACCACTTTTTGCACACAATCTTCTGGAATGTTTCTCACCAGTTGCACCAACTTGGCTTCACACTCTTCATGGTCAAATGTTAATAGGAAGGCAAATGACTGTCTGCACAGTCACCTATTCTTACTTAGTTCTTTGCATTTTAGTTTGACCACAGAAAATTTCGCTTATTGCCATTTGGATTCATCTATTAGTAAGAATTCTTTTTCTGGCTGTATGTACATGTAACTCCCTTTCATCTCTGGGATCTCTTTAGGTAATCGGAGTACTTTACACAGCTTAAAATTATTGTTATCTATCAAGGGAATGTTAATTACATATCCTAATATGCTGCCCGAGATGAAAACATCTAAATCAATTATTCTTAGTAACAGGTAACCTGAGGATTCAGCTAGAGGAACAGGAAACTTTACATCTTTTAGTTCATCCTGTATTAAACTTAAGAACTTTACAATCTGGACTGGGTTAATGATGTGAGGCTGCAGTATCCCCTTTTTCGCATTTACAATAGTGTTCATCATTTGTTCGTATTCTTCCTCAATTTGACCAAACACTGGCATTAATTGTAATACCTGTTCTGTCACTGCGGCAAAGGACACTACACATTTAAAACCCATGTCTGTTTCCTTCACATATTCTCTCATGAATCGCTCTAATCTTTGCATGTCTGTTTTTAGAACTTGTTCTTTTTATTCTAACGTATACACTGTCCTGTTCACTTCTGCCAATGTGGCCCTTACCACTGCCACTTGTTTCTTTGTTAACCTCTGTGACACTTCTGAATTTCTCTCCATAGTGTCTATTCTTTCTTTATAGTGTGCTGTACCTGCTTTGTCTAATGTTCCAAACAGTATGTTTCTTACTTATCCAACAGAGTTGAATACTCCTCTCTTCCTTCTAGTTTTCTGTTAGGTCAGCTGTTGTACTAATTGTTGCAGACCTGTGATCTTTTCCATGTGATGTGTTACTTGTTGATCTAGTAACCTACACTCTATTAATCCTACATTTATTTGCTTTAATGTCCCTCGGCATCTTTGTACCGTTGTTCTAACATACCTTTCGGCCTTCTGAAACCTCTCTGTTATTGCATCTAGATTCACATACGTAACATTTCTCCATGCAGTACTATATATTTCTACTTGTCCTACGTTATCATAGTACAATCCTGAGGAGCTCGGAAACTGTGTCACTTGAAAATCATTCATTGCATACTCCGATGCAGTGATGTTGTATGTGGCTACCACTATGATAAGTTGCACAACTTTCCACTTGAGTGTTATACCTGAAATTTAAAAGAACGGTTTCAACCTATTGGCATGTACTTTTGTTTTCTTATTTCTATTAATTTTTATTACTACATTAGGACCTTCCACTTTCAATACTTCAAATGGACCTCTCCATTGCAAATCTAATTTCCGGGATCTACCAAGTGTCACCGACTCATCGTGCAGTAACACTGCACACTGGGATACTTTTTCTCTTGATTCTGCATCATGTCTTATTGTCCTTTACTGATTTTCCTACTCCTTATAATCGTCGAGTCTCCAGCCACTACGTGGGCTTCCTGCATTCTCGCTCTTAGCCTATTTACATACGATTCATAATCGTAGCTTACTGTTGTGTTTCATGCTGCAGTATTCCTGGTATGTTGACCTTTCTTCCATACAATAGCTTGAATGGTGTGTAACCTGTGCTGCTGTGTGGTGTAGTGTGGAACACAAAAATTGCATACAGCACCCATTTGTCTCAAGAATTTTGATTGCCTGTTACAAAGTGTCTGAGATACTCTACAAGTATTCTATGACCTTTTTCTAGTGCACCATTTGATTCTGGGTGCTAAGCTGTAGTATGTATGTGCTTACCCTCAACAATTTACACACACTTTTAAAAACGTCACTCAGAAAATTTGAACCCTGATCCGTTAACAAGACTGATGGAGTTCCAAAAATGCTTCAGCTACTGTTTTGGTATCTTGTTTTTCAATTGGAATTGCTAACGTAAATTTACTTAAATCATCCTAAAATGTTAACAAGTACCTTTTGCCTGTACTGTATACATCTAGAGGACCGACTATATCCATCACGCATTTTTCAAATACTGTATCTGCTGTATCTGTAATCTCTAAGGGCATCCTTGTTTTCATCTGTGTGTTTTTACTCTTTTACATGATAGACATTTCCGAATGTAACTTTCAATATCCTGTTTCATCCCGTGCCACTGCCTGTAAGCCTTCATTCTTATTAGTGTCCTGTGCATTCCCTGGTGCCCTCCCAAGGGATTATCATGCATCTCTTTCAGCATGTTCTCCTTTTCCTCAGGACTAATTTCCTCTTCTATTTCAGCCGACACTTGTGCTTGCCGCACCTTTACGTAATTTTGTTCCCCTCTTGCTTGTGCTACAGAGATCTTCTCATCTCCATACTCTGCTTCGCATCTAACTCTTCATTCCCTTCATGCCTTATTCTGCTTAGCGCGTCCACATTATTATTTAGCTTTCCTGGTTTGTATATTACATTGTATTTGTATTCTTCGAGCTTCAGTTTCCACTTCAGCAGTCTCGAAGTCGGATCTTTGACACTAAATATCGACGTTAGTGGTTTATGGTCCGTCATTACAGTAAACTTTCGGTCATATACATATGGTCTGAACTGTTTTACCATGTACACTATATCCAACAATTCCTTTTCCATTGTGCTATAGTTCAATTCTACCTTGTTCTGTGCTTTGGATGCATATGAAATGGGCAAGTCTTCACCAACCTTTTTTCCTTGCAATAACACGGCGCCCAAGGCTTCGTTACTCGCGTTCATTGTGATGATAAATTGTTTCGTAAAATCAAGGTACTTAAGTAGTGGAGAGTTTATCAGTTTCTCCTTCAGCTCCTCAAACGCATTGTTCTGTCATTTTCTCCATTTGTACTCCATTCCTTCCTTTAAGAGCTCATGGAAAGGTTTTGAAATTTTGCTGAAGTTTGCAATGAAACAGCAGTAATAACCTATTAATCCGAGAAACCCATTTAATTCTTTGGTTGTTCACAGTTGTGGGAAGAACTTCACCTTCTCCACCTTTGCCATATCCATTGATATCCCTTTGTCAGTAATACAGTGACCTACAAAGATTACTTCCTTTTTCAGGAATTCATACTTGTCAGGGTGCAGCATCAAATTGTGCTCTCGCAACCCGTCAAATATTTCCCTGAGCTTTTTGTTATGCTCCTGCAGGTTTTTCCCATAGCGTACTATGTCATCTAACATACAAAACATTTCACACCTTGCAAACCTGCCAAGACTGCATTCATCAGTCTCTGGAAACATCCTGGGGCTCCCTTCAGTCCCATTGGTATTATTCTGTATTTGTAATGTTGATAATTTCAGCTGAATGCAGTTTTCTCTCTGTCCTCCTAATCCATCAAAATTTGATGGTATCCGCTTGTGAGGTCAAGCGTTGAGAAGTACTTAGCTTGCCCTAATTGGTCCAGAATATCGGAGATATTCGGTAGTGGAAATGCATCGCCTAAAGTGATGTCATTTAATTATCTGTAGTCCATTACGATTCTCCATTTCTGCTTGCCACTGGTGTTGAACTTCTTAGGAACCAATAGTAACAGTGTGTTCCAGGCACTCTTACTTTTGACAATAATGTCATCTTTCAACATCTGCTCTATCTGCTCCTTTAGCACTTCATTTTGTGGTTCAGGGATCCTATACGGTCTAACATTTACTGCCTTCCCCGCATGTTCATGTGCAATTGGTATTCTGTATTTCACTGTGGAAGTATGGGACGATTTGTCACCTGGTAAATGAAATACATCTCTGTACTCCGTGCAAACCTCTATACAGCACCTTTCTCTTCAGCATTCAAGTGATCCACTCTTAATTGCCTTCGCAACACACTATCATGACTTTCCGTCTTTCCTACGACATCCATGCCACCTTTTACTTAGCATATTTTTACGAGTCTTTCTAATTCTTCCGTCACTAACCTGATGTTTCCTAACTGAACTCTGTCCTCTGACAAGTTCAATGCACTCACTATGCATTTACCCTTTCACACTTTTGTTAAAGGTCCAGGTACATGCACCCCCTGTGCAATCTACTGCCTTGGAATAATCATCTCTTTTTTGATTCCCCGTGGTACATTTCCATCCACCTTCAATAACATTATTCCTTCCTCTCGGGGCCCTATTTCCCCACCTACTTCTGAATCCTGTGTAATCTAGCTTGACTCTATGCTCTATCAATAAATTTCTGCCCATCAATCCATCACATGGAATATCTAATCCTCTCCCATACACGTGTAATTTCTGTCCTACTTTTTCTGTACCGTTCACATTTAAGTGTGTCTGTACTGTGCCTATTGTACTGATGGCTTCACTGGCCTTTTAGCCGAAGCCTTTCTGCTTCATTAATTCTAAGTGCACTTTTTATCGGGATACTTGTTCTCTTGAGCAAACACAACTGTGCTTGTGTGTCTATCAATAACTTCAAATACCTCTTTAACTCCATGCAATACAATACTAAAACATTATTCTCTGTTTCACAGTCGATTACCCTAACTGTTGGTTTACCTATCGCAACAAGGCTCGACTGCCGCCTCTTAGTTTCCCTGAACCACTTTGCCAGTTTTACTAGATACTGGCACTCTGCCTTTTCCCCAGGCATGTCAGGACCCTTCATGACAATCTTTAGCATAGTGGCCCTGCCACTTACACTTGAAGCAGGCTACGTCTTTCATCCTTTTACATGGGACTCTACAGTTCCCTGGTAAAATACATTGTGGACATCTCCACTCCCGTAATCCTCCATCGGTTTCTCTATGGTTTCCTCGGAAGTCTCTTACATCTATCGGATGAACCTCCCTTAACCTCACCCGATATTCTGTGTCTGTGTGCCCCAGCTTGTCGCACCCACAGCAAAAGTTTGTGAATTCTTTACCCGTCATTGCCCGTACTCTACCCTCAGGCGTATTCTTTCTGCACATACTTGCAATATGACCTCTCAACCGGCATGTGAAACATTTCAATTCTTTAATCTCTGTTGCATTCTTCACCGTTTCCTTTCCACAGTTAAAGATTGCCCTCGGGGCTAGTCCCCGGTCTTTCATGGACAGTATTGTGCTTTCCTCTGGCAGGGCTAACTCCACACCTGCTGCCAACGTAATTTCATCACCTCTACTTCTCGCTATTGTTTGGATTCTATCACTGCTTACACTGTGTATAAAGCAGGCTCTTCACAGCAAATCAACCAGTTCTATTGTGCCTTTTAAATTATCTCTAGCCGTGACTCTGTTTACTGCCTCCCTAAAATCTCTCTGCACTTCGTCAATTCGACTTGCCCACATCGCTATTGGCTCTCCCTGTCCCTGTCTCGCTTGTCTATGGCATGCTTACTCGCATAGTTTTCTTCTAAACCACATTTCACTTCTTGCTATGTACCTGTGCATTCATGCATTTGCAATCTCAATCTAGTCTCACCAGTTATCTTTCCTTTAACAAATTTCAATAATGTTTCAGGTTGCTCTGACTTTACAAGCTCAAATGCCGCATCCACATTCTCAATACATTCTCTGAGATCCCTTTTATTCCCTTTGAACACTTTCAACACAATACACAATGCTTCCTTAACTGACATTTTACTGCTACTAGAGGACGACAGAACTTCGTTAGTCTGGGGCATCTTACCAACTTAACTATATTCAAAATTTAAAGCTACAATATTCTTAATACAAAATTTATAAGTACCGCTTCTCTTGTGGTGCGTCGTCGGCCTGTTGATCCACGTTGTCCCATGCTGTGCACTGTCTTTGTGCCCATGCTGCTGTGATGCATCGGCTGCCGCTCTGCTGCACTTTGCCGACCCCATTGCTCGCCTTGGCTGCCGCTGCTACGGCTGCTTCTGCGTCTGCTGCAGCTCTGCCCGGACCCTCGGTCTCAAACCGCTGGCTGCTATGGCACCCCTGTGCCTCGTCACTCTGCGTCTTTCTGCCACTGTCCTGCATTGCCCTGCACCTGTGAGGACTACATTTCTGGCCTCTGCCGTAGTGGGGCTACTAACGCTGAAAGTTGCAAGCCGCCACAACTTCTTGCAGGTTGCCACAGTCGGTGTAGCAAATTCTACTGTCCCGTACCTCCTAAATGTCTATGTGCCTTTGTGGTACCCCATACCTGGCACCAAAAGTTTTATTTATGTTGCATCCCAAGTGTGGGGTTTGCTGGCGACTGAGCAACACGGTTCATGAAAGGGATTCAGCCGGTTGACCTTAGTTTGAGGGAGACTTTTGATCTGGCTAAGATGTTGAAATCCCTGGTGTGAAGATACAAGGCTAGGAAGTGGGTGGAAATAAACTCTTCTGAACATTACACAAGTTCTAGTTTATTCAGAAAGAATACAGATCACCCTAACTGTGTTGGTGACTGTACCCACGGAATGGCCAAGTCTTTCACAGAGACGGCGACTAACTACCACCATTCCGACTACCTGATAGTAGCTCTTCAGTGAAACTGCTGCCCACATTAGCGCCCTACACCAGAGTCCCGCGGCCACTGCCTAAACACACATCGGCGACTACTTCCGGCTGCCTGCCTACAGCCTGTTCCTCACCCCAAGTTGCTGGTATCCACACTGATTACTGTCGTTACCAGGAGCCTAACCTCGAGAGCCCCAGAGCGGCGTGCTCCCGAGTTTTGTTAGCTTTCCCCCTTCGATCCTGCCAGTGCTTGGCAGGTGAGTGCACTTGTCCTTGTTTGGTATTCTTTAAGTATTAATTTCATTATTTTCCTTCAGAAGCTGTGTGGAGGGGTGGAGGTGCCTCTCCCTATATGGTCACGCACTGTGTCCTGAGGCCCTCATTGGCTCCTCATGATGTAGTGCTATCTCCACCAAGGGCCCTCTTTCTTTCTCTCTCTGCTTCCACACTTCTCTCTCTAACCAAAAGTGCCCTCTGTTCATACTCAAAATCGACTGCTTATCACAGGTCCCCTACACAGAGCTTCTTTTGTCTCTTTATAATCTGGAGTCTGTTTACTTTCTTACTAAGCACAGCTGCCCGACAGTTAGGACTTCCGCCTCGGCTATCCAGCTGGGTTTTGTTTCTTTATGACCCCTCTGCCACACCCAGCACCCAGCTTTACATTTTAACTCGCCTGAGAACGACTGTAATTTATACTTGGCTTTTTCCTGCACTTACAACAGTGTTCTGTGTGGAGGCTTACATCTGTGTACTGCTCGTGAACTGTACTTGACATGTAGTGAGCAGGGATGAAGAGAGAGCGCACAGGGTCTGCTGTGGAGACAGGTGGGGAATAAGCTCTGCCTCCGAGTAACATAAGCAAGCAATATGTCAGCACAAACCTGTGTTTAGAGCTGCCACAAAAGCAGCAACACACAAAACAGAGGTAATGATCGATTAAATACTTCATGTTATCGAAACTGAGATCATTGTTTGTACTGACATATTAAAGAAAGACATTTATTGAAGAAAATTATGTATCAGTTGTCGAAATAAATGTGAAGTTAGACGCAGATAGAAGTACAACTAACAAAACAACTTACTGTTTTTTGAAATTCACTGGATAGCACACATTTTAACAAAACATTAGTAACTTAAAACATGAACAAAGAAATAAAACTAGAATGAAGAACTCTAGTTCTTTGAAGCTCTGGCACACTTAACAGTTTTATTCTTGCCTGTGTGTGTGTTCTCATACTTGTCACTAGTGTCTGAAGTGACAATGTTGACAGTAAGGCTACATCCATTACATCGCCGTGTCTCCAGTGCTCCTTCTTGAGCTGTTATGCCTTTCTGCAACACTCTTTCCAGTCCTCCTCAGTAACAATGTGAAAGCAACCACCTGCAGGATTGAAAATATTTGCAGGAAACATTTCACTTGTAATGTTGTGCTTTATTCACACTAAAGTCAAAACTGTATGGCAGCATAAGAATTACTTTGTGGCACTTACTTGTTGTGTACTCATTATATTTTTCTCTTCTCTTGTTGGCAGTTTCCTATGACATTTCATGGGTGGTTTGTTAACTTGCCTGTTTTGATAAGGAGCTTTGTTCATGATTATTATGGACAGGGGAGGAATACTTGGAGGCACAAGCTCATCCAACTATTTTTCAAAATTAGCCGAATTCGTCTGCCCTCGGTAGTATTCCAGGGTTGATTTGGCGCAAAACTTTAGCTGTGCTTGTCTAATGAATCCTGTTTTAGAATCCACACTTTCATCTATTAGTCTTTTGGAGATGCTTCCCCACACAGTAATAACCACATCGTTCTTTTGTCAGCATTTACCACACTGAGTTACTGTCCATCCAGGATTCGTCCAAATAAAACATTTCTATGCCAGCTTTCCTAATATTTTTCATTTCCATGAACAACTAGGGATGCCAGTGTTCAATAAAGTTATCTTTTTTTCAACCTTTCTCAATCCAACATTTGGGTCAGGGAGATGGTAATCCATTTCCAGTCCATTTTCTGTTGAAGAACTGGCATGAAATTTATGCACAGTGGGCATTACGTTTTGCATATTACAGAACTCTTCCATTGTGAGCCTGATGACACATTTGTTGCAACAACTGTGACACTTTCCCTGCTATGTGTTCTGAGATGAAGGGAACAAAAAGAGATTTTAGGAACTGAAACTGCATTCAAAAATGAACCTTTACAAAAATGGGTCAAAATGTACTACTAGTCATTGTATGCATCTGTCATTCTATGCGAAGTGCTGTGCCAGTATCAAGAGGACACATTTTAATGTAATTAGGATCATATGCAGAGCTGTTTCAAATTACTCTTTAATTGACCTGTAACTGAAATTAACTGCTTCTTGCCAGGAATTCTTGCAGATACATCTGGGTGATTCCTGCACACTCACAAATTACAGCAACACTACACAGACTCTCGCAAGTCTAAGTCATCGCTCTGAGGGAAGACTGCAAGAGGTAACAGTTCTTTTTCAGTTTTCTCAGCATCACATCACTTCACAATTTTCAACACCATTTTCCTGAACTGCTCCTGATAAGTGGCTTCCTTTTCCATACTTCAGTAGAAGGAACACCAGCAATAGGCCACCAACTAACTCAATCATCATTTTCCAAAAAATCACAAAAAATAGCTTAACAACACACAGACAGTGGCACCACAGCTCAGAAAAAAAGAAGACAACGCAGTCAACACCGGCTAACAGTACTCTGCACAGCTGACAATGAACACCTGCAGATCGCTAAAGCACAAAGTCTCTCCACTGCTAGTGGACAGAACTGGGCAGTCCATGTGCCATATTATAGTTCTCAGTTCACACACAATATGTCACACTTTCAATAAATAAATGGATATTCTTGTCATTTCCACAAAATCAACATTAGTATTTTAATGTGTGAAAATTATTTTATTAAGTGGTAATCTCAGAGTTTAATATTAATGAACTTGGTTTTGTACTCGTACAGTGCTGCCATCAACACTGATTTTGACACTGAGAAACCCGATGCTAGGTACTCAGTTAAATATTAAACATTTATGTACAGGGTAGTAATTAATCAGAATCAGTTTAAAACAGAAATCAGTTTAATCAAAAGTGTTGAACCCTTGCATCGGGTCACACCTCGTCTGCATCGTCTGGGCTTTCTTCTGGCCCCCACAACTTGACTGTGCCTCCAGCAGCTGACAGCAGGCCAGACCGCAGTGGGTGTGGGCTCAGGGAAGACACGACACTAGCACTGCCTTTCACCTCTCCGTGCACCAGTGTCTCCGTCAGCTTCTCACGCACTAAGTCCCAGCAGTACACGTGGCCATCGGCTGACCCGGACAGCACGTGGCGGTCCGTATTATCGACACAGCTCTCCGTCGTAAAGCCAGACACGTCGTGGCCACGGTACCTGCAACAAAATGAGTATACTGGGCATGTTCAGAACATAAGTGTACCATGACTATCGTGAGCTGTGATTTTTTTGTTTGTCGAGAGTTGGCAACACTGAGTGGTAGTGGGGAACACCTGACCAGGATGAGCATTGCAGAAGTACATAAACTCACCACGATGTGTCCAGTTGCATGAAAGATGTCGGTAAGAAATCCTAACAAGTGTGAGCCACGTGATATGATCCACTCCTTACTCGCAAAAGGAACTTTTGTCTTGAATCAAAATGGTGTATGGCAAAGGTGTCATAAACAGAATAAGTATGTTTAAGTGGAGTAAGCAATTTAGTGGACGCAGAACAAATGTTTATGCTGAACAGAAGAGAGGAAGACCTTCCTTTTTAACTGATGAGTTGGTGCAAAAATTCCAGGAAACTGTTTGCAAAGACTATCAATTGACAGTGGATGAAATTGCTGCAGTGTTTCTACACCACTCCAGAACTCTCTTATACGAGACTATCAGAGAAGCTATGGAATACCGAAAACTGTGGGGAAGGTGGGCCCCATAACAGCTGACAGAACAGCACAAGAAAAATCGGGTCAATATGGTCCACTAGCTCTTGAACAACCTGAATTGAAAGTTGAGGATTTTCTAAGCTCTACTGTGACTGGAGATGATACGTGGGTGGCTCATTACACATCTTAGATCAAAAGATAGTCATCACAATGGCATCCCACCAATTGCCCAGCTGCTAAAAAATTCTAAACAACAATTTTTGGTTGAAAAATTACGCCCTAGTGTTTGGTCAAATTTTTGTTTCAGGGGGAGACCAAAACAACACAATGATGTTGTAGAAGGCCCCCCGCCCCCCTCCCCTCCCCACGGGGAAAAAAATTCATCAAAAGGAGCATTCAAAACAAAATGAGGGAATGCTGACAAGAGGAGTGTGCTTGTTGTGTGACAACACCTGTTCTCACACAACCTTAACCACCAAGGCTCTCTTGGACTCATTTGGTTGGGATGTTTCGAACCCCCCCCCCCCCCCCCCCCCACACACACACACACACGTCTTCCCAGACTTGGCTCCCACAGATCCTCATCTTTTCAGCAAACAGAAAGCACACATAACTGGAAATAAGTATTCAGCTGACGAGCAGATGCAAAAAGAGGTTCCTAAGGAGCTGGTCGAATAGCCTGTGCCACAGCTCACCGCACGCTAGTGGTGGGAAGGAAATCGCGTATCTGTTAGGAATCACAGTGATTGAGAAGTCACAGATATCACAGTAACAGCTTAACAAAATCTAACTGCGATTTCAGTCATAGTTAGCAGTCGCAAGTAGCATTTCCCAATAAACGCTGTGTGCCATCTGTTGGCCGAATTCCATACTGCTTTCTGCGATTTCAGTGACAAATCGCAACTAAGAGTCGCAAGTAGCAACTAAAAAGCGCAGTTAACAGTGCCATCTGTTGGCCAAAGTTTGTACTACGCTCATCTCTGCGACACGCTATCGAGTCTAACTGCGATTTCCGTGACAAGTCGCAACTAAGGGTCGCAAGTAGCAACTAAAAAGCGCAGTTAGCAGTGCCATCTGTTGAGCAAAGCTCATACTATGCTATTCGCTACCGAGTCAAACTGCAATTTCCGTGACAAATCGCAACTAAGAGTCACAAGTAACAACTAAAAAGCGCAGTTAACATTCTTTTCCTAATGCCATCTGTTGAACGACGTACGTACTTCGTTATAAGAGCCTTGTGCCTCACGAGATCGGTGTGCTGTGTGTGCGTATGAAGGACTTATTTCATTAGTGGTACAAGTCCATTTTTGTTCATTTTGAAATACGGAGTCGTAAAGTTAAATGAGCGCTGAAAAATCTACAGTTGAGATACCAGAAATATTCAAGCATATGGCTTCTTGCTAGAAATGAACCTTTATTCATGTTTGTTTGGATCATTAATTTCAGAAGCATTATAGACAGAAAAGTGGAGGTAATGGACTTATTCCACTATTGAAATAAGCCCTTCACATTATATGACGACATGCACATTCAGCATCAGTTATGATTGGTCAAACACAGCTGTGACTCTGAATGTATTATATTAATAAGAAGCAACATTGCCTTTTTCTCCTGAAAATATCAAGTAACGTAACAAATGTGATTCTGCTTCCAATATGACAATTTTGGTTAATACTCCACATGTCTACAGGACTTTGCAATGTTAACACAGCAGAACTCAGACATCTGTATAAGTGTAGTGAAATGAAAACAGCATTATTGAGTCATATGAATGCCTCACTTTTATTCCGGCACAGTTCAAGACTCGGGATAAAAGTTTTGCCCCTGGTGTTCTATATGGCAACTTCACACACACGAACTTTTTGCCGACACTACAACCACCTAGATAAGTAAGCTTTTCCTGTGTTACTTTCAAGTACTGCACTTAAGCTATTCCTGATTTAACTGGAAGATCTGTACTTCCCACTTTCGTATCAACAGCCTCAAAAGGCATATTCTATACCTCGGGCTATGTTACAGGTCAGTGTCACACCAAGATTGTGGAGAAAGGGGGGGGGGGGGGGGGGGGGGGCGGCATGTCACTCTTCAACTAGTGTTTACCAGTAAATATGTGGCGGAAAATTACGGGTACAGGAAGGCTTAAGCATGTGGAAAATGAGATTTTCATTATTCAATCACTGTATTTAACATTTATTATTCCTTTAAAATCGCATAACAACTTCAATAAAACACAGTTTAATCACTCATCTGCACACTTATTTCACAATTATGTCACTTTTAAACTGCAAATCCTCTAAGAGCTGTCTTGAATCTTCATGAGTCTCTCTCAATAGCCTTGATGTGGATAGATACGTACAGCAACCAGTAATCAAGAGTCAGAACTGTGTCTGCAAAATCACAAGGATTACTAAACAATTTTTGCTGTCACTAATTACAAGCAATATAATTGACAGAGTAGATTGCTAATATTTGCTGTAATGAAAGCCACTCAAAGGGGTATATTTCACATTTGCAAGAACGATCTCACTGAAGTAATTAAGTCCGCCGAAACACTTAGAAACTAACCTCTCGTCTGACGAAAATGGTCTAAAGACACAGTGGCAATTTCTCCAGATCTGTTGACAATGATATTTTGAGTTATCAATTTACTGAGTGACAGAAATGTAGTTCGGGTACCTGTGAACATAACAATATGTTAGAATTCATTTTCTAAACACGAACTATTACGCTACTGTATGGCTACTTACATATTAAATACACTATTAATATTTTCACAGTTGTTTCTTTAATACATAATTAAAGCCAACGGAAGAACAAACGTAAAACTTACTTACCAATGACAGATTTGTTGAGATGCAATTTTCTGTGTGGGCAGATGTAACTTTTTCATACGGTGGTAAGTCGCAGAAATCGCAGAAGTCACAGAAATCGCAGAAGTCACAAAAATCGCAGAAATCGCGGAAGTAGCAGAAAAAGCAGTGGCGGAGGGATATGCGACCTACGTTCCTTAACTGCGACTCTTGACTGCGACAAATCACAGTTAAGAATAGGAGATACTGAAAAGTAGCATTCACAGAAATCATTGATATCGGAAAATCGGAGTTCAGCGCATCACTACCACACGCACTGAATGGGAAGGCAATTTTGTGGAAAAAAATAGTCAACCAGTTTATCAACAATATCCTGTAATTTTTTCAAATGTACTTTTTTAAAAATATATATATAATAATCTAGTACACTTGCTTTCTGAAGACGCCTCGTAAACAACTGCACAGACAGCACAGAGTTTCACAAATATGGCTTTTCTTTTTCTACTTATCTTTCTTCTTTTTTGTTTAGCAATAGTGGAAATTCCTGGATAGACAATATGCAAAATAAGGATAACACAATGACTCACCTATAGCAGTCTGATGTGTGGCACATACGCTCACCCACACATACACACCCAAATACATATCACCCCAGCTGAGGCAGCCATAATAAAAAAAATCGAGTAACTTCATTCATAATGTGGTCATAAGCACATTATGTGGCAGCCACAGCAGTGTTAAAAGTCAAAAGTTAGCAAATACTGTTTTCCGTTTCATGTGTTGGTGTACCATACATCAGTCTGCTATAGGTGAGTGGCTGCCTTTCCCTTCTTTATTATTTTTTTTTTCTTTTATTGTGGTATAATGTCACATGATCAGTGAATGTGAAAATATAGTCAAAGACGAGATAACCAGGCCAAATATTAGTCACTCTCTTTACCCTTTTGCTGCTGTAAACGTGTATATGCGTCCTGCTACAGAATACCCCACTGTGGGATGATTATCAGGATCATATAATTTGCAATGCACAAGGACATAAATGGGTGTTTCACGCGCAACTGTTGGTTGGATATAAAACCCAATGACTTGACAACAAAATGAGACATTGTTCTGCCCTCAATTTTTAAAAAAATTCACTGAATGTATGAGCTAAATCAACTACTTGCAAACTTTACGCAATGTGTTTTTACCTCTGAAAACTCTGTAAAAAGGTTGCATAATATTTTACTTGATTTGATTAAGTGCAGTAACTACAGCATATAATGAAAATAAATTCAATTCTTTACTGGGCAAAGATATCAAATTGTAAAAGGTGCAAAATTCAATTTTTTTCCCCGTAGTAGTTTTCTTAAAATCGGATGATAAGTATTTCATAGCAGCCAGCAACTCCACGTGGACAGAACTAGGTGCGCCACGTGCAATCATCAGTCAGATGTAAACCCTAATAACTTGAAAATGAAATGAGATGTTGTTCTGCTCTCAACTTTAAACGAAATTTTGGTATCTTATCTGCAATTTGTTCAATGCAATGTGAGTGCTTAAATCAACCACATGCCACATTTACGCAATGGATTATTAAATCTGCATTTTTTTAAAAATATGCATGTAGTGGTTTACTAATTTGATGCAGCACATTAGCTATGAGAAATAATGAAAAGAAATTTGGTGCTTTATGAAGCAATAATATCAGACTACAAGATGCGTATATATATATATATATATATATATATATATATATATATATATATATATATATATATAGAAAGAAACTTCCACATGGGAAAAATATATTAAAAACAAAGATTCCAAGACTTACCAAGCGGGAAAGCGCCGGCAGACAGGCACAATGAACAAAACACACAAACACACACACAGAATTACTAGCTTTCGCAACCGATGGTTGCTTCTTCAGGAAGGAGAGGGAAAGACGAAAGGATGTGGGTTTTAAGGGAGAGGGTAAGGAGTCATTCCAATCCCGGGAGCGGAAAGACTTCCCTTAGGGGAAAAAAAGACAGGTGTACACTCGCACACACACACACACACACACACACACACACATATCCATCCGCACATACACAGACACAAGCAGACATATTTAAAGGCAAAGACTCTTTGCCTTTAAATATGTCTGCTTGTGTCTGTGTATGTGCGGATGGATATGTGTGTGTGTGTGTGTGTGTGTGTGTGTGTGTGTGTGTGTGTGTGTGTGTGTGTGTCTTTGCCTTTAAATATGTCTGCTTGTGTCTGTGTATGTGCGGATGGATATGTGTGTGTGTATGTGTGTGTGTGTGTGTGTGTGTGTGCGAGTGTACACCTGTCTTTTTCTCCCCTAAGGGAAGTCTTTCCATTCCCGGGATTGGAATGACTCCTTACACTCTCCCTTAAAACCCACATCCTTTCGTCTTTCCCTCTCCTTCATGAAGAAGCAACCATCGGTTGCAAAAGCTAGTAATTCTGTGTGTGTGTTTGTGTGTTTTGTTCATTGTGCCTGTCTGTCGGCACTTTCGCGCTTGGTAAGTCTTGGAATCTTTGTTTTTAATATATATATTACCTAATAAGTTCTTTAAAATCAGATGATCAAGTACTCCAATGCAGTCGGAACACCATCTCTCGGCAGAGGTAGCAGCATTTGGCAAGCAGCCATAATAAAAGCTGCCCCAAGTACAGAAAACAGAGAGCCGGTCTGTAGCAGTGAAGTAGTTAAAAACATATTCTGGCCACTTTGAAGTGCTGTAGATGGTGTACAACTGGTACGTGGCAGTCTACTGACCCTCCACCAGTTATATAAGTCACGGCAGTGACGAGGTGTGTATGTGCCTGTCGGTTGTATGGAAACGGCGCAGGAAGAGGGATTGACGTGGAGACGTGACAAAATGGCATCAAAGAGCTACTGTGTTCGGATGTGCCCATGACCACACTGCAAATGAAGCTGCCCGATTTGTCGAAGTATCCATTCAAACTGTCTAACATGCCTAGTTTGTAAAAATGACATAATGTATAGGATGACAAGTTCACCACAATTGGCACTTGGCCACAGTGGCACTTAAAACTGTATGTATTCCATGCACATAACAACACAGAAACTGGTGACATGTAGAGTTGTACAATGAGTTGTGACTTCACTTCTTTTCAAGTCGCACAAGGTGTCAAGTGCCTCGACACTTCAGTACGCTTCTAGTGAGCAGTGTGCAGAGCAGGTAACTCAGGCCGGGGATGATTCTGTGAGCCTTTGTTGTGGGTTCTCATAATGTGATTTTGGCCTTCTCATTCAGATTGCCATGGACATGAACCAGGAACTTTATTTCAACAGTTTCAGTAACCCATTGTAGTCCTTTCTTCTACGTCTACGTGATTATGCTGTGGACACTCCACCCTTCCAAAAACAACTACAGCTGTGTTCATGGGCCGCATACATTTGGTCCCAGTTTGTCGTGCACTCGGGTTTTTATCACTTCCACTGGCCTGCTAATCCTATAACAACGGTTTGGGAACAGCAGATTAACTCTTTTGCTGCTCTCTGTGTCCCGTGCTGAGCGCTGTTTTGCTGTCACTGTACTGCTCACCAAAGTCTGCTACTTTGCCGAGAGATGGCATTCTGACTGCTATGGAATACTTCTCATCCAATTATATGAAAACTATTTGATGAAAAAATTTGATTGTTGCACATCTTACAGTCTGATATCTTCGCTCAATAAAGGACTGAATTTCTTTTTGTTGCATCAAATGAAGTAAACCATTGCATGAAATTTTAATGACTCTGCTGAGGTAAAAACGCATTTTGTAAACTTGGTGTAGGGTTGAGCAATACTGAGAGCAGAATGATATCTCATTTTATTCTCGAGTAATTGGTTTTTACATCTGGCTGGGTGGTCACACTCAACACCCCATTTCTGTCCCTGCACATCAGTAATCATTTGGTCATAACAATTGTCAATTTCATAAATGGCAAAACAAGGATTTGTGAAAATCGTAGCATGCAAAATGGCACATATATTGAATGATAAATACTTAAAACTTTTTTATTCTCAAATATATGGAAGTAACTCATCTGCAGTATTGAGGTTGGTGAAAAGGGACACCTGAACATGTCAATAGTGCTTAAGGGCCACGTTTAAACATGTCCTCAGCACCAGGGGAGCAGTGCACCATGACAAGTTCACTGGTCCACTGCAACCAAATGGTTAACCATAGCCATCAACATCTGCACAATTTTGATTCTCTGTGGGATCTAATCATCAATGAATGGCTTCAGCCAGATGTGGCATCCCTGCTTTGATGTGTTATACGGTATTAGCATGCTGTCACTTGGTGCTGAGTAATTTTTTTGTCTGTTGTGCTTATAAATGTACAATACTTTAGAGGCAAAATTTACTGGTCTTCATTAATGATATTCATCATTGTCAGGTCACAGCTCCAGTTCACCAGATGTTGGTGATGAGCCTCATCCAACTTTTTCTATTCCTGCACAGCTTTTGTTCATTGATCCCATCCCAAAGGAGACAACTTTCAGGTGATCCTTCTTAACTACATATCAATACCTTGAATTTGGTTATTCTGTATCTCTCTGTCAGATCACAGGTCTCCACTGTGTAGGTGACAATAACAGGATAGTAGGTACTGAAGATGGTTAGTTTTGTGGTATGTGGTGGCCCTAAAGTGTACACCTTACTTGACAGTAAAACTGGGCAGCTTTACGTGTACAGTTCAGAACTTCCCTTTGAATTAAGTTTCTGCAATCTATTACACTGCCCACATATGGGAAGCATTGCACTTTCTTCAGTGATGTTCCACTCAACTACAATTCTGGGTTTTCTTCTTGTATGCTTACCTTCGTGGTTACAGTTTATGATTCATTGAATAGGAAACCACATGTCTCAAATTGATTGTCACAAATATTCAGTTTTCCTTGGACTTCATTTGTATTTCCAAAGATCATAACATGGGCTTGCTGCAAAAAAAAAAAAAAAAGAGGGTTCCAGGACAGGTTTTTTAAAAACAGAGAATTGTAATTACCAAGAAGTGATCCTAGCTCCTATCAAAGTAGTCCCCTTGGCTATCAATACACAGGTGCCAGTGTTTCTGGAGGTCTCTGAAGCAAGCAGGGAAATTTTAAACTGCGAAGCTTGTAAGCTCATTTGTCACAGCCTATTGGATTTAGCTTCTCTTTCAGTCACATTTTCACAACAAAAACTCACAAGATGAGAGGTCGGGCATACATGACAGATGTGAGATGGCAACAATAGTGTGTCTCGCCAAATACTCGGTAACAGATAAAGCAGTATGGGATCTTACATTGTCATGCAGTAAGAACCGGTCTTGGGAATGCCACAAATCAGGGCAGCAACATCGAACTGCTTGTCACAAATGTCTCAAGATTTCGATGTAAAGAGTATGGTTCACTGTTTAACCTGGAGGAGCATACTCACGGTGAACTAATCCTTTATTATCAAAGAATGTAACAAGATTGTCTTTGTTCTTGACGGCTGTCATTTAACTTGTTTTCAAGGCAGCTAATCCAGGGCTCCACCATTCAGCACTTTGACACTTCCTGTAAGGGTCATACTGGTAGCACCAGCTTTCATCCCAAGCATCTCATCTTTGAAAGAAATGTGGGATCACATCTGAATCTACCAGCAGTTGAGCAGAAATTCTTCATATTTCCTCATTCTGTTCATCTGTTAGTGTGTGATAGACAAGTTTTGCATTAAGGTTCCGCACCCCAAAATCTTTGCGTAAAATCTTGACATACATCACGATTCAAATTAAGCTGTTCTGACATTGCACACACAGTTACATGAGGGTCTTCTTACAATAACTGCCCTTACACACTCCACATTTGCATTGGTATGTGCTGTAGATGGACGATCACCTCAGGGGCCATCTTGCCCTGAATCTCTGCCTCCACAAAACCATTTTGTCCCACTCAAAAAAATGACTTCTTGAAAATTCCTCACCTGCATATGCATGTTTAATCACTGTCCACATTTCACTAGGGGTTTTCCTGATCTTTATGCAGAATTTAATGCTCACTCTTTGCTCACAATCAGCATACATTGTGTCACATAACTAATGCACCAAGAACCGAAACAGCATGTTACTAAGCACAGCCCTGCCACTTAATGAGTTTCCACGGAAACATGACGAAGGTCATTTCACGGGTGCACACATACCAGGTGACATAAAACAACTCTTATTCCTTTTTAGTATTGGAAACTCCGAAATAAAAGACCCTGTCCTGGAATTTTCCTGAGAATGGGAGTAGTTCTAAGAAAATTGAATTTGTAGTTTTATATTTTATAAAAGCATATAATTGGAGTCACTATAACTTCCCCCCATGAACCATGGACCTTGCCGTTGGTGGGGAGGCTTGCGTGCCTCAGCGATACAGATGGCCGTACCGCAGGTGCAACCACAACAGAGGGGTATCTGTTGAGAGGCCAGACAAACGTGTGGTTCCTGAAGAGGGGCAGCAGCCTTTTCAGTAGTTGCAGGGGCAACAGTCTGGATGATTGAATGATCTGGCCTTGCAACATTAACCAAAACGGCGTTGCTGTGCTGGTACTGCGAACGGCTGAAAGCAAGGGGAAACTACAGCCGTAATTTTTCCCGAGGACATGCAGCTTTACTGTATGATTAAATGATGATGGCATCCTCTTGGGTAAAATATTCCGGAGGTAAAATAGTCCCCCATTCGGATCTCCGGGCGGGGACTACTCAGGAGGATGTCGTTATCAGGAGAAAGAAAACTGGCGTTCTACGGATCGGAGCGTGGAATGTCAGATCCCTTAATCAGGCAGGTAGGTTAGAAAATTTAAAAAGGGAAATGGATAGGTTAAAGTTAGATATAGTGGGAATTAGTGAAGTTCGGTGGCAGGAGGAACAAGACTTCTGGTCAGGTGATTACAGGGTTATAAACACAAAATCAAATAGGGGTTATGCAGGAGTAGGTTTAATAATGAATAGGAAAATAGGAATGCGGGTAAGCTACTACAAACAGCATAGTGAACGCATTATTGTGGCCAAGATAGATACGAAGCCCACACCTACTACAGTAGTACAAGTTTATATGCCAACTAGCTCTACAGATGACGAAGAAATTGAAGAAATGTACGATGAAATAAAAGAAATTATTCAGATAGTGAAGGGAGACGAAAATTTAATAGTAATGGGTGACTGGAATTCGAGTGTAGGAAAAGGGAGAGAAGGAAACATAGTAGGTGAATATGGATTGGGGAAAAGAAATGAAAGAGGAAGCCGCCTAGTAGAATTTTGTACAGAGCACAACTTAGTCATAGGTAACACTTGGTTTAAGAATCATGAAAGAAGGTTGTATACGTGGAAGAACCCTGGAGATACTAAAAGGTATCAGATAGATTATATAATGGTAAGACAGAGATTTAGGAACCAGGTTTTAAGTTGTAAGACATTTCCAGGGGCAGATGTGGACTCTGACCACAATCTATTGGTTATGACCTGTAGATTAAAACAGAAGAAACTGCAAAAATGTGGGAAATTAAGGAGATGGGACCTGGATAAACTGAAAGAACCAGAGGTTGTACAGAGTTTCAGGGAGAGCATAAGGGAACAATTGACAGGAATAGGGGAAAGAAATACAGTAGAAGAAGAATGGGTAGCTCTGAGGGATGAAGTAGTGAAGGCAGCAGAGGATAAAGTAGGTAAAAAGACGAGGGCTGCTAGAAATCCTTGGGTAACAGAAGAAATATTGAATTTAATTGATGAAAGGAGAAAATATAAAAATGCAGTAAATGAAGCAGGCAAAAAGGAATACAAACGTCTCAAAAATGAGATCGAGAGGAAGTGCAAAATGGCTAAACAGGGATGGCTAGAGGATAAATGTAAGGATGTAGAGGCTTATCTCACTAGGGGTAAGATAGATACTGCCTACAGGAAAATTAAAGAGACCTTTGGAGAGAAGAGAACCACGTGTATGAATATCAAGAGCTCAGATGGCAACCCAGTTCTAAGCAAAGAAGGGAAGGCAGAAAGGTGGAAGGAGTATATAGAAGGTTTATACAAGGGTGATGTACTTGAGGACAATATTATGGAAATGGAAGAGGATGTAGATGAAGACGAAATGGGTGATACGATATTGCGTGAAGAGTTTGACAGAGCACTGAAAGACCTGAGTCGGAACAAGGCCCCCGGAGTAGACAACATTCCATTAGAACTACTGACGGCCTTGGGAGAGCCAGTCATGACAAAACTCTACCAGCTGGTGAGCAAGATGTATGAGACAGGCCAAATACTCTCAGACTTCAAGAAGAATATAATAATTCCAATCCCAAAGAAAGCAGGTGCTGACAGATGTGAAAGTTACCGAACTATCAGTTTAATAAGTCACAGCTGCAAAATACTAACGCGAATTCTTTACAGACGAATGGAAAAACTGGTAGATGCGGACCTCGGGGAGGATCAGTTTGGATTCCGTCGAAATGTTGGAACACGTGAGGCAATACTGACCCTACGACTTATCTTAGAAGAAAGATTAAGAAAAGGCAAACCTACATTTCTAGCATTTGTAGACTTAGAGAAAGCTTTTGACAATGCTGACTGGAATACTCTTTTTCAAATTCTAAAGGTGGCAGGGGTAAAATACAGGGAGCGAAAGGCTATTTACAATTAGTACAGAAACCAGATGGCAGTCATAAGAGTCGAGGGGCATGAAAGGGAAGCAGTGGTTGGGAAAGGAGTGAGACAGGGTTGTAGCCTCTCCCCGATGTTATTCAATCTGTATATTGAGCAAGCAGTAAAGGAAACAAAAGAAAAATTTGGAGTAGGTATTAAAATTCATGGAGACGAAGTAAAAACTTTGAGGTTTGCCGATGACATTGTAATTCTGTCAGAGACGGCAAAGGACTTGGAAGAGCAGTTGAACGGAATGGACAGTGTCTTGAAAGGAGGATATAAGATGAACATCAACAAAAGCAAAACGAGGATAATGGAATGTAGTCAAATTAAATCGGGTGTTGCTAAGGGGATTAGATTAGGAAATGAGACACTTAAAGTAGTAAAGGAGTTTTGCTATTTAGGAAGTAAAATAACTGATGATGGTCGAAGTAGAGAGGATATAAAATGTAGACTGGCAATGGCAAGGAAAGCGTTTCTGAAGAAGAGAAATTTGTTAACATCGAATATAGATTTAAGTGTCAGGAAGTCATTTCTGAAAATATTTGTTTGGAGTGTAGCCATGTATGGAAGTGAAACATGGACGATAACTAGTTTGGACAAGAAGAGAATAGAAGCTTTCGAAATGTGGTGCTACAGAAGAATACTGAAGATAAGGTGGATAGATCACGTAACTAATGAGGAGGTATTGAATAGGATTGGGGAGAAGAGAAGTTTGTGGCACAACTTGACTAGAAGAAGGGATCGGTTGGTAGGACATGTTTTGAGGCATCAAGGGATCACAAATTTAGCATTGGAGGGCAGTGTGGAGGGTAAAAATCGTAGAGGGAGACCGAGAGATGAGTACACTAAGCAGATTCAGAAGGATGTAGGTTGCAGTAGGTACTGGGAGATGAAGAAGCTTGCACAGGATAGAGTAGCATGGAGAGCTGCATCAAACCAGTCTCAGGACTGAAGACCACAACAACAACAACATAACTTGTCATTTTGTAAGATCACTAAATAATTACTTTTTTCTCTGTACTTTATACATCTGCATTTCTGCTGTTGCTGTCTTCTATACCAGGTTCAGAATTATGTCATGGGTAGCAGATGAAGCAGGAACAGACTTATACAAAAAATGAAATTCCTCACGATTGCCTCACTTTTTGCACAACTATATCAGTCACTGAAACTTCCTGGCAGATTAAAACTGTGTGCCAGCCCGAGACTCTACCAGCCCGCGGAAGGCAAAGGTCCCGAGTTCGAGTCTTGGTCCGGCACAGAGTTTTAATCTGCCAGGAAGTTTCATATCAGTGCACACACTGCTACAGAGTGAAAATCTCATTCTGGAAACATCACCCAGGCTGTGGCTAAGCCATGTCTCCCAGGAGTGCTAGCTCTGCAATGTCACAGAAGAGCTTCTGCTAAGTTTGGAAAGTAGCAGACAAGGTACTGGCAGAACTGAAGCTGTGGCGACGGGTCGTGAGTCGTGTTTGGGTAGCTCAGATGGTAGAGAAATTGCCTGCGGAAGGCAAAGGTCCCGAATTAGAGTCTCGGTCTGGCACACAGTCTGATCTGACAGGAAGTTTCATATCAGCACACACTCCGCTGCAGGGTGAAAATCTCATTCTATATCATCACTTCTTTTTCTTTCTAATTATTGAATGAATCTTAGGATGGAGATCTAGTAAGTCAATATGTGTCGTCTTTAAAGGATGTCCTTTCCCAAATGTATGTATTTCTTTACAATCCGGGGGATAATTGTAATGGTACTCGATCACTCCTGGGTTGAATTTTTTGTAGGGAAAATATTTCACCTTTCACCAGTTAACTTTATAACCAAGTACAAGAACAATGCAACTATATTTTGATTCCTGTTCTGACCCCTGCATGTGTCAAGAAGAATAAAAGATGTTTTACATCTGGTTGAATCTCTTTAATATACTTCATGATGCAGGTACCCACTCCTGAACTATCCCTCTTTCAGTTTAGCTCAGTCCAGGCATAGCAGAATGCATCATTTGGCTCAGAAAATTCATAGACAGTAAAATTGTATGTACAGATTTTGTGACTATCATACATCTGACTAATTTAACTTGAAGGTATTTGCAAGACAGATTGTAAATCAAATGTGGAATACATAAGTGTCTTGTATGCCTTACATTCTTGCTGTATAGAATATTCAGTTATGCAATAAACAGATTTCTGCCACATCTATTGAACTTCTTAGAGTGAGAATTGCACTCAACTGGTTTCCCTAGATGAAAGATGCTCATCTTCTGTTACAGAATGTACCATATAAGTAACCCAAAAAATGACCAAATCCTCGCGTAATAGGTTTTTGCAGTACGCTCACGATCATCATCAGCAAACACCATTTTTTTTGTAAAATCTCATCACCAGTTTTGCAAACCCTCGTCACCCGTTTTGTAAAGGCCTCATCACTACTGCTGTTACACTACTGTTGTTACAGTAGGCTAAGTTTGTGAGTTCATGAAATGGCTTCTGGTGCAGTACACTACTAACACAATTTCTCTCTGCCACTGTTATACAGCTATGCCCCATGGTCAGGTAACAGCATAGGAGAACAAAGGTTCTACAGCACTCCAACAAATTAGTATCAAAATCACACTAATGAGTTAAAAAGTTTTACTTATCTTTGTGATTTGTCGAATAACGAATTCTTCAATACTGCATGTTTACACAAAAAAGGTCATCAATGGCTAAATGCAAATAATCATACACAAACTTCACAGTTCATAGCAAATGCAATTTACAAATACTGTCTGTTCACTTTTAAGAGTTCACTATATGACGTTCCCTGTCTAAGTCAGCCCTGGACAATTATCTATAACCAAGTGGGCAAAAGATGCTCTTCTATCTTCTGAGTAGACTTTTGTCTCTTGTCGTCCGGTCATTGGAGCATTGTACTCGGCAGGCAATTAGCTGAGGCAAGTCGATATCTTCATCCTCAGCACAGGCCGTGGCACTTAGGCAAGTGATGCAGGCCTATGGCACTGGCACCAACTTGCATCATTGTGTCTGTAGTGCTTTTGCCCTGGCTGTGTCTTGTTTGGATGACGCAATTCAAGTCCCTATTTCTCCCGTATCTTCCTCATAACATCATCCATCACAATGATTAACAGCTGTGGAGACAAGGCACTCCCCAGCTGGACTCCACATTTGGTCTTAAGATCAATATTAAGAAGATTGAAGTACAAACTACACATGACAGCATCAGAGTAAGCCTCCAGACATCACAGCCATCCACCTTTAGATTGATTTGGTGCATTTCGCCAATACATTCTTCACCAACTATCCTCTCCATTCCAGCATACCTATGGCATCCTGGTGTCATTGATGACTTGTTTTATATCCTCGTATCTTGGCCTGCCACACTGATCTTACTTTCAACCACCCTGAGCCATGCGCATGTTACAATTGATTTCTGTTTCCAAGTGATGGGTCGGTCAGTGTTTCATGAGAGGGTGGGCAGTCACTTGCAGAGTTCATTTAACTGACATGTGTGCTCCTTCAGAATCTGAATGTTTGTCTGCTGCTTGCCAGACTAACTGCAGTCTCTCACCACGGACAGAGGACTGATTTATCATGTCATTCGTTGCTGTGGAAACAGTGCGTATATGCCATTTGAAGAATTATTTGTTCCCTCCAGCCTCACAGCTGTGAGCTTGTGTCTTCGGAGTCAGCACATTTCTCATTTTGGCTGCCTCGATTGTCGCAGCATTGGTGTCGGGGCTTACGTGCAGTTGGGATTGGCATATAAAGTGAATGGTGTGCATATGACAGTTCAAGATTTTTTTTTTTTCCCTCTGCCTTCATGGTTACAGGTTTGCATCTTCGGAGTCAGCACATTTCTCACTTTGCTGCTGGCATTTACTTACAGCCACACACAGACATACCAAGAAAAGTTTAATACTTCTGCTACGTGTAACTAAAGGGCCATTCACTTTCTTGAAATCTCATGTTAATTCAGCAACATTCACTCGGGTATCCCATGTACAATGTTGCTTAGCTGTGGGCAGTGACAATAACAGTTGTCGTAGACCACTAGCTGGATCAGCATTCAGTATTAACACTTTAATTCCAAGCTATTTTAAGCTTACTGCAAAAAGGCAAACAGAAATTGTATTTTAATGTTGATTATTTAGTGATCTGTTCCACTTAAATTGCTGCGGTAAGTTTTTAAATTCAAGATTATTGTGTTGAGGTATGCAAATTTGTATAGTTTATTTCAAGTTGTAAGACCCTTGTAACATCTTTTGGTGCGTAATTTGCAGTTAGGTCATTTTAATGTTTACATTGCATATGTACATTAGATTTAAAAGGACCAAGCGATGTATGATCTAGCTCAAGTTGGCAGCCTGATATCAATGCACCATTTGTTTTTAGCTCTTTTGTAACTTATGTTTCTGAAACTTGTGAACTTGTTAATGTTGATTCTCTTACTCTTTATCATACCTGAAAGTCATATGTAGAAGCTTAAAGTATTTGGTGAATATTGGCATATTCATGTTTGGAATTATTCATGATTTTATAGTGGCTGTTATAAAAACCTCCTGTGACTTGTTTTTTGTTGATGTTAAAATGCTGTTGAAACAAATAATTATTATTAAAACTTTTCGATTTCTTTTTTCTTTTCCACATTTACCACTTCTAGAGCCGGCCGCGGTGGTCTCGCGGTTCTAGGCGCGCAGTCCGGAACCGTGCAACTGCTATGGTCGCAGGTTCGAATCCTGCCTCGGGCATGGATGTGTGTGATGTCCTTAGGTTAGTTAGGTTTAAGTAGTTCTAAGTTCTAGCGGACTAATGACCACAGCAGTTGAGTCCTATAGTGCTCAGAGCCATTTGAACCACCACTTCTAGATCTAAGATCCCTATCATTTCAAATCCCTTAACCACAGTTTTAAGCCACAATTTGTGTTGTGATATGTCATCATCACCATGTAGTCTTTTCAAGAAGCTGGTACAATGTTTCCAAAAGATTTGCCTCTATCTCTTTCTGGTTGCGCAACTGTCATAAGACAGTGTAAGTATGTCATCAATCCCATCCACAGGTCACCAAAATGTAGAAATTTCTAACAGCAAAAAAATACTCTCATTTCTGACAAGATTCCCAAATTGCTTCGTGATCCATAAACAGTTATTCAAAAGTCGTTACATGGGTATGAATCACCCATCAAGATAACTGATCACAACCATTTACTAAGTAGTAGCTATTTCTACATGAAAACAAAAACTACCAGTCACAGAACCTTACATTTTGTAACTGATTCGATTTACTTGTGAGGCAATACTTACTCTCCGAGAAGCTCCCCTGTGTCCCTGTCCAGCAACCTGACCGTAGAATCTGCGCCACTCACCACGACACACTGTCCGTCCCGTGTTTGACTGACACACGTCACCGGCTCTGTAACAATGAGAGCACTTTATTCAGTCACAAGAAGCTTTCAAACTCGACACTAGCACATATGTACCAGTAGCAGTCCTCCAGGGAACAAAAAAAAAAAGTCAGTACAAAATTCACAGAAAGCTGATACAGCAATTTGAAAAGCACAAAAAAAGACCATCAAAATAAAATAAAAACACAAAAATAATTTACTATGGCATATACAATAAATATCATTATTATGCCTCTTAGTTCTTCTTCTTACTTCCTCTTATGCTATCTTTTTTCTTTAAATATTTTTAACACTTAGTGAGATTGGGAATTCTAAAACTTCAATACCAAGACAGAGGTTGATAAGATTATCTGTGGACAAATTTAGAAATACAAATCAACTAATTTCACATTGCACCAATCTGGTTATCTTTTATTGTTTGATCATCTTAGTGCCATTTATTTTGTGTGTCTCCTCTTACAACTAAATGAATCCTTTCTCTCGATATTACAATGGTGTCTGTGATCTGGTCTGAGGAATACCAATGGTGGACAAGAAGTGAAATTTGTGTTTGTCATCTACTTCTCCATAAGGAAGAAGACAAATGAATTGAGAATGTAGACAAAGATATTATCTTGCATATAACATATGGTTTGCTAAATGTTTACTCTGGAATGTCATTTTCATGTAACTATTAAATACACCGTCTGCCGAAAGATGAAGCCCCCCACAAAACATGTCTAGACATCAGCATAACTTGTACACATACACACAATTGGTGGGTATGCAGGTGATTTCTGTGACAGGCAGAACAGCCATCAGAGTGCATTAATGCTGTTTGTATTTAGTGTTGTTACCAGGGTTGGTAAGGTATTATAAGCATACAATGCTGAGTGATCTTGAGTGAGACAGTACTACCAGCACCTGACAGTTTTGAAAGTAGCCTCATTCTGGGCCTCCAATTTGTCTGTGCAATATCCAGATTTGTGGGCATTCGGATATGACAGTGGCCCAATGCCAGGCTGCACTGGAATGTGAGGACGGGGAGACTCGGAGTCAAAGTTCCTGTCAAACACATCCGACTACCACAAAGGAGGAATGCTGTATTGTGTTCAAAACACATGGTAACCCCGTCACATTTGCACCTGTCATCCAAGAACTAGTAGGGGACTCCCTGCAACACCCTGTGTCATCCGGCATCACTGATCGGAGGCTAGAAGCTGGACTGGGAAATTACTGTCCCATGTGTAGGTTGCCATAAACACAAAACAAATGTAGGGGTGCTCTAAATGATAACTGTGTACTAGGACTGTTGATAAAATATTGGTGTATCAATATTTTTCCCAAAAAGAAATATCAATTGTTATCAGCAATATTTCCCCCCCTGATATATCGATATCAAAACGGCAATATCCAGTGCCGATGTTTTTATTTTACATTATATTTTTTTGCAATTTTTGGAAAATATTAGAAGTTGTTCTTTTGAAATTGTAGTAGGACATAATTTTACTTTCACCGTGTGAAGGGGTCTTTTTACTTTTTGAGCTTTCATCATATACAATTTTTCTCTTTAACTATCTGAAGCAAATTAAGTGGCACAAAAGAAGGACACATATTGCACTAGGGGATAGTGGTGTGAATGGAATAACAAGATTTCCGATGTGAAGAAACAGGACACCAGATGCGTAAGATACTGTGCTGTTTCTTCAGGTCGACATTCTTCAAAAGCAATTGTTGAAAATGATGAACAAAAATCTAAATGACAAGGTTGGTCTTTGCGGTGGGTGGAGACATCTGAGGGGAAATGCTGTTGTCCTCAGTGCTACCGACAGAAACTGCAACATTTAGCTCCACTGTGCCATTTTGACACTACAACTGCTGTGTCGCTGGTGTTTGCAGAAATGGAAAAACAGGGAAATCAACTTGAATGTTTCACACAAATCTGGTACGAGACAAAACTGAACGATGGATCTGTCAGACACCTTTTATTGTGCTACTTACATGCAGTTACCATTGTTAGCAAAGTGGTTATCGCCAAGTATGACTGTGCATCATATTCCTTTCAATTCTTGCTCTAATGGAGATAAGTGGTCTGTTTGCTTGTTTATTTACAGAACAACTAATAATAAATCAATATTTAAATAGACAGCTCTAAAACTGGCACTATACTTCCAATATGTGGCCGATATTTTTATAGGCAGGTATGTCAATATTTTTTCTGCAATATATCATACTTTTTTTCAATATATCAAGAGCCAATAATGACATTTTTTAAAATATCAATATATTGGATTCCCAATACTTTTAAAAATATCAACAGTTCTAGCATGTACTGCTGACAAATGGTGTTGTACTGCGTTCAGCAACGAATCGCCATTCTGTGCCATGCCGGATGACTTTCACTGTGGATTATGGCAATGATCCAGGCAGAGGTCCCATTTTTTCTAATTTTTTAGAGAGGTGCAGCTGTGCTACTCCTGGCATCACGGCACGGGGAGTTCCAGGTACGATGTTGTGTCATGGGTGGTAGCAATTGCAGGAACTCTGACACTACATCACTGGCATCCTGCATCCTCGCAAGACAGTATCATGGTGTCATTTTTCAACAAGACAATGCTCATCCACACGTGGTACATATCTTTGTGAACTGTCTGTGTAATCTTGAGGTAACCATGTGGCCAGTAAGCCTGCCACATCTGTTGTCGATAGAACGTTTGGGAACAGCCCAGACATCAACTCCGTCCCACTGCCTGTATTCAAGATATTGAGGGTCAGTTACAATAGTTGTGGGCCAGCTTGCCTAAAGAGAGGATGCAATGGATTTGTAACAGCCATCCCAACTGAATCAGTACACACATCCAGAGTAGAGGGCGGTGCAACACAAATGAAAAGTGCTTATGGAAGTACTGGCAGGGATTTTCCTGGTAGATATCTTTTTAGTTGAAGCCACTTTTATAACTTGCACATTGACGGTGATGATGATGGGGACAAAACACACACACACACACACACACACACACACACACACACACACACACACACACACACACACACACACACACACACGGAGTCCCAAGAGGAGAAATTGTCCTGAGATATCTTACAGACTCTTCAAGTTACTCATTGAGGTAGAAGATGAGCTTCTTCACAAAGAACTTAGAAATAACTTCTTTAAGTAAATGAATAAAATAACTTCTTCATAGGAAGAAAAACAAATAAATCTGCTCTTGGGAAATGATGAAATTTCATTATGGGAAGAAAAGACGTTATGTCAAATTAGTCTAAAAGAACCAAATACCATTCCCCTTAAAGATACAATTGAAATATATTGTGAAGAAAATTTAGTGCCAAGACTCTTTATGGGAGATGGAGGAAATTTTTCTTGAGTGATAACAATAAGGCTTTCCTCGAAGAGCAAGGAAAAGCCCTCTTGTATAAGAACATCAGTCTACTTTACTGAGAGAGATTTGCAAATAATTGCAGACAAATTCTTTATATTTCTGTTGTAACAGCTTTGCAGCCGGACAGACATGCCAGTTTGGTCGTAAAATGTGAATATTTTCTAAAAGTTTGTTTAAGCAACTGCCAAACAGCTAGATGTGCAAGCGCAGAGCTGATATTGCGTATAAGCAGCGCCTCTGTCCGCTTCTGGCTAGTTGGAGTGTGGCTGTTTGGTGTATAAGCAGTGAGAGCAAGCAGCCAGAATCTACCTTAAAAAAAACTTTCTGGTGCTGCCAAGGTGCCACATTTCCACATGCACATAGCTGTCTGAGTTAGAAGGAGAGGGAAGGGGAGGGGACATTTCATGTGGCTCGTGTTTTGTTCGTGGCGCGTTTTCAGTCATTTCGAAACTACAACAGGTCCGGCATTCAACTATTTCATGTTTACACTACATTGTTAATAGTAAGGGAAAAAAAAATCAGATGTTTACCCACCACTATGGGCGTCATTCTAACCAGAAATGGGGCGAGAAGAATTTAAGCTGTGCAAAGACCAAACAAGGATTTCTACGCCATCACAGCTGCGCATGCACACTAAAGCCTGTTTTTATTGGTTGAAAATAGCAGTCTGGTAGCTGCTTAAACAAACCTAAGTAGTATTGCTGAAGGTGCCGTGTGATAAATATGGGGAAATCTTTTGCGAATCGACGACAATGTCTTCCTATGATTGATGCACATGAAACAGTGTTCCAGGATGTATTATAAGCACACTTAATACCTACTTTAGTGCAGTACATGTCCAGTGACACTCCAATTCGAAACAGTTTCTCTTGCGTCACCATGATAAATGGGCTCATACTCCCACATCCTTTGTAAATTTGAGTCGATATTGTTATAACTGAAATAACACCACACAGCTTCTCAAGCTGTGAAATTCCATTTCGTTTCCTCCTCCCCTTTGTGGCACTTTACTTTTTTTGTTGAACACTGTAAAACGAATAAACTTCTAGCAATCAGGGAAGTGAAAAAGGACAGATATACTCCTACTTACTACACTGCAAGGTTCTAAACTACTGTGAGGAACCCCTGCAAAATAAAAGACTGTGCCACAAGGAAGATTAGGGTTTAACTTCCTGTCAATGACACTGTCATTAGAAACAAAGCAGAAGCTCTGAGCTGGGAAGGAAATCCCCTGAACTATCTCACTCAGTGTGTGCCACGAGACAGTGTTTCAACTCAGATATTAAAATCTCATGTTAATCACTTAAATTTTTCAGATCTGCTGGAAGCCTATTGAAAACAAAACTTACAAAATAGTGTGCACCCTTCTGTACAGTGGTTAAAGTAGTACAAATTGTTTTCCCATTTTGCATTCACTGATTGAATGAGGCAGCTCACTGTGAGTGACTCCATATTATTCATATAAAATGCCATTAGGGGGTATATATAAGTGCAGGGAATGCAGAGTTACAATCCTGAGACACTTTGTAAGAAATCCTCGTGCTGTCTGTACTAAATAACATGGTCACCCGCTTTACAGCTTCTAGTCGCAACCCTGACCCAGGCATCGGCTTCATATTCTACTAGAAGGTGTAAATATCCTCAGCCTCTTGCTTAATCACTGTGATTCAATATCAAGCTACTACAGAGTCCTTCAAAAGGCGGATCAAATACTGAACTTCATTTACTTATTTTTCCAAAACATGTTAACAAAATATATAAACATGTTCATTACACATTCCCATTGCAGGTACAGAAAATGATGTTAGTCATATAACTTCCTCCTCCGCACTGGCATGCAAGAGCTCTGTCCATGAAATTCACTATGAGTACCTGCCGAGACTCCACTTGCACTCTGCCAACAATGTGTCAAATTTTCTCTTTTAACTTGGGGATGTATCATTTAAGATAATCTCAGATAAAATTTTGCACGGATTACAAGTGGCACCAAGTTACTGAAACCACAGCTCTTAAACATCTATTCCACTGGATGAGTCCACAAACAGTTATCATCAAACAGTATCGGTTTCCAGTAACTGCCACAGCTTGTCCTGCCACATCTTCAAAAAGTAAGGGTTCTTGATGCCACCTATCTGAAATCCACACCAAACCATCACTCCGTGTGGATGCATTTCCTTCTCTTCAACTGTGCAATGATTTACTGACCCAGATAAAGCAGTTCCGTTTATTCACAAATCCATTTGAGTGGAAGTGCATCTCATCACTAAAGAAATGACCAAACCCCTCTCCCCCAGGAAATACTATTAAAATCCCAATGATGAGCTGCCAAAGCATTCACAATAAAGTCCCAGCATTTGAAGCAGTGCTAGAAAGCAGTGGAGCTTACAGAATGCTGGCTAAAACCTGAAACTGACAGGAGTGAAAAATTTGGGGTAAAACCGTAAATAGAAAGGATAGGAGGAACTCGAATCTATGAGATAGAAATTGAAGTTGCATACTAGATTGTTTGGCAAGACTCATTATCCAGAGGTGGCACAAATTTCTAACTGGTTCCTTCTATCGACCACCAGACTCACTACTAGATGTAACCGTAAACTTTAGAGAAAAACGCTGAACATCAGCCAACAACTGATGGGATGATTAGTTTTATCAGTGGTAGGCCCAACAGTACAGACTGTGAAATAATACTAAATACTTTCTCTAAAAACTATCTACAGTCTGTTTAAAATTACTTTAGGATTGACAGCTACAAAGGAAGTAGTCGGGTGAGGCCCATGCAGAAGGCGCGGTGTGCATTCTGCCAATCCAACAAGACCTGTAGTAACGGAAAACACTGGTACTTGCCATGCCTTCACCCCAATCACCACAATACTTTGCACCTGCACTACTCTCCAGTCTCAGGCTGCTTAAGGTCCCGTGTGAGCATCAGTTGCACCATGTGAGAATGTATCTTTTCATTTACAGTTCCGGAACTTACGATTTTATTTGTTGTACTGCACTAAAAAATGTCAGAAGCAAATTCGTAGAAAGTTGTGAGTGGAAAAGTTTGAAGTCACTCACTTGGCAAGTTTTGACATTTTAACAAGAAAGTAAATATCACTTATTTTAATATATTTGCTGCAATACTGAGACACTGTTTTTTGTATTGGTTTTGTTCTTTTGCTCAATACTGGTTGGCCTATTTAAGATAATTTTTCTCGTCACAATAAATATGTATAAATCTTATCTTCCTTATGTTAGAAATAAGTAGGTAGATCAGAAAACTGAATAACAGATTAACAATAAATCTAGCAATCCATTTCTTGTAATGAAACCACATGAGTGACAACTAACTACTTGATGTGTGACTGAACCATTGTGCATCACATTTAACTGCAATTATCTTCAGTTAGAAAACACTGACATGGCTGCAATTTGGAGCAGATGAAAATATGGTGTACCCAAAGATTTTGTTCTCATGCGTTCGCCTAACCACAACAACAGAAAGGTTTAAAAAAAAAGAGAGAGGGAGAGAGAGAGAGAGAGAGAGAGAGAGAGAGAGAAATCAATAACAGTGCCAAGAAATGTATTTCTGCAGATTGTCCGTATACCGTCTTAATAATTTGTTGCCATAAATAAAACTAAGATGAAAACACATACAGCATTTCCAGAACACACCGAAGCCAAAATTATATTTTTAAACTGAACAGTTTGTAAGTATGTGTGAGCTGAATAAAATGTAAGATTAGGCACGTGTTATGTACGTGACATGACAACTTTATTTCGCAATTCCACGTGCTCCTGCTCCAATGTCAGTCCTAGAGTAATTTTGATCAGATTATAGAACAGATAGTTCAGAAGCCACTTACAATGGAAAAATAAGGGGTACGACAAACTATCCTCCCTAATTCAAAGTTCAAATAAAAAAGACTGATGGATCACAATACACAAACTGTATTAATAACAACTGATATCTACGGAAGGGGAAGTTTTATTTACATGCATTGCCACAGCAACAGGTTGATACAGCAGTATAAAATGGGACTGAACAGAACAATGAATACAAGGAACTGATATTCAATTAGTACAAATTGTAATCTGAAACAAATTCCCAACCATGACTTGGACACATGAAGAATGTGCTTACGCACTGGAACCATTTTTGGTAAAGCGTTACTTTATCACCAAATATTGTGATTTTTTTGTGAAGGGGAAGTACCCTATACGTTTTAGTGAGTGAGTTACGGACGATCAAAATATGTGATGTAAAGGGCCAAATGTTTTGACTGCACTGATTTAGAAGCTTGACATTTTTACACCACCACAGGACCACAGACCTCTCTATGTGACATTAATTTCAACTTGATACGTCTACCCATTCCTGAGAAAAAGGGGTCTCAACAAATGGACAAATAGTGTGTGATAGCAAGTAACAAAATTTTGTTTTCTTCATATGATATACTTACAAATTTACAGTTTCCAGATTTTTTTCATTTGGTTGTAATGTTAAACCTTGCTTCTTGGCAGATATCATGATTCTAGGTAAATGGGAAGTCCCCTGTGGATTTGGATGAGCAAGTTTGTGAATATCGACATATGGGACACAAATGACAGTATTTTTAGACTGTGTTGACTTATAAGCTTCACTTTTTTACATCACAAAGGGACTGTAGACCTATTTGTTCCTCAGAAAATAGATTCTGAACAATCAGATAGGCAGGCAGACAGAAAGATGGACAATAAAGTGATCTTATAAGTGATCCTTTTTTACAGGTTGTGGTACAGAACCCCAAAAAGGCAGGAAGGCAATGCAGCATTCAAACTCTAGAAAATATTAATGCAGCATGGTGTTTATTTCATGAGTTTCCTGAGAGATATGCTCAAAAAGACACTAGAGCTTGTCAGCTATCCAGCTGAAGTGTGCATCAAATTTTGCAACAGGAGTTGCGATTTCAATCAAACAAGATGGTTGTTGTTCAACAATTGTTTGAGCATGATTATGACAATCATGTGAGGTAATGTGCAAACATACTAGAAAATGTGCCTGAAGATGCTGTGGTCCTTTGTGGTGAGTCAGCATATTTCTACTTATTGGTATTCATTAATCATCAATGTTTCCAGTACTGGAATGGACAGAATCTCTGTGAACTTCAAGAAAAACCACCACATATTGACCAGGTTACTGTATGGCGTGAGCTGGGACGAGTTGGGACAACTGGTCCTTAGTCTTTTGAAGAGGATGGGGCTACTGTGACAGTCAACTCTCAATAATACACATGTGATCAACAGTTTTTTTCCCCAGCAAGATTCAGGGCACTGCAGATTGACCAGGTATGGCTTCAGCAGGATAAAGCCACCACTCACACAGTGCTGAGATAACTGTTTTCCAGACACTTAATCTCTTCACATGATGACATCTCCTGGCCAGCACTATCACTGGACCTTAAAACCTACAATTTTTATGTATGGTGGCATCTTAAGGCTGAGGTGTCCACACACCAGCCGAGGACTTTTGCTAGCCCTAAAAACTGTGATACAGGAAGAAACTGGTCTTATCAGTCAAGAAATACTCATTACAGTGATGCACTCTTTCTGAAGTTGCATTCAACAATGCACTGATAGTTGATGACACCAGTTGAATGATATATTTTTTAAAAAATGAAAAATTCCCACTGTATTGAGATCATTCAAGTTAATACAGTTTCTTTGTTTTGATACATCAGTTTTTTATTTGAACCTTAAATTAGGGAGTATGTTTTGCTGTACCCTGTATTAGATGTAATGGCAACAACAGACCTGTTCTCTCGGGGGATATCCACACTGAAACAGGTATTGCTGACCATGAGGCAGTTGTAGCAACAATGATCACCAAAGAACAAAGGGTAACTTAAACAAGTAGAAAGATTTGCATATTCACTAAACTAGGCAAACAGGCAGTAGTGTCACACATGAATGAAGAACTGGAAACATTTAGCTCTGGATAGGAGCATGTAAAAGGAAGCCTAAAAGAACAGTTGCCTGAACACAGATGTGTACCTAGTGGAACAGTTTATGATGGGATGAACCCCATAAAGAAACTTCTATAGAAAGTGATTAGTGTATAAAAGATGCAAAAGAAAGGTGTAAAGGTGTAAAAAAAGAAAAGCAGAAAGGCTGAACTCTGTTCAAATGTTCCTTTAAAAAGAGATCTGAGAGTTTAATTTTTGAACCATTGCAAAGATGAGTGATACAGTGTCTGAGGCGTTGAAAGACACCTCAAATCCCTAAAACTGATTAAATCTGCAGGTTCTGATGGCAAAATTGTAAGATTCTATACAGTATTTGAAGCTGAATTAGCACCTCTATAAAACATAATATAAGATCCCACAAACAAGAAACTGTGTTCAGCTCCTGGAAAAAAAGCACAAGTCACATCTGTCTACAATATGGATAGCAGAAGTGATGCCAAAACAACAACAATCAAATACATACATCTGTTCCTGAATCTTATATCCTGGACTGAAATGTAATTAGGTATCTCGAAAAGAATGACTTCCAAGCCAATCAACATGGATTCAAAAAACACTGGCCATGTGAAACCCAAACTATGGTTTTCTTGCATCCTGAAATCCATGGATGAAGACAGTCATGTAGATGCAGTATTTCTTGACAGGCATAAAGCATTTGACTCTTATTAAAGGAGAAAAAGAAAATGAGAAGCGTCCCATCATGAACTTAACATTCATTTGCAGAGTACAGATGCAGGTAAGCACGTAAGAAATCATATTTTCTAATGCGGAGTTATTTAGCACTGCTAACAACATATTAAGAGCCAATTAAACACTTCTTCCTTCAACTCACGGGCAACACAGTCTGTGACAAGTTCACCAGCTCGTACGTCGTACCGCCGTACCCTTCCGTCCAGTGATCCTGTCACTATCTCATGGTCAGTGACGAACAGTGATGTCACTGCATCTGAAGATTCTGCCAAGACCATCTCGGCATCACGTGTCTGCCGACAACGGATGTCCCAGCAACGCACAGTGCAGTCCTGTGAAGAAAATTACCAAGCCTCGATCAGACCATTGTGTTAATACAAAGTGACGTGTGTTGAGAGACGCAGAAAGATAAAAAGGGATGAAACAAAGTCAGAATTTAACACTTTGACTCTGCCTATGTAAACATTTCTATTTCTTAGAGTGCCAGTCATTTTTGTGGATTTTCAATATCTTTTATCAGGATTCCAAAATTTACCTGTGTAACTACCCTTTTAAAAAAGACTGAAACTATTTCTCCTAGATATCATATTTCCAGCTTCTTTGAATGTTTAGTTTTCTTCTCTTACTATTTTTAATGAATGTTAGGTTTTTCAAAATGTGTAAAAGTTTGCTAGTCCTAATAATCTACTATTCTACTTCCAATAATTGAAAAACCGCATCCTAAAACCATAATTATAATTTATTATATACTATTTTCACACAGTAAAATTTTTTGGTGTTATACCCTCTGAAACGTACTCTTTGCACAAACAATGTAAACAATTGTTTCAACAAACATTTTTACAAACTCAAATGAGAAATACTCACCTGAAATGTGACACAGTTCTTCGTACACAAAGTCTCGTATAAATCATCGATCCAATCATTATCGACATCACTGTCAACAAACAAACAGCTGCTGCCCTCCAGCAACCTGATTCTGTACAACAAACGTAACTTCCCAGCTGATTTGGAAACTACATTTCTACGATACTCCAGCTGTTTTAGAAGCTACACGTCACTCACAACACAATAAAGACCAATGCTGAGCCCATCAATATTTGTGATTTTGTATTTAAAAGTCATCTGACAGGGTCAACAGCAACAGTATTAAAATTTTCAACGTTAATCTTGTTAGAGATGGCCTGCTAGTTAATTTCAGGGGGATGGGGGGGGGGGGGGGGGGGCAAGTATGGAAACCGTCTCAGAGTTTACCCCAAGCAATTGAGTAAAACTGTGAGAATCCTGCATTAAGGTGGTCTAGGATTTGAGTCTACTTTTGCATATGGGCTAGAGTGTAACCACTCCTTCACCATAGCTGGTCACAGGAGGCTGTGCTACAGAACTGAGGTAAACAAAATTATCTGTGCTTTTGATGTTACTTCCAAACATTTTTGGTAAACAGTGCTGCACAGATTGAGTATACACTGCCTGAAATAAAAAGTGAAGCAACCAGAAGACACAGTCGGATGTCAATAATATACATATATACATCATTGGTGACTATGTAAGTGATTAGAGATGCAATCCTCTGTGACAGATAGAACAGTCACGAGAGTGCTTTAGTGTTGTCTCTCTTCACTGTTAACACCAGGCAAGGTAGGGTACATACTCGGCGTGAACAGTGTCAGACGTCGAGCAAACACTGTGAAGGGCACGAACTTGTGTGAGACAGCATAATTGGCACCTGACAATGTATGAAAGGGGCCACACTGTGGGTCTACATTGGGCCAGATGAACAATCGTGCAATATCTAGATTTGTAGGGGCTTTGATGTAGCATTGGCCTGATGTTGGATTGTTTGTAAATGTGAGGGCAAGCCAACTCATCATCGAGGTTGTACTTGGCTATATCCAACCACCCAAGAGGGGACTGCCATATTCTGCACCTTGCACATCGTAATCCCTTCACATTTGCACCTGCCACACCAGAACAAATAAACGGCTCTTTGCAACATTTTGTGTCATCCCACTCCATTAACCAGATTAGGGAATTACCATCCCGTGTACTAATCGCACACTTTTGCTCCACCCCTCCATGAAGAATACAGGGGGAGAAAGTTGTGATGAGCTCGTAGCACACTGGCTCCTAAGATAAACCCCGCCACCTTCCCCCAGAGCAGCCAGCTTACAGCACAACAAAGAAACATACAGGTAAAAAATTAATGCAGAAGGGATGTGAAAGTTGACAGCGAGTTGCTATAAGCTCCAGGTACAGCCTCTTCACTCATTTCTGTAAACAATATTAACACTCACAACCCACAACAATGCACACGGATCAACACTATATCCACAAAAGCTACTTATTGTTACAGCACACAAGACTGTTACATAGCTAAGGTTAGCAATGAGTGTAAACATTCCAGAGCGGCGCACTCAGCTGACTTCCACTGATCACAGAGGGGTCAACAAAAAGTTTGCAACCAGTATATGCTGCCGTAAACATCACAACACATGTGACTACAGCTGGTGCCGTGACTGGGAATCCGACTGCCAACAAATGGCACAGCACTGTGTTCAGTGGTGAATCACAGTTCTGCACTGTCGTGTACTACTTCGTGCACAACAGTAAGGAGAGGTGGGCTGCAATGTGGTACAGCAGTTGTCACCATACAGAAGCTGTACAGAAGCAGAAATGATCAACGAACATGTAAACAGAGTGAAAGTAAGTTTTGCTTTACTAATAGCTTTCTCCGAGCATCGCAAAGAAACTTTACATAAAGAACAAACAGCAATGAAGTCCAGTTATTACAAGAAGCAAACTAAATAGTGTCATCCAGTTTGAGGCTCCTGCTACTAATGCACGAGTGAACTGTCGAAGATTGACTATGACTGAAGACTGCAACTGAGGCTGGGCTGTGTAGCTGCCTCTGGCCATCCTATATCACACCAGCACTCATAGTTGGAGCCTCAGCTCAGCAGGCACGCGTCATTTGATCTGCAGGGTCCCGTGTGACCACTATCGGTGTCTGTCAGGAATGTGCATTTCTATTGCCAACCAGTGAGGTATAACAGTATCCTGGCAGTTATTATTTTCAATTATTTATTGCTAATAGAACAGCAGATTTCTTCACTTATATATGCACACTGCACAATATTTATTTACGTTCCCATTCAGCTGCCAGCTCCTAAATCATTGATCCTCTGCAGGTCTTCTTGCATTTCATTTCAGTCTTCTGGCATTGCAACTTTCCTACCGACAACAAAATGACCTATAAATAGTCTAGTGTAGTCACTAATATTATCCATTAAATGACCTACGTAATTTGTCAGCCGTAATGTCCCTAAAATACTATCCTGGGGTACTCCTGAAATTATCTGAACATATGTTGATTTTGTTCCATCATGAACATCTTTAGCTCTATCTAGAAGGAACTCAACCAGAAACTAAGCACAAATCTGGTATGTTACACAGTAAGTTTGTGTTTTGTTCACTAAACAACAGTGTGGAACTGTACTGAATGCCTTCCGGAAGTTAAAGAACACAGTATCAACTTTGACGGCTTTATCTAGAGTGCTCCAGATCTCACAGATGAACAGAGCTAGCTGAAATTCACAAGATCTCTGTTTGCAGGACTCATGTTTACTTTTGGAGGATTCATCTCCATGTACTAGCGACCATGATTTTTTTTTCCCCACTCTGAGCAGTCTCACTCACCTCTCACCTACTGCTTGCTTAGTGAACAATGCAGTTCGTATTTGCTGCTTTGTTTCTATATAAGTTTACATAACCTTCCACTCATTCTCTTTTATATACACTCACGGTACCCTTGTCTCTGATGAATATTCGCTGTCTAGGACAACTTAAGAAGCCTTTGAGCCACTCACATATCTGGGAACGTTGTCCGTATGCTCACACTTTCATTAACACCCTGCAGTGGGACACCGTGTCAAATGCTTTCTGGAAGTCTATGAATATGTAATCTACATGTTGCCCTTGATCCATGGTTTGCAGGACATCATGCAAGAAAAGAGCATGCTAAGTTTCCTACAAGTGATGCTTTCTAAACCCATGCAAATTTGTGGACAGAAGTTTTTGTGTCTCAGGGAAATTGGTTTGTAATTTTAGGGATCGTTCTTTTAGCATCTTTGTGTACAAGAGTCACCAGCATTTTTTTCCAGGTGCTTGGGACTTTGTGCTGGGCTACACATTCGCAATAAATGCTAGGTAAGTAAGGGGTCAATACTGTAAATTACTCTGTAAAAGTGAACTGGGGTTCCATCCAAACCTGGTGACTTTTTTTCCACTCCTTCAGTTGCAATTATATGCGAGGGATGTCTATTAGGATGTCCTACATGTGGGAGTCTGTGACTCTCCAATGATTCTCCTGTGTGAATGATTTTTTTCTTGTTTTCAATATCAAATTTAAAATTTATGCTTTTCTCTTGTAATCTACTACTGCCACACCAGATTAGTGAATGAGTGACGGGATAGAAGGATTTGACCCGCTAAGTAATTTTACATAAAAACAGAACTTCCTCAAGTTCTCTGTGAGATTTTTTGATAAGGTATGATGGTGATAGCTGTTTTGTTCCATGAGGAACAGAATCTTTGTGTAGACTAGCAAATTTGGGAGCCCTCTTTTGAACTGAGAGTGTAAAAATCTTCATTTATTCAGTATTCTTCAAATTTTGTTATTAAACTACAGTGGGTCCTTCCCGTTATTAATCCACTTACTCAGCACATACTTCTTCACGGCGTGATTACAATCAGTTCAAACTTTTCACATAGTTCCTCTACATCCATCATATTAGAACTACGCCATGTCCATTCATCGTCTAAGTGGGATGCTAACAACTGTTTTATCTGCTCTTTCCAGCAAAAGTATTCTCCTAGGCTTCTTTATGGAGCTATTGACTTTAGAAACCATCATCACTATGGTGAGATCCTGATCACTAATCCATGTGTCTATACTGATATTACCTGTAAGGTCAGGTCCATTTGCAGCTACAAAGTTTACAGTATTTCCATTGTGTGCAGGCTGTCAAATTAGCTGCTCAAGACTGTTTTCATAAAATGTGTTCAAAAGTACTTCACAAGACTGCCTTTCAGTACCACCTGTAATGAATCCACAGACGTCCCAGTCTACATTTGGTAGGTCCGCGTTATTAAACTGATACATTGGTAATACACCTGTCAGCATCTGCCTTCAGTTAACGGCCACTACAACCCATGATAACCACAATAGCTGAAACTTATACATTTTTATGATCATGTGTTTATAAATATTAATTTCACTGTAGCTCTGAAAAGGAGCTTATCACTAGGCCACAGTTGGAACATTTCCTTACCTGTGATCCAGAGACAATGATACTGGATTCCTCATTGAAACGGATACAGTTGATGCGACCTGCGTGTCCACGGAGACGTCGGAGGGGCCTTCCTGTTGCCACGTCCCACAGCACCACTATGCGATCACCGCCTCCAGAGCACAGCTGGCTGCAAGTAAAATGAGGGAATTCCGAGTAACTACTTCGACAGTATGAAAATGGCATCTGACTCAGTATCACACCGACACTTATCAATGAAACTGTAATTATATGGGATATTAAAATATGTGATTGAGTTTAGAATTAACTGAGAGAAGGGACACAGCAAATTATCTGCATTGTTGAGTCATTGACAGAAATAGAAATAATCACACAATGCAAGCTCCCAAGACAAGTATGCACTGGGACCAGGGAACCACCAAATTCACTTCTCCGATACTACTGTTTTACCATGAATTAATACAACCATTACTATACTAGGATGTGCAGAGAACAATTAAATTCAAAAGAACAAAAACAGCTTTAATAGAAAAGAAGAAAGATTTAAAGTAGACAAGTTGTTGGCCTTAATGCTAAACAAAGCAAAAAGCACCAACTACTCCCCCAATAAGCTCCAGGACACACGTTGGTGCAAATTTGCGATCTTAGGCAGCAGTAAGATGATGTCACGAACAGACCATTGGTTGGATATGTATAAATAGTTCGGCTTGTTGAGCTTATTCGAGACTGTAACTGCTTTTTGAATTATTATAGACTCAACTGATGTCTCCAGCATTGTAAATCAAACTGTTAGGCAGAGAATTCTGCCTTGGACCACGGCCTAATGCTCACAATATAAAAATCATTAGCTGCAGATGTAGAAGTAACTTCAATCCTGTCCCAGAGAAGTCAGTTGAGATTCCTGCTGTTCATGTTGTATATTAATGGTCTAGCACCTGGAATCATTTTACTCATAAAATACCAGAGTGTGTAAGTCTGTTGGTATATAAAATGCAATGACTACACAGACTATTTTGTATGTAAATCAGACAGCAGACTTCAGTACACTGGTAGCATACTGGGAAAATGTAGTCAGTCTACAAAGGAAACTCCCTGCAAAACACTCATGTGGCTCATCTCTGATTATTGCTTAAGTGTGTAGGACTCAAAAGAAATAACTAACAGGAGATATTGAATGTATATATAATTTAATTGGACAGATAAAAAATCTACTCACTGAACAGCAGCAGAACACACACATAAAAGAAGGTTACAATTAGGCAAGCTTTTGGAGTCAGTGGCTCCTTCTTTGGACAGATGGGTTGAAGGGGAAGGAAGAGGGGTGAAGAAAAAGAACTGGAGAGGTCTAGGAAAAGGGACAAATTTAAGGAAAGTCGCCCAGAAACAAGGGTTGGGGACACTTACCAGGTGGGATGAGAAGCAAAGACTCAATGTATATATAGAAGAGCAGCGCGAACGATCATAGGCTTGTTTGACTCACAGGAGTATGTCATGGAAATGCTGAAAAATGTAACCTCTCAGGCACTTCAGGACCACTATTAGCATCAGTATCATTAATAACATCTTTGCTATCTGGATCGAAGGTGAGGACACCTTATCCACATTCCTCCACAACTTCAACAGATTCTTCCCCATTTGCGTCATCCGGTCCTACTCAACCCAAAGCCACCTTCCTAGATGTTGATCTCCGCCTCAGAAATGGCTACATCAGTACTTCCGTCTGTATCAAACCTACTAACTACCAGCAATACCCCAACTTCGACAACTACCACCCATTCCATACCAAGAAGTCCCTTCTGTACACATCCTAGCCACCCGTGGTCATCGCATCTACAATGATGAGCAGTCCCTCTCAAAACATACTGAGGGTCTCACTGAAGTATTCACTGACTGTAATTATCCTCCCAAGGTTGTACAAAAGCAAATCTCCCGTGCCTTGTCTTTCCAGTCTCCCACCACTTTCCTATGTCCCACCGTCCAGCCACAGAGGAGCATTCCCCTCGTAACTCAATACCACCCAGGACTGAGTAACATTCTCTGCCAGGGTTTCGACTACCTCTCGACCTGCCCTGATACGAGAAATGTCCTGCTCACTGCCCTTCTCACCCCTTCCGCAGTGGTATTCCACTGTCCACCGATCCTACACAATATACTTGTCCATCCTTACACAACACCTGCTCCCAATCCCTTACCTCATGGCTCATTCCCCTGTAATAGACCTAGATTCAACACCTGTCCCACACATCCTCCTACCACTAACTACTCCAGTCCAGTCACTAACATCAACTAACCCATCAAAGGCAGGGCTACCTGTGAAAGCAGTCATTTGATCTACAACCTAAGTTGCAACCACTGTGCTGCATTCTATGTAGACATGACAACCAACAATCTGTCTGTCCACACAAATGGCCAATGACAAACCGTAGCCAGGAAAGAAGTGGACCACCCAGCTGCTGAACACACTGCCAAACACGATATCCTCTATTTCAACGAATGCTTCACAGCCTGTGCCATATGGATACTTCACACCAACACCAGTTTTTTGAACTACGCAGGTGGGAACTTTCCCTGAAAAACATCCTACATTTCTGCAGTCGTCCTGGCCTCAACCTTCGTTACTCACTGCCTCACCCATCCAGCTCCTTCTCTGTTTTCATTCCAGCACTACAATGTCGCCATTCCACCAACACACCCAGTCTTTTTATTTCACTCCTTTTCCACTATTTGCCCCCCTCCCCACCTATCCCCTGCCCTCTGTCTAACCTGCAGTACTTCACTGTCTACCCGTGCAACCGCTACGGTCGCAGGTTCGAATCCTGCCTCGGGCATGGATGTGTGTTATGTCCTTAGGTTAGTAAGGTTTAAGTAGTTCTAAGTTCTAGCGGACTGATGACCTTAGAAGTTGAGTCCCATAGTGCTCAGAGCCATTTGAACCATTTCTTTCACTGTCTACCACACCCATCGTAATTTTCCTCCCCGTCCCAGCCTCCTCCTCACCCACACCCAGTCGCCACTCCCATCATACACTGATGCTGCTGTTCACAGTGTGGTTTCAGTTGCCTGAGACTGCAGTCGTGTGTGCGTGTGTGTATTGGTCTATTGTTGACAAAGGCCTTAATGGCCGAAAGCTTTAATTGTGAGAGTCTTTTTGTTGTGCCTATCTGTGACTAAGCATCTCCGCTATATGGTGAGCAACAACTTTTCTTCTCATAACATTGCTACATTCCATCCTGGATATGTCTATAACAGATGTTGATGCAAGATCTGTCCCACACATCCTCCCACCACAACCTACTCCAGTCCTGTCACAAGCATCACCTACCCCATCATAGGCAGGGTTACATGTGAAACCAGTCACATGATCTATAAGCTAAGCTGTAAACACCATTCTCCATTCCATGTGGGCATGACAAGCAACATGCTCTCTGTCCACATGAAAGGCCAACAACAAACTGTGGCCAAGAAACAGCTGGTTCTCCCAGTTTTAGAGCACGATGCCTGACATGACATTCTTCATTCCAATGACTGCTCTGCAGCCTGTGCCACCTGGACCTTTCCCACCAACACCAGTTTTTCTGAGCTGCGCAGGTGGGAGGCCACCCTACAATACATCCTGTGTTCCCGTGACCATCCTGGCCTCGACCTCCATTAGTCATTGTCATTTATGCAGCTGTCCTCTTCTCTGTTTCCATTCCAGCACTACACAAACCCCTCTATTCCACCTATGCATTCTTTTTACTGTTCTCTCCTTTTCCGCTGTACCCCCCCCCCTCCCCCCTCGCCCTCCATCTAGCCTCCCTAACCGCACTTAGCTACCCTACCCTCTCCCCACCTCATCCCTGTATGCTGCCACAAGCAGCACTTTACTGCACACGCCCCTACCCTGCTATCCCTCACCTCCCAGTCCCAGTCTCCTCCAAACCCAACCACCCAATTTGCTTCTCCCGTCATGCACTACTCCTCACAGTCTGGCCTTGGCATTTGTGTGTGTGTGTGTGTGTGAGTGTGTGTGTGTGTGTGTGTGTGTGTGTGTGTGTGAGTGTGTTGTCTATTCTGATGAAGGCCTGTTTGGTCAAAAGCTTTCTTTGACAGTCTTTTTGTAGCACCTATCTGCGACTTAACATCTCCGCTGTATGGTGCATAGCAACTGTCCTTTTCATAGTATGTTATTATTCTCAATTTTTGCATGACTCTACATTCTCACCAATAAGATGATTTCTCGATTTACTCTTGAAGAGATTCATATTTGAAAATGATTGTTCACATGAATATATAGACCTGTATAACAAAGGAAATGGAAATGCTTGTTTGTTTCAGCTGATTATATGAGCTGCGAATACTACTCATGACATTGAAAATCAATATATCTTCCTTCTCTAGGTCTTTAATAGGAGACCATTCATTTTGTTATCTCCAATATTTCTATATCAGCAAAAAGACTTTCAAATTTTGGCTTCCACAATTCTTTGCTTTTTAAACCCAGCAATGGTATTTCAAAGTTACCAATGTCAAAACTAAGTGAGTAAAAATTTCATTCTGTTACAGTACATGCCGCAGAGATACGACTCAGTGATAGGCAATGACATTTTATCTTCTTGTCTGCATGGATGATGTGGTGATACTCTGTGGCCAGTACTGTTGGCCACACCAATGTCAGCCTCGTCTGTTGTTAAAAAGAACTCACAACAATGGGTACTAAGCTGATGATCTGCGGTGCATTAGAGACTGTCACACAGTCCATTATGATACTTGTCATTCTGCTAAAGCGGCAATTTTACAGAATGATGAACTGCAGTCTAGGTGTCAAATTCCAACATATGATGGTACACATTTCTCCTTCTAAAGTAGAGCACAAGCTGAATTTCTTACAAACAACCAGCAATTAAGCATATGTAAAATGAAGCAAAGGCAACCACTCACCAATAGCAGATCAATATATGGAGCACAGAAACATGTAACAGAAAACAGCATGCACAGTAACATTCAAGCACTTTCTCTTTTTCGAGCAAAAGTACACACATTCACATATGTAACCACACAGATGCCCAAACGCACACTATTGTGACCAAAGTAAGACCATTTACTGATACTCAATAACTGAAAGCAGTTGCATTAGCTGATGTAGGTGGGGAGGGGGTAGGGGTGGATGCAAGAAGAGGGTAAAGACAGGTCTTTGGACAGATGACTGTGGCAGCACAACAAGGTGAAAAGAGTGAAGAAGGTGAGAGAGAAGGGAAAAGGGTAAAGAGGTTGAAAAGAGAGGAGAGGAAGGGAGGAAAGGGAGGGGGGGAAAGAGAGGAAGGGAGGGAGGGGGAGGAGGGAGGGGGTGGAGGGAAGGGGGAGGCAGGGGAGAGAGGGGGAGAGAGAGAGAGAGAGAGAGAGAGAGAGAGAGAGAGAGAGAGAGAGAGAGGACTTGGGGGGGGGGGGGGCAGAGTGGTGGGAGGAGAAGACCAAACCCATTCATGGTACTGCCTTGATTACTTGCATGGCACCACGCTCTGCCAATTTATTTATGGACCATCTGGAGGAATATTTCCTAACCAATATGCACCAAAAACCTCCCATCTGGTTCAGATTCATTGATGGCATTTTCATGATCTGGACTCATGGCACGGACAAACTTTGCTCCTTCCTCTACAACCTCAACAGCTATTCACAAACACACTTCACCAGATCCTTCTTAACTCATCAAGCTACCTTCCTTAATGTCGCTCTCCATCTCTCAGATGGCTCTATAAATAAATCTGTCCGTACCTAGTGCATCAACCTCTGACAGTACCTCCACTCTGGCAGCTGTTACCTGTTGTGTGTCTTTTCAAGTATGAACCTGTGGACAGTGTATGTGCAATGGATGTTATATCTAACAACATTGTAGGGTTGTCCTGAAATGCTAATTATTTGCATATGAGCTACAAGTACACACACACATGGTTACATTGTCCCAGCTGATACAATACACAGGAGGACCGGTGAGGAAGAGAAAGGTGGCAGGAGTGAGAGACATAGTTGGTCAGAAGAGTGACTGATGGCTAGGAGTCAGATACAACAGGCACATGCAACTGGAATGTGGAACCTGTGGCTCCCTCCAGCTGCACCCACTGAGAGTCCTGTGCAGTGCACAATGACGAAGAGGAGTGGGCTGGAAGAGGAACATGATACGGTATTTGTTTGAAAGGTAGAAATGTTATCAACCTTGTTTATGACAACTCATCACCTCAACTACTAGGTGAATTGTTGCCTTTACTCCTTAATTTGTTCTGTCCGTATTATCTGCATTTGATAAGATGCTGAATGTGTTGCTTAATTTAAGCTTATGTTCTTTAGGAAAGTCTCTTGATCTACATTTCTAACTCCCTACCGGATGATTCTGCTGATCACAGAACAGAACAGATTTGTGAATGGATTCATGACTTTCTATTAATGTTGGAAGCACTGTGAGAATTTTTGCAAATGACACTGTTAGTTATGGGAAGGTTGACACGCCAGAAGATTGTAGCAAGTTGCAGAAAGATCCATAGAGTATCAGTGTTCGATAGCTGACAACTGACCACGAATGCAAATAAATGTAACACACTGTGTGGAAACAGGTGAAGACATCCATTGCTATTAGATTAGATTACTGATGAAAAATCACTGGAAACAGTAACAACCACAAAATACGAGGAGTAACTATTTGGAGTGACCTTAAATGGAATGATGACATAAAACCAGTTGTAAGAAAATCTAGTGGTGGAATGAGATTCATAGGAATAAGCTTATGGAAACATAATTCGTCCACCAAAGAAGTGGCTTACAAAACACTTGTTCAGCTGATTCTTGAATACTGATCATCATTCTGTGACCCTTACCAAGTAGGATTAACAGAAGAGATAGGTAAGATCCAATGAGGAGTGGCATATTGTATCACAGAATCAATTAGTAAGCTCAAGTGTGTTGCAACAGTGCTCATCAAATTCCAGTGGTAGTCATTACAAGTGAGGCATATTGTATCACAGAAAAAATAGCTGTTGAAATACTGAGAGCTTACATAAAAGAAGAGAGGGACAACATATTACTTCATCCCGTATACATCTTGTAAAGTGACTATGATGAGAAAATAAGAGAAATTAGAGCTCAAATTTATTGACAGTTTTTGTTCTGTACATCATTTGTGAATGGAACAGAAAAGGGCAAAACAGATTGTGATAACAGGTGTACCCTCCACCATACACCACAAAGCAGCTTGTGAAAAACAGATCTAGATGTCAATGCAGAGCAATGAGTCTGAATTACCACCTTGTCTGGTGTTCACAGATGTTAAGTAAGTATTTTTAGTCTGTTTAAGAAAATCTTTACTGATAGCGCTTGAAAAACAATGTACTGTTTCCCTCTACACTACTGTAGAGAAGAATATATAATATCCAAGCCACAGGTTCCATTATACATCATCAGAATAGTGGGAACCCTAGTATTATGTGAAGAGCCAGACAAAACTATGCTCAGGAGCTCTAGAGGAAGATTTTAGTTCCTCAAACTGGGAAAACAAAGAAGCAAAGAGGGTTAATGGAACACAGCTCAACCACCTTGATTTTGTTGATAGCATTGTACAGTTAGTCCCCAGTGCAAGCAAAAATCAATAACAATAAATGGAGAACCTTAATCTGAACATAAATTACAATACAAGTAAAAACATAACAAATACACTGGAAAGAAAATGGAACAAATTAACAAGGATTTAAACCAGTTGATGAGCTGTTGCATATTTTATCACATTAATGAGTAAATCAATGATTTTGTTGCAGCTCATAGCACTTTTCTACAATTTTTGTCATCAAAAGTTTCAGTCACTGGCACCGCACATTCAGTTGTACTACAATTTCATCCTGTATATATCATTGCTGTTTGAAAGCTATGTTAGTCAAATAACTTATACATTCCTATTTCTACATTTATAAGCAGTCATTTACAGCACAGTAATACCTGTTGTCACAAGACCCTGCTGCATCATAGACCTCCCCTCCGTGTCCCAAATATGTCTTCAGTAGTAGTGACCTGTGCGGGTTCCACAGTTTTAAAGTACGGTCTGCACCACATGTCAAGCAGTAGGAACCATCAACTGAAAAATTTCCAAAACACAAGATTTAGTAACTATTTAGCACTTCTACTTAATCTGCATACATGATTGTCAATAATGGCTCAATATTATGATGAAGGACTCAAAATTAACCAGAATCATAAACTGTACATGATCTACTCATAGTACCATGTTGTACTGCTTGGGAGCTGTTGTAGGACCTCTTCTGAGTCAGTCTGCCAAGTGATGGCACCCGATGACAAGTGTGGATTTTTTGGCAGCTCTTTGTGTATGTCTGCAGTGCATTCATAATATTAAGAAATAACTGACCCTCACAAAAAATGTCTGACCGTGAAGCTTTGTTTTTTCCCCAGAAAATACGCGGCGGAAACTGTATCGATACAAAAGCATACAAAGAATGCACTCTTAGTAAAACTCAAGTTTATAAATAGCTTTTTCTAATTAAAAAGGAGGAAATGACCATTGGAGATCAGCACTGTTCCAGCTTTGATTCAAATACTCGAATCGAGGAATGCTTCAGCAAAATCTGTAATCTCATCAGTAGATCAATGCAGAATGATCAATGAACTTAAAGGCTTGTCAGGGTTATCCTGGAGCACAATTCGCCACATACTGAATGTTGATTTGGTAACGCAAAGAGTGGTAGCTAAGTTTGTGTTTGAGCTTCCCAATGGGGGTCAAAGGGATTTGTGCATTTAAGCTTTTTCGTGAAATGTAAGACCCATTAAAAGGTGATCCTAGTTGTTTCAACAAAATCGTCATAGGTTACGAGTCACAATACAGAAAGTAAACAACAGGCAAGTCCACAAAAGTTGCATGCTTGCCTTGTCCAAAAGAATCTCATCAGGTGAAACTGAATGTAAATTGATGCTGATATCTCTCTCTCTCTCTCTCTCTCTCTCTCTCACACACACACACACACACACACACACACACACACACACACACACACACACACACACACACACACACACACATCAAAGGGATCATACACTCTGAATTTATCCCCCAAAAGCAAGCAGTAAAGTAACAATTTTATTTGGAGTTTTTGGAATGGATGAGCATTGCAATACGAATGACCCCGCCTGTCCCTATAAATCATTACTTTGGATTCCGAAAATCAGTATAATAGAACCAAGATGGGCTCATTGCTTTAACCACCCTAATTTGTTCAAAGTAAACGTTCCGGCCCACTTCAACATTCAATAAAGAACACCATGCTAGGTTTTCAAAGGGGTCCACCTCATGTCACATGGGCACGTACAAGGCGTCTGCATGACTTTGGCTCTTCCCACTGGCAGGATGTCCCACGATACATGCTAGTCAAACACCAACGGGCAATGAACCAACAATGTGGGACACAAATCCAACTACAAGCTTTTTAACCAGAACAACTTGAATTCACGCTATTAGAGCTGGAATTACTGCAGCTGCTGGCACATGACTTGCCCTCCAATAGAGACTCATCAAAGGATTTACAGTGTACACAAATCAATTATGGGGCCTTGCATGAGTCTTATATCGATATTTTTCATCACTACTTTCCCGTGCCAGGAGTGGGTAATTTAGGCACCTGCTGCCTTCCTTAGATGTGGTATCCACTTTTCGAGCACCTTCTCCGGAATTGAACCCTGATTCCCCATTACAACCAAGGTATGCACTGAACCTACCATTGATAGTTGATAAGCCAGACATGTGAAATATGTGTTACTGGTAACGAGACTGTGCAATTAGCCCAAAGTTATTCACAGTCACAGAGGCAAGCAGACTGGACAAGCCGATTGACTGGTTTTAATCGAATAAAGAGAGTCCCTACCGCCTCTGGTCGGTACTCTGTTTGGATGTACAAACTCCAGAATTACCACAGTTATCAAAGAAGCATGGGTAGGTCTAAAGAGTCACAAGTGATTTAATTACCATTCACAGTTTTACCTTAATGCAGCTTGCACTGAGATGTGTGTAGCTTAAACTTTGAGACAAGCATATGACTACTGGCACGATCAACCGGGGAGCTGCGTCAACCAGACCTAAACAGCTGTCCACCAGGGAGTGCAACCTGGCAGATCGCACGAGTGCTCTGACAAACATTCACTCAAACAGGAGGAGGTGTGCTGGGAGTCTCTTGTACGATGCATGTCAAAACCCTATCACGTACGAGTGGTGCCGTTCTAAGCACTTGGTCAGAAGTTTTCTGCAAAAATACCTGGGTCTGTGGAATTCCAGTTAGTGGTTCCTGCACATATATATATATATATATATATATATATATATATATATATATATATATATATATATATATATATATATATATATATATTAAAAACAAAGATTCCAAGACTTACCAAGCGGGAAAGCGCCGGCAGACAGGCACATGAACAAAACACACAAACACACACACAGAATTACGAGCTTTCGCAACTGGCAGTTGCTTCGTCAGGAAAGAGGGAAGGAGAGGGAAAAATGAAAGGATGTGGGTTTTAAGGGAGAGGGTAAGGAGTCATTCCAATCCCGGGAGCGGAAAGACTTCCCTTAGGGGAAAAAAAGGACAGGTGTACACTCGCACACACACACACATATCCATCCGCACATACACAGACACAAGCAGACATATTTAAAGGCAAAGAGTTAAGGGCAGAGATGTCAGTCGAGGCGGAAGTACAGAGGCAAAGAAGTTGTTGAAAGACAGGTGAGGTATGAGCGGCGGCAACTTGAAATTAGCGGAGGTTGAGGCCTGGCGGATATCGAGAAGAGAGGATATACTGAAGGGCGAGTTCCCATCTCCGGAGTTCGGATAGGTTGGTGTTGGTGGGAAGTATCCAGATAACTCGGACGGTGTAACACTGTGCCAAGATGTGCTGGCCGTGCATCAAGGCATGTTTAGCCACAGGGTGATCCTCATTACCAACAAACACTGTCTGCCTGTGTCCATTCATGCGAATGGACAGTTTGTTGCTGGTCATTCCCACATAGAAAGCATCACAGTGCAGGCAGGTCAGTTGGTAAATCACGTGGGTGCTTTCACATGTGGCTCTCCCTTTGATCGTGTACACCTTCCGGGTTACAGGACTGGAGTAGGTGGTGGTGGGAGGGTGCATAGGACAGGTTTTACACCGGGGGCGGTTGCAAGGGTAGGAGCCAGAGGGTAGGGGAGGTGGTTTGGGGATTTCATAGGGATGAACCAAGAGGTTACGAAGGTTAGGTGGACGGCGGAAAGACACTCTTGGTGGAGTGGGGAGGATTTCATGAAGGATGGCCCCCTCGTATGCCAACCTATTTATGGGTCGCTTAGAGGAAGCCTGCCAACCCAAAGTTTGGTACAGATTTATTGATGACATCTTCATGATCTGGACTCACAGTGAAGAACAACTCCAGAATTTCCTCTCCAACCTCAACTCCTTTGGTTCCATCAGATTCACCTGGTCCTACTCCAAATCCCATGCCACTTTCCTAGATGTTGACCTCCATCTGTCCAATGGCCAGCTGCACACATCCGTCCACATCAAACCCACCAACAAGCAACAGTACCTCCATTATGACAGCTGCCACCCATTCCATATCAAACGGTCCCTTCCCTACAGCCTAGGCCTTCGTGGCAAACGAATCTGCTCCAGTCCTGAATCCCTCGACCATTACACCAACAACCTGAAAACAGCTTTCGCATCCCGCAACTACCCTCCCAACCTGGTACAGAAGCAGATAACCAGAGCCACTTCCTCATCCCCTCAAACCCAGAACCTCTCACAGAAGAACCCCAAAAGTGCCCCACTTGTAACAGAATACTTCCCGGGACTGGATCAGACGTTGAATGTGGCTCTCCAGCAGGGATACGACTTCCTAAAATCCTGCCCCGAAATGAGATCCATCCTTCATGAAATCCTCCCCACTCCACCAAGAGTGTCTTTCCGCCGTCCACCTAACCTTCGTAACCTCTTGGTTCATCCCTATGAAATCCCCAAACCACCTCCCCTACCCTCTGGCTCCTACCCTTGCAACCGCCCCCGGTGTAAAACCTGTCCTATGCACCCTCCCACCACCACCTACTCCAGTCCTGTAACCCGGAAGGTGTACACGATCAAAGGGAGAGCCACATGTGAAAGCACCCACGTGATTTACCAACTGACCTGCCTGCACTGTGATGCTTTCTATGTGGGAATGACCAGCAACAAACTGTCCATTCGCATGAATGGACACAGGCAGACAGTGTTTGTTGGTAATGAGGATCACCCTGTGGCTAAACATGCCTTGATGCACGGCCAGCACATCTTGGCACAGTGTTACACCGTCCGAGTTATCTGGATACTTCCCACCAACACCAACCTATCCGAACTCCGGAGATGGGAACTCGCCCTTCAGTATATCCTCTCTTCTCGATATCCGCCAGGCCTCAACCTCCGCTAATTTCAAGTTGCCGCCGCTCATACCTCACCTGTCTTTCAACAACTTCTTTGCCTCTGTACTTCCGCCTCGACTGACATCTCTGCCCTTAACTCTTTGCCTTTAAATATGTCTGCTTGTGTCTGTGTATGTGCGGATGGATATGTGTGTGTGTGTGTGCGAGTGTACACCTGTCCTTTTTTTCCCCTAAGGGAAGTCTTTCCGCTCCCGGGATTGGAATGACTCCTTACCCTCTCCCTTAAAACCCACATCCTTTCATTTTTCCCTCTCCTTCCCTCTTTCCTGACGAAGCAACTGCCAGTTGCGAAAGCTCGTAATTCTGTGTGTGTGTTTGTGTGTTTTGTTCATGTGCCTGTCTGCCGGCGCTTTCCCGCTTGGTAAGTCTTGGAATCTTTGTTTTTAATATATTTTTCCCATGTGGAAGTTCCTTTCTGTTTTATTTACATCGTCATTAATTTGAACCCAACAATTACGTTTGTTATTGTCTCTGTTGCATTTCGAAATCTTCTCTATCGTCTTACTTTCTCTTTTCGTTTGTACAAGAAGTTTCACTTTGTATTCATCTTCCATTTTTCCGTAATCTACCATACATTTTATCCTGCCTAATTATACTCAATAATACGTAATTTACTTCCAAACCATAACCTAAAATTTTCAACGCTTTCAACATAACCGCTGCTATAAAATCCATTGTTCCAAGTTTACAAACATTTCGTGTAAACTCGTGAATACTATTTCACAGCTTCAGTTCCTTTCACCCATTACACAACCATCTCAGTTTTTTTTCCAACAACTTTCGTTTTATTTCCATTCCCGTTTTTCCCACAAAACCGATCATTTTTTAGCAGCTTCCCACAGGTTTACACGTTATTATTTCTTCATCAAACAATTGTTAGCCTCATTATCATAACCTGCCAGTACATAACCAGTCCTTTGAATACATTTACACACATATTCTTCGAGATTTTATTCGAAAATTTTTTTCGAATTTTATTTTTTCGCAAATTATTTTTTCGAAACTTTTTTCGAAAAAATTTTTTTGTCGAAATTTTCTTGAATTTCTCGAAATTTTCTTGAATTTCCCCACCCTTTAACGTGATCTGGAGACAACATAACTACCCAACCTTTGCACCCATTGTTGTTCACCAACCTAAGTTCAGCACATGATCAACATAGCTCATCTCAACCAACACTTTTTCGACTTTTTTCACACCTTTATCTCTCCCTATATAAATCTCTCTTTACTTTCACTTTAACCTCATATTACCCTTTCCACCTACCAATACCATGTCAATCTCACAACATCCCTACAACGACCCCATTAAATTTTATTTACATTCCCTCCGCAAACATGCCTTCACCCTAGCCAGATTACGCTCCCATATTTTATTTACTCAGGCTTGTCTGACATTTGGCATTACTCCCAAAGGCCTCACACTTAAAGTTCCCATCTCTGGCTGCAATCCTTCTTTCCATCAGTCCTTATACCAGTTCCAAACAGCACAATCCATAGCCCTCACCCGCCTAATCCTTCACCTATACATCGACTCGGCCAATGAACACACCCGTCAACTCCTATCCCAAATCAAAGTCCTCAATCTTTCCTCTCCCACATCCACACCGGCTGTACATAGCATCCTCCTACAGGCCAACCGCAAATTAGAACAACATGCCACCCTCCACCTCAAAAAACTATCCAATCTCCTGGTTTCCCACCTCCGGAAAGGCAACTCACTCACCCTCCACAACCTTTCCAACAAACCTCAACCTCCTCTCATTGCACACAGACCCAGTCTCTCCCATCTACTCAATCTCCCACTTCCAGCTCCACTCCCCCCAACACCTCAAAATTCTAGTCAACACAATCTGGAACCACAACACCCCAATTCAGTAGTTAACCTTTCCTCCAAACCCCTCTCCCAATCCGAAACCTCTGTCCTATCCAAAGGCCTCACCTTCAGCCCCACTCCCAGGTTCAACCAAACTGCCCTTGTCAAGGATTTACTGTCCTACACTCGTAGTCTCTGCTGGAAATATCACTTTGCCACGAAGAAAAACAATCCTGATCCCACTCCTAATGATCCAACTCCCCAAGACACTATCCAAATTGAACCCTGCCTGCAACAGTTCCGTCCTCCATCACAGCGGGACCCACCTCCTCTTCCTCAAAATCACCCTCTCCAAACCTTCCAGGAATTTCTCACTTCCAGCCTTGCCTCTCAATCTTTCTTGAAAAACCTTAATCCTACTCCCAACATCACCACAGCCGAATCCCAGGCTATCCGTGATCTGAAAGCTGACCGATCCATCATCATTCTTCCGGCTGACAAGGGTTCCACGACCGTGGTACTTGATCGTCGGGAGTACGTGGCTGAGGGACTGCGTCAGCTTTCAGACAACTCTACATACAAAGTTTGCCGAAGTAATCCCATTCCTGATGTCCAGGCGGAGCTTCAAGGAATCCTCAGAACCTTAGGCCCCCTACAAAACCTTTCACCTGACTCCATCAAACTCCTCACCCCACCGTCACCTCGCACTCCTACCTTCTACCTACTTCCTAAAATTCACAAACCCAAACATCCTGGCCGCCCCATTGTAGCTGGTTACCAAGCCCCCACAGAACGTATCTCTGCCTACGTAGATCAACACCTTCAACCCATTACATGCAGTCTCCCATCCTTCATCAAAGACACCAACCACTTTCTCGAACGCCTGGAATCCGTACCCAGTCTGTTACCCCCAGAAACCATCCTGGTAACCATTGATGCCACTTCCCTATACACAAATATCCCGCACGTCCAGGGCCTCGTTGCAATGGAGCACTTCCTTTCACGCCGATCACCTGCCACCCTACCTAAAACCTCTTTCCTCGTCACCTTAGCCAGCTTCATCCTGACCCACAACTTCTTCACTTTTGAAGGCCAGACATACCAACAATTAAAGGGAACAGCCATGGGTACCAGGATGGCCCCCTCGTATGCCAACCTATTTATGGGTCGCTTAGAGGAAGCCTTTTTGGTTACCCAAGCCTGCCAACCCAAAGTTTGGTACAGATTTATTGATGACATCTTCATGATCTGGACTCACAGTGAAGAACAACTCCAGAATTTCCTCTCCAACCTCAACTCCTTTGGTTCCATCAGATTCACCTGGTCCTACTCCAAATCCCATGCCACTTTCCTAGATGTTGACCTCCATCTGTCCAATGGCCAGCTGCACACATCCGTCCACATCAAACCCACCAACAAGCAACTGTACCTCCATTATGACAGCTGCCACCCATTCCATATCAAACGGTCCCTTCCCTACAGCCTAGGCCTTCGTGGCAAACGAATCTGCTCCAGTCCTGAATCCCTCGACCATTACACCAACAACCTGAAAACAGCTTTCGCATCCCGCAACTACCCTCCCAACCTGGTACAGAAGCAGATAACCAGAGCCACTTCCTCATCCCCTCAAACCCAGAACCTCTCACAGAAGAACCCCAAAAGTGCCCCACTTGTAACAGAATACTTCCCGGGACTGCACACGCGCGTGTGTGCGAGTGTACACCTGTCCTTTTTTTCCCCTAAGGGAAGTCTTTCCGCTCCCGGGATTGGAATGACTCCTTACCCTCTCCCTTAAAACCCACATCCTTTCATCTTTCCCTCTCCTTCCTGAAGAAGCAACCATCGGTTGCGAAAGCTAGTAATTCTGTGTGTGTGTTTGTGTGTTTTGTTCATGTGCCTGTCTGCCGGCGCTTTCCCGCTTGGTAAGTCTTGGAATCTTTGTTTTTAATATATCACACACACAGCTCAGGTGTTTGTCAGTTTTTGGTCTCAATGAAGACAACTACTTGACACAAGTTCCCTCACACTTCTTCCAGTTCCCTGTGATAAAAAGGGGCCTGCAAGAAAAGTATTTTGCCAATGTTGCCAATGTAAAATGCCATGTCACAACAGCACTGACAGGTAATGCACAGGATGAATTTAAAAGATGCTTCCTAAAATAAACTACATATTTTACAGAAAGTTTGGTTATTTTTGGGTCCCTCCTCATGCATAATATTTAAGATAACATTCGTTTTTATTACGTAACAGTCATGCATAAAATGCCCTGTACTTCTGAAACTGCAACAAACAATTAAAACCATGCCCACAACTAAATTCCCCAAAATAAATTATTTCATTGAACTATACAGGCCATTGTCCACGGTCATTACTGTTAAAAACCTACACTGAATAGCCAAAGAAACTGGTACACCTGCCTAAAATTGTGTACGGCCCCGGCGAGCACATAGAAGTGCCGCAACATGACATGCCATGGACTGGACTCAAATGATGTCTGAAGTACTGCTGGAGGGGGTGTCTGAAATAGTGCTGGAGGGAACTGACACCATGAATCCTGTAACTCATCAGCCTTTCCCGGTGAGATCTTGACATCTGGAATAATCAGGTCTACTGCCAGATGTTTGTGTTGCTCTGGCACAATATTTCAGCCACGTAACTCATTGCCTTCTTCAGGTGCTACCTGAGACTGCCGTATTGGAGGATCTTGTCCAGTATTTTTGCCCAGAGGGTGCTGGGTGCTCTCTTTGCCGTCCGCACCCACCTGGCACTGCTTGTAAGGTGTTGCCTCTTCTCCGGTGCTCCCTCGGATGTCTGCGCCCGACTTGGTCGCCATCTGTGGCAGCTCTCTAAGGCCCGTCCTGTGTCGGGCGTTCCGTTCGCGGTCCGCGCCCGCCTGGTGCTGCTCCTGAGGCACACTCCACCCATTTCTTAAAACGGTTTAACCAAGCCATACCTAAAAGGCGGGAGGATCTAAGAAAATATAGTTTGCGGTAGGTTATTTGGAGGGTGAAGCTTCAGAATGGGGCACAGTAAATATTGAAAACTTCACATCCTTGGAAGATTTTCAGAGAAAGTTTAAGGGAAAATATTGGTCTTCAAGTGCACAAGAGAAGTTGATCTCAGACCTTCGAAGTTCAACACCGAAAAAAGAAACACAAATTGTTTCTGAAATATGTAGGACCTTATTGTATTCAATCAATAGTACACCAAAAAACCCTTTATTTAGTAGATCCTGTGACGGGAGAGGAAAAGGGAATGTATAATGTTAAGGATATAAAACGATATGTACAAAACCCCCAGGGACGCTGACGTTCTGTGTCAATGGGCGGAGTGACGTCTGCCGGTTCCCGAGTTGGGTTCGGTGTTGCTTTCACATTAGTTTTCCTGCACCGAACTCCCTTCAAATCTTCGACTATCCTGTAATCTATTTATAGCCCTTAACCTGTCCTATCATATTAGTATTAAAAGAGACCAATTCTGACTACACAATTATGACTAATTTGAGGAGTTACAATAAACAGTAACCTCTAAGCATGAGATAAAACTAACAGGGTAACATTCTAACAGGAGACATAATATGATGGTACTGTTTACGAAGAATAATACCTAGATGACATAAACTGAACATGTGTATGAAATATAAAGTGAAGTGATTACCTGAATAACTATTTGATTATAGCGTATATAATTTCTATTTTTATAGAATGTTTTATATTTTTTGTAAAGTGTGATGTGATTGGGGAGGATTTATACCTAATTTTAAAAGGGGTGGGTAGCATAGGCACAGACACAACCTACACACCACGCCCTTCATACAACCCTCGCAGACAAATGTGACTGGTTCTTCATCATTTGCTGTTCCACGGGAGTTGCTAACATTTTTTCTTCGGGGACTTCAAAGGTGACGGTGAGAATGTCCGTTCTGCAGGGGATGCCGAACATCATACCTCCTCCGGCTTCTCACTTAAGTACCTGCGAAGTGGGGATCCTGGGGAATGAGGGTGGGAAGGGTTTCCTGTCTTTGGGGCTGTCTTCTTTCTTTCTTCGATCTTAGCAACCATTCTTTTATTTCCTTTCTTACTTCTCTTAAGAGTACCAATTTATCTTTCCCTCTGTCCACATTCATATACTTCTATCGCTGAAGTCCTTCTCTTTTCCGTGATTTTTAGAAATCTTCAACTAAGAACCTTATTAGGCCGAAGAATCAGGACGCACAATCACACTTCCACACTCAAACAATTAAATACAAAGACGCAGACAAGTAATACACAGGGAGATGTAACAACCGTCACAGATAAGGGGGGGAGGTAGTGCTCAGGAAGGGTTCAAGCACACGTGCTAAGTAATGACGGTTGCACATCTCAAAGTAATAGATGTTAAGCCAGAGGTATCAAGTCAAATAATCTAAAGGAACAAGGGGGGACGAAGTGTATATAAACCTGTATTCGTAGCTATAGTAGTACAAAGTAATATGAATGGACATAAAAAGAAATAGATATTATGCCAGAGGTACCGAGTCAAATAAGTTTCTGATTAATAATAGGATAGTGCAGACCGAATAGCTCGAAGAAAAGAAATAAAGTTATAACCATGGATGAAACATATTTAGTTACTAAGGCTATATAAGTGAGCTGTAAGCACAAGCGAAGAATTTAAGCAGGTAGGCTGAAGAACTGAAGAGGAGGAAAGGAGAGGTAGATAGAAATGTTACCAGGAAATTTTAAATAAAATAGTGTGCAGAGGAGTATGAAAGAGGCAAGACTATGAATCATTATTAGAGAAGATAGGGAGGGCGCACCTGATATAGATGAAATGAGAGAAAGAGCAGCAGGCAGGCAGACCCAGAGGAGGCTGACCTATACTATGCGGGCAGGGTCACCAAAAAGGGGGTTGACCTGTACCATACTTTAGTATAAATGGAAGGGGCGTACCTAGCCAAGGATGAGGAAGAGGATGTTTTCATAGTATCAACCCTTACGTAGATTGGAACCCAAAGGGAAGGGTGATATAGTGACCTGCGGTTGTAGTGGACAGTTTCTCCAGGTAAATTTGAATTCTAAAATTTTTTTAAATAGAAATGACGAGTCCTGCGCGAGGAGATAGAAAAAAAGAGAAAACCCTCAGTACAACAAATTTTTTTTGAGACCCGGAAAACCAGTGGTTATCATTGCAACAGCTGCAAAAAAAAAAAAAAAAAAAAAAAAAAAAAAAAAAAAAAAAAAAAAAAAAAAAAAAAAAGAAGAAGAAATAAAAAAAAATAAAAAATAAAAAAATAATAAAAATAAAGGTTCGACTCAGAATAACGCCTGAACTTTGAAACTGGCTAAGGGGGAGGGATTTATTTTTGACCAAATCCTGGAAGATAAATCTATTGGAAATAACTAATACTTGTTGTACTATTAGTTTATCATACTACTATATCTATGAACGATATTACCAACAGCTTAATGAAATACCGGAGATGCAAGAGTGTTTTTGTACCTAGTGTTTTTATGTTGTACAAAGTAACAAGATAAGTGTTAAGACAAAAATATATATTAAAACATATGTTGTGTGCAAAATAACGAGTATTAGAGCTAAGGGGATGGATATGTAGTGCCCCCAGAATTTTACGAAAGTCTGGAGACTCTTGTGTTCCAGCTGTTTCGAACACGCATTATTTTAAAGCGGGGCGTAAGGATGAGCATGGGATACTGTACCCATTTATTGTTTGTGCAGGCAAAACTGGAAGGGAGAAAATTCGTTGGCACTGGCAAATGTTCAGCGCGGCCTGCCAAGAATAAACACATATGACTAGGAAGCTCCGTGGCTGGCAGCAAGGAGTAATGTAGCTTTGTATTGTTGAAAAACAAATGGAGTGACTCGAGATTGTGACAGTTTAGTAGACGTTGAACTGCTCTTGAGAGTACGTGGACTGGACGTGGATGGTCAGCCACGATAAAAGCTTATGTACTAATTGTGTTCAAATATGTGTAATTAACTGATCTTGGGTGCCCAGTAATGTGTGCGCTTACGTCATAAAATTTAGTTGTTTTTGTGTACAAAGTGGAAATAAATATGTTTGGGTGCATTGAATGATATTCCAAGAGTAGTGTATTTTTTTAAATAAAAAGAAGAGAGAGAGAGAGAGAGAGAGAGAGAGAGAGAGAGAGAGAGAGAGAGAGAGAGTGAAAATTTCCCCTTCCTAGGAGTGAAATCTTCGGAGAAGCATCAGGTGCTAGCAGAAGACATTGGCACTGCAAGAAAGCAGAAACAGCATTCTTCAACAAGTAAGTCCAGGAAAATGCTTAACATTACACCGGGCCACTGCATGCCTCTGTAATGCTGTTGCACTTACTGAATGGTCCTGAGATGAAATGTGCCACTCTCCATTCGGTCTTCTCTATTTCTTCTATTAATCCAACCTAGTACGGTTCGCAGATTGGTGAACAATACTTAAAGTGTTGGTGAAACAAGTGTTCTGTAACCCACTTCTTTTGTGGATGGGTTACATTACCGTAAGACATGTCCAATGAACCTCAGCATGACATTTTCTTTCGTACAGTAGTATGTGGCCATTCTACTTTAGGTCACACTGGAAGGTTACTCCCAGGTATTTTGCAGTTGTTACTGTTTCCAGAAATTTATCGTCAGTAGCATAATCAAATAGTATTGGGTAACTTCGCATATTTATGTGCAGTATGTTACATTAACTTAAGTTCTAGGTTGATTGCCATTCTTTGCAACAATCATTGACCTTCTGCAGGTCTGCCTGCATTTTGCTACAGTCTTCTGGCATTGTGATCTTGCTAATAGACAAAAGTATTCTTGGCAAACAGCTTCGTGAAGAGTTTGACATTATCTATTAGACTATTTATAAACACTGAAGTGCCAAAGAAACTGGTATAGGCATGCGTATTCAAATATAGAGAAATGTAAACAGGCAGAATATGGCACTGCAGCTGGCAACGCCTATATAAGACAACGAATGCCTGCCACAGTTGTTAGATTGCTTACTGCTGCTACAATGACTGGTCATTAATATTTATGTGAGTTTGAATGTGGTGTTACAGTTGGCGCGTGAGCTATGGAGCAGAGCATCTCCGAGGTAGCAACGAAATGAAGATTTTCCTTATGATCATTTCACAAGTGTACCATGAATATCAGGAATCCAGTAAACCATCAAATCTCTGACTTTGCTGCAGCTGGAAAAAGATCATGCAAAGAATAGGACCAATGACTACTGCAGAGAATCTCCCCACATGACAGAAGTGCAGTCCTACCACAAATTGCTGCAGATTTGAATGTTGGGCCATCAAGAAGTGCCAGCGTGTGAACCATTCAATGAAACATATGGGCTTTCAGAGCTGAAGGCACATTCATGTACCATGTATCACTACACGACACAAAAGCTTTACGCCTCGCCTGGGCCTGTTAACATCAGCATTGGACTGTTGATGACTGGAAACATGTTGCCTAGTTGAACGAGTCTTGTTTCAAATTTTATTGAGTGGGTTTATGTGTATGGGTATGGAGACAACCTCATGAATTCATGGAACCTGCATGTCAGCAGGGGACTGTTCAAGGTGGTGGAGGCTCTGTAATGATGTGGGGCATGGGCAGTTCCAGCAGAGCAATGTGATGCCCCAAGTCCGAAATTGCTACGTAGTGTCTCCAGGGACACTCTTCTGAATTTACACTTTCACTGGCCACCACACTCCCCAGACATGAACATTACTGAGCATATCTGGGATGCCTTGCAATGCGCTGATCAGAAGAGATCTCCACCCCCTCATTCTCTTATGGGTTTATGAGCAGCCATGCAGGACTCATGGTGACATCTGGAACAATCGAGTCTACTGCAGGATGTTTGTGTCGCTCTGGCACAATATGTCAGATTAGATGTATGAGGTTATTATTATTATTATTATAAAAACTTGAGACTACCAGATGAGGTTTCCATCAAGGACATGAATGAACAAAGGAATACACAAGGTATTAAAAAGAAAAAAAATTGTCATAGCATTTGCTTGTCAAACTATCACTTTCCCACCTAACCAAGACCACCGCAAATCATTCTGATCAAACGTCAACTGCATGAAAATAAAAAACTGGTCCAGTGCTGATGACAGTACTGTGATCTTCAGTTAACTATATGGTTCTAGTACATAACACAGTCGAAACCACCGCCCCATCAATGGATCAACATCTCTAATAGACCTTTATAGGTCATGCAAGAAACATGATCTACGCCACAAGCACTAAACAATATATTGTAAACACACATGAACAACATCCACAAATGAAATTTACTAGCAAAACATCGCATATGCCATCTACGTAACATACACCATTGTACTATGAAGAATATATTGACAGCTTGCATTGTTTACTACAACAACTGCTCAAACAATACGTACTGCAATTCGTCAATCTTTGTGATTTCTAACATTCATGTATACTACAGTAACAAGTAATTATAGACTACAATTTTAAGTTCTGAATTATCTTTCATAATTCTGAAGTTGTCATGTACATCTAAATCTACATACATACTCCGCAAACCACTGTATGGTGCATGATGGAGGGTGCCCTGCACCACAATTAGTCATTTCCTTTCATGTTCCACTTGCAAATAGCGCACGGGAAAACTGACTGTATGAGCCCTAATTTTTTGTATGTTTCATAGTTCCTACGCAAAACGCATGTCGCTGGCAGTAGGATTGTTCTGAAGTCAGCTTCAAAGACTGGTTCTCTAATTTTTTCAGTAGTGCTCTGCAAGATAAAATGTCTTCTTTCCTCTAGGGATTCCCACTCGAGCTCCCGAAGCATACGCGTAACACTTGCATACTGATTGAACCTACCAATAACAGAAATAGCAGTTCGTCTCTGAATTGCTTTGACGTCTTCTTTCAATCTGACCTGGTGTGGGTCCCAAACACTCGAGCAGTACTGAAAAATAGGTTGCGTTAGTGTCCTATTTGCAGTTTCCTTTACAGGTGAACTACACTTTCCCAAAACTCTCCCAATAAACTGAAATCGACATTCAGCTTCAATAAACTGAAATCGACATTCGGCTTCCCTACCACAATCTTCACATCCTCATTCCATTTTATATCACTTCATAACATGGCTGTGTCAAACGGGGGATTTTCCTACTTATATGCATCAAATTACATTTTTCTACCCGCCATTCATCACACCAAATGGAAATTTTGTCTAGGTTATCAACATAGAATCACTTATCTTTGACACTTTCCTGCACACCACAGCATCATGAGCGAACAACTGCAGACTGTTACCCACCTTGTCTGCCAAATCATTTGTCAATACAGAAAATAGCAACAGTTCTATCACACTTTCCTGAGGCACTCCCGATTACCCTGCCTCCAATGAACAGTTGCCGTTGAGGACAACATACAGAACTCTATAAAGATGTCTTTGAGCCAGTCAAGTATATGGAAGCCTATTTGTATGCATGTACCTTCGTTAACAGTCTGCAATGGGGTACTGTGTTGAATGCTTTTTGAGGGCAGCACACGCACTGCTATATTTTTCCTATTATCTCCGTGCATCATAAGACTGATTTGTTTGGTTTGTTGATAAAAGATCACAGCTATTTTTTTAAGATTTTCCTGATAATGACTGTTACTTGCAAGGTGTGTAAGCAAAGTAACCAAAGCATATGAAGTTTTGCATGAGCTTATGGATGTTGCACTTCCCATGGCTCCTGCTATTTACTTTTTGTAAATTAGGCCTAAAACATGTTTTGTGGGCAGATGTCTTTCTCCAGAATTACACCATATCGCAATAACAATTCAGTCTGTACACATTTTTGACGGTATTTTTTTTTTTTTTTTTTCACGCAGCAAAAAATTATGTTTATGAAATGTGATATCTAACTTACTGCTTATAAATTATGCATGTTAGGCCCCTCTTTGATCTATCTGAAACCTTTCTCCAACAAACAACGGTTGTAGCTGTAACCAGTTTAGGTAACATCTGATATCTGTAGTAACAATAAATAAAAATAGTATGCTATCACTCACTCAAAGGTCATATTTAGTAGAACATCCCCAAGCATTTGAGATCTGATCTTAAATCGAAATTTACAGTGCACTCTTATAAATCAATCCAGACGTACTATAAATAACAAATCTATTTTTCTATAGGCCACCAATGAAAAGCAAATACTTAATATAATCAAAGAACTGAAGCCCAAATTCTCTGTTGGTACTGACAATATCCCTGACTATATCTTGAAGAAATGTGCTCCGCTCGTAGCCAAGCCATTGTCAACATCTGTAACTGGTCTCTATCCAAAGGGGTGTTCCCAGAAAAATTGAAGATAGCGAAAATAAAACCCCTGTTCAAGAAAGGGATAAAAACAGAAGTATCAAACTACAGGCCTATCTCACTATTATCTGGGTTTTCCAAAATAATTGAAAAAAAAATCTATTATAAAAGACTAACCAGTTTCACAGAAAAAAATAATTATTTCTCAAATACTCAACATGGATTCCAAAAATCTAAATCTACTGAGACAGCAATCTTTGCATTCCTAAATGAAGCATTAAATGCAATAGACAATAAAGCACATACCTCAGCCATATTTCTAGACCTCTCTAAAGCATTCGATGTTATCAAATCAGAACATCTTGCTTCAGAAATTTGAATCTGTAGGTATTAGGGGCCCGGCCTATGAATGGATAAAATCATATCTCCAAAAGAGAGAGAGAAATTAGCTGAGCATACTGTCCAAGAAGGGAACAAGATAAAGTGCTACTGCTCAGAAAAGCAGATCATCGTGTATGGTGTACCACAAGGCTCCTTTCTAGGACCAGTTTCTACATCTACATCTACATCCATACTCCGCAAGCCACCCGACGGTGTGTTGGGGAGGGTACCATGAGTACCTCTATCCGTTCTCCCTTCTATTCCAGTCTCGTATTGTACGTGGAAAGAAGGATTGTCGGTATGCTTCTGTGTGGGCTCTAATCTCTGTGATCTTATCCTCATGGTCTCTTCGCGAGATATACGTAGGAGGGAGCAATATACTGCTCGACTCCTCGATGAAGGTATGTTCTCGAAACTTTAACAAAAGCCCGTACCGAGCTACTGAGCGTCTCTCCTGCAGAGCCTTCCACTGGAGTTTATCTATCATCTCCGTAACGCTTTCGCGATTACTAAATGATCCTGTAATGAAGCACGCTGCTCTCCGTTGGATCTTCTCTATCTCCTCTATCAACCCCACCTGGTGCGGATCCCACACCGCTGAGCAGTATTCAAGCAGTGGGCGAACAAGCGTACTGTAACATAGTTCCTTTGTTGTCAGATTGCATTTCCTTAGGATTCTTCCAATGAATCTCAGTCTGGCATCTGCTTTACCGTCGATCAACTTTATATGATCATTCCATTTTAAATCACTCCTAACGCGTACTCCCAGATAATTTATGGAATTAACTGCTTCCAGTTGCTGACGTGCTATTTTGTAGCTAAATGATAAGGGACCTATCTTTCTATGTATTCGCATCCATTACACTTGTCTACATTGAGATTCAATTGCCATTCCGTGCACCATGCCTCAATTCGCTGCAGATCCTCCTGCATTTCAGTACAATTTTCCATTGTTGCAACCTCTCGATACACCACATCATCATCTGAAAAAAGCCTCAGTGAACTTCCGATGTCATCCACCAGGTCATTTATGTATATTGTGAATAGCAACGGTCCTATGACACTCCCCTGCGGCACACCTGAAATCACTCTTACTTCGGAAGACTTCTCTCCATTGAGAATGACATGCTGCGTTCTGTTATCTAGGAACTCCTCAATCCAATCACACAATTGGTCTGATAGTCCATATGCTCTTACTTTGTTCATTAAACGACTGTGGGGAACCGTATCTAACGCCTTGCGGAAGTCAAGAAACCCGTGTCTAAGGCCCTCTGAGTCTCATGGACGAATAGCGCAAGCTGGGTTTCACACAACCGTCTTTTTCGAAACCCATGCTGATTCCTACAGAGTAGATTTCTAGTCTCCAGAAAAGACATTATACTCAAACATAATACGTGTTCCAAAATTCTACAACTGATCGACGTTAGAGATATAGTTCTATGGTTGTGCACATCTGTTCGACGTCCCTTCTTGAAAATGGGGATGACCTGTGCCCTTTTCCAATCCTTTGGAATGCTTCGCTCTTCTAGTGGCCTACGATACACCGCTGCAAGAAGGGGGGCAAGTTCCTTCGCATACTCTGTGTAAAATCGAACTGGTATACCATCAGGACCAGCGGCCTTTCCTCTTTTGAGCGATTTTAATTGTTTCTCTATCCCTCTGTCGTCTATTTCGATATCTACCATTTTGTCAACTGTGCGACAATCTAGGGAAGGAAGCAGAGTGCAGTCTTCCCCTGTGAAACAGCTTTGGAAGAAGAAATTTAGTATTTCGGCCTTTAGTCTGTCATCCTCTGTTTCAGCACCATTTTGGTCACAGAGTGTCTGGACATTTTGTTTTGATCCACCTATCGCTTTGACATTAGACCAAAATTTCTTAGGATTTTCTGCCAAGTCAGTACATAGAACTTTACTTTCGAATTCATAGAAAGCCTCTCGCATAGCCCTCCTCACACTACGTTTCGCTTCGCGTAATTTTTGTTTGTCTGCAAGGCTTTGGCTATGTTTATCTTTGCTGTGAAGTTCCCTTTGCTTCCGCGGCAGTTTTCTAGCTCGGTTGTTGTACCACGGTGGCTCTTTCCCATCTCTTACGATCTTGCTTGGCACATACTCATCTAACGCATATTGTACGATGGTTTTGAACTTTGTCCACTGATCCTCAACACTATCTGTACTTGAGACAAAACTTTTGTGTTGAGCTGTCAGGTACTCTGTAATCTGCTTTTTGTCAGTTTTGCTAAACAGAAAAATCTTCCTACCTTTTTTAATATTTCTATTTACGGCTGAAATCATCGATGCAGTAACCGCTTTATGATTGCTGATTCCCTGTTCTGCATTAACTGATTCAAACAGTTTGGGTCTGTTTGTCACCAGAAGGTCTAATATGTTATCGCCACAAGTCGGTTCTCTGTTTAACTGCTCAAGGTAGTTTTCAGATAAAGCACTCAAAAATATTTCACTGGATTCTTTGTCCCTGCCACCCGTTATGAACGTTTGAGTCTCCCAGTCTATATCCGGCAAATTAAAATCTCCACCAAGAACTATAGCATGGTGGGGAAATCTACTCGAAATATTTTCCAAATTATTCTTCAGGTGCTGAGCCACAACAGCTGCTGAGCCCGGGGGCCTATAGAGACATCCAATTACCATGTCTGACAAGTTCAGTTTGTACTCTTTGTAAATGACTTGCAACCAACTAGCCCATGCCATAATTACATAACATTTGCAGATGGCACAAATGTGATAACAAAAAGAAGGACCAAAGAAAAATTACTACATGAGATTAAAAATTGTACCACCCACATTACAGACTGGTTCTCTGGAAACAACTTAGTAATAAACACAGAAAAAACAGTGACAATGCATACACTCACGGTGCAAAATAAATATCCAATAGCACGAGACATAGAGTTGTTTACTAGAACCCTAGAAAATGTAAGCTCTACAAAATCTCTAGGGATATGGATCCAAGAAGATCTAAGATGGGTCCAACATACAAAATACATTACAAATAAATTAAATACTATTTGCTATACTATCAAAATTCTTTCTGACTGCACACTGATAGACAATCTAAAAGGTGTACAGCCTACAGCACCCAGGCAGAATCCTTACCACAATACGGCATAATCTTTTGAGGAAACACATCTGCTGGCAAAAGTTGTTTTATATGCCAAAAGAGAATTGTAAGAGACATAGAAAATACTGCATCAAGAAGCTCATGCAAGCCCTTATTCAAGATACTACATATCCTTCCACTACCATGTCTGCACATTTTACAAGTAATCATATTTGTGAGGAAAATCTTAGAAAATGGCAACAATCTTGTGTCAACTAACTAGAGTACCACCTGTATAACACAAGGAGAAAGCAGGCCATACATGTTCAACATGCAGACACAACAATAAAACAGAATGCACCGCTGCAAACAGGAAACAGGCTATACAATAAGCTACCTACAAACATTAAAAAAATAAAAGACACTTCAAAATTTAAAACTGCTTTCCATAAATATTTATTGCAAATATGTTATTATAGTATAGATAAATATCTTGAAACATAAAAATTATTGCCAAATACTTAAAAAAACAAAAAAATTGAAATACTTGGGTTAAATATAATGAATGGAAGTTGAACCTTCAGTTGTGATAATATTAACCCTAAATCAATGCAAATAAGTCACAATGACTTGTCCAATATCATATTGTATATCTTCTACAACAAATAAGCAAAAGGACCAATAAAAATGTAATGCAAGATGTAAATAATCAAAGGTTTTTAATAAACTTTATCTGCCATATTATTCCGATTGGAAGTCAATGGTCACTGTTTATTCTGAGACGGTTAATGTTTGTGAACTGATTCTCTAGTAAATGTCTTTACTTCGAATATTGTAGGCTCAGATTCAAGGCCTTCAGAACCTACTGTATCAGCTACTAAAGTTACCTTGCAATCCTAGAAATGAAGTAAGAGTTTTACAGAAGTAGATATTACGTGAACGAAAAGTGGTACTAAAACACAGAAAGGGCATTTCCCTTAATGTCAGTGTATCTTCGTTGACACACAAACGTCATAAGACATTGAAAGCCAGAAATTCAAGAAGTCCTCCTACAGAACTGTAGCTTCACTTGATCCCACTCAGTGGTACTTCAGAATTATACTGCAGTAGTTGTGTACCAATACAAGAAAGAATTTTCATTACCATTGAAACGCACAGCTCTCACCGTTCCCTGTTTGCAGTCGACAATGTTCCTACAGACATAATTCAACTTGACAGAACTATCTTCATTCTTATCTGACGTCTTATACATCTTCACGACGTTCCAACACAGACTTGCTTTATTAACCGGTAACCTTCACATCACAATAATATGTATCAGTTACCAAATGCTGCAAAGTGCCACAACACTATGTAAACAATCACATCAGTTTTTGTATACTAACTCACAGCTACTATATCGAAGATATACCACTTCTATTTCCTATATCGAACATTACAAATGCAACTAAAATGGCGCTAGTTAAGTGGCGCCATTGAAGTTGCTTGTGGAAACAAGAGTCCTGTGACGCCACTGGACTATCAAACTGTAAGAGCGCATGTATGTGAATACATAATACTCAATTTGAAATACACTGCATCTTCAGACAACAATTTTTAAGCTATCTAAATATTTTAATGTTTTACGTTCTAACATGAGGACATTGTTCATATTTGTCGTTGATCATATATATACATATATAACGGAATAGATTTCATCTCCCATACATAATGTCATACACTTAATTACATAACAATTCCAGAAACTTATAATACAGTTCAAATTTTCACAAAATTCTTTTACACTAAAAATGGATTTTCAGTCAACGGTTTATACCTTAACAAAATAATAATTTACAAGACATGGGCCATGCTGAGGCTGGTAATTTGTTAAAGATATTTTTAGACAGCAGACGCTGGGGGAACGTGTTGCTTTTGTAAGTATTTTCCGCTACACCCTACGTTGAAGTTTTGTTAGCATGACTAACTGACAGCAACTCAGCAGCGATAAACCATGGAACTGTCAAAACTACTTAGTCTACTATAAGAGTAAATAATATTTGTTAATGCGCCTGTTGTCCAAAGACCAACCAAATACACATTATTTTGGAGTCAGTGCTTCCCACACAGCCTACATAGAGCGGAATGAGCGAGTACTTGTACCACACCCATCAGTCCACCCCAGTATACGTTGTTGGTGCCTTCATCATTTCTTCTGACTTTTTTCTCGGAGCCATGGTTGCTTACCCAGTCTGTCCACTGTTTTACTTCGACATCGCAGTAGCGGCTTTCTCATTTTCTACACTAGCTATGGCGGTGTCCAAAGCAGTAGGTATGATGGCTTAATTTTTCTAGAGACACAATTTGTGGCTTCAATGTTATATTGTATCTGTATTGCATGCTTGTCACGTTTTATAAACTTGAATGGAACTGAGCATGAGGCTTGTAATGGTGGGTGCACCGCTTCCAACTTTATCACCACATGTGAGCACGTTTTCAGATCTATGGTCAAGAAAGTCTTATGTTCTCCATTGGCTTGGATACCTGGGCCTTTATTAGTGCAGTAAATATAGCAGCTCTGTCAGCATCGGTACTTACTGAAAAAAAACTCTGGTTGTAGGCATAACGTCTCACCATACACCATATCCACCACCAACACCCCTACATACAGCCTACATGCAATGTGGAGACCCAATAAGACCAGTGTCAGAACGGATGTTCAACAGTCTTTGTGGTACATAAGCACAATTTTCAGAGTCCTGTGTCATTGCTCTATCATTCCGTTATTTGCCAGGTGGTAGCTGGTTGTGTGATAGCACGGGAATACACATAACTTGGACAGCTCCAGGAATAGAGTCGATTCAAATAGTCGCCCCTGATCTGTAGTAACGTGCAACAAATGACATGTCATATGTATTAGTTCTTGCTACTGTCTCTGCTCATATGTCACTGATTGGTCTGTCTGCCCACTGAGTGTATCTGTGTATTGCACAAAAGATGTAGCGACAGCCTTCTGATGATGGCAGTGTACCCACAATATCTATATGTACTGTACCTGCTTGTCAGCTCCGGAAACTCTCCCACAAGCTTGTGCACATGTCTGCCCACCTTTAAATTGCTGACATGCTATGCATGATATGGGTGGGCTAGGTTATGAATACTATCAAAAACCACTTTGATTAACCTCTCTGGCACAAGAGACTCGAGTCTGGTTTTGGAAACATCAAACCAAATCATATTTTTAGCCCCTAATAGCTGCATCTGTTTCAGCTATAGTCCTGTTGAAACACTTTGGTAATATTCCTGAAACTATCAGTAGTCCGTGCTGTGCTGAATTGCTTGTAATCAAATATGCATGAGATAGCTTCGGTTTGTGAGAAGAAATCAGCTACTACATTCTCTGCCCCTTTTATGTGCCTTGTGTCTGTGGAAAACTGGTGGATGAACTCAAACTGGGATAACTGTCGTGGGGAAATATGGTAAAGGCAATAGGTTTATGGCATGTAAAGATTATGAAAGGCCTGACCTCCATGCACAGGCAAAAGTGTAGCATGGCTTCATAAATGACTAATAACTCCCTATCATATGCACTCCACATGGCTTAAGCCTCCATGAGTTTATGACAGAAAATATCCAAGGGCTACCAATGTTTTCCTGCATACTGCTGGAGAGCTGCATTAGTTGCTTTCTGGCTAGCATCTACCACTATCGCTAACAGTGCATCATGAACTCGATGGACCAAGAAAAGTGTTTTTTGCGTGATAGCTTTCACCATTCCGAAGGTTCATAGGATTCCCATTGTCCATGGCAGAGAGTATCAGCTCATGGCTTCGTTATTTGACAGTGTTGCCATCAGTGGTGCTTGAATTTCTTATGTTCACAGTAGATGTCAACAGCAAAAAGTTCACGACTCACAGATATCTTTTTAATTGTCGATAATCCATTGAGCATGATATGTCCTTAATGATGGGATCTTGCTTTTTAACAGACCAATCCCTCCTGCTCAGACTGTCAGCTTTTGTCACAGAGCACACTTTGGTTCTTTGACTGTTGTACTGCATTTTCTTATCCTATCAAACACTGTTCTGAGGTGTTCCTCATGCAATATAATTGTACTTGAAAATACCAGAATATCAACGAGATATACGAAACAGAAATTGAGTTCTCTGAATTCTTCACCTACAAAACATTGCCATGTGTTCTTAAAACTGAATGGCATACATAAATGTTCAAAAACACCAAATGGAGCTATCATCACAGTCTTGGGTATGTCTTCTTCCGCTACTGGTATCTGATTGTAGGGTGTCTTACAATCTGTCACGCTAAAGACTGTGGCATCTACCAGTATATTTGTGAAATTCCTTTTATGCTGTACCAGATAGCAGTCTGTAACGATATGTATCATTAACATGTGGTAATCTCCACAGGGCCTCCAGATTCCAATTTTCTTCCTGACCAGAAGCAGTGGTGATGACCACAGGCTCTCTGCACTGTGTATACTCCCTGCTTGCAGCATCTCTTCAAACTCTGATTTTGCTGCATTGAAACGATCAGGTGCTCTTCTCCTCAACAAAAGCCAGTCAACGCTTCGAATGTAGTGTTGTACTTTATTTCATTTTCAAGTAAAATTTAATGTAAATTCTTTGATCCATCATTTTCGAAAGTAAAAATTCGCTGAGTAGTCGAAAACACACATAACCTTTCCAACTGTCAACAATAAACTAAATATACAATACAGCTTAAAATGCAAATATATGTGGCTATTACATGTCGTAGAGTGGTAATAACACACTGTAGACGTCGAACATTTATTTAGCACAGAAGTAAGAGAATACAACATGGCAGTACAAACATAGTGCACCGAGAGAACATAGACAAAGATAAATCAAAGACGATCAAGTCCACAAAGATACCGCACTTTACGTCAGAGGCACCACAGAGCTTAAGACCGCTTGGGCTCCTGCTCAGGCAGGGTCAGCGGTTGTCGGGAGGTTGCAGGCAGTACCTCCTGTAGGCTGCTAGGTGGCAGCTCCTGACAGGCCGCATAGGTGCTGAGGAGAGCGCGCTGGCCTCTGCCGTCAGAGTGCGGAACTGAAGATTCAGGCATGCCATCTGATGGCAATGAGGATGTCGTCCGTGATAGGCAGTGTCAGTGATGAATGACAGCATACGTGTGGTTGGCCATGCGTAGGCGAACCTCGAGAGGGTCAGCGATGTGAGATAGCAAGTGAAGTTGTAGGTCCGACGGCATCAATTAATGCACGAAGGTGCCACCAAAGCTGCAAAGGTGTGAGGTCGTTGAGGTGCTCATAATGAATAAAGTAGTGGACAGCCTCCACTGGTGGGTGAGAAAGGCGTTCGATGAGCAATGCCTTCACCGTTAAATATTTGGGCAAGGCAGGTGGTGAGAGGAGCAGATCACTGATGAGGTCCGGATGAGCATGGAGGTGGCTCACAAGGCAGATGAAATGTGCATTGTCATCCAAAATCCCATGGATATCCAGTAGGTGATCCACCAATGCGAACCAAGTCTTAGGATTGTCCTTTCACAAAGCAGGCAGCTTAGGAAACCTGCCAGGTAACACATGTTGATGCAGCACTGATAGGTGAAGATCTGTGTGACACCGGGAGTGCAGTAGCAGTGGATGGTGCATCCCCCAAGGTCTGTGTGGGAGGGTAGCCACAAGCAGCACAGGATGTGAAGAGAGCCGATGCAATCAACGACACAATTTACCCCAACTGCAGGCCAATGGTGGAGAGAGAGAGAGAGAGAGAGAGAGAGAGAGAGAGAGAGAGAGAGAGAGAGAGTGTGTGAGTGTGTGTGTGTGTGTGTGTGTGTGTGTGTGTGTGTGTGTGTAAGTGCCATTGCAACAGTAGGCGAAAGGAAGTTACAGTATAGCCACGAGGGTCTGATCCGGTAACAGGCGTGGACAGAATGTTCGGTGCTGTTACGAAAGCAGGTAGAAGACGATTTTGGTGTGACCATGGAGCGAAGGACATGGAAACCAATCTAGGCAACCGGCATCACAGAGATGGCATTCGAGTGGAGTGTTGCAAAGTTAGGCATATAAGAATGTTCTCACATTCTTATATGCCTAACTTTGCAACACTCCTTGCCATGTTGTGCCAGTTAAGCTTAAGTGGACACTGTCATGACTGGGCGTAGGTAATTGTTCACTTTTAACCAAATGCAGATTAGGTACACTTGTAAATATGCAAGCACAGTTAATAGGGCGTGAGGTACTAGCACAGAAAGACATTGGTGGATCCATTGTCCCGGAGACAATGTGGGCTGGCACACGAAGTCCATTAATGATGAAAAGAAACACAAAATAATTCATGAACACACAACAATTATGTTGGGGACACCACTGTGTGTATTACGTGTAATAAGGCGGTAATAACACACTTTAGACGTCTAATACACATTTATTTAGCACAGAAGTTAGCAAATACAACATGGCAGTACAAATGCTTTGCGCCAAGAGAACATAGACAAAGATAAATCAAAGATGATCGAGTCCAAAGATATGTCACTTTCTGCCAGAGGTGTCACACATGCATCAGGAAAATGTGTACCAACAAGACAAAACTAAAATAAGATGTATAGATCCTGCGAAAATTCGTCTTGCTTTTTGATCTCATCTCTTGTGTTTTACATGGCGCCTTAACCTACAGAACCCCTTAGGACTTCCTCATCCATTTTAATTTGCACCTTGCTGAGATTTATCTCTAGTTGTTCCTGACTTATGAAGTCTGTATGTAATACAGGTTCTACCATGACTGCAAACACTGATCTCCACTTGCACTTGTTGCCAAAGCCCAGGTCCACTTCCACTTCGCAATTTACATATGTTATTATGGATACCTTGTTGGCTGCTTTATGATGAATGGATGTGGCAGTCGTTGCATTCTTATCTTGGTCAACTGGTAACATGCTCACATGTGACCCGGGTGGACTAGGTAGCAATGACTGGCTTTTCTGTCTCTTACATACAGCTGTCATAACAACATAAGTAGGCTTGACTGGCTATTTGTGGATATGGTTGAGTCGTCATTGATTATTGGACTAATTTTGAATGTTGTCTGTTGAACTTTTTTCGAATGATTGTTGACTTTTTTCAGGACTCTTGACACTTTCTACTTTTTAACTTGGTACTTTTCCAGAGTTTTGCAGCCTGTCACTGAGACTATTCGTGCAGGTACGTATGGATGTGCGCCTTTTGGTCTGCTCACCAAAATGTCTGTTATAGCTGCATACTGTATTTTGTTGCCACTCTTGTTTTCTTTGCTCACCTGCTTGATTTTTCTGAAACATTCTCTTCCTATATTCTTCACTCCAGCTGGGGAGGGTGTCCTTTTGTCCACTTTCATTACGAATACCTGGTCTTACAGTGCACCTCTTTGGATTTTCAAACAGATAAGCTACTTACTATTGTCTATTTGTTGCTTCTTCCAAATAGCAGCTGCCTCCCCTGAGTCAATTTCATTGGCAATATTCATCACCATCGGTCCACTTGCTTGGTCTATTGGTGAATACACCATGTTTGTTAGTATGATTAAAGAATTAATGTCAGTGTTCTCACACATCACTACAGCCATCTTCACTGCTACAAGGAATTGCACCAATTACATACACCATAATACTGTGTCAGACATTTCCTACCCACTGAAGGAGTTCTATCCCCAGTACGTCACTACGGATGAATGCGTGTTGTTCCAGTGATTTGTGCAACTGGCTGATTAGCACTGCTCTCAAGTATAGATACTGCCATTCTTCAGAAGGCTTCAATATAGTATCTGTGGCTATTGGAGCTGCCTGGGCACGAAACTTCACTGTTATTGCAAACTGTGTGTGATCATTAAGGTAACAGTCCCCCCCTCCCCCCCCCCCCCCCTCCCTCCCGGAAGGAACTTCAGAAATTGTAACTTCATTCTTGGACTAAGATTTATCTCATCCTATTCCTATTGTCTATTGTTTGCCAAATCTATGGTGTGTTTTGTCACTCATGCTGCTTAATTACATACTAGTTTCTGAAAATCATCTTGCAGATGCACCAGCTGCATTTCCATCTGAATTCGTCTGTGATCTTGATGTGTAGTCACCATATTTCCTTGCATAGTATCGCAGGTCTTTGTACTTGTTATTATTTTCAGGATCACCAATTTGTCAGTATTTTCCATTACACCCTACTTTATTGATGCAATGAAGCAACAGTTCTGAATTCAACATATTTTTATTACGGACCTGTCAAAACGGTAAAGGCTAATGTGGATCTGCTGTCCATAACACAACAAAATACAAATCACATGTTATTCAGGAGCTGGTGCTTCCCTCACTTTTACTAATCTGTCTCTTGGAATGCCCATTTCAATTTTTCCCTTTGTGCTGTGCTGGTGTATAGGTCGACAATGATCTCTTTGTCCAACCCTATACATTTCTCCTATGAGGTTTTTTTTTTTTTTAAATATTCAATACATCACCTATGAGTGGCAAAGTAAGTGTTGCTGACAATCAGGATACCAGTTACTTTGGAATAAGGCTGGGCATCTCGGACATATTCTAAGTCGTGGTCACCTTTGTGCTCAGACGGCAAAGACTACCAAATCCACCGGTTAGTCCCTCAACCATTAGGGGTAAAACCCAATGGGACCTGGGGCAAGTAAGGCTAGCAACCTGCTTCCCTGGTACTTTAAATGAGATGCTGGCAACAATCAGAGCAAAATGCCTCGGACCTTTGGAGGTGACGGAGCCCCACCTCTAACTGACAAACCAGGGACTCCTAAGATACAACTCGGCAAACGAATGGTAATGAGATGGGGAGCTATTAATATCAATGGGGGCTACTCTGGGAAGAAGGTAGTGTTGGCAGAGGCTGCAAATAAGAGTTGAACAAGGAATTGTATCTATGCTTTATACACTCCTGGAAATGGAAAAAAGAACACACTGACACCGGTGTGTCAGACCCACCATACTTGCTCCGGACACTTCGAGAGGGCTGTACAAGCAATGATCACACGCACGGCACAGCGGACACACCAGGAACCGCGGTGTTGGCCATCGAATGGCGCTAGCTGCGCAGCATTTGTGCACTGCCGCCGTCAGTGTCAGCCAGTTTGCCATGGCATACGGAGCTCCATCGCAGTCTTTAACACTGGTAGCATACCGCGACAGCGTGGACGTGAACCGTATGTGCAGTTGACGGACTTTGAGAGAGGGCATATAGTGGGCATGCGGGAGGCCGGGTGGACGTACCGCCGAATTGCTCAACACGTGGGGCGTGAGGTCTCCACAGTACATCGATGTTGTCGCCAGTGGTTGGCGGAAGGTGCACGTGCCCGTCGACCTGGGACCGGACCGCAGCGACGCACGGATGCACGCTAAGACCGTAGGATCCTACGCAGTGCCGTAGGGGACCGCACCACCACTTCCCAGCAAATTAGGGACACTGTTGCTCCTGGGGTATCGGCGAGGACCATTCGCAACCGTCTCCATGAAGTTGGGCTACGGTCCCGCACACCGTTAGGCCGTCTTCCGCTCACGCCCCAACATCATGCAGCCCGCCTCCAGTGGTGTCGCGACAGGTGTGAATGGAGGGACAAATGGAGACGTGTCGTCTTCAGCGATGAGAGTCGCTTCTGCCTTGGTGCCAATGATGGTCGTATGCATGTTTGGTGCCGTGCAGGTGAGCGCCACAATCAGGAATGCATACGACCGAGGCACACAGGGCCAACACCCGGCATCATGGTGTAGGGAGCGATCTCCTACACTGGCCGTACACCTCTGGTGATCGTCGAGGGGACACTTAATAGCGCACGGTACATCCAAACCTTCATCGAACCCATCGTTCTACCATTCCTAGACTGGCAAGGGAACTTGCTGTTCCAACAGGACAATGCACGTCCGCAATGTATCCCGTGCCACCCAACGTGCTCTAGAAGGTGTAAGTCAACTACCCTGGCCAGCAAGATCTCCGGATCTGTCCCCCATTGAGCATGTTTGGGACTGGATGAAGCATCGTCTCACGCGGTCTGCACGTCCAGCACGAACGCTGGTCCAACTGAGGCGCCAGGTGGAAATGGCATGGCAAGCCGTTCCACAGGACTACATCCAGCATCTCTACGATTGTCTCCATGGGAGAATAGCAGCCTGCATTGCTGCGAAAGGTGGATATACACTGTACTAGTGCCGACATTGTACATGCTCTGTTGCCTGTGTCTATGTGCCTGTGGTTCTGTCAGTGTGATCATGTGATGTATCTGACCCCAGGAATGTGTCAATAAAGTTTCCCCTTCCTGGGACAATGAATTCACGGTGTTCTTATTTCAATTTCCAGGAGTGTAGATCTAGAAAAGGCATATGACCGGGTTCCTAGAAGGAAGTTATTGTCTGTTCTATGAGATTATGGAATAGGAGGCAAACTTTTGCAAGCAATTAAACGTCTTTACATAGATAGTCAGGCAGCAGTTAGAGTTGACGGTAAATTGAGTTCATGGTTCAGAGTAGTTTCAGGCCTAAGACAAGACTGCAACCTGTCTTCACTGTTGTTCATATTATTTATGGATCATATGTTGAAAACAATAAACTGGCTGGGTGAGATTAAGATATGTGAACACAAAATAAGCAGTCTCGCATATGCAGATGACTTAGTTGTGATGGCAGATTCGATTGAAAGTTTGCAAAGTAATATTTCAGAGCTAGATCAGAAATGTAAGGACTATGGTATGAAGCTTAACATCTCCAAAACGAAAGTAATGGCAGTGGGAAAGAGATATAAACGGATTGAGTGCCAAATATGAGGAACAAAGTTAGAACAGGTGGACGGTTTCAAGTACTTAGGATGCATATTCTCACAGGATGGCAACATAGTGAAAGAACTGGAAGCGAGGTGTAGCAAAGCTAATGCAGTGAGCACTCAGCTACGATCTACTCTCTTCTGCAAGAAGAAAGTCAGTACCAAGACTAAGTTATCTGTGCACCATTCAATCTTTGGACCAACTTTGTTGTATGGGAGCGAAAGCTGGGTGGATTCAGGTTACCTTATCAATAAGGTTGAGGTTATGGATATGAAAGTAGCTAGGATGATTGCAGGTACTAGTAGATGGGAACAATGGCAGGAGGGTGTCCACAATGAGGAAAGCAAAGAAAAACTGGGATTGAACTCTCTAGATGTAGCAGTCAGGGCGAACAGGCTTAGATGGTGGGATCATGTTACACGCATGGGAGAAGCAAGGTTACCCAAGAGACTCATGGGTTCAGCAATAGAGGGTAGGAGGAGTCGGGGTAGACCAAGGAGAAGATACCTGGCTTCGATTAAGAATGATTTTGAAGTAATAGGCTTAACATCAGAAGAGGCATCAATGTTAGCACTGAATAGGGGCTCATGGAGGAATTTTGTAAGGGGGACTATGCTCCAGACTGAACGCTGAAAGGCATAATCAGTCTTAAATGATGATGATGATATATCACCTGTATGTGTACAGTGCTCCCATGTGAGCAGTATATAATAAATCTGAGACTGGAACAGTCCAGAATAAGTCAGTCTTACATATTCTGAAGTAACTAAATCTCTCAGTTCACATATCTGGTATGTTACCCTTAAAATGTTTTTGTAGATATAACTGATGAGTTCTCCCCAGGTGAGTTTGGTGTCAATATGGAATCGTAGAAGTTAAATCATGCTATTTTATATATCATTCAATAGTTCTAAGAGAAAATGATGGTTCTTTTCACGGGTTAAACAGAAGTTTGATAGAGTAGAAGCATTTCATGGCAGCATCAAGTAACTCCAGTGACATTTCTAGTAATAGTGAGCTGTCTTGATGATTTTCAATTATCATTGTGTCATCACCATAGCAGATCATAGCTCAGGGAAAATGATGTGGTGAATCTTTGACCGCAATCATGTAAAAGAATGGTCCAAGAATTGATCCCTGTTGTACCTCTGTCTCGACAATTTTCATCAGAGAATTATGTTTCTCACTGAGACACATTGTTTTCTGTTAATTAAGTATGACGCTATTACTTCTAGTGACTTACTAGCCTTTTCCCTAAAGCTTTGCCCACTTATACATTCAACACAAGTATATATAACACACATTCTCCTCCCCCTATGTGTGTCTACCTCTGCTCCCTTTGTCTACCTCATCCTCCCAACTCTATCTTTCTACCCCTCCTCCCCCTTTCTCTGCCTCTTTATCTCCTCTTCCCCTTGTCCTTGTCCATTTCCCCCATCCCTGACTGTTATCTTGCTCCCCTCTCCCTCTGGCCACATCCTCCTTATTCTCTCTCTTTGCATCTTTGCCTTCTCCTCTTCCTTTTCCACCTGCCCACTAACCCTCTGCAATTTTCACCTGCCTCATGCATCTCTCCCTCCTCCCTGCTCTCTGTCCATTTCTTATTTCCTCCAGGCCCTTGCTCTGTTTATCCCCTACTCTGTCCATCTCAACCTGTCCCCAGCTATGTTCAATGGCATGCGTTGCTCCTGCAATGCAGTTCAATAGTGAAGGCCAATACTACTCCCACAATACGCCTATCAAGCAGTGCAGCCTACATGTTGGGGACCAGAAAACCATTTCTTTCCTCTGACATGAAGGCTGCCCTGCGAAGCAGGTTGATTTGGCAAGTCGATACTGTTCCCACACATCATGCCAGTCGTGCAGGGTAGCCAATATGAAAGAGACAGAAAAATATGTTCTTGCCCCTATCTCCTCTCCTGTTTGAGCTCTGTTGGAGCTAGGAGGTTACAAGCCCCTGATATTCATGATGCTTACTGTTTCTGTGCCAAATTTGGTTGAAATAGATCCAAGGGTTTGGAGGTGATCACAGACTTACTTACATACATGATACACACATTCACTCTATGTATATGACAGATTATGTACTCCAGGCTTCTAAAACAATATTTCTTAAGGAACAAAATCAAAAGCTTTACCCAGATCACATTAACAAGTGAGAACTTATTCTTATTTTCAAAAACAGTGATTGTCTTGTTGCAGAAATAAGTAGCTTTGGAAATAGTCATTTTGTAAACTATCTAAAGAGAAGGGTAGTAATTCCATCAAACCAGAACATTTTTGCTGTAATTATTCCTGTTTACAAAAGAGGAGCCAGACAAGAAATGGTAAACACGATAGATTCTTGGCATTCCCCTCCTCCCCCTCCCCCCCCCCCCCCCCCCCCCCCCCGAAGGGACAAGCAAAACTTTGCTTATGATATTTCATCTAAGTTTCATTAGATATAGGCTTTTCAGCAAAGCATAAGCATTTATTAATAGTGCAAATGGTAGTGTTAGTCCATACTGTGTTGTAACATTAATAACTTCATTCTGTTTGTAGAACACATTGCCGAAATAAGCAAAATGTCATCTTGAAAGTAATTTGTTTCTTTTATTCTACTACATTCTGAGATCATTTATGAAATGGAGTTAAGATCTTCTCTACACTGCAAAAATCAACTCATCATTATTAATATTTTACAGTCACTGAACTGTACATTTAATCTTAATGAATAATACATGATTTTAGAGAAATCAGATACTTTCACTGGTTACCCACAATATAGTACATGGCTAGTCTGTCAAAGGAAAATAGCGATGGTTTCCGAATGCAACAACACTTGCCGGCAGCTGTACCTGTCAAGCAAGAGCAGTTGCCATGCGCTATGCCACAAATGAACATAAACACACCTCACTGAGAGTGTGGTGTGTTTGTCAAAATTACCTGCAGATGAAGTATTACTTATGGATTGACAATTTCTGGTATTTACCTCTGAAGGGGAAAGAACAAACCCTTTGGTCTTTATCAGAGCATTTCAAAATGCTTTACCTTGTACCAAGACGAAAGCCCAGAAAATTAGGTTTGTTGTTGGATTCACACAGGTTGATGTTCTGCTGTGGGCTACGGACATGACGTAACATTGCCACTACTATGGACAATTTGAGAGAGCCTTTCTGGATAAATATTGGTCTGAGCTCATGCAAGAAAGGCTCAGGCATGAAGTATTCAACCCAACTCCATTCAATAACAAACATGGAAGCTTGAGGGGCTTTTTGGAAAAATATTTGAATAAAACAAGATACTGAACAAACCCCGTATCTCGCATAGATGTGCTGAAAATTTCAAAGAGCTGTCTACCTGCCCACATCAGGGGAAAACTCATCATCTATTCCAGAACATGATACCGAATACTTTGTATCTGCACTGGATTCAATAGATTTGATATATGCAGAGCAATCAATACAACTCAAGCCTGTTAATATGCAGATAGTGGCACAGGGATTTGTGGACTAACAAGTGAACAACAGATTCATAGTACAACACAGATGGCAACCTAAACCCACAGGCCTATGGTAACAGTAATGGCAATGGCAATGGCAAAAGCTGTAAATTCAAGGATGAATATAAAAGAAATGGTCAAAAATTTAACAAAAACAAGTACAATGGACAAGCAGCATATGACCAGCCTGTACAATATGTACAGACACAAGCTAACGGCAATAATCAGCCAATCGCTTGGCAAACACAAAACAATACCAGACCGCCAAATGATCCATAGACAGCAGAATTCAGCCAGCAAAATAATGCACATATGCTGAATAACATGCAAAGGAAAAGAGAATTTGAGTTGAGAAGCTCACAGGATACTAACTGGCAAAATAAAACACCAACAGTCCATATACTAGATGTTACTCCTAACCCAGAGACCGATTCCACCACAACAGCAGAAAACATGACCCAGTCACAGCAGGCCCCCATTCTGTGACCTGGGAGGAGAGTGGGGGCATGAGCTTGATCGACACTTGCTTCATCACATACGATCAAGGTAGTAATGTGAAAGATGATCTATATCAAAGTAATGAGGATACACAGGAACCTTGACAGAGGGCAATGTACAAGCTATTATTAAGCCAAAGTATTTTATCTTAATGTACCCATTGTGGTTGATGCATGTGCTATGACTAATTTGATGTCACAGGGATTCTTTTAAGAAATGAAGAATGTGGGTGTTCACCCACACTTCCAGTACAAAATTGCAAGGAACAGGCTGTGACTGGCCAGAAATCAAAGGCAGTCAAAATACAAGCTCTAATTCCAGTCCAATTAGGACAGTTTTCTACATAATGCAATATTTTGGTAGTAGAGAAGTTAAAGTTGACTGGTTAATCAGTATGGATACATTTACGACATACCAAGTGCAAATTGATACAGGCAACAGCCAATATCATTTCACAGTAAGTAACCAATTATTTGCAATTGACCTAATCAGGGAAAGTACTGATAGACATAAAACTGAAGTTACTCAAGACTTTTAAGGTTTAGTTCGTAAATCCCACACATACAACAATAAGTAAACGTAGACACGATAAACGTGAAGGTAAGTGAAATAAAGTGCTTGTCTCAAGAACAGCAAACGGAAGTTAGGGAACTGATACTTGCTTATATACATGTATTTGAAAAAAGATCAGGCATCTATAAGGATTTTGTGTACAAGTATATCCTCATGAAACTTTTTGTTCTACTCCATACCCTATACCATCGGCAGAGAGGGAAGCAGTACTATTACTGTAATCCTATTTTGGCCGTGAATGAGCCAGATGACAAGGTGCCCTTGGTCCTCGGTGCACTTAACATTGCTAAAATCATTGTACCAGTACCAACACATCCAGACAATTTAGAGGAACAGCTTATGAAATTCCATGATGCTAAATTTCTTACTATAATCAATATCTGGTCCTCTCATTGACAAATAAAACTACATGAAGACAGTCGGAAGTATATCACCTTCGTACGTGGGAGCAGGAGCTTCAAATTTCAAGTATTACTGTTTGGAGTGAATGTAAGTGCAGGTGTATTTATCTCTGCTCTGGACAAAGTACTAGGACTAGAACTTTTGAGTAAGGTAACAGTATACGTAGACGTAGACAATCTTTTAGTCACCACACCCATTAGAGTAGAACACTTAAGATTAACTGAACAAGTAATGAAATGCCTTTCTGAACATGGAGAGATAGCAAATCTCAAGAAATCTAATTTCAGACAAAAAAAGGTAAAATTCTTAGGACACACAATCTTTGGAAGGCATACTGCCAGATCCTAAAACACTTGAAGCCATTAGGAACTGTCCCATTCCTCAAAACAAGATGCAAGTAAAGGCATACATAGGCCTAGTCTCATTTTTCAGGAAATTCATCCCTAACCAACTTATGAACAGTGATGCTTTGTTCAATATTATCCGGAAAAACAGACCTTGGTTTTGGGACAAGCAATGTCAACCCGATTTCAAGAACATCAAGCCATCCTTATTAAATGGTAATATTTTATCTCAGCCAGACATGAAGAATGATTTTTGCTTATGCACCGACACGTCTTGTCAAGGTTTGGGTGCACGCCTTTTTCAAATGGTAGTGGAAGAGAGAAAACTCATCCCTAAAGTCATTAGCTTCAGCAACTGCACCTTATCCAAAGCTGAACGTTCTCTTTCAGTAATGGAGTTGGAGGGTTTGGCTGTAATTTGGTCCTGTAAAAAGTTTGAATATTTCCTTTGGGGTAAACACACAAAAGTGTGCTTGACCATCAGTTCCTATCATTTTTGTTAACTTGTAAATTGCTACACCAACAGATAGCCAGGTGGTGTATGTATCTTCAAGAATTCGACTCTGAAATAAGGCCTATGTTGATGGAAGACAAAACACTCTGACCATACTATATCCCCATGTGGAAACACATGGAGCAACTGCAGCAGGAAGACCCACACTGGAGTAGGGTAAGAGTGAAACTTATGCAAAACGGTGATGAAAAGTTAAAAAGGTTTTTCACTATTCACGAAGGTGTTCTGTTCCACAGGAACCATCCTGAACCAGAAAAATGGTTCGCGTGTTTGCCAGAGGAATATGTGGATGATTTTATCTTGTGTACACACAATACTTGGGGCCATTATGGCACTACAAAATGCACTGACAAAATAGGTAAATATTGTTAATTCCCCGACCTTAGATGAAGAGTACTACAGGTGGCAAGAAACTATATTGTCTGACAAAACATTCTAACACCTGCAGACACACTGAACTACATTTCATTGTGGCTAAAAGACCTCTAGAAAAGGTATCTGGCTGTGGCTTGGACCCTATCTCAGTGGTAAGGATGGTGTAAAATATATAGTAGATCTGTATGACATTTTCCCAAATACATAAAATTGTATGCTGTACACAACATTATGGCCAGTTCAATTATATGACGAATCAAAGAGGACTTTTGTAAGAATAGGAAAACCAGAAGTCATGTTAACAGATAATGCCTCATATTTTGTTGGATGCAAATGGAAAGATTTTGTAGACTATAAACAACTCAAACACATTTTAGTGTCCAAATTTCATCCCGAAGCACTCCCATAGAAAGTGCATCTAAGGAATTCAGTAGGTTTGTAAGAACCTATATACCTCATACACATACCAAGTGGATTGAATATGTCACTCCCTTCTTATAAGTTGTTAACAACCTTCCCCACACATCAAGTGGACTTACGCCAAATGAGCTGATGTTCAGTTGCAAACAGGTAGACGAGTGGGAGAAACCTTTTCCCAAGATACTGATACAAGAATTATCATTAGACGATAAAATACGACAAGCGGTAATCAACCTTGAAACCTGGGCTAAATACAGGAAAGGAATTTATGAGAGAAAGCTGAAATGTACAACACAATTTTATATAGGACAAAGGGTGTTACTCAGAATACATCTCAGACCCACAAAAATTGGAAAACTGAACCATAAGTGGAAACTACTACACACTGAACCATACATAATTACTAAAATTCCCTGCCCATGAGAATACAGATTGGTACACATGAACACGGGTAAAGACAAGGGCATTTACCCATAAAAAGACTTGAGAATGTTTATAAATTGAAAAATGGGCTGTATACCCTCTACGCTGAATGTATGTACAATAATATTAGATTTAGGCTGCTGGAAAGTCACTTAACAGAATTTACATTGTTAGTTGTTAAGGAAAATTATTGTTTGTATTTTTTCTTGCTTGTCAAATGTGTAAAAAATAAGATCAGTGGTTGTAACAAAGAAGAATTTTTTTATGTGTCTAGAGATGACAAAACTCTAAATACAACACTTCACCTTGCATGTAGCCCAGTTGTAACTAAATAAATAAACTCATAAAATGCAAGGTGGTGTGCAATGCAATGCACAACTCGCCGCAACGCAAGTGGTATCAGAGCAACGCTGGAAGTGTTGGCGCACCCAAAACAAACAAACCTGATGAGCTACAGCACATACTAGCATTTGTAAAGGCTATCAAATAGACAGAGACATAGAAAATTAATAGAGAGTCTGTACTACAACTCCTACAACTATCTACAGAAGACACACACACACACACACACACACACACACACACACACACACACACACACACACACAGATTAGCTAAGGGACTATATACACAGGAAAGGGATGCTAAAACTACGAGATATTTTCCTAAGCTAGGCTACTATATACACTATACCTGTATCTGTGCAATATTTACAAATTTAAATATTGAAAGCACATGCACTAATCATACTTCATAGACCAGAAAATCCTTGCTGCAGGTAAACAAGCGAGCCCAGCATAAGTGGCAAACTGAATGAGGTTGCACCATGCCTCTAATACACTTCATCTTGCAGATTTATAAGGTACATAGAGAAGCACACACGACATTAAATAAACTTAGTGATAGAACGACTGCACACTGAAGTGAATGAATGCATGGTTGAATACACAAAGAAAGTATTATTAGCCACTGAGCCACTATACATTTATCTATGAAGATTTAATTTTAAATTAGTATTAAGTTCTTTTTCTTCCAGGGAACCATGCATCAGCATGTCCTAAAGCGAAAAAATATAGATGCTTGTAGGGTGTTAGGTTCCATATAAACATAAGAAAGGACCACACCACAAATAAATATAGTTGTACGTTTACGATACATATGAATGTGATAGTGTGAAAGTATGTGAAGAAGAAAACAGTTCACAATGCTGAACTAAGGTTGAGTACTACTGAAGAATCAAGGGGTCAAAACCTGCAATCACAGTCTTTCTTGGCGTATTCCACTGATGAATTCTTCTCTGGTTATCAGCTGAGTGGTGGCGTCAACTTGTCGCAATGCCAATTCACCAGAAGATGATGGGTACGAAACTCAACGTGGCGGATGTTGGAAGTACTGCTGGTCTCCCCACTAAATAAGTGAGAGTGATGAGGTGAAATAATGTAAAATGAATGAGCTATAAACCAAAGACACAGCCAAAAGTAAATTAATGAGTTGTTTCTTGGCAAGGATAATGTTTTGATACATCGTTAACTATCTCTATGAAACAAGTAAGAAATATGCTCTTCAGTTTATTAATTCATATATCTTCACCCTTTTGTTTCAAGAAGTGGGAGCATACAGATGTATGCTTGGATCCGTCGTACCAAATTGTTAAAAATGTGTATTGTAAATGTTCAATAAAAGTATTATAAAAAGTTATTACAGAAGGAATACTTATTCACATGGGTGCAGACAAGAATAATGCCATATATGCAGGAGTGTTCCTGCACTGACATCATCACACTCATGACTAAACACAATGGAATTAATGTTAAGATAATGACTCAGACTTGACAGGTATCTATTGAACTTTATTTACTTACTAAAAATATTGTGCTTCGTGTGTTTAAGAATTTATAGACAAATCAACAATTTCAATGGTGTGTGGTGATTATTTGGTACTGCACAGAACTGGAAGCAGAAGTATGTATTGCAAATTATGTTTATTGACCTCAAATTTAATGATGTACCAGGTCTATTGATATTGCTCTCAGTTCAAGTTAATCCAAAATGGTGGACAGGTTCATAAATTACCTTCAATATTTTCCCAACTATTCTTTCCAATCAATTTTTCCAATTATTCAAGCAATTATTAATCCATTTCCAGTTCCGCATCCCTATTCAGTATCTACAGCCTTAGTGAACTTCACGCATACCTCTTCATTCCTTAGTACTCCTCTATCCCGCAGCTTTGCACATTGATTCTTCCCGACTAGTCTCTTAAACTTCAGCCTATTCTTCATGACTACTAAATTATGATCTGAGCCTATATCTGCTCTTGGGTATGCCTTACAATCTGGTATCTGATTTTGGAATCTCCGGCTGAACATGATGTAATCTAACTGAAATCTTTCTGTATTTACCAGCCTTTTCCAAGTATACCTCTGCTTCTTGTGACTCTTTAACAGGTTATTGGCTATTACTAGTTGAAATTTATTGTAGACTATCTTTTTCCTATCTCATTTCTAGTTCTATGCTCATATATATCTTGGCTCAGTAATATCATCAGAAAACAAAGTGGAGGCAGATAAAGTAAACTGAATCAAGGCTGCCAACAGATCATATAGAGCATTATAATCCATGCTCAAAAGTAAGAACTTATGTAGGAAATTAAAGCTGATACATTACAAAACAATGATCAGACCACTTCTTATGTATGGCAGTTAGACATGGGTACTGACAGAGGCTCTGGAGAACAAGCTAAATATCTAGGAAAGGAAAGTGCTAAAAAAGAGACTTTTTGGTCCTGTAAAAGGAGGAGAGGTGTGGAGAAATAGCACTAATGAAGAAATAAGGTCTCTGTACAAAGCACCTGATTTGGTAACCTCAGTCAAAAGGAGAAAGGCTTCTGAAGAAGCTGATGCTGGGGCATTCTGGTGGCAGGAGGAGGAGAGAGCAACCACATGTAAGGTGGCTGGAAGTTGACCTGAGAGCAGTGGGAGTGAGGTGGTGACACCTTGTGCTGAAGACCAACTGGAAGCCCGTGATTGAGGAGGCCAAGATCCTCAGAGGACTGTAGTGCCATGGAGTGTCAGTAAGCACACCCATATTCTACAGTAACCTTTTCTTCTACTGCTTCCTCTACAACTGCATGCCAGTCCCCCATGACTATTAGATTTTCATCTCCCTCTACATACTGAATTACACATTCAGTATCCTTATATACTTTTCTCTCTTTTCATCTTCTGCTTGTCATGTCAGCATGTACACCTAAACTATTGCTGTTGATTCTGACGAGAACAACTATATCACTGAAATGTTCACAGTAACACACTCTCTGCACTACATTCCTACTAATAACAAATCCTACTCCCATTATGCCATTTTCTGCTGCAGTTGATATTAACCTATACTCATCTGACCATAAATCTTTGTCTTCATTCCATTTCACATCACTGACCCCACTTGATCTAGACTGCACCAGCATTTTTCTTTTCAGATTTTCTAGCTTTCCTGCCACATTCAAACATCTGACATTTCCAGACCTGACTTGTAGAATGTTATCTCTCATGGTCACCTCCCCCCTTGTAGTCCCCTGATGGAGATCCAGATCGGGGACTATTCTACAATCTTTTGTCAATTGAGAGATCATCATGTCTAATAATAATAATAATAATAATAATAATAATAATAATAATAATAATAATAAACTGTACTGTGGAATGTAACTAACAACTACTTCCATGAATTCTGGTGGTCTCAAACTGCTGCACACTACTACATTCACTTGCTAATATTTTTACTTTTACAGTAATGCCCAACATGTGGGAGCACTTATGTATGAAAAAAAGTTTGAACATTCACAGAAGTGTACACGAGGTTTCCATTGAAAATAAATATTTCTGTTGCAGCTGATACACTATAAAAAGTAACATACACAGTTGTACCCAGTGTGGCTGAAACTTGTGGAGGAAAAAAAAAAAAAAAAAAAAAAAAAAAAAAAAAAAAAAAAAAAAAAAAAATGAAAGGATCCAAGAGAACAAAGTTTATATTGTTGATGAATAAAGATTCTTTCAGAAAAACAAAATTTTCCATTACTTTTTGATCACAGCTTGTATATGTCTTCCCATTAGATCCCAGACATTGTCTACAAGTGACAAACAAGAGGACCAGAGTGTCCAATTAAGGATCTGCATGACAACAACGTTTTTTCATTCTCGTCCCATACTAGAGAGCATTCAGCTGCCCTTCCAAAATTATGAAATCAGTCCTGTTGCTGCATCCAGTAGCGCCCCACACCACATTTATAGTACTCTAGGAGGTACAGGTCTCAAGAATGGCCACTTCCTGTGACCTTTCACAAGGTCGTCTATGGACAGAGTGGCACAGTGATCACCAGTAACAGAAGTGAGATAAATCACTGAATACCAATCGACCTTGCAGCTCACGCAGGTTCTGTACTGTGCAAGTCTCAATTTTCTCTGGCATAGCATCAACAGCAAACAACTCGTGACGTCAACCCAACTTCCAGTAGTCTGTCCCTGACAATACTGCGCATACACACTACCTGTAACCTCTGTAGGGATTTCAGCTGTTGTAATGTGTGTATTCACCAGATCCAGTCAAACAATCCTACAATCTTCTTGTGGTGCAGTTGTCCTGGAAGGATCCGTGCCTACTTTCCTTGCAACAGTGTCACAAAGTCTATCTGATCACCACTCATTGTTCATTCACTGCACTAGAGCCAACTATCTGTGCAATATATTGGTACGATACCTCCGTGTCCGTCACACCGAAGATTTGATATGTCTCAAGGTCAGTAAGATGACAATAAGCCGCATGTGCACATGCTCTGGGCATGCTCACATGAAATTCCACCTCATAAGTTGCAGTGACATTAGGCACATCCAATAACAATCAAGTAAAAGTTTTCACGCCATCCGTGGGACTGACTTTCCACGACACTTTTTTTTCACTGGAAACGGGCTCACAAAAGCATGTAATTTTGATCAACATATCTCAAAGACTTTGAATACTGAACTGTGTGGCACAGTATTCACATTCTTGGTGGCATAAATAACAAGAGCTTGCCCCTGGTAATGGACGAGATAAATATCGATGGGCCATCAGGATCTCATTAATATTCAACCCAGTATCAGATTGTGGGAAGGCATGGACTAATGACCCTACTTGCAGGGAACCCCTGATATTTGAATGGATAGTGGGGAAGGGCAGTAGAAATTACAAAACTAACAAATAAAAGATTTAGAAGATTAAAAAAAAGATTATATATTGTGAAATAGGATACAGAACAAGACACTCTTAACCAAGAGCAGCCTCCCCCGACATAAAAACATTGACAAAATGATATACAGAAAGAGAATTCACCTGCACCTACACAGGCTTAATGAGAACACTTCCGAGAGAAATTACGAAACATTAAGAACTACGGTAGGTTTAGGCACCAAACTGGGGAGTCTGATGACTTTGTTGAACCTCACCATACAGCTATTCTCCTGTTGTATTGGAAAATACTCACAATCGCCAAAGAATCGAATCTGAAGTTGAATGTAAGCGAAACTTTGCTGGATCAGTGGTGGGCCAGGGTTTTGTTAGCTGGCCAGTACCTCAAACTAGTGTGCCTATGGATGAAAAAAGGAGTTCTCGTGTTGACTTGCTGGGTGGTCAAGCAACTGGGGAACAATGGCCATTTGTGTGTGTGTGTGTGTGTGTGTGTGTGTGTGTGTTCAGCTCGAGAAGATGGTCCATTTAAACTTTAATCTTTTTAATGGCCACCACTGTATTGAATAAATTATTAATTCCTCACAAAATGATGGCAATTGAAATTGTTTATGGATTTTAGTTGTTCTGCATTTACAGAATCATTAATATAAGGTTTCTTACCTTTCTGTAATTAGTTTGACATTTAATTCGCAGCTGAATTTTTAGTCACTATGATATAAAACTTATACACAAATTATGGATACAACAACAGTTCGTTCATAATAAAAAGGTCCTCAATCTCTCACCTGGTTTCATATTCAATAATTACTTCATCCTTTATTTCTGGCCTTGTTTAGCTGCACATGTGCTTGTCACAACATGTGGTGTTCCTGGAAGCATTCATAACATGTTGTGTGACAAGTCTGACAGTGCTCAGAGGTGGTGTTCATCTGTAAAACATTCCATTTCCATAAGTGTACATTTAGTACTCTGATACTTCCTTGCTGCATTTCTGCCCCCATTATCTCTCTTCTCCTCTCCTTCACATCATCATCATCATCATCATCATCATCATCATCATCATCATCATCTAGAAAGAAATGAAGTGATTCTTGTTTTCTGGAGCTGTGCAGCAAGCTAAGTAAAAATTAACAATACAGCTTAATTTCTATATGTATTGTGGTTAATAACAATGAAAACAGTAAGTGTGTCCTGCAGTAGCTTCAAAGCTGTGAGACGTAGGAAGGTGAATGACAAACTTTTCACTTTTTTCATTCTCTATCTAACACAGGTGCACATCTCATATACCACATTAACAGGAATACGTGAAATTCTTGTTTTTACAAACACTCATTTAAACATACAGCTCTGTTTATATTTATCTTCTTGATTACAATGACACACTTCGTTTATTTAAAGGCAGAGTAATTAAAAAGTATAGGTAATTAAATTTCTGACAATGTCATATAATGGAAAAACACTGAGTGAGTAATCAGCAGAGGAGTTAATGTTACCACTCATTTGGAAGCCAGCAAGCCCAACTTTCCAAGAACATATTTGGAAATATTTGAAATTAACTAACTTGTGAAATAATTGGCATTAAAAGTTCCAGCCCTCCAAACTTCAGTCACCTATGTTACCTTAATGATTGCAAGATTCTGAAATTTGACAACACAATTTTATTGCAGAAATTTTGCTGAATCAGACAACACCTCTCATTAATTAATCCAGTCAGTAACTAAGATTTTGAGTAGAGTACTTTGATTCTAAAGTATTTATTTCAAGATGGATGTCACACTCATAAATATGGGATTCCAAAAACCAGGTAATAATAATGTTTCATGAGCTGTTGTGAATTACTAACCTGAAACATTTTACAGAAACCAAACAATAGTACGGTCTTGGAATCCATGCAAAACAGTATAGTCTAACTTGGCCGAATTTCAAAACATTATGTAGTTTCAGAATTCACAACATGTTCTTACACTTGTCTTTAAATTGTCAACCCTAACACAAAGTAGTCAGCTAGAGGCTTGCAAGCATTCAGGTAACACCTCAGCCACTAAGGAAAAAAAAAAAAAAAAAATCTTTATCCAACAAGCACACTGCAAATGTCTACATGTTGGATCACATTAAACTGATACACAGATAACAAATATGTCAGGCCATATGAAAAGTTTGTGACCAGCAAGTACAGAGAGAACATCAGCACGTTAATTCATGTGAAAATCTGAATGTGGTTAGCCTGATGCTCACAATGTTGTGTCGGTTTAGGCGAAAATTCTGCACCTCAATGTCATAAGCGCAATGTGTGTGTGTGTGTGTGTGTGTGTGTGTGTGTGTGTGTGTGTGTGTGTGTGTGTAAGGAATATGAAACTGTGTATTACCTTGATGTCTTAAAATCTCTGTCAAAGCAGTAAATACTAAAAAAACTGAAGATCTGCAAATGTTAATTACATGTCAGTATCATAAAATATGGTGACAATATTTTGAGCTGTTTTGAGTGCACTGTTACAGCCATGTTTCTGTCATTATATATATATATATATATATATATATATATATATATATTAAAAACAAAGATTCCAAGACTTACCAAGCAGGAAAGCGCCGGCAGACAGGCACATGAACAAAACACACAAACACACACACAGAATTACGAGCTTTCGCAACTGGCAGTTGCTTCGTCAGGAAGGAAGGAAGGAAGGAAGGAGAGGGAAAAATGAAAGGGTGTGGGTTTTAAGGGAGAGGGTAAGGAGTCATTCCAATCCCGGGAGCGGAAAGACTTCCCTTAGGGGAAAAAAAGGACAGGTGTACACTCGCGCACACACACACACATATCCATCCGCACATACACAGACACAAGCAGACATATTTAAAGGCCTTTGCCTTTAAATATGTCTGCTTGTGTCTGTGTATGTGCGGATGGATATGTGTGTGTGTGTGTGTGTGTGTGTGTGTGTGTGTGTGTGTGTGTGTGTGTGTGTGTGTGTGCGCGAGTGTACACCTGTCCTTTTTTTCCCCTAAGGGAAGTCTTTCCGCTCCCGGGATTGGAATGACTCCTTACCCTCTCCCTTAAAACCCACACCCTTTCATTTTTCCCTCTCCTTCCTTCCTTCCTGACGAAGCAACTGCCAGTTGCGAAAGCTCGTAATTCTGTGTGTGTGTTTGTGTGTTTTGTTCATGTGCCTGTCTGCCGGCGCTTTCCCGCTTGGAAAGTCTTGGAATCTTTGTTTTTAATATATTTTTCCCATGTGGAAGTTTCTTTCTGTTTTATTTAAATCGTCATATATATATATATATATATATATATATATATATATATATATATATATATACACAGTCAGGTGATTCTCCTTCCTCACATGCTAAAAAGGGAGATGATGTGCTTTCATTTACCTGTCTCAACTGTGAAGTGTGAAACCAGAACCAACAACTAGGGTATAGTGCAAATATACTGGGAGGAGCCACCTATAAAACTTATTTCATGTCCAGTCTGCAACATTGCATCTACCTGAATCTACCCAATGTGGCATCAGTTTTCAGGAAATCATTTCAGTTTGACTAGATAGGAGACATCAAGATGCTTCAAAACTAATTGCAACAACAAACTACAAGTAAGCAGAATATATAACACATAAGCAACAAATTTAAAACGTGTTGATGATATAAAGAAGAAAAACACTTAATACAAATAGATTTATTTTTATTTTTCAAATTTTAAACAGAACACTATACAATTACATAATTAACTCTGACTGGACAATTTATAAGTGCAGTTGCTCAAAAAGTGAAGCTTACAGTAAATGAATGAAGTATATACAGTGAAAAATAATTTAAGAATGAAGTAACATTTCAAATGTAAAATTCAGAATTCATAACAATGAGATAAAGATTGTAACATCATCCAACATTTGTTTCAACAGACTTGTCTGTTCATCAGCCTTGTGAATGTTATTCATTTTTACTTATGTATCACAGCTTCAGTTACATTCAACCCAAAATTAACCAAAGGTACATTAGAACCAAATTCATTTTTTTTTTTTTTTTTTTACAGAGATGTGTTACAATTTGACATGAAATATCTTGCTAAAATTATAGCAATATCACAACAGAAGAAATTGTGGTGGCCCTGCTTTCTGAAACTGTTGACTTGCTGTTTGGCATTCTGTAACTGCAAAAAGTTCATCTCTTACAGCTCATCTCTGATGATTATTCGTTTTCCCATTTACCTGTTCTGTTGTAAATAACTTCATATGTTTTTCCTGTTACTTCCAGTTTGTACCATGAAGTGGAGTTTTTTCTTTCTTTCTTTCTTTCTTTCTTTTTTTTTACACACACACACACACACACACACACACACACACACACACACACACACACACACAAAATGGGGAGTGGTGTGAGTGCTTGAGATTTTCCAAAAATTGTTACCAATTACTTTAGAGAACACAAAAACAGCAGCAGTATGACAGTCCCTTTCCTTTACAAATGAACTTAAAATGAGACCGCCACTGACATTCTGACTTCCCTATATTTTTCTGAAGTAAGGGCTTTTCACAGTACAAAATTTAAGACTCACAACAGTAACAATTTTACTTCCCAGACACTAGCCTATATTATGAAAATTCAGATTTTTAGAGGAAAAATACTATACTATGTATCTTTTCTTATATATGTAAAAATATTTATCAAAAAGGACCAAAGAAACGTACATGAAAATTACACCCATTTTTCACAACAATAAATAGTTCCTATTCAGTTACACAGCAGCATAAAAAAAAAAAAAAAAAAAAAAAATGCTAGGCCCACAAAATTATCACACACGCAGTCAAGCTGCATATTCTTCCAGTCACAGTTTCACTCACTTTAACACTTGACAGTAAGATGTTACCAGCACATTTTATCTGAAATATACACACTATTTATTTGCGCTTATGGTAACCAGATACAAACTCTCACATATAAACACCTAACAGTCATAAAATTTTACTAGAGCCCTATGAACCACATCAACCATTTCAACATCTTTTAACTCTATATGCTATTTTCACCAACAGAGAAAACTTTGAAAGACTTTCAATGGAAGCATCGCAAATATAGCCGTAACAATTGTTATATACATTTATACGACCTACAGACCAAACTGCTTAACGAGGTACCTCGGCGGATTTAAAAACAAAACAGCCCTAAGGTCCGAGTAAGTTTCTACAAGGAGTTCTGTCTGGCTGCAGATACCACAAATGGGAATCATTCTCTGATACATTAAGCTTTTTGACACACCACCACTACGACGGCAATTCTAGTCTTCAGACAGATGTTTCCTGTTGCAAGTCTTAGCTTAAGATGTTTGTAAGTAAGCCCTGAAACACACGATTAATGTACATCAGAATCTGAAAAATTTAACTAGAAAATAATCTGACAAGTGATCATGTGTAGGAAATTGTGAAAATCTTGCCTATCTCTGCTTTTACAAATTATAGTTTTTTTTAAAAAGTATACTCTGTGACGAAAAGTATCTGGACACTCTTACTTGATGAAGAATTGACCCCTAAACGTCGTACGAGGTGAAGCCGCCAGCATAAAAGGAGGTGGGGAGTATTGTGTTATCAGTAGAGAAGCAGTGACAGCTGAATGGGTCAGTCAGGAGAGCTTGGCAAGTTTGAATCTGGACCCGTCATTGGATGTCAGCTGTGTAACAAACCAATCAGGGGTATTTCAACCCTTCTAAAGCTGCCCAAGTCGACTGCCGGTGACACGATAGTCAAGTATCGGCGCGAAGGAATGAACACTGTTAAACCGAGATCAGGGAGACCTCATGTACTGACAGACTGGGACTGTCGAGCACTACAGACAGTGTTTGCAAAAAATAACATGATATCAGTGAAAGGACTCGCATGACAGTTCCGAAGTGTTACTAGCAGTACAGCTAGCACAGTGACTGCACACGGAGTTAAAAATAATGAGGTACAATGGTTGAGCAGCTCTTCATGGGCCACATATTTCTGCAGTCAGTGCTAAGCGACACTTGACACGATGTAAGGAGTGACAAGCCTGGACAGTGGACGACTGTCGCAGGGTATAGCATTTTTCATCACTCCAAATCATTCATTTCCAATCTGATGGAAAGGTATGAGAGTGGTGAATGCATGGATAATCATATGTAGTACCAACAATGAAGTATAGAGGAGGTGTTACAGTATCATGTTTTTCATGATTAGGGTATGATCCGCTTACTGCTAAATGCACAAAGAAATGAACTCATTATTACAACATTACACACTATGTACAGTAGTGGAACAGTTCAGAAATGATGCTCGATTGTATTAGCATGACAATGCTTCCTGTGATAAAACAGTATATGTGCGGCTTTGATTTGTCAACAATAACATTCCATATTAATGTCTACTAACAGGTGTCCAGATACCTTGAATCAGGTAGTATATTATTCATAAATCCAGAGCTTCAGAATACGTGTTGAATATCTACAGGCCACAGAAAAGAAATGTACACCAAGATGGAATAGTTCAATTTACTACAACCCCACTATTAAATAATTTTCTATTCTAAACATAGTGCATACACCACAGGTACATAATATTGTCATAAACGTATAATTGTTGTAAACTAAACTTTATTATTCAGTGTATAATTTTCAGACAACTGATGATAACAGTGTAATTTAGTTTTCATAGATTTATTTTTTTTCATGAAAAATTTTAAATATACGATCCACAAAAACCATATAGTCTTCTAAATTCGATCCTGACAGTAATTAACTGTTCTAGGACTGGTATATATTAATTGAAATCTCTTATTTTCCAGTTTGAAACAAAGAATGTGTGTGTTCAAAACTATCTTATTTAGGAATGTTCAAATCTTGAAGAAAAAAGAAAAAGGCTTATCAAGATTCCACTGTTACAGTATTGCAGTCCAGTTCGTCCAACTACGAAAATCTCCAAATTTCCTACAAAGAATGTTACTTCATAAAATATTCAAATTAGAAAATTGAACTTTCCACAAAAGTCCTGGCGAGTTTCAGAAATCACAGAGCATATTAAAACTTTTGATAATACAGCTTACAGTTAATCAAGATAATTTCGCACCCCCCTCCCCCTTTAAACATTATAACAGGAAGGTGGGATACTGCCAAGGATATTACAATAGCAAAAGCTTGGAATGAGTTCCTTCCTTCAGATGAGTTTATCACAGCAACTATGGATGCACCACACAGCCAATTTGTACCCAAACGGGTTAGGGCTGATTCTATAATCTTCTCTGAAGGTAAACCAAGTCTTTGACTTCTTTTCCTAAGCTCATGGGCCCAACTCATAGGTAATTAAGAACTTTTCACATATGCTGTCAGTTCTCTTGTGTTTCCATGTTATTTGTAAGATGTGCGACACAAAATAAGTATGTACACATTTATCAATAATTCAGTGTTTCTGTCACATTCCTATGGATGCATAAACTGCAAACATGCCACATTACCAAATGTTTCTAACACCTGATGATACTCTACTGTAATTACGAACAGCCAGCTTTTCAAATGTTCTGATTAACAGAGGCTAAACGTCCCTCTCACCTGTAGTGGGTCTGTCCATTTGGCACACAATGGCAGCGAGCTTACTCTATCGTCATAAGGAGGTCATCTCCCTCGAGCTTCATGTTAGGTTCGATGTCCAGCTTCTTCACGACACCTGATATGGGTGCCTGGACCACCATCTCCATCTTCATGGCCGACAGAACCACCAGCGCTGCACCTTTCTCCACACGGTCGCCGACCTTCACTCTAATGTCTATGACGCTGCCTGGCATGGGCGCTCCCACCTGTCCCTTCACAGACTTGTCTGCCTTTGGATGGATGTGCAGCTCCTGTTCACAGAGAACACATGTAAGTTGAAAATCATTTTAATGGAAAAACATTTTTGTGCAAATTCTATATTCTGAATGAAAATGTTTTCAATGTTTCCATAAAACTGGCACAATGCTCTTTATTTTCAGGTGGTGTAGGTGTCCTAAAATGCCAAAATTTCAGAAACGTGTTTGGGAACATTTATGTAGTTACTTTGGTATTGTGGGAACCCTATGCAAGCAAGAGGTAAATACAACAAAAAGGATTAATTTATTTATAAAGTCAAGTGCTGCTTGCTTTTCTTGTCTACTGCTTGTTGTGCAAGTTAAAAAGGTGACGAGAGAGAGAGAGAGAGAGAGAGAGAGAGAGAGAGAGAGAGAGAGAGAGATGTAAGCAGCCAGTGTAAAAACATAGGTTTGGTACAATCTCAGGGCTACTTGATGAAAAATGCAAGTGAGCAAAGATCCACGTTCTGGCTCAGAGGGGCCAGCCCGGATGAACAACCACTGTGTCATCCTCTGCCAGCGGGGTAATTTTGATACGGTACAGAAGTCTGTGGACAGCGTACTGCTCTCCTGGCTATTGTCGGCTTTCTAAGCCTTGGAGCCAGCACTTTTCACTTTAGTAGCTCCTCAGTTGGCATCGCTGTGCTCGAGTGCACGCTGTTCCATTCCTCCCACCAAAAATCCCTGGCAGTGCAGAAAACTGAATCCGGATCTTTCGCACAGCAGCCAGACATGACGACCACAGAGTTACGGAGATGAAGCATTCACAAATGAACTTTTATACGCTGAAGCCCAGTGGGAGCAATACAATGATGAACATATTTGCTAATTAATGACAGTAGCAGGAGCAACGTAGCACAGTTTTCTGGTTAAAAATCGATAAGCATTACAGTTTTGTTTGTGTAACTGTATGATTGGTGTTCATCTGACTGATCCATTTTCAGCACCTCATTACTTCAAATTACATACAAAGTTATGAAACAATTTGTCAGGAGAAACCACAGTAATGTAACATGACATTTCATCATGAAACGCCAAGGTACACTTTTAGGTTTTTTGAGAAATGAAGATATTCATGTGAATAGAGAGAAAAAGAATCTTGTTTTTAACTGAAGTGCCCTAGAGTGAAGCAAAACACTGCCACTACGCCTCTGTCTATGCAGAGGCGAGAATACGTGCTGGAGTTGCACCTCCCGTGGGCCCATGTGGTGAATGGGCGTCTCCACCTGCTGTGGTGGACATGTTATTCCGTGCAGTCCACAACGGAAGATGTTATGGTGGTCTGCCAAGGAATAACCGAAGATGCTGTATCAGCAATAAACGTGACATAAAATGAAACTAAATTGACTCACTCTTGTGTACGGAACAGAGAGAAGGAGCCAAGTGCTTATTGTAAAGTGCTTTGTATCACGCATTGTTTTTACAATAAATGGTTTAAATACAGGAATTCTGGTTATGAACGATTTATTTAGCTATAGATGAGAAATGAGCTCCTTTTCCATCTGATTCAGGAAATCTTCGGAGAAGAGGATCAGAGCACAGCAAAGAAGATTATCTGTGACTAACTTGCAGGACCAGCTCTACAAGATAAATTTATAGGCAACCACAGTGTACAGACGATATTAACAACCGAATTTATTTTACATAAGTTGTGTGCTACTCCAGGAGGACATAAGTAGCTGGTAGGTTCAAAGTCTCCCTACAAGTACTAGAAACAAATCACCATTTACAGTTTGCTTGTAAGAAATCAATCTCAGAATTTTATGTTAATGTTAACGACCCACCCTAACTTCACGCGAAGAACTCTAAGCACCTATGACAGATTGCTCGTCTGGAATAGTGACAATTTTGTTTATAGGACACTTTGCAGAGTTAGAATTAAAATTCACAGAACAACATTAGGTAATTGAATTTCATCACTGTCATACAGCTAACATGATTTAAGCACTGCACACAGGAAACTCCTCAGCAGGCACAAATGCTATGTGCTCCGTATTTAATCAGTATTTGAAGTGACACCTCATGGCAATGATGGGAACTGCTAGCTACCACATCACACTGTCAGTCTAAACGCAGCACCAGAATGGTGCAGTCCACCCGATTATTATCCGATACATCCTGCATCGCAGGTCATTCAGCAAATCGTCGGTAGTTCACACCAGCCTCCCACAGTGATTAGATTAGATTAGTACTTGTTCCATAGATAATGAATACGGCACTTTGTAATGATGTGGAACATGTCAAGATTAATAAAAGGTGTCTTTACAAGATATTACATAGATAAAATATTACATGACACTCAATACTTTTATTTTTTAATTTTTTTGTTTTGAGGTTGGGAAATTACTCACTTACTATATCCAAAAATTCATCTAATGAACAGTAGGAGTTGCCATTAAGAAATTCTTTCAATTTCCTTTTAAATGCTATATGGCTATCTGTCAGACTTTTGATGCTATTAGGTAAGTAACCAAAGACTTTTGTGGCAGCATAATTTACCCCCTTCTGAGCAAAAGTTAGATTTAACCTTGAGTAGTGAAGATCATCTTTTCTCCTAGTGTTGTAGTCACGTACACTGCTATTACTTTTGAATTCGTTCGGGTTGTTAATAACAAATTTCGTTTCTAGCTCTTTAAATAAGAGTCTGCAAGATGATCTCGGATGAGCTCCAGCAATTACTCTGATCACACACTTTTGTGCAATGAACACTCTTTTACTCAATGGTGAGTTACTCCAGAATATTATGCCATACGAAAGCAGAGAAAGTGTGATAGTTCACACTTGCCTGACACTGTATTTAGGGGGGGCCTCACACGATTCCGAGGTGATAAAGTATTCACTGCTACGTTGCAATGTCATCAATTTCACGGTGGTGGGGGACTCCAGTTTATCACAGTTAGCCAATTTCACATTAAATATTTACAAATTACATACAGAAACCTTCCTCATGAATCAGTCTATTAGTGAAAACTGTATCAAAATATGTATAGTAGTTCCTGCGATTAGCCCAAACATACAAACAGAAATTGCAGTGAGGGACTTTATACAGAGTCGTCAGAAACAGTCTGAAAAGCTTGTAAGGGTGTTGCAGGGTAGGTTGTGCTGAGAAATAAGTGTTCCAATTGATTTCCTAAAACCAAACAAGAGTGTGATTTGGCACTGGACAGTAGTAAGGATCAAACCCAAGGCAAAGAATGAGCTGTCTCATGTGCTATTATTCATGCTACGAGAGCGACTAACATCAACTGCATCTGGTAGGCCATTTGGCTTTGCGCATGCAACAGTCCGATTGGCTAACTTTGAATCAAATTATTTTCTGAACACTTATTTCTCAGCACAACCTGCCTTGCAACAGTCTTAAAAGCTTTTCAGACTGTTTATGTATAGGCAGAAGAATATACATAGATAATGCACGTTTTGTTAGCCTCCTTTAATTTCTTAGTTTTTAACCATTTAGAAACACAGTGACATTGAATAGCTACACTTCCTTTGATATTGTTTCTAACCCAAGTACTACTTTTTCATTTTCCTTTTCTTATACCTGATACATAAACCATACATTCATGAAACAGCAAAATCTTTTACAAGGTCAATTTTAGAAAACTGAGTTGTTCAGAGTGTATTTCACATTTGACCAATGACAACAGCATAATTATTTTGTGTGGAAACATTTTATTTAACAAAACATTAGACACTTAAGACTAGAGAATCAACATTCATTTCAATATCTAATCTCACTAACATATGATTGTTTAGGGTTGATATACTTCATCTGAAGCCTTACTTCTTTTCTACATACGGAAAACCAACTCCCTTTCTAAATTTTTTAATTCAGAAAATATTACTACTGTAAAATGTTGTTGTGTAATCACTCAAATTTTAGACTGGAAACCTTCCAAAATTCTAGCATCATTATTTTGTAGCTCTAATTTTTCTATATTAAATGTTGGAGACCACCTTATAATAGAAGAAAAAACATATCAGTTAACAAAATATCTCAAATATAAAATTTTTGCTTTTAGAACATTCTTGGCGGGCTTTCTGTGTACTTAAATTGGACTCCATGAAGTTTTTGGACATTGTCGACATTTTGTAAAACTGGTAGATATTGTTAGACAGTGGTTTTTACCAAGGAAGTGTTTTATGAAAATAAATAGACAGTGATTGAAATCTAAATGTAAACATTGTTGTCTTGGTTATTTAAAGTTGTTAAAACACCAATTTTTCATCAACTGAACTAGAAGGAAGACATCTTTACGAATCCTTTAAGGTCAGTAATATTACAGAGTGAGATACAGGAACAGATTGAATATGCCTTCACTGAGTAAAGCAACAACACTAAAAATAAAAGTGGACAGTAAACCAGCAGTGGAATCCTTTTTTATAGCTTTATTTTGGAGTATAAAATACTTTAAAATATACAGGGTGAGTCACAAAGGATGTTACAACTTCAGGAGGACATAGAAATTTCTTGAGATAACTTACAGAATCGGTAGGCATGGCATTTTATAGCAAACAACCTCAAGTTTGATTCACACAGTGCATCAACACCTCATACTGCCACCAGGAGAGCCAGCACACTGAACAGTTAAAATGGCTATGTTCACTGGTACGGAGTGTGTTCACTGTGTGTGCTGGTTTCAAGAAACCAACTCTGCAACAACTATTAGGCAGAAATTTCATACAGAATACGGTGAAGAACCCTCAAGGAGGCCTACAACTTACTCTTGGCATAAGAAATTTGTTAAGAGAGGTTGTTCACTGTAACATGATGAACCATCAGGTTGGCTGCACAGTGTTGATTATGTCGAACAGGTTAGGGAGGGCTTTGCACACAGTCAAACCAGTGCAACATGCGTCTTGAGAGACTGGCACTCCACACGAGTGTTTCGCGAGCACTGCATAGATGTGTACAGTAGAAACCATAGAGATTCAACCTAAGTCATGCAGGTAAGGTTACTCGTGGGGAATTATGAGCAGAAATGTTGCGTTGGATGGAGGACAATGACACTCTCCCAAACACAATAATCTTCAGCAATGAATCAACATTTCATTTCAGTGGATGGTGAACACACACAAACTACATAACATAAAACAGCTAAAATCCACATGCAACCCTGGAACACATTTGTCACAATCCCAAAGTTAATGTGTTTTGTGTGCTTAGCAAACTGAAAGAGCATGGCACTTTCTTCTTCATGGAGAAAACTGTCACTGGTGCTGTGTAGCTGGATATGCTTGAAAACTTTTTAATTGCGCAAATCAATGAAGATGACCGAGATGGGAAGGCTTACTACTAGAAGACAGTGCACCAACTCATTTCATCATGGAAGTTGGAGGTTTCCTTGATAATCACTACCTAGGTCAGTGGATTGGCCGTAAAGGGCTTTCATCACAGACCTTGAGTGCGATCCTCCACTAACAAACAACGTAGCCAACCTGAAAATTTGAATTTACTGTGCAATTGCACAAGTTAAGCCCAATTTTCTGCAACAAGTGTGAGAATAATTTATTACCGGTGAAATTTTTGCCACTTCACAAATGGTAGTCACACTGAACCAAAATGACACTTGACACTTATGTGAAACTTGACGTCGTTTGCTACAAAATGACATCTACCAATTCTGTAAATTATCACAGTAAATTTCTGTATTATTCCAAAGTTGCAAAATCCTTTTTGACTCAACCTGTATCATGAGAAAATGGCATCATCTCTGTGAAACAACAATTGTGTTCATCACATTTCATTTTGATGTCAATGAGGCCATAATTTTTTGTGTTAAGAGGTTCTCTGCCAGTTTTTTGTCACACGAGGAATATTCCAATGCAAGCCTCCATTTCATTTTCAACAGTTTGGCAGTTGCAGAAGAAATTTCACACAAGATTATGTACCAAATTCTTTACTTCATGAAAATTAAAACCTACAACAACCTAGAAGGCAAAAACATTCTGAACACGAAGAAAGTCCACTGACAAATTGAAATGATAATTGAATCAAGACCCTAAGCTGTTGACAGACATTGATATACATCAACGGGGACAGTTGAAATAGTGTCCGACCGGGACTTGAACCCGAGATCTCCTGCTTACATGGCAGATGCCCTATCCATCTGAGCCACTGAGGGCACAGAGGATAGCGTGACTGCTGGGATTTATCCCTTGCACGCTTCCTGCGAGACCCACATTCCCTAGTTAATCTCCACACACTGCATTTGTGTAATGGGCAGGGGCTCTACAAATGTAGTGTGTGGACAATAAGTTGGGAATCCAGGTCTAATGGGGAGCATGCAAGGGGGTAAATCCCTGCAGTCACACTATCCTCTGTGCCCTCAGTGGCTCAGATGGATAGAGCATCTACCATGTAAGCAGGAGATCCCGGGTTCGAGTCCCGGTTGGACACATTTTCAACTGTTCCCGTTTATGTATATCAACGTCTGTTAACAGCTTAGAGTCTTGATATAATTATCATTTCATTCTAAGAGAGCTGCATGGTCACGGATTGTATGTGTTCTTTCAAACATGTCTGAAATGTGTGCAGATATCATCTTCATATAGAAAAGTAAATTACACAATGCTCTCTTGCAGAACTGTTCTGCTGAGTAGAAAATTTCATGAAGGGCGATTTTACCATTTCAGGGGGAAGTAGTTTCTCACTAGCCTTACTGATTAAACATATAGTTATCTACTCATAGCACAGCTCATACTATTATCACTATTACATCAACTGAAATCTAAAGAATTTGGGAGAGGTTTACAAGAAATTACTGAAAAAGGTTCAGGTACTTTTGCTTAAATGTTCTACTGAAAAATCATGGCGATTTCAGAAGAATCCCATTATATCTTGGGGAACACAAGCACACCAAGGAAATAGCAAAATTCTGAGCTGTGTACTTTTAATAAACCCATGTTAACATCAACTTACTCTTACTGTTCAGTAAATGTATTTTAATAGTAACAAAATATCACCACCAAAATTCTCTCAAACCTTTTGTGTATCTTCACCAAATTTTGAACATGTACTCTGTAATTTACTAATATTTAATTTACAATGAACCAAGAGAATAATATTGTTCCATACCTTTACAGCTTCTTTGTCCTTTATGAATACTGACCGCAGCTGACCGTTCATCTCAAAGAAAACTTCCCTTTCACCTGCTGGTGTCAAGTCCTCAGCCATCGCCAAAGTCTTAATGCCTAGTGTCTTTCCTCTTTCTATCGTGACCTGTGCCAAAAATACAGGAGTTAAATTTCATTATATTTATGATTTATAAATTCAGAGGTCATTACCAAAGCATGAAAACTCTACCAACTGAAATAATAGTTTACGCACATCTTAAACAGTTCCATTGAAACCACTGAAAAATGATGTCAGTTTTTTTTATGGACCTGTTGTTAGAAACATGGACAACTGACATACCAAAATTACTAATATCACACAGCAGATACTGCATGGTGTTGGCATCACCACCACCACCACCACCACCACCACCACCACCACCACCATAATGACAGTACTGGACAGCTGTGCACATATTTACAGCACACCTAGAAGAGTCTTGGTTCCTCTGACATTTGCTGAAACAACTTCACCTATTGTACAGCTGATTAGTAATTTCAGACAGACTGAAAGGAAGTTCTCTGGATATACATACTGCATATCCAGTATTTTATCTCCACTGACTCAAGTTCTTTTTTCACTGCTTCATATGCAGCTACCTGTCATTGTACAGGAGGAACTGTAACTAGTGATCCTCAACTATCACTACGTGCCCAAATCTTAGCGGCCTTCAATAATGTTGAGGCATCCCTCTTTCTTCAACTTTCCAGCTTTAATAGCTAAAACTGAATAAAAATAGTTATAAAATATGAAGCTGTGTATATTCTACTCGTGAGGATACAGTATTTGATTGCATTACAGTAAGGAATTCTTTAATAAAAACTAGAGGTTTGATATTTCCTGCACTCTAGTCATCTAAAAATGAAGAAACGTGCACACCTAATTTTATTATAATTTTAATAATAATAAATAGGACAAAACAGAGTCCTAACTGTTTTGAGTTATTCATATGAGGGCTTGTTGAAAAGTAATGCCACGAAATTTTTTATGTGAAAACTCCCAGCTTTTAAAATAAAGCAGATGTTATTAGCATTCTACAGCTTTATTCTTTGTGTCTACGTATTTGCAGTCCTCTGTCTCTAGATGGCTCCGAACTGCAGTGTGTAACGTGGCAGTGTGTAATATAAATATATCAAAATGCGAGAAACAGCTTTATGTAATCAAATTTCCAATTGGGAAAGTTTGTCTACACACAGAGCAACCTCTCCTTCAGACCACACATGAGTGCTGCAATATCTGCAACAATCTAATGTGTCTGGTTCACTGTCAGCAATCATCCTCTATATTGAGGGTGGCCAACCAGCAGCCCACGGGCTGGATCTGACCCACGATTGGTTTCGAATTGGTCCACAGAAGATATTTGTGTGGTGGGTAGGTGGTGAGTGGTGGCACAAGGCACTCTCGTTATACTCTCACCGGGATGCATTTTCAGAACTTAGCCGGCATTCTGTAGGCGTTAGGATCGGTGCTCACTACGCAGACCAGTAAAAGTTACAGCCAAGATGTGCCAAGTTCAAGCCTGCCTGTGAAGGCCTTTGTGAGGCCTTCAGCATACAGAGCGTAGTAGTTCTCGTTACTGCAGATGTGTCATCCACGGATGGCTAGGCCTTATGAGAGGGTTTTTTTGACGTGGAAGAGATGGCAGTTGTAGAAATTCAAGCACTGTTGGTGATTAGTGGGTTTAATGTGGACAGAGGTGTGGATGAACAATCTAGAGTGGAGGTCAACATCGAGGAACGCAGAGGAGGACCTGGTGAAGCAAATGGAATAAAAGACATCTCTTAATGTCCTTCAGACTCCAAACCAACCAACACCTTCCTCATACACATTATTAAATATATCCTGGCCCACAAACTACCGTTCCTTTGAAAGGAAGGCTTACAAACAAATCAGCAGCACAGCCATGGGTATCTACATGGCACCCAACTATGCCAATTTGTTTATGGGCCTTTTAGAGGAAACCATCCTAGCCTTCCAAAACTCCCTACTCCTAGCCTGGTTCAGGCTCATTGATGAAATCTTCATGATCTGGACTCAGGGCCAAGACATACTATACATATTTCTTTACATCCTCAAGAGCATAAGCCAAAAATACTGACATTCTACAAGAACTTTCCGAAAATATACATACAATTTGAGCTATTTCGTAATCCCAAACAAATCACCTTGTAAGATGTACTAAGTTAGCTCTCTGAAAATTGGCCACTTACCTCAAACTCTTCACCAACTTTTGGACCAGTGAGGAAAATTCGAGTATCCAGTTTGTCAACTGGACCAAACTGTTTCCGGAACTTGAGGTAATCTTCAGTGACCTGAGGATACAAGGCAGCACTCATGACATCATTGTCATTGATATCTGGGAACTTCTCCTTCAGTTTTGATTTGAGAGAGTCGAGATCCATTGGTGGAAGGCTTGCTCCTGGACGGCCCTCAACTCGTGGCATTCCCTTCAGTACCTGTTGGGGGGAAAAAAATAGTCATTATCATCCTATAAGAGCTATTTACAATTTGTACAGAAACCAGATGGCAGTCATAAGAGTCGAGGGGCATGAAAGGGAAGCAGTGGTTGGGAAATGAGTGAGACAGGGATGTAGCCTCTCCCCGATGTTACTCAATCTGTATATTGAGCAAGCAGTAAAGGAAACAAAAGAAAAATTTGGAGTAGGCATCAAAATTCATGGAGAAGAAGTAAAAACTTTGAGGTTCGCCGATGACATTGTAATTCTGTCGGAGACAGCAAAGGACTTGGAAGAGCAGTTGAACGGAATGGACAGCGTCTTGAAAGGAGGATATAAGATGAACATTAACAAAAGCAAAACGAAGATAATGGAATGTAGTCAAATTAAATCGAGTGATGCTGAGGGAATTAGATTAGGAAATGAGACACTTAAAGTAGTAAAGGAGTTTTGCTATTTAGGAAGTAAAATAACTGATGATGGTCGAAGTACAGAGGATATAAAATGTAGACTGGCAATGGCAAGGAAAGCGTTTCTGAAGAAGAGAAATTTGTTAACATCGAATATAGATTTATGTATCAGGAAGTCATTTCTGAAAGTATTTGTATGGAGTGTAGCCATGTATGGAAGTGAATCATGGACGATAACTAGTTTGGACAAGAAGAGAATAGAAGCTTTCGAAATGTGGTGCTACAGAAGAATACTGAAGATAAGGTGGATAGATCACGTAACTAATGAGGAGGTATTGAATAGGATTGGGGAGAAGAGAAGTTTGTGGCACAACTTGACTAGAAGAAGGGATCGGTTGGTAGGACATGTTTTGAGGCATCAAGGGATCACAAATTTAGCATTGGAGGGCAGCGTGGAAGGTAAAAATCATAGAGGGAGACCGAGAGATGAGTACACTAAGCAGATTCAGAAGGATGTAGGTTGCAGTAGGTACAGGGAGATGATGAAGCTTGCACAGGATAGAGTAGCATGGAGAGCTGCATCAAACCAGTCTCAGGACTGAAGACAACAACAACAACAACAACAACAACAACCCTATAAGAGCTGTAATAGGAAACATTTCACAAAGCCCACTATTACCTTTGTTTTTGTGGATACCTACTGCCAATAACTTGATATCTGCATGCTACCTAAAGTTGATGGCTCAAAAGTTGGCTGACAAGTTTAGTCGAACTCCTATCTCCACAGTCTGGACCTGAGATCTGATTTGTAATAACTGAGAACTACTTCATTTGTGGAAAACGGGTAGTAATCCTGCTCCAGCCCACAGCCAATTTAGGCTGTGTTCAAAGAGCATGCAAACCTTTTAACACTTCTCCAATTGGCTTTGGGCTTGGATAGAACTGCCATCCATCTTCCCCGAGTGTGCAGTTACTACAAATAAGAACTTAAGTCAAATCGTCTTCCTTATAATGCCTTCCCTAATGCACCCCTAAAAAGTGGACTGTACTCTCAGTAACCCTTTTTTTGTAAGTGACTCGTTTCTCTTCCATGTAACAAAACTTACTGGCTTTGTTTTTTGCCACTTTGTCACCTCCTTGTTCACATCATTACTGATATATTTCTTTTTCTCGTGGAATCTTTCTTGTAAGGGTAGAGCAATGTTGCCAGATTATATGTAACATGTTGCAAAGAAACAGTTGCTCAGTTAAAATACTCTGCTAAACACTTAACACGTAAGGGGATGGTGGTGGTGTTGAGAGTTTAGTTCTGATTTTAACTAATCACCACCCCCCTCCTCCTCCTCCTCCTCCTCCAGTCGATTTGGGCCTCCTATGGAGCACACAAATAATTACTTCTGATTTAATTATCAATTTTCCAATGATTTATCCATTTGATCACAATGCTACTGTTCCTACACTCCTGACCACTTTGCACCCACTTTCATTTTTGGTTTTCTCAGTTGACAAGAATAAAAATCATCCTTTTGAATCTTTTCTTTATTCAGAATTTTATGTTTTTCAATCTTCATAACTTTCAGATTATTTCTGATTTATTGGAGGCACTTGCACCAGGGAGATTTTTTGTGGTCAACATGTTCAAAACTTCTTTCATATCTGGTTTTCATTCATCTGAACCACAGGGTCAAAAACATAATTTTATATTTCCTCATCATTACACATAGCAGTTCAATTTTCTTCTACAATTACACCTTTTCTTGTACTGCTGTGGTGTTTTACTTGCCCCGATATTTTTCTTATGATTTCCATGTCTTCTATTTCTCCCATCTTGGTGAATGTGCAGGCATTTGCTTGCATAGAAACATCCGGTTTTATTACTGTGACATAGTGGTGTAACTTTACTTGAGAAGCGATAGATCTCTTACTGAACTCATCTTTAGTCAACTGAAAGACCATTTCCATCTTCTTTGCATGTGTTTATTAGCCCCGTCCTTCTGCTTTACTTCCAAGATTTTTAAACTTATTGACTCTTTAATTTTTCCATAACCTGTATTAATGGAATTTAGAGCATTTTTTATTTTTGTCATATATTCTGTTTATACAAAAGATATTTTGCATTTGTGTGTGTGTGTGTGCGCCCACACATGTCTTTTTGACCAAAGATTGCTTGTTTGACAGACGTTTTGTTGTGCCTATCTGGAACTCACCATCTACACTATATATCATTATTCCATCCTGAATTTTCCATTGCTTGAATATTAAAACTGCATACTTTTAGCAATTAAAATCTTTAAATAAGGATCTATTTGATAGTTCATATTTCTAAAACTGCACTGACTTGTTTATGGTGTACTCACAGAAGTTAAAACTAAAATGCTTTACTGTGCAAATGTACAAAAAGGAATGAGTAGTTCACCTTTGACCTGAAAGGTTCAGGGAATCCCCCATGGGGCTCTCCAATAGAGCCCTGCAAGAACTCCACAACGGATTTGGGGAAACTCAGCTCCTCAGCCTTCTCTTCCACCTGTTTCGCAGTCAGTTTATTCTGTACCATGAACTGCGCCAAGTCGCCAACCACTTTCGATGACGGTGTAACCTGTGAAATTGAAATTATGTTATCCATTCTTTAGTTTCATATGGAAGCACAAGTCTCTAATAACTTCACAAGTTGGTTAACAAATTAGTTTTTTGTACTTTGACACATGGAATGAACTCCCTTTACTTTAGAAACTATGCAAGTCAAATTTTAGTAGCTAATGTAGTTCAATGTTTCCACCTTAATACTAGGATAACGACATTGGGATAGAATGTGTCACCTGTACAACATGTAAGAGGGGGATGGTTCAACTATGGGTGGGCCATTTTTTTCCAGAAGTGATGGGGTAAACCTGGTACACAGTGGTTCTGATCCCACATCTTAACTGCCATGGTAATTATGATGAAAAGTAATGAATACAGGGGGTTCCAGGACAAATGATGAATATTTAAGGACATGACAGGAACAATCACTCGAAGCCAAAAATCGTATTAAACATAGGCTTTAAAACACAGACCTTAAGATTTATGAGCACTTGTTCGGTAGAGACTTGTTTCGCAGTAGTGAAGACGAACAAGAGCTCGTAGCTCTCTAGTTATGCATTTTAGAGCCAATGTTTATTAGACTTTTTCGTTCCAAATGATCATGCCTTTCATATACCAGAATACTGACCATTCCTTCTGGAACAGTATGTATATGTAATATCTGTATGCAAGTCCTTCCGATATTTGCACACATTTGAATTTACAGATCTACAGAAAGTTAAAAAAAGCAATCAATAAAAATTAAAAGATATACAAACTCATCAAAATTTATTGAAATCTAATCAGTTCAGACTTTTCATTATCACATACCATACCTCATAGATTCAGAGGTGATTTGGGACAGACCAATAACGTTGATTTAAGGTTGCTAGTGTAACACGTATGTTGTTGTTTCTTCTTCAGATAGATACTATTTTACATGGTTATCATTTTTTAAAAATCTATGAGACACTTTAGTAGGATTTACTTTTCATACATTTCCAGGTCTTCTGTGTTTTTGAGATTCGGGTCACACTTTTCCTTCCGGGTTTTGTTTATAACTTTCAAGTCAATATAATGTGGAGCTTTTTCATATAGTTTTAGTCCATCATTAACTTTCTCTATGGGTTACTTTCTCTCTGTGTAGTGTCATAATGATACAACAGCAACTGCCCTCGAAAGTTGTGGGTTTATCGTTGTTTCATTTACCTGCCATCAGTCTTGGATGACCATTTTAATGTAGCCTCAAAGCTTTGAGTAGGCATGTACGCTCACTCAATGACTACTTAAGTGGGGTAGGATGTCAAATGCACCAACTTTGTGCAGGAGAGCCACCACAGAACACTGTAATTTCCAGTGTCTATATTTTTACAAATGTAGTCATAAAACTGCCAGCATGACCAGGTAGGATTCAGGATTCACACTCATAGCAGTGGAAGTTCAGAAACACAACAAAATAATTTCTTTTTTGTATATGAAATTTCATCTGTTTTACTTGCTATTGGCTGTATTTGTTGCTATAGGTACACTTTTTTTCACAAGTAAGAGAGATTCTTTGATGAATTTTGCACAGCATACAAACCATACTTACAGGTTTATGAAACTCTGGAATTTATTTAATTCATTAAAAATGAATGAGCTTTCACATTTTAAACTTCATGTATAAAAAAACTCAGATTTTATAGTTAATTATCACAATTTTGACCACAGTTTTTAATAGATTTGGAAAATTCTAGAGCCTGTAAGTACAGTTTGTATTCTGTGCAAAATTTATCAAAGAATCTCTTACTTATGAAGAAAAGTGTACCAATAGCAGCAAATGCAGCCAATAGTAAGAGAAAAAAATGATGAAGTTTCACATGCAAAAAAATTATTTCCTTATGTTTTTGAACTTCCACTACTATGAGTGTGAATCCTGAATCCTTCGTGGTCATGCTGACAAAGTTTTATGAATTTATTTGTAAAAGTATAGACAGCGGAAAATGTTGCTCCAAGTCAGCCCATCTGACATCCTACTCCCCTTAAGGTCTTTGGGCAATATCAAAATACCACAATCCCTTTGACAAGCAAGTGTTTCGCATCTTGAGGATAGCACTGTTTCTTCACTTCTTTCATTTTAAAAATTGAAACTTGGCCACTATGCCACAGTAAGTTAAGAAACAACAGACTAAGAGATCAATGTCAACATTAAGGGCTGAAACAGCATGTAACTCCCATGGGTTTCATTTCTCACTAAGCTATAACCTCCCATACTGACCTTGTGATACCACTACATAACTTTAATACAAGGGTTGGAACTTAAATAGTGGCAAATATCTATTCACAACCAATACAAAAGAGTTACACGTTTACACCTGTTACTGTCCTTTAAAGTAATCACCAGCATTGTGTAGAACCCATTGCCAGTGTTGTGGAAGGCATAGTATACCATTAGCAGGGCCTGTTCTGTTGATGGTGCGAATGGAGCTGTCTACTGCCTGTCGAATCTCTGGAACACTTCTGAAGCAAATGCCACGAAGTGATCTCTTCAACTTCAGAATCAAATCAAAGTCACAAGGACTTAAGTCTGGGGAGTATGGTGGATGGTGAATGGTACGGTACTTCCCTGTCCCATAGACCGAACAGAGCAGCCACAGCATGCATGGTATGCACCCGTTTATTGTCGTGCAAAGTGATGGATGGGTTGCGCAGAAAGTGCCGCAGCTTCTTTCACAAAGCCAGTCACAGCTGAGGCTACAAAAACGAAACAGTAATACTGTGCACTGAAGATCTGCCATGGAGGAACATAATGCATTAGGATAACACCATCACAGCCATACACGAGCATCACCATAACTTTAGACCGTTCCATTCGCACCACAACAGAGCAGGCTCTGCTAATGGTATATTACTCCTTCCACATCACTGGCAACGGGTTCTACACTTTGAAAGACAGTAACAAGTGCAAACATTTAACTCTTTTGTATTGGTTGTGAATAAATAGTTCCACTATTTAAGTTTCAACCCTCATATTATTTTGATCTACCTTCAATCTAAACTTAGATCTTGTGAACAACTAAATATCTGCAGGTAGTAGAAGAGGGACAACTAAGACTGAACAGAATGAAGTCACTGAGATTGTTCTCTACTCTCACCTTAATAATATCTCCTAATAGCATATTGGCTTCCCTGTAGGCCTTCTTGACATCTTCAAAGAAATCTCCAAGGCCAAGAGAGTAGGCCTGGAACTGCAAATTCGTGTACTGTCCACCAGGGATCTCATTCAAATACACATCTGCATTCCCTGATTTCATGGTTGTCGCACACTCGAACGGTCCATAGAGTGTTCGTGTCTGCTCCCAGTAAGCAGAGTACTCGCTCACATTACTCAAATCAAGACCTGCATAGAAGAGGGAAAATGACAATTAATAAAGGAAACAAAACAACACAATATTAGTATATTAATTAATTAATTAATTAATTACAATCACATTGATTAAAATAAGTTAGCAACTGACATTTCAGTGAATCAAGAGGTCTGTGTCAACCAATGTAAAACTGTTATTCTTTTCTGGCATCATATGCTTGCTATGTTCGTTGTTTCCTAGGTAAATGTACTTGGTGTGGCAGCATGATTGGAGTGAAAAGGGGAGAGAAAGGTAGGATGGGATGTCTCTTGTAGCATGTCAAACTTTTTGGTTCCTGTATGTTAAAAGCTGTCTTCAACCTGATAGTTGATCTGAACAATGCCATCCTTTGCAAACACATGGTCTTATTGGAGGTGGTGTGTTATTGCCTTCCTATGACCTTTGAACTGACCAATGCAGCTAGTTGGGGGGGGGGGGGGGGTGTACAATTGTAATGTGGTCTCCAATCCAGTCCACAACACAATTCAGCATTTTTCACATTAACAAATTATTGCCAAAAGTGAAACAAGAGATTAAAAAGTTAATGTTAATAATAATAATAATAATAATAATAATAATAATAATAACACCTTCAAATTATGTACACTGACTGGTACTAAAAATGCTACTCATCAATTCTTTAAAAAAATATTTTGAATTCCAGTCACTGTTTCAAGATTGATCTACCATTTTTTGGTGAAATATTGTGATACGGTACCATCAAGATGTCTATGAATGATAAAATGGAAGATTATAAACAAATTAAGCCAGAGATGCAAAACAACATGAATGGATTCACGCATCAAGCAAATTTCATGGAAGGTTACAAAGTTAATAACACCTCTGTTTTGCTTTTCTACACTACACTTCACACAGCTCTCAACATCTTCAAACCTTGCATCACCTCCTCTAGCACCAATTTTGGCATCTACCTTTTTAGGAATGCTCCTGATTGATGTTGCAATGTCCTCTTGGGGAATTGTCTGCCATCTTTTTGGGAGGATCTCCTGCAGGGCCTGTAGCATCTCTGAATAGTGCTGATGGTTCTTTCTCACCATCTGGTCCCATACATGCTCTCAACAGGATTCAAATTAGGGCTCTGAACAGGCCAAGCCATAGTACAAATCTCCGCTTCCTCCAAGAACCCTTTAACAAATCTCGCAACATGTGGGTGGTCATTAGTGGATTGTCATGTGTTAGTGTAAGACTATCACCAATAAATGGAGTGAGAGCCACAATGTGCTTCAAAGGATTTAGTCCTCATGCTGATGCGCTGGAAGGCATCCATGCTTCACAGAGACCAAATCCATCTTTGCAGTCTTACGATTCCTACCCAAACTATCCCAAAAAGGCCATCTCCAGAGCGTCTCTGTACCATCAGGTGATCACAGACTATCTCAACTTGTCTTGAACAACACTTGTTCCCACTGTTGTACTCTCCAGCCACAAGATCACCTCGTGAAACTTAGTCAAGCTCTGTAATGTTCTCTGGTGAGTTCTGAGCCAGCAGCAGGTCTTTGGATCGAAAACTGGTTTCTTCCAATCTTGTTCAGGTATTTCTCTTGCTAATACTGACCCCTCAAACAAGGTGGAGACAATTTTGTATTTGAACAATGGCACTGTGATGGTTGCAGAAAACTTGAAGCTGTGAGAAATGCTCAACTCTTGCCAATGCTGCTCTTCTTGGACCTGACCATGGTTTCCTCACATAATCTCCAGTTTCTCTGAACCATCTTACAGTTCTGGAAATCGTGGACAGTGTAGTTCTCAACACTTATGTGATGCATGTTGCGACCATCTTGCATCAAAGCAAAATCTTTTGCAGATTCTTCTGGGCTTAATGGCATGTTTACTCCAGAAAGCTAATTATGATTATCGCAAAAAGATCCTGGCAACATATGTGATTGAAAGGAAAACAATACAAGGTACAACAATAGGGGTTACAAGAGTGGCAACAGAATATTGTCTCACATCAAGTGATGCGATTTTCACGTTGCACGGGAAAGAACAATTAAGGCTAGTGTAATAAACAATCTACTATTCACTGTCTGCTCATAAAGCTATGTCAATAACACTGCAACAGAAAATATAGGCTAAAGTACTACATGATAATTAAATATATAATCACACATGATTTATTATGTGCTGCATTTTTCATGAAAATCAGTGTAAATTTAGCAGCATTATTGTTTTCATTGCATTCTCATATGTAGTTTAAAAACAAGTCTGCATTTTAAATCTATTTTCGTTGTCACTTCACAAAAGAATTTTCCCACCATTTTGTTCCATCAAGTGATTGTGGTTTCAATGTAAATTCTTCAGCATCATAAAAACTCTTCCTTCTCCAAGGTCATTTACACTGTTTAGCAGTATTGTTTTATTTTCTCTACACAGCTTATTCAAATGCAATCTTTAGAAAATTTTGCACCTATGTTCCGTATGTGGCAGCTTACGTATTGTAAAATACTCATTGTGCAACATCTACACAAAGTCAATTAAGGGCAGATCATTATTGTGCAATGCATAATACATGCAGCTGCCCGAGATGCACATGGGGCTACGGCTCTTGGCAGCTGGGATAGAAGACCAATCTGGTCGAAGTACACATTCTGAAGTGAAATACGACTCATTGGATCTAGTTATTAGGGACCATATCTTCCTCTACCAACGCTACATTTGAGACTGGTTCTTGCACACAAATCTGTTGTACCTGATCAATTATTTGACAATTAACCACACTTTTTGCATAAAATTTTCAACCACTGCTTTTGACTGATTTGGTGTTTTCCTGTGAAATCTTTAACAAGTTAATTTAATCATGTTAAGAAATTGCTGCTACCTGCTAACTCCGAGCCATCTACCAAGACATGAAGAAAATGAGTGATGCATCCGTATCGCTGCTGAGGTCCATGGAACACATGAGCCCATTACACACCATTAGCGTCACTTCCCTGCTGCAAAAGCCACCTGCCACCAGCGTCACCTACTGACACCACCTGTCCAACGAGTGTAGTTTGGCTGGCCCCACCGCCACACTATTTACCAGCCGAAATGTCTGAGAGGCTTTCCAGTTTGCTCCCTTAACCACTGTAAATGTCCTTTGTGGAATATCCATGGCTCTTCAGAACATATTCCAAATGTTACGTCCTGTTATGTCATTCCCATTGGACCTCATGAGAATAAAATCAGATGTGATTAGAATAAGGGAGGGAAGGGATCGTATACAAACATATAATTTAAAAACTTAATATCTGCCTGTCACAGGTTTTGGCAAATGGTAGGACACAAATGTGGACATTATTGAACTGCTCACTGTCAATTCATACAGATGCTGATCGAGTATAAACGGCTAACAAACAAATTTCTTGTTTTAAATATAACCAATACAACAGGAATATCTACATTGGCTCCGATATTTTTAATGGACAGAGTAAAAACACAGTCTGACAACCCTGGTGCAGTACAATTGCAGTACAGTTCATTTAACAGCCCACATCCTTCACTTAAATCACAACATCCCTTTCATGTGACACTTCCAATATGGAATGTACAAACTTCTATGTTTAACAGTCACACAACATAATATCTGTTAACACCATGTGTAGCTCACTTTACTTATAATTAACAGCAGAGTATGCTATACAGGAATCAAAATACTCTCTTCACACTTTCAATAGCAGCCCACATGTTCACTACTGTTCCACTGTCCAGTCCTCAATACTGTCACCCTGCATGTTACTTATTTAATGAGCATACACCCTCATAATGTATTTTCAGATTGTATACCGATAAATAACACTTACCCGTGTCCAGGTCACTGCCTTGTAGTGCAGCTACTATGGCACCCATGCTCGGCTGTGACGTCATTCCAGACATGGAATCCACGGCAACATCCACAACATCTGCACCCGCTTTAGCACACTCCAGCATTGAAGCAACTCCCGCACCGGCAGTGTCGTGCGTGTGGATGTGGATCGGCACATCGGGGTGTCGATCACGTAATGCAGTTACTAGGAGCTTGGCTGCAGAGGGTTTCAGAAGTCCTGCCATGTCCTGTAACCATACAAATGCACTTTTACAACCACTGAAAGTACTTATTGGACTGATGTCACAATGAACAGAGATTCTCATACCCACACTATATATTAAATGCAGTGAAACTGCAATCCAAAGAGAGCAAACATAGCAATGGCCAAGAGAGTAGCTTATGAAATATATGAAAAAAAAATGGTTCAAATGGCTCTGAGCACTATGGGACTTAACATCGTAGGTCATCAGTCCCCTAGAACTTAGAACTACTTAAACCTAACTAACCTAAGGACATCACACAACACCCAGCCATCACGAGGCAGAGAAAATTCCTAACCCTGGTGGGAATCGAACCCGGGAACCTGGGCGTGGGAAGCGAGAACGTTACCGCACGACCACGAGATGCGGGCAAATACACGAAAATTTCAAAAGGTTCTTCAACTTTTAACACAGCAAGGTAGGACTGTCCTACTTGTTATACCACTCCTGACAATATAATTTTGTATTTTTTACTTGTTCTAATTTTGTTAATAGCACATGTATGACAGTTATACAAAATAACTTATGATTTCTGCTTTATTTCATTACAGTTATTGTTCACGGGATAGTTTTGAGACCACTGAATATAGCAGCACATTCAGTTATTACTATCTGTGAAACAATCTGCAACTAATTTCAGATAATTTGTAACATTCCACTTCCTGGCCACATCAGTGTACGTCAGAGCCAGTTTCCGGTATCTATGGGAAAGAGGCTTTTGTCCAGCATGGAGATATTGGGCCAGTCTTTTCATAAGCCTCCTGAATGTGTTGTGGTATGGGTCTACTATGTTCAGTTCAAGAACAGTGATTTTCCTAAGACGGAGTTTTCCAGGAACTATTTCAAGTAAACTTTGAAAAGCCCCAGAAGGAAGTACCTCTTTGCTGAAGAGTGCTCTAGCAGAGGCAGAAAAAGTTCAACAGAAGTGCTGAATTCTGTTGCTGAAGTTGACTGGCTGAAAGAGATAAAAGCAGAATTCTTTGGAACTACTCAAAGCTCATACAACTGAAAAGTTGGCCAAAGCTCTCTCTGGGGTTGTAGGAAGTGACCATGTGCACTGCAAGGTGAAGATGGTATTCGATCAAGTGCGCTGCCAGTACAGAAAGCCTTGAAAGATTTTGCAGGTGCATATCCACCTGTAGGTCCCAAATTCTGCTAGAGTTAGTTCTAGTTTTCCAGATGCGCGATGAAATTTCACAAATATGCACGTACTAAGTATGCACACATCTCGAACTAGGTCACGGAGTCAAGCTGGAGGTTGTCAGCGAACAAAATGAACTCAGCAAGCATAAACTAAAACCAATATATTCCATTTGTTCCTACAGAAACTTGAGTGCACTGTTGCTGAGCATCTTTATTGTGTTGACTTTGAACTGTTATCTTGTTATTTTTTATTGAGCTTGTCAGAGGAAGTCTAGAAGCCAGATTAAGGCTCTGTAGGCCTGTTAGCAGTATACATACGCTAGTCCAGTAGTCAGATTTCCGAATCTTTCAGAAAGTAGCTATACAGATACAGGACTTTAACTACAGACTTCAGAACAATAGGAATTTTAAGAATGTCTCATGGGTCTGAGCAAGGCTAGTGACCCTTATGTAACTTGTTTAATAATATAGTAGCATTAAAGATGAAGTAGGGTCAGCTAATAAGTGCTTCTGAGCAAGTTTGCAGAGCAGTACACTTCGTAACTTGTCCAACGCACCACAGGTTGCTATGAATGCACGGATTCCCCCTGCCAGCACAAGCAGTATGTGAGACGCCACAAAAGCTCCTAGGATGGACAAAAGAAATGTTTAAAATTCAGAGCAACAGTTAATTAACTTCCAAAGCATAGTGTGTTGACAACTGAACTTATGACACAAAGCACTTATCGTACTTCTAAAACTCATTATTCTACCATGTATCAAATGAGGAGACTGAAGAGCTGAGAAGAAAAACTGCTACACCTACCTTTATTGACAGTATGTGTGTCCCCGCTTTGACAAGTTCGTCTGACAGCTTAAGGTAGTAATCCAGGTTGTACTTCGTGCGGTTCGGGTCTGAGACGTCACCCGTATAGCTAATCGCAGCTTCTATGACACCACCGGCCTTCCCCACTGCATCCATTCCCAAGATCAGATTTGGGAGGTAATTGAGGGAATCAAACACACGGAAAATATCCATGCCATTCTGGACAGACAGCTCACAGAACCTGCAAAGAACACAAAAAGTAATGCACCATATCTACACCAAACCATTGTAACAGGTGATACACTGTTATGCCACTACGTAGACTACAGTTCACACACGAAAAATTTATTTCATTTGTTACTCAGCAACCTGAGCAAAACAAGGTTGATGTCATAACAATTTAGACTGCTGAGAATCTTATGGCAGCCCACCTTTTACATACGACATAACGGTACAGATTAAATGCTCCCGTCTGCACATAAAAAGGCAAATACACTCCTCTGTAAAAGACTGACTGAAAAGAGGGGAACCAGCTGCCACAATCCTCATTCTGTCTTTCTCACAAAACGTTTGACATGCGAACAAGTTCACACTCTTAACACAGAACACTCTAAACCCTTTTACCAAGTCCCTCTTTGTAGTGAAGCCTTCATTCTCAGCATCTCCCTCTCAATGCCACTGTTTGTATGTCTCTCTCCAAATGTCTCCTTTTTCTCCAAATCGCGTTTTCTCTTATCTGTTTCTTCTACTGTCACTGTTTTCATCCCTTTCTCTCACTATTCCTTACCACTGTCTCCTCCACCTGGCCCTTTCACTGTCTCCCTGTCCTACTGCTGTTTTGTTTATCCCATTCTTTTTCTCTCCTACTGCCATTGTCTCTTCCTTTATCTCTCACAGTCAGCTGTCTTCCTCTTCAACCAATACTACCTCTTCTCCACATGTGCCCCTGTAGATGGTTTTGACTCCTAAACCAGTAAACTTCAATATGATGGGGGAAAGTGGCAAATTTTTTCATGTCATTCTACTTCCTCCCACTTCTACCTCTCTTTTACTGCCACTGTCAATCTCCTCTCTGGCTCTCACTGCCCCCCCCCTCTCTCCCTCCCCCCTCCCCCTCTGCCACTTTCTCTCTCCCAGCATCGTTGTCTCCTCTCTCTTCTTCTCCCACTGGCACTGTCTCCTCCCTCTGCCCCTTTGCTACTCTCTTTCACCACAAAAAACGCGTAAATATGTTTGCATCCCACAATTTTTGATGACAGAGGTGGAATGAGGATTGAGGCACCTCATTCCAGAACACACTTACCTTTATTGGGCTCAGACAGTAGCATTTCTCCTCCAGCCGGTTCTTTCTTTTCCCTGTTACATCAGTGTGTGCTGGTTATATAAAATGAGTTCTGTACGTCAGTAAAGTTTTGGCAGCTATTTATATACTTTGAACCATTCAAGCAAAAAAGTGTGCATAATATAATATAAATTCAAAATCATCTCCCATCTCACGCAAGTTCACTTTAGAATACTTTATGTATAAATGCACAACATTTATAGGCTACACCTACAGTATAGGGGGAAAAAAGTGGTCTTTGATTTGCAAATATAAAGCATTTTGTACAAAAAACAATTTTTTGTAAGGTGCTCACATCAGCAGGTGACACCATTGATTAACTTCCACGTCAAGACAGTCTGATAGTTGTGAAGTGCCCATTATACATAGACTATACATCATCAAAGTTTTATTGGTGAGAAAATAGTGACAAACATAGTTTGGTGACTTCAGAACCCTTTCAGTTATCCCAGAACTCTGGCTATGTGTTCACGACATCAGTTAAAACTACATTTACACTTTCACACTGAATTTTACGTGTTTTACAGAAATAAGCACAGCAACTATAAATGTCTGGATCTCAGTAATAGATAACAACACTGAAAAATGTTTCAAAGTTCCCTGGTATCATCATCTTAAGAACTTATGGCAAAAATATGCCACAAACAGAAATTATAGAAGTGGCCATTCCCACAACTGGTGCTTTTGGTACCCAAAAATTATGGTTTTCAGTGTTTTCTCAGCAACCACCCATGAACAAGACAGTCTTTTGAAAGCTATGTAAGGCTTACCCTAGACATCACCTAATGCAAAAGAACCAACTGATTTGCTCAGTTTGCCTGGGCTGCAAGAAGCATTTAATATTTTAATTTTGAGTCTGTGCTGTAGAATAGCTAGAGTATGCCCATTCTTCCTGAAGATATACAAATGTTTGCTAACCAGAGCTATCCAAAACATTTGACCCCTTAACTCTGTGGTCAACAGAATCCAAGATATGACCATCACATTTTTATGCAGACTTTTGAAACATATTGCACAAGGTATTAGAATTATAGAACTGCAAATGGCCTCTCACCTTGAGGATTAAATATGGCACTAAACACCTGGATCTACCTCATGTGCTATGTAACTTTATACGGCAATTGCTGGGTATGGTTGTAGTGATCTGTGCCTCATTCACTGTGTGCCATGTGTGTCATCAAAAGGGGAAACCTTCAGGAATGTGGAGCAAGGTGAAGCATTCATTTACAAAAGACAAATACTGTCTACTCTATTAACAATAGAGCAGTACTGCTTAATCTATTCAGAGCTCAATTTAACCAAGTACATTAGAAAGAGTGCTGCCACTTTTTGGAAAGGGTTACTTTCTCCTTAGTTACACTAAACGGCTGCTCTTTATCTAGTACTGGCAGTTTAATATTTACTTGGCCACAACACCATTTTTTAAATAAAATATGCACCTTTTAGAAGTCTGTTTACAGTACATTACTACTTGTCATACAGTTTACAGCAAACACAGCTACTTACTATGTAGCTAACAGAACTTTCCAATACTTAATTTTGTTTTGAAATGGTCGCAATTTCCCACTTCTTGCTTAAGGGTTTCGTTGAAACCTTACCACCAGAGTACATAACTTGAATCTTAGAGCAGGAGGCTAAGTCTACATGAAAATTATTTTGTGTTTCATATTGTGAGTGTTTACACCTGAGTTCAGTTGAAACTGACTTTTGCTATCAGCAACAAAACAAATTACCGAGTAAATGATTGGGAATTAAATGTAAGAACTAGAAGATCCTTACAAAGGCTTCTGCAAGACATACAGTTTTCTGCCGAATGCATACTATTTATTTTGGGTGTAGTATCCCACAAGATAATTCCATATGACAACAAGAGATTGAAAATATCCTAAATAACCCAACACTTTTGGGTATATATAAACACAATGAGAGTTGCTTCGAAGGGGGTAACACACTGAACTCAACTTCTTGATCAGTTAATCCACTTGTTGACTCAGTTGTTATACAGCTAGAGAGAAAAGAACAACAACATTGTGGGAAGCATACATTGCAACTCAACACATAGAGGAGGCGTTAGCTGCAGAATGGTAAAATAAAAAAAGGCTGCTAAAATATTTAACCTTGTGGACAAAGCCGCCTCCCCCCCTCCCCCTCCATCTCTCTCTTTGTGTTATCAGTCTTCTGACTAGTTTCATGTTACCTGTAATGAATTTCTCTTCAGTGATAGCTGCTTCACTTCAGAGTAGCACTTGTACCCCACATCCTCAATTATTTGCCGGATGTATTCTAATCTCTGTCTATCCCTACAGTTTCCTCTAGTACCTTGGAGATTATACCTTAAGAGATGTCATACCATACCCTCATCTTGGCAGTGTTTTCCATATGTTCCTTTCTTCACAGATTCCACAGAGACTTTTCCGATTCCTTGTCCAGTCCATCCGATTTTTAACATTCATGTGCAGCACCTCATCTCAAATGCTTCAGTTCTCTTTTGTTCTGGTTTTCCCATGGCTGAAGTCTTAGGCTTGAACCAGTAAACATGTCTTGACCACGAATGCTTTATATGCCTATGCTAGTCTGCATTTTATGCAGGTGCCAATTAACCAAAATTTGAAAGAATAAGAAAGCCGTTTTTTCTTCACACCACTTATCTACATCTACATCTACATCTGCATCTATACTCCGCAAGCCGCCTGACGGTGTGTGGCGGAGGGTACCCTGAGTACTTCTATTGGTTCTCCCTTCTATTCCAGTCTCGTATTGTTCGTGGAAAGAAAGTATGATTCTGTGTGGGCTCTGCTATACTCTGATTTTATCCTCATGGTCTCTTCGCGAGATATATGTAGGAGGGAGCAATATACTGCTTGACTCTTCGGTGAAGGAATGTTCTCGAAACTTCAACAAAAGCTCATACCGAGCTACTGAGCGTCTCTCCTGCAGAGTCTTCCACTGAAGTTTATCACCTCCGTAACGCTTTTGCGATTACTAAATGATCCTGTAACGGAGCGCGCTGCTCTCTGTTGGATCTTCTCTATCTCTTCTATCAACTATCTGGTACGGATCCCACAATGCTGAGCAGTATTCAAGCAGTGGGCGAACAAGTGTACTGTAACCTACTTCCTTTGTTTTCAGATTGCATTTCCTTAGGATTCTTCCAATGAATCTCAGTCTGGCATCTGCTTTACCGACGATCAACTTTATATGATCATTCCATTTTAAATCACTACTAATGCGTACTCCCAGATAATTTATGGAATTAACTGCTTCCAGTTGCTGACCTGCTATTTTGTAGCTAAATGATAAGGGATCTATCTTTCTACGTATTCGCAGCACATTACACTTGTCTACATTGAGATTCAATTGCCATTCCGTGCACCATGCGTCAATTCGCTGCAGATCCTCCTGCATTTCAGTACAATTTTCCATTGTTACAACCTCTCAATACACCACATCATCATTTGCAAAAAGCCTCAGTGAACATCCGATGTCATCCACCAGGCCATTTATGTATATTGTGAATAGCAACGGTCCAATGACTCCCCTGCGGCACACCTGAAATCACTCTTACTTCGGAAGACTTCTCTCCATTGAGAATGACATGCTGCGTTCTGTTATCTGGGAACTCCTCAATCCAATCACACAATTGGTCTGATAGTCCATATGCTCTTACTTTGTTCATTAAACGACTGTGGGGAACCGTATCTAACGCCTTGCGGAAGTCAAGAAACACGGAATTTACCTGTGAACCCGTGTCTAAGGCCCTCTGAGTCTCATGGACGAATAGCGCGAGCTGGGTTTCACACGACCGTCTTTTTCGAAACCAATGCTGATTCCTACAGAGTAGATTTCTAGTCTCCAGAAAAGACATTATACTCAAACATAATACGTGTTCCAAAATTCTACAACTGATCAACGTTAGAGATATAGGTCTATAGTTCTGCACATCTGTTCGACGTCCCTTCTTCAAAACGGGGATGACCTGTGCCCTTTTCCAATCCTTTGGAACACTACGCTCTTCTAGAGACCTACGGTACACCACTGCAAGAAGGGGGGCAAGTTCCTTCGCGTACTCTGTGTAAAATCGAACTGGTATCCCATCAGGTCCAGCGGCCTTTCCTCTTAAGCGATTTTAATTTTTTTTCTATCCCTCTGTTGTCTATTTTGTTATCTACCATCTTGTCATCTGTGCGACAATCTAGAGAAGGAACTACAGTGCAGTCTTCCTCTGTGAAACAGCTTTGGAAGAACAGAACTGCTGAAAGCTCACAGGAAGACACTGTAGTGTAGAATTCGTTTGAAGAGCATTTTATAGTTACTGAACTAGAAGTTCATTTTAGGTTGTAACTTATATTTGAAACATTATTAAGGTTTACTGTTCACAAATCCTGAAGATATTATCTTTGGACAAATGAGACCTGTAAAGTACCAGTTTAAATACAATGTCACATCCCTCTACCACTGGCAGTGTAAAGTACAGTAGTTTTGGCATAAGCACAGGAACTATTGGCTTGGAGGGTTCACTTAATTACTATGAAGTACTATCAAATTACATTCTGTAACTTACTTGTACACAACATTGTCTGGATAGTTGGTGTACCCAACTGCATTGGCACCTCGCAGTAACATTTGGAAAGGTATGTTAGGCATGGCAGCTCTCATGTCCTGTAACCTCTCCCAGGGGCACTCGTGCAGGAAGCGGAGCGCCACGTCAAAGGTAGCCCCGCCCCAGTTCTCAGTCGCAAAAAGCGGAGAGAAACGGTGGGCCACATACGGAGAGATGCGCAGCAAGTCGTGTGACCGGACACGAGTCGCCAGCAGGGACTGGTGGGCATCACGGAATGTTGTGTCCATGAGCAGGAGCCCCTTGTGCTGACGGACGTGCTTGGCAAAACCCTCCGGTCCTTCTTTCTTCAGAATGTCACGAAGACCTGGCGGAGGTGCCAGTTCTGTATGCAGAAAAGCAAAATGTTCAGAAATGATGTATTAAACTGTAAATTCAAACATTTATCTATATGTACAAAGACGAGTGTGTCTGTAATTCATACAAATCTATAGTTTTATTCCAATCTTGATGAAAGTCTGCACACTTTACCTTCAAGACAAGAAGAAGATAACGGTCTACTTAAGATTTTGTAATCTGACTTTAAACATATATGTATGTAATATATACAAAGGGGAAAGGTTGTTACAGTGGCAATACTGGTCTTGGAGATAGTACCATCAGACATCACTAGGTCACAAGATAAGTGAAAGCTCAAGAATTTGACAAACACGATTGCAGACTTATTTATTGATTTTTTGTCATTGCTACACATGACACATACCTTACAAGATATTTTAGTCCACATTTCACAGTTATTTTTATTATTAAAATCCACAATTTCATACAAATGCTGAAGCAAGTTGTCAATGCACTACCAACACAAGTGTCTAGATCACAGGCCAATCAAAATATCAAACAGAATCCAAGACTTCCTGAAATGTAACATTAACACTCCAAACAGTTCGAGTCGTACTCAAACACAGCTGTATTTGAAAAAGGGGAAACTGAGCTGAAACAATGTAACATATAACACAATATAACACAAATTCTCCAGAAACACGATAAGATACAGTTGTTGTTGTTGTTGTTTTCAGTCCTGAGACTGGTTTGATGCAGCTCTCCATGCTACTCTATCCTGTGCAAGCTTCTTCATCTCCCAGTACCTACTGTAACCTACATCCTTCTGAATCTGCTTAGTGTATTCATCTCTTTGTCTCCCTCTATGATAACTGTACTTATCACAAAATGTAACAACACGTGTGACTGATATTCAACACCCTGGGGAACACCAGGCAATGCGGCTAGTCAGCAATACTGGGATAACCTGAAATCTGACAAAATTTCAGAGGCTCTTCAGAGATATTTTCTGAGGATTTTAGTACAAGGGACGTGTAGTTTCTGGCAGTTCATTACAGAGTAACTGCATTTCATCTGATTTTCTACCACCATTTACATTTGTACAATGGTGCATATGTTAGCAGTACATGCTGTGTGTCTAGTTTGGAAATAAATTTGTTCAGATCATTCACACATCAGTAACATCAACTTTACTCTTGCATTTAACCCCGCACCAGAGGACCCTGTGTGAAATTTTTCCACTTTTACAGTTCTAAATAAAGACATATTTGGAACAAGTGTAGTCACTGGGATAACGGTAGTTGTGGGAATGAAGAGAAAACATTATCAAACATGCAAGAACACTGAAATAATTATCATAAATTTATGGAGGTTGGTTACATTGGATTGGCTGATGTCATTTGACGACTATCCTATCTCTCCGACCTTGTTTGAGCCTCACTCACCTGTCTATGAGCATTAGACCAACAAAGTTGAGTACACGTTTGCAGAATACACCAACATGATCCATCTGAATGGCAAAGCTCGCAGTAAATGCGCTTATTGCCTTTATCAAGATAGTTCTGCACAATGTCCAATTCCATGGCATACCCATTTCGCCACAATTACACGACAGCTTTGAGAAAGGGTACCCTCACTGTCAGCAGGCGTGAGTGTGGTGCTCCTAGAAGATGCAGTACACCCAAATTGGAAGAGGCTGTGCTTTACTGTGCTGAAAAGAACTTGTCAACACATACAGGAGCAACTCCTTCAGCTATTAATTAGTGGAATTGTTTAACAAGTGATGTACTGGGTTATGTCTAACCAATTACTTGTAAAAGTGGACGCGTTACCATCATGTTTTCAAATGGTTGTAGTAAGGAAATGGTACACGTCTGGACATGGGTTCCAATTCACAATATTGCATGTTAACTCCCCTCTGCAAGTCCTGTAATTTTGTAGCGGGAATTTCCAAGCAGCCTGTACATTTTCATGCCCATAATTTTGAACAAAATTCTTTACAAAGCTTTATAATGCTTCTGTGTAAAGGGTATCTGATGTAAGAATGTAATATTGATGTACTTTTTGGTTTTCTTTTTTTTACTTTTTATTTTTTAAGGATACAAAAATAACAGTTGATTTAATTACCTTTGAGAAGGCAACATACAATTGCCCGAGTGTAAAGGTGGGATTTGGTAAATACAGTCCTACTCTTTGAAGCTTTTGTCCTTGTGACTTGTTTATAGTGTTGTTGTTGTTGTTGTGGTCTTCAGTCCAGAGATTGGTTTGATACAGCTCTCCATGCTACTCTATCCTGTGCAAGCTGCTTCATCTCCCAGTACCTACTGCAACCTACACCCTTCTGAAATTGTTTCGTGCATCCACTCTTGGTCTCCCTCTACAATTTTTACCCTCCACACTGCCCTCCAGTACTAAATTGGTGATCCCTTGATGCCTCAGAATATATCCTACCAACAGATCCCTTCTTTTAGTCCAGTTGTGCCACAAGCTCCTCTTCTCCCCAATTCTATTTAATATCTCCTCATTAGTTCTGTGATCTACCCATCTAATGTTCAGCATTCTTCTGTAACACCACATTTCGAAAGTTTCTATTCTCTTCTTGTCTAACCTATTTATCATCCATGTTTCACTTCCATACATGGCTACACTCCATACAAATACTTTCAGAAACGACTTCCTGACATTTAAATCTATACTCGATGTTAACAAATTTTTCTTCTCCAGAAACGCTTTCCTTGCCATTGCCAGTCTACATTTTATATCCTCTCTACTTCGACCATCATCAGTTATTTTGCTCCCCAAATAGCAAAACTCCTTTACTACTTTATTTATAGTGATAGAAAATTCAATCTTGATAGGCAATTGTCTCCTTGTCGACTGAAAAAATATGCTTGGATCAGATGATGTTTAAGTTTATCTGTGGTATTACAGTAGCTTTCCCAGTGTCAATAATTAATGAGCAAAAATATAAAATAAATAAATAAATAAATAAAACAAATAAGTGTAATTTAGTGCTCATGATGGTATACGACTGTCATCAAATGCTTATAATTTCTAACTTTCAATCTTAATATTTATATTTCCTGAGGCAGAAGCGAAGTTTAATGAGAAATACGAATATAAAATACAAATGTTTATATGAACATGAATATATAGTTTAGAACATAGTGTTCGCTTCTTACCTGGCATGTAACTAAGGTCTCTCTAACTGTATTCTGAGATTTTAATTGCACTTCGTACTTTATGTAAGCACTTTAAGACCATAGTGGCACTAGGTAAATCACAATTCGAGGTGACAATGACAAACATGTTTGTTATTTCGGAATGTATATTAGTTTAGAAAAGTCAGTTTGTACAACAGGAAGAGATGGTGGACTACCACATTGGCCACAGTTATTATCTACAACAATGCTGTATACAAATTATCCAGTTAATGAGTTCTTGAAAACAAATAAAATGGTACTTGTAATAAGACAAAGGGGTTTCCGTTTCGTGATTAGTAAGTTAGCTACATAAAATATAGGTATAATGCTTGTCAACCACGACGCCCTTTTACCTGTGGTAGTTAAAAGTCTCTTATGTTACAATCTTCCACATATAGTAAGCTTTGGTGCAATATAATGTCAGAAGCCAGTTTAAAGACCTTCCTACCAATACCTCATTTATTTCTGTACATATGTATGTGTTGAGAGAAAGGGATGTTTAACATCAACACTGGATGGTTCTCTTTCAGGTTTGTTTTTCCTGTTATGTTAGTTGTACATTAACAATGACACACAGCAGTACTACGGGCAGGGTTGCTGAGGAAAAGTTTGACAATAGGCACCTCGGGTACGAGTTCAGTGAATGCAATGGAAGTGCGACACTGTGGTGCTTTGCTGAGCTGTTCCTACAGCAATGGCAAAAACTTAACTGTTTACGTATTTCTTCTATGGGTTGTTGTATTACTCTGTGTTTTCATACTATGTTTGGTTCATTGCATACTGCAGGATTTTTCATTGTTGTGAAGATTTTTCAGGGAAAGGAAGGCTGTCGGAATCACAAACCAAAAAAATTATATATAATTTCATCATAGGATATAGACAAAAATATGGAAACACCAAAAACACATTATATTACCACATCTAATACAGTGTAAGAAAATTTATCATTTAAAACAGCTTCCAGACATACCAGAATGGATAAATACAGGTCCTGAATTTTTTTCAAGGGAATTTTTTACCATTCTTCCTCCAAAGAATACATGTTCATAGGGTTACAGGGCCACTGTCATTTTGAATAAAATAATTTTGAGTATTAAATTACATCACCACTAAGCATTAAAGCAGGTACACTGCTGATGTTTCAACTGAGTTTGCAGCAGTTCTCTTCAAGGCAGTTAACTGCTGGATACTGGTGAATGTCTTCCCCCTCCATGCTGTCTAGTTCAGTTATCTGCTGGCTACTGATGACACACAGCTGGGACATCACTGGACAATTTGAAGATTGGGGGGAGGGGAGGGGGGGTTATGGTTGAGGCATGGCTACTGCCTGTGCTACTCTGGGGTGCAACAGGAAATCAGCAGCTGGTACCCAGTGGAAGTACGAGGGTGGTTTGAAAAGGCCTTGGAATCACCTAGAGATATCAGCGCTAGTGCAATGAGTTGTTCACGTGATATTCATTGGACTGTTAACTGTAAACACACGCCATGTCAGTGCTCTTGGAAGAGAGCTGTGGTGTCTTGAAACACAACTGTGGCGGTGATGTGGCTACGTTGTAAGGTCAAGATTCGAGCTGTGATTATGTACTTCGTAAAGAAAGGAATAAAAGCAAAGGACATTCACGCCGATTTCCAGAATATACATGATATACTTGCGGACTCTGCTCCTCTATATTCCACTGTTGCCAAGTGGACAAATGAATTAAATTTGGTGGGGAGACCTCAGACAAAAAATTATTGCGAAAGTGCACAAAATGGACGTGGAGGATCGCCGATTGAAAGTGCGTGAAATTGCTCTCGCTTGCCAGATGTCATCTAAGAGCATATCACATTATACCTGAAGAATTCGAAATGAAAAAATTATCTGTAAGATGGGTGCCGTCGCCATGGCAAAATTACGCGAACTACGGTATGAATTGTTGCCACACTCGCCTTATTCACCTCGTATGGCTCTGTCAGACTTCCATCTCTTCCCAAAACGGAAAATTTTTCTTCGTGGACGAAGATTCATTCCAAACTAAGAACTGATAGCTCGAGTTGACGACTATTTTGCAGGCACGGAGGTAACTCAGAGGGGATCAAGGCACTGGAACATTGTTGGACCAAGTGCATTAATCTACAACGAGACTACATTGAAAACTAAAAAAGTTTCTGTGATTTAAGTACTTTTTTCTATTCCATTCAGAGAATGTTTCAAACCACCCTCGTATTTTTCTTCAGTGAAGCGAAACAGCTGTTATCTAGTAGCCACTGTTTATCCTTTTAATCCAGGGTCAAGTGGTGCTGTTGGCTGGCGAACACATCTTGTCTGCTTCTGCTGGAATCGTTGGTAGGCAGGCTGTAGGTTAGTTGTAGCCACTCTCTCTGTTCATGCTGTTAGAGTGTTTAATTATTTTGATAACCCCCCCCCCCCCCCCCCTCATTTCACGCTGCTGCGTCTATGGCTGCCAAGTGTGCACTCCAGGTTCTTTAAACTGTCATAATGGCCACCTTCCTGGTGGTGTCCAACTACAGCTGATCTTTTTGCTCTGCCCCAGTTGTATGTAACATTCAAGCTCTGAAATGTGAATGCTAATGGGTCTCCCAATTTCATGAAACAAACTTCACTGCATTCACTTTCAAGTTCGTAGACGCCTGCAGCGTGAACAAAGTCTATAGGATCCTTCATGAGCCTCAATAGATTTCAGATCTGAACACCACAATGCAATATAGGTTTAATTCCTCCATAACAGAATATTGCCTACATGGTCGCCGATGACTCTCGCATAATAAAAGTGAGCAACGGGAAGAGTTTCTGTATCACTGCACCTCTTAACTCTTTGTATGTATCTGTTACATCCACTTACATGAAATGTTGCTTTGGGAGTTACATACTAACCTCCTACCAGAGCACCATGGGCAATAAGCCTATCATACACTGTCACCCTTAATAGCAAGCAGCTTTCAAACTGTCCAATGACATCCCAGATATGTGACATCAGTAGCCACTAATAACTGAAACAGACAGTATATAGGGGAAGACACTCACCAGTATCCAGCACTAAGCACACTGAAGACCACTACTAAATATGATTTCAAAGGAATCAGTAAGGTATTTAAATGCAATGTCATGGGGTTAATATTCATTCATTTCACACTATCACAACTTTGGTTTTATAGCTGTTACTGTCAGGCACAAATGTGAAAGACACTTAAGTCTGACATGTCTAAATGACATACCCTTGTTGAAATATTACAATATATATCTGGTCACACACACCTGTCATTGTATTATAGGTTGTATATGGGTAGAAGAGGAGGGGAGGGCAGAAAATCTATTTGCTAAGGCATGAGAACATTTTGGGCAAATATACCTAGCCACGTCATGCAAGTTTGAACACAAAAGGTCAATAATGTTTTTGCATTACTGTGATAGTGATGGCATTAGTTTGAAACACAAATTAATTGTATTTGCTAAAATGCACACACTCTCAATCACAAAATAGAATTTTTTTCAGTTAGTTGATTCATTGATGGGCAAGTTACATGTTAGTGTATTTTTGGCCAGCATTAAATTAAGAATTATCTTCTGGCTTCACGAAAATTCTACCACAAGACAAAAAGTTAGCGGCACTACTTTATCAAAGAATTTAAATATAATTTCCAAGATAACACAGCACAAAAATAAAGTTATCTAGTTACTAAACAGATAATTGATTTACAAGTGGTGGTGTGCATATTTCATCTCAGATACATAAGTAAAAGTGTACAGTGATGCAAACCCCATTGAATCCAGATATTGTTATCCACAGCAAAACTGTTGATATCTGACTAAGGTATAGAGAGTGAAGAGTTCTCCCACAACCATAAGTATAAAACATATCCCAAATGACGTAAGAATGAGAGAACAACAAATATCCCACAATGGTTGTAACAAAAGCCCAGGCACAATCAAGAGAGATATTTGATCATATTTATTCCAACATAATACTAAAATGCTACATAGTTACTAATTAGATTGCTAAATATTATATACATGAATGAACTATTTCTAATATTGCACTTTATGTTGGCTCCACAAAGAAGCTGAACTAAAAGAACTATTTTTAACATCTGTAGTATCTATATTACTAAATGCCTAAAACAGTCACCCAATTACTAACTGCAGGTTGCCTATCTAACAACTTGCAGGAGCAACAAAAGTCTGATTTTCAGTATTTCCTATAATTATTATCCAAATTTAAAACCCTGTTGTAATCTACTCATAAAGAGTTATAACCCTATGTTGTACGGCTAACGCAACAAGGCAAGTATTACAGCTGTGAACAGTGTATGTGTCTCAAGAGAGAGTACAGCTGTTGTCTGGATTTTTTTTTTTTGTATGAAGAACCAGGCTAAGGGACGATGTATGTCTTCAAGTTGGGACTGCAATGGCAATAACTTTGTGAGATATCTGCTGGTGCGTGACCTATACTCATCAACAAAAGTTCACAGAAGTTCCACGTCACTCTGTTACGTCGTGTAGTTGTGTTTCTTACAGAATGGACATCCCAGGATTGGCGTCATATGTTGTTAATGGATCTAACTTTGATTTGGTTGTACCCTGATAATCACGGAAAGTCTTCAGACACTCTGGCAATATAGAAATATTATTACACTGTGCCCTCACACATGCAGTAAAGTGGTGGTGGTGGTGGTGCTGCTGCTTGTGGTGGTGGTGGTGGAGGAGTGATGTTCCGGTGCGGCATTAGACAGGGCCTCTCATGGTTTTTGAGGGCAATCTCACTGCTCTACTGTATAAGGATGAGATTCTGTAACCAATAGTGGGACCATGCAACCAACATTTTCTGACAATTTTGCCTTGATGAATGGTAACTTCCATGCCCAGCATGCTGTTCTCATGAACATGTTCCTTCAGCATGCTAGGATCACCATTACAGAGTGGCCTGCCTTTTCCCTGGACATGAACCCTATCAAACATGTGCGATCAATTAAAATGAACTGGGTTTGGTCATTGAGGATGACCACATACTCTGCATAACTTATGCAAAATCTCCATAGAAGAGATTTCATCAATGGCATGCCAAACTGTGATGTTGCTCAGCTGTGCTCTCTCTCTCTCTCTCTCTCTCTCTCTCTCTCTCTCTCAAACACACACACACACACACACACACACACACACACACACACACACACACACACACACACACAGAGAGAGAGAGAGAGAGAGAGAGAGAGAGGAGAGAGAGAGAGAGAGAGAGAGAGAGAGAGAGCGCACAGGAAGTTGTAAACAAATATACACACTTGCCTCAGGACCAATTTTTGTTTTCTGTAGTGTGAATTGCTAAGTAAAGGTGTGACAAAAACTTTTGCCAATATCTGTAGAAGCTCCATGTATCGGTAGCCTACACTGTAGAAGGGTGTCAACCCAAGAATAAATACAGGAAAACACAACAATAGCTGTACTGATATTTAAACAAAGGAATTATGAACTGATTTGTTATTCTGAACTGTCATTCTTCACCCTGAATGTAAAAGCAACATTTACAGTGTTTCTGAGGTGCATATTATGACTGAATCATAAGTTATCTGGTGGACACTGTAAACAGGTTCGGATAATACAATACATAAAAAGTGTCAGAACAATTATTGAAGAGGCGTAGATGATGTTATATTTCACTCCCTCCAGCATACATTGTGAAAAAGGGAGAAGTAGTCCTACCTTGCTGCATCCAAAACAACAGTTAACCAAGAGGAATAAGGTAAGATAAATCAAAATCCACACTCATGGCACATTGCAATTGGCAGTAGTGATATTTTTCCTGAATGTAAAGTGCTGGGCAGCAATTATGTTTTGTGATTTTATTACAAGTGATTATACATTTTATGAGTCTCTTGTACTGTAATCAAATGACTATCTGTACATGATGGTAGAAGAATATAATTCTCATCACACATTAGGACATTAACCAGAATGACTGCCTTTTTTATAAATTTGTTTGGTATTTAAATACCATCCTGTATATTTCCCCCTTCACTAATCCACTCCCACTTCTCAAAACATTTTCAAAAAATAATCATGCTGTGCCATTTACAAGGTGTGTTCAAAAAGTAATATGACTATATTTGAACGAAAAAATATTTATTTATTCATCAATATTCATGTCGTTTCCTTAAAAGTAATCCCCCTCAGATACAACACACTTGTGCCAATACTTCTTCCGATCCTTTAAGCACTTCTCACAAGCACCTTGAGTATACCTCCAAAGCACTTTTTATTTCCTCAATCATTGAAAATCTCCGTCCCTTCATAGGTCTATTCAGTTTTGGGAACAGGAAAAAGTCACAGCAGACCAAATCCAGTGAACACGGTGCTTGGAGCAAGATTGTCATGTTTTTGGCCAAAAAATTTCTCACAAGTAATGATGAATGAGCAGGTGCATTGCCTTAATGCAAAAGCCATGAACTGTTTTTCCACAATTCCGGACTTTTTTTGCATATCCTTATTGACCGTATGACATTGACGCAAAAATTCATGATGCACTACGCCAAAGTAACTGGGGGAGGAGGTGGGGGAGCAGGGGGGGGGGGGGGCAGTGAGTAAAACTGACTTTTGATCGAACTTGGCGTGCTTTTTTCGGTATTGGCTCTTCAGGATACTTCTATTGGGATGACTGGGCTTTGGTTTTGATGTCATAAGCATAAACCCATGTTTTGTCACCAGTTATGACCCTTTTGAGCAAATCAGGATCACCACTGATGACATTCAAGAGCTCTTTAGCAATGCTGATGCGACAGATCTTCTGATCAAAATTGAAGCGTTTTGGAACAAACTTCACTGACACAGGTCTGCTTGTGTCTGTGTATGTGCGGATGGATATGTGCGTGTGTGCGTGCGCGCGAGTGTACACCTGTCCTTTTTTTCCCCCTAAGGGAAGTCTTTCCGCTTCCGGGATTGGAATGACTCCTTACCCTCTCCCTTAAAACCCACATCCTTTCGTCTTTCCCTCTCCTTCCTGAAGAAGCAACCATCGGTTGCGAAAGCTAGTAATTCTGTGTGTGTGTTTGTGTGTTTTGTTCATTTTGTCTGTCTGCCGGCACTTTCCCCACTTGGTAAGTCTTGGAATCTTTGTTTTTAATATATTTTTCCCATGTGGAAGTTTCTGAAAGACAGAGAGAGAGAGAGAGAGAGAGAGAGAGAGAGAGAGAGAGAGAGAGAGAGAGAGAGAGAGAGAGAGAGAGAGGGGGGGGGGGGGGCGGTGCATTGATAATTGCATGTATGCTGCCTGTGCAATTTGAAATGTCACCTTACTTTTTGAACAGCCCATGTATGCAAACATGATATTAAAAATGTAAAACACAACTGAATTCCTCTCCTGTCCTATACTACTAACACACACAGAAAATTCCTGGGGTCACTTAACTTGTCCACTTACTAGAGTTGATAGTAAACAAATGGAAACACAAGGAAAATGCCGATCAGTCATTCAGTGAACCCTCTTCAGCTGAAACACTGTAATTACAATGTACACCACCAAAGAGAAGGTAGAAATGCTAGCCTTCAACAGAGAGAAAGTTTTTTCCATGGTTTACTGTCAACTCCAGCAAGTATATGAGTTACATTACCCTGGATACTTGCACTTGTGTGCTAGTGCAGGAGAGTCAAAGTTAATTTTGTGTTTACATCACACTTACATGAAAGGAACTTTTGAGGTCTTGAAGAGAAGAAGTGTGCCACCAGATTAAAAAGATATAAGGTCCTATTTAAAAACTTCATACGAAAAGCAGTAATGTTGATTAATGTTCCCTAATAGCTAAACAATGTTTGCTTGGGTAATGATGCAGTGAATTAAAATTTGTAGTAGCACCGGGATTTGCAGCTGGGTCTATTAGACAGATGCACTAGCCATACTCCACACTGTATTTGATTAATGTATCACCTACACCTGAGGTACAGGTAAGGGTAACCATTTCACTCATTGTCACGATGCTACTTCAATACTGGAGAGCCTCGGCACTACTACTGACAAGTTTAGAAGGGGAACAGCAATGAACTTGGGCGCTAGTTGGAATTTGTATTGGTGTGGGAGCATACTTGGGTATTCTGTGCAGCTGTAATAACTGCACTGCCAGTGTGGCGTAATGGCTAGTGCATCTGCCTGGTAAGCAGGAGACTGGTTCAAATCCCGGTGCTGGTACAGATTTTAATTTGTTGCTTCAGTCTACATCACTATCATAGATAAAGGGTGAGATTAAATAAGTCTTAAGAACATCAACTGTATATGACTGGTGTTGGCTGAATTCAATTTTTATTCCGCTCCTTTCGTTTGGAGTGCTCAAAATAAATTGAGGTTTTCCTCAATTCAACACCATTTTACAGCAACTTGGCCAAAAACATTATCTTTTCAACAATTAAGATGAAAGAGTGAGCAACTTACAATAGTGACAAGCTGAGATATTACATAGCCACATTACTTAGATGGAGGTAGTAGTAAAGAAGATAGGAAAAGCAGATGTGAGATACACTAACCTGGATATTCCGGTTCCGATTCATTGTCCGTTACCCGTGGCTGCGCCGAAAAATCTGAAATTTCAAGTTGCAGCGTAGGGGCAGTAGTGCAGAAAGAAACACAAACACAAAACATAAAACATATATAAATAAAAATACCAAAAACCTCAGCAAAATAATTGAAAGGTAGACTACATGCACCCTAAAAGAAAAACGATATAGAAGGAACCAAGTACCACCATGCATAATACACACGCAGCTCTTCTGCTGAGACTGACAGCAAATATTTGAGAACAGGCACGCTAAATTAGTTTGTACTGACCTGCAGAAACCAGTCTCCAACAAAACCAGTAAATATCTCTCATGTTGAAGTCTGTAAATCTGAATGATTTACCTCAAGGACTATATCAGTGCAGGTAACATACACCAGGCACACTGTGCCATAAACATTAGTATAAATCTAAATACAGGGAGTCCATAAAGTCCAACTATCGTTTCAAGAAACCATAACTTGGAAACTCAAAAAATAGAAAGTCCAGGATGGAAAAAAACAACAATTTAAAAAGAATAGATTACTATGCCAGAATTCTGAATGATCTTAGATGTTGTGCCATTCAGACCAGATGTGTTTCTACAAAGAAACTGCAATATGCAATATTTCTTAAATAAATTACTTTGTTAACTTTCCATAACAAACATTTTTCTGGAACTACATCTGAACTATTCCTCGCTGATATTTAATGAGCAAAATATGAATGTGGGCTTTCGCAGCCACTGTCATATGCAAAAAAAATTTTCTGGGTTTGTAACTGCATTGTCAATGTTTATAAAACTACCGACAGTAAACAAAACACCCTGAACTAGGTACCTTGCAACAGGGACCGAAAGTTGGTAGTTTTATATACATTGACAATGCGGTCACAAACCCAGAAATTTTTTATTGAAAGCAAAATATGAGTTTTATGATATGTCTAACAAGCTTTGCAACTGAAGACTTCATATCTTTAAGCTGTGAGAGGTGACAGCAGTTTTCAGCATATCCTAAGACTATCTTAAAAGACTGTTATTGATCATATAATTGCAAATCAACCACAGGAGACTGACAACTTCCATAATATCTAAGGTGTGCATCCAGAGCAATACATGAAATGAAAATGTAAAACTAGTTTTACAAAAGACAAATATCTGACAGTTTCATGGGAAAAAGATCTTGTGATAGTATAATTCCACCACAGAGGAGGTAGATGATAAAATCATCTGTTGATAGATTCTTAGACCATTCATTAGACTGGAACACTAAAGGTAAGATGATTATTGGAGATACAAAGAAGAGCTGTGTGTTTCACCATTGATTTGTTTAATCGGCATCAGAATGACACAAAGATCATTTAAGTCTAGTAGCAGGTGCTAAACGAGGCACAATGCATCAAGGACAAGCTTACTACAAAAGCGCAGTTTTCCGGAAGAATGAGGCACCATGTAACTGTCTTACTTGAACTTCAGGGAAAAGCCAGTTCAAATTTTTCAACCTATCAACTCGACACCTTCAGAAAGGCCCCACGTTTCCAATGTCTCATGAAGACATACTTAGAAAATTTAGACCATTTTTTTTTTTTCATAGTGGTTTCTATGGATACCCATCAACTCCTCTATATACCACCACACCACTCCCCTTTGAACAATGACAATACAACTGCCACAACGGCTTGCACCTAGCCCCCCCCCCCCCTCCCCCCACCCCAATAATCGACCCGTGTATGGAATGGGAAGACACTTCGTTACACAGTATAATAAAAATCACCCACTGATATATTCAGTACAGACTTTGATGGCACTCAGCAACTTCTACTTTACAGACTGACCAGACACTTACCCCACAGTCTCATATGTTACATCACAGACTTTCATGATTAACTAAATTACAAGGAAATAAATATGTCTAATCAACAGTTTATTCCAGTTTTTTCAGCTAGATCTTAACTTCAGCAAAAAATTCTAGTTTAAATTTTCAACTGAACACACAACAAAATCTTTCAAATAGTTTGTACACATCTGCTTCCAAGCATCTGAACAGATCAGATGAATGAATTAATTTCCAGAAATATGAAGAAATGCTTCATTTACATAGTTTTAAAGATTAAACATAAAACTTAAATTTTTATGCCATTTAACAACTACATTCATGTTTGTTAATGAATTTAAACAGTGCAACATTTTCAATAGGCTCTTATTACTGCAAAAAATTGTGAAAGATCTTATTCATCTTAACTGTTACAAGAAATTCAACGGATTATCAATCAGCAATGATTATTATTAAGACAATCCCCATCACCAACAGCTGAACAGTTAGCTGTGCTCATCAGAACACATTATTAAAAACTTTGCATCGAAAGTTTAAAAGCTTTATTGCCGATGGATACACCAGTATAAATGGGCACTTGCATTGTGGGATCAATGTTTGTATTCCTGTGCTGTAGATGCTTGTCACCTGGGAATGGAACCAGTGTATGACAGTCTCCAGCTCTATGTTATTGCAAAAATGCGAACATGAAAACAGGAATTTTTTGAGGTGCAAGAAAAGATGGAAATCTCATTCGGTCCACACACATGATGGATTTTGATCAGTGCTGTGTTTTGTGTATTAATAAACTTTAGCACAGTGTGAAATTTGCTGTTGGTGGGAGAAATAATAATAGTTACTATTTTCACCCACTGCTGCAGCTCTACTGATAATACTCAAGACATTTCCTGTCATCATACAATTGTTATGTCATAGCTGTCATGAATGCACTATATTTCTGGCTAAATGTTTACTTTTCTAAAAGAATTAGAGAAATTTAATTTATGAAAGACCTCCTTGTACTATGAACAAAAGGTAATATAGCTTTAGTATTCTGGTAAGTAGAACTAAGTTTTGTTGCTGCTAAAAATTAAAGGTTTTTCCAGCATGTTCCCCTCTTCATCCACTGCCTGATTCTTGGTTTTAACTGACAATGCCCTGTTAATCTGCCAGGTGGAACATCCATTTTTCCTGAACACTGCCTAAAGAGCTTGCTGCCTGCAAATACATATCAGTAAAAGTGGGATTACGGTAAACTGAATGCCACAAAGAGCTTTCATACTTTTGTATACCCAAGACTACCAAGAAAGGCAGACAACCATCTTTCTCTATTTCCACAGTGAAGCAAATGATGTTATGAATGGAGTTGAGGTGACGAAACTCCACCAATTTACCTTCTCCGTGAGGCATCACTATGGAAGTATCATCCACACATCTCCAAAATATAGATGGTTTAAATGCAGCCGATTCATGCACTCTCTCCTCAAGACAACTCACATCACCCTGCAACTGCACCTACATTCAATCAAGAATAGCACAGATCATCACACTATAACCCAAGCCCTCCAAAAATCCAGCAACTGTGCTTACATTCAATCACTATAATGGCACATATCATCATGCTCTGAGTCGAGTCCTATAAAAATCACAATCAGACTGTGCTTAAAAAGTTGTGGCACCATGGTGGTGCCATCTGTCTCTCCAAAATATTCTTGGTTGAATACAAAATAGGTTGAGGATAGAGAGTGTTGAAATAAAGCAGTGATGTCCACCTGAAACTTTCTTAGTTCCAAAGAATCTCCAAAAGGAACCTTTATAAAAAAAAGGATACCGCATCACAGCTAGCAAAACAGTCAGATCTGCTTGGATAGAGAGCCCCCTGTCTATTGATGGAGTTCGTACATTATGTTTGGCAAACATCTCGCTTCTTTGCAGAAACCATCGGTGGACAAATGCCGAGTTCCGCAGTTACACAGGTGAGGGCATTACTGCCGGGAAGTGCAGTCCATCTGTCAACTGAATTCTGACACATGCTGGGATACTTGCAGTGCACTGTATATTGCGGAACGGAGCAAGTCTTTGTAAGTCTTCAATGGCTCACCTGAAGATAATGGGTAGGTATTCAGCTGAAAAATCGTGGGATATATTAAATGACAAAAAGCTGCAAGACCAGTTTTCCTTTGAACATTCAATTCACTGCGAAAATTTTTAAATTCACAATTTATCACAGTCTTGACTGATAACCAAATGTTACCACTTTACATTTACAGTTTCATGATTGACTAAGACACTTAGCAGTAGAGCCAGTACAGTCAATGTTTAACAGAAACGAAAATAACAATGGGCAAGTCCAAACGATGTACAACAGGGCCGTTAATTGATACAGTATAAATAAATAATTTATGAAAGAGTGACAACAGCACTAACAGTGTGTTCACAGGCAGCTGATAAAGTAATGTCTCTCAACTGTTGGTGATGGCCACTATATTTACCTGCATAAATGCCCTATTTGAAACCTTTTCTTTTCTGTTCTGTTCATCATGAATCACTACATTTTCTACGGCTAAAGCTAGTGCAGATGTTAAAGCAGTGCATCTTTCTCTACAGGGCTGTGTAAAGCCATGTCAAGTTTAGTAGTGCACAGTACTATGATTATTACGATAAGAGAGCTCAGCTAACTAACTATATAGCAGGAGGTGTAAATATGCATAAACTATTTGACTTAGTTAATACCTACCACATTTTACAGCACATGGATTCTACTTCACTGGTAGTCCAAACTAAACAAAGTCACACACAGTCTAAACCTAAAAACACATCAAACTCAACATTTCAAGGCAAGAACACACTATCCCGCCTCTGTCTTAATCATGAAGAGGTCTTCCCTCCACCTCCTGCATTTTGCCTTCTGGCAATCAGATATATGCATTTCACCAAGTATGGCTCCAATTTGTTAAGAACAAGAGATCACACCAAGATTAATCCAACAAAAATATGCTGTCAACACTGTTAGTTCACAGAGGGCACACAACACCCAAAGTCATGCTTTCAGTCTGCCCCATTTTTTTGTGGAAATACAACTATGGGCCAAAGAGATTTAGAAAACGTGCAGATACAAGTAAAAAATCATTAGCAAAGAAAATGATGGAATTTATACTGCCTGAAAACTCCATTTTCTTAGTCTTGCTTTAATTTTGTGCATTAAATCCTGTCCGTGTTTTCTACTATGAATGTTTCAATTTATTCTACTATATCACAGCACATTTCACACCAATCCTTGTTGGGCGGATTGTGGCAATGAAAAAATCCACTTGTTTACTTTTACAAGGCATCATTTCAAATCAGGAAGTATGAGAAAAGAATTCAAATCAAAATTCAAGATGTACTTTCACTTCCTTTCCTTCATAGATTCCACCTCACAGTGGTTATTTCCCCCGAGATGTTTGCCTGTATCAGGAAATGTTGGACTCATTTCATATTTCCACTCAGATCCATTAATTCCTTTACAACTACGTAAACCACACTCTTAAGAGAGACATATGCAGGTTTTCATTACAACAGAAAGTTAGTTCTTTTATGCTCTTCTGTTCAGCAAGCAAAATTCATTGTTGCAAATATTAAGCGGACGTCAAAAAAATATGACAAAAAAATAGAATAGAACTATTTCCTGTGGCAGATTTGGTACACTGCAGCTTCAATAAAATCAATACTTTTTGGTCAACTGATATTGCTTTTATGACCAACATTTGTGCCCTTACAGTTCTTATGTAATGTATTTCTATCTTGCATAGGGCCAAATTAGTAGTTATTACTCTGGCACCCCAGCTTGGTGAATCTGAAAGCCCACCAGAAGGAACGGACTTCAATGATGTCTGCTATGTGGAATTGCTGCAATCTGCAAGCACTTCTGTCGCTGCTGTGAGCACTGTCTCAATGACACGCCCGCCATGCTGGTCTGTCAACACTCAAGCAGCCCTTAAAGCAAGCATCTTGGCAGTCACTCGTGATTTCTCTATACTGTTGTATTGATATTGCTAGACATCACTCTCTTGGTTCTGAATTCACTGTGTCTCGGGTTTTGATCTTGGTAACTTGTTGGGCTTGTTATTCTGTCATGCCATCTCTGTTGTTTGTAACACTGCAGTAGCAGTTGCCCATTTGTTTACCCTGTGGCAACTCACTATGATGCATACCCAGTACCGTAATTATACTTTCACAAATATTTATGATTTTCAATTTTTTTTCCTGGCCAACAAGTGTCTTTTCTCCAATCTTTACACAACACAGTTCTTTCTAACTTTTAAACTGACAAGGTCAGCTTCAATATCTAATCTCTGTTCCACAGTAACAGACTGTTACAGTGTATTTTTTGTGAGCAGTCCATGTTTTCTGAAATCCTGCAACTGAGTCAGTGCTGAAGTACTGCACCTATTAAGTTTTGTTATGTGTAGATGTTCCAGCAATTCATTGCCATTTTCAAGTGATGTTGAATTTTATGAAGTACTGGATGTGAACACACACACACACACACACACACACACACACACACACAGTGTTAACAACCTACTACATTACTACATCACTTGAAAATGGGAATGAATTCCTGAAATGCATCATGCTACACACTGGTTAAACAAATATGTGACTAAACACTTATTTTGACTATCCTAATGGAATGAGAAAAGGTGACAATATTGCATTAGTGACACACCAAGCCACTCTCCACACACGAACTGAAATGCCCAGTGGCCACATCAGCACATGCTAATGTAGAGAGTGCTCTTTCATAGACCTGCAATGTCCGACTCTTGTTCCATCCCCTGGTTACCTAGAGGAATCTCCGGAACATGAGGTTGTATCTCCGCAGGTTTCAGCGGCGTCGCCAGTGGAGTCGAAGGCCCATTCACCAACACTGTACCAATGTAATTCAGCAGTTTCTGGGCGCGGTTCTTTGACGGACGGAAGCGGAAGAGTTGTGGGTGGTCGTCGATGAAGTTTGTGTCGACAGTACCATTTAGGAACTTCTGATTTTCCAGTACGTTCAGCAGGAATGGTATATTTGTCTGCAACATACAGAGTTTCATTATGGCAGCTTCAAGGTAGCTGAAAAATATCTGTTCCCAAAAATAAATGCTAAGCCACAGGGAAATTTTTTGTTTTTAGTTATGGTTTAGCTTATGGTCAAACTGCAGAAAATAATATATACATTAAACTGAAAATAATGGACATAAAACAAATATGCAAAAATGACAAACTAGCAAAAAAATTACAGCAACTGAACAGCCAGACACTATTAACTGAACAGCTCCATCATAGTTCTATATCCAGTGGCCTTAACCATGTAAAAGTTTTTGGAGAAGCCTTTTATAAAGTTGCTCCAGTATTCTCGAAATAATCTTTTAGGACATTCACAGATAATGTGGCCTAATGATTGTTCCCTTTTGCATGTTACATTGAGGGTTGTGTGTGGTCCCTTTTATAAATGAGTTCTTTGTATCTTGCATGCCTCGTTCTGATGCATTTGAGTCAACTCCTGAGTTTTCTTACCAGCTGCACTCCTGCAGCTGGTACGGCTAGGTCAATCTGTTGAATTAGTTTAATTACCTGTTGGCTTTTCTCAGTTCTTCAGCAGGTGTTTGATAATGAACCTTAAGGTGAGCCACTTGCGCTGATGAATGTCAGGAAAATCATTAAACAAATGTCAGCCAAAGAACCAGAGACAGGAGTCAACAAGCAATATGTCAACAAGTGGCTATGAAAGTCTCAAAATTCTGCATTGTTGGATTAGATGTCCCGAAAACACTTAAATTGCAAGGAGCAGATTAGTGGAGACTGCTGACATCCCACACAGGTTTCTAGATCCAAGCCATGTATGGGGAAGGTGAGAAGCAACTCTGCTGATCGGAGAGTTTCTAGGAGTTGAGCCATTTTACACGTTGCTACATCCATGGTCCACTTCCTGTTGTCCTCCATGATCTAGTGATGCTATATAATACAAGACATGATGCCAGGGAACTAGTTTTGACTTTAGCACACAGTGAAACTTCAGCATCAGGGGTGACATTTTAATTTATTACGTCTTTCTTACACATTTTGCAGACAGGATCTTCACATACCACTGAACGTACCTGTAAATTTTATCATTGTATGAGAGGAGGAGGAGGAGGAGGAGGAGGAGGAGGAGGAGGAGGAGAATGAGGAAGAGATTAGCATTTAACATCCCGCCATAGAGATGTCGTAGAGATGGAGCAGAAACTTGAATTAGGGAAGGATGGGGAAGGAAATCAGCTGTGTCCTTTCAAAGGAACCATCCCAGCATTTGCCTGAAACGATATAGGGAAATAACAGAAAACCTGAAACGGGATGGCAGGACTCAGATCTGAGCCGTCGTCCTACCGAATGGGAGTCCAGTGTGCCAACAACTGTGTCACCTCACTCGGTCACTGTCTGACACACAGTTTAGGAGATATGTCATGAACACTTAGATGCAGGAAAAAATAGCTCAAAACAGTAACTTATTTGTAAAGTAACCAGATAATTGGAGCTGTTTTATACATGGGAGTCAGATTCTTTAAAGAACTGAGTTACTGGTTAGTAATAGTTGAAATGTGACCATATTTTGGATGTAGAAAAAATATGGTATATGTAACACACTTATTAATCTATTGGCAACAGAGACCATTTTCAGCCTGAACAGTAACGGTGGCAGGAAATATATCGTGCAGATAACAGACGATAAACATAATGCTTTCCTCAAAACATTTGTCATGCTCTTTTGAAAGGTGCTTTTGTTTGGGACACTTAAAATGGAGTACTGGCACTAACAGGCAACCAAGACAGCTCACTAATACAAGGTTATCATGTAGAAAAAAGTGGGAATTACATCAAAACGTTAAGGATAGGAACAACTGAACTGCAGTAGTCCATTACAAACAGTATTGCAAGGTGCTTAAATTGTCATTTGAAAGCCAAAAGGCAGGTGGTATGCAAACAGAATAGCTAACTGTATGATTATTGAGTTTGAGGATGTGTAGTCAAGCGGTGGCAGAGCACACATTATTGGCAAGCTTTTAGAGCCAATGGGAAGGAAGCAGGGTGAAGGAAAGGACTGGAAATGTCTAGGAAAAGGGGTAGTTTTCGGGAAAGTCACCCAGAATCACGGGTCAGCGGAGACAACTGTACGGTCTTACCTTCTCATCCCATATGGTAAGTCTCCCCTAATGTGCGGCTCTGGATAACTTTACCGAAGTCTGTCACTTTCCCTGGAAGTCTCCAGTCCTTTTCCTTTACCCTTCTTCCTTCCCCTTCAACCCTTCTGGCTGAAGAAGCTACTGGCTACAAAAGCTTGCCAATTACAACAGACTTTGTGTGTGTTCTACTGCCGCTTGATGAGTAGATTTTTTTTATCCATGCAGTTAAATAATGTTGTCAATATGTAGTAAAGGCATTTTTGTTACTGGTTAAGTCAGATGTATGTACAATATTTAACAATCACTTTATGACTATAGCAAATGGACTGAATAAGAACTTTGTTTCTACAGGGAATCATAACACTCTTAGAAAATGACTTTCCAAGCTCCAATCAGAAATACACCTGCGATACTGGCAATGGAGACATTGAGTTAATAATTAAATTACAAAGGTTAAGGTCTCTCATGGATATGATGAGGTATCTAGCACGATACTACTAAATCATTGTGCTTTTGTTAGCCTAGTACTTATAAACGAGCAAGGAGACCACAAAGCAAACAATTTTTTTTTAAGTAGTGAAATTTGGAGCTCACTGTGCCCAAGCAGTTCATTGCAACTTTCAAAAATTCTCGACAAAATTGACTTTGAAGTTTTCTGAGTGTCCTTAATACCCTACGGCATAGCACAGTTGTGTTTTCCAGTGGTTGCACGTTGGTGTGGTAGAATGCCTGGGTTAAATTTGTGGCAGTTGTAAAATTTTAAGCAAAGGTGCAAATTCCATTAACATTTCCATGAAGTGTAAAATACATAAGAATGAAAAAATTTATGTGTATTTTTAATTTAAAATATCTTTATAAAAGATCAACATTTAAGAATTCATATTTGCAAAGAAAACTGGATTTTTGGGGCAATCGAATGTAATTAAAAATAAGAAGTCATATTTTTCATGAAACTGACAGTTATATAACTGTTAATTTACATTTATTTGACGAATTTTATATGTAGATGATGTAGGTATTCCAACAGGAAAAAGGGAGGCGGATAGGGGAGCATACTCTCAAATTCTGACATACTCCTAAAAATAAGCTCTTACCTTGACTCCTCGCACACGGAATTCTCTCAGAGCTCTGTTCATCTTAGCTGAAGATGACTGCAGGTCATGGGCATGCGAGATGACTTTCACAAGGAGGGAATCATAGTAAGGTGAAATGATGGCTCCAGCAAAGGCAGACGCTCCATCCAGACGAATGCCCATACCTTCTCCACTCCGGAACACCTGGTTGCAAAGCAAAGTTAACTTGACATTCTTTTCAGGGTAAACAAGGAATTAAATCAGCCTCCAATAAAATTTTGTTAGTTCAAGCTAGTTAGTGCCGGCAGCCTGAGCTGATGTGCCACATGTTCCTAGTAATGGAGCTATTTTTGTGTAACCAATGAAGACAGGCGAGCACCAGGTATAATCAGACCATGCTAGGAGGCAAAAATCTTTCAGACACACCCAATGTTCTCTAATTTATGATCTTCACTGACCTATTCAAGAAGGCTTTTTTTTAACTGCACACTTTGCTTGAAGACTGGAAGATAAGATGCACTTACAAAATATACACACACACACATTAGGATCAGCTTGGATATGGATTTAAGTCCTTTCTGAGAGATATAAGGCAGAAGATTCTGTTGAACAGCACAGATGGACAAAATGTATCATCCAACTGGGGTGCTGTTGCTATGGAATCCCACGGGGCTCCATGCTTGGACTTTCCATTCCTCACCTTTAACAACAACTGACCAACGCATAGAGCTCGTGCAAGGTTACTTGCCCCACATGCAGAAAAGCACTCATTCTCAGCACTGGGCAAGTCCATTCCTCTGCTCCCATAGAGTGACTACCTCAGTTTGCTTTTGGTTCCATCCCATTATGAATGGAACCTTCTCTGCCCACTATGGTACATCGTGGGAATGAAAGTGTGCGCATACATGTTGCTCCACAACTTCTCTTAAATGATTTTAAATTGATTTTCAAGCAACTCAAAGCCTCATTTGTCAATTTCATGATTAAATGCCAATTATATTGTTAACGGTCATAGCTATGTTTAAATTTCTACATTAAGTAAGATACTGCAAGAAATTCGAATAGTTTACGATAAAAAATAGGGGTCCATGACTGCATTTGGTACATGTAACATCATACATTGCTGCAGGCAAATGGATGTAACATACTGAATTTTTCTTTAAACCTGAGACAAGATCTCTATCTCCAATCTCGAGAAAATGGATTGTACATAACGCATTCATCTTTGATGGTATGTGCAAATGATACCGTGGAAGTGAAATATTTATAATGTCCATCATATGTGATCAATGGTTCGAGACACCAAAATGAATGTTTGGCAAATGAAACATGCAATGCAAAGAATATTTTGCCACATAGCTAACCTGCAAAGCTTTCTTATCTACTGTGATATACGAAATTACAGATTTTTTTTCAATGAAATAATGTAATTATTTTAAGGCCCATCGACAGCTGGTGCAATGAGATTAATATGGGTTTGTAACAACAAACGTGAAGGAATCTTACTCATTTTTTATAAGCTACTGACCTTACTTGTCTGCAATTGTTTGATTAACAGTACTTTGCTTCAAGATTCTGTCGCAACTGCAAAAAAATTTCAATGTAGTTCAGGTGTTTGAGCTTTCATGGGTAGTCAATACTCACAGTAGTTAGGTTTTGACCCCTTGATTCTTCAAGGTACTCAACCTTAGTTACATTCTGGGAGAACCTAAAATCTTGGGAAAAATGCTGGATGATTCACAAAACTTTAAAATTCTAACCACATTCGTTTGAACATAACTTAAAAGATACATCAGCAAATGCGCTGTAGTCCAATGTTTGGAATATAAAACACAGTCCAATAAAATGTGACCAAACTCACAGTGTTCTGTAGCCACATGCACCACACACTCGAGGGTCCTCTCACCAGAGCAAGAAGTCCTGCATCATAGGACTGTGGCCTATGCAAAGATGGCCAAGGAGGACCTCGTCCAGTCAATGTGGATGGGAGGAGGTATGCCATGGCCGTGTTGCGGGCTTTACTAGATGGAGCCTATTGTCTGTCATTTCCAGCCAGTCACCATCCCATTGGCACAAGAATCTCAAGCTCAATACCAAGATTATAGCAAGCAACCTCCTTAGCTGCTGGATCTGCCCTTTCATTCCCCACACTTCGCATATGCCCTGGTAGCCAGCAGAAAGACACCACCTTTCCCAGTCATCGTAGCTGGAGGAGGGCATATTCTGCACTACTTTATCTGCTTGGTATAAAAATTTCAGAGCATGAAGGGCACTCAGAGAATCTGAACAGACAAGAAATTTAGCACTGGAAGAACGTCTCATCTGCTCCAGTGCCCTCTAAATCTGAAGTTCAGAGTGGCAGATGGTTAAGTCCCAGATTTGTGGTCGTGCTTGGTCCACACTAAGCAACTCCAGTACATACTACATGTGAATCCCAAGCAACACTGTGGCTTGTGGATGGTGAGAGAATGGTATTCCAGAGGCGGACGAGTAACAGTATGGTATGTGAGTGAAACCGGAGTTGCGAGGAACTTACGTGTCTGATGCACAATGAGGAGCTGCTGCCGGATGGTAAGTGGCGTTTCCCCAGCCTCAGCACAGAAACTGGATATGGGACTCTGTCCTATAAGCACCCATTACCAGGCAAATCCCCTCATGGTGGACAGCGCCAATGACCTTCAAATAAGAAGGCCTCTCTGATCCCTCTCCCAAAGGTCAGCTTTCAGGTCTCATAAGTGAGGCAACAGTGACAATTTGGAGTAAAAAATGAGGCCCAGAAACCTCACTGAGTCCCTAAAATGTAGGATGGTGCCCCTCATAAGCAAGTCAGGTCACTTATCTGCACAAAACTGAAATACCACCTATGCAGCCCATTCCTCCAACCACCACAATATAAGTTGCAATGGGCGAATCGCTGCTGCAACAATGGAGGAGGAACAGAAAACAGCAGAGTCTGTCCACAAATATGAAGCACTGCACAGGACAACTCATTGCAGATGTAGTACTGTTTATGGGTATGTTGGCAATTTTCTCAGAAAAACAATAAAACAAGGACATGCATTGGCCTGATGTGTGTCCAGAAGAACATTGACATGGTGCAGAAAGATGTGCAACACACCAGTACAAAAGAATTCAAATGCTCTCCCTTTCAAAATTAAATCTGCTGTCAACAAAACAACAACATTTAAACAACTTCTCAAGCAGTTTGTAGTGGTAAAATCGATCTTTATGTTATTTTAGTATATAAATCAATAGGAATTACATGCTTAAACTGTCATAATTCACATTTCTGACCTTCTGCCTGATTTATGTGTGTTTTTACTCTGCATCTTAAAAGTCAATGAACATTTAACTGAAAACAACTCTACGACAAATAACATTCTGTACAATTTCTTTATTATCTGATAAAATTTAGTCTTTACTAAGTTTATGATCTGTTTGTCTTTAGTGTAAAATGTGTGAAGGGCAAACGTAATAATGTTCTTTGAAAATTATACCTACTCATGAACTTTTATCATTTGTGATAGCATGTAAGGCTTTTCTTCCATCTATACAAAAGGACAATGGGAGACTGAAAATCTCACTCAAGATTTTGTTAAATGAGTTTACCAAATTATATATATGTCTAAATAAATCTCTGAACCATCGTCGTAATGTACTTGCCTCAATACGCCCTGTGTCGGGTTGGAAGTTCTTGGCAGGGTCCTCCGTGGTCACACGGCACTGGATTGCGCAGCCCTGGGGGTTAATCTTATCCTGAGACATCCCCAGCTCTGGTAGAGTCATCCCTTCAGCAATACGGATTTGCGACTGGACAAGGTCAATTCTGGGAAAATGGATATTTGTCAGAAATTAAATAGCATGAGGAACATTTTTTTTATAATTACTTGATATGAATTGTAATGTATATGAGAAACCATCAGCAAAAATAGCCAAGAATCATCATCTCAATTGCAGATGTACAATGGGTAGCACATAAAAACACTTTTAAAAAATCAAAATTTCGAAGTGGTTTTAGAGCTTTCATTATTATCCTGGCTGCGGTGAAACTCTGTCCTTTTAAGTGTATGTGTTTTACCAACCACTAATATGCAAAAGAGAGTACATTATCTCATTTATTTTGTCATATCTGTAACTGAAAGTGTGTACTTGTCAGTACATCTTCACCATGTAAAAACTGATTGAAGGTCAGTCTAATGAGTAGTGAAGGGATGGCAGGAGAAAGTCCTGTCTGGCGGGGTGTGCAGGTACTAGATGGTGTCCTGAAAAGACTGGAAGGTGGGCAGGGAGCAGGGAGCAGGGAGCAGGGAGCAGGGAGCAGGGAGCAGGGAGCAGGGAGCAGGGAGCAGGGAGCAGGGAGCAGGGAGCAGGGAGCAGGGAGCAGGGAGCAGGGAGCAGGGAGCAGGGAGAGGAGCAGGGAGAGGGAGAGGGAGAGGAGCAGGGAGAGGGAGAGGGAGAGGAGCAGGGAGAGGGAGAGGGAGAGGAGCAGGGAGAGGGAGAGGGAGAGGAGCAGGGAGAGGGAGAGGGAGAGGAGCAGGGAGAGGGAGAGGGAGAGGAGCAGGGAGAGGGAGAGGGAGAGGAGCAGGGAGAGGGAGAGGGCAAAGGACAGTCAAGTGCATTGGCAGTAGGTGGTACTAAATGAGGATGAGGGGATGTGAAATGGGAGGAAGCGATAGGACATAGTGGGCAGAACTTGTTGGCTTCGGGATGTGGGAACAGTAGGTTACCATAGGTTGAGGCCAGGATAACGTCATGAGCAGACAATGTGTTTTAAGGATAACTCTTATGTTGACAGTTCAGAAAAGCTGGTGGTGGAAGGGAGGATCGAGATTTACCAGGTTGTGAAGCAGCCATTGAAATCAAGCATGTTATGTTCAGTTGCATGACTTGTCATAGGGTGGTCTACTTCGCTCTTGGCCACAGTTTGGTGGTGTTCATTCATCCTGGTGGACAGCTGGTTCGTATTCATGCCAACATAAAAAGCTGTCCAATTGTTGCGACAAAGCTGGTATATGACATGGCTGCTTTCACAGGTGACCTGGCCTTTGATGGGGAAGATAAACCTATGACAGGACTGTAATGGGACGTGATAGGTGGATGGATTTGACAGTCTTGCACCTGGGTCTTCCACAGGTATATAATCCCTGCAACAATGGGTTGGGAATCTGACTGTCATAGGGATGGATTAGGATGTTGTTGAGGTTGGGTGGGCAATTGGACACGACTTTAGAATGGTTGTCAAGGATCTCGGGTAGCATGTCCCTCATTTCAGGGCATGACAATAGACGAAGCCCTAATGAAGAATGTGGTTCAATTGTTACAGTCTGCAGTGGTATTTGGTGATGAATGGGGCACTTCTTTGTAGCATGTTCTTGTGGGTGGGAGGAGGATTGGCTGTGTGTGTGGATATGACACGGGGAATCAGTACATGGGCTAGGTCCAGGGGTAGTGACCATTTGTGAAGGCCTTCGTGAGACATTCAGTATACTGGGCTAGGGAGCTCTTGTCATTGTAGATATGATATCTACACATGGCAAGGCTGTATGGGAGGCATGGCAGCTGTTAAAATGTAGGTAACTATTTGGGTTGGTGGGTTTCACATGGATAGAAGTGTGGATATAGCCATCAGAGAGGAGCCAGTCAACATCACTGAAGTTGGCATGCTGGGCTGAAGAGGCCCAAATGAAGCAGATGGGAAGGGAGATAGTGTGTGAGTGTGAGTGTGAGTGTGAGTGTGAGTGTGTGTGTGTGTGTGTGTGTTCTTTTCTGAAGAAGGCTTTGGCTAAAAGCTCAATGAGTAATTCTTTTCATTGTAATGTTTGCCAATCCTAAGTATCTCTGTATGGGAGAATATTGTATCAAACAAACTAATATTAGTATAAATGAGCAAGAAAAGTACTGATAATCCACTTTTTACTGCCGAGTTGTTCTGTGTCTCAGAATCTTTCTAGAAATGCCCTTTTCTGGCAAGCATGTTGTTATTACATTTTGATGTGGTGTCGCCATGCTGTACGCGGGACCACTGGCGGCATGCGTACACTGCTGGATGGAAGGGCTGTGGTCACGGGGGAACATGACCTAGTCGTCAACCGGATCCAACAAGGTGTAAGTTGAGTGGATTTTTATTCTAGCAGTGAAACCTCCACCATTGTGAGATCTTGCGATTCTCCAAAGACTTGGGTTTGTGTTGCTGCTCACAGTGGCGCCGAGACGAAGAGCAGTGAGTGGAGTGCTTGGGAAAGGCGGATCTAATTAGCTTTCCTCAACTTCTTGTTACTCATTGCTGCATTCTATGTATTACTATTTGTTAAGTTCAACCAGCAGTATTTTTCCTACCTGGTGGCCACCAAGGCCCCAGTGACCTGCCCTGTAGGTTAGTGTAGGTAACAACAGTGTACGCCTTGCCGCTGCTGTCCGGTAAGGTGTGTAGTTTTGTCAAGCTTCCTTGATTTGTAGGTCGGTCAGTGTTTCTTCTACTCTGACAGTAATTGTTCCTTTCTCCTTTCGGATGCTCTAAACACAGCATTCTCAGGATGTAGTTCTGACCACCAGTTCCAGCTTTGGCATGGTGTTCCATTGTTGCATTGGTACATTGGTTATCAGATGTCATGTACCTTCAGCAAATTATCATTGGTCATTCGTTAGACTGCCACTAGTCTGAGTTAGCATCTTGTGAAGTGACTGCAACTCTTGCCTCCCTTTCTCATCACTCTCGAAAGTGATTTTGGCCTGACCTACTCAGAGGTTGATTCCTGGAGCAACAACTGTGACTAGCCCTTATGTTTTATTATTGTGATATCATTTTATTATTGTATTACCAAGTTACCATGATTTGTCTCACCTCTTTGGTGATCAGTTGCCTGTCTTTTAAATTAACTTTTGCTATTGCCTTGTGCTTGACAGTATGTTTGTTAAATTTTTTAATAATTGCCATTCTTGGCATTAAAGGCCTTCAGCCGTGACTGTCGCTACTTGTCTTAAAATTCTAATGTGGCAATTTTATTTTAGCAGTTAACTTTCAGACCTTGGTGATTTGTTTTCAATATTTCAAGAACTGTAGTTCGTAAGCTGCAACAAGTTAAACAATTCTTAATTTATTGCCATTTTAATTTGTTGTTGATTTTAAGTAAATTGTGTGTGATTAAAGAAAAGCTAACTAATAGTAACTGATTATGGCCCCGTCCACAATCTTAACTGAAACTTGCCTTCCTTGACCACCAGGTATCATGGATTCATAGACATCACATGTACTTCAAAACATTGGAACAAAATCAAAGCATTTTGTTCTAAAGTTGAACGCTGATTACAGTTGATTTATATGAAATATTATAATATATCTTCAGCAGCTGTACTGAAGGTTTGATAAATAATATAATTGGATATATCTACTCACCAAGTAGCAACAGGAGAAAAACACATACAAAATTTATGGAAATCTGCAAGCTTTGAGCCCAAGTCCCAGGGTTCTGGGAATCTTTTCCTTAACACTGTTTCCAGAAGCCCACAAGCTCTTTTCCTCCATTTCCCTTCCTTTCAAACCTTATGCCAGAAGGAGGAGCTTCTGGCTCCAAAAGCTTGCATATTTCCATAGCATGAACAGGTGTTTCTCCTGCTGCCACCTGAGAGTAGATTTTTTTAATCTATGCACTCATACTTTCAAAAATTTATTTATTCAGTACAACCGGATATTTATAATGAGCAGTTAACAATTAATCACCAGTTACCAAATTAGTATTCTAAAATAAACATAAATCAATCAAAATCACAGTTATTTAAAATTCAAGGTCTTGACAACGTATCTTCTGCACTACTTCAAGAGCTACTGCAGAAGGATTTCCTTGTTGAAACCACTACCTTTCACTTGCTTGCATTATATTTTATGCCATACTCTTGTGAAGCTTCTTCTGACACATGTAATAATTTAATAATTTCTGTACTTCCTCATTGTTGTACTCTTCCCCCCCCCCCCCTCCCCTCCCAAACATCAGAACTGTGATGTCACCTCCTAATGCCCATCCGGCCTCCAGTTGCACGAGCAGCCATTGCCATGGCTGTAAAGCGGACTAGTATGCCTCCACGGCACAAACCAACTCCTGCCAGCAGTGGTGTAACAGGCAAGCCTTGCTCCCAGAAACCAGCTAACACTAACTGACATTTGTACCGGGAGCTCTTCCTCTATGTCCCAGCATCAAGTGAACAGCTCAAGCATTCTATGCATCATCAAACACTAAGATAAACACCCGCAAACATTGTTTGGTTCTCTCTCTAGCTCATCGACTGGAATGTCTATTCACGTGCTATATAACTTGGAATGTTTACACCCTGTAGTGCCCCCAGAATTTTACGAAAGTCTGGAGTCACTTGTGTTCCAGGCACTTCAAACACACGTTATTTTGTAGTGGGTTGTAGCATAAACAGGTACACACTGCCTCAGAACGATATTTGTGCAGGCTAACCGAAAAACAAGAGCAAAACCGGGCTAACAAGTGACGCGCTCGGTTGCAGCAAAGAGAAAAGAAAACCTTCTGGCCCAGAATTCCATGGGCAAATTTCATGCACGAAAAACATTGATGATTGTTGTGGGTTGTGAAGAGAGAACGGAAAAAAAAGATTACTATTAATATTGACTTGGTCTCGAGCAGAAGGACATGTATATTATTATTGTATCGTTGAGAAAAAATGTTATTTAATTTGGTTGAATTCAATCGTGTGCGCTTACTGTTTAATGTGGCAGTGAAATGGTGTATTGAATTTTGAATATAGAATATGTTAACAGTAAGTGAATTTTGAGTGTGTCTTTATTTGGACTAAATAATAGGATTTTGGAATAGTAGATGAATTTTCACCTTCTTCAAAATATAGAATCTTCGGAGAAGAGTTTGATGCAAGCAGAAGATGCCGGAGCTGCGGGGAAGCTGAGCCTGTATCCGGCATTCAAGTAAGTTCACACGGATAGTCCAAGGGGCGCGGCTCCAAGTTTTAGAGAAGATACAACAGGGCACCGCAACCCATCAACAGGTATTTATATTTCTGCATGCAGTGTTGTGCATTTGAAATGTACCTGGTTCACTGTGCCCTGCTTCTTGACTGCAGAGCCTGCCTTAATAATTCCTTGTTAAGTTTGGATTAGTATGCTTCACAAATTGCCAGCAAACACTGTAGTCGTCATCCTGTATCCGATTTCTCTGGCCAATTGTGCCATCGTTTAATCCATCCACACTATGAAAACTAACAGATAGTGCACTTCCTTGTCTCATATCATTTCTCTGATCCCAGTACTCCCCTCATTTATCTTCTACCAACCCAACTTTACATTTCCCTGCAGCAAATCTTCGTCCCACTGGCATAACAATAAGCACAGTATATAATGCATGTTAAAATATAACAAACCACAAATAATCACTTTTCAGAACATTCTGTAAGATTAAAAACTTTGCTTACAGCTGTACAATTACAAGAACTCAAAATAAATTACCCAGTAATCTCCTCTGTAACCGTGTGCTCTACTTGAAGCCTGGCATTCACCTCAATGAAGTAGAAATTGCCTTGTTCATCCAGTAGGTACTCAACAGTACCAGCATTCTCATAGCCAACATGTTTTGCCAAATTCACTGCCTGAGTGGTCATCCTGTCACGAACCTGCAATAAATAAAATTTACCATCCATTCTGTTATACAAAACTTTGGCTGTCACTCAAACACCCAAACACTAAAATAGGCAACAGGATATGGCTTAGAAGATTTTTCTAAATTGGTATGTAGTAATGGGAATTACATGGAGCAAACTGACATTAGTACTGGAGCGCTCTGAATCCAAATGACATTATTCTGCTTTGCCTGATCTTAAAATAATAATAAACTGTCGAAAACTTGGGGAACTGCAGCTGAAAATGTTTGTGGGGTAAACAATATATCTTGCCACTATATGACATGAAATCCTAAAGCTATTCTGATCATAACAGTACTAACAAGTATGTTGTTTGGACCCAATCTCTTCACACCTACTCACTTCACTACAACCAAAATGTATTTAATAAGAAAACAAACAAGAAGCAGTTTTATAAATTCCCCCGGATAGTGGATCACATTAAAGTACATGCTTCCACAAATCACAGATGCATGCTGGTCCCATATTAACAATAGGGACCAGTATGCCAGCCACTGGACGTGATTTTTAGGCAGTCTACGTGAATATCGGGCTGGTTTCGAAGTCTTGCCTCAGTTACAGAATTTGCAAATTTGTGATGAACATCGTAACATTGACCATGTGATAAGCATTAATGCACACCGAATACAGATTCCTCCCCTCTGGAAGGGGGCGGGGGGGGGACTGCAGTAGTAGCTTTACAGCTGGTATTACACTGGCAGCTTCATCAAAGTGATTCAGTTGCATGGTCCAATCACTGCAATGTGTGACTATCATGGATTTGAGTAGCGTGGCTGAATCATCAGGAATGTGACTGAACCATGTGGCAGAATCTCTGTGGCAACAGGTCCATATGCTTGTGCAAGCCAATTATGAAGTGTTCTTTTTCTCTTTGTTATTGAGAAGAAAAAGATGGCACAGAAGTCAATAACAGTACTGGACTCGCCCTATGTTAACTGCCTGGAGACATGGACATTTATCTTGCAATTTATTTGGAAGTGAAAGAAAATTGCAAAATTCTTTCACTATTTCACAATGTCTATGACACTGCAGGTTGTTGAGGGCACACCACTACACAGAGTACATTTTTGGGATCCTATCCAGAGGAGAATATTGCATTGCCCTTTAACAGTGAAGGAAGATTTGTGCAGTAATAATTAGGGCATGTGACATTCTACATAACTCTGTTCATGAAAGAGATGGATTCAAGCTGAATGAAACTTTAGAAATAATTGGTTTAGAAGGGAACACACCTACAAGTAGCCGCCATGCTGCGAGTGTACGACCTAAGTTTGTGGAGTGCTTTGTTAGCATTAAGGGTGCCATTCCTTGGCAAACAGACAAAATATAAAACATATTCTAATAAGTAACAAACAAAATAATACATGGGTTAGGCAAAATTCACACACTGACTTCACAGCCCGATTCCTCACACACCAGCAATAAACAAATGTGTCACTAAATTTCATCTGGCGAGTACATCTGACAGAAATAGGAGCTTTAAGTGTGGCAATCTGGCAACACTGTAACCACATGTATGGTAACTACCTCTGTCAGCACATGGATAGAGTTTTGGGTTACCATGCTGCAGGTCAAGGGTTCGATCCTGGGATGGGGCGCCTATTCTTTTTTCTTTTTTTTATTGTTAATTTCATTCTGAGATTTCATTTTGTAATATACACAATTTCTTAGGTCACATTTATCCTAAATTTACTATATTTTACAACTCTGAACATAACAAATACATGGTTACACAAATAAGAAACAGGCAGTTGAAATAAATTACTTGTCATAGGACAGAATAACTACAAAAACAACATCAATTTCGAGATGCTGAAGATGATAGCACAGTACAATAACACAACATCTACTTGTCATTTATACTACATGTAATACAAGCACTCATGTGTCACACATTAGCAACCCGTGACTATAATAATGTCCATATTAATGACTGCATGACCTTCACAACAGACTAAGTTGTCCGCAGAACAGATGCTCTAAGCAACCTCCCTGCACATCCAAACACTGTGCAACTAATCTGATCATACAGCTCTACACCCTTTGCAGCAAAGCAGCATCCACAGTAAAGAGAGCAGCATGAACATGTGCTACCAATTCTTCCATATTCGTTGGTGGAGTAGATTACGCGTACTCCTTCAGGTGTACCCACAAGGAAGAAAACCAGGGGATTTAGGGCAGGCAAACATGGTGGCCATACAACTGGACGTCCATGTCTGAGCCACTTCCCTGGAAATGTTCTGTCCAAATACTGTCGCACACTAATTCCAGAGTGTGGAGGTGCACCATCATGTTGGAACCCTATCCTCTGATGAACATTTAGTGGAACATCCTTCAGCGCATCAGGCAGATAGTTTCAGAGGAATGCATGATACCTTACGTGCAGTCAACCGGTCAGGCAACAAGTAGGGTCACAAACATCTGTTGTCCAATATTCCAGCTGAGATCTTGATACCAAAACAAACTTGATACCAACGGTCGTGGGTGACTTGCGGGTTAACCTTACACAATGGTGGGCATTGTGCATATTGAAGACACCCTCATGAGTGAATGCTGCTTCATCTGACTATATTACGGTCTTCACGAAGTCACCATTGGTTTCCTGTTGTTGGAACCATTCACAGAACTGCATCTGCTGATGATCTGCAGGATGCAGTCGTTGTGTGAAAGCATAATGATAGGGCTGCAGCACATGCTTGTGTAGCACGTTAACAACCATGCGTTGCGAGACACGCAACCGCCTTGCCACACTACATGCACTTCGCTGAGGTTCTTTGTGTACGACCCTCAGAATAGCTTCCTCAGTAGCTGGAGTCTGGCCAGTCTGTGGATGACCTCTGTCACATGATGGTGGAAGGAAAGAATAACTCCCAAATATGCAGCTCCAGTCGACGAAACACATTTTTATCTGGATGGCGTCAATGAGGATATCTAGCAGCATAGCCATGAGCGGCAACACAGCCCGGTTATCAGATGCACCAAGGACTGGAAGCATATCCACATTCATCAATTGGGTACGGCATGTGTCTGCCACAATGGTTTAGAGGTTTACAACAAGAAAATTCGATACACGTATGCGTGTACATTGGAGCCTGTCTCATCCAAACACCGCTAATTGTCAAATGTTCAGTTTCAAATTACACTTTTTCCCTTTAAGGTAACAGACTATGCTTCCACAATCCCATCGACAGAATAATAATGTTGAAAGGCATAATTAGTGGGACCATGGTGATACCACATACAAACAGTAACAGAGTTTGGACATTATCCGCAAAGCACATTGCTAGTCCTATTGGTAAAGTAAGGCCTTAACAAAATGTAATGGACTTTAACGAGGAAGAATAATAGTTGGTACTAACCTAAGAGACCACTGGAGGAGGGTACAAAGAAATCAGGTTTAACATCTAGTAGATAAAGTGGTGTGAATAAATCCATGCCCAAGATGTGGAAAGGGCTTTTTTCAAAGCTGACCAATCTTCAATTTCTATGACTATAGTATGTAAGTGCAAATGTATTTAGAGGACCCGCTGCAATCGCTGTTGACGATTAAGATGCCAAATATCATACCGCCTGGACTACATTTACCAAATAAACATATGCCCCAACCCAAGACATAACCCTTGACCTTCTGCAAGCTAACCTAAAACTCTGTCCACTGTACCAACTGTACAACAGTAGTAATATGTGCTGACAGAGGTAGTTACCATATATGTGGTTACAGTGTTGCCAGATTGCCACTCTTTAATGTTCTTTTTCTACTGGATGTACTCGCTGGATAAAATTTAGTGGGAGACATTTTTTTTATCGCTGGCATGTGAGGAGCCACACTGCGAAGCCGGAGTGTGCAAATTTCACTTCAACCTGTGTACCACAAACACTTTTCTCCAATACAACTTTATTTTTGAAGATTGTAGCAAATATTTCACACACCACCTCACAAGCGTTGTGTTTCTGATGTTATTGCCATGCTCCTCAATACCTGAACCCCAAATTAGAGGGTGACATTCTATCTCAATGACGTTTTTTTCCAGCAGAAAAGGGCATTTAACACTTTCAAATGACACATGAAATGCATACAATTCAACGATGACGAAGTGCTAAGAAGTGACGAATGCAGCACAACCACATATGACGGAAACTGTTTACCCCCTCCCTCTGTAACCATACTCTTAGATCGCCACAGGTGAAAGGATCAAATGTGGATGAATTGCCATGTCCAATTGCAGGGACTATCAGATGCACTGCGGGTTGTGGGGTCAAATCAACATTGTGTACGCTCTCACAGGAACTGTGTGTTAAATGAATGAGTCTGCCACATGGGTGAGTGGTGTGACCAAATCATTGGTGTGTGAGCAGTCTAAATGTCAGAGAGTGGTGGCATCATTAAAATATAGCCTATATGCAGGTGTGGTTGGTTCTCCATGTTATTGTTGAAGTACCATAACAGTATGCAGGATAAGTCAAGAGGAGAGGTACAAGCTTTGAAGGATGGTGATATAGGAGATTCTGAGCAAAAAGTTTCAAATGATCATAAGGCATTTTCTTAACAGTATCTTACACAAAGCTATTTGAAAATTGAAGTATCAATTGTGCTGAAAGTACATACGAAGTTGTATTGGCAAAGGAATATCCTCCAACTATTGTGGTAACATATTTTGAAGGCAATCAAGATACCATACTCCATTAACACAATAATCTAAAGCAACTTGACTGATGAGTTGGTCATCAATAACATCGCACCACATATTCACTGAGAAATGTGACTGAAAACTTGTTTCCCGAGTAGCGTACAGATTTTCATCCACCCACATGTGAGAGTTGTTTGTATTATTGATGCCGTTGCAGATAAATGTTGACTCAACAGTGAACAGAATACATGGAATACAGTGTCCCGTACAAATGAGCTCAGATCGGCAACACAGCAGCTCTCTACAATAGCTGCAAAATACAATGCAAGGCAGTTGATGGTGGCCTTTTTGAACATTTTTTCTGAGGAAATGTACGTAATTAAACGAAACATTGGATCACAATGTTTTATTACTATCACATGCATCTGTCCTGTTCATCATTACTTTCATTAGTTTCTCTGGAAACCTAATACCACAACACATTTTCATATACCACTTTTTGTTGTACCTTTCCTTTCTATTGAGGTATTGTACATGCAAATAAAAAGCAATTAGAACAAAATATTATATTAATTAAAGCAATGTATCAGCACCCAGTGTCAAAAGCATTAATACAAATAATGAGAATGAATAATGTTCTGAGAGGAACACACACTGCTCAGTCCTTCTCAGCCACAGTCTGCAAACCCTCGTTTTTTCCCCTAATTGGCTCAATACTTCCGGAAAATGATTATTCACATCTGCTCAAGACTAAGTTCGACACTTAAATTTGCCACTTCTAATAGACTACGTCGAACTGCTGACGAACAGTGATACCTGGCTGCACTAACTTTGGGATCGAGGTTGGGAGCAGGCGCGATCTCCACCACCTTTTGGTGGCGCCGCTGGACGGAGCAGTCCCTTTCGTACAGGTGGACTACGTTCCCACCGCGGTCACCGAGCAGTTGCACTTCGATGTGTCGCGGTCGCTCAATGAACTTTTCGATGAACAGGGCCCCATTTCCAAAAGCTGCCTTGGCCTCTGAAGTTGCTCGTTGAAACGATTCTTCCAGTTCCTGTAAAAATTAAAACAATGGCTACCATCACAAACACAGCAGGTTTTTACTCCCACTTTAATCACACACTGGAATGTTGTCAATGAAATATGAACATGGTTAGCATTAAAACTGCAACACCAAGGAGGACATACATATGGTATGTAATGGTACAGTAAGAAGATTACAAGATTAAATTTGTAGATTGTTTGGTGCTATCCTTGCTTTACCCCAGCTGCGTATAACTCCAGAACGTAGGAAATTGCTATGTACAGCTACCTGTATGCAAGAGGTTAAAGAAAATGTGGATTCTCAATGCAGTTCAGTAGAGTTTGCTGACCTCCAACCTCCACATCTCCAAACAGAACAATGCAGAGGGTGTACAGTGTTCAGTCTGTCAACATGACTCAAAGGTAGAGACACTGAAAACATATTGATACTTTTTGCTACCGAGTATATTCATCTCTACGCCAATATCTTCTTACTTGATAGTTTTCAACTGACACTTACTCATATAAAGGTCCACGAGGTCCAACATATTGTCCACGGTACCTAGAATTGCTTTTCACTTCCTCCTAACACGCGCGTGCGTGCGTGCGTGCGTGCGTGCGTGCGTGCGTGCGTGCGTGTATACCTGTCCTTTTTTCCCCCCTAAGGTAAGTCTTTCCGCTCCCGCGATTGGAATGACTCCTTACCCTCTCCCTTAAAACCCACATCCTTTCATCTTTCCCTCCCCTTCCCTCTTTCCTGATGAAGCAACCGTGGGTTGCAAAAGCTTGAAATTTGTGTGTGTGTGTGTGTGTGTGTGTGTGTGTGTGTGTGTGTGTGTGTGTGTGTTTATTGTCTCTCTCAACATACCAACGCTTTCTCGTTTGTTAAGTTACAGTATCTTTCTTTTTATATATACTTTTCCCATGTGGAATGTTTCCCTCTATTACATGAGTCCAATTTTTTTTATTATACACTATGTGATTAAAATTATGTGGGCACCTATCAATGGACATTTATATACGGTGTGTCCATCCTTTGCCTTCATGTCAGCTTTAATTCTGCTGGGCATACTTTCAATAAGGTGTCAATCTCTGCAGAGGAATGGCAGCCCATTCTTCCTCAAGAGCTGAAACCAGAGAAGGTATTAATGTTTGGCACTGAAATGTGTAGCAAAGCCAACATCTTAATTCATCCCAAAAATATTCCACTGGGTTCAGCTCAGGACTCTGGGCAGATTAGTCCATTTCAGGAATGTTATTGCCCACAGATGCTGCCTTATGACAGGGTTCATTGTCATTCTGATGTAATTGATCATCATCTCTGAACTATTCCTTTACTATACTCTGTACAATGTGTTCAGATCCTTCTGCATTTAGTGTTTTCTTAAGAGCAATAAGGGGACCATTTCCTAACCACAAAAAAGTCCTCTGTACTTTACTATTGGCACTAAACATCTACATGTACATCGATACTCTGCAAATAACATAATTGCCTGTTCATTGGACCACCTTCACAACACTTGTCTAGTATTCCAATCTGTAACAGTGCACAGAAAAAACAAACACCTATATCTTTTTGTGCAAGCTCTGATTTCCCTTATTTTATAATTATGATGCTTTCTCCCTATGAAGGCTGGCAGCAACAAAATATTCTCGCATCAGAGGAGAAAGTTGGTGATCGAAATTTTGTGATAACATTCCACCACAATGAAATACACCTTTTTTTACTGATGTCCCAGCCTAAATCCTGTATCATCTCATTTAAGTTGTTCGTAATTGTAATTCCAAAGTATTTAATTGAATTTATGGCCTTTAGAGGCGACTGATTTATCGTGTAACCAAAAGTTAAATTCCTTTTAGCACTCAAGTGGATGACCTCACACTTATTATTTAGTGCCAATTGCCAATTTTCACACCATACAGATATCTTTTCTCAATCGTTTTGCAATTTGTTTTAATCTTCTGATGACTTTACAAGATCATAAACAACAGTATCATCTGCAAACAACCCAAGATGGCTGCTCAGATGGTCTCAAACCATTTATATATAGGTAAGGAATAACAGAGAGCCTGTAACACTACCTTGTGGAACACCAGAAATAACTTTCTTTTTATTCAATGACTGTCCACCAATTACTATGAACTGTAAGTGACCCCTCTGACAGATCACAAATCCAGTCCCATAAGTGAGACAATATTCCATAAGCACACCATCTGATTACAAGCTGCTTATGAGGTATAGTGTCTAACACCTTCTGGAAATCAAGGTATAAGGAATTAATTTGAAATCCTTGTCAACAGCACTCAGCACTGTCAATAGACTGTTCTCTTCAAGATAATTCATAATGTACAGACATGGTGGCAGGTAATGTTCTCTTGTTATTTGTCAAACCCAAACCGTTCCACTGGTTTACCATAGAAAAAAAAAAGTGTGATTCATCATTCCAAATCACTCATGTCCAGTCATCCACTGTGCAGTGGGGTAGCTGTTTACACTACGTCATGTGTCACTTCGCATCAACTACAGAAGAGTTAACCTTAAGTGAGTTGTTGACCATTATGCCCATTCTTTTTAATTCCCAACGTACAGTAGTTGTGCTAGCTGGATTCCAGGTAGTACTTTTGAAACTCACAAGTGATTCCTTCCACCAATTTCATGTAATTTTTTCACAATAAGACTCTGCAATGCTCGACTGTCCATGTATGTCTGTATGTGAGATATGCCTAGCCTCTGTTTAGCTGTATTTGCTGCACTTCACAATTAAATCACTGTCAGATGACAGCTTTAAGAAGGCTGAAATGTCCCCGATGGATTTGATGCCCAGGCAACATCCAATTACTAGCCCTTGACTGAAGGCAACAAGCTATCTGGACTGACAAATTCTACTGCTATTTCCTCTCTATTAATGACAAAACACTGTCTGCCTCTTTATACTGGCAGATCTGCTCCTAGTGCCATGCACTTTTCTGCATTACATAATAGGGGTACCCCGATATTTGTCATTAGCATAGACAGATTTAAAAAACACACACACACACACACACACACACACACACACACACACACACACACACACACACACACACACAAACAAACACAAACACAAACACAAGGTAGGATTAATAAAAATTTATTGTACAAAAATTCAGCAATGTATGCACTCTACTTGCGCATTATAACCACACAATGGTTAATGTATACATGGAATTACACAAAATTCTGTAACAAGAGCTTATGCTGAACTACACACAGCAGACGTACAGTGCTGATGTGTTCAACATACATAGAGGATGCACACAGGTATCATGAATAATCTATGTCTAATAACTTCTGGAGTGATGCGATAGGCCAAACAAAATGGCAAAGGTTATAATTTAGCAATCAAGCAAAATAAAATGCAATAGATGGTTTTTCTTAAAGTTATATAGTAATATAGATCCATCACAATGTACGATTTCATTGTTATGTGGTCTCCTAATATTGTGGCCACTTACGTCTGTAACCATATCATCTGCATGACCTGTGAATGTGTAATGTCTCACCATAGAATAGGCACAAAATTTGTCCAAAAATTTTCCATTTTGCAAATCGTTTTGTTCATTCAGAAGTGTATCAGATTGATCCCTTAAATGGAAATAGATTTATATCTCCTTCATCACGTCCAGTATTTTCCATGTTGTGTACCTTAGGAAAACCCTGCACCAATTCATTAATACTGAATACTTTGAGCCAAAGAGCCCTTCAAGTGTGCATTAAAGGTGGAGGGCTTACTGTCACATATCACTGTTTGCTCTGCTGCAGGTGTTATCACATCATTTCAGCACTCTGTTGCAGCTGTGGATACCCCTATAGTAGCTGAATGCGTTCCAGCAGCAATGTCTCCACTACCTTAAGATCAGCCTGTTGAGGAGGCTCCAACTGTGCTACAGTGCATGGGGAGGAGCAACACAGTATGGAATACAACCCATCAGCTGATCTTCATTTCACAGATCTGCCTTTTCAAACAGACTGCCTGTATCTTGTGAACCATTTAATTTTTTTTTCTTTGTGGTAACATTTTTTTAGTTTCATAAGGCTTATTCTTCAATTCCCTGTTTTGCTTGAATCTAAGCCCAGAGACATTAGCATGTAGGTGGTGTAGAAGTTCTTTTAGCAGTTTCTAAACAAAATGTCAATGAACTTATTCTGAATACTGCCACATGTTGGCAACACACTCATCCTACACAGAAAACAAACGAGTACAAATGTGACACTGTGCTGAGTGTGGAACACAAAGTGCAGCACTATTTCTCTTGCGAAGTTTTACAAAATAGAGGTGACATGGGAAAAAGTGGCATTGCAGTATAAGAAAAAGCTAGTTTTAAAAAAGGTAAAAGTTACCAAAAATGAATGTGGATCTGAGGTCCTTTAAACCTCAACCTCCACTAATAAAGAAGGAAAAATCAGTGGTTTTCAAAATAGCAAGAAGCAAAAACACTACTTAAACTGTACACTAAATTTTATACAGGAATACTGTTTTATTCTATACATACCAAAATTTAATGACATTTCATGTATTTCTATTTGACGAATGACTACAGCAGATACTTTTATTTATAAAGTGTGATGCATCTGGTGAAAAACACTCTTACACTAACCTTAAGACAGAAAAACCAATAATAATAACAACTGCCATGGAAGATGGCCGTGTGAACAAACATATTACTTTTCTGGAGTTTTATTTGATTCTGTGCAATTCTAGAAATTTTGTAATCTGACTGTAGACAATGAGTTTAAATATTTAATCCACTATTTTTTACTACAGACTAGACCTTGTTTTTTTTTTGACAGTGAGAGATTTAGCAACTCCAACATCACCTCTTTACAGTTTCAAAACGATTTTGAGAACACTGAACTACCTCAATGGACACCAAAATACAGCGATGTGTCACCCATGCAACTAAGATTGAGACCATTTCAGTTACATACCTCCATTTTGCGGACAACCCTCATGCCACGGCCACCACCTCCATAGGCAGCTTTGAAAATTATGGGCAATCCATGCTTCAGACAGAATTCTTTTGCTTCCTCCAGCTTTGTTATGGGACCTGGTGTGCCAGGGACAACAGCAACACCTGACGCAACAAAGCATAATATTCAAAAAATTGTTTAACATTAGGTCCCGAGTTTGAGTCTTGGTCCAGCACATAGTTTTAATCTGCCAGGAAGTTTCAACATTAAGCTGTCTGGTAAGTAAAGTACGCCTGTAATAGGAAGGTTAAACAAGGGAAATGCTACGTAGGAATATCAACAATGTAGGAAAAGACAGCTAACTACCTACGATAAAGAAGATACATCAAGTTGCAGAGAGGCACAATGAAAAGACACTTTCATATACAGACGCAAGCACACCTCATGCACACATGCCTGCCAACTCCAGCATTTTGGGTCGGAATGCAACTATCATGTGGGCCTCTACACAGCAAACTGGAGGAGCCGGAGAAGGGGAAGGGGAAGGGATAGTAGTGTACAGGTGGAGAGAGAGACTAACGCTGTCTGGTGGTGTGTGCAGAGACCAGAATGTCGAAAAGGTGCAACATCAGGAGATTGTGGGGCAGAGATGTGGGGAATCTGGGAGAGGAATGGGGAAAGAGGGGCGGATGCATTTGCAGATAGCAGCAAACAGGATGGGAAATAAGAGTGGGGAGGAAATGATAGGACAGAGGAGGTGGAAACTGTTGGGTGGAGGGTGTGGGGAGAGAGTGTTGCCTTAGGTTGATGCTCGGATAATTACTGAAGCAGAGAATGTGTTGTAAGGGTAACTCCTATCTGCTCAGTTCAGAAAAGCTGGTGGTGGAGTAAAGGATCCAGATGGCTGAGATAGTGAAGCAGCCATTGAAATCATGTGTGTTATGTTGTGCCACATGGTGGTCTACTTTGCTCTTGGCCGCAGTTTAGCAGTAGCTATTCTTCTGGTGGACAGTTGGTTGGTAGTCATACCAATATAAAAAGCTGTGCAATGATTGCAACAGTACTTGTAAATGACATGGAAGTTTTCACAGGTGGCCTAGGCCATGATGGGGTAAGATGAACCTGTGATAGGACTCATGTAAGTGTCTTAATTATGCCTGTCTGCAACTTAATGTCTCTTCTTTATGGTAAGTAGCAATCTGTATTTTCCTACATTGTTAACAGAAAGGCCACAAAATTCTTCCTGTGGATTTACCCAAACAGTTACTAATCCACTCAGAAATATTATCATTGTACCAAGTTGAATACCAATCTGCGGAATAGCTTCCTTATGATTTATAACTCGCATTTTTCTCCATATTTGCAACAAATGTCAACATTTTAAATTTAAGTGACTTGAACTTTGCCTTCCTCTGCTATCAGATAGCCAGGATGTCTGTATGCTTATCACCACCACAAATCATTATTAGGACAATTGTAAAAGCATTCTTGTTATAAATTAACCATTTTGCAATCAATGCTTGGCTGCTTATGTGTTGCTGTCAACATCATGGAGTGGAGTTAATATTTGAACTGATAATAATGTGGACAATGCTTTTAAAGCTTAAAAAATTAGTGTGGCAGTTTATTCACAAACAACATTGCACCAATAAGTTTATCTGCTTTACACAATATTCTCACAATTTGCTTCTGCTCAATAAATACTTCATTTATTTTAGGTCCACTGCCCCAAGGAGTTAATTCTGCAGGGAGTGAAAACATGCAACAGTGAGAGACACTCCTAAGGGCACAACACACTGAATGTAGTTTCCTGATTAGTTTATCTGTATGTAGGTTGCATTTTAACTTTTATGTGCGTGCATCTAGTAACCAACAGTGACAGTTGGACCGCAACTTGAACCCGGCATAAATTTTCATGTGTCACTATTGGGTAGTACATCTATACCTAATACAGCTGATGACAAGAAATTCGCAGTCAGTAAATAAATTTCTATGTATTTACATTTTGCCAGAAATTTCCTTACTATGTCAAAACTTAAATGTCTTAGGAAAGTTACTGTAGAATGTAAACACTATTATTGAAGGAGGCCATTCACTGACAATGAGAAGCACTGAGCTGTCGATAGACACACACGAAAGAAAGAAAACGTGCTAGCTTTTTGAGTTATCCTTTGGCAAGCTAGAGTAAAACAAACACAGGCACACAGCCACATGCCTAACGCCCCTACGTGGTGCCGCCCAACAGTGCCAATGCTATTTTTCAGCAGGTGGACTGGTTGCGGTGGGAGTAGTGTCAGGTGGTGTTTGTAGAGGGAGGTGAGGTTGAAGGCGAAGAGAGGGGTTAGGAGTGGGTCACTAGTGGCTATTAAGGAAGGCAGCCTGTTTGCCAACCAGGAATGTGGGGAGGGAGGGGTGGCAGGGATACGGACTGGCATAACTGTAAAGGCCAGTGGAAAGCAACACACACTGAACGCAACATGGGAATGTGATTAGGGAAGGGTGACAGGACAGAGAAGGAGAAGCAGTAGGGTAAGGAGGTGGAGAGTACGGGGACAGTGGGTTACCTGAAATTAAGGCCAAAATGATTAAAGGATTGGATAACTACAATCTGTGTATTTTAGAGAAGCTAGTGGTTGAGGGACAAATCCAGATGGCTTGGGTTGTGAAGCAGCCATTGAAATTGAACATGTTGTGCACAGTTGCATGTTGAGTCACCAGCTGATCAACTCTGTTCTCGACATCAATTTCGCAGTGGCCATTCATTCTGACGGACAACTCATTTATAGTCACACCAATTTAAATAGGTGAGCAATGATTGTGAAGAGCTGGTACATGATGTGGCTGCTTTCACAAATGGCCCATTCTCTGATGGGGTAGGTTAAGCCTGTAACAGGACTGACATAGCAAGTGCTGGATGAGTGCATTGGGCAGGTCTTGCACCCCAGGTCTTCCGCAGGGATATGATACCTTTGTCAAGGGAATGGCAGTGGGAGTGGGAGTGGTACAGGGATGGAGTAGGATGCAGTGTAGGTTGGATGGGAGACAGAACCCAACGATAGGAGGGTTGGGAATGACTGAGTACGATGTCCCTCATGTCAGGGCAGGACGAGAGGCTTCTTTCTCAGTCAGCCTTCGACAGTTCGCTCGTGCACTAGGATGAGGAGCCTCTCTCAGCACAATACTCTTTAGTCTGCTTCTTTCAATAGCAGGAGTTTATTACTGCTTTTTGTTTGTTTGTAAAGTTTCTTCACAACACTTTGAGAAAGCTACAAGCTATGCAAACCAACTGTTTACTGTATTTACATGTTCGCTAATCATTTCTGCTCCTGTCCAGCTATCTTGCAATGACAGCTGCTGCACCATCCAACAAAATCTTTTTGTTAACTAGGTTTGCGGGATTACCTGTCTGTGAAGGCTTTTGTGAGGCCTTCAGCATACTATGCAATGGAGTTTACGTCACTGCAGATAAATAGTGGAGTGATTTTCAGATCCGTTGTTGATATCTTCATGATCTGGACTGAAGGCCGAGACACCTCTCCACATTCCTTCAAATCCTCGACACCTTTTCCCCTGCTCACTTCACCTGCTCCTCTTCTATACCTAGCGTGCCACCTCTCTGATGGCTCCATTCACACCTCTATTCACATTAAACCCATCAAGCAACAAAACAGACAGCTATTCTTACAGCTGCCATCCTTTCTACACCAAAAAATACCTGGAAGCCTTCCCTTCCTCATTCCTAGCTGCCGAACTGGCTGGCTGCCTCCCTCTGAGCACAAGCCCATCCCTCTCCCTGCCTTCCACCTTCCTCTGTTCACTCCACCTGACACTACGCCCACACCAAGTCCACTTGCTCAAAAATAGCATTAGCACTGTTAGTCTACCCAGCACCATACAGGGTCATAGGCACGCAAGTGTGTGCACGTGTCTGTTTTATTCTAGCTCATCAAAGGATAACTAGAAATGCTAGCAAGTTTACTTTTTGTGTGCGTCTATCGACAAATCGACACTTCTGCTTTTTGGTGAGCAGTCTCCTTTAATCCTTATGTATATATCAAGTCTTAATCTGTTAAAAACTTTAAGGTCTGTTCAGCTATCATCTAAGCTGCATCTCCAAAGGCTGAGTTTGGATCCTCTATTAGTTTGCATGTGTCATCTGCAGACATTATTTTGTTGAACCACCATTGGAAATTTTTGGGAGATCATTAATGCAGGTTAAGATCATGATGGGAATAGTACTGATGCTTGTGAGACTCCATTACAGGAGCAGCATAGTCTAAATGACTGACTAAGCTGAACTACAAATTTGATTTTTGCACTATTCGATCATGAATCGGCTACAATCAGTTACGCTCCTAGCAACAATAACACACATTGCCTGCTAGATGCTGACATGTACCCAACTCAGAGAGACACTAAATGCACATTACCACAGAATAGTGAAACACATGATATATAAGTGTATTTCTTGACCGGAAGTTTTTCTTTTCTGTATTTTAGTGTTTTCATATACTTCTGTGGAATAGGATAAAAATTCCGAATACTAAAGAGAGGTTTTTGGTTTATTTTGAAATATTTTTCATAAATAAATGAAACAATTGAAGGTAAAGTTATGCAAGTTAAGTTGTTCATATAACATAAAATTGCAATTCTTGTATAAAGTTTTGGCCTTTTGTAGTAAATCAAACTGAACATGACTGACTATAATATGAAACTGACAAAAACATTGGACAAGCATTAAAGACCATTACAAGTGGAAAGTGTTATATCAAATATCAAGAGAGCCAAGAATAAACAAAGGTGCATTTCACTGAAAAATGCAAGTTTCACAAAAGATTATGGAGTTAATACTATTATTATTATTACGAAAACTACTTTTGCTGTGCATTTTTTTTAAACAGAAAACAAAGAATACAATGTAGATTGTGAAAGTTTCCATATGGTTACGGAAATAAGAAAGATGACCCAACTGGTAATACTTGAAATCAATAAACCTATGTCCACCCCCAGTAGCCGAGTGGTCAGCGCAACACAATGTCAATCCTAAGGGCTGGGTTCGATTCCCGGCTAGGTCGGAGATTTTCTACGCTCAGGGACTGGGTGTTATGTTGTCCTAATCATCATCATTTCACCCCCATCAAAGCGCATGTTGCCGAAGTGGTGTCAAATCTAAAGACTTGCACCCGGCGAATGGTCTACCCGATGGGAGGCCCTAGTCACACGACAATGCACACACAATAAACATATGACACAGACTGCCAGCTTTATTTTAGAATCACTTAACTCAGTTTCCTTCTTCCAGCTGGTTATATTACATTTCAGCTACACAAATATTAAATTACAATTGACAATTCAACTTTTTTTCATCTATTGCTAAATGTAACAATATTCACATACACAACTTTATTTTTTATTTTAATTAAATCATATCACTGTGGAATAAAATGTAATACTTTCCTTTTTTTTAAAATGATGTCATTTTTTGTTTCTTTTATTTCTTCTGTATAATTAATGTGTCTAAGTCACACGTCATTTTATCCATGTTTGCGAAATTCAGTTGACACCAAATTGAGTTTCAGCTACAAATCAGTCCATGACGAAATAAATAATTTTTTTTATACAAGGACTACAATTGGTGGAAACATAAAATGTATAGCAGGAGATGCCAGGTGAATCTCAGCTCTGTTTTGCAACAAATTATTTTTATGGCTTTGAATCAAGGTATTTGTCAAGTTATTGTTAGCTGGATGTCATCAAGTAAAGCACACACACACAAAAATTCAAGTGACTGTTTTAGCAAGTAAAAACCGAAGGATCATCGATGTAACATTTCAGACAATTCTTATTGGAATTGTTTCTACTATAATGACACACACTCCCAACTTTGCATGTGGCAAAACTCATTTTGCATTTGCAGTGAAACAAAAAGCAATAGAAAAAGTTGTCAGTTTTCGTTGAAATATTGCGCAGTCTGATAATGACCGATAACTAGAATGTACATTTCAATGATGAATGCATTTATAGAACTAACCATCTGTACTGTGCTTCTTTGAGACAGTAATGTTTAGTGTTACTGGAAACTAAAGACCTGGTGGTACAGGGCATAAAGCTTCTTACCTGCCTCTATGGCAGCCTTGCGAGCTGCCACTTTGTCTCCCATCTGCTGCACAACTTTAGGTGATGGGCCGATGAAGCGGAGGCCGGCATCTATGCAGGCCTGTGCGAAGTCCGAGCGCTCCGAAAGGAATCCGTATCCAGGATGGATGGCGTCTACATCGTTCTCCTATGTACAACATTAGGCTGATAGAACACTCACTGGTATCATTTCATACTGGGCATTATTTATAGATGTGCACAACTTGCAGAAAAGATACCTACAGATACAGCAAGTAGAGGAAGGAACTGTTGTAATAGCTGCTTGCTGGTAGGTCTGTACAGGCAACCAAGTCTACAAGGTGTGAAAGCCTTCTGCTTAAATTTGTATTCTGTACAAGATTCCAATCTCTCAAATTGTTTCTCGTTTGCCAACCCCTTCACCACAGGGTAGCACTTGCATTCTCAATAATTTATTGGATATATTCCTACAGCACCCTCTAGTGACATGGAAGTGTTCCCCACCATCTTAACACACATCCTCTCCTGTCTTCTGGTCAATGCTTTCCAGTATTTCTCTTGTTGTCAGTTCTGTGGAGAGCTTAATTTTTCAGGTTCTGTACCACAATCAGTAAAAACAAAACCCTTACAGGATCAAACTGTATGTAACATAGCTAGGTCCAAGGTCCCCTGGCGGCGTGAAAAATTGAAGCTTCTAAGTCAATGCAATCAAAATACTTATATCACATAGTATGTTTCAACAATCACAAACTCAGTCATGAAAATCCATAGACAAACTATCCTGATGATCTAGCAGTAAAGCACATGCCTTGATACTGAGAGGTCACAGGATCAAATATCGAGTGAACCACAGAATTTTCAGTCTTCTTTATCCTAACTATCACTTCTCCTGAATGTGATAAGTTGAAAGAAATAACATGCGGTGCAGATTCCATGTTAAACTGGTCCACTTTCCCTGGTTGGATAATTGGCAAGTTGCCAAAGTGGCGTCCAATAGAAAAACTTGCACCAGGCCACTGAGCCACACTAAACTATTAGTTTCATCATCTGCCTATACACATAACTACATTTGTACAGAACGTTGGGAGTGTGATGCTACTTGCACTTGTCTTCTTTTTTTTTTCTTCATCAGTCCAATTAATTTTCATCATCATCTACAGCACCGTATGTCAAATGATCAGATTCTCTTCTTTTTTACATTTCCTACAGTCCATGATACGCTACTATACAATGCTGTACTCCAAACATACATTCTCAGAAATTTATTCCCAAAATTAAGACCAGTGTTCAGGCTTCTTTTGGCCAGAAATGCCCCTTTTATGTCCTTGCTTAGACCATCATGTGTTATTTGGTTTCCAAAGTAGCAGAACTCCTTTGTCTCATCTACTTCATGATCCACAATTTTCTATATCCACATGTACACTAGGGAAGCCCATATTTAGTGAGGGGAAAATAACTTTCTATATACCTCTATACACATCTAATCTATCTGTCTTACCTTATTCTCATGATCCCTACACAAAATATACAATGGAGGCAGTTTCTCAATAATCTAAGCTTGGTTGCACTAGTGTCCTGTTAACAGATTCTTTAATGTTATTATAGTCATTACCTCATATTAATACACATCTGAAGAAAGCTGCCAAACAATACAGCAAACAGAAGTTTTTTCAAAGTTGTTCTGAAATTCCTTACAAGCATGGCAAATGTTCTACTTTAGTGAAGACAACAGCATCGTTAGCTTAGTGCTGCTGATCCTGCCAGATAAACTGCTTGCGTATTACACTTCCCTGTGGTACACCTAATGTTGCTTTCACTTCAGAACAAAATTCTGTCATCAGTTGTAAATGTATTTTTATTTCACTTAACTAGTTTCAAAAAATTAATTTGTCACCTTCAGAAGCTTACAAAATAATAGGTGTTTTAAGTCTTTAGACCTTCTTTATACATTTATGTAAAGTATAGGTTAGAAAATTTAAAAAGGGAAATGGATAGGTTAAAGTTAGATATAGTGGGAATTAATGAAGTTCGGTGGCAGGAGGAACAAGACTTCTGGTCAGGTGAATACAGGGTTATAAACACAAAATCAAATAGGGGTAATGCAGGAGTAGGTTTAATAATGAATAGGAAAATAGGAATGCGGGTAAGCTACTACAAACAGCATAGTGAACGCATTATTGTGGCCAAGATAGATACGAAGCCCACACCTACTACAGTAGTACAAGTTTATATGCCAACTAGCTCTGCAGATGATGAAGAAATTGAACAAATGTACGATGAAATAAAAGAAATTATTCAGATAGTGAAGGGAGACGAAAATTTAATAGTAATGGGTGACTGGAATTCGAGTGTAGGAAAAGGGAGAGAAGGAAACATAGTAGGTGAATATGGATTGGGGCTAAGAAATGAAAGAGGAAGCCGCCTAGTAGAATTTTGCACAGAGCACAACTTAATCATAGCTAACACTTGGTTTAAGAATCATGAAAGAAGGTTGTATACGTGGAAGAACCCTGGAGATACTAAAAGGTATCAGATAGATTATATAATGGTAAGACAGAGATTTAGGAACCAGGTTTTAAGTTGTAAGACATTTCCAGGGGCAGATGTGGACTCTGACCACAATCTATTGGTTATGACCTGTAGATTAAAACTGAAGAAACTGCAAAAATGTGGGAATTTAAGGACATGGGATCTGGATAAGCTGAAAGAACCAGAGGTTGTACAGTTTCAGGGAGAGCATAAGGGAACAATTGACAGGAATGGGGGAGAGAGATACAGTAGAAGAAGAATGGGTAGCTCTGAGGGATGTAGTAGTGAAGGCAGCAGAGGATAAAGTAGGTACAAAGACGAGGGCTGCTAGAAATCCTTGGGTAATAGAAGAAATATTGAATTTAATTGATGAAAGGAGAAAATATAAAAAAGCAGTAAATGAAGCAGGCAAAAAGGAATACAAACGTCTCAAAAATGAGATCGACAGGAAGTGCAAAATGGCTAAACAGGGATGGCTAGAGGACAAATGTAAGGATGTAGAAGCTTATCTCACTAGGGGTAAGATAGATACTGCCTACAGGAAAATTAAAGAGACCTTTGGAGAGAAGAGAACCACGTGTATGAATATCAAGAGCTCAGATGGCAGCCCAGTTCTAAGCAAAGAAGGGAAGGCAGAAAGGTGGAAGGAGTATATAGAAAGTTTATACAAGGGCGATGTACTTGAGGACAATATTATGGAAATAGAAGAAGATGTAGATGAAGACGAAATGGGAGATACGATACTGCGTGAAGAGTTTGACAGAGCACTGAAAGACCTGAGTCGAAACAAGGCCCCCGGAGTAGACAACATTCCATTAGAACTACTGACGGCCTTGGGAGAGCCAGTCATGACAAAACTCTACCAGCTGGTGAGCAAGATATATGAGACAGGCCAAATACCCTCAGACTTCAAGAAGAATATAATAATTCCAATCCCAAAGAAAGCAGGTGCTGACAGATGTGAAAATTACCGAACTATCAGTTTAATAAGCCACGGCTGCAAAATACTAACGCGAATTCTTTACAGACGAATGGAAAAACTGGTAGATGCAGACCTCGGGGAGGATCAGTTTGGATTCCGTCGAAATGTTGGAACACGTGAGGCAATACTGACCTTACGACTTATCTTACAAGAAAGATTAAGGAAAGGCAAACCTACGTTTCTAGCATTTGTAGACTTAGAGAAAGCTTTTGACAATGTTAACTGGACACTGTCTTTCAAATTCTAAAGGTGGCAGGGGTAAAATACAGGGAGCGAAAGGCTATTTATAATTTGTACAGAAACCAGATGGCAGTAATAAGAGTCGAGGGGCATGAAAGGGAAGCAGTGGTTGGGAAAGGAGTGAGACAGGGTTGTAGCCTCTCCCCGATGTTATTCAATCTGTATATTGAGCAAGCAGTAAAGGAAACAAAAGAAAAATTTGGAGTAGGTATTAAAATTCATGGAGACGAAGTAAAAACTTTGAGGTTCGCCGATGACATTGTAATTCTGTCGGAGACAGCAAAGGACTTGGAAGAGCAGTTGAACGGAATGGACAGCGTCTTGAAAGGAGGATATAAGATGAACATCAACAAAAGCAAAACGAGGATAATGGAATGTAGTCAAATTAAATCGGGTGATGCTGAGGGAATTCGATTAGGAAATGAGACACTTAACGTAGTAAAGGCGTTTTGCTATTTGGGGAGCAAAGTAACTGATGATGGTCGAAGTAGAGAGAATATAAAATGTAGACTGGCAATGGCAAGGAAAGCGTTTCTGAAGAAGAGAAATTTGTTAACATCGAATATAGATTTATGTATCAGGAAGTCGTTTCTGAAAGTATTTGTTTGGAGTGTAGCCATGCATGGAAGTGAAACATGGACGATAACTAGTTTGGACAAGAAGAGAATAGAAGCTTTCGAAATGTGGTGCTACAGAAGAATACTGAAGATAAGGTGGATAGATCACGTAACTAATGAGGAGGTATTGAATAGGATTGGGGAGAAGAGAAGTTTGTGGCACAACTTGACTAGAAGAAGGGATCGGTTGGTAGGACATGTTTTGAGGCATCAAGGGATCACAAATTTAGCATTGGAGGGCAGCGTGGAGGGTAAAAATCGTAGAGGGAGACCGAGAGATGAGTACACTAAGCAGATTCAGAAGGATGTAGGTTGCAGTAGGTACTGGGAGATGAAGCAGCTTGCACAGGATAGAGTAGCATGGAGAGCTGCATCAAACCAGTCTCAGGACTGAAGACAACAACAACAACAACAACAACAACAACAACAGCAACAACAACAACAAGATGGATATTACGGAAAGTTACTTAGTACTGGTTTAGCAGACATCAATACCTTCTTCATATTTTTTTTATATGGTTTTATATACAGGATGACAATTACTGTACTATACGAAGAAAAACATATCAGTTACAAACTACTGCGTACACATACTTTATTCAACATGTAAATGTCACTACAGATATTCGGATTGATTTGGTGCAAATGAATAGCAAAATTCTGCACGACTCGATGCAGTGTCTGAACATTGGTACTGTTAACGACCTCCTGAATGAAGGTTTTCAGCGCAGCTACGGTTTTGGGGTTATTGCTGTACACCTTATCTTTAATATAGCCCACAAAAAGGTATCTCCTGTTCAGATCCAGAGAATATGGTGCCCAATCGAGGCCCATACCCTCCAGGACATGGAAACACTGTCCTGTTTCGAGGGGGTTAAGCTTCGCCCTGCACGAGTCGCATCTTGTACAAATCAGGGTCACTTAGGATAATCGGATGAAATCATCTTCCAAAACCTTCATATATCTTTTGGTAGTAACCGTGTCATCAAGGAATATTGCACTGACTACTCCATGGCTGGACATTGCACATCACACAGTTAGCCGTTCAGGGTGAAGAGACTTCTCAATCATGAAATGTGGATTCTCACTCCCCGAAGTAAGACCTTTTGCTTATTGACGAACCCATCCAAATGGAACTAGGCTTTGTCATTAAACCATACCATATTCACATCAAAGTCGTGTCCATAGAATTTATGGACAGTAGTGTTGGCAGAACAATCATTGTTCCACAGCCCTGGGGCTTCATGGCTGATGGGTTTGAATTTTGAATGGGAAGAAATGCAAGTCTTCAACAATTTGTCGCAGTCTCTCCCGGTTGATTCCCACCTGTTGTGCAGCTCACCTGACCAATTTCCTGGGGCTGGTTTCAAACAACACGTTTTCTCAATGTTTTCAGACTTTTTACGATTTTTGGACAACTGACATTGCCAAGATTGTCATCACAAACACTACCCATTCTCTCCAACTTGCAAATCAAACTCTTGATTGTTAACACACTTGTACCGGTTGTCTTTAACTTGAACTTGGTCCTTAACTTCCATTGAGATGCAGTTCGGCTGTTTTTGATTGCATAGTAGACCTTCAGAAGTGCTATATGCTCAGGCGTGCTGTACCGTGACATTTGCACGTGCAAATAGCTGACAACAACAAGGCATGTGCGCATGTGCATACTAATGTCCATCATGCCTCACAGCCAACTGCGCAGTTTGAATGTTCTAACGGAAACCATTCAGAAGTTATGACGATTTTATTTCAAATGTTCACTGCTGCTAGCACATCAGCTCGACATGTGCATTACGTCATTGATACAGTAAATTTTATCACGCCACTATGCTTCAATGAAGAAGATACTGCTACCTGCTAAACTAAGTTTCTGTAGTATACTACTACTCATTCTTTACGTAAGTATACGGCAAGGTCTAAAGATTTATAATACCCCTAATTTTGTAGGCTTCTGAAGACAGCAAATTAATTAGTTATTAGTTAAAACTGATAAAACAAAATAAAAATACATTTGCAACTGACTGGAAATTCTGCAATATATACCAAGTCGCTGAAAATTACAGCCAAGATTAAATCATAAAATTACTTTCATTTCTGTGGGACATTCATGGTACAGTATAATGCACTGGGTTAAATTAGTTAAAACATTCCTCTGAGATAGTCACGTATTTTTAAAGAAACACTATATGACCATATTTTGGTCTGCACTCACTGACCAGGTATAGAATCGTAGGTCTTTTGGGTATCTACGAAGATAGAATTTACATGTTCACTTTCATGTATCATCTGCAAGATGATGTGTAAGAGAAAATCTTGGGCATTACACCCGCACAGCTTGCAGTTATGGAAAGTAAGACAGAGGAACTTTGGGAATTACAGCATTCTCATGGGTAAGAGCATATAGCATGGTCTACAAGATGTGAAAGACAATGTTTAAATTCATGCCACACATACGATTCCTATCTCTCTCATACATTTATGTACAAGTAAATGTCAATAGCAGATGTGTTCAATTCTCCAGCTTGTCTTTGCTTCAGTGTTAAAAGTTACAGACATAACAGAAGTTGCTTATGCAACAGAAAGATGGAAAAGTTTTCCTTTCCCTACGGCATCGAACTTGTCTTACCTTAGCGATACGGATGATCTCTGGGATGTTGAGATAGGCCTGGACAGGTGGCAAGCCCTTGCCCACCATGTACGATTCGTCCGCCTTCTGCCGGTGCATGTGCATCTTGTCCTGCTCTGAGTATATGGCCACAGATCGAATGCCAAGTTCAGTACATGCCCGGAAAACTCTTATTGCTATTTCGCCTGGAATTACAAAATAAGTTAATATGAGTAAGCTGTAGATACACGCAAACTGTTTTTCTACTGAGGTGCCATTTTGTTACAATAAAGCAAAAAAAAAAAAAAAATAAGTTTCTGAAGTTTATTGTGCACTGAGGACCTAATCAGCAAAGTTCTGTAACTACACATTACTCAAACTAGCAGACATCATTCCAAAAGTGGAAGAACATAATGCCATACCACAGCAGCACAGTTTGGTGGTGGTGGCGGCAGTGGTGGGGAGGAGGGATATAGGGGTAGTGGTGTGGAGTCGAGACAGACAGAGACAGACAGAGAGAGAGACACAGGCAGGGGGGGAGAGAGAGAGAGGGGGGAGGGGGAGGGGGGAGGGGGGAGGGGGCGAGAGAGAGAGAGGGGGGAGGGGGGGAGGGGGCGAGAGAGAGAGGGGGGAGGGGGGAGGGGGCGAGAGAGAGAGGGGGGAGGGGGGGAGGGGGGTGAGAGAGAGAGGGGGGGGAGGGGGCGAGAGAGAGAGAGGGGGGGAGGGGGAGGGGGCGAGAGAGAGAGAGAGGGGGGGGTAGGGGGGAGGGGGGGGGCGAGAGAGAGAGAGGGGAGGGGGTAGGGGGCGAGAGAGAGAGAGGGGGGAGGGGGTAGGGGGCGAGAGAGAGAGAGGGGGGAGGGGGGAGGGGGCGAGAGAGAGAGAGGGGGTGGGGGGGGAGTGAGAGAGAGGGGGTGGGGGGGGAGTGAGAGAGAGGGGGGTGGGGGGGGAGTGAGAGAGAGGGGGGGTGGGGGGGGAGTGAGAGAGAGGGGGGGTGGGTGGGGGGGGGAGAGAGAGGGGGGGGGGTGGGGGGGGAGTGAGAGAGGGGGTGGGGTGGAGTGAGAGAGGGGGTGGGGTGGGGAGTGAGAGAGGGGGTGTGGGGGTGTGTGAGAAAGGGGGTGGGGGTGTGTGAGAAAGGGGGTGGGGGTGTGTGAGAAAGGGGGTGGGGGGGGAGTGAGAGAGGGGGGTGGGGGGGGGAGTGAGAGAGGGGGGTTGGGGGGGGAGTGAGAGAGGGGGGTTGGGGGCGGGAGTGAGAGAGGGGGGTTGGGGGCGGGAGTGAGAGAGGGGGGTGGGGGGGGGAGTGAGAGAGGGGGGTGGGGGGGGGGAGTGAGAGAGGGGGGGTGGGGGGGGAGTGAGAGAGAGGGGGGTGGGGGGGGGAGTGAGAGAGGGGGGGTGGGGGGGGAGTGAGAGAGGGGGGTGGGGGGGAGTGAGAGAGGGGGGGTGGGGGGGAGTGAGAGAGGGGGGTGGGGGGGGAGTGAGAGAGGGGGGTGGGGGGGAGTGAGAGAGGGGGGTGGGGGGAGTGAGAGAGGGGGGGTGGGGGGGAGTGAGAGAGGGGGGTGGGGGAGTGAGGGAGGGGGTGGGGGAGTGAGGGAGGGGGGGGGGAGTGAGGGAGGGGGGGGAGTGAGAGAGGGGGGAGTGAGAGGGGGGGAGTGAGAGAGGGGGGGAGTGAGAGAGGGGGGGAGTGAGAGAGGGGGGGAGTGAGAGAGGGGGGGAGAGAGAGAGGGGGGGAGAGAGAGAGGGGGGGAGAGAGAGAGGGGGGGAGAGAGAGAGGGGGGAGAGAGAGAGGGGGGGAGAGAGAGAGAGGGGGGGGGAGAGAGAGAGGGGGGGAGAGAGAGAGAGGGGGGGGGGAGAGAGAGGGGGGGAGAGAGAGAGGGGGGGAGAGAGAGAGGGGGGGAGAGAGAGAGGGGGGGAGAGAGAGAGGGGGGAGAGAGAGGGGGGGGAGAGAGAGGGGGGGAGGGAGAGAGGGGGGGGGAGAGAGAGAGGGGGGGAGAGAGAGAGGGGGGGAGAGAGAGAGGGGGGGAGAGAGAGGGGGGGGAGAGAGAGGGGGGGGGGGAGAGAGAGAAATGAGCTGCGTAATTGTGGAAACTAAGTTGTGTGTAGATATAGTACCTCTGTTTGCACACATGACGCTCCGAATGGGCCTGTACTCCACGTGTGAGGAGTAGAGGCGTGTGGCAATGTTCCAGTGTGCACATTGCCGCTGCTGTGGGTGAAACAGGATCTTCCGTGACAGGCAGACTCCCAACATTGTGCTGCAACAACAACACAACATTACACTTTACTTCACATACAAGGATGGCTTAAGATGTGTTGGACCTCATTCAGCACCTCATACTTTTAAGCTTTTTACATTATTTTTTATCTCTCTACAACATCTTTAGTCAACACCTTACAAAATTTGATTTCAATATTTTAAGGGTGGACTTGAAGACGACGTTTGGGGAACTGAATTAAACTGAGGTAGACTGGAGAGAGAATAGGCTAGTTTGCAATATGTTAAAAAAATAGAAAATAAAAAAATCAGTAAACAGATATAGATATCCGTGGCATTAAGTAAGACTTTAGAATAAGAAGTTGTCTCTCCATATTTATTTAAACTGTTTATACAACATGCAATACAAACAAATATGGGATAAAAATTAGCTGTAGTCAGATTCACTGTATTCAATTTGATGGCAATTTAATAATCATAATGGGTTCTGGGAGAAAATTATGTATAATTATGTTACAAATTTTGCCACAAACTGAAAAACACAAACAAGACCAAAATAATGGTGGTAGACAAACAAAGCAGACACATAAGGGCAAAAATTAAGGAAGTACAATTCTGATGGAAGTAGATTTTGCTCCTCAAGAAGCATGCTCTACAATAACAGGTGTTAAATACAATAGATATTAAAAAAGCTTTCAAAATAATGAGTAGGCCTAATTTATTAACAAACCGACACCTTACAACTGAAACAACAAAATACATTCATTAGGACATTTACTTGGAGCATTTTGAGTCAACTGAGGAGTGGGATACAACTTGTCGGCTTTGACCAACGACATCATATTGTAGTTATAGACATTAGCTGCTTATTTTTGAGCCACAGATAAATCGTTTACCTTCTGTGGCAAAACATCATAAACTGAAGTAAAAATGAATGAATGTGTTATTGAGAGAGAGAGATATTGCGTATGATTTTTGTTGCCTGGGGTAATTTAAATCATGTGTGTACAGATTTTGAATTGTACTTTTGTCTGATACTACGTCGTTCCAATTGTTGTTTCCTCTACGGCTGATCCATGTCCCATACTATGTAGATCAACTGAAGACTAGGATACTATTACTAACCAAAGAAAAAAAGGTGACATACATAACAATGGCATCTTTTACCACAGTTTAACTGCAAAGGGTTGTATCCTATTATTCAGTTGACCTATATAGATAGGTCAATTGAAATACGGGATACAAATTTTACACGTCTCTTTTTCTACTTCCTATTCTTCAGTTCATACTAGTACTTTCTAAGGTGAAAAAACCAACATATGTAAAACTAGTATCCTGTACTTCAGTTGGTAGTAGGTCAGCTGGATACATGTCAACTGAGGTGCTTCAGGCCCATGTTAACGTATGTCTTTTCTGCTAGCTCTAGTATTGTATCCTTCAGGTGACCTATGATCTGTTTTCTCAGTGCTACATTTCTTTGTTTCTCAACAGCCGTCTATGTTTTTGCAATGCATTAAATGTGGTAATTTGTGACGTCATGTTTCAAAGCTGACGTGTTGTATCCGATTGTTCAGTATTCCCAGCAGTTTAAACTATAGGTGACAAGGGTGTAATCAGAAAATATGAGCGTATAGAGGAGAGTCGCACGAACATTTGGACTAAAAGAAAATCCATTGAATGACGGCTACAGGAAATAATCGAGAAAATACTGGTTAACATAATACAGAGAACAACTTCTAAATTAATTGGACACATTCGCCATAACAGCTCCGTAAATATTTCTTGGAAGGAAAAATCGTGGGGATAAAAAAAGGAATCAAGACGCAGGCCATCCATATTACAAAGTGTTTACCCGTGGAATGAACTAGACCAACAACAACAACAATCGCCATATGCTAAAGAAGAGGCATAACAGATGACTTTTAAAAATCAAGGTGTTGACTTTAGTGTCTGATGGTTTAAGCATTAACAGACGCTGTGCATTTCAATAATGAATCATCTGACCTACACAGTGTAGACACAAACTACCAGCTACCATTGAAATATACACCCATTCACACTGCAAGGAAAAATGCATATTTCGGCTATCAAATAGTTCTGTGTCCTATCCCCAAACAGAAAATTGCTAATCCGATATTTTTTTCTCCCGCCGATCCGACATCAGGTGACCACCGTATGACATCAGAATTAAAAACAAATTTAAGTGCTTATTATGGGTGAGAAAGTCCTATACAACTGCCAAAACGCCCAATTACGGCTGATGAACGAAACAAGTTTCTTTACAGTCCGATATACAAATACTTAATAACACACAAACATTTCGTTCTAAACAATACCCAATGGTAGAGTGAAAATATTTAAAGCAGTTAATTGTGTTCACTTACCGTATTGTGATACTTCTTCCTTTGGACTGATGCATAGTCAGAAGTTAGACTGACCAGGTATATCGGTTCTATGTCTTTAAAACTGTGGTCAAGCGTTACTATAGTCAAACTTTATTTGGGTAATTGACAGATTTCAAGTAACTCCCTGCAGATCTGTCTTCATTAAACTGATGCAACCATACCTTTCTTTTAAGTATCTTATTAAGGAGAACGCTTTTCTCCAGGAGATACCAATACAGAAAACCACCATCATAGCCACTCATTGCACTCCACAGCGCAACAGTTACTGTAACCAACGTTGGGGTTTGGTGAAAGAGGGGTTTGTTGAGTGTATCGACAGTGAGTTATTGTGTATAGACCTCTCTGCCCATTATATGGATTCTTAGGGATTCTGCTATACTCCGATCATAAGAATAAACCTCATCTAAACATTACTCTACGTATTCCTCAGCGTGTGCTGGAAGATCATTGGATTTATTTTCACGTGGAGCGGGTGTCAAACCGTCTCGAGTACAGTCAAGTACGATAATGAGGATAGTTTTTATGCTGTGGTTACCGGTACATCGATCCAGCGATAATACGGTACAACAACTATACCGGAGCATTTAACTTGGAAAGCTACGTGGTCCAACAAACCTGAAGTGATGTGAACAGCTGTAGTGAAGACGTGAAAAGAAACGAGCAGAGAACAATATAACCTTGAATGTTGTTTAATTTTTGAACAGAAGGAAATAATGGTAGAACTCAGGCATACGCTTCTTAGGTGATCTGATGGAAAACTTAACATGCTCTCTATCTTATCTTAGCGTTGCTGCCTCTGGATCACGGGGTCCCGGGTTTGATTCCCGGTCGGGTTTGATTCTCCATCATCACCACCACCACCACCACCACCACCACCACCACCGGGTTTGATTCCCGGTCGGGTTCGATTCACCATCACCAATCTTAGTTAACACAGCTTTGTTATTAAAAACATGAGGTATGAAAATTCCTGCCTTTAACAAGGGTAATTTTTCTGCACCATTGCACAATGTAATTAAATACTGAAGTCACTTAAGTTATTTACTGTCAGTCGTCTGGTAATCTCTGAACTACTTCCATATGAGACTCCGAGGAATACAGTACTGCTACGTTGATAATGAGGCGATCAGAAACAGAATCTCAAGCCACCATAAAGTACACATTTCTTCCTCTTTAAATACTTTGTTCTGCATTTCGCCATCGTTCGGCAGTGACGTGTCACAACGTTCCAGCACGATTGGCAGCTTGAATGTTATTTCTCGCGACAAATGTCTTAACTTGGCTCCAGATAAATCCTCTTGGGTTCAGATTGCAGTGTTAAGATGACAACTGTAAAAATATGGCATCTCTTCGGCGCCTCGAAAATTGTTTCCCATGTTTCTACGAAGCTTCTCACGCCGTCTCGTGAGAGACCACATCTGTCCTACACACAAATAGGCATTTTCAAATAAAGAGTATTTGATTTATCATTTTTCTCCAAAAAATGTAATTGTTTAATGTTTTCTTAACTTCAAAAATCTTTTACATAATACTGATAATTAATTGCGTGTACTTGCAATGAAAACCCGAAATTCGCGTGTGATACGTAATTAGAAACTAAAAGACGTGCATTAGTCTTGAAAAAGATTGAGTATGAGTTAATTATGATATATTTTATGAAGTTCAAATTTAAATGATTTGTGTGTTGAAACCTAACAGAAGAAAAAGTCAACAGGTTTCGAATGGCCGCCCGCCAGCTTACTCAAATACTAATCGACGACACTACCTATTACGCCGGGGACATTATCTACACGCTACTATCAATTACATTAATAAGGTAGTGTTTCTCGAAAAACGCCACAGCTGATTTTTCTCAGTAATGTTGTGAAAACATTGAGAATAACTTTTCTCTAGCCATCAATGGTGTTCCGCGCGGCGTCATCCATTTTCGCGGTACGCACGAACAGCGAGGCATTCAGAGCGCAAGTAGCGCTTACAGAGACAGTGACTGCACACGATTTTCGAAACAAAAATTAAGCTAAAGCGTGATTACGAAAAACGTTGATGGCTGTTAATACATCTGAACGTCTTAAAGTTTCATTTTCAGTGAGCCAGTAATAAGATAGCTAATAGGTAAGTTGGACCTACTTCCGAGAGCGGAACAGCAGTGTACGAGAGCTACGGCTGCTGGCCAATCATCGATTTTTGCATGTTTACCTCGGGTTTATTTTTATGATAAAGTATAGACACAGTCTAATATATACAGTCGTGACACACTCGCTCATTTTTGTTATACACCGCGACAACAGAGCCCCAAGCGGTGGAGAAGCTACGTTGCTGAATACGGTATTCAGTAAATGTAAACAGTATCATTTATATTCACTTTTAACATGGTTTTTACGAAAGGCAGCATATGTAGTGCAATCAGTTGCAGTAATAATAGGAAGAAGACACCACATTTGTCATTCTTCAGGTTTCCTAAGGACGCTTAGAGGTATGAAACATCACAGTCTAATTTGCTTGTGCACGTATAAAAACAGAGGCAATAATTGTGAATGTGTTAGCTTCTCATGCATTAAATATATTGCGACGTGATGTAGAAAAAGTGACATTTATTTCGCTTCTGACTGATGCATCTAACCACAAAGACATTAAGGTCTTTACTCTTCTCGTCAGATAGTTTGATTGATTACAAACCTGGTGTAAAAGTAACATTATTACAATTAAAATCGTTGCCTGGGGAAACATCTACTATTGTGAGCGGCTATTTAACAGACTGCCTCAGAAAAAACTGCCTAGAAGAAAAAGTCGTTGGACTGTGTGCTGATAACACTAATTGCAATTTTGGAGGTGCTGAAAGAAAAGGTCAGAATGATGTTTTTACTAAACTACAAGTGGAAATCAGTCATAGACTGAGAGGGGTTGGTTGTGCTGCTCATATACTGTTCGAGCACCTATTGATATTTTGCCTGTAGATATAGAAATGGTAGTTTCCAAAATATTTCTGTATTTAAAATCATACACTGTTAGAGTTGAAACTCTGAAGGACTTTTGCAGCTTTGTTGAAACAGATTTTGCAATGATTTTGGGCTATGCTCAAACGAGATGGTTGGTACTGTTGCCTGCTGTTGAGCGAGCCATCAAAATGTTTAACCACTAAAATCATACTTCCAATCTGAAAAAAGTGTCCATTGTTAATTCAAAACTTCTTTCAAAAACCTTTGTCTGAAGTATGGCTATACTTTGTTCACAGTTGGGCATCATCATTTCATGAAGCAGTTAAAGTTGAAGGACAGTCACTATATTTGAAGTGGCTGATTGTATTAGTAAGTCGAAACCTACATTGCAGTCCAAAATTGAAGGCCAGTTCCTTCGCTCAAGAGTTAAAACAATTCTTGAAACTCTTGAAACAGAGGCACGTCTGCTTACAGCAGAGGTAAAGAGTTTTCATGGTGCTGTATTACTTTTCTAAGAAACTGCTCGATCCTACTTAAAAAAGTCGACTGAAAAAAGTTTCTCGAACTTTGACTGTTACAATTGGGTTACCTTGAATCAAATACCTGGATAGGAAGACATTGAAAGAACTACTTCTCTAGTTAGCGAAACTGTGCCGTATGTTCAGATTGCAGAAAATGTGATGCATGATGAGTATGTCAGTGTCAAACAGTTTGTAATCACTGAAATCATTGAATGGACTGCTGACAACACTGTTCCAGGTCAAAGATGGGTTGAGATGATTCCTCATTTCAGCCAAAATCATGTGCCATTCTCAAATGTACTCTAGCTAGTGGAGTTTCTTTTCTGCCTTCCTGGCACTAATGCTGCAACTGAAAGGCTATTTTCCCACATGAACCGTGATGACTGGGTGTTGTGTGATGTCCTTAGGTTAGTTAGGTTTAAGTAGTTCTAAGTTCTAGGGGACTAATGACCATAGATGTTGAGTCCCATAGTGCTCAGAGCCATTTTTTGAACCCACATGAACAAAATATGGACAAGTGACAAAACACAGTTGGCTGTAGAAACCATGAAAGCCATGTTGATAAGTACAATAAATTATGATGAAACTAGTGTCGAGTTTTTTCATATGTTGTTGAAAATTCACAGTACTGATAAATACAGTTGCCCTGATCGCACTCATTCATCTTAAAAGGTATTAATAAAATGTAAATGTGCTTTTCTTTGTAACGAATTTGATATTTTGTATTATTACATTTAATTGAAACCTCCTTCTCATATAATACACAAATAAATAAATATAGCCCATTTTGCTATTAGACATGAAAGGGAAGCAGTGGTTGGGAAGGGAGTGAGACAGGGTTCTAGTCTCTCCTCGATGTTATCCAATCTGTATATTGAGCAAGCTCTGAAGGAAACAAAAGAAAAATTCATAGTAGGTATTAAAATCCATGGAGAAGAAATAAAAACTTTGAGGTTCTGCCGTCTGTCAGAGACGGCAAAGGACGTGGAAGAGCAGTTGAACGAAATGGATAGTGTCTTGAAAGGAGGATATAAGATGAACATCAACAAAAGCAAAACGTTTCTGAAGAAGAGAAATTTGTTAACATCGAGTATAGATTTAAGTGTCAGGAAGTCGTTTCTGAAAGTATTTGTATGGAGTGTAGCCATGTATGGAAGTGAAACATGGACGTTAAATAGTTTGGACAAGAAGAGAATAGAAGCTTTTGAAATGTGGTGCTACAGAAGAGTGCTGAAGATTAGCTGGCTAAATCACATAACTAATGAAGTATTGAATAGGATTGGGGAGAACAGAAGTTTGTGGCACAACTTGACTAGAAGAAGGGATCGGTTGGTAGGACATGTTCTGAGGCATCAAGGGATCACCAATTTAATATTGGAGGGCAGCGTGGAGGGTAAAAATCTTATAGGGAGACCAAGAGATGAACACACTAAGCAGATTCAGAAGGATGTAGGTTGCGGTAGGTACTGGGAGATGAAGCTTGCACAGGATAGAGTAGCATAAAGAGCTGCATCAAACCAGTCTCAGGACTGAAGACCACAACAACAGCCCATTTTGAAAAATTTTTAAAGTGTCCCAGATTTGGGCCTAGGAAATATGTTAATGTCCCGAATTTGAGTCTAGAAAATATGGTCACCTTACATTAGAGCGCTCTTTATTTACGATTTTTTTCTAAACTGTATTGAATTACTGAATTTGTTTTTCTTTTTTAGGAGCAAGAAATGGTTAATAAATAGAAGACAGGGCCTGCTGCAAAGAGATGTCGTTTATATGCACAATAACGAAGTTTTATTTTTAGTCAAACCAGCTCATGAGCGCGGAAAAGAAGAAATTGGTATGGAATGTAGTTCCTATGTTATTTGACGTGCCGAATAAGTCACAACTAGTTATGATGAAGGGAAGATTGCCATACAAACGTGAAAGTGTTACTGCAAAAACAAAACTGTCTCATGACACAGAAAAAACAGTTACCACAAGTGTTCCCACACGAGAGACACACACAAAATCGCAGACATCTTTTGAAGATAAAAAGCTTTGATTACGTGAAATTATTCGCGCGTTGGAAAATCGCGTGAAATGTAAAAACATGCAAATCATTAGACTTCGTACAAAATTACTAATTGACAACGAAAGTGCTCATCTTAAGAATAAACTGCAATCACATCATCACAGGACACAAATACAAAAGGACAAGCTCATTTTAAAATGTATTGGTTCCTAGTACCGCACTTGAAAAAAGATGCTCTCGATTTATTGATAGGCCAAAACAGTATAGCACTGCATGGAAAACATGGTGCGAGATGGGAAGATGAAACTAAATTATTTGCACTTAATTTGTTGTATTATAGTACGCAGGCATACAGTTTATCATCTCACTGTTTTAGCCTCCCATCAGTACGTATCTTACAAAGGTATGTGGAAGATATACAATTAAATTGTGGGATAAATAACAACATATTTCATCTATTAAAGCAGAAAGTGCAGCAGTTACCAGAAACTGATATGATTGTTATTTTGTCTATGGATGAGATGTCACTAAAGGAAAATTTGGTGTATGACAGTTCTAGGGATCGTGTTACTGGATTTGAAGACATGGGTTTCATACGTACATCTGTGGTTGCCAATACTGCATTAGTTATAATGATTAACGGTATCTTCTCAAATTTTAAACAGTCATTAGTATATTATTTCTCCAAAGGACCAGTAGGAGCCACCCATCTGAGGCGCATATTTTTTGAAGTTGTCAAAAAGCTCACAGAGATTGGTTTGGTTGTAAAAACATGTGTGACTGACCAAGGTTCGAATTTTGTGGAGTGGAGGCACAGACTGCGTATCACACCAGTTAATCCACGCTTAGTAAGCGAAGGGAGTAAGATCTACTTTTTTTTATGACACCCCACACTTGATAAAAAGCATATGTAATAAGTTATTTAGGTATAACATTATCCACAGAACCGATGAAGGATGGATTGGCACTGCTTCATGGAAGGACATTTGTCAGTTGTACTCAAGTGGTTGTGAAAGTACAAGTTGGCCCCCAAGCTCACTAAAAGAGCTCTCCAAATGCCAGCATTTTCAAAAATGAAGGTAAGCACTGCAGAGCATGTGTTGAGTCATACAGTAGCAGCAGGCATTGAGACATTTGTTACTTGTGGCACCATATCATCATTTACTACTACTACTGCAGATTTTTGCCAAAAAGTAAACGATATTTTTGACATTTACTGCATATAGTGTTAAAGGGCCTTTATCCTTAAGGGACTGCATTACAAGTGCCTCAAGACATTTGGAAATGTTAAAGACACTGAAGCCTTGGATACAGTCATGGAAATGTGTAGATGTTGATGAGAAAGATTTTTCATCTAGGGTTAAGTGTGTTAAGGGACTTCTGGGTAACATAAGCGCTTTGAACATGTTTGTTGATGACGTTTTGGTTGGAACCAAGTTACGAGGGTCAGTCAAAAAGTAATGCCTCCTATTTTTTTTCTACGTTTAATTGTCAGGAAATTTAAATGCAATTACATAGGTTGAAAACCACAACATTGAGGATCATTTTGTCATTTTTCAATGTAATCTCCGCCCATCTCTACAGTTTTGGTCCATCTTTGAACAAGGGCATGTATCCCAGCACGGTAAAAATCACAGCTCTGCTTCCTAAGCCATTGACGCACGGATGTTTTGACGGCCTCCTCATCTTCAAAATGAATCCCACGATGAGCTTCTTTTAGTGGCCCGAACAGATGGAAGTCTGATGGTGCCTGGTCAGGGCTGTATGGGGGATGAGGCAAAACTTCCCATCCAATTTTGACAATCTCGTCAGAGATGTGACGACTGGTGTGTGGTCTTGCATTGTCATGCAAAAGAAGAACATCTGCCATTGATTTTGTTGGGCGAACTCGCTGAAGACGTGCTTTAAGGGTTGTGACATATTGAACAGAATTTATTGTGCATCCCTGCTCCAAAAAATCAACCAGAATCACACCCTCTGAATCCCAGAAAACTGTTGTCATAACTTTCCCTGCCGATCGCACAGTTTTGAATTTTTTCTTCCTCGGCGAGCTTGTGTGACGCCACTCCATTGACTGCCTCTTTGATTCGGGTTCAAAAAAATGCACCCATGTTTCGTCCCCGGTCACAATTTTTTTCAGAAACTCATCTCCCTCCAAACGGAAGCGCTGCAAGTGTTGGGAGGCTATTGTTTTCCTTGCCTCTTTATTCTGATCGGTTAACATTCTTGGAACCCACCGTGCACAAACTTTTGAGTACCCCAATTGTTTAATAATCGTGATCACACTGCCTTTACTAAGAGAAATAATGCGACACACTTCATCTGCAGTCACCCGACGGTCACCACGAATGATGTCATCAACTTGCTGAATGTTGTGTGGAGTCACTGCACTCACCGGCCTGCCGCTCCGCTTTTCGTCAGTCAACGGTGTTTGCCCTTCAGCTTCCTTACAACGACGAACCCATCGTCTAACAGTGCTGACATCCACTGTCACAACACCATACACCTTCTTCAGTCTTTCATGAATGCGTATGGGCGTTTCACCTTCTGCATTCAAGAATTCAATCACACAACGCTGTCTCAAACGAACATCGATGTCGGCCATCTTACAAACTTCTGCTGTGCTGCCACCTGTTGACACAGAAAGTTACTACTGCAGTGGATTGCAGAAGAAGGTTGGAGGAATGGCGCCAAATTCCAATTTTTCACTTAACTTAATTTTTTTAAGTAGAAAAAAAATGGGAGGCATTACTTTTTGACCGACCCTCGTATATTTATTAACACGCAAAATTAATCAAGATCGACTGGAAAACGTTTTCTCAGTGATAAGGCATAAAGGTGGTTTTTGTAGCAACCCATCGCCACGTCATTTTTGTGCTGCATACAATAATTGTGCTTTAAGCAAATCAATGGACACACCCAAATTACTTGTTTCACCACTGTTGGACATCAGTGACACGAGTTCAGTGATCAGACTACCAAACGTGGAAGTCCGAACAGACCTCGGAGAGGCAAACAGCATGAGATACGTGTTTGGTTATGTATCAAAGACACTGCTTACAATTCACGACTGTTACAAATGTACGACAGTACTTTTCGATGGCAGCCAAGAGTTAGATGCAAATGACAAAAGTTTGTCATTTTAAAAAGTTATGAAGGCAACTTTGGAAGCCTATTTATTTGTACAGAAGATGTCAAAGAATTTTTAACTCATTGTGAGACTAGGATGACTTCTACTTTTGATGAATATGCTCACATAAGTAATTGTGGCGCTGTCTTTGTGAACATGTTGATTTTCCACCTGGGTGCTGTGCTGAAACCAAGTTGCTGTTAATAAGACTGTTTGTAAAAGTGAGGCTCTTTCACATTATTAAATTCAGGAATCAAGACAGTCAGTAAGAGCAAGAGAAGAAATAGAAAAGTGATGAAGCTAGCTCATTTGGGTTGCTAAAGTGTTGGGACTGAATTATTCGTTTAATTTTATTTTCGTTACATTATCAATGGGATATAATAAAGTTTTAAAACAGTCATCCTTTTTATTGAGATAACCTGATACCACAAAGAATAAGATGGAAATTGTATTTTTGGAAGCAGGCTTCCTGCAAAGCAGAACGTAATGAAAAGTGATGTGTGGCTTCATTTTTACAGAAGGAAGAGCATCTATATACTTCATATGTAGGTTATACAGTGTGTACTCTCTTACTTTCAGTGGAATAAGTGCGAGTGTATGCCACTTCTTAATTATATCTTCAAGAATATGTTGAAGCTTATGGCACTTCATTGAATTGTTCGTTCGTGCTCTGTTTACTTACATTTCACGATCATTTATGTCTCTCGCTGTTCTCCTAACACTTCATAGCATTTCAGCACCTCAACACCAAATTAAAACGTTCCACTTCAATTTGTTTGCACTTATAGCGATCCCAGCTTCCTCAACCAAATTAAAACGTTGCATTAGGAGGTGTCTGCTTCGTGCAAAAGGTCTTGAGTTCATATTGACGACAACAAGTAATTCATTACAGACGTTTATTTACAAACAGAACTGAGACTCAACAACTGACTCTCCGAGCTAACCGCACTGCATATCCGAACTGGCAACTGACAACTCCTAGGTGTATTAATATCTTTCCAAACAATTAGAGTCTTTGACAATGTTTTGTTTACAATACGATAGCAATTCACGACTTAAAACTAAATTAGACATTACAGAATTTTAGTACAGATTAAAGTAAGTAAAAGGATCAGTTCATATAAATTCTTACAAGCATAATTTCCAAATAGATTTTATAACATTTTTCTACCAGCTTCTGGATAACCTTCACCAGATTTGTACCGATGTTTCCAGAAATATCTTGACATTTGATTCTGGATATTTCTTGAGTGATTTAGAACAACTATTTATATGTAAAATGATTTAAATCGTGTTTCAAAACGTAAATAAATCTTTTTAGCAATATTTCTTGATACAAATCGTCTTTCGAAATTAGGTTATGAAACAGTTTTCACAAGTTTTCGTATTTTTGCGATCATAATATAGAATTTCTCCATAGAAAGTTCCAGAAGTGTGCATTAAAAGTTCATTTACAGACTTTCTCTTTAGCTGGTGAGTTTTTAAAAGTATCTTGTCCATATTATACGAAATAATTTAGCTCAAAACTGATAATTTATACAATTAATCAGAGCTACAGCAAACAGTGAGTCTTTCTTTTACAAAATGAAATATAATTACAAAATTGAATGAAAATAGGTTACTAACACTAATATATATTTACATTAATTCTATTTTTGTTCTTTCTGCGCAAAATGTCCTAATATTGACACAGTACAATATTTAAACATCACCAAAGTTTCCCTTTACATTTTGCATATCTGTATCGACATCCCCTAAAAGTCTACAGTATCGAATACTTCAATATGTCCCAATATGTCCTGTAATGTTACAACTTGTGACGCAAAAATACTATTTTGTAAATTACGTACAAAACGAATTAAAAACAAACATTTTTACGTCGCATCTGCCGTCGGAGGAAGCCGAGCTTACTGGCCGCTAGGGTCCAACTGTCAAATGGTAAAAACTTTCACAGCAGTGTGTGTCGCGACTGTACATATTAGACTGTGGTATAGATCCCTGTGTCACGTGCCTTTGTGTGGCCTTTGACTTTGTAAACCGCGGGGAACAAATTAAAAATAGTATTTATGTACCTTAATAACGTTCCAAAGTAAATATTATTTTACTGCGCAAATATACGGCGTGAATCACCTAAAGTTTGCAACTCAAATACTGTGGAAATGTAAAGTGCTATTGACGTGCAGTTTTAGCATAATGCATTTGCAGTCAGCGGCTCGTATTGTTAGCCAATCACCAGATTGTAATAATACTTAGTGTGTTTTGTGCAAACATAAAATATTTAAATAGACCGATGCCTATTAACGGTAACAAACTAAACGTAGGGTAAATTAGAATGTCAGTGGTGTTTATCGCAGGATTCTAGTGCGAGTTGTATCTTATTTGGGAAAGTTTCCACGCCGACATTTGTTTGTGTCATTCAAACTGCATAGTTAGGTACGATGTTGTTACAGGATAATTATTTAATACATGAAATAAAATAGTCATAACTTCTGAACGGTTTGCGTTAGAGCGTCCTAACTGCACGGTTGGCCGCGAAACATGATGGGAATTACACTCTGGCCTAAAAAAAATTGCTAAACCAAGAAGAAATGCAGTTGATAAACGGGTATCCATTGGGCAAATATAATATACTAGAACTGACATGTGATTACATTTTCACGGAATTTGGGTGCATAGATCCTGAGAAATCAGCACCCAGAACAACCACCTCTGGCCGTAATTACGGCCTTGATACGCCTGGGCATTGAGAAACAGAGCTTATATGGCGTGTACAGGTACAGCTACCCATGTAGTTTTAAACAATACCACAGTTCATCAGAAGTAGGCTACTGGCGTATTGTGACGAGCCAATTGCTCGGCCACCATTGACCAGACGTTGTCAATTGGTGAGAGATCTGGAGAATGTGCTGGCCAGGCCAGCAGGTGAACATTTTCTGTATCCAGAAAAGCCAGTACAGAACCTGCAACATGCGGTCGTGCATTATCCTACTGAAATGTAGGGTTCGCAGGAATAGAATGAAAGGTACAAGCACGGGTCATAACACATCTGAAATGTAACGTCCACTGTTCAAAGTGCCGTCAATGCGAACAAGAGGTGGCCGAGACGTGTAACCAATGGCACCCCATACCATCACGCCGGGTGATACGCCAGTATGGCGATGACGAATCCACGCTTCCAATGCGCGTTCACCGCGATGTCGCCAAACTCGGATGCGACCATCACGATGCTGTAAACAGAACCTGGATTCATCCGAAAAAAAAAGGCTTTTCGCCATTCGTGCACCCAGGTTCGTCGTTGAGTACACCATCGCAGGCGCTCCTGTCTGTGATGCAGCGTCAAGGGTAACCGCAGCCACGGTCTCCGATAGTCCATGCTGCTGCAAACGACGTCGAACTGTTCGTGCAGATGGTTGTTGTCTTGCAAACGTCCCCATTTGTTGACTCAGGGATCGAGATGTGGCTGCACGATCCGTGTTACAGCCATACGGATAAGACGCCTGTCATCTCGACTGCTAGTGATACGAGGGCGTTGGGATCCAGCACGGCGTTCCGTATTACTCTCCTGAACCCACCGATTACATATTCTGCTAACAGTCTTTGGATCTCGACCAACGCGAGCAGCAATGTCGCGATACGATAAACCGCAATCGCGATAGTCTACAATCCGACCCTTGTCAAAGCCGACGGGTTGTGCCCCATTCTTCAGTAAAAAGAATGATCGTATCGCATTAATTGGCCGGGATATCCCCTTTTTCGGCCGCCGTATTGCAAGTCTTTTTAGTTGACGCTATGTCGGAGACTTGAGTGTCAATGATGATGAAAATGATGGACACACACAACATCCGGGAATCGAACTCGGTAACGCTACCGCTGCGCTACGGAGGCGGACCACGTTTCAGTAATCCCCAGGTATTATTGTTCAACTACAAATGTGGGAACTTTTCAAAATACGAAATCTTGTAGACGATTCGCACTAGAATTCGGCAACAAACACAACTGACATTCTGATTTATCCTACTTTTAGCTTGTTGATGTCAACAGGCATTTTTCCATTTGACAAGTGTAATTTTGCACGAACATACGCTTTTTAAGTATTGTTTCAATCTGTTGATTTGCTAATAATACGAGCCCGTGACTACCAATCCATTGTGTGAAAAGCGCACATCAATAGCACTTTAAATTACAGCAATATTTGAGATTCAAGTTTCAGATGATTCACCCTGTATAATCCAACAGACACTAATGACATACGACGTTGGACGGCATTGGGGCCCATATTCGCTCTATATCGGATCGGGAGAAATACGGATCCAAGGCAGGTATAGCCGGTATATTGCGGATTCTGGAATGTGTCATCTGTATGAACAGGTTGATGATTCCATCTGCTCTCCCCATTTCTTCTTGGTTCTAAGATTTTAAACATTAAAATCTTAGAACCAGATGTTGCACCATGACATGAGTGGAAATATACACTAGTGGGATAAATTTGTACTAACTTTTACTCACACTAACAGTTGTCAGATTTTATAACCATTCTTGCTATACGACTGTTCCCTTTGGTACGAGGGCATTCCAGGAAACGATATTTAGGCAAGCTACATTAACAACGCGCGTGGTAAGCACACAGTCCGTGACGATAATATTGTGGCGAAAGTCTGTAAAGATGCATGGCTTATCAGATTGGAAAAAATACATAAACAAAATTCTTTTGCCAGTTTATAAAATGTGAAACAAGGTTTAATGAAATAAAAATACAGCGAATATATTCTTGAAACATTTGAAAATACACGCAACTCGCACTATCCCGTTATTTCTAGTGCTAAAAAATTGCACAGTCCTAATACTTTTAAGGAGTGTGCGAGGTGCGATAAATAGGCCACAGTCCACAATAAGGCAAACCCCTCCCCATTTTAGAAATGGAGTCTAATCTGTCGGAAGGCAGCACCTACGTGGCCAGAAATGGCGTCCTAGTGAGTAAAGGTAGAGAAGCCATCACGTAACATCAAATCGTAAGCAGTGCAAAACCCATGTTCCGATACGGAAACATAACGGCAACAGAGTTCCAAGCGGCCTCGCAGTGAGTACGAGAAAATACGGGGCGAAAACCCGTACTTTAATCGGAAATACGTGATTTATATGACTATATTTTTGATTTGTAGATTATGGGTTAGCCTCTTAGTCTAGAATTAAAGAGCATGTCTGGAAATATAAAGGTTTTTCGTGAGCTTCCAAAGTGATACATTCGAGAAATGTCAATCAAAAACTAACTTCTCGCAGCTGGGTTCTGTCAAGTAAAATTTTGAAAATGACGCTGCGGTTGCCTTTTAACTGTAAAGACATTTATTTGTAAAACACAGCAATGTAATTTCGACCGTGCGGCCATTGTAAAGTGGAAATAATTGCGCCACGTAAGCGTAAAAATCTAAAAATCATCATACATGACATGACACAGAAGCTGGTATCATTATATTGTGTTCCCGATGACGTGTGTGTATTGCAATCTTTGAATATGTTGCTCGTACTCTGCTTTAATTTTGCACCCACCTGTAACATCGCGTGGAGGAAATGAGTCCACATTTGTTTGTGTTTCATTTGAGATAGCAGCTCGTTCGTGGCATTGTGCTCTGTGGGCTTACGTTATTATACATTTGTTCCTGCTTATGAATGCGTGTATGAACTGCTCGATTTAAATGTGCTGCAAGTATATTGTTCATATTTATCTTTATTTCGCAAGCGTTTTTCGTATTTTATTGCATTTAATGGTGAGCTATGTGTTAGAATCTTTTGGCAGAACTGGTATAACTTTACTACATCTTGTCATGGAATGATTATTGCAAGTCAACATCTGCTAACATGGAATACTTCCTTAAACGTGAGAGAGAGGGTACGAAAAACGGATGCGAACTAAAATAAAATACACTCCTGGAAATTGAAATAAGAACACCCTAAATTCATTGTCCCAGGAAGGAGAAACTTTATTGACACATTCCTGGGGTCAGATACATCACATGATCACACTGACAGAACCACAGGCACATAGACACATACAACAGAGCATGCACAATGTCGGCACTAGTGCAGTGTATATCCACCTTACGCAGCAATGCAGGCTGCTATTCTCCCATGGAGACGATCGTAGAGATGCTGGATGTAGTCCTGTGGAACGGCTTGCCATGCCATTTCCACCTGGGGCCTCAGTTGGACCAGCGTTCGTGATGGACGTGCAGACCGCGTGAGACGACGCTTCATCCAGTCCCAAACATGCTCAATGGGGGACATCCGGAGATCTTGCTGGCCAGGGTAGTTGACTTACACCTTCTAGAGCACGTTGGGTGGCACGGGATACATGCGGACGTGCATTGTCCTGTTGGAACAGCAAGTTCCCTTGCCGGTCTAGGAATGGTAGAACGATGGGTTCGATGACGGTTTGGATGTACCGTGCACTATTCAGTGTCCCCTCGACGATCACCAGAGGTGTACGGCCAGTGTAGGAGATCGCTCCCCACACCATGATGCCTGGTGTTGGCCCTGTGTGCCTCGGTCGTGTGCAGTCCTGATTGTGGCGCTCACCTGCACGGCGCCAAACACGCATACGACCATCATTGGCACCAAGGCAGAAGCGACTCTCATCGCTGAAGACGACACGTCTCCATTCGTCCCTCCATTCACGCCTGTCGCGACACCACTGGAGGCGGGCTGCACGATGTTGGGGCGTGAGCGGAAGACGGCCTAACGGTGTGCGGGACCGTAGCCCAGCTTCATGGAGACGGTTGCGAATGGTCCTCGCCGATACGCCAGGAGCAACAGTGTCCCTAATTTGCTGGGAAGTGGCGGTGCGGTCCCCTACGGCACTGCGTAGGATCCTACGGTCTTAGCGTGCATCCGTGCGTCGCTGCGGTCCGGTCCCAGGTCGACGGGCACGTGCACCTTCCGCCGACCAGTGGCGACAACATCGATGTACTGTGGAGACCTCACGCCCCACGTGTTGAGCAATTCGGCGGTACGTCCACCCGGCCTCCCGCATGCCCACTATACGCCCTCGCTCAAAGTCCGTCAACTGCACATACGGTTCACGTCCACGCTGTCGCGGCATGCTACCAGTGTTAAAGACTGCGATGGAGCTCCGTATGCCACGGCAAACTAGCTGACACTGACGGCGGCGGTGCACAAATGCTGCGCAGCTAGCGCCATTCGACGGCCAACACCGCGGTTCCTGGTGTGTCCGCTGTGCCGTGCGTGTGATCATTGCTTGTACAGCCCTCTCGCAGTGTCCGGAGCAAGTATGGTGGGTCTGACACACCGGTGTCAATGTGTTCTTTTTTCCATTTCCAGGAGTGTAGAACAGGAACAATGTACTTACAACACATTTAGATGTAGCAGTTCCCACACGGATTTTAAGTTAGTAACAGTGTCATCACAATACTATGTAAGAAAACCAGCATCTGTTTCATACGAAACAAAAACAAATATATAATTATGTACTCCTCTTATTATTATGGATTTGAGCAAAAGTCATGCAGATTACGAACAACATATTCACAACGTAATTCATAGAATACAATGCTATAATAGCAGATATGACAGACAAATCCACCCTTAAGAAATTGCATTTATAAACTTGCAGCGCTCTAAGTGACCTGGCAGCGAACCAAGCTCATGTTACATCATCCCTGTGGGAACCATTTAGTGTTATCCATTGTCGCAGCTTGTCCACGTTTCCCGGAAGAGGAGGAACACACACACTGCTTTCAATGGAACATTATACGTGGACTACGAATGTTAGACTGCCCGATTTGTTCAATTGCTGCGTCAGACAGCTGGCAGACGCTTATCCGACGAGGTTGACAGTTTTGGTGAAACCGTTTTGTCAGTTAATAAGAGTTTGTCTTTGAGCTGATGGCTTGCTATACTCAATCTTGAATTGTCTCTGATCTGTAATACCGGTGGAGGATGTGGATTCATGAAACCATAAACAGCAGTGCTCACACACTGCACCGTTAAACGACTCCATGATGACGACTGGAATAACTCGTGTAAGCCGCCTAGCGGAAACGTCGGGAACTAACAGTGTTAGGCGGGAATAAAACTAAGATATACTGCAAACAGTGCTGTATCAAACGTTTCTGTAAGTAATTTACCATTTTCATAACCAAAGGTTACATTTGTATAATTTGTAAACACCGTATACTTCGTAAAATCTAAAATGCTTACGTTTATCCCCAACTACTCCATATTCAGCTTCTAACTGTAATATTGTATTGCAGTGTGAAACACACGTATCATGCCCGATAACGAGTAGATTATGACAGAAGTCTAAATTTTTAATTTCGCTTGACAATTAAGTGAGATATTTAAAATCGAATTCTTGTTGCCCCTGGATGCCATTAGATAGGCAACTCGCAACTGGTTTTGGGTTCCGTGATGGTCGAATGGCCAGTTGCATCCAGTTCTATGGTAACAACGTGCTATTTTTACCAATGTCGGTATTTGGTATTTAATTTAGGGCTGTATAGGCCTGGGCTGAAACGGAGTCAAACGCTGTTTAATCGTCCTATTTGGAGAGTATCGGCCGTTTATCGCCGCTTCCTTTCCGGTTGCGCTTATCTTCTGAATTGCCCGTTCGGACGTTTCCACGCAACGCTGCACTGGCGCACAATACACAGGGCTGCAACAATGGTGCCGGTCTTCGGTAGAGAGATTAGCGCGCCATTCACAGCCGGCTGGCGCGTTTCGGCCAAACCGATGAATCCAAAGCCCGCAGCGTGCCAACTGTAGAGATGAAAGCAGCTAGGTCGGTGCGGTGCTGAGCTGATCCGATCGCTATGGTAAAGCGGCCGACAGAAAAGCCTCTATACTAAAGGAACTGCAGGTGTAGAACGCATTCAGCCAGATTAACGGGCAATAACGCGCTTTACAGGGGGAAAAGAACCTATCTCGGGTGCCTGTGAAGGGAAATAGCAAAATGTAGACACCGATATAGATCTGGGGCAACGAAACATAAACTGAACAGTACAAAATGAACACCAGGTCTCCACCGAAAATGGATGCCCAACCGCAGTGTAGTTATACACTACTGGCCATTAAAATTGCTACACCACGAAGATGACGTGCTACAGACGCGAAATTTAACCGACATGAAGTAGATTCTGTGATATGCAAATGATTAGCTTTTCAGAGCATTCACACAAGGTTGGCGCCGGTGGTGACACCTACAACGTGTTGACATAAGGAAAGTTTCCAACCGATTTCTCATACAGTAGTTGACCGGCGTTGCCTGGTGAAACGTTGTTGTGATACCTCGTGTAAGGAGGAGAAATGCGTACAATCCCGTTTCCGACTTTGATAAAGGTCGGATTGTAGCCTATCGCGATTGCTATTTATCGTATCGCGGCATTGCTGCTCGCGTTGGTCGAGATCCAATGACTGTTAGCAGAATATGGAATCGGTGGGTTCAAGAGGGCAATACGGAACGCCGTACTGAATCCCAACGGCCTCTTATCACTAGCAGTCGAGATGACAGGCATCTTATCTGCACGGCTGTAACGGATCGTGCAGACCCGTCACGATCCCTGAGGCAACCGATGGGGACTTTTGCAAAACGACAACCATCTGCACGAACAGCTCGACGACGTTTGCAGCAGCATGGACTATCAAGTCGGAGACCACGGCTGCGGTTACCCTTGACGCTGCATCACAGACAGGAGCCCCTGCGATGGTGTACTCAACGACGAACCTGGGTGCACGAATGGCAAAACGTCATTATTTCGGATGAATCCAGGTTCTGTTTACAGCATCATGATGGTTGCATCCGTGTTTAGTGACATCGCGGTGAATGCACAATGGAAGCGTGTGTTCGTCACAAAACGACATACAGTTATACAACGCAAGAGAGAGAGAGAGAGAGAGAGAGAGAGAGAGAGAGAGAGAGAGAGAGAGAGAGAGAGAGACTTATGCGTAGGTGTATCTGTGATGATGATGTACAGCGCAATCTACTTGTGTGACACTAGGGCTTTACAGAACGTATACAGACGTACTTGTAAGGATATGGTGTGTGTTCTTTCGGACATATCCGAAAGAACAGACTCCGTATACACGCCTGGAAATGGAAAAAAGAACACATTGACACCGGTGTGTCAGACCCACCATACTTGCTCCGGACACTGCGAGGGGGCTGTACAAGCAATGATCACAAGCACGGCACAGCGGACACACCAGGAACCGCGGTGTTGGCCGTCGAATGGCGCTAGCTGCGCAGCATTTGTGCACCGCCGCCGTCAGTGTCAGCTAGTTTGCCGTGGCATACGGAGCTCCATCGCAGTCTTTAACACTGGTAGCATGCCGCGACAGCGTGGACGTGAACCGTATGTGCAGTTGACGAACTTTGAGCGAGGGCGTATAGTGGGCATGCGGGAGGCCGGGTGGACGTACCGCCGAATTGCTCAACACGTGGGGCGTGAGGTCTCCACAGTACATCGATGTTGTCGCCACTGGTCGGCGGAAGGTGCACGTGCCCGTCGACCTGGGACCGGACCGCAGCGACGCACGGATGCACGCTAAGACCGTAGGATCCTACGCAGTGCTGTAGGGGACCGCACCGCCACTTCCCAGCAAATTAGGGACACTGTTGCTCCTGGCGTATCGGCGAGGACCATTCGCAACCGTCTCCATGAAGCTGGGCTACGGTCCCGCACACCGTTAGGACGTCTTCCACTCACGCCCCAACATCGTGCAGCCTGCCTCCAGTGGTGTCGCGACAGGCGTGAATGGAGGGACGAATGGAGACGTGTCGTCTTCAGCGATGAGAGTCGCTTCTGGCTTGGTGCCAACGATGGTCGTATGTGTGTTTGGCGCCGTGCAGGTGAGCGCCACAATCAGGACTGCATACGACCGAGGCACACAGGGCTAACACCCGGCATCATGGTGTGGGCAGCGATCTCCTACACTGGCCGTACACCTCTGGTGATCGTCGAGGGGACACTGAATAGTGCACGGTACATCCAAACCGTCATCAAACCCATCGTTCTATCATTCCTAGACCGGCAAGGGAACTTGCTGTTCCAACAGGACAATGCACGTCCGCATGTATCCCGTGCCACCCAACGTGCTCTAGAAGGTGTAAGTCAACTACCCTGGCCAGCAAGATCTCCGGATCTGTCCCCCATTGAGCATGTTTGGGACTGGATGAAGCGTCGTCTCACGCGGTCTGCACGTCCAGCACGAACGCTGGTCCAACTGAGGCGCCAGGTGGAAATGGCATGGCAAGCCGTTCCACAGGACTACATCCAGCATCTCTACGATTGTCTCCATGGGAGAATAGAAGCCTGCATTGCTGCGAAAGGTGGATATACACTGTACTAGTGCCGACATTGTGCATGCTCTGTTGCCTGTGTCTATGTGCCTGTGGTTCTGTCAGTGTGATCATGTGATGTATCTGACCCCAGGAATGTGTCAATAAAGTTTCCCCTTCCTGGGACAATGAATTCACGGTGTTCTTATTTCAATTTCCAGGAGTGTAGTTCTGGCAATACCGGCCATGAACTTCCTCTTCTGTGTGGATGCACACATGTTACCCTAACCCTTACCGGACTTAGGGACACTACGAATGAAGTGCTTGGACATGTAAGTTGAGAATGTGGGTCTTGCGGGAGGCAAGAACGAGATAGTCCCTGCAATCGCACTATCCTCTGTGACCTGAGTGGCCCAGATGGATAGAGCTCTGCCATGTAAGCAGGATATCCCGGGTTCGGGTCACACCTTATCACCTGTCCCCGTTGATATAGGTCAACGCCCGTTAGCAGCTGAAGGTATTAATAAATAATTCAAATTTTATACAGACAAAGGTCTAACATTCAAATGAAGACGCAGACGTAAAGGAGACTAACTAAGTGATAATAGCGTCGGTAAGTCACCTTCCTGCCTCATTTGATACGCCCGAGGAATGGAAATATATTGACGTTCGGAAGCGTTGAGAGTTATCGCTTGGACAACGCAGTGCTGTTTGCGCACGAGATAATCTTTGTTTACGCAAGATTACCGCGTGGGTTGGCCAGTTCGGTAACATTCGAACCACTGGGTACAGAGCCGCTCTCGTGCTAAATTTTTAACATATTTACACTGGCATAAGGTTGACAAAACTAGCACTCCGCCGACGCCTTCGAGACCAAATTCTGCAACTGGTAGACGAAATGCTTTAACTTAATTGGTGGAGCTCTGTGAATATTCGTGTTATGAAGTATCTCACTAGGACGTGTCACCTGACTTACCAAATGAAGATATTTCAGTGTATACACATCAACATTCTGAGTGGTCACCATTTGCTTTTAGAAGTACCCTGTCTATTACACAATATACACAGTGCGACAAAAAATAAATAAAATTCAAAAATAATGAAGCACTCAGGAGGGGTGGAGGAATCTAAGTGAAACTTTACTGTTTGGGAGAATATGTCACGTAACTTTGGTGATTCCAAAATCGAGTCAAATTTACAAACAACTTGGCAGGATTAACCCCTTAACAGTACGACATTGCACCCTCTCTGTCCTGAATGCAAGCACTTATTCGGCTGGGAAGGGCATCATAAAGTAGTCGCATTCTCTCCTGAACCAAGATGGCCGACAACTTTTAACTGATCCTTGATTTCGAATACTATACTCCGTTCGTCGTAAGAATAAACCTCAGGTAAACATTACACTATGTATTCCTCCGCGTTCGCTGGAACCTCGTTGGATTTCGTTTCACGTGGAGCGGAAACCCAGCTGGGCGAGTGCAGTTAAGTAAGAAAATGAGGACACTTTATGCTATGCGTTACGCGTACATCGACTCAGCTACGATTCGGGACAATAACTTTAGCGGCGCAGTTAACTTTGACAGCACTGGCCAGGTAAGTGACGCAGCTAACCTGCAGTGATGTGACCGATTGCAGTAAAGATGTAAAAAAGAGACGAGCAGAGAAACAATATAGCTTTCAATGTCATTAAATTATTAAACAGAAAGAAACAATATATGACGCCGGCCGGTGTGGCCGTGCGGTTCTAAGCGCTTCAGTTTGGAACCGCGTGACCACTACGGTCGCAGGTTCAAATCCTGCCTCGGTCATCGATGTGTGTGATGTCCTTAGGTTAGTTAGGTTTAAGTAGTTGTAAGTTCTAGGTGACTGATGCCCTCAGAAGTCAAGTCCCATAGTGCTCAGAGCCATTGAACCAATATATGGCAAAACAGGCATTACGCTTAGGTGATCGGACGGAATACATAACTTGCTCTCGATTTTAGGTAACATAGCATTGTAATTAAAACATTGTTGTTGTTCCGGTCTTCAGTCCTGAGACTGGTTTTATGCAGCTCTCCATGCCACTCTATCCTGTGCAAGCCTCTTCATCTCCCAGTACCTACTGCAACCTACATCCTTTTGAATCTGCTTAGTGTATTCATCTCTTGGTCTCCCTCTACGATTTTTACCCTCCACGCTGCCCTCCAATGCTAAATTTGTGATCCCTTGGTGCCTCAAAACATGTCCTACCAACCGATCCCTTCTTCTAGTCAAGTTGTGCCACAAACTTCTCTTCTCCCCAATCCTATTCAATACTTCCTCATTAGTTATGTGATCCACCCATCTAATCTTCAGCATTCTTCTGTAGCACCACATTTCGAAAGCTTCTATTCTCTTCTTGTCCAAACTAGTTATCGTCCATGTTTCACTTCCATACATGGCTACACTCCATACAAAAATACTTTCAGAAACGACTTCCTGACAAATCTATGCTCGATGTTAACAAATTTCTCTGCTTCAGAAACGCTTTCCTTGCCATTGCCAGTCTACCTTTTATATCCTCTCTACTTCGACCATCAACAGTTATTTTGCTCCCCAAATAGCAAAACTCCTTTACTACTTTAAGTGTCTCATTTCCTAATCTAATTCCCTCAGCATCACCCGATTTAATTTGACTACATTCCATTATCCTCGTTTTGCTTTTGTTGATGTTCATCTTGTATCCTCCTTTCAAGACGCTATACATTCCATGCAACTGCTCTTCCAATTCCTTTGGTGTATCTGACAGAATTACAATGTCATCGGCGAACCTCAAAGTTTTTATTTCTGCTCCCTGGATTTTAATACCTACTCCAAATTTTTCTTTTGTTTCCTTTACTGCTTGCTCAATATACAGATTGAATAACATCGGGGAGAGGCTACAACCCTGTCTCACTCCCTTTTTAACCACTGCTTCCCTTTCATGTTCCTCGACTCTTATAACTGCCATCTGGTTTCTGTATTTTACCCCTGCCACCTTTAGAATTTGAAAGAGAGTATTCCAGTCAACATTGTCAAAAGCTTTCTCTAAGTCTACAAATGCTAGAAACGTAGGTTTGCCTTTCCTTAATCTTTCTTCCAAGATAAGTCGTAAGGTCAGTATTGCCTCAAGGGGTGCCAGTATTTCTACGGAATCCAAACTGATCTTCCCCGAGGTCGGCTAAACATAAGTGATTAAAATCCCTGACTTCAACAAGGTTAATTTTTCTGCATGAGCTGTGTGTGCCGTAGAAGTGCACTGCTGATTTCCCACGTAGTTAAATACTGAAGCCGCTCAAAGTATTACTGTCAGTCGTATACTAATCTCTGAACTACTTCCGTATCGGACTCCGAGGAATACGGTACATTTCAGTACTGCTACATCGCTAACGAGGCGATCAGTAACAGAATTCCAAGCCACTAAGAAGGTCCACGTTTCTCCTCTTCCTCTTTTATGACGAGAGCTGTTCTGCATTTTTCCATAGTTCGGCAATGACGTGTCACAAAGTTTCGTGCATTAGTTACAGTACGTTCGGCACCCTAAATGCCTTATTTCTTGCGACAAATCCCATAACTTGGTTCCAGATCAATTCTATTGGATTCAGATTGCAGTGTTACGTTGACAACTGTAAAAATTCAGCATTTGTAACGCTCAGCGCCGTGAAAATTGTTTTCCATGTTTCTACTACGCTTATTAGTTTGGCTCGTGTGAGACCCCATCTGTCCTACAAAACAATGCGCGTATTCAAATAAGGAGTATGTCAGATGCAAAATAACCTTTCTACAAGATGATTTTGCATCTGACACTTTGTGGGGGAGCCTATTTTTCCTAACTTTTGGCCAATTTTGAGCTTGATGTCCTGCTGCAATATATGTTAATCACATAAACTTAGTCACTTGAAAATGGCACAAAATTCCGAAACCTAGGACGTAATTAAATGAACAACAATTAAGTCAAATGGCAGTGTTTTCATTTAAAAATTATTGTACGACTGTTGCTCAGCAACATCAAAAACTGTATATTCGCCTTTTTTGTGCTCCACTCGTTCCCTTCTTACCGCCGCCGCCGCCGCCGCCGCCGCTACTTATGTAAAAGCAATTCTGTAGGTCAGAAAAGTTTTGACAGTTTATTTGTATTATTCGACACTTTCATACACTTCGACACATATATACAACAGATAAGCACGCGTAATATAAACGCAAAATCTTTCCTCCTACATTTTTTTCTGTACACATTCTTATCCATCGCAATCCACCGAAAACGCCAGCCTAGCGATTTACATCTTAAAATAATAAAAAAAATTATCAGAAGTATTTTACTGAACCTGCAGCAGTCTTTTCAGTTTCACATAATTCTGACAGCCATTTCGATTTCTTTCAAAAATTTTAAGCCAGTTCTTAGCCCATTTTTGTGACTGCAGTACCACTTTGGGAGTGTCTGTATAATCGTGAAGTGCCGATTGTGCAGAAACTCTGCATCATGACGTTTTATTTGTGGAAAAAAATGTTCACTAAAAACAGTTTAACGACCTCGGAACACTTGCTATGTGTTTGCTACGTCAGTTAAAACTACGCTTACGCCGCAGACGGGATACTACGTGCATATTCTACGCCCATAGATGCGGTTACTTTGAACCTCTTGACATCTGTAACAAAGATATGGAAAAAAAGTTTCGAAGCTTTCCCTTCTCTTCCCCCCCCCCCCCCCCCTCCCCCAAATTAACATCACGTTAAGAACATATGGTTAAAAAAAATCTGGTCTGCCATGAATAGAAATGATAGAAGTGACCATCCCCACAAGTGGCGCAGTTCGCCAATGAACAAATGGTGCTTTTATAAGTCGCCGAAGGCCAACCTAGACCACACACAATGTAAATGATGCAACCGATTTCCTTAATTTCCCTTAGCTGGAGTAAGTGCGCAATGTTTAAATTTTCACCAAGGATAGTAGAGTAGCTGCAGTGTTCCTTTTCTGCCGGTATATATACAAATGGTCCCTAGACCAAGGATTATTTAAAATACTTGATCCTTTATATCTGATCAATAGAACCCCAGATACGACCCCCTGAAAAGTTGCTCACGCTCTCTCTCTCTCTCTCTCTCTCTCTCGCTCGCTCCGAACATACAGTGCACGGACCGATTAACAGGACGCACCTCTCAATTGTTCGCAGAAAAAAAAAATAACGACACGCTAAGGCCCGCGCAGCGAAGTTTTAACGAAACGAACGCTCTCACATATTTGGTATTCGAAACAAGAAAGCCGCTGGTGCAAGTGCCACGAAAGAATGTGAGCGTGCGCATACAGTAAAACGTCCCCGCAGTAATCGTTTGCTATACGAACTTCGTTCACTGCCGTATGTCCCCTACTCCCTTACGTTCTTGATCAAGTTGATTTACACACAATAGCGTGCAAACTAATAAAGGCTGAAGCGACTGCACTGGTTGCCTGCAACGTTTGTATTCGTTTAACAAACATATTCCCATTTCAGGTCATACGTGATGAAAGTGTTATGTTACCTATTACTGTACAGCTTCATATCTCCGATAACTGCATCGCACTACAGCCCGTGCGATTTTCTGGTCAAAACCGACTTCTCTTAAGTGCGTGCGCCTTTCGTGCCTTCATGTAAATCAGCAACCAACCACGTCGCAAGTGTGTGTATGACGTCAATGACCTACAGAGAGCCGAGTGCGGCTGCGCAGAGAGAAAGGACTATGGCGACGTCTGCTAACATCGGAAGTACCTACACTACTGGCCATTAAAATCGCTACACCACGAAGATGACGTGCTACAGACGCGTAATTTAACCGGCAGGAAGAAGATGCTGTGATATGCAAATAATTAGCTTTTCAGAGCATTCACACAAGGTTGGCGCCGGTGGCGACACCTACAACGTGCTCACATGAGCAAAGTTTCCAAAGCCTATCGCGATTGCGGTTTATCGTATCGCGACATTGCAGCTCGCGTTGGTCGAGATCCAATGACTGTTAGCAGAATATGGAATCGGTGGGTTCAGGAAGGTAATACGGAACGCCGTGCTGGATGCCAACGGCCTCGTATCACTAGCAGTCTACATGACAGGTGTCTTATCCGCTTGGCTGTAACGGATGAGCAGCCACGTCTCGATCCCTGGCCAGCACTTTCTCCAGATCTATCACCAATTGACTACAGCCGTAATTTTTCCCGAGGACATGCAGCTTTACTGTATGATTAAATGATGGCATCCTCTTGGGTAAAATATTCCGGAGGTAAAATAGTCCCCCATTCGGATCTCCGGGCGGGGACTACTCAGGAGGATGTCGTTATCAGGAGAAAGAAAACTGGCGTTCTACGGATCGGAGCGTGGATTGTCAGATCCCTTAATCGGGCAGGTAGGTTAGAAAATTTAAAAAGGGAAATGGATAGGTTAAAGTTAGATATAGTGGGAATTAGTGAAGTTCGGTGGCAGGAGGAACAAGACTTCTGGTCAGGTGACTACAGGGTTATAAACACAAAATCAAATAGGGGTAATGCAGGAGTAGGTTTAATAATGAATAGGAAAATAGGAATGCGGGTAAGCTACTACAAACAGCATAGTGAACGCATTACTGTGGCCAAGATAGATACGAAGCCCACACCTACTACAGTAGTACAAGTTTATATGCCAACTAGCTCTGCAGATGATGAAGAAATTGAAGAAATGTACGATGAAATAAAAGAAATTATTCAGATAGTGAAGGGAGACGAAAATTTAATAGTAATGGGTGACTGAAATTCGAGTGTAGGAAAAGGGAGAGAAGGAAACATAGTAGGTGAATATGGATTGGGGCTAAGAAATGAAAGAGGAAGCCGCCTAGTAGAATTTTGCACAGAGCACAACTTAACCATAGCTAACACTTGGTTTAAGAATCATGAAAGAAGGTTGTATACGTGGAAGAACCCTGGAGATACTAAAAGGTATCAGATTATATAATGGTAAGACAGAGATTTAGGAACCAGGTTTTAAGTTGTAAGACATTTCCAGGGGCAGATGTGGACTCTGACCACAATCTATTGGTTATGACCTGTAGATTAAAACTGAAGAAACTGCAAAAATGTGGGAAATTAAGGAGATGGGACCTGGATAAGCTGAAAGAACCAGGGGTTGTACAGAGTTTCAGAGAGAGCATAAGGGAACAATTGACAGGAATGGGGGAGAGAGATACAGTAGAAGAAGAATGGGTAGCTCTGAGGGATGAAGTAGTGAAGGCAGCAGAGGATAAAAGTAGGTACAAAGACGAGGGCTGCCAGAAATCCTTGGGTAACAGAAGAAATATTGAATTTAATTGATGAAAGGAGAAAATATAAAAATGCAGTAAATGAAGCAGACAAAAAGGAATACAAACGTCTCAAAAATGAGATCGGCAGGAAGTGCAAAATGGCTAAGCAGGGATGGCTAGAGGACAAATGTAAGGATGTAGAAGCTTATCTCACTAGGGGTAAGATAGATACTGCCTACAGGAAAATTAAAGAGACCTTTGGAGAGAAGAGAACCACGTGTATGAATATCAAGAGCTCAGATGGCAGCCCAGTTCTAAGCAAAGAAGGGAAGGCAGAAAGGTGGTAGGAGTATATAGAAGGATTATACAAGGGAGATGTACTTGAGGACAATATTACGGAAATGGAAGAGGATGTAGATGAAGACGAAATGGGAGATACGATATTGCGTGAAGAGTTTGACAGAGCACTGAAAGACCTGAGTCGAAACAAGGCCCCCGGAGTAGACAACATTCCATTAGAACTACTGACGGCGTTGGGAGAGCCAGTCATAACAAAACTCTACCAGCTGGTGAGCAAGATGTATGAGACAGGCGAAATACCCTCAGACTTCAAGAATAATATAATAATTCCAATCCCAAAGAAAGCAGGTGCTGACAGATGTGAAAATTACCGAACTATCAGTTTAATAAGCCACGGCTGCAAAATACTAACGCGAATTCTTTACAGGCGAATGGAAAAACGTAGATGCGGCCCTCGGGGAGGATCACCTTGGATTCCGTAAAAATGTTGGAACACGTGAGGCAATACTGACCTTACGACTTATCTTAGAAGAAAGATTAAGAAAAGGCAAACCTACGTTTCTAGCATTTGTAGACTTAGAGAAAGCTTTTGACAATGTTGACTGGAATACTCTTTTTCAAATTCTAAAGGTGGCAGGGGTAAAATACAGAGAGCGAAAGGCTATTTATAATTTGTACAGAAACCAGATGGCAGTAATAAGAGTCGAGGGGCATGAAAGGGAAGCAGTGGTTGGGAAAGGAGTGAGACAGGGTTGTAGCCTCTCCCCGATGTTATTCAATCTGTATATTGAGCAAGCAGTAAAGGAAACAAAAGAAAAATTTGGAGTAGGTATTAAAATTCATGGAGACGAAGTAAAAACTTTGAGGTTCGCCGATGACATTGTAATTCTGTCAGAGACGGCAAAGGACTTGGAAGAGCAGTTGAACGGAATGGACAGTGTCTTGAAAGGAGGATATAAGATGAACATTAACAAAAGCAAAACGAGGATAATGGAATGTAGTCAAATTAAATCGGGTGATGCTGAGGGAATTAGATTACGAAATGAGACACTTAATGTAGTAAAGGAGTTTTGCTATTTAGGAAGTAAAATAACTGATGATGGTCGAAGTAGAGAGGATATAAAATGTAGACTGGCAATGGCAAGGAAAGCGTTTCTGAAGAAGAGAAATTTGTTAACATCAGGTATAGACTTAAGTGTCAGGAAGCCAATTCTGAAAGTATTTGTTTGGAGTGTAGCCATGTATGGAAGTGAAACATGGACGATAACTAGTTTGGACAAGAAGAGAATAGAAGCTTTCGAAATGTGGTGCTACAGAAGAATACTGAAGATAAGGTGGATAGATCACGTAAGTAATGAGGAGGTATTGAATAGGATTGGGGAGAAGAGAAGTTTGTGGCACAACTTGACTAGAAGAAGGGATCGGTTGGTAGGACATGTTTTGAGGCATCAAGGCATCACTAATTTAGCATTGGAGGGCAGCGTGGAGGGTAAAAATCGTAGAGGGAGACCGAGAGATGAGAACACTAAGCAGATTCAGAAGGATGTAGGTTGCAGTAGGTACTGGGAGATGAAGCAGCTTGCACAGGATAGAGTAGCATGGAGAGCTGCATCAAACCAGTCTCAGGACTGAAGACAACAACAACAAGTCAGTTCTAGTATAATATATTTGTCCAATGAATACCCGTTTATCATCTGTATTTCTTCTAAGTGTAGAATTTTAATGGCCAGTTGTATCTGAAAGTAAAAGTATTTACGTTTTACAGAGAAAAAACCTACATTACCCACAAATAAGAAAGAGAAATTTGTTTAATGAAAATGATTTCAACAGTAAAAAGTCGAAATTATTTAACGAGAAAAATCATTGCCACTTGGCGAGAAAACAAGATACAAAGGATAAAGCAGAAAGGCCGATGGCGAATGCAGCTGGTCTATGGGTGTCTTCATACGCAGCCCTGCTGGCTGCTTAGCTTCGGGTGGCAGCGACAAAAAGTGGCCCCACTTGTGACTATAACGCAAGGAACTTAATGGTAGCGTGACAGAACAGACAGCGAGGCCCTGCGACGCGCGTCACAGCTTCTGGCAATACAGGTCTGAGTTGGGAGTTACGGCTTTGGCGAGGAGCAAATTACTTTCACACTAACGTAACACTTCTTAGCTGCGCGTTTAAGGGCAGATGTTGGACAACATTGCCAGAAATGTGATTTTTTTTATTGCGTAATTTATTAGATTGATTCTTCAAGAGTAACATAGCGCTTTTTCATAATCGAATCCAGGCTAGAAAAGTGTTTAAAAAGTTTGTTTTGGCGTCTGCGCCTGCCACGCCCTCTCTATGCTGTGATCTACACTTTCTCTACGCTAGAAATTTTGTGTATGTTAATTTTTCGTTCACACAATCGAAACGAACAACAGATGACTCTAGAAGGTTGTGAGAAATATTATCTTTGCTTGTTGCTTTGATTACTACGTGTTTTTTTTAATAGCATGTTCTACGAACTTACTTGAGTTTTTAGTTTTGCACGTATCAACCTATTTTTCTCGAAATGGGTCGTATCAGTGGACGCATATTCAAAAATTTGAGGAAATATCGAAGTTAATGAGTAGCAGGTACAGGAAATTTGAACAACAATGTGTTGGGTTGGCAGAAGAGCTAACACCGTCTTACTAGAGGAGGCCGAAATGTACGCATCTCGTGGTCGTGCGGTAGCGTTCTCGCTTCCCACGCCCGGGTTCCCGGGTTCGATTCCCGGCGGGGTCAGGGATTTTCCCTGACTCGTAATGGCTGGGTGTTGTGTTATGTCCTTAGGTTAGTTAGGGTTAAGTAGTTCTAAGTTCTAGGGGACTGATGACCTAAGATGTTAAGTCCCATAGTGCTCAGAGCCATTTGAACCATTTTTAGCTCACGCAGCCTTGCATGAGGAGATAAGCACTATACTGACGTGAGGTCTGGAACATGACAAGGAATGAGAATTCAGAAAGCGGGCGTAATTAGTTTGATACTTGACTTTAATTCATTAATGATGAACGTCGCTCTTGACGGTACATGATTCACAATATTATCTGTTAGTAACTGAATATGGCGCCTTGCTAGGTCGTAGCAAATGACGCAGCTGAAGGCTATGCTAAACTGTCGTCTCTGCGAATGAGAGCGTATGTAGACAGTGAACCATCGCTAGCAAAGTCGGCTGTACAACTGGGGCGAGTGCTAGGGAGTCTCTCTAGACTAGACCTGCCGTGTGACGGCGCTCGGTCTGCAATCACTGATAGTGGCCACACGCGGGTCCGACATATACTAACGGACCGTGGCAGATTTAAAGGCTACCACCTAGCAAGTGTGGTGTCTGGCGGTGACACCAGAAATGTTACAGATGCTGCTCCTACGTGTGAAGAATAATTTTCGACAAAGTCACCGAGTTCGTCGAAGAAGAAAATTTGCGGAAAGCCATACACCCACAAACAACTTTCAGGTACATAGCCAGTCCTGAACTGCTGAAAAAAAAATGTGTACTTGGGGAAACACGAAATACAACTGAGAGCTACAATCACATTATATATGGATGCACTGTCCAAAAACAATGTGTGTGTCATCGATCGTGGTGTAGATTGCCGCATGTGATGCCTGTCTGGTGTCCAATAGTGGAAATGTAGGTAGGATTAAGTATCTGCAGATAATAGGTTTCCATCCAGGAGCATTCACACTGAAGATACTCAGAAGCATCGATGAAGCGCGACGGGACAAGGCTCAGGCAGCAGAAGGAAAAAATGCTGAAGTTGGCTAGGCAAAGGAGGCAGGGGAAGAGATTAGTCCAGGACGACGACGAATAGAATACACATTATGGACGTGGCCAGCATTAGTCACTAGAGGTATAGAAATATTGTCAAAACCCGAAATAAAAACTTTAAATGCAAATTGCCAAAAACTGACTTTTTTGAGCTGTAATGTATCTTTTTCCAGGAATTATAAAGCTAGCGTCCTGGAATTGGGAACATTTCTTAAGAATACTCCTGTGCAAATCTTATCCGTTATCTTTATCTCAGAAACGTTTTCCTTTAAAATTTGAGGGACATACAGCAGTCCCGGGTAGCACAAAACTGAATAATTAACTTCAAAGCAACAATAACAAACAAAATCCTTTTCCACAGGTTTTATTAGCCTCTTATGCAGATGTAAACTGTGAAATTCCAGTTTCATTGCTTGAATAGTTTACGAGAGAAGGTACGTTATAGAAACAAAGTTAACTAAAAATTCAAATCCTTAGAACATGTACGCCGACGTCCATTTTCAAACAAAAATTGCGGAGAATATCAAGCATTATGTTGTACGTAGTAGTCTGATGTTTTACTATTTTAGCTGTAATATTTTTGGAGATATATGTACGTTTAAGTACAAGAATGCCTCTTGCCCTACGTTTGTCCTTACATACATTGCAGCTCTCGTTAATAAATGATAAACTTAAGGATTTTAGTGGGTACCTTTTCATTCACTTACTGATTTCCCTCCTGGCATCGGACGTAGCCGGGCACTCATGATGTATATCGAGGTGACAAAAAACATGGGATAGCGATATGAAATAAACAGATGGCGGTAGTATCGCATACACAAGGTATTAAAGGGCAATTCGTTGACGGAGCCGTCATTTTTACTCTGGTGATTCATGCTGAAATGGTTTCCAATGTGTTTATGGCCCCACGACGGGAATTAACATACTTTGAATGCGTTATAGTAGCTGGAGCTAGGCGCATGGGACTGCGGAATTCGCTCGGGAAGTCTGTATTCCGAAATCCCCAGTGCCAAGAAGGTGCCGAAATATCGCATGTCAGACATTATGCCTCACCATCATTGAACGACCGAGATGCGCGGTGCTTGCATAGAGTTGTTAGTGTTACGAGATAAGAAACGCTGAGTGAAATAACAGCGGTAATCAATGTGGGATGTAGGGCGAACTTACCTGTTAGGACAGTTCAGTGAAATTTGTCGTTGTTGGCCTATGGCAGCATACGACCGACGCGAGTGCCTTTTTTAATAGCACGTGGTCGCCTGCAATATAGACTGGATACCCTAGACCACTGGAAAACCGTAACCTCGTCAAATGGGTTCTTGGTAAGGACTGATGGTAAAGTTCGAGTGTGGCGCGCACCCCACGAAGCCATGAACCCAAGTTGACAACAAAGCACTGTGCAACTGGTGGAAGCTGTGTTTACATGGAACGGATTGGGTCCTCTGGTCCAACTGAACCGATCATTGATTGGAAATGGTTATGTTCGGCTATTTTGAGACTATTTGCACCCATTCATGGGCGTCATGTAGCCAAATAACGGTTAATACTTATGCATGACAATTCGCAAAGTCACCGGGCCACAATTTGTTCGTGACTGGCTTTAAGAACATTCGAGCGAATGGTTTGGTCACTCAGTTCGCCCGACGTGAGACCCATCGAACATTGATGGGGCATAACTGAGAGGTCAGTTCGTCCAAAAAAATGTCACTTTTGCAGTTATAGACGGTTATATAGGCAGATGTGTGAATATTTCTTTAGGTGACTTCCAACGACTTGTTGAGTCCAAGCACGTCGAGATGCTACACTACATCGGACAAAAACAGTTCCGAGAAGATATTAAGAGGTATCCGATGACCTTTGTCACCTCAGTGCATGTCTAGCAAAACAACTAGTGTGACGTCATAAGCGTGCGTGCGTGCGTTGACGATTCGATGTTATCTGGTGGACCAGTGACACGCATGCAGTTGGTGGCATACCGAGCAGCAGTATGTAGTGTTTTCTGATGAGGCCTACAATGATGGCCGCGTTCATGTTCGACGCTTATGTGGTGAATGAAATCGGGAAAATGCATTGTTCAGCGGTATAGTGGGTAAATTCGAAGTGTGGTGGTTTGGAGCGCTATTGGCTGTAAAAAGCGATCTCACTACGTATCGATGAGGAATCTGAACAGCAACTGATACATCGAGGAGATTTTAGAGCCCGAGGGACTGATCGTCCTGCAGGCAACTCCATATGCCATATTCCAGCACGACAATTCACAATCACAAGTTGTGGGGAACATCCAAGCCTTTTTTCAAGAATGACGGGTACCACTGCTTTCTTTGCGTGAATGTCGCCTGACATGTCTCCCACCGAACATGTCTGAGGTATGGTCATTCGGCAACTTATTCGTTCTGATTCTCTTTTATGGATACGCCTACAAAATGTGCGGCAGTGTGTTCCCCAGCAGCATACCTCGCCCCCCTTTGTGCCACGACGTCTACAGGCTCTGAACGCAGAAGGTGGCGGCTTAACACGCACTGACTCCACACGGTCATTGCTTGTACAGTTCTGTAACTAACAATTTCTGTATAGTCATGTCTCTAATACGTGGAATACGTTTAATTCTAATCCCATGTCTTCTTCTTGGTGGTACAATTTTCACAAATAATAGTGTACGTTAACCGGGCATCCACTACTGTTTTGTGTAGAACATGAGCAACTAATAATAATAATATGTATACTGTATTTAAGAAATTTCAGTCTACGTAAGGCCGAGTTAATTCCCTCATTGCCTTTCTGTCGAATGTTAGTGATGTCATCTAATAGCAATATATGGTTGCAGAAAGAAAGAACCAAATGCGGAAAGGTTCACTGGCCCGTGGCAGAACACGAAATAATGCAGGAAGATTAGCAGACTATATGGAAGGAAGAAAACAGAATGACAAGGATAACAGAAGCATGGATAGTGTTGATTGTATTACAGAGATACTAGTCCACTCTTTGACACAAGGAAACAGGCAGGGTATTGCTAGAGGGAAGCTATGCCAAAGATAACGGATAAAGTTCCAATCTCGTCTCGGATGCACGGCGGTTTTGGATAACACGTAAGTTACAGGCAGATTCATTCCAGAGTCTTGAGACTGACGTGGAGAGGGAGAAAAATTTAACGTCGTGATGGGTATAGTCAAGATATTGGATGCATCCGATCTGGTATTGCAGTAATGCAATCATGATAGCTACTTGGCATGGGAAGTGACTTACTGAAGACCCAAGCGACTAAGAATTCAATGAAGAATCCAGAGTGTGTGAATATTACGTCGCATTCAACCTAAATGACCACAGAAAGGACTGACGTGATCAGGCAGCTGAATGAGGCGCGCGCACGCACGCACGCACACACACACACACACACACACACACACACACACACACACACACACACACACACACACACCCAAATGACTAATCAAGCTGTCAGAAGAATTCACTAACGGGAACGGGCTGAACTACAAGCCATCAGTTTCCATTTGTGGGCGTTGCTGCAGCGTACGAGCAGTGTAGCGCGACTCCGATGCGGGTATATACTCACCGACAAGTAGATACAGGGTGTTTCAAAAAATGACCGGTATATTTGAAACGGCAATAAAAACTAAACGAGCAGCGATAGATAGAAATACACCGTTTGTTGCAATATGCTTGGGACAACAGTACATTTTCAGGCAGACAAACTTTCGAAATTACAGTAGTTACAATTTTCAACAACAGATGGCGCTGCAAGTGATGTGAAAGATATAGAAGACAACGCAGTCTGTGGGTGCGCCATTCTGTACGTCGTCTTTCTGCTGTAAGCGTGTGCTTTTCACAACCTGCAAGTGTGCTGTGGACAACATGGTTTATTCCTTAGAACAGAGGATTTTTCTGGTGTTGGAATTCCACCGCCTAGAACACAGTGTTGTTGCAACAAGACGAAGTTTTCAACGAAGGTTTAATGTAACCAAAGGATCGAAAAGCAATACAATAAAGGATCTGTTTGAAAAATTTCAACGGACTGGGAACGTGACGGATGAACGTGCTGGAAAGGTAGGGCAACTGCGTACGGCAACCACAGAGGGCAACGCGCAGCTAGTGCAGCAGGTGGTCCAACAGCGGCCTCTGGTTTCCGTTCGCCGTGTTGCAGCTGCGGTCCAAATGACGCAAACGTCCACGTATCGTCTCATGCGCCAGAGTTTACACCTCTATCCATACAAAATTCAAATGCGGCAACCCCTCAGCGCCGCTACCATTGCTGCACGAGAGACATTCGTTAACGATATAGTGCACAGGATTGATGACGCCGATATGCACGTGGGCAGCATTTGGTTTACTGACGAAGCTTATTTTTACCTGGACGGCTTCGTCAATAAACAGAACTGGCGCATATGGGGAACCGAAAAGCCCCATGTTGCAGTCCCATCGTCCCTGCATCCTCAAAAAGTACTGGTCTGGGCCGCCACTTCTTCCAAAGGAATCATTGGTCCATTTTTCAGATCCGAAACGATTACTGCATCACGCTATCTGGACATTCCTCGTGAATTTGTGGCGGTACAAACTGCCTTAGACGACACTGCGAACACCTCGTGGTTTATGAAAGATGGTGCCCGGCCACATCGCACGGCCGACGTCTTTAATTTCCAGAATGAATATTTCGATGATCGTGTGATTGCTTTGGGCTATCCGAAACATACAGGAGGCGGCGTGGATTGGCCTCCCTACTTGCCAGACATGAATCCCTGTGACTTCTTTCTGTGGGGACACTTGAAAGACCAGGTGTACCGCCAGAATCCAGAAACAATTGAACAGCTGAAGCAGTACATCGTATCTGCATGTGAAGCCATTCCGCCAGACACGTTGTCAAAGGTTTCGGGTAATTTCATTCAGAGACTACGCCATATTATTGCTACGCATGGTGGATATGTGGAAAATATCGTACTATAGAGTTTCCCAGACCGCAGCGCCATCTGTTGTTGACAATTGTAACTACTGTAATTTCTAAAGTTTGTCTGCCTGAAAATGTACTGTTGTCCTAAGCATATTGCAACAAACGGTGTATTTCTATCGCTGCATCGTTTAGTTTGTATTGCCGTTTCATATATACCGGTCATTTTTGAAACACCCTGTAAGTTAATAGTGTGCTATTCGTGTCCTTCCGACACGCGTGCCGTTAACGCAGAAACGCGAACTACAGCGACATATCACCAAATGCGTCCAAAAAGGATCAACGTGCTATTATTCTTTTCTTGGCTGCCAACGATTCATCCTCCCGCAACTGCATGGACCTCCAACGTAACAGAGAAACGAGCAGCTGACTAGAGACCTGACTAAGGGGTGTTTAGTATACTCCGACAAGTGGCAATTTTGCCTCTTTTCAAACGATGTTAGGTTTCTTAGTGAGGCGTTTAACCTGCAGAGTGTAGACGGCGTTGTTCAGGCCGGAGGTGGCCCTTGGATGTTTAGGGAGACACTTTCGCACCAAGACCGTGGCGCACCGATTTAGCGTGAACATGACAAAGGATGCCTAATACAGGGTGTGAAACTTCCTGGCAGATTAAAACTATGTGCCCGACCGAGACTCGAACTCGGGACCTTTGCCTTTCGCGGGCAAGTGCTCTACCATCTGAGCTACCGAAGCACGGCTCACGCCCGGTACTCACAGCTTTACTTCTGCCAGTATCCGTCTCCTACCTTCCAAACTGCAAGTTTCTCAGGAGAGCTTCTGTAAAGTTTGGAAGGTAGGAGACGGATACTGACAGAAGTAAAGCTGTGAGTACAGGGCGTGAGTCGTGCTTCGGTAGCACAGATGGTAGTGCACTTTCCCGCAAAAGGGGGGGAGTCGTGCTTCGGTAGCACAGATGGTAGTGCACTTTCCCGCAAAAGGGGGGGAGTCGTGCTTCGGTAGCACAGATGGTAGAGCACTTTCCCGCAAAAGGCAAAGGTCCCGAGTTCGAGTCTCGGTCGGGCACACAGTTTTAATCTTCCAGGAAGTTTCATATCAGCGCACACTCCGCTGCAGAGTGAAAATCTCATTCTTAATACAGGGTGTTTCAAAAAGGACTTTACAAATTTAAAAATTCATATAAATTTATCGAAACAAGATATAGTGTGGGTGTTAGTGTTATTTTGTAGAGAAACATATCAAGTTCTTTTTACCTTAAAATAAAGATGATGTATGTGGCTTCCTTTGGTTTTCCTGCACACATCTCATCGCAAGCCAATGTCTTCCCAAACTCCCAGTAGCATTTTACGATCGCCAAACTGTACGGTTTCATATGCAAACGGTTTCTCAAGGCACTCCAAACAGTCGTATTTGGGATTTTCAGTTCGCGAGATGCAAGCCGGGTCGATTTCGTAGGGCTGTTGACAAAACTTTGTCTCACTCGCTCAACGACGTCGCCAGATGTGCTTGGACGACCTGACAATTTCCCATGTCTTACCCTGTGCCTACAAAGCATTTACGCCACTAATAAATCGTAGGCCTACCACGAGGATCTTTACTTGGTATGGAAATTACGCTGAACTGTTGAAGGCAACTGCCGCTCGCGCTCCTTACGGTGCGATCGGGCACTAGCGAACTACGCGAGACAAAACTTCACGTATTTCCCTAAAACTTGACCCTACAATCACGTCTGTAGGTAATATGAATTACTTTATATAAATTTTCGAAGTTGTAAAGCCCTTTTTGAAACACACTGTTTTCTCAATGATCAAGTGTTTCCCTTTCTTTTACGTCTATATACTCCCCAAGCCACTGTACGGTCTGTGGCGGAGGATACGCTCTACCACTGCTAATCGCTTCGGTTCCTGTTCCACTGGTAAACAGAGCGAGGGAAAAAAACGAGTGTGTGTGTGTGTATACCTCCGTACTAATTTCTCTTATCTTCGTAGTCCTTACGCGAAATTTGCGCTGGCGGCAGTTGGATCGTTCTGCAGTCAGCTACACACACCAGTTTTCTAAATATTTCCTACAGTGTTTCGCGAGAATAATCTTCCTTCAGAGTTCTCGAAGCAACAATTAGCAGCTTCAGTTAGATATAACATACGTGAAGAAAATCTAGGATTTAAAGTAATTGAAAAGCCACGATCGCTTCAGTCTTTTATTAGATGACCGGTTTCAGCACTCTGAAGGTGCCTTCATCAGATCTGTGAAGGTATAGCGTAACAGGTTTGAGGGGGGGCTTACATGAGTTAACTATATACATTACAATTATTACACACCCACATACCTAAGACGTGGATTAACATGTATAAAACCATATGGACATCATGGCATATGAGACAGACCATCTAATAAAATCAATGTCACAACCAATAAAAATATAAAAAAACTGCTCATGGTCGTTCTTTCCATAAAATATAAAACTGAGGTCACCAGATGGAACCACCACTGCTCGCTTAACACCGGTCAGCATCATCACTGGCCTATTCCGCGCAGCCTTCCCTGCTGTGATTCTAGCGGTTCGCACCGGCCACCAGACAGCGCTGTCCAAGCAGCGCATACATAGTCCCACGATATAACCACTCATTACTACTAAAACACAACTATACTATAACTGCTCGTCACATACGCATGCAAAGCCCACATTTGGGCATACATTTCCTGTACATACTACGGTCACCATTAAATACGACAATTACAAAGTAAAAGCATTATCCATTAGCGCCTTACACAACTATATGTTATAATTTATCTTTATTCATGTAAGGGCGTCAGGTATATGCACACAGAAAGCTGTTCATGAGTGGTTATACCGTGGGACTATGTATGGGCTGCTTGGACAGCGCTATCTGGTGGCCGCTTGTGAACCGCTAGAATCACAGCAAGTAAGCCTGCGCTGAATAGTGCAGTGACGATGCCGACCGGTCTTAGGCGAGCAGTGGTAGTTTCATCTGGTGACTTCAGTTTTATATTTTATGGAAAGAACGACCATGAGGAGTTTATTATTTTTTTATTGGTAGTGACAATCATTTTATCAGATGGTCTGCCTCATATGCCATGATGTCCGTATCGTTCTATAAATGTTAATCCAAGTTTCAGGTATGTGCTTCTGTAATACAATACTGGCCATTAAAATTGCTACACCACGAAGATGACTTGCTACAGACGCGAAACTTCACCGACAGGAAGAAGATGCTGTGATATGCAAATGATTAGCTTTTCAGAGCGTTATACAAGGTTGGCGCCGATGGCGACAGCTACAACGTGCTGATGAGGAATGTGTCCAACCAATTTCTCATACACAAATAGCAGTTGAACGGCGTTGCCTGGTGAAACGTCGTTGTGAGCCTCGTGTAAGGAGGAGAAATGCGTATCATCACGTTTCCGACATTGATGATGGTCGGATTGTAGTCTATCGCAATTGTGGTTTATCGAATCGCGAAACTGCTGCTCGCGTTGGACCAGATCCAATGACTGTTGGCAGAATATGGAATCGGTGGGTTCATGAGGGTAATACGGAACGCCGTACTGGACCCCTAAGGCCTCGTATCGCTTGCAGCGGAGATGACAGCCATCTTATTCGCATGGCTGTAACGGATCGTGCAACCACGTCTCGAGTCCTGAGTCAACAGATCGGGACGTTTGCGAGACAACAAACATGTGCACGAACATTTCGACGACGTTTGCAGCAGCACGGACTATCAGCTCTGAGACCATGGCTGCGGTTACCATTGAAGCTGCATCACACACAGGAGCGCGTGCGATGGTGTACTCGACGACGAACCTGGGTGCACGAACGGGAAAACGTCATTTTTTCGGATGAATCCAGGTTCTGTTTACAGCATCATGATGGTCGCATCCGTGTTTGGCGACATCGCGGTGAACGTACATTGGAAGCGTGTATTCTTCATCACCATACTGGCGTATCACCCGGCGTGATGGTATGGGGTGTCATTGGTTACACGTCTCGGTCACCTCTTGTTCGCATTGACGGCACTTTGAACAGTGGACGTTACATTTCAGATGTGTTACGACCCGTGCCTGTACCCTTCATTCGATTCCTGCGAAATCCTACATTTCAGTAGGATAATGCACGACCGCATGTTGCAGATTCTGTACTGGCTTTTCTGGATACAGAAAATGTTCACCTGCTGGCCTGGCCAGCACATTCTCCAGATCTCTCACCAATTGAAAACGTCTGGTTACTGGTGGCCGATCGACTGGCTCGTCAGAATACGCCGGTCACTACTCTTGGTGAACTGTGATATCGTGTTGAAGTTGCATGGGCAATTGTACCTGCACACTCCATCCAAGCTCTGACTCATTGCCCAGGCGTATCAAGGCCGTTGTTACGGCCAGGGGTGGTTGTTCTTCGTGCTGATTTCTCAGGCTCTATGCACCCAAATTGCGTGAAAATGCAATCACATGTCAGTTCTAGTATGATATATTTGTCCAATGAATACCCGTTTATCATCTGCATTTCTTCTTGGTGTAGCAATTTTAATGGCCAGTAGTGTAATTGTAAGGTATGTAGTTAATTCATGTAAGCCCTCCCTCAAACCCTGTTATACCTTCACAGATCTGATGATGGCACCTTCAGAGTGCTCAAACCGACCATCTAACAAAAATTGAAGCGATCGTTGCTTTTCAATTATTTTAAAAACGGAGTGAACGCCCCACGGAACACCATATGTTCAGTGCAAAATCTAGGACATTTCCTCGCCGTAATGGAGCAATTGTCAAGGGTAGAGTCGGCGTTGCACGGGAATAGCGTCATGTGTCCAGGCTCTGAGCTGCTTCGTTTGCTCAGCGCGCTGATAATCGATGTCAATAGTGGGGAACGCTGCATGGCTTGACCGAGACATGTATCCTACTCGAGAGAGCAGACGGAGGCGGTGTGGCGTCCACGTGGCCGAGCGAGTTGCACCTGTGCCAGCCCCACGTGACGGGCGCCCAACGTCGGCCGACTATTTTAAACGGCGGCTGTCGCCTCTCTATAGGTCAGGAACGCCGTCGCCTCTCGTCCTGCTTTACGGCTCACCACGGCGACCCAGGTGGCGGAGCGCTAACACTGCACTACCACTCCGGCACAGCGCCGTTCAAATCTATCACAAGACTGGAGCTCTTCACGGTGGTCTATCCTGTGCAAACCTGTTCATCTCCGATTACCTACTGTGACCTACATCTATTGGAACCTCATTACTCCATTCATGCCTAAGTGTGTGTACAATTTTACCGCCCTGCACTTACCACTAATACTGATGGCTCCTCGGCGCTTTAGGACCTGTCCTACGAACAGACTCCTCTTTTAGTCAAGCTGTACCGTAAATTTCTCTTCTCCACCAGTCGATTCTGTACCACCTCATCTGATACTCGACCGACACACTCGCGTCGGATGCTCAGAATTCTTCTGCAGCACCAGATTTCAAGAGCTTCTGCTCTCTTGTACGAGCTGCTTATCGTCCACGCTTCACTTCCGTGCAAAGGTACACCCCAGACAGTCAGTTTCAGAAAAGACGTCTCAGCATTTGAACACACACTAGACCCGTCACGCTCACCACGGGCAGCACTCAGGACCTACCGCCGCAATATTTCTCTGGCGCGGCGCTAATACAGGTAAATCACGCAGGGACTTCTCTCGAAAGTTAAAAATTACATTTTCCTAGGTGCGGAAATTTATCGCAGCCAGTAGGCCTGTTGATATTTTCAAAAATATCGATATTCCGATATATGAATATTTAAAAAAGTATATTTCGAAAGAGGTACCGGCCTACACGAATATGGCTGCACATTGTAAATATACTGACAGTTTTGGAGCTGTATATTTTAGTATACCGGGTGGTCCATTGATAGTGACCGGGCCAAATATCTCACGAAATAAGCATCAAACGAAAAAACTACAATGAACGAAACTCGTCTAGATTGAAGGGAGAAACCAGATGGCGTTATGGTTGGCCCGTTAGATGGCGCTGCCATAGGTCAAACAGATATCAACTACGTTTTTTTAAAAATAGGAACCCCATTTTTAATACATATTCATGTAGTACGTAAAGAAATATGAATGTTTTAGATGGACCACTTTTTTCGCTTTGTGATAGATTGTGCCGTAATAGTCACAAATGTATAAGTACGTGGCATAACGAAACATTCCGCCAGTGGGGAAAGTATTTGCTTCGTGATACATTATACTTGTTAAAATGGACCGTTTACCAACTGTGAAAAAGGTCGATATCGTGTTGATGTATGGCTATCGTGATCATAATGCCCAACGGGCTTGTGCTATGTGTGCTGCTCGATATCCTGGACGACAGTTACGTTATTTAAGGAAACAGGAAGTGTTCAGCCTCATGTGAAACGTCAACCACGACCTGCAACGAATGATGATGTCCTAGTAGGTGTTTTAGCTGCTGTCGTGGCTAATCCGCATATCAGCAGCAGACAAATTGCGCGAGAATCGGGAATCTCAAAAACGTCGGTGTTGAGAATGCTACATCAACATCGATTGCTCCCGTACCATATTTCTATGCACCAGGAATTGCATGGCGACGACTTTGAACGTCGAGTACAGTTCTGCCACTAGGCACAAGAAAAGTTGCGGGACGATGACTTTTTTTGCACGCGTTCTATTTAGCGACGAAGCGTCATTCGCCGACAGCGGTAATGTAAATCGGCATGATATGCACTATTGGGGAAACGGAAAATCCACGATGGCTGTGACAAGTCTAACATTAGCGATCTTTGCGGGTTAATGTATAGGGCGGCATTATGGGAGGAAGGATAATTGGCCCCCATTTTACCAATGGCAATGTAAATGGTGCAATGTATACTTATTTCCTACGTAATGTTCTACCGATGTTACTAAAAGATGTTTCACTGAATGACACAATGGCGATGTATTTCCAACATGATGGGTGTCCGGCACATAGCTCGCGTGCGGTTGAAGCGGTACTGAATAGCATATTTGCTATTGGTCGTCGAAGCATCATACCATGGTCCGCACGCGTTCATCGGATCTGACGTCCCCGGATTTCTTTTTGTGGGGAAAGTTGAAGGATATTTGGCATCGTGATCCACCGTAAACACCTGACAAGGTGCGTCAGCGCATTATCAATGCATGTGCGAACATTACGGAAGGCGAACTACTCGCTGTTGAGAGGAATGTCGTTGCAAGTATTGCCAAATGCATTGAGGTTGGCGGACATAATTTAAGCATTTACTGCATTAATGTGGTATTTACAGGTAATCACGCTGTAACAGCATGCGTTCTCAGAAATAATGTCACAAATGTACACGTATCACATGGAAACAACCGAAATAAAATGTTGAAGAGTACTTACGTTCCGTATTTTAATTTAAAGAACCTACCTGTTACCAACTGTTCGTCTAAAATTGTGAGCTGTGTGTTTGTGACTACTACAGCGCCATCTATCAAAAAGCGAAAAAAGTGGTCCAACTAAAACATTCATATTTCTTTACGTATTAGACGAATATGTAATAAAAAATGGGGATTTCTATTTGAAAAAAACAGTTGATGTCTGACCTACGGCAGCGCCATCTAGCGGACCAACCATAGAGCCATCTGGTTTCCCCCTTCAAGCTAGACAAGTTTCGTTCTTTGTAGTTTTTCGTTTGACGCTTATTTCGTGAGATATCTGGCCCGGTCACTATCAGTGGACCACCCTGTATATTTATTATTAGATATTCTGTACATCAACAAGCTAGCAGCCTGGTTATCCCCCTTAGGGCAAGAATTGGAAAGGAAAACTATGCACGTCCATTCCTGACAATAACAACTTTGTTAACAATGGAAACTGCAGGTAAGTAGCACAATAAAGTGTCCAATACGTCAATCTTTCGGTTTCGTCACATATCGCATTTGTCCGGAACACTACACTTCATGTCGACTTCCCTGTTTTTTTCCTTTGTGCAAACGCCAGTAGTAGTTGTGTCAAAATTGCGTGGTGAATTTAAACATTGCAGTTCTGTTGGTAGCGCCGAGCGCCGATTACGTTAGCATTTACTTCCCCCCCCCCCCCCCCCCCCCTCGCCCCTCAACACAAGTCTCCGTGACATTTTTGCTCCTCAGTTTCATCAACTGTTTTTGAAGAATGCCGAAGTGAAGAAACAGCCCACTAGTTGCGTGAGAATTTTTTTTTTTTTAACGTAATTGGTGTGCTATTTCTTCACGTCGGAAATCTATTCCGTACATACACTGCCAAACCTCAGTGTAATCTGACTGCTTTGTGCCAACTATATTTGCTTCATACAGTGAAACAGAGAGAGTGGATGCGATGAAAGCTCAAAAAGTAGTAAGACTCCTTCACACAGGGAAATTAAAATTATGTTCTACTACTGTTTCAAAACAACAACTTAAAATATTTACCGAAAACTGGGGAGAAAACGTAAAATAAAAATGTCGGCACTCAATATTGCATTTCGATATCGATATGTCGCTGCGGAAAACATCGCTGGTATATATTGTTGTTTGGGTATTTTATCAACAGCCCTAGCTGAATGCTGTGCAATACGTTGCGTCTTCGGCTGTCCGCTGGGGACCGCAGGATACTGCGTGGTACAGTTTCTCCTAGGTGGTGGGGCGGTGCGCTTTTGGACGTAAAAAATGAAAGCGGTGTTTTTCATAATTTGGCAAGTGTACGCATAGAATGGTACAAGAACTTCCTTGTTAGAAGCTTTCTTTGCAATTCAATCAAAACTTTGTGCTACTGAAACAGCGAAGTATTTAAGCTTCTAAGGGAAGTCAATTTTTACGCTACTCAGAATTTATCACGCCGTATCTAAAAAATGTGTGTGAACTCCTAAGAGACCAAACTGCTGAGGTCATCGGTCCCTAGACTTACACACTACTTTAATTACGCTAAGAACAACACGTACACCCATGCCCGAGGGAGGACTCGAACCTCCGGCGGGAGGGCCGCGCTATCCGTGACATGGCGCCGCAGACCGCGCGGCCAGCCGTATCTCTTTAACCATTAAGTACCAGTGTCCTAGTTTGAGGACAGGGCACCTTTATTTATAACTACAGAAATTATTAATTTGCATCTATTACTGTTCTATGTAATTTGTTGCTTTTTATAACAAATGTATGTTTACAGGGAATTAAAAGCAATAAATCCTACCATTAATTGATTATTGAATATTAAGGTACACTTTTCGTTATTGCAGTTATTTACTTCATCGAAAATTTAGTAATATTTGAAATATTTGGCAAAGATCTTTTTGTGATTATCTACAGTCAACAATGTGTCGTTTAAACTACTTGCATTGTTAGCTCAATTGGAGTTATATTAATTGTTTTACATTGTTATAAAATTTTGTGTGCTCGAAAGAGGACACTGGGACTTGGTGTTATCATTTCAGTTATTTGTATTGCTCCACCTTCGAATATGAAACTCTGCTACTGCTGATGTATATTCATTTTAGAACGTGTACCAAATTTTGTTGCTGAGGTAAGTAACGACCAGGATATGAAGTTACTTTGACATTTACAGTGTATTATGTCAGTATATTTATGAATATGTTACCCATTAGTAAATAATACAGTTGAAAATGATAAATGAATCTTTTCAAAAATTTGGAATATTTGAGGAAAATTTGCCAATTGACAAAATGATAGTCAAATACTATGGACGAAGTGGGCTGAAACAGTTCATCCGAGGCAAGCCCGTTAGATTTGGCTATAAGTTGTGGTCTCTCTGTGGAGCAAGTGACTGCTGTTTCAAATTTGATTTATACTGTGGAAAGGATCCAGAAGATACTACAAAGGATGACCTACTGTTGGGATCAAGAGTAGTCCTAAACACGCTGGACTGCACTGAAACACCCGAGAATCATTGTGTGTACTTTGACAATTTCTCCACTTGTAAAGATCTTCTGATTCATCAGAGAAATTTGCGTTTTCGAGCAACTGGGACTGTCAGAGAGAATCGAGTTGGTGACTGTCCACTACTGAGCAGCAACGAACTGAAAGAGACAGTTCGGGGAAACTACATGAGAGGTGTTGACCACGACTGGTTGACTGGAAAATATGCGATGGTAATAGAGGGGAAAAAAATGGTACTGGGTCCTATTTACACGTTTGCTGGAAATGGCCCTCGTAAATGCCTGTCTCTTCTACAGACTACTACTTGGGAAAAATGCACTGGATTTACTGGATTTCAGACGTGCTGTTACATACCTGAAATTGGACACTGGAAGACCGAATATTGGACGTCCAATGGAATAACCATCAAGTCATCAGGTTTGATGGAATTGGTCATATGATTGAGAAAAGAAGCACGCAAAGAATATGTGTAAGAGCTAAATGCAACGGGAAACCAAAAACATTGTGTTAAATGCTGTGTAACACCGTGTGTTAAGTGTTTTGTACCATTTCACAAGAAATAAATACTTAAGACTTATAATAGTTTAGCATGCTATACAATACTGTTAGGTCCCGGCGTCCTATTTTGAGGACAGCCATTATATCAGCACGTATAAATATTCTTTGGCTATTTTTGTACTTATTGTGGTTCATACACTATGTACATTATTATTAAGGAATAAATAATTCAACTTTCAAAAAAAATTAATTTGGGACTTAATGGGTTTACTATGTCGTGCAACATAATTTCATAGTTCGCTGTAGTAGTAGTCCTATATGTCGATAACGTGTGCAAATTCTCTGCCCAAAACATTAAGTAATAATGAATTAATAAATAAATTCTCAAGTCTGACGCGTCATTTTGACTAAACCAACATCCGAAATGTAGTACTCGACAAACTTTTTCCTTTTTTTGCGCAGGGGGCAGAAAAAATTGGCAATTTTGGCTCTCAGAGAGCACACGAAATTTAGGAAATAGGAGGAAGAGTGCATGTAATTGGGAAGATTACTCAGGAAGCGCAAGGAAGCCAGATGCAAAGAAGGAGCGTATAACATTTTAGTTACGATACATTGGCCCGATGATGCAGACTAGTTTAAGGCTTTTTCAGATTCACACCCAACCAGTTTCATTAACTTCGTTCGTTAATTGAAGACAAACTGAGGAGCACTCTTGTAACCGATTGGCGAAACACACCAGCAGAGAAACTCGCACTGTGTCTTAGTACGAGCCTTGCTGACTGAACACTTGAGGTAGAAACAGGAAAGCAAGATGACGATTTGGCGTTACTATTTTCCAGCCGGAACGTCGAGGTGTTCGTTTGTACTTTATCTCTCCGGTTCATGGTATCCAGTTCGATCACAATGTTGCAAATTTTTGGTTCTGTCTACATTTTTTGACTGTTACTGCCATGGATTCGATGAACAAATCTGTTCTGTCTTCACTTTCAGGCTCTACTAGCTTGCCACAAATTCTGATGATGATAATTGAGGGGGGGGGGGGGGGCGCTCAACATCATGATCATCAGCGCCTTGACGAAAAAAAAATGGTTCAAATGGCCCTGAGCACTATGGGACTGAGGTCATCAGTCCCCTAGAACTTACAACTAATCTAAGGACATCACACACATCCATGCCCGAGGCAGGATTCGAACCTGCGACCGTAGCAGTCGCACGGTTTCTAATTGAAGCGGCTAGAACCCCTCGGCCACAGCGGCCGGACCTGACGAAAAGTCAGCATGCCAATCTCATGGGTGGGAACGAAGGCTGTCCCTACACACGGAGCAGTTTATAGAAGACTGCCTCTCTTCCCCTCCAATTTAGGGATGAGGCCTGACAGTTCACAGAACTTCACCACTCTTAACATTGGTATCGGTAGCTGCGAGGATTGTGGGCAGATCTTCAGCAAGACCGAGGGCTACCGTAATATCAGTATACAGGAGACACGTAGCCACAATATGCTGAACTGAAATCGACACGCCACAAACTTCACAGAATGGTGGATCCTTCCGCCGAAGGAGGAAGCCATGTGTTAAAGGGCTATTTCCGATGTGCCGTCTGGTAAGCAAAACCCTCCCAGTGGTGTGGTTGTAGAAGTCTGCCAAGCCTCTGTGGTCGATTTGTGCGACCGTATTTTTTTTTCTATCGCCTGCAACCATTCTGTCTCCCACTGATGCATGAAGCATGTCAGAAAATGAGATGGTGGCGTGCAACTGGATGGTGACATTGATGGACATCACCATCCCGACATGCTTCCATGGCTTTGTTGACCATGTCGTTTCCCTGTGTGAGACCCAACTCGCATTATTTGTTCACGAGACCCAGAAAATATTAGATACAGGCTACACGGTAGATGCCATTTTCCTTGACTTCTGGAAGGCGTTTGATACAGTTCCGCACTGTCGCCTGATACAGAAGAGCCTACGGAATATCAGACCAGCTGTGTGGCTGGATTGAAGAGTTTTTAGCAAACAGAACACAGCACGTTGTTCTCCATGGAGAGAAGTCTACAGAAATTAAAGTAACCTCTGGCGTGCCACAGGGGAGTGTTATGGGACCATTGCTTTTCACAATATATATAAATGACCTAGTAGATAGTGTCGGAAGTTCCATGCGGCTTTTCGCGGATGATGCTGTAGTATACAGAGAATCTGCAGCATTAGAAAATTGCAGCGAAATGCAGGAAGATCTGCAGCGGATAGGCACTTGATGCAGGGAGTGGCAACTGACACTTAACATAGACAAATGTAATTTATTGGGAATACACAGAAAGAAGGATCCTTTATTGTATGATTATATGATAGCGGGACAAACACTGATAGGTTACTTCTGTAACATATCTGGTAGTATGCGTACGGAACGATTTGAAGTGGAATGATCATACAAGATTAACTGTTTGTAAGGCGGATGCCAGGCTGAGATTCATTGGGACAGTCCTAAGAAAATGTAGTCCATCAACAATGGAGGTGGCTTACAAAACACTTGTTCGACCTATACTGGAGTATTGCTCATCAGTGTGGGATCCGTACCAGGTCGGGTTGACAGAGGAGATAGAGAAGATCCAAAGAAGAGCGGCGCGTTTCGTCACAGGGTTATTTGGTAAGCGTGATAGCGTTACGGAGATGTTTAGCAAACTGAAGTGGCAGACTCTGCAAGAGGTATCGAATATATAGCTTCCGCCTACTTATACCTCCAGAGGAGATCACGAATGTAAAATTAGAGAGATTCGAGCGCGCACGGAGGCTTTCGGCAGTTTTTCTTCCCGCGAACCATACGCGAGTGGAACAGGAAAGGGAGGCAATGACAGTGCACGTAAAGTGCCCTCCGCCACACACCGTCGGGTGGCTTGCGGAGTATAAATGTAGATAGAGATGTGGCCAGGTACTCAGCAAAAGATCAACACTTTGCCACGGTGTTGGAGCCGATGTAAGGAGTCATGAATGAGCTGACTCAGCTGGTCCACTGGATACATTTGGTGAAGTGCTTATAGTGCACCAAGGGAGTCGGAACAGACAAGAAACCTTTTACGGTTATGTCTTTGAATCTTCTCCAGTGCCATCAGAAAGCCATATAATACCGTATCATAATTTGTAAATTTTTCCGGAAGAGAAATTCCAAATGTCGCTGCTCACGTCTCTCTTTGACGTGTTCCTGTGGTAATCTGTTACTCAAGAGTTTTGTTCTAGTTGCTGCAGCTGCGCGGACGAGCAGTGGAGAGCTGTTAGGGTCTCCTCCAACGAAGCAAATCGCTGTGTCGTGCGCGCCAGACCCCTCTGGAAGTACACAAGCATTTCTCGCTGACAGAGCTCGCATTGGCACTGCCTTGTTCACACCCCATGAAAAGGGTCTGGTCTGTTTGCACTGTGAGAGTGGGGAGCGCCGTATCGCTCGCGTTTTGCGCGGTACGTTGCGGGAAGTTGCCGCAGCTAGAACAACGTACCTTACACATCCGTGCCACGCGAAAATTACTGCGCAACTGTATCGCATTTGAAACGCGGTAGTCAACGAAAGGCAGGATTCGGTTAAGATTGCGTACGGGGACGTAATCAGTTACCATTGTTTGCCTTTTACAGTTATAGATACCTTAGAGGCTGCGAAGCAACTCAAATCGCTTGATACGGGCAAGTCTTCAGGCCCAGATTGTATACCGATTAGGTTCCTTTCAGATTACGCTGATACTATAGCTCCCTACTTAGCACTCATATACAACCGCTCGCTCACCGATAGATCTGTACCTACAGATTGGAAAATTGCGCAGGTCGCACCAGTGTTCAAGAAGGGTAGTAGGAGTAATCCATTTAACTACAGACCTATATCATTGACGTCGCTTTGCAGTAGGGTTTTGGAGCATATACTGTATTCAAACATTATGAATCACCTCGAAGGGAACGATCTATTGACACGTAATCAGCATGGCTTCAGAAAACATCGCTCTTGTGCAACGCAGCTAGCTCTTTATTCGCACGAAGTAATGGCCGCTATCGACAGGGGATCTCAAGTTGATTCCGTATTTCTAGATTTCCGGAAAGCTTTTGACACCGTTCCTCACAAGCGACTTCTAATCAAGCTGCGGAGCTATGGGGTATCGTCTCAGTTGTGCGACTGGATTTCCTGTCAGGAAGGTCGCAGTTCGTAGTAATAGACGGCAAATCATCGAGTAAAACTAAAGTGATATCAGGTGTTCCCCAGGGAAGCGTCCTGGGACCTCTACTGTTCCTTATCTATATAAATGACTTGGGTGACAATCTGAGCAGTTCTCTTAGACTGTTCGCAGATGATGCTGTAATTTACCGCCTAGTGAGGTCATCCGAAGACCACTATCAGTTGCAAAGCGATTTAGAAAAGATTGCTGTATGGTGTGTCAGGTGGCAGTTGACGCTAAATAACGAAAAGTGTGAGATGATCCACATGAGTTCCAAAAGAAATCCGTTGGAATTCGATTACTCGATAAATAGTACAATTCTCAAGGCTGTCAATTCAACTAAGTACCTGGGTGTTAAAATTACGAACAACTTCAGTTGGAAGGACCACATAGATAATATCGTCGGGAAGGCGAGCCAAAGGTTGCGTTTCATTGGCAGGACACTTAGAAGATGCAACAAGTCCACTAAAGAGACAGCTTACACTACACTCGTTCGTCCTCTGTTCGAATATTGCTGCGCGGTGTGGGATCCTTACCAGGTGGGATTGACGGAGGACATCGAAAGGGTGCAGAAAAGGGCAGCTCGTTTTGTATTATCACGTTATAGGGGAGAGAGTGTGGCAGATATGATAAGCGAGTTGGGATGGAAGTCAAAGCAAAGACGTTTTTCGTCGCGGCGAGATCTATTTACGAAATTTCAGTCACCAACTTTCTCCTCCGAATGCGAAATAATTTTGTTGAGCCCAACCTACATAGGTAGGAATGATCATCAAAATAAATAAGAGAAATCAGAGCTCGAACAGAAAGGTTTAGGTGTTCGTTTTTCCCGCTCGCTGTTCGGGAGTGGAATAGCAGAGAGATAGTATGATTGTGGTTCGATAAACCCTCTGCCAAGCACTTAAATGTGAATTGCAGAGTAGTCATGTAGATGTATTTTTAAAACTAATTCCAGACTCAACAATAAATAAAAAATACCACTTGTTATTAATGAAGGAATAGACACCTGTGTAAATAATAGGTTTAGTGCGTTACAATTTACCAAATCACCATAAACTACAGATAATGTTTAAAAAAAAGAAGCCACTGTGAGCACGGCTGAAGGCCTTATACGCGAAGAATTGCAATAAATTAATAATGTTTAAGAACTCGCTGCAATTACAACTTACAGGTATTTAAATTCTAAAAAGTAAGTGGCCACTAACACAGCAGAATGTATCAGACGCCACAAATGGTAGTAAATAAGGTTTTAAGGCTTACTGCTAAAATACAAATATCAACTTTTTTTCAAAGCAAATGACCACAATCACGGCTGAAGGCCTTACACCAGGAACGGCAATTACATAAAAAATTTAGAAGCCTGCTGGAAAACAGCAAACACACGCATAGGTTAATTAAAAGAAACAAGCAACTGACCACCAACCGGGTGAAATAAGATGATGGTAAACTTGTAATAGAACCCTCACACTGCTAGATTTATTCCAGAAGGCGACCGGAACTATTAACTAGACATACATAACCTTTAAAGTAGGCATTACAAGGTATGGTAATAAATAATACAACAACAAAACGCAAGGACCAGTCACAGACGGCGCTCCAGTAATTGACCTCTGAGTAGGTCCGGCAACAAACACTTTGAGCGGTGGGATAGGTAGCCAAGAATTGCATCCACAACATGGTAACTCAGTGGCAGTCTAACGAATGTCTCATGATAATATTGCTGAAGCTACCTGACGGGCGATAAACCAAATTCAACCCTGGAACAAAACGCCGAAGGCGGAACCGGCGGTCTGCACTACGTCCCCAGAATGCTGGGCTTAGAGCTCCCGACACGAGAAAGGAATCACTACCAACACAGTAGAAAAATCACTAACCGACCTAAAATCAAGAAACCTACCAAAACTACAGGCTTTACCGGACAGCAGCGGCAAGGCGAGGAAACGTACACTGCCGTTACATGCACCAACGTCCAGGGCAGGTAACTGGGGCGTTAGCGGCCACCAGGCAGGAGAAATACAGCTGGTTGAACTTCACAAATTGCAACAAGCTGAACGCAGTAAATAGCAATAAGAAGTCGAGGAAAGCTAATCAGAAATGCTTTCCCTAAGCGCTTCACTCGCTTCACTTCTCTTCACCTCGCCGACACTACGAGCAGCAACACGAACCCAAGTCACTGGAGAATCGTGAGATGTCATGATGGTGGAGGTTTCTCTACTTTAATTGAAATGCACTCATCTTAAACTTTGCTGGATCCGGTTTACGACGAGGTCGTGCACCCTCATGACTACAGCCCTTCCATCCGGCAGTCCATGCGCGCCGCCAGCGGTCTCTGTGTGTTCTGGCACTGCACGGACCTGGCTCCTGCTGAGCCCCCAACCGAACTGGCCCACTCACACGACCAGGAAAAACAACGACGTAGCCCCAAAGATGGGACAACTGTTACTACATATCGATAACCGCCGCTGCTACCAGTAGCAGACAGGCAACACTTGCGAAACCGAGTGGCGCCAGTCGAACACGAGAAGAAGAAAAAAAAAACTGCAACCATGCCAACTAAACGATACCGTCCGGCCTCCAACAGCGGGCGGAAACCTACAAACAGCACCAACGCGAGCCGCAGCACAGTTCAGCATTCTCAGACGAGTGTGCCTGTTCGAGTTTTCTGCAGACAGTTCTGCAGCAGAACGTGTGACGGATGCATTGCAGTGTGTAAGTGATATTGACGCGGCAATTGGAGACTTATTTTAGCTTTATGTATGCGGGGCGGTAGGATTCTTGTGGCAAAACGTCTAAATTATACACAGGTTCTCCGTGAAATTCTGGCGGTATATGGAGCAAATGCAGTGTCGCGTCCAGCTGTTGTGTCAGCAACTGGAACGAGGCCGCACAGACACTGTTGACGCTGATCGGCAAGTCATCTTGCACTATACTATTTCCATCTTTTAGCAAAGCTGACAATAGCTGGGGAGGAAAGTGGTTTTCCAACGTTGAAGACTTCGACACAGCGGTTCTGGACTAGATTACGGACTAGTTGCATAAGGAAACAGCAGATGTCGCTAGTGTCTCGTTTGGTATCCCCGCGCGCGTGCCTACAACGAACGGTGGGTGCGTCAAATCGTTCTTCATGCGAATCTTTGTATAGCGCACCACATACGTTACATGACAAATGACAAGGTTTGTTCCATTATCAAAATTGAGACTAGTCTGTACTATTAGCGCAGTTAAGTTACATCTCACTGAACAACTACTGACATCTTGGGATCTATATTTCGTTTACCAAATTTTATTTTTAATTAGTCTCATAAATATCTGTATTGGCCTGATATCGGGGAAATAGGACATATGTAGGATGAACAAGAGGGTGGGGGGGAGGGGGGGGGCTAAGAGGGACCCCTGTTGTAGACCATTACTTCGTTTCCTTTCCTTGCTCACATTTTCTTCGAACTAAACACGGAAATATCTATTGTTTATCGCGGTGTTGATGACAGTTACAGTTTTTTCGGCGTCGGATTGTTTTTAGTAATTTGTGTATCATCCTATCTAGACTGTGTTATATATCGTGGTTAGGTCTGCGAACACAACGCAAATGTCTTCACGTTTTCTTGGAAACTTGTCTCTATGAAAGTTGTTAAGGCAAATTCTGTGGGCTGAAACCCGCTTGCTCAGTTGGGATATGTTCCAGAACGGAGCCGCTAATTCTATTATAAATGAGCCTCTCCAAGAGTTTATACGTACAGGTCTAAAGGGAAACTGGTCTGAAACTTTGAGGGTGATCAGCTGGTTTCCCTAGTTTCAAAACTGTCACTATTTTTGTTCTCTTTCGCTCGTTGGGCAGTGATCCACTATCTAGGACGTTGACATACCAAGTCCACCGAACGTTGAAGAGTATCAGCCATTTTTTTCACCGTTACCCATGGTTATCAGAAATGATGCTACTCGGACGATATTGCTCTTGCTTGTCGAACCAAGGATCTCCGACAAGCAGTGACAGTTCTAGCCGTTATAAGCTATTTTAGAAAGTGGCATCTTATACGCAGTACATCTAAAACTGAAGTATGTACGTAGGTTGATACGAAAGAGTTACATGTTTGCAGCTGTTACTATCTTTCAAAGTAGTCACCAGCGTTGTGTAGAACCTGTTGCCAGCGATGTGGAAGGCGTAGTATACCGTTAGCAGAACCTGTTCTGTTGATGATGCGAATGGAGCGGTCTACTGCCTGTCGAATATCTGGAACAGTTCTGAAGCGAATGCCACGAATGCTGTGGAATGACATGGAGTGCTTCAGCAGATACCTTGCTCACATCATCCATTCAAAAAATGGCTCTGAGCACTATGGGATTTAACATCTATGGTCATCAGTCCCCTAGAACTTAGAACTACTTAAACCTAATTAACCTAAGGCCACCCAGCCACCACAGAACACCCAGCCACCACAGAACACCCAGCCACCACAGAACACCCAGCCACCACAGAACACCCAGCCACCACAGAACACCCAGCCACCACAGAACACCCAGCCATCACGAGGCAGAGAAAATCCCTGACCCCACCGTGAATCGAACCTGGGAACCCGGGCGTGGGAAGCGAGAACGCTGCCGCACGACCAAGAGATGCGGGCTCATCATCCATTACGCTGGTCTTCTGAACAGCCGAGTATTGTTCCCCGGTGTGGCTACACGGCTGCCACAGCCACTTGATCAGCGTCCAATCGCTCCACACTGTGCGGTTATTAACGGGCACAATCCGACCACCACAGATCTGTTGGCTTCATCTGTTGAGCAACATCTGTCTACCCGCAACCCACAGGAGCGAGGTCTCGGTTAGGGAATGTCGCAAGCTACAGGAGAAGCTGGAATTATCCATACATGAAGACATACCAAGTCCACCGAAATAGACTCCATTGAAGAGAGACACCACTACGGCAAGCAGAACAGCTAGATGCCAGTAATACCGGGGTGAGAGATCTGTGGGATCAGAATAGTCAACTTATCGAAAATCCTGAAGAGCGTGAGTGGTTCCGAAAGTGTAACTGTGATGCTGGGGCACAGAACTTGTCAGTAATCTATGGGTCAAATTGAACAGACCTCGCACTGGACACGGACGATGCGCAGACACACTTTACAAATGGGGTGTTGCAGAGTCTCCGGTTTGTGACTGTAGGGCTCCGAAACATTAGAGATGAATGCCCCCTTGCGTTCCTATCAGTGTAGTTGGAGAAACCTCGTGAAAGGTGGTGATACACCTCTTATGTGGATTAGGAACTTATGGACATTTAGTTAGTTTCATATGTAGTTTTTTATTTTCGTATTTTTCTTATATACACTATGTGATCAAAACTATTCGGACACACGGCTGAAAAAGACTTACAAGTTCGTGGCGCCCTCCAGCAGAAATGCTGGAATTCAATATTGTTGTTGGCCCACCCTTAGCCTTGATGACAGCTTCCTTTCTCGTAGGCATACGTTCTATCAGATGCTGGGAATGGCAGCCCATTCATCACGGAGTGTTGCACTTAGGAGAGGTATCGATGTCGGTCGGTGAGACCTGGCACAAAGTCTGCTTTCGAAGCATCCCAAAGGTATTCTGTAGGATTCAGGTCAGCACTCTGTGCAGACAAGTCCATTAAATGGATATTATTGTCGTGTAACCGCTCCGCCTCAGGCCGTGAATTATGAACAGGTGCTCAATCGTGTTGGAAGACGTAATCGCCATCCCGGAAGTGCTCTTCAACTGTGGGAAGCAAGAAGGTGCTTACAACATCAATGTAGGCCTGGGCTGTGATAGTGCCACACAAAACAACAAGGGCACAAGCCCTCTCCATGAAAGAGACGACCACACCACAAAACCACGGCCTTCGAATTTTACTGTTGGCACTACACACACTGGCAGATTACGTTCACCGGGCATTCGCCATACCCACACCCTGCCATCGGATTACCAGATTGTGTACCGGGATTAGGCAATCCACACAACGTTTATCCACCGTTAAATCGTCCAATGTTTACGCTCCTTGCACCAAGCGAAGCGTCGTTAGGCATTTACCGGAGTGATGTGTGCCTTACGAGCAGCCGCTCGACCATGAAATCCAAGTTGTCTCAAATGATTCATATGTCTCAAATGATTCAAATGTCTCTGAACACTATGGGACTTAGCATCTGAGGTCATCAGTCCCCTAGAACTTAGAACTACTTAAAGCTAACTAACCTAAGGACACCACACACATCCACGCCCGTAGCGCTCGCCCATTTCCAGACTGAAGCGCCTAGAACCTCTCCGCCACAACCAAGTTTTTCTCACCTTCCGCCTAACTGTAGTAGTACTTGCAGTGGATACTGTTGTAGTTTGTGATTTCTGTGTGATGGTCTGGATAGATGTCTGCTTATTACACATTACGACGCTCTTCGACTGTTGGCGGTCTCTTGTCAGTCAACAGACGAGTTCGGCCTGTACGATTTTGTGCAGTACGTGTCCCTTCACGTTTCCACTGCACTATCACATCGCAAACTTAGTCCTATGGATGTTTAGGAGTGTGGAAATATCATGTACAGACATATGACAAGTGACACCCAATCTGCTGACCACGTTCGAAGTCCGTGAGTTTTGCGGAGCGCTCCATTCTGCTCTCTCACGATGTCTAAAGACCACTGTGGTCTCTGACATGAAGCACCTGGCAGTAGGTAGCAGCACGATGCATCTAATATGAAAAACGTATTTTTTTGGGGAGTGTCCGGATACTTTTGGTCAC